>NC_136461.1:23060826-24260826 GCF_902686455.1 Sciurus vulgaris
CCAAATGGAAGGCTGTTTCATCACTTGCTTGGCAGGAACACTGAAGCCTCCCCAACTCATGGTCTCTGAGTGTCTTCTGGGTTCTCACCAGGAAGAAGAGCTCTTATGTTCCTTTCAAAGCACTCTCAGAGAAAGCAAGTAAAAGTCTGGCAGAAATCTAGAAAGACTTTTCTTAGTTTTTCTTTTAATTGTACATATTTAAGATGTACAGCATGATGTTTTGATATGCATATGAAATGAATCTTGATGGAAGTTTAGAAAACCCACAGACACCACTACCCAGCTCCTTCCCAGACACATCTTTATTAAAGTTTTATTAGCCTCAGCTCAAGGTACTTCTATCTGGGCATCTCATTACTGAGAAAGGATGTATCAGCCATTTGTAACACTCAGTAGGAATTTCAAGGAAGGCAGCAGGAAGTGAGTGGCAGGGGAGCTATGGATCCTCCATGCCCCTGCCCCTCCTCACCAAGTTGCTCAGTCCACCTATTCCTTCACAGTCTGAAATGAGATTATGCCGATTCCCTGAAAGGATCTCTCACATTTTCATCTCTGCTCATTTATTCACACTTCCTTTTGCTGGGAACTCATTCTCCCCTGGTTGAAATCTACCTTCTGTTTTGAACTCCAGTAGCACTTAATTTTCACTTATCCTTGACATTTGTCACATTCATGATCTTCCTTACAATTATCAAAAAACATTCTTTTGGGGGAACACTCATTCTATTTTACGCAAGGATGTGTTGACTGATTCTAGAATTACAAATAAAAGCCAATTAAGATCTCTAAACTAAATTTGTTGTAATTTGTCTTTTGATAATTCTGGCAAACCAACAAAGGGACTTGAAACATACTTCTGGCAATTCCCGAGAACGCTTGAGAAACACAGGGGAGGTGTCACTGACCCCTTTTGAAGTTCCCTATCTTAGAACCCCAGGGGTTGTAAGTTAAGTTCCTCTAAGGTCATATTCTGCCCTTCTTCCTTGAGCCCCCCAATATTTTTGACTATTAAATCCAAGTTTTGTGCTGAGAGAGAGTATATGACCTTTTGGTGTTTGTGGTTGCTGACAAGTCTTGAGGAATGGGTTCTATAGGGAGGACTCTTAGGTTGAGTGAGTCAGGTAGAAACTGGCAATAAATGACAATTACTGCGAAGGTGTGAACTCTGGCTTTTGGAGATTCACAGGAACTTTGTGTTCTGTCCTCTCTGTTTCATTTTCTTAGGGGAAAATCATGGCTAAGTTGGCCAAGGGGATTTCAGAGTCAAAGCCACAACTCATTTTGTGAGCCATGGTTCAGGCCTTTGGCGCTTAAGATCTATAAGAGCACTCACCACCAAAATAATAATAATAAAATTAAAAAAAAATAAGACTCTAATGAAAGGATAAGCTGGTCATGGCATGGGATAGTTAACATTGGGTGACTTAATAAAATGTTCATGCAACAAGGTCCACTGTGAGCATTACATGACCCAACTCTGTGGTGTTTCACTCTTAGCCTTTTATCTTGGCTCTGACCCAAGGCCATTGACAGGTAGGACAGTCAAGGAAAGAGCAAAGGTTGCTTGCTTGACTCAGTTCCCTGCTGGAATGGGTATAATTGTCAGAGGATGAAGAGATATCCTTAGCATAAATGATTCTTGGGAAGGGTACATGGGCTCAGAGGAATGCGTGATGGCTGGTGACAGGGTCTATCAGAGTGTAGTGAAATCCCCTCTCCTGGGATAAAAGTTGATTGCTCCTGGTTGCTGGAACACTCTGGGAAGAGGACTAAAGACAACAGAGTTCCTATGGAAGGATCTGTGTTTGGACAGATAAGGGGAATTGAGAAACCTTTGTCCTGCTTTCCTATTGGTAATCAATTTATCAAGGCAACATATTCTGGGGTAGCATTTCTCAAATGTCTTCAACAACTGGTTTTTTTTTTTTTTTTTTCAGGAATATTATATATTTTCAAAGTATTTAAGAATATTTTAACTACAAAAATAAAGGCAATAAAATCTCTATCAGGTTCTAAAAGTACCCATGAATTAAATCATTAAATCACTCATATTCCCCACTTAAAAAACAAAACAGGGCTGGGGATATAGCTCAGTTAATATGTTGAGTGCTTGCCTATCAAGCATAGGCCCTGGGTTCAATCCCCAGCACTGCGAAATACAAAACAAAACCTTAAATCACATTGCTGTTAAGCTTTCTTAACTAGTTTTGTTTAATGAACAATTCAAACATAATTGTTAAGGATGAGTAATTAGGTGAAAGTAAAAGGGATAAAAGTTTATAAATGATCTTTTTCAGTAACTTTAAATATTAAAGTCATGTTATGTTTAATACTCATGAAACATCTGAGTCATTTCTACCTAAGTTAAAATACTGAAACATTAATTGCCAAATGTAATTTCAAAGTGCATCTTATTTTTATATGGTATATAGAAGCTAAATGTATTTGGGCCTGTTAATAAACATGAAAAATTATCTTATGAAGATATATCTAAAAATCATGAAATGGTGCTCTTCTACAAAATGCTCATATCAGTTCAAAATTGTATAATTCCTAGGTTTTCACTAGAAACTAAGATCACTAAGAATTAAAAATTCTAGGAGTGAGTTTGTAGCAAGTGTAGAGCACTTGCCTGGCATATGTGAGGCACTGGGTTTGATCCTCAGCACCACATAAAAATAAATAAGGCATTGTGTCCATCTACAATTAAAAATATTCTAGGGGACAAGAGTGTAGCTCAGTGGTAGGGCATGTGCTTAGCAAGAGTGATCCTGGGTTCAATCTCCAACACCAAAAAAGAAAAAAAAAATTTTTTTGAATTAACATATGACAATAAAAACCAGAATAATTACCAACTTCCTATTATGTGAAGAAAAGACAGACATGTTTTTGTTAAAGTGAAGCTATGAGGTATTGAAGGTGTGTTTTTGTTAAGGGGGAAGAAAAAGAATACTTTTTGTCCTAAAGTAGAGAGACTAGCTGTTCCAAAATGAGAAAATGTACAGAATGAAAACTGAGTGGGCAAGAAAGATGTAAAGGTTTATGGAATATGAAACTTATGGAAAAAAATGTAGGGGCCCGAGCTGTAGCTCAGTGGTAAAGCCCTTACCTAACATGTGTGAGGTAATGGGTTCAATCCTCAGCACCATGTAAAAATAAATAAAAGAACATCTACAACTCAAAAATATTTAAAAAAAAAAAAGAAAAAATTTAATGTGTGATCAAGCTGGCTAAAATTAAAGGGAATTGTTAACTTTTTCTAAAAATTGAGCATTAATATCAGAAGTACACTGATGCAAAACTAGAATTTGGGCCTTTGTTAAAGGAGTACTGATCTGAACTGAACAGAAAATAGTGAAAGGTTTTTACTACTTAGGAAATAGTGAAAGGCCATTTAACTGGCCTTGGAGATTTTCTGTCTTATCAAGATAATTTATTGGGTTTTATGGGTTTTTCTGTACCATAGATTGAACTCAGGGGGGCTTAACCAGCATGTCACATCGCTAGACCTTATTTTATTTAGAGACAGGGTATCTAGGATATCTGAGTTGCTTAGGGCCTCACTAAATTGCTGAGGCTGGCTTTGATTCTCCTGCCTCAGCTACCGAACTGCTGGGATTACAGGTGTGTGCCACCTCGCGCAGCAAAGAGCTGTTTTTATTGACAACTATTTAACCTTCTGTATTTGCTTTTTCATTTGTTTTTTAGTTGTAGGAGGACACGATACCTTTATTCATTTTATGTAGTGTTAAGGATCGAACCTAGCGCCTCACACGTGTGAAGCAAGCACTCTGCCACTGAGCCAAAATCCTAGCCCTGTATTTGCCTTTTAAAAAGTCTTTTAATTAGTGGGGTACGGTGGTGCATGCCTGTAATCCCAGTGGCTCAGGAGGCTGAGGCAGGAGGATAGTGAGTTCAAAGCAGCCTCAGCAACCTAACAAGACCCCCGTCTCTAAATAAACTACAAAAAGGGCTAGGGATGTGGCTCAGTGGTTGAGTGCCCCTGGGTTCAATCCCCAGTACCAAAAATAAATGAAATCTTTTATCAATGTGAACTGACTACTTCTTCATAATGACCTGTGATACTGTTTTGATCTTAAACTTTTGACATTTTTTATAAACATCTCAAAATCAAATTCTAAATTTTTTTTTTTTTTTTTGGTACTGGGGATTGAACCCAGGGGTGATCTACCACTGTACAGTCCTAGCCCTTTTTAAAAAATTTTGATGCAGCATCTCCCTAAGTGGCCCAGGCTGGGATCTTCCTGTCTATCTTGATAGTAGCTGGGATTGTAGGCATGTGCCAAGGGGCCCTGCTTGACCTCAAATTAACTTCTGGGATTTTTCAGTGGAGCCCCTGAAAACCTCAAAGGTTAGGTCTCTCACCTTGTAAAAGAGAGCTATTAAAAGGAATTAGGCTTATTTGATATCACAAACAATATGGGAAGCAAATAATGATGTTAATTCTTTAACATATTTATGGGTATGCTATTGATATGAGTGATCCAAAAATTGTATGAAATTTCTAGAAATCTGATTTTATCAATTTTGGTTATATTAAAATGTTGTTGCCACAAAAATAACATCTTTTTCCTACCTGACTATAAACAACTTAAGGACAAGGGTCACTGTGTATGTGCATGTATACTGAGAACTGAACCCAGGGCTATTTTCTCACTGAGCTACATTCCTAGTCCTTTAGAGACAGGTCTAAGTTGCTCAAGTTGGTCTCAAACTTGAGATCCTTCTGCCTCAAGCTCCTGAGTAGCCTGGATTATAGGAGTAGGTCCCCACCACCTGGAGATAAGGGTCACTTATATGACCTCAAAAGTAAATAGGACACCAGGAAAATTTTGATATAAACATACATGATATATATAATACACAGTATGTATGTAATATACATAATGTATACATACTGCACATAATGTATACAGATACTTGTTATTTCTGTGGGCAATTTGGTAATTTCTTCCCCCTAACCCAAAGAAGGTCATATCCAGGCCTTAATGTTCTAAGTTTCATATCCAAATACAATTTCCAGGTACCAAAAGGTCAATTTCCTGAACTTCTGAAAAGTGTGGGTTCATTGAATCGATGTTGGTTCATTAGATTCAGATGGAGAAGGGATGAAGTGAGTATTTTGGGGAAAACAAAATTCTGTGAAGGGAACGTTAGGGAAGGCACCACTTTTTTTTTTTTTTTTTTTTTTTTTTGCGGGGGAGAAGAGTAGAGACCCAGGCTCCACTTGCATATAGCACCCTAGGGTGAGAATACCTTGGGAAACTATGTACCTTGGCCTTTAGGGCAGTGATAAGGTTCTCTCTTCCAGCAGATTTGAAATGATTTGTGAAGGGCCAACAGAGGAAGGAAGACTAGCGTTCACATCAGTGGTAGGAGGAGCCATCCTAATGATGCAGCCATACTGAAGGACCTGGTCTCCAATCCACCTTTTCACAGGAGAAAGTAATAGAATATGTAAATTAATCTAAAAAGCTTCTTTAAGACTTCTCTGACCAACAATGTCTAACGTTTTAAAACCTAACGTTGTAAGCCTTGGGATACAACTTCTTGGGTTCTCATCTTCGACGTGACCTTCCCCCTTCATTCAAGTCCTGCAATAAATGGCCTTCAGTCTTCGCACTGAGGCATCCTCCGATTTCCTCCCTCCGGGATTCCCTTCCCATCCCTACCACTCATCCCCGCGTCAGACTCCCAGTCTTCCCCTTTGCCCTACGCAGTGTCCCGTCTCTTCCCACTCTGCTTCTTCCTGCCTCAGCTTCCTCGCTCCCCTTCCCACGACTCCCGCGTCACTCTCCTTTCCTCGCTTCGGGGACGGTTCCCCCACTCCACCCCCACTCCCGCCCGGTCCAGCACCGTCTGCCCCCACGGCCCCCGGCGACTCAGCCGTTGGAGGAGGCGTGGCCGGCGAGTAACAGGTCTCCCGCCCCACACTCCGCGGGCCCGCGCGCAGACAAAGACATTCCACATCCTCCGCCCCCTCCGCGCACCCGGCCATAAGGGGGAGGAGACACGTGTCCCGCTAGCGCCGAGTCACGTGGAAAAGAAAACGAACGAAGCCCGCGGCCGCCCGCGCACGCGCCCCAAGCTCGGGTCCGGCGGGCTCGGAGGGAAAAGAGGAACGGGGAGGGGACGTCTTTGGGCGCCGCGGCGCTGCGCAGGCGCCATGGCCCGACTGGGGACTTTGTTCTCCGCGGAGAAACCCAAGGGCGGTGCCGGTGGCCGGCTGCGCACGCGCGCCGCCTCATTTCCGGTGCTCTCTCGCTGGGTCGCTCGGGTCGGCTTCGGTCGCTGTCGCTCCCGCTCTCCTACCCCTGCCAACCGCCGCCCGGGCCTCTGCCGCGTCGCTTCCTCGCTCGCTCTCTCGCTCGCACATCCTCCCCGATGCAGCGCCGGGACGATCCTGCCGCGCGCATGACCCGGTCCTCGGGCCGCAGCGGCTCCATGGACCCCTCAGGTGCCCACCCCTCGGTGCGTCAGACGCCGTCTCGGCAGCCGCCGCTGCCTCACCGGTCCCGGGGAGGCGGAGGGGGGCCCCGAGGGGGCGCCCGGGCCTCACCAGCCACGCAGCCGCCACCGCTGCTGCCGCCCTCGGCCACAGGTCCGGACGCGACAGTGGGCGGGCCGGCGCCGACCCCACTGCTGCCCCCCTCAGCCACGGCCTCGGTCAAGATGGAGCCGGAGAACAAGTACCTGCCCGAACTCATGGCTGAGAAGGACTCGCTCGACCCGTCCTTCACTCATGCCATGCAGCTTCTGACGGCAGGTAAGCGGGCCTCCGGGTCCCTCGGCCACCGGCCACGGTGACCGCGGCTTTGTTCCTCTTGCCTCACGCTCCCTGGGGATCCGGGCCGCGAGAGATCACTTCTTTAAGGGAGCTTGGGCCCCACTTGCCCACCCCTGCCCAGGGTGCGAGGGAGGATTCCTGGCCCGCCGTGGAGGCCGAGAGACAACTCCGGGATCTCCTAGCGCGGAGCGCTTGATGGATGGCGCCGGCTCCCGCCCCCTTCCCGACCCTGCCCCCTCCCTCCTCTTGCAGCTGCCCGGCGCTCCAAGTGTTCAGAGCCTTCCAGAATGAACCTTCATCTCTTCGCTCTCCCCAGAGGGACAGCCTTTTGATCTAGGGGTGGCGGGGAGCGCCTCCACCGCGGTATAGGTGGTGAAGACAGCCGGAGCGGGGTGGGATCGTGGGAGGGAGGGTCGAGCTGCGGTGGAATGCCCTGTCCAGCGCGCCGCGGTCTCCGGGGCCTGGCCGGACTTAGCGGTAATTGGAGTTGGAGTTGCTCAGAGGCGGGAGCGACTTGTGGGAATCGGAACTTGAGGCTTTCGGAATCCGATTTCCGACTTGGGCCGATCAAATGAGAAATTGCCACAGACTTTGAAGGTTGTTCCCCTTTATTTTACAACATGTGTTCTCTATCATTCTAGAAGCGGGGAAATAACCCTAGAGATAGTGAAATGAGAAGATAGAGTTAAGGGACTCCAGGAGGGTTTACCTGACGTTCCCCAATGAGATGGACAAAAATTGAGAGAAGTTGCACGATGCTTATACCTGAAAGGCTTGGTCTTTTTGTTGTTTTAGTTTTTGCTTCAGTAGTGAAATATATCAGGAATGGTAGCCTTTGTTCTCCGTAGACTAGCGCTCCTTCCTGATCTGCACTGCCAATTACTTAGACATTCTGATTTGTCCCTCTAGCTGCCCGTTTGATCCTTGCTTCTAGTTAAAACATTGTTTTAATAAATGTTTATATTACCTACATTTTATTAAGCAAGTAAAAATCCACAACCCTCAACACCAAATGAGTAGTTGGAGTCTGGCAAGATTGATAAAGTGATAAAATGATTCATTACGAAAATGTCACTTTTAATTTCCCTCCCTTTGTTCTTTATCTCCCAACATTAGTAAAGGGTCTTTTAAGCATAGTTATCAAAGCCCGGTCAAGAACATTTTAGATAAGCTACTTATATTTTCAACATTTACTCTTCTATAACACATCCAGATTGTAACAATCCTGTTCTGTTGTGTTCTTCTGACAAGCTCTGTGAGGACGAGGTTTGTTTATGTATTTTTCATACAGTTTGTAAATAGTAAACAGAAGGTGTTTGATTCTGAAAGCATGTACATGCACACTCCGGAGTGTAAGACTAAGTGGTAAAGGTTGACTTGATAGTCTTACTTTCTCAAATCTTTAATGAGTTCAGAGTAAACACATGAGAATAAAATAACTTTAGAGCTTTAAGGTGTTGACAGTTCCCAGTTAAGGGAAATTGACCCTTAACTAGTTAACTTGATCTTGGGAGATTTTCTGAGCCTCAGTAACCTCATCTCTAAAGTCAGATGGTGAGTTTTGGAGATTACATGATACATAAAGTCAGTGATAGTTTCCTTTGATCTATAGTTATTAAATTAAAATTTTGTCAGTATAGTTTTCTTATAATTGAAGATCTGTGGGACTAACCAAAGTCTGAAAACACAAGATACATTTTTGTCTTTCTGACCACATCAGTGCCTGGGGTGTTAATCTTTTAAAAGATGGTTTCTTATGCTTACCATCAAAAACTATGGATCCTTAATTGTTATTTATGATTTTCACCTTCCTCTCTGTTTAACTTTTGTTACTAAGAGAATGCTCTTTAATTTTTTTTTTTAACTTGGGCTTTCGATGCTTTTTTGTTTTTTGTTTTTAATAAACCAAACTGAAATTTTAATTGGTGAAATGGGATTGAGGTAATGTTGACTCACTGAAACAACAGAGTTGGGATGTTTGATGACTTTAACTTGGATAAATCTTGATATTGGTTTGGCCTCACTTTTAAGGTATTTGTAAATGATATGTAAAAAGGGAGTGCAGTGAAATTACCAGTAGTTGTGAGGAAATGAGACTCTGAGAAGATCAAATAGTAGTATTGCAGCTCTTATAAGAACATGTAAGAAAACTACATCTAACACTGTCATGCATAGGACCAAGCATTTTACATTTCATATTTAACCTTCATGACAACTGTGAAACCTAACCGGATTTTAAATCAGTGTGTCTGGATTTACACACCTAACACCTTTTTCCCTCCCAACAGTACCCCTCTCCCTCCCCCACTGTAGCGACTACTACAAATTGTACTTAAATAGTAAGCCCTTGCTAGGCATAGTGGTGCACACCTGTAATCTGAACTATTCTGGAGTCTGAGGCAGGAGGATTGCAAGCTTGAGGCCAACCTCAGCAATTTAGCAAGACCCTAAACAACTTAGAGCCTGTTTTGAAATAAAAAATTAATAAGGGCTGGGAATATGGTTCATTGGTTAAGCATGCCTGAGTTCAATCCCCAGAACCCCCCCCCCCGCCCCAATAATGCTGGAGATGTAGAGCACCTGGGTTCAGCCTCCAGAACTTTAAAAAAAAGAAGTGCTAACAGGCCAGTGAAGATAAGGAGGTCAAGATAGAGGAAACCCGAAGTGCAGAGCCTAGCACTTAGACTAGGATTCCTCCAGGGAAACCTCTGCCCATTTCCTATAAGATGCCATGAGACCTAAGCCACCCTTTCTGTACCACCCACATAGACCTTGCTGGCCCTTCCCCCAGTTTATTTTGCACATATTAGCATTAGGTGTATACTATGCTGTAATTATGTATTTGTTAATCACTTCCTCGTGGATAGATTGTCAGCCACCAGGGCAGGGATTTTGGTTGTTGCCTTTTTATTCACTGTTGTCTCCCCTGTGTCTTGAAGAGTGCTACCCAGAATAGCCTCATGCTAAATATTTTATGAATGAATATTCATCTTCATTGTTTGATGGAAAAATATTGATGTGATTCCAAGGGATGTAGATTTTGAAAATAGACTTCTTTATTAACCAAATTGATACCCAGCTGAGATGACAGTTAAATGCATTTCAGAAACACAGGGACTCAGTCAACTACCCATGCGTGTTTTTTGAAAGGAAAAAAATATATTTTTGGTACCACGGATTGAACCCAGGGAACTTTACCACTGAGCTACATCCCCAGCCCTTTTTAGTCTCACCAAGTTGTTTAGGGCCTCGCCAAGTTGCTGAGGGTGGCCTCGAACTTACTATTTTCCTGTCTTCAGTCTCTCAAATTGCTGGGATTACGGTGTATACCATCGTGCCTGATCCCTCCCCTGACTTTTTTTGAGACAGGGTTTCATGAAGCTAAGTTATGGAGACTAACCTTGAGGTTGTGACCTGCCTCAGTCTCTCGAGTCACTGGGATTGCAGAAATGTACCACTGTGTCTGGCTTAAAAATGATTTTTTATTTGTGTTAATTTATATAGTGAACATAAAATGCTGTTATATATGTGTGCTCTTTTTCTACTTTCCACAGTTAGATAAACCTAAGTAGCAGGACTGGGGATGTAGTTTAATGGTAGAGTGCTTGCCTAGTAAGCACAAGACCCTGGGTTCAATTCCCAGCACTGCAAAAAAGAAAAAATAGAAGTGATTCAGGAATAAGCAAACATTTAAAGTAGATTAATAGTGGCTGGGCATGATGGTACAGGCTTGTCATCCCAGTGTGACTGGGGAGGTTGATACAGGAGGGTCTTGTTCGAGGCCAGCCTCAGCAATTTAGTGAGACCCTGTCTCAAAAGTAAAAATTATAAAGGGCCAAGGATGTAGCACTCTTGAGTTTGACCCCTAGTCATGCAGAAAAATTAAATTAAAAAATAAAGCGAGCAGAAGATCTTGATCTGAATCAAAAGAGAAATAAGCCATATCCTTCGAGTGGAGGGAGGATTAAAGGTATAATGAGAACAATACTTTTTAATTAATCTGTTGGTTTTTGCATTTTCAAAATTAATTCCAAATAGATTTATTTTTCCAGCTTGACAAATTGAACATAGAGGAATTAAAAGGGTAAATAAACATAAGTAGGTAATTTTTTTTTTTTAAGAGACAGGAAATTAATGAAAACATTGAGAAAAAACAAGTCAGACAAGAAGTAGGACTTGATAGGATGTGGATTAGAAGAAATTTTTTTTTTCGTCCGTCAGTACTGGGGTTTGCAGCCCAAGGGCACTCTAATATCACTGTACTGCATCCCCAGCCCTTTGAAAAATTTTTTGAGTCAGGGTCATGCTGAATTGCCCAGGGTGGTTTGCAGTTGGCAGATTCATTGTCTTGGCCTCCTGAGTTCCTGGGATTACAGGTGTGTAGTACTGTGCCTGAAAAATCAGAAGGAAATTCTTATACATTGCTGGTGGAAATGTGAATTGGTTCAACCACTTTGGATAATAGTTTGACATTTCATCTGAAAGCTGAACATTCAAATTCATTAAAGTCTCAGCAATGTGGTCAAAGACGTTTGCACATGAATACCTCATTCATAAAATTGTGCTCCTTGTTCACAAAATGGTGTGATTGGTTTGACCAGTCATTGGATAATGTGATTTACAAAATAAAATATTTGTAACCAGTGAAAATGAACTCTAGCCACTTGCAGCAACATGGAGAAAACTTGGAAATTTAAAGTTTGGTGGAAAAATAAACCTCATAAGACTGCATATGATACAGTACTGTTTTCAGTTTTGTTTCTTTTTTGTTTGTTTTGTGGTACTGGAGATGGAACCTAGAGCCTTGCAAATGCTGGACAAGTGCCCTGTCAACTGTGCCCTTCCCACAATACTATTTTTGTAGAACACAAATACTAGCAAGAAAAAACAATATTATGATGCATCATTACCTGTAATTAGGCAGTTTTTAAAATATCTTGTTTACCATAAGACTTAGCAGTTATATCTTGTATCTTCTAAAGAACTTAAATTCAGATTCATACAAAGCTTGTTCATGAATGTCCACAGCAGCTTTAACCATAATCATAATTTGGTTTGGAAGCAAACCAAATGCTTCCAATAGGTGAATAGTTAAACAAGGGAACATCTATGCCATGGAGTGCTATTCAGCAATGCAAATAAATGAACTTTTGATAAATGCAACAGTTGGATGACTCAAGAGAATTATGCTGAGTGGAAAAAAGCTAATCTCAAAAGTAAGTCTCAAGGTTTGGGGTTTTAGCTCAGTAGTAGAGCACTTGCCTAGCATTTGTGAAGCACTGGGTTCAGTTCTCAGCATCACACATAAATAAAATAAAGGTACGTCATCAACAAAAAATTAATAAACTAGCCTTTAAAAAGTCATTGCAGGACAGCTTCGCCGGTCCTCTAGCCCCCTCCCCTCCAAGGCATCCTGCTGGGATGAACCAGGTGCACCCCAGGGTCAGGGGCACCCCGAGTCTGACTGGCCTGTGCTCCCAACCTGTCCCCCTCTTCTTAGCTGTATGAGCTTGGGCAATAGCCATTCTGGCTTGATTATCTGCGCAGGGGGGACAATTAAGCCTGATTACTGTGACTGAACAGTCTCTATCACAAAAAAAGAAAAAAAAAAAAAGTCAATCTGAAAAGTTTAAGTACAGCTGGGCATGGGGCACATGCCTGTAAACTCAGTGGCTTGGGAGTCTGAGGCAAGAGGATCTTGAATTCAAAGCCAACCTCAGCAATTCAGCAAGACCCTGTCTCTAATAAAATACAAAAAGCAGGGCTGGAGTTGTAGCTCAGTGGTAGAGCACTTGCCTAGAGCTGGGTTTGATACTCAGCATCATATAAAAATGCATTGTGTCCATATATAACTAAGGAAAAAAAAAAAAGGCTAGGGATGTGGCTCAGTGGTTATGTGCCCCTGGGTTCAATTCCTGGTCAAAAAAATATATATATAAAGTTTAAGTACTTTATGATTCTATTAATGTAACATTGTTGAATAAACAAAATTAATGATGGAGAACATATTAGTGGTTGCCAATGATGAGAGAAGGGTGTTACTGGCCATAAAAGGGTAACATGAGTGATCTTTGTGATAGCACTGTTCTGTCTTGTTTTTTGTTGTGTTATTTCTGGGTGTGTATGTGTGTGTGTGTGTTGAGGTGCTGGGGATAGAACCCAGAGCCTTTGACATGATGATAGGCAAGTGCTCTACCACTGAGCTCCATTCGAAGCCCTCTTTCTGTATCTTGAATTTGATTAAATTGCTAGAACTAAACATGCAAATAAGTACGTGTAAAACTGGTGAAATCCGCATAAAATGAATCGTATTTCATCAATGTTAATTTTGGAGGTGCAGTACTGAAGTATAGACAGGAAAAATGTTATGGGGAAAACTAGTGAAGGGTATACAGGATCTATTTCTTTCTTTTCTTCCTCTCTCTCTCTCTCTCTCTTTTTTTTTTTTTTTTTCCCTACTGGGAATTTAACCCAGGGACACTAAACCACTGAGCCACATCCCCAATCCTTTTTTAAATTTTGAGATGGGGTCTCACTAAGTTGCTTACGGTCTTGCTAAATTGCTGAGGCAGGCTTTGAACTTGGTAATCCTCCTGCCTCAGCCTCTGGAGCTGCTAGGATTACAGGCATACCCACCGGGCCTGCTCGATACCTATTTTTTCTTAAAATTTGCATATAAATCTACAGTTATCTGAAAAACTTTTTAAAAATCTTAAAAAGAAAAATCCCTAAACTCTAAAATGTGCCCTAAGGAAAGGATCTGGGAGACCTTTGTCAATATGTCATAATAAGGTTTGCTACTGTCTTGTAATGTGCTAATTGAGCCCTAAATTCAGTTGCTTAATTTTTTTTTTCTTTTAATCTTTTTCTTGGAAGCTAGTCTATAGCTATGAATCCCCAAAAGATTAAAAACCTATTGCTTTAGTGTTCGTGCTTGAAACAATAAGTAATTTGAAAAAGAATGGAGGGTTTTTTTTTTTTTTTCCCATCCCCACCAACAGTTAAGGAAGGAGAAATATAAATTGGGAATGATAAAGTCATATGAATCATTAAAGAGAGTTTGAGATATTAATTGGTACATTTCTTTCATTAAATGTTTATAGCTGCCTATTGTATATCAGACATTTGTACTAAGAATTGCAGATATTCACGTTAGTGATTGAAGAGGTCCAGAAATTGTTAAGAGAAGGGGTGCTATGGTTAGAAATATGAACCATGTGCATCAAGAGTGTAGAACAACATGATCACTTACCTTTAGGAGCAGATTTGCTGTGAATCTTGCCCTCCTAGAAGCACTGTCTCTGACTGGGATGGTGGTACACACCTGTAATTCCAGTGACTCCAGAGGCTGAGGCAGGAGGATGGCAAGTTTGAGCCCAGCTGGGGCAACTTAGCAAGACCCTGTCTCAACATAAGGGCTGGGGATGTAGCTTAGTGGTAGAGTAACCCTGGGGTCATTTCCCAGTACTGGGGGAAAAAAGCAAAGCAAGCATGTCTGGATGCTTTGGTCAGAAAAATCTTGACCATTGTCTTGTTCCTTATCAGATGTTGAGTTAATGAAATATACATGGTAGGCAGTTTTTAGTTAAACCTGTCCAGTTGATAAAGTTTGTATATAGTTTTTTCAAACTTGTATTACTTTTGTGTGTATAGTCTGGAAACGGAACCCCAGGTTTTGTGCATGCTAGGCAAAGTGATCTATACCCTCAGCCCCTAGTGTTAACATTTTTGTGAGCATTCTTTTTAAAATATTTCTTATGCTCTTTATTTTTTTTAATTTATTTTTTATTGGCACATTATAATTATACATAATAGTGGGATTCATTATGCCATATTCCTGTGTGCACATATCATCGTTCTCCTTAAAATAAGGCCACACATCAGGCATGTAGCAGAGGCCAGACTCAAACCCAGTTCTGTCTTGCTTCAAAACTCATGTTCTGCAGGGTAATGCATGCCTATCATCCCATCAATGCTGGAGGCTGAAGTAGAAGGGTCACAAGTTGGAGATCAGCCTCAGAGTCTCTAAGCAACTTAGTAAGACCCCATATTAAAATAGAAAGGGCTGGGGATGTGACTGAGTGGTTAAGTACCCTGAGTTCCATCCCCAGCACACAGAAAAAAACTCCATATGAAAAACATGCTCTTTCCTTTGAGGTATATTAAACAGGCCTAAGCCTTGGGAACTTAGATGTTAAGACCTGTAGAGTAGTGGGGAGAGAAAGATGAAGTTGTGGTAAAAGAAATGCCATAAGATGAGTTTACTCTGGTGTAAAAAGTGACTTGGTTTAAGTGTCTGCTTTGTCACTAACTGGTTTTATAATCTTGTAGAAGTTATTAACTTTTCTGAGCCTCAGTTTCTTTACTTGTTAAGTAGGGATAATCTTGGTTATAAAAACAAAGCAAGATAATAAAATTCAAAACTCCTGATAGGTGAAGACACTAGATATAATTAATTTCAAGGCACCTGACCAGGAAACAAATAGGGTCACCTGTTTGTGTTGTTTACATCTCAGCTTTTCTTTCTTTGACTATTGGGACATCCAAGGTCTCCAGAGGCCCAGGCAAAGATCATTTAAAGGAGTCAGTTTCAGAAATGTTGTATAGAAAGTACTTTTGCCTGAGGGTAAGTCATATTTTGGAAGGTTTTTTTTTGGGGGGGTGTTGGGGACTTCCCATTATAGGCTTTCCCAGGAGAGTAAGGCCAAAAAGAAATAAGTCGAAAACAAAAAGGAGAGAAAGATCATCAGGCACCTGAACCTTTCGCTGCCTTTAGGCTGCATAACTGTCTGAGGGTATAAATTGTACTGCCTAAAATTTTATTAAGCTGGGCATGTGGTGGCACATACCTATAATCCCAGTGACTTGGGAGGCTGAATCAGGAGGATCACTGCCAAGTTTGAGGCCTTGGCAATTTAGTGACACCATCTCAAAAATTAAAGAGAAGGTCTGGGGATGTAGCTCAAGGGTAAAGCCATCCCTGGGTTCTATCCCTAGTACTGAACCAACAAACATACAAACTCTTCCTTGTTTACATAAGTGCCCTTCTCCCAGTAACAGGCAACAGGAAAAGCATGAGATTTGAAGTTAGAGAAAGCCTGGATTTTAATGATATTTCTGGTGCTTTTAACAGCTTTGTGACCTTTAATAAAGATAGTCTTTTAAGCCAAACATGGTGGCACATACCTGTATTGTTACCTGCTCCAGAGGCTGAGACAGAAGGATTGCAATTTCAGACATAGCCTCAGCAATTTAGTGAGGCCATATCTCAAACAAAAAAGGGTTGGGGATATAATTAAGTGGTAAAGCACATCCTGGTTAAACCCCCAGTACCAAAAAAAAAAAAAAGAGTCATTTAATAACTTGAGTCTCCATTTCCTTAACTATAAAATGTGAATTTATCAGCTACTTTACTGAAGTTATTTTTTGAGGATAAATGAGGTGACATTTGTACAGAATTTGATAAATAGTAGGCACTGAATAAATATTCAGTCCCTTGATCTCCAAAGATGGAAGATAATCTCAGGTTGCTTTTTGCTTAGTCTTTTGCTTTCTAGTCTAGATTTCTAATTATTTTTTCTTTCAGCTCTTAAAATGATCATTCTTTGAATTTTCTAAAAATGCTTTCACATTGTTTTTAAAATTGTGAAAAAAATTGGTAAAGGGATTCTAATTAAGATCCTACCAGTTCAAAATACAGCAGAAGGATCCTTGTTACAGCAAGAGTGCATTACATTGCACATAAACAAACTTTTCTGCTGTGTTCAGTTTCATAGCTTTACTTCCTGTAGGACTTCAACAGAACTACAGGCTTCAAGTCTTGTATTGGCCAAGGTTTCTGGAAAGTAGAGCTACAACTAAGGGCCTAACTGCATGGCGGTAGTTAGGAAACAGGGAAGGTTAGAGAATAAAACAAAGGATGTAATTTGTTTCACATTCTTACAAGCCTCTCACTTTTTTTTTTTTTTTTTTTTCCCAGAATTGTGACACCTTTTTTTCCTCTAGGACTTTGATGATTAAGCACCTAGTTTTCCTCTGTGCAAACTCAAGAAAAGGTGTAGTCAGTGTGGTGGGCTCAAAACTAACCAGAAAGTTAATATTAGAAGTAGGTAGGAAGGGTTGGAGGGCAGGATCTACCACTAGTAAAACAGTGAACAAATAGGTTGTTGAATGAAGCATTTAGTCTATTAATTGTATGTTCAGATTTGTTTTCTGTTATAAGCATGAAACATAGGAATATGAAGAACACTGGCATTTACAGTTCTGTTCATTGGACATGAGAGAGTATGCCTGTACTTCAGCTACTTGGGAGGCTGAGGCAAGAGGATGACTTGAGCCTAGGAGTTTGAGGCCAGCCTAGTGTGACCCTCTCCGAAAATAAAAGGGACAGGGGATGTAACTCAGTGATATAATATCCCTGTGTTCAATCCCAGTATGGCCAAAAAACTAAAAGGAAAAAAAGTACTTTGCATTTTCTTATTTAAGGACAGTGACTGAATTTAGGTTAGATAACAGGGACATGTATTAAGCATTTTCTAAGCAATGAAATATCTTTTTTTCTTTGTCTTCGGATACTGGGGATTGAACCCAAGTGGTGCTTTATCACTGAGCTACATCTCTAGTCTTTTTTTTTTTAATTTTGAGACAGGGTTTCACTAAGTTGCTGAGGCCGGCCTTAAACTTGAGATCCTCCTGTCTCAGCTTCCCAAGTCACTGGGATTACAGGCATGTGCCATCCCATCTGGCAAAAGTGGACTTTAATTGGGTGTACATGTGTTGTTTTATTTTGTCTTTATAGCAACCTCATAAAGTAGATATTATCTTGGGCTGGGATTGTGGTTCAGTGGTAGAGTGCTTGCATGGCATGTGTGAGGCATGGGGTTCAGTCCTTGGCATCACATAAAAATAAATAAAATGAAGGTATCGTGTCCACCTACAACTAAAAAAAAATTTTTTTAAGTAGATATTGTCTCTATTTTACAAATGAGACCAGTGTTTAGAGCAATGAAATAACTGATCTAATTTCACACAACTAATGAGTGGCAGAGTAAGAACCAGATCTTTCTTTTTTGTTCATTCATTCTACCTTTCTGTTCTTTTTTGTTTGTTTATCTTTTCCCCAGCACTGGGAATTGAATCCAGGGCCCTCATGCATGCTAAGCTAGCTCTGTCCTTTTTTTTTTCTTTTTTTGTACTGGGGTTCAAACCCAGGGGCTCTTTACCACTGAGCTATGTCCTTTTTATTTTGAGATGCTGTCTTGCTATTGTTGAGGATTGCTTCAAACTTGATATCCTCCTTCCTCAGCTTCCTGAGATTCTGGTGTAATAGGCATGTGCCATGTGCTCTACTAGGTCTTTCAAACTCTTTAAGGACTAGTATCCAAAAGCACTACTACTACAGTGGAGTTTTAATGAAACTGTCCATTACATAAGTTATTGATTTTTTTTTTTTGTTTCTTCATGAAGGTTGGACTCTTATTTTTTTTTTAACATGTTGATAGATCTTTATTTTATTCATTCATTTCTATATGGTGTGGAGAATCAAACCCAGTGCCTCACACATGCTAGGCAAGTGCTCTACCACTGAGCAACAACCCCAGCCTGACTCTACTTTTTTGTGATAAAGATTTTGATTTTAAATTCCTTCATCTCACCCCATTAGCTTTGTTAAATCTATTTATTCTATGTCAAGAAATAATTGACTGATGTAGAGGCTTCAGGTAAGGTTGGAAGAATAAACTACTTTTATTAAAATTGGGCTCATGGTTCCCTAGTCAAACTCAAATATCTTTGATGCTTTCAGCCAGTCTATCTAAAATTAGTGTATTCATCTGAACAATTTGGTCTTATTACACAATACTCCATGTTATTACTTTAAGCAGTCTTGGAAATTTGCCTTTATTTACTGGAGCAGAAATAAATTCTGTTTTTCCTACTCAGAAATTGAGAAGATTCAGAAAGGGGATTCAAAAAAGGATGATGAGGAGAATTACTTGGATTTATTTTCTCATAAGAACATGAAGCTGAAAGAGCGGGTGCTGATACCTGTCAAGCAGTACCCAAAGGTAAGGCAAAAAGTTCCTCAGTTCTCTGAATTAACATTATAAGCAGGGGAGTCATTGGCAGGGATTGTGGTGCATGGGATCTGAAGCCTGTGAAGCTTCTCCATGCTTGAGTACCTATTTTGAGCAGTTGAAACTTATAAGTCCATGACGAATAACATAGCTATATTCAGAAAGAAAAGACAATCATCTTTTTATTATCAAAAAGAAATTTCCTTCTATTTGTTCAAGCTCGCAGTTCAGAGAGGAAAAAAAGGGAAGGAAAAAAAAAAAAAAAAAAAAATCCCCCAAAGCCTAAAGAGTTGCTTTCTGTGAAATGATTGACTTGGAATCTTAAAGAAAATAAAACACAAATTCTTGACTAGATGAAGTTAATTTTATTTCTTACTCAAAGTTTACTTTTTAAGAAAATGCTTTCTTCTTTTTCTTCTGTTAGTTTACCAGACATGCTATCAAAGAATACTGTATGTCTGTTCTGAGATCACCACCTTAATAATGTTAATGTTAAAATATTAATTTGTTTAATATTAAGGAATGCATCGTGTTAGGGAAGAAGCACCAGACTATCAGAAAACCAAAATTCAGGTCTATGAACTGCCACTTTTAGGTGTATAACTTTAAGGTAATCAACAGCACAATTTATATATCCTTCAGTAAAATGTGAATGGTAATACTCTACCTGTTTTATGTGGTTGTTGAAGATCAAATGAAATAAATGGAAATGTTTTATAGGAGCCATGTGTTTTCAGAAATCTGTATTTTAAAATTTTCTGTCAGTTCAATTTTGTGGGGAAGATTCTTGGACCACAAGGGAATACAATCAAAAGACTGCAGGAAGAAACTGGTGCAAAGATCTCTGTGTTGGGGAAGGGCTCAATGAGAGACAAAGCCAAGGTAAGCTCGAATTTGTGAGGCAAAGACAACACCCTAATGCCTTCTAGTTACCCTACCATCCAGTATGGATGACTACAGAACAAGTGTTTCATATATGTACACAGTAGGACTTCTTAAGCTTTCCCTGGATACAAGAGATTATAGACCAAGTTAATTTACTTGCTTGGCAACTCTCAAAGAACCTTGGTGTGCCCTGTGATTGTTTCCTTTTAGAATTTTGGCTCTCTAGTAATAAAAATAGCAGTATCATCTTTGGCATTGATAAATTTAAGTATGAAAACTTGAAATGGTAGCTGGGTTTACTTTAAAACTTACCCATACCAAAGACTAAAATGTGAACAACATATCTCCTTTCTAGTAACATGAAAAAGTAGAACAGTAGTGTTGTGAGTTTGAGGATTAGATGTCTATTGTTGAGCCAGCTGGAATTAAAGGACTGCTGAAAGGATATATTCAGAAGGCACCTTTTTTTTTTTTTTTTTTTTTTTTTTAATTTTTTAAACTGTTTATTTTTTCATGCGCTGGGGATCGAACCCAGTGCCTCACACTTGCCAGGCAAGCGCTCTACCTCTGAGCCACGTCCCCAGCCCCCCAGAAGTCACCTTGAGTAATCTTGACAATAGAACCTACCTGATATTTCTTTTCTATGTCGTAGCCCCATACTCTGTCTACTGGATTTTTGTTTGTTTTGTTTTGTGACAGGGATTGAACCCAGGGGCGCTTAACCACTGAGCCACATTCCCAGCTCTTTTTTATTTTTATTTTGAGACAGCATCTTGCCAAGTTGCTGAGGATAGCATGGAACTTGTGATCCTCCTGCCTCAGCCTCCCAAGCTGCTGGGATCACAAGTGTGCGCCACTATGCCTGGCTCATTGTGTACTGTTTTAAGTACCAAGAAACCTCCCACCACAACAGAATAGTCTTAGCCTTCTAGGAAACCATTTTAGATGAGATGTACCTGCTCCAATGTAAAAATTTACAGGCCTCCTTTAGCTTAATTGACAAGTGTTATTTTCTCAGACTCTCTACTTTTGTCCTTAACATTTCTCATTAGACACATATACTTAGGCTGAAGTATGTTTAGTGGTGAGACTCATGTGAGTCTTTCTTCTACTATGACTTCTTTCCTCCTTTGGAATTCCTCAGACCGTATAAGCAGATAAGCACAGCTAGTGGTGATTAAGAGCTCTACCTGGGACTTAAAAACAGATGCTTGGGCCATAAATACACACACACCATACATGCTTGCAAAAACTTAACAACAAGCTATTAACTGAATAGAGAATTAAGAATTCTTAATAGAATTAAGGTTTTCTATTTTATTCCTTCTAATAAGGGCACCAGTGAATACCCCAATGATTTAAGAGAATAGCTAACCAAGTGTAAGTTTAATATATTGTATAAATTACTATTCTCCAGAACTTTTTAAACTTTTCTTCTTAAAGCTTGTTTTTCTTAAATATTCAGGCCATATCTTGCTACCCCTTTGGCCTAGAGATAAAGGTTTTCTCTTTAGTCCATGTAATGTGATGTCTCTGCATTTTCCCACAGGAGGAAGAGCTTCGCAAAGGCGGAGACCCAAAGTATGCCCACCTGAATATGGATCTACATGTCTTCATTGAAGTCTTTGGACCCCCATGTGAGGCTTATGCTCTTATGGCCCATGCCATGGAAGAAGTGAAGAAATTTTTAGTACCAGTAAGGAAACCCATATCCTTTATCTTCTGAGCAAGGGAAAAGTAGAATTATATGCTAATGTGAAGGCAGGGATTCTAACCAGGGTCTCTGCCTAACCTGAAACTATACCAGGTTCTGCATTTATGTTCATTTTTCTGATGGTCCCTTACTGTGTTTAATGTAGTGTTCATTGTATACTAGTATCTGTTGTCAGTATCTTGAGTCTACAATAAGTATCCAGTCTGAGATCTGATGAACAAATAAGTAAGTCTTCATTAAGCTCAGTATTTTGGTTAGAGTATGGAAATAGGAGGTCATGTTAGGAAAATGACTAAGGTGGGTCCCTGTACTTGAAGGGTTTTTGCTGTAGAGTGCAGACTTTTGAATCTAGAACTGACAGTAAGAAACTTGTGACATCCATTATTGTTGGATTAAATTCTGACCTTACACTTCTCCTGGAAATGTTTACTTGAGTTCGATTTGGAAGAGGCATCTGTTATAAAGTCGACTGTTGATAATATTAAAGACAGCTCCTTTCTTTAAGGATGTAACTGAGGTCCAGGAAGTCTTGTGATGGGGCCAGGGTATCTTGTCTTACTTATTACCCTCTGGTCAGATTATAGGCCAAATGTTGCTTATCTGAAATTCTGGCAACTAGAAGTGTTCTGTATTTGGGATTTTTTTTTTTTATTGGTATATTTGCATATACATAATGAAGTGTCTTGGGGGTGGGACCCTACTCTAAACAAAAAATTTGCTTATGTTTCATGAGTACCTTATGCATAGCCTGAAGATACTTCTATACAGTGTTTTTAGTTTATCTTTGTTTTGACTATGACCTGTCATATGGAGTCAGGTGTGGAATTTTCTACTTATGGCATCATGTTGGGACTCAGAAAGTTCTGGGTTTGGGAGCATTTCAGATTTCAGATTAGTGATTATTGACCTTTATTACTATCAATAGAGTGGTACCATTTTTGTCTTTTAGCAAGGCCTGGTGGTTATTAGTGTTAACATACTACTGGTGAATGTTTAATATCAAGAATGAATCTGGGGGGGCTGGGAAGATAGCTCAGTTGGTAGAGTGCTTGCAAGGCCCTGGGTTCGATCCCCAGCACCCAAACAAAACAAAACAAAACAAAAAAGAATGAATCTGGGGAGAATCTCATGAAAAATCAAAGGAAAATGAGTAGAGGAAAGGGACCAAGGAAGGGGAGAGGGGAGTGTTGGGGAGTAACATAGGCCAAATTATTTTGTTGTATCATGTGCATGTATGAATATGTAACAATAAATCTCACCATTGTGTACAACTGTAACGCACCAATAAAAAAATGTGGGAAGAGAAGAAAAGGGTGGATCTGAAACCTTTGGGTGGATTTAGAATACTATTAACTCAAATTAAGTAAACATCATGTTTTCATGACTAAACTAAGAAGAGGTAAGGTATAGTCCTTGTCTTTTTTGAATGTAAATTGAAGGAGTTAAATGTAGTATCAAAAGATGTGAGAATTTGTTGAGCAAAAGTTGATAGGCAGTGTGTACCTGGGAAGCTGAACCCCAAGACTACTGTCTCAGACATCTCATTAACTACTTCAAGTACCTTATCTTCATTAGAAAGACTCATGGCTGGTTAATTTTTTCTTGAATTTTAAAAAAATTATTATTTTTATTTTTTGCACACCTGGAATTGAACCCAGGTTTTGTACACACTAGGCAAAGGTTCTTTCACTGAGCTAACATCCCCAGTCCTGTTTCACTTTTTGAAATTTTTGGTTTTGGGTTTTGACTGAGGGCCACTGAGCTATATTCACAGCTTTTTTTTTTTTTTTTTTTTTTTTTATAGTTGTCAATGGACCTTCATTTTATTTATTTATATGAAGTGCTGAGACTCAAACCCAGTGCCTCCAACATGCTAGGCAAGCACTCTGCTACTGAGCCACAACCCTAGCCCCACAGCCTTTTAAATTTTGTTTTGAGACAAAGTTTCTTAAGTTGCCCAGTCTAGTCTCAAACTTGTAATCTTCCTGCCTCTGCCTCCTGAGTAGCTGGAATTACAGGTGTACACCACCCTGCCAGAATTCCTTTTTTACTTTTTGAAGTGTTCTGATTGAAACCTTCTGACTACCTGATTTCTGAAGGACTGCAGAAGGAATATCCCTCTCTTCTTTCTTGTTAGTCTCCAGCCTATTTCTCTGATGGAATAGATTTACAAAGCTTGCATATAAATAAGGCTTTGAAAAAAGATGCCTGCCAGGAAGATCTGGACTTTCTCAGTGTTGATCTGGCAGTTAGATGAGTCTGAGCAGTGAGCTGGTATTGGTATTTGAATGTGAGTCTCAAGCAGCAGTGGTGTGTAAGATAAGGGGAAATGGAGAGTTGAAGGGGGCATCTCATGACTAGCATTTTCTGTATTCACCTGAATGTATAAAAATGCATGAAATATTAAGACTGAATGACTCTCAACAGGAAATGTGTGAGAAAATTTGCAAATGACATTTGATTCAATTCTTCCCTCTTGTGAAAAAGAAAAAGTGAGCTTACTTTTGCATCTGTAACCAGAGCCCTCCATTTTTCCCTTAGAACCACTAACTGTACCAGGAAGGCTTCATGGTACAGTAGGAAGATCACTGGATTGGGAACTCTGCATTTTGGACAAGTTTTTCACTTTTCTGAGTCTTTGGTTTCTTGTTCATCCCAAACATTTGTAAAATATACTGTGCTCGGGTATGAAAATACAAAAATGGCTCTTGAGGAGCCATAATTTATGAGAAAGAAAGACCATTCTAAAATGATGTGATAAGTGCTTGAGTAGAGAGAACTGCATGGTGCTTTGGGAAACAAGAAGGTATGGGGTAGCATCAACAGAAAGTTTTTCAAAAGAGATACTGTTTTAGGTAAGTCTTGTTAAGGGTAATAAGTTGGAGTCCCTCTGGTGGATTAGAAAAAAGAAAAGAAAAAGAAATTCATTAGACCCTATTAATTCAAAGTGTAGGTTTTGGAGATAGGTAATTCTAAATTCACATCTTGAATCTGCCACTTACTAGTTTTGTGTCCTTAGGCTGATTCACAATCCCTGAATGTTTTCCCAACTATAATTTAGGGAGCTATGCTACTAGGGTCATTTTGAAGATTAAACTGAAAATCTGTTTAAAGTTTATTGTATAGTACTCAGCTTCTATAGAGTTTCGTTAATGGTAGTGGCTTTTATTATTCCAGGAAAAGGAAACTATTTGCAGAGAATGGATGTGTGAGAGTATGCCAGGCTCTGAACTACAAATTGTTCAGCATGGCTTGAGAGGAGGTTGTGTATGGAGAGAGGATGGAAGTGATCTGGAGAGCTAGGCAGGGACCACATCCTGAAGAGCTCCATCTGAATAATAGGGGTCTGCCATCAAGACTTTCCTCAAAGAAGTGACAGGTAGGGTGTCATTTGACTTCAGAGAATGAATGACCTGAGACTTCATCTGGGCTTTCAGAGTTGTTCTTAGCATCCAAGGATTACGTGGGCCAGATGACTTTTCAGCGGAAGTTAAAGATGTTGCACAATACTCCTTGTTATCTTTCATTCCCAGGATATGATGGATGATATCTGCCAAGAGCAATTTCTAGAGCTGTCCTACTTGAATGGAGTACCTGAGCCCTCTCGTGGACGTGGGGTGCCAGTGAGAGGCCGGGGTGCTGCACCTCCCCCTCCACCTGTTCCCAGGTAAAAATAGATAGCCAGAAATGGGATGCAAATTGACTGCTAGAACCCTCTATGTCTTATGGGTGTTCTTATCTCTTACTTAGGAGGAGTTTCAGAATTTGTATATTGTATCAAGAATGGAATTGTAGATCAAGTTGTGTGCATGTTCGAATATGGCATAATAAATCCCACTATTATATATAATTATAATGCACCAATTTTTAAAAAAAAGTGGAATTCTAGATCTGAAGCACTTTGATCGTAGTCAAATGCTGCAGTCCTCTTGAAACTTTTGATTTTTAAATTTTGAACAGTCCTAGCATTTTTTAATGATCTGACTTCAGTAACTGGCATTATGGAGGGTTCAGACTATGGAGACCTAGCCTGGCCTGGTGATGAATGCTCATAATCCCAGCTTCTTGGGAGGCTAAGGCAGGAGGAATTCGAGGTCAAGGCCAATCTGGACAACATAATGAGACCCAGTCAAAAAAAAAAAAAAAAAAAGTACATGTACTATTCGAACCTGCCCAAAGTGCTCTGAGGGAAATCTCCCAGTGTGGGTCCTTTACCCATCTGTACATTGCTCTGTGCTTTAATAATAGTGTAGTTAAGGCATTGTAAAATCAATCTAGCTCTAAAATTTGCAACAGGTCTGAAGATGAAAGTGGCCTATTTATTGAAAGCTCCATTTGAAATAAATTTTCTTTTTATAGGGGCCGTGGTGTTGGACCACCTCGGGGAGCTTTGGTGCGTGGTACCCCAGTGAGAGGTGCCATCACCAGAGGTGCCACTGTGACCCGAGGAGTGCCACCCCCGCCTACTGTGAGGGGTGCTCCAGCACCAAGAGCACGGACAGCAGGCATCCAGAGAATACCTTTGCCTCCACCCCCTGCACCAGAAACATATGAAGAATATGTAAGAATATTTTAAACAGTGTACCATTTCTCAGTACCTAAAAGGTTGTCAAAGTTGAATGATCTAGTCTTGGCCCTTTTTGTTGGTGGCAAGAAACACCTGTAAGATTTGGAATCTGCCCTGAATGTTGACCTATGAGATTTTTCCATTTTAGGCATGGTTTACTATCTGTGCAGATTAAATGGGAAGTAACTGTTTTAATGTACAGTGTTTTACTAAGGGATCTGCTCCTACTACTGAGAATACTAAAGCTCAGTTTTGTACTTTATTTCTAGCCCACACTTGTCCTGTGGCATGTATTTGTGTGTGTGTGTGTTTAGTAACCCTTTCTCTCTTGACTAAGCTATAGTGGGTGTTAATATTTTGGAAGAAAATTTTATGTTCTATTAATCCAGAAGCCTGTCATACCCACATGGGATATAATTACCATCTCTCTTCTCTGATTCTAACCTATTTCATTTTATTTATTTTAGGGATATGATGATACATATGCAGAACAGAGTTATGAAGGCTACGAAGGCTATTACAGCCAGAGCCAAGGGTGAGTTGGGCAACAGAAATGCTATTTGGTATCCTAGGGATAGATGGATGGATGGAATTAGGGGAACTGAGATATTTAAACTACACAGACCTAAGGAGCAGTATGGCTTACGTTTTGAAGGTATCTCTTCTGCTTTTGACGTCTGTAAGGCACATTCTTGGCTCCACAAATTTGGGTAATATAATTTTTAAACACAAATTTATTTATTTTGGTACTGAGGAGTGAGCTGAGGGCCATTCTACTCTGCCCCTGATACAGAGTAGAATTTTTACTTTTATTTTTTATTTTGAGATATGATCTCTCTGAATTGCCCAGACTGGCCTCTAGCTTTTGATCTTTCTGCCTTTGCCTCCCAGATTGCTGGAATTACAGGCGTGTGCCACTGTGCACCTCTGGGATTATAATTTAGAATCTGGGGATAGTAGATGAAAAGCTACATGGAAACAGAAAATATCTTTAAATAGTTTAATTTATTTATTTTGTGGTACTAGGGATTAAATGCAAGAATACTCTACTTTTTAATTTTTTATTTTAATTTTTTTTTTTGAGACAGGGTCTCATTAAGTTGCTGGAATTTTGATCATACTGCCATAGCTTGTTGACTTGCTGGGATTACAGGCATGTATCATCACACCTGGCTTGATTTACTAAGAAGTACCCCAAGCCAGGCTCGGTGGCACATACCAATAACCCCAGTGACCTGTGAGGCTGAGGCAGAAGTATCACAAACTCAAGGCCAGCCTCAGCAGCTTAGCAAAGCCCTCAGCAATTTAACAAGACCCTGTCTCAAAAATGAAAAGGACTGGGGCTATAGCTCAGTGGTAAATCACCTGGGGTTCAATTCCTAGTACCGAATTTGAGGGTGTAACTACATAACCTGGATTTTTCTCTGCTCCCCCGCTCCATTTCTTTAAAAACCATTCTGTTTGTGTGCACATGTATCTTACCTGTGACTAAAAAATAGCCTCAGACTTCTACTTTAGGAACAGAATTGCTTTTTCTGTTCTCTTTTAGTGACCCCTGTGAATACATGTTTATTACACATGATTAAGAGGGTCAATTTAGAATCATACCTATTCTTTTTTTTTGCGGTGCTGGGGATCGATCCCAGGGACTTGTGCTTGCAATGCAAGCATTCTACCAACTGAGCTATCTCCCCAGCCCCATACCTATTCATTTTTGGTTGTATGATAACCATTTTTCTTTACTATAGTTTGTTGTGTGTATATGGGTATATCATGTATACTTTGAAAACATTTTAGGGCTTAGGGAAGGAACAAAAATGGGCATTTTCCTATTTTTATACACATTGAAATGACAGGTATGGATGTATATGAGAGAAAGGTGAAGCTAAAGTACTGTTTCACTGTAGTTTTGTAACACTCTTGTCTTTCACTTTCAGGGACTCAGAATATTATGACTATGGACATGGGGAGGTTCAAGATTCTTATGAAGCCTATGGTATGTCTTATTTTCTGGGGTGGGGCAAAATGCCAAGTAAGTGCCTGGAAGAATGCTGATGACTGGAGTTTTGGGAGACAGTCACATATCTAAGGAGAGAAACTTCTATAAGACCATGGTGTTTGTAGACATTACTAGGAGTCTGTTCTTATTTAAATTTTATGGTGTGTGGTCCAAAGAGGAATTACTGAAGGTAGGTGGCAGTATTGTTACTCTTGGAAAGCTAAATACATTCTAAAACTAGACTAGCTTAGCTGAGCTGGAGCAACAGACTTATTAAGCTGATCCTGGTCTGGTTATAGACCTGGGTTATGTTTGCTCTATTCTTCTGCCTGCCCCCCCCCCTTTTTTTTTTTTTTTTGTAGAAATTGAACCCAGGGGTCACTTAATCACTGAGCCATATGCCCAGTCCTTGCTTAAAATTTTAAGACAGGGTCTCGCTAAGTTGCTGAGACAGGCTTTGACTCTGATCCTCCTGCCTCAGCCTCCTGAGACACTAGGATTACAGGTGTCACCACTATGCCCAACTCCACCTCATTTTTTTTTTTTTTAAAGTTTTGGATCCCAACAAAAAGAATCTCAGTACGTAGAAACTAGCTGAAAGGGAATGGCAAGCAGGTCATCAGAGCAGTTTAGGGAACAACAAGAGTACCTGTTAGATCAGAGGCTGCAGGACTAGAACCAACTCAGGGCACTACTGGTATTAAGCTCCTTACTGGCTTGGAGGTAGCTCAGTCCTTGATCCTAAGAGAGCAGTAGAAGCTAGAACGGCATTAAGTTTGGTTGAAAACACATTGCTCAAGTGTGTCCTTATGAGCCAATTATGATCCCATGTTAATTAGCTCCAAAGGGAGTACCATGTGGCTTTGGATGCAGAGTACAGCCCTTTAAATGTGAGGTATTTTCAGCATACCTGGGGAACTTCCAGAGAGTACTCGGCAAAGGGCTGGCTAAGCAGTTGACAGTTCATCTGAAGACACTGATTGTTTCTTCTTAGCCCTAGCTAAAATAATGAAGCATCTTAGGGCCTCCCACAGATAGACAGGCTGAACCTAACCCCTCAGCATTGTATGAAGTAGCCAATCAGCTGCTTGCCCAGGGAAACTTTTTTTTAACCAGTTTAGTTAAATGGTTCTGGACAGTTGCTATCAGTAATACTGTATGTCTCTGCTTATATGCCACTATTTAGAAGGGTAGTATGATTGCATCAGGTTATTTCCCTCCATCAGTGAGGTAGTACAATGGGGCCTTTGTATGTGTTTGACTAAACAGAATTTCTGTTTTGCTGGAGAAAAACTGAACTAAAAGGAGGCAGCCTGCTCCTTGTGCCCTTGGTCTGATGTTGCCACAGTTAATCTGTTCTGATCTCTGCCTTTATAAACAGAATTAGAAAAAATAAATTGTTTTGTTGGTACCTAGAAGCCTCTTGGAAAGTGATGGACATGTATTATACTAGGGATATAAATAGGATTCTGTGCAACTTTAGATCCATATAGAAGTTTAAGACCTATGGTGATATTTGTGAATGTGGGTGACTGGAGAAATACTTCAGGAATGAACTACCATGGGGAAAAGTATGAGAATGAGTGGTAAGAATAAGCTTAAATACAACTCGTTGAATTAAATGATCATCTACCCCAGGCTTCCCTGTCACAAAGGAAAACCATTTGTGAGTGTCAACCATATTGTCTGGTTTTTCATTACTATTGACATAAGAAAGAATCTAAGGAGTTCTGTAAATGCAACATTTGATTATATTTCTGTCTACCAGAACAGCGAGTACCAGCTCTGCTGGTGCATGTCCTCATTTAATATGGCCCTTGCTTGCTTCAACCAAAGAGCCAGACAACACTCCTCTCCTTGGGGGAACCTAACATGCTGTTACATAGAAAGGGGCCTAGCTGCCTTCAATCTACCAAATTTGGAGCAGAAAAGGCCACTGTAGACCCACAGAAATTAATAATTCCCTTTTAATATCTCAAGCAAAGTATTGGGTTTATCCAGGTTTGAGTTCATATTGTCATTGGGATATCAGTCATATTGTCTTTGGAGAACCTCACTCCTGATTACTGCAAAGTAAATGCCAGCCTTTTCCAAGTTGTTCCCCTTTTGTCTTTTCACTCAAAACTGTGGGAAGTTGTCCAGACTGCTCAGGAGTGTTGGAGTGGAGAACAAGGACCACTAGGGAGGTGTCAAGACACTGACAGAAAAGCAGTGTTGTTGGTTATCTTTACCAGGTTGACATACCCTTGCTCATCCCCAAATGCCGTTGACACATGGTTTATAAACTCTCTGCTTTTCCCACAGGCCAAGATGACTGGAATGGGACCAGGCCATCACTGAAGGCCCCTCCAGCTAGGCCAGTGAAGGGAGCGTACAGAGAGCACCCATATGGACGTTATTAAAAACAAACAGGAGGGGAAAAATATCAGTTATGAGCAAAGTTGTTACTGATTTCTTGTATCTCCCAGGATTCCTGTTGCTTTACCCACAACAGACAAGTAATTGTCTAAGTGTTTTTCTTCGTGGTCCCCTTCTTCTCCCCACCTTCCTCCACTCTTAACTCTGCATTCTGGCTTCTGTATGTAGTATTTTAAAATGAGTTAAAATAGATTTAGGACTATCGAATTAATTTTTTAAGTGTGTAGATGCTTTTTTCTTTGTTGTTTAAATATAAACAGAAGTGTACCTTTTATAATAAAAAAAGAAGTTGAGTAAAAAAAAAAAAAACCACAAACCTGTTAGTTTCAAAAGTGACATTGCTTGCTTAAAGGTTCTGAAGTAAAGGCTTGTTAACTTTCTCTTAGTTTTGATTTGAGGCATCCCGTAAAGTTGTAGTTGCAGAATCCCAAACTAGGCTACATTTCAAAATTCAGGGCTGTTTAAGATTTAAAATCACAAACGTTAACGGCAGTAGGTGCCACCATGCAAAAGTGAGCTCAGATGTCTCTAAAAATGTTTCCTTTAAAAACACATGGCGGTTGAATCTTAAGTTAAATTTTAATATGAAAGATCCTCATGAATTAAATAGTTGATGCAATTTTTAACGTTAATTGATTTAAAAAACAACAACAAAATTAGGTTTGTAAAACTGACTTTTTCATTATGTGGGTTTTGAAATCTAGCCCCAGACATACAGTGTTGAGAGATACTTAGGGGGGAGTAAGTTTTGAAGAGATTGATTGGGGCAGAGGGGCTGGCCATCTAAATTTAATTTGATATAGAGCTTTTTAGCTATAATCTTTCAATAGTAGTACTAATAATTAAAGTTGCAGTATTCAGGAAGACGAAAAGTATTTTGTCCATTTGAGATTCTGCGCTCCACGAAAAGCTCATTTGGACACTGGGGCCAAAAGCTCATGTTTTTTATTAAGTTGACGGTTGTCAATATTGAACTGTTCCCAAGGTAGTCAAGTATGTCTCAACACTAGCATGATATAAAAAGGGACACTGCAGCTGAATGAAAAAGGAATCAAAATCCACTTTGTACATAAGTTAAAGTCCTAATTGGATTTGTACCGTCCTCCCATTTTGTTCTCGGAAGATTAAATGCTACATGTGTAAGTCTGCCTAAATAGGTAGCTTAAACTTATGTCAAAATGTCTGCAGCAGTTTGTCAATAAAGTTTAGTCCTTTTTTAATCAAAGTAAATGTGATGAATTGTCATTTTTTTGGGTGGACAATAAAATAGTTTTCTCTTTCAAATAAACTTAAATTAACTCTAAAGTTAATGGGCTTGTTAAAAGTTGGAGACATTCTTAAAAGTGGTGGGGGGGATTTTATTTTTAAGTTTACCAAAAAAAAGTTTATTGAGTTGTTAAGTTTTAGTTTAAAAATAACCAAAGCTTTTTCACCCCCTGGAAGTTGTTGAAAACAGTTTTAACCAATCCTATCAAAAGTTGTAATTTCTGGAGAGAGAAACCCAACTGCCCGAAACTTGGATTGGTTTTCATACGTAGGTCTCAGTATTTAAAGTGCCAGCCACTAGTTTGTTCCTTCTGTAGAGCCCCTAAGGTGGCCTTGAAGAGTGATACCAAATCACTGAGCTCAGAAAGGGATAGCACCTGGCTTTAGATATGACAATTCAGCAAACCATGGGTATCCTTAATGGTTTGCTTTCTAATCCCAGAAATGCTGTTAGTAACTCAGCTGGCCTGGGGCAGGATTTGGCATGATAGACTCGCCCTGAACTCCCTCCTGCAAGATCAAGAGAGGAAATGATGGAATTGGTTGGCCCCGTTTCCACTCCTCTCTGTTAATTCTCAGGGTTCTCATGCCTTCCCTAAGAGAGCCACCTAAACTGCTCGGGGGTGAAAAATCCTCTTGTATGAAGTGCCAAGCTGCCTGCAGCAGTGCATGATGGACATTTTTTTTTCTTTTAAAAACACACCAACAAAAAATGTATTTGTAGATTGTGATAAAGTGTAAATAACTGAATTTTCAACCATGGTTTGAAGTCAGCTTTCAGGGCATTATGTCTTGTTTTGATGAAAAGAGATCACTCTATACCCCCCTTTTTAAAGGAAAATTATCGCAAGAGAATCAGGATGTGTAAAGCTAACATGCATCGCAAAAAACCAAAGGTAACCTAAATGTCTGATTTTAATAGCACATATTTCTCTTTTATATAAACTGTGACAGCAACTTGCATAAACAGTTCTTTAGCTGTTAATTTTAATGTTAAAACTTTGCAAAACTTGTTTAATAAAAATAGCTGTAAAAAGAAAAACCATATGCTGCCGCATAAATTAGCCATAACTCTTAATAATCCTGCCCATCACAAGTGAACTGTAATGTAACCTGGGCACAAAGTCTGACATCTTAAATGACACATTGTAAAATTTCAATGACTATAGACTAGATCTCCTGCTGCACCCCAAAGTAAAGCTTTCTGCTCAGCTATTTTAAAATGTACAAGGATGAGCCTCATAGGACCCCATATTGATTTTCACAGTGAAATATTACTTAAAATTTCTTAAAAGTTGCATGTTTCTTTCCTGTAATGTGTAAACTGCATGCAGGATCTCTTTATCTTTTGTTGTTTTGTTTGGGGTTTTGTTTTGGTTTTTTGGTTTTTATTTTGTTTTTTGTTTTTGTTTTTATTTTTTGTATGGTCTTTAGAACTTCCTCTTCAAAAGACTGATCTCTTATTTCTCCATTTTCAGGTGATTGAAAACTTCTGAGACATTTCCTGGAATAGAATGGGTAGCGAAGACCTATGTCAGGTATGTTAAAGTGGTTTTCTATTAAGGATGGTGGTCCTTTTATCATAACTGTAAAACAGTTACACTAGGAGGTACCTTGGAAGATGGTAAATGGGCAAGTTTTTCCTACAGTCATTTAAATTTACAACATGACTGTACTTAAGTTAGTTGATAGACTGTGTTAAGTTTACTTCTCATGATCAGTAAGACCTCCCATAGTGTCAGCTTTTATCTGTTGAATCCCTTTTTATTTGTTCGGTCAACAGTGTTTCATTTGGAGTTCATTGGTTGCAAGCATCAAAGTGGTAATGTAAATAAAAGGGAATTTATCAGAAAGTTGTTAGGGACTCCCAGATTAAATATGAAGACTAGAAAATCTGGTTTGGAATCTGTAGCAGTTGCAGAGAGCTGGGACAGTAGTGGTAAACTGCAGAAATGGTCTTGGAGCAGTGACTGACTAGGCACGTTGGAGTAAGTAAACCCTACTATATTTGTTTTTTTTTTCTCCTACTTAAGATTCAGGTTCTAGGAAGGGAATGTCAGGCTGAATTAGGTTGAGTCATGCCTTTAAGAACTAATTTCTCAAAAGGAAGTTGAAGTGTTAATAGGAAAGGAAAATGGATACTGTGTAGCCCCTCACAAAAAAAATTGTAGTGTATAATATCTTTATTTTATGGAAGTGACTGAGACTTAATGAGGTTAAGTAACTTCCCAGGTTCACATAATTCATGACTGATAATCAAACCCAAGTTGATGTGTTCCCAGAATGTCATTTTAACCCTATAGTACATTGCCTTTAATCTAGGAATGAGGCATTTCTCACACTTGTAGGGATATTGTGTAGTAGAAAGGAAATGGAGCTTGTCAAACCCAGAGTTGAATCTGTGAGCTATCTTTTGTGCAGTGGCCCAAAACTAATACTTGTCTTTTACATCTGGAGGAGGAAGATGGTGATAATCTCATAGTGACTGGCAAATTGAAGGAGTTCTAAAATATATGGAGTTGGGGCTAGGGGTGTAGCTCAGTGGTAGAGCACTCACCTAGCAAGAGTGCAGTCCTGGATTTGATACGTAGTACCACAAAAAGATAAAAATAGTATGTAAGGCCAAACAACTCAGCACTTTATACAAAATAAATATTAGTGGGTTTTTTGGTTTTTGTTTTCCCCCTAAGAATACTTTCCCTAAAGTTTAGCATCCTGGTTTGCATACTTGGGGACTCTAAAAACAGCCTTTCTGTTGCTTGAAGCTGTCAACGTACTGACTGATATTTCCTTTTGTCCCCGAATGATTTGTTAGGGTTAGGATGATACTGAGGAGAGAAAGGCTCTTAACTCGGTGACCCAAAAGCAGATGCAGCTTTTAAGAGTAAAACAACCTCTTGGAACTCATTTCTTTTAAAACTGCCTCTCAACCAAGACCTTCTGAGATCTGGAGGCTTTAAGGAGAGCCATGTATACAGAGCATTGTTCTAGGCACCCAGAAAATCCTAGGTTGATATTGGTCACACTAATGGCTAGGAAATTTAGGGGAGGAAATCTTTAATTCAAAGGGTTTAGTCTCAACTCTTTCTAGGATAGATTTTTTGGTAAATAAATTTTATTTGTTTATATTTATTTAGCATGATGTGGGATATATATAGATTATTAAAAAGTTATATAGTGAAGCAAATTAACATCTATCTTACATAGTTTTTGTGGCAGCTTTCATCTCATCTAGCATGAATTCCATATGCAGAATAATTAGTAATTAAGTCCTCATGTTGTCAATTGGATCTCTAAACTTGTTCATACCTGCTACTTTGTATCCTCTGACCAGTATCTCTAGCTCCTTTTCCTCTTCGTTTCCTAGCATACTGGAGGACCTGGGTTTTATTAATACTTTTTTTTTTTTAAGTCATATAACATAAAATGTATTTTAACAGTTATTTTTTTTGAGGGGGAGGGGAGGTGGGTATATTCACAATGCTATGCAGCCATCACTGCTGCTTAATACCAGAATATTTCTGTTATCCCAAAGAGAAAGCCAGTACCTGTTAGTATCCACTCTCCAGCCCCTGGGTAATCTTCCTATGGATTTGCCAGCTCTAGACATTTCATGTTTTCAAGTTTTATCCATGTTATAGTATATATCGGTACTTCATACTAGTTATAAGAAACACTGCTTTCAATTTATTTCAGGAGTTGGAGCGTAGCTCAGTGTTAGCGCACTTGCCTAGCTAGCAGGAGGTCCTGGGTTCAGTCCCTGGCACTATAAACAAATAATAGCATAAACAGTTCATTTCATTTGAGACAACTTCAGGTATTAGAAGTTTTCTCAATTTTTAAAATTGACCCCAGGGGCATTCTACCACTGAGCTACCACATCCCCAATTCTGTCTTTTATTTTTGAGACAGGATGTCACTAAGTTACCCAAGCTGGCTATAAACTTTTAATCCTCCTGCCTCAACCTCCTAAATTGCTGGAATTACAGGTGTATGCCATCATTCCTGGTTTATGTTGAACTTTTTAAGGAATTGTCAAACTCACCCACAAAGGCTCCATCATTCCCATCAGCAGTGTATGCGGGTTCTAATTTCCCATATCTTCACCAGCACTTGTTATTTTCCATTTTATTATAGTTATCCTAGTGGATATGGAATGACATTTCATTGGGGTTTGGATTTGCATTTTCCTAATAACAGTTATCTGGAGAAATGTCTGTTTAAATCCTTTACTCACTTTCACCAGCTCACTTGTAATCCCAGTGACTCAGGAGACCGAGACAGAAGGAAGACAAGTTTGAGGCCAGTTTGAGCAGTTTAATAAGATCCTATTGCAAAAAAAAAAAAAAAAAAAAGTACCCCTCCCCCCAAAAAATCCTTTACCCACTGTTAAGTTAGATTATTTGTTTTATTTATGATTGAATTGCAAGGGTTTCTTTTTTATGTGGGGGTTCAGATTCTTCTGATGTGAATATCCAGATGTTGAAGAAAAAAGTTCTTCCTCCATTGAATGAATACCCTTGTCAAAAATCAGTTCAGGGCTGGGGAGTTAGCTCAGCTGGTAGAGTGCCTGCCTTGCAAGCACAAGGCCCCAAGTTCGATCCCCAGTACCGCCAAAAAAAAAAAAAAAAAAAATCAGTTCATCAGTTGGTGCAGTGGTGCACACCTATAATCCCAGCAGCTCCGAAGGCTGAGGCTAGATAATCGCAAATTCAAGGACAACCTCCTCAGCAATTTAGCAAGGCCCTGTCTCAAAATAAAAAGGGCTGAGGTTAAGTGCCCCTGGGCATACACATGTAATTCTAGCAACTCAGGAGGGTGAAGCAGGAAAATAAAAAATCCATGGCCAGCCTGGGCAACTAAACAGGACCCTGTCTCAAAAATAAAAAGGATTGTAAATATAGCTCAGTGGTACTCTTAGTTCAATCCTCAAGACTGCAAAAACAAACAAAAAATCACCAGTTGACCTTAGACATACATAGATCTAGCTAGGTGTGGTAGCACATGCCTATAATCCCAGTGACTTGGTAGGCTGGGGCAAGAGAATTGCAAATTTGAGGTCAGCCTCAGCAATTTAATTGGACCCTGTCTCAAAATACAATGTTGAAGAAAATAAAGCTGGGTTCAATTTCCTGTAAACCTTCCCCTCTTTGCAAAAACAAAACAAAACAAAACAAAAAAAAAACCCATAAGATATATAGAGAGAGATCTGCCTTTTGAAGTATGTACTACTTAAAATGGTTAATACAATTTCTGACATAATAGCTGCTAAATAATGAATACTAGCTGACTGAATAACTTTGGCATCACTGAGAGATTATGAGAGGTAGAGCTGAGATTTGATTCCTGTATGGGTGACTACGAAGCATGTCCTGTGCATTATAATGTAGGCTGTTTACATGGGAATGAAACTGTTCTAGGTACATGCCTGGCCACGTGTAGTTCTCTAGAAGCTCAGAAACTGAGCTTCAGCACATCCATCTCCTACCATCAACCCATTTCCATAGAGCCAGAGGATTTATCTTTCCTTACCGAGGGATAAAGCAGTTACCAAATAGCCTTAGAGTTTATCCACTCCCCCCTGCCCCCCCCAGTTGCCACCCTCTGCCTCAGGCTAAGAATGAAGTCCCAGCAGCAGCTGTTAGGACTTTCTGGCCACCAGTATTGGAATAGACTGTTTTTTATTTCAGGAAGAACATCCTTCGAGTTGAGACCCTGACTTCTTGCCTACACAAATGTAGAATGCTCCTGAACCAAGGACAAAAGGGAGATGGGGATAGAGGTGGTGGTGGGTGTTTGGCTCAGGTTTGTTTGTTTGATTGAACCCAGGGCCCTGCTCTACATTCGCTAGGCAAGCCCTCTACCACTGAACTACATCCCCATCCCTTTTTATTTTGAGACAGGATTTCTACAACCTGGAGGCAGGTCTGGAGCTTGAAATCCTTATGCTTCAGCCTCCTTAGCAGCTGGAATTACAGGCATGTGCCTGGCTTGGCTCAGGTTTTTGAAGTTCTTTGTCCTTCAAGGCTTTGCCAAAGATCATTTCTGGGTTAGAATGCATAAAGCAGCAGTGAGCTCCTTTTTTTGATACAATCTTAAAAAAATGCTTTGTGTGACCTACAGCTAGTGTTTGCTATCTGTGCTACTCATAAGTAATCATTTAAATTTTTTCCTTCATTTTACTACCTCTCAGTCTACCCCATTTGCTGATCTTTACCTCATTTAAAAGAAGGGGGAATGAAAAAAAGGGAAATTAGGTAACTTTGCCTGACTAAGGGAGAAAAGAACTTGGTTTGAATGCCTACTGTGTATCTCTGTTTTTATAAGTGAGGCAGCTGATTCTAGGAGAGATGAAATAATTCACACTAGTTGCATAGCAGGTTGGGGGAGGTGCATCTCAATATTACTATATACCAAAGTCCACTCTGTTCTGAAAGCATACTGCTTCTGTAAGGTAATACAGACTATAAAGGATATTTGTTATAAGATGTATCATTGAATGCTGCAAAGGAAAAACGATGTCAATTAAACTAACATGATTTCTTTTCACAGCAAATGTAAGTTGCCTTCTAAAAACAAAGTCTTAGTTAGTACTATGTTTTGTCATTTGTAACGTTTATTATTTACTGTTTTCTCCACCAGTGAAGTAGATATTATCCTGTTTTTTATACATAATGAAACTGAGGTCTAAAAAAAGTAATTATCAAAGACCACACAGCTGTCATATAGCAGAACTTAGATTCATTTTCAGGCAGTCTGATTTCAGAGTCTGTGATCAATTTCAGCTATGTACTTGAATTTGGAAGTTTTAACTGCCAGCCAGTACCATCTCAGGGAACATTTTTGGTCATTTTCTGCCCTGAAAGGAGACTTCCTATGCAGGAATATTATCATTACAGTGAACATTTGCTGAGACCACGTAGGTCCTTATGTTGGCTATGCTGGGTCACTTTTCTGCATCCAATTTGTAGTCCCTATCCTCAAGAAATAGTCTAATGGGAAAAAGTACTCCATTGTTATAACAGTGTATGATAATGTTCTGCTGCACTGAATACCAGAGACCGGGAGGAGCTGTCTGAGAGAGACTTAGGGAATACCAGAGAAAGAGGGTGACATTCGGGTGTGGTAACGCATGCCTGTAATCCCAGCAGCTCAGGAGGTTGAGACAGTAGGATTGCAAGTTCAAAGCCAACCATAGCAACTTGGTGAGGCCCTCAGCAACTTAGACCTTGTCACTAAATAAAAAATAAAAAAGGACTAGGGTTGTGGCTCAGTGGTAAAGTGCCCCTGGGGTCAACCCCCAGTACCAAAAAAAAGAAAGTAAAAGGGTAACATTTAAGTTCAGTCTTAAAAGGTAATTAAGAATTTGCAGATAGCATGCCACTTTATTATGATTTTAAATGGACAAATTTCAAATTCTGCCTCCAAAGCTAGTTTTGGGGACCTTACATGAGTTAGCCTCCCAAAGTGTCTGTTTTATCATCTATAAAATGGAAATGTAATTTACTTAACAGTACTTTGTGACGATTGAATGAGCTAATGCATATAAACATTCCTCATGACATGTAGTAAGCTTTTAATAAATATTAGCTATCTGTGTAGGCTAGAAGAGTAGGTTAGCATTGCTTTTATAAAGCTGAAGTTTGGGGAACTGTTTAAGGCCTTAAGAAGTACAAGGAGGGACTTGAACCACATCTCTGTCGTTGTGCTGGCAAGGTGGAAGACAGAAGTAAAAGAAAGGCTTTCTGCCTCTCATTCCTTTGAGGGTAAAAGAGATCATCTCCCTTGTCTTCCTCCTCCTCCCCTCTTGCCTGAAGGTCTTTGGTTCCTGTCATTCTCAAGACAGAATCCTCTCTCCTGCTAGGTTCTGGACTGAGGATGAAATGATAGGACTTTGCCTTTTTTTAATGGAGTCTCCTTGTATCCTATGCCTTTAACTCACCCTGTGAATCAGAGACCAAAATTCAGGAGTTTTGACCCACTGATAGAAATTTTGATGCTAAGGGATTGTTAAGCAAAGCTTTGGTGCATTACCACTCTCTTCAAGTCCTGAATGCATAAGGTCTCTACCTCTGTTTTAAGCCCTAAATTCTGTGCTGACTTCATGCTAGGGGTATCATATACAGCAGCCCATTTAATTCTTAAAAATAACCCTAGGAGATGAGGATTAAACCTGGTATATAGAATTGGAAACGGATGTGTCAGAGAGTTGGAGTTCAGACCTGAGTCTTCCCACTCCCATTTTGCTGCCTCTTAGTCTTCTGTGTAACTAGAGTATCCACAAGATCAGCTTACACTGAAAGTAGTTCCTGATCTTGGTGTATATAGGGTGGGTGCCTCTGACTTGGTTTCCAGATTCCTGTAGGTAAAAGATGAATCCTTATGAGTCTTTCCCTTCTCTTTTTTTCTGTATCCACATGTACCTCCTGCTTTTCAGATTAATAGTCATTGCATGTTTAAAGCTAGCACACATTTAATGAATATTTAATAGCATTGAGCAGACAGGCTGGAAACAGCTGTCTGAGACAGCAGCTGTTAGGGGGAGGGGATGAAGTGCACTAAACTGCCTAACTACCCATTCTTTTGTTTCCTGGCCTGGAAAATAGACCTGTTCCTTCTAAGCCCCTTAGAAGTAAAGGCCTTATTATGGTGGGCACTGCACTCTAGTTTTACTTTGGCCTGACTGCTCCCAAGGAGCTACACTGAAGCTATAGGCTAAATCCTTTTGTTGGGGAAATAAGGAGCAGAAATGTTCACTGACACCTGGAATCAATTTTCTAGCCCCTGGACTGGACTCTTCTACTCTTATTGTTTGTTCTGGTTCTCTGGTACTGAGTGAATATTCTCATTTAGTGTTCTGCTAACCACCTCACCTCTGAAAGGAAGGAGACTTGTATCTGGAAGAGACTTGAATTTCATAGGCATGTGATTGAACCTTAGCTTCTTGGCACTTCTTGACCAAAGGTGCTAGATCCGCTCAGCAGTGAGTGTCCTCATTCCCAGCCCTCATTGTGGTAATTGTCTTTGGGTGCATTTCAGGCAGGGACTGGACAGTAAATTTCTGAGGCAGGTACACAGGCTAGACCTATGCCTCTCCCCACCTAAATCTAGGCAACTTTGTGCTTCAAGGAGGTTTTGGAGAGGCAGTTGGACTCCTGAAAAAGAGAGCTCATTTGAGATGTTTCTAGATAGTGTGAGGCCTAGCCAGGCTATCAACCCAGATCAGTCAGCTAAACTGCACACATGGCCAGAAATTTGGCTGTTTCTGATCTTAATTCTGGAATAAGATGTAAGGAAGGGCTGTTCCCTTGTCTGCCTCTGGAGCCTAGCTTGGCCTACCTACCTCAGGGCAGCCAATCTCTTTCTACCAGTTACCATAGTATTGGGTAAGAACTTAAGATAGAAAAGTTTGGGAACAGTAGACCTTCAGGGTGATTCTTCTCTGGTGTCTTATGACTCCAGCAGCTTTAGAGGTGGGTGTTTCCTATCTCGGCTCTTTGGGTTGGAATGTGGGAAACATTATTCGAGTGCCTTTGAGAAAGAGAAATAAAGGCTGAGGGTGTAGCTCAGTGATAGAGTGCTTGCCTAGGATGTACAGGACCTGGGTTTAGACTCTAGCACGGCCAAAAGAGAGAAAAAAGAAGTACCTTGTGTCCCAATAGGATTCTTCATAAACTTCTCTCCAGAAATTGGTACAAATGGCCTCTTTTGTTATTATTATTTTTTTCAATATAGTGACTTACACCTATTATGTGCTAGACACTGGAGATTCAGCAATGAGTGAACAACATAAAATGGTCCAGATTTTGTGGAGCTTACGAAATATTTGGGGAGACATATCCTATACAGATAATTCATTAGTTACATAACTAATTTTGATTATGACAAGTTCTAAAAAGAAAAGGATAGGGCATACAACTTAACTAGGATTTTCTTTAAGGAAATAGTATTTAAACTGATACAAAAAGGAAGACTTAGCTAGGCAGAGAGCTTGGGAGATGGTTTGACGAAAGGACATGGAGCATATTAGGCAGAGGGTAGACTGAGGCATTCAAGGTGAGGTAGAAAATTGGGCCTTATTCTCACTTAATACCATTAAATTAGTGGGTGGTGGAGAATGACATTAGGTTTTTTAAAAATTTATTATTAATTACTTTTGTGTGTGGTGCTGGGGATCAAATCTAGGGCCTCCTGCAAGGTAGGCCAATGCTCTACCACTGAGCCATACCTCTAGCTCAGATTTCTGACTTTAAAACTTCACTTGTTGGACTGGGGAGATATCTCAGTCGGTAGCGTGCTTGCCTTGCAAGCACAAGGCCCTGGGTTCGATCCCCAGCACCGCAAAAAAAAAAAAAAAAAAAAAAAAGGTTCTGGTTACTAACTAGCAAAACTGGGCCTCCCCTCCCCCCAGGTAGTGTAATGCCTATCAGACCCCCTTTCCTGTGCCCCAGACTTAGGATGTGTGTCTTCTGTGGGCAACCTTGAGTGTTTCAGGCTGGGATTAAAGTCCTCATAAAACCAGAAGAGATGGATCCCTGAACTTAGAATTGAATTACTGATAATGATGAGGTGATCCCTTTCTCCCAAAGACTTTAAAGCTCTTTGTTGATATTTCTCACATCTCTTGGAGAGCAAAAAGCATTTTCTTGTTTGTAAAGCTGAAGGCTCTAAAGCTTGTATAGCTAAGGCCCCAAAGGTTTTATTTCATTCTTTCCTGGGTCACTCAACTCAGGCATGGCCAAGGATGACAGGTACAGAGTGTAGGACTCCATTTTCATTACCTAACAGTAAAGAGAGAGCTTATAGGCTGTGCAGTGCTGTTTATCACCCATATGTGTAACTAGAAGAGTTGTACTGTGGGATGGGGAGACTGAAGGGAGGCTCGGAAACCCTTTGATAAAGCATCTTCATGTTTCTTAATTTCCACTTTGTTTCTTTGCAGCTATCAGAGGACTCCAGTAACCAGGAGAGGCTGGCCTGAGGGCATTTGCTGAGCACAAAGAAACCCTGAAGAGGAGATCAACAATTCTGTTTCACCCTGCTTCTTGATGTCTGAATTAACCACAGAAAACCAGCCAGGATCATCCTTTAAGAGTCTTTAGACTCAGAATGGAATCCTCAGGGCAGCGTGGGACTGTGATATTAACAGTTCTACCTGCTCAAGACTTCAAAGAGTGGAAGGGGGACTAACAGTGTCCCTAACATGGCCCTTTAGATCAGAATAGACTGCTACCTCCTACCTCCCATTGTGTCATTCCCAGTCTTGTCTGCTTCCCCCTAATCTCTCACAGAACTGACTGGAACACCCTACTTCCACTTCCTATTCCCCCCACCACACTTCTGTCAGCCTCAGAGCCATTGGACACTTCCAGAGGGCTCCCAAAGAGAAGGGTAATCCTCATCTCCTCAGTAATGGGCTAAGGGAAGGCTAAGTGCTGAGGTTCATTTACTTGGGGCAAGTTACTTGCCTGGGCCTGTTTTTCTCTTATTGTTGAATACTTGTTGAAAAACCTCTTGAAGGGTAGGGCTTTCCCTGTTACATCTTGTACTCTATTCCTTTCCATCCAGTATCTTCCCTGAGGAGGTCAATAAAGATTTGGTCAAGTGATGAACAGTCCCACTCTGGAAGCTTCTATTAGCTTTGGGAAAGGGCCTAAGCCCCCTCTCTAGAGCTATACTAGGCCAAATGTTTGCCCTAATTTTTTTCTCTTAAAGGACTAGAAAATCAGCTTTTGAAAGGCTTCTGGTTTCCTATGTCTTATGTCTAGCTGAGATTTACACTGAGTTTCTTGCACTTTTCTCTAAGATCTTCAGGTTATTTATCCTAACAGGAATCAAAAAGGGAGGACTGGGTTTAAGGAGGGAACCTGTCTGCATTTTAACTATGCCTGGGATATTCTGAGTTTGGATTCATTCTTAGCAGTTGTAATGGAAAGGGACCTTGAAGTCAGTTGGTATATATTGGGCAAACTGTTGAACATCTGAGCCTGCTTGTCTTCATTGTTTATTACTATAAATAGTAGCTAATTATATGTTTTGGGGGATACTAAAGATTGAATCCAGGGTTACTTTACCACTGAGGCACATCCCCAGCCCTTTTTATTTTGAAACAGGGTTTTTTTATTAAGTTGCTTAAGCACTTGATAAGTTGCTGGGGTTGGCCGGGAATTTGTGATCCTCCTTACTCAGCCTCCCACGTTACTGGGATTACAGGCAAACACCACTGTGTTTAGCTATGTCAAGCATTTGTATGCACTATTTCATTTAATCCTCCAATCCATTATTTTATACATGAGGAAATTGAGGCTTAAAGAGAATACCTTGCTTAAGGTTAGAAAAAGCTTCATCAGGGCTGGGGAGATAGCTCAGTTGGTAGAGTGCTTGCCTTGCAAGCACAAGGCCCTGGGTTTAATTCCCATCACTACCAAAAAAGAAAAAAAAACAAAGAAAAACCTTTATCAGACAGCTACAAGTGCTTAGAAACAGTCATGTTTCTGATATGTGGGACTTTGAGAGCAAAAACTAGGGAAGTCCCAAGCAAACCTAGATGAAAAATTTTGTCACCCTGCATTGGTGACTCGCAGTCCAGGGCTTACCACTGAGGCTGTACTTTCCTTGTCTTCTTGGTCTCTTAGGCCTTTGTGGCCAGAATCCTTTCAGTTCACCAGACAAGAGAGGAGTTGCAGTGGGTTGTGAGGGAGTCTGCATTGCAGTCTGCATTGGTTGAGGACCCTGGGCAGGCATTGCCCTTCACCCCCAAGTGCAAAATTTCTACTTGGGAGCGAAAGAATTTTACTGGAAAGCTCAGAGAGCAAAAGAGATGCCGATCTCAAATCCCTGTATTTTTCAGGATCTGTTTACTCCTTAAAAGTAGGATAATAATCCCTTTCCATTGAAGGGGATCTGAGAAGCAAATGAAGTGTGTTTCAAATGCCCAGCATGGGGTCTAGACATAATACTGCTCAACAATTCCTTCCTGCTCTATTCTACTCAGTCGGTCTTGGCAGTCCTGTCACTTGTAACACACACCCTCTACGCTCCTCTCATCTGGTCCCTAGGGATATTCCTTTGAGTACTCTGATTTAGTGGACGTGGTCCACCCACCCAGCTACCCTGCATGTCAGTCACCTGGAAGTCGAAGGATAAGATCAACTTTCCCCAAGCCTCTGGACTGTTCTGAGCCATAAATATGTTAGAAGGCCCTTTCTCTGGCTGTTGCCAGGGTGATGGGCTCTCAGGAATGGGTGGAAGTGTGGAGGTGGAGTTGACAGCCTGGGGTCTACCATCCGAGTTGGCCGTTGAAAAGTGGGTATGAGACCTGGCCAAGAGCCAGCACTCACTGCTCTGAATGCTGTTCTGCCTACCTACCTTTCCTTTCTTGGGCCCCTCAGAGCTGTTCTTAATGCAGACCCAACTGTGCTGTGATCTTACGTAAATTGTTAACATTTCTTTGGGCCTTATTTTAACATCTGTAATAGAAAAAAAAAAAGTCCCGTGCAGGTATGAAAAGACAAGGTAAAAGGAGGTTTTTTTAAAAAGTTCCGGAGCAGCTAGGTTGCATAACCTTTTCTGATGGACCTAGAGGCTGAGGTCTGATGCCATGTGGATGCCACCCTAAAGACTCAGGGATGACCCTCCATCTTCCTTTCCCCCTCCTCACACTGCAGTCTCATCTCTTCTAAATTTCCCGGGTCTAGCTGAACTACTTGGCCTGACAGTATTCCAGGGAATCAGGCCTAGTGGCCTAGAAGCAGAGTTGATGGGTCTTTCTGACTTGAGATACAGAAATCCAGGCTCCCAAATAACCTGGTTCCTTTCCCTGTCCTTCCACCTTAGGGGTTTTTTTTTTTTTTTTTTTTTTTTTTTTTTTTAAAGAATGGTTGGGGGCTGGGGAGATAGCTCAGTTGATAGAGTGCTTGCCTTGCAAGCAGAAGGCCCTGGGTTCGATCCCCCCCCCAAAAAAAAAGTTGATTTATCCATCTTATTGAACTCCATTTTGTGTGTGTGTGTGTGTGTGTGGTGCTAGGGGGTGGGGATGTGGCAAGCACTACCAGTAAGCCACATCCCCAGCCCTCTAGAGTTCTGACACAACTCTAGGTTGTGCAGCATGTCTCACCCTACCATTGAGGAACCCCAGGATTCCCATATCAGGCCCAAAGTTGCCCCACTATTTCCCTGTGCTCTGTAAACGGATTTGTTTGTATTGGGCGCTCTCTGGTGGTTAAGATGTGCGTTGCAGGAGAATAAAATACCAAGTGTGAGACTGAATTTCAGGCCACCCTTAGAAGTGGGATGCTTTGCTCAAAGGAAGATGGACTCATTCCTGGAACATGGCTCACCTTGCATCTTATCTTCATTGCCTCCACACTTGCAAGTACATTAGCTATCAAAGCCCTATGCTTTGTTGTTTTTGTACAGGGGAATTAGATCCCAGGGCACTTAACCACAACCCCAGCTTTTTTTTTTTTTTTTTATTTTGAGACAGGGTCTCACTAAGTTGCTGGGTCTGGCTTTGAACTTGGCAATCTTCGTGCTTCAACCTCCCGTGTCAATGGGACTATAGGAGTGCACCATCATGCCCAGCAAAACCCTATGCATTTTAAAAGAAGAAATGAAGTTTGCATGTTATCTTTGTAATTTTTAAATTTTATGGGATGTGGGAAGGCAGGTGTATAGATAAGAACAAGTGGGTAGGTGACCTTGAGTTATGCGGGAGGATTAATGTATGCATGGAGTGAAAATGGCTCAAGAATTTGGAAGAACATGAAGACATCTGGAATTTCTTGTAGTCTCTTATATTGAAAATGAGATGTAAGTATTCTTACTGACATGAGAAAGAGCAAATTCCTGATAGTCTGGGATAAAGCTACAGGTGATATTTCTCCAAAGCCTTCAATCTTTTTTTTATTTTTTTTTTTTATTAAGCAGGTTTTATTTAAAGGTAATAAAACAGACTTCTCCTGGGAGGAAGAAGGGGGCCATGGCTGATGTTCTAAAGTCTCAAGGAGTGAACGCACCCTACATCTTGCGTTCTCCAAAGTCTCTTGTTCTCCAGTTCTCTCCCCCCTTATCTCTCCTTCCTGCCTACAGTGACTAGGCCCGCTTTTACATAAAGTGAGAAGGATGGGCAGGGGGAGGGCCAAGGTGATTGAGCCAGGCAAAGGCCCAGGGGGCATTAATTAGCAGCTCCATGCTTGTAGTCCTTGATAAAGGCAGTTAAATTTGGTAATCAATGGGCTCCGGAGATCCTTGACATTCCATTCTTCCAGGGGCAGTGTCCAACTTCCAGAGGCAGATGGCTTCGTGGCTTCATTTCCTAGATTTGACCTGATCCCCTATTTCTACACTACCTGTCCTTAATTCTGGCTTCATTCCCCCCTTACTGCTGTAAGGAAAAGGGGGCGCCGATCATTCTTGCTGCTTCTATGCTAGAAGTGGGCAGCGAGGGGCAAGCAGTTTGGAGTTCCCTTTTAAAAATCAGGTCAATCGAGGGGTCCAAGGTAGAAGTCTGGTTGGGGAAGAGCAGGTTGTAAAGTCATCTGGGGGTGGGTGCTTCTATGAGAGAAGAACAAAAAGACATGAGTATTGAAATGAGATTAATACAAAGTAAATGTTGCAGCATCTGGAACATGCCAATGAATATTGTGAAGATGACAGAAGTCAATCTCTCACCAGGAGGTGGAAGAACTGAGAAACTGTTCCCATAATTTGGCCTAACAAAGCCTGGAGAGGACAAGGTCTTTATTTGGGGACTTTAACATTGTCCAGGTTATCAGGAGTGTGAACACAACATTTAACTCTTAATGTCATTGATGTCCCCAGAAAAATATAGTTAAGCTACTTAATGTCATCTGATTTTTGTAAAATATCCCTTTATTGGTATAGACTGTTTAGTAGAGATGTCTATACTTCTGTTACTTAGGGCTAGATAATCATACTAGCAGCAAACAGAATTAAGCCTACCTGTGTAAACTGACTAAAAATTTCTGACTGGCAGTTTCTCTTGATAGTTATCAGGCACATTTGCCTAAGAATCTTCCATTTGTAGCTTCCAGTCTTTATTCTAGTGGGCTAACACAAGTGTACATCTTAAGTAACAACTATTATTTCTTTTAAATGCCCAAGAATGGCTATATTTTGGTTTTAACTGTTTTGCTGGGTGTCTAAGATCAAGCTGGTCAAATTGACCCGTTCCTGTCAAAGAGTCAGCTGAGGGCTGGGGAGATACCTCAGTTGGTAAAGTGCTTACCTTACAAGCATAGGGCCCTGGGTTCAATCCCCAGCACCGCACACACACACAAAAAAAAGTGTAATAAGAGCTGAGTTCCCACAGGGTCACTTGTAGAGAACTTAAGAGCAGCTTCTTAGCTCCACCAGTGCCACTGGTTAGGCAGGGTCTCCTCAATGAGGTGGCTTCCCATGGAAGAATTAGGGGTGTCTCCCTTTTTCCATGACCCTCCTCTGCAGCAGATGCACTGATTGACTTTTCATCCTCTAGTGGTCTCATCAATCTTGATCAGGAGGTTGTGTGACCCACCCAGAGTTGCAAAGCTCCTTAGAAAAGTCCTCTTGTTCCCTGGGTTCAGGCTGACTGAGGGAGGGCAAGATCCAAATACTGGTCTATCTTGGCCTCTGTATTTAACCTCAATCTCTAAGTTTGATATTTTAACCATCCAGCAAGCCAGTCTCACTAGTCATAAAGTAAGAGTACTGGGCTTTAACTTCAATGTCTATAACTTTACAGTTATTTACCCCTTTTATCTAACTGGAGTCTATATTAGCATTGTAAGTTCTATAGATGATGGCTTATTATCACAAGTTACCTAGGTTGTGTGTTCTTGAAGCAGCTACTTCTGCAAAACATTAACAGGTAACAGTTTTACAAAATGAAATTAGCAAGAGTAAAAATATATTCACCTTGTATGATAGCTATCTTGAATTTTGACTGAGAGCCACATTATATCCCCTATTTGAGATCACAGTACTTTTACAACAAGAACCAATCTTTTGACTATAACTTTAAATAAGCTTAAGTCTGACTTATTTTGGAGCCGTTCTAATATGCAGTAAGGTGGGAGGCAGAGCCTTATCTCAGGTAAGTCATGGCTCTTTACAAATCTTAAGTGTTCTAATTCTGATGTTGATCTTTGCTACTTTCTTAAATGTCATCCGAAGAAGTTTACATATATTGATTTCTGAGTCTATATGAACACTAGTTAAAACAATTTAACATCTAAAACATGAATTAAAGAAAGGCTGAGAGAGCTTTTAACATTTCTTTTGTGTGGCAAAATGACAAAATGCTTTTATGTTTCACAGTATTAATCTTTAAACAAATCAGGTTCTAATGTTTAGAAATACATTTACATTTAAAATTCTTTATCTCAGTGTAAAAAGTAACAAGTTTTACATATACCCTATTGATAACAGGTTCTATAATAGAATGTTAAATGATAGAAATAAATCCCCAATAAAATTTACTCTTTATAAGTTTAAAATTACCATTGTAGACAAGTTTAGTTTGGAGAATAGCAGCTTGATAAATTTCCTGTCTTAAAAACTTGTATACCTTGGTGTAAATCTTGGTGGGACCCCCAAATCTGATACCGCTGTTTAACGGTGACGAGTTCTGCTCCTTCTAATGTTGAAGAATGAACACTAGAGAAGCACGCCAAGGCAAGCATATTAAGCAGGTTTTATTTAAAGGTAATAATACAGACTTCTCCCGGGAGGAAGAAGGGGGCCATGGCTGATGTTCTAAAGTCCCCCAAAGCCTTCAATCTTAAATAATACATTTTGATAATAACTAATATTTAGGTAGCACTTACTATGCACCAGGTACTATTGTATACACTTTTTTTTTCTTTGTGGTGCTGGGGATTAAACCCAGGGCCTTGTGCGTGCAAGGCAAGCACTTCTCCCAACTGAGCTATATCCCCAACCCTGTCATATACACTTTAAACAGACCAACTTGATCTTCACCATAATCGCAAAACTATGGGTAATAATTCTGTCCTCACTTTATATTGAGGGAACAGAACAGGGAGGTTAAGTAACTTCCAAGTCATGCAGCCAATAAGTGGTGAGGCTGGGATTTAACTCCATATAAGTCTGGCTCCAGAGAAGGTGGGGTTTTTTGTTTTGTTTTGTCTTTTTGGGTACTGGGGATTGAATTCAGGGACTCTTGACCACTGAGCCACATCCTCAGCCCTGTTTTGTATTTAAGAGACAGAGTCACCGAGTTGGTTAGTACCTCACTTTTGCTGAGGCTGCCTTTGAATTTGCGGTCCTCCTGCCTCAACCTCCCAAGCCACTGGGATTACAGGTGTGCACCACCCTGCCTGGTGGAGAAGGTGTTCTTAATAACTACATTTTAATACTGAAAATACTGCCTTACTTTTCCATTGGACAAAACTGACTCCAGAAAGCTGTGTTGTTTTATCCTATTGTTTAAGCACCTCCTCTCTCTACCACCAGGGGTCTGCATAGTCCAGGTCGAAAATCGCTACCAAGTGGACACACTAGCCAGCTTTGGGCCTTGGCCCCAGAATAACATGACCAAGAAAGAGGACACAGGATTGGCCTGGAGCCAGTGGCATTTCCTTAAAAACTCAGACTCCTGGAAGAGCCAATAGAGAACAAGTTACTCAGGAAATAGAGGCTTACATAGGGAGGGGATGGTAGGGCTTCAAGGTCACAAAGCAACAGAGATGTGTGGTTACAAATCTGGAGGACAAAAGGCTAACAAATATCCTACTATCGTATGATTATTTCCTCTAGGGAATCTATAGGAGGCAGATGTGAAAAGACCAAATTTCTAGATGTGTCTGGTTGATACTGGGATTAGTATATTAAATTATTTCAGTTGCAATTATCAGACATCAAACATGACTTTTTGTAACAGAAAAGTCCAAAAAGGCTTGAGGTTTGGTTGGGTCCAGAAGTTTAAATGATGCCCTTAGAAAGTGATTTGTTCTGGGGAAGGGAGGCAATGTTGGGGATTGAACCCAGGGCCTCACGTGTGCTAGGCAAGCACTCCACGACTGAACCACGGCCCCAGCCTCACAAAAGTATTATTGTTCTTTTTTTCTTTTTTTTTGCAGGGGGTGGGTGGGCTGCAGTACTAGAGATTGAACATGGGCACTCTGAGCTACAGCCCAGCTCTATTTTCTTGACAGGCTAGCCTAGTACTTGCCATCCTCTTGCCTCAGTCTCCTGAATTGCTATGATTACAGGCATGCACCACTGTACTCTGGCCAGAAAGTGATTTTTTTTTTTTAGTTGTTGATGGACCTTATTTGATTCTTTTATTTATATGTAGTGCTGAGAATTGAACCCAGTGCCTCCCACATGTGAGGCAAGCACTCTATCACTGAGCCACAACCCCAGTCCCAGAAAGTGATTTCTTGATAACGTTTCATTACCAGCTAAGTTCTCCCAAAGTGGCAAGGTAGCCACCAAGAGCTCCAAGTGTATATCCTACTTGCTTACTCATCCCAGGAGGGAATAATTTTTTCCCCCCAATAGTTCAATCAGAAATCCTGGGATTGTATTTCATTTAGTCTGACTTGAATCACTAATACCACCTCCCCTCGACCCCATCCAGTCACTAGCCAGGGGTGGCAGGAATATTGGAATGCTTTGATTTGCCAATCCAGGGTCATCTGCTCATTGGAACTGCAAGGTAAGGCAACCTCGCCAAACCACCGATGAACTGAGTGAGAAAAGGTAGTTCCCCATGAGAAAATCAGTATTCTTTCCAGAAGGAGAAATGGATGCTGGGCATTAGCAAACATGTCCTGAGTATTTACTATGTACAAGGTCTAGCACCTTCCACATAACAGATGCACAGCAACACATTTCCCTACCACCAACCTCACAGGCAATTACCAGATGCAAGCCACTGCTTCCTCATAGGAGTACAAGCAGCAAACACACCTCGGAAACCGATGTCTCCTATGAAGTCTTCTCTTCACATCAGAGGTCACCCTCTGTCTGCCTCTGAACTTGGTACTTACTGCCTAATACATCAATTATTCTGTCTCCCCACTAATGAGTGCCAAACTGCCACTCATTCACCTCTGTATCCCTAGTGCACAGGATGTAGTACTTGCTAAGAAATGTTGACCTGATGAATTAAAATGTATTCCTAGGAATGGTCTGGGTTTGGTCTTCTATGGAATATTTCTGAAATCATTTGGCTTTTCCCAATTAGCCTTTCTTTCCAGAGCTGATTTGCCACTACTTCCATGCAACCTAGCTAGTACAAATAGAATGTCCTTTATGTGCCAGTTTGTGTTAGGCTCTCAGGGTTTGAAATTTGATATATTTTAAATTCACCTTCTAAAGAGGCCAGTTCTATCAGAATTTTTTTCCCCTTTTTTTCAGAATTTCTTTGAAAAAAAAAAAAATCTCAGCTGGGCATGGTGGCATGCATCTGTAATTTCAGCAACTTGTAAGACCCTAAAAATGATTGAGGATATAGCTCAGTGGTAAAGAACCCCTGAGAACAATTCATGGTGGGGCAGGGGAGTGAGAAAAAGAAAGAAAAGAAAAATATCAGTACTAGATTCTATTCTGCTTAGTGTCGCAGGGATGTCCATTTTTCCTCCTTGGACCTCAACTTCCTCCTGCCCTAAGAATTAATCTTTTTTTTTTTTTTCCTCTCCTATCCAAGATGTCAAGTCCTGTTGACTTTACTTTCAAATCCAAAATCCAACCATGTCTCATCACCTTACCCAAGGTGATACAAAGCATCAAGATCTCTTCTGTCTCATTTCTCCACTTTCATCCTGTACCCCTGAAGTTTTTTTTTTTTTTTTTTTCACAGAGCTGAGGGGTTCTTCAAAAACGGAAATATAGGGGTTGGGGTTGTAGCTCGGTGGTAGAGCGTTTGCCTAGCACGTGTGAGGCACTGGGTTTGATCCTCAGCACCACATAAAAAGTAAATAAAATAAAGGCATTGTGTCCATCTACGACTTAAAAATACAAAACAAACAAACAAAAACCAGAAGTTCAGCAGGGCATGGTGGTGTACGTCTATAGTCCCAGCTATTTGGAAGGCTGAGGCAGGATTGGTTGAGCCCAGGAATTTGAGAGCCTGGGCAACAGACCAAGACAGTCTCAAAAACAAAACAAAACCTAGGAAGTTTAAAGGCTGTGAGTGAAGCTCAGTGGTAGAGTGCTTACCTACAAGCACTAGGCCCTGGATTCAATCCCCAGCATGGGAGGGGGTCTGTTCATACCCTCCAAGTACTCCCCACTTCATATAAAAGCCACACAACTCTACATAAGCCATCTCTTCTGTCCTAGTTTCATGTCTACTCCACTTAAGTCACACTGAACTATATTATTAATTTTAATTTTTATTTTTTGGTATTCAGGATTGAACCCAGGGTTGCCTTACCTCTGAGATACATGTCCAGTCTTTATTTTGAATCAGGGTCTTGCTAAGCTGCCTGAGGTTGGCCTCAAACTTGTGATCTTCCTCAGCTTCCCGTTACTGGGGTTACAGGCATGTGCAACCATGCCCAGCATGATCTTATTATTTCTTAAATGCACTAGGCACACTTGTGCCCCAGAGTACTTGAACTGATCGCTCCTTCTGCCTGGAATTCCCCCTTTCTCCCAGAGCCTGTGTATGACTAACTCAGTGTCTTCAGTGAATCCTACTCTGCTCATCCTACTTAAGCTTGATAACTCCAGCCCCTTTTGTTTTTCTTCCATGCCAATCATTCCCTTCTAACATACTACAGAATTTTGTCAATATCTTCCCACTTGACAGTGAGCTCTGTAGATATCTATTAATTAGATATCTAATTCATTCAATTAATTTTATATTGATGTCTATTATATGCCAAGCACTGTGATAAGAAATGTAGCTACAGGGTGATTAAGACTGCTTATAAGTCTTAATTCTTTCAAGGGAAGAACTCAAAATAACCCTTAGGAGTAATATCTCATTCAATTTAAGTACTTGCCAAACATAACAGTGATGGCTAACATTGATTAAAACAGACCGTTGTACATGCGTTATCTCGTTTAATCCTCACGAAGACCTAGAAGGTGAATATTACCTCATTGTAAAAACCAAGAAATGGGATTTCAAGACCTGGTAATGGCAGAATCAGGATCTGGATTAAGGTGGTGGCAGTGAGAATTGAGAGTGGGATCAAATATAAGAAGTACTTAGAATTTAGGGTCAGCAAGACTAGGTTGGATTGGATGTGGGGGCAAAGGGAAAGAAGGAAACGATTCCCAGGTTTTTTGTCCTGGGGAGTGAATCCAGGTTGGTAACACTGAGTTACACTCCTTTTTATTTTATTTTTATTTTGAGAAACGGTCTCGCCAAGTTGCCCAGACAGGCTTCGAACTTACAATCTTCCTGCTTCATCCTCCCGAGTCGAGTCGCTAGCCTTACCAGCAAGCGCCACCGTTTCCAGGTTTGGGCTGGGGTGAACCAAAGTGCAACAAAGCCCAAGAGAAAAATGAAAGTCCAATTGGGGACGCGTTGAGTTTGAGATGCCTGTGGGCTGCTCAGGGATACAAATCATCTCCAGCAGGAGCACAAAGGCTGTTGCGGCCTCTTCGTGGAGTCTGAAGATATGCTGGGAGCAGACTAACAGGGGAAGAACTAGAGGTGGATTCCCCTCCCTATTGTATTTCTTAGGCAGCTAATGCAGGAAGGACGCAAGGGATCAGGAGACAAAGAGAGCTCGGGCACCGCCTTTGTTCGGTTAGGGTGGCCCCTTTAAGAAGCGCGCTCCCGCCGACTAGCCCGCCTTGTATGCAAATTTAGCAGTGAGGCGAGAGCGCGCGGCTGATACCCGGGACTGGGCTGCGGCGGTTAGTCCTCTCCCGGCCGCCGTCCTCTCCGACATATTGCCCGCAGGAGCTGCGGCGGCGAAGCGGAGAGCGCCGGGGGGAGGAGATGGGTGAGCAGAGCGGGTCACGCTCGGCCCGGGAACGAGAGGGTGCGGGGCTCAGGGTGACCACGCTGCAAAATTGCTGCCCCATGAGGACCGGATCCCGGCGAGTGGGGGGGAGGGGATGCGGGTGCAGACGGGACCCCGCCCCCTCCTGTCGTTTTGCGGGGTGGGGCCTCTGTTGTGGGGGCGGGACATTAGACTGGTGGGCGGAGCTTCCAAAATGAAGAGCGCCGGTGGGGTTTGGGCTTTGAGGAGGACCCGTTCGTCAGGGCTAGAAATGGGTGCTGGGTCCGGTGATGGGCGTGGCTTTGTGTAAAGGCGGCGCTACTGGGTCTTGTGTGGGGGCGAACCTTCTGGGCTGTAGGGGCTTATACTGGGCGCAGTGGAGCGGGAAGGAAACCCTTCAGACTAGGGAGCCCATTCTGAAACAGGGTTCTTGGGCTGAGTTATTTTATTGGCTTGTGGGCGGGTCTCTGAGTTGACAGTTGTGTGGGCGGAGCTTCTGGACGTAGGGGCTTTAAGTGGATGCAGAGCTTCTACAAGACCCGAGACGGTGTGGGCAGAGCTTCTGGGGTGAGGCTGTTTGTGTGGAGTTTTCCAAGCCAAATATAATAGTGAACTTCTGTTCCGAGGGCTTGTTGAAAGCACAGCTCCTGGAAAAACACTTTTTGGAGACATGTGACAAAATCTGAGCAGAGGAGCTAGAGCATGAGGTGTGTGTGAGCGGAGTCTGCTGTGTTACCTTAAGGAGTATGGACAGGTTATGAATTTGATTAGGTGCTTAAGAGCTTTGTGCTGGGTGGTACCTGGGATCTTGGGCTAGACTGCTAAGCCTAGGAAATAGGTTGTAAATTCCAAAGTTTTGGATCCACACCACAGTGTTCTCCCAGAGCACACATCCTTGACCCTAAGCTCAGGCATTGGGTCCTGCCCATGAGACACCTAGCTGCCCATTGAATCTGATCTCAGAACCTTGGAATAAAAAGCTGTTTCATAGCTGCCCCAAATTGTAAGCTTCCAGAACTTGTATCCAAATGGGGTCCAGTGTGTATCAAAGCTGAGAACTCAGGAATCTGACACAGTGTAAGGTCACCTTCCTAATCCAAAGAACCTACTTTGGTGGGCTCATTTGCTAATCAGTTTGCTAATCACTTGCTGGGCATTGTAGTAAGAATAGGAGAAAAGCAGTGAAAAAAAACAGATGAAGTTACTGATCTCACTGATCTTCCATATTAGTGGGAGAGACAGACAATATACATATATTAACAAATAAAATAATTTCAGAGAGTGAATTGTGAAGAAAAATAGAAATAGGATAGAGAATGATGGCGGCAGGTACTTCAAAAATATTCGTTAGAGCTGAAGGCGTAGATCAGTAATAGAGTGTGTGCTTAGCATGTGTGAAGCCCTGGCTTCAATACCCAGGACTGGGAAAAAAAGAAAATGAGAAATCAAAAACCCTTCAGTGAAGGGCTTTTCAGACAGAGGATATAGCAAGTACAAGAGGTAACAAGAAGCTGGGCACAATGGCACATGCCTATAATCCCTGCAGCTCAGGAGACTGAGGCAGGAGAATTGTAAGTTCAAAGCCAGCCTCAGCAACTTAGGCCCTAAGCAACATAGTGAGACCCTGTCTCAAAGTAAAAAATAAAAAGGGCTGGGATGTGACTCTGGCTAAGCGCCCCTGGGTTCAATCCCCAGTACCAAAAAAAAAAAAAAAGAAAAAAAAGGAAAAAAAAAAAGATAACAATAAGCGTGGCTTGCTGAGGAAAGGCCAGGATGGCTAGAGCATGGGGGAGGTGGGTGTGAGGCAGAGAATAGTAAGAGATGAGGTTGAGGAGGTAGGCAGGGGTCAGATTGTAGGCCCTGTGAGGTTAATTAATAAAATGAGACAGTGGGTAATTAGTAGCCAATATCATTGCTGTTATCCTTGATTATATGCTCTGACCTGAGCATCTACTTAATTTGAGTCCCACAGGAGGACGAAGAGGTCCCAACAGGACATCTTACTGTCGAAATCCGCTCTGTGAGCCAGGATCCTCAGGGGGCTCTGGTGGGGGCCACACTTCCAGTGCATCAGTGACCAGTGTCCGTTCTCGCACCAGGTAAGCCCCTTCTCTGCCTCTTGCCCCTCCCTGTGGCAGAGCAAACTTCATTCTGGGATGACTGCATTCTGGCATTAATATCCTGGATGCTGGATGGTGCTTACAGGGGAGTGAGCAGCAGAAAAGACTCAGAGGGCTCTCAATTGAAGGTGGTCACTTGGACAGATGTGGTAGACTTGGTAGAATAAGCCCAAGGACCTGGATTCCAACTATAGTTCTTCTGATTTGCTGGTGGCTTGCACAAGTTGCTTGTTCTCTATGGGCCTCCTTTTCCTCATCTGTAAAGTGGGCCTAATATTTTCTTTCTGGGGGACATTGGATGACCTGAATAAAATTAGGGGTAAGAAAGACTTTTTGTCATCTCCTTTGTCAGGCAAGAGTAGGAGAAATTTGCGTTTGTTATGAACTGCTTTTCTCTTTTCTTACCCCGCAATCCTGTGCCCCAAAAGCCCTTCCTGGTAAGGCTGTCAGGTCAGTTCCTGATGTTATTCCTTTCCCACCCCAGGAGCAGTTCTGGAACAGGCCTCTCCAGCCCTCCTCTGGCCACTCAGACAGTTGTGCCTCTGCAACACTGCAAGATCCCCGAGCTGCCAGTACAGGCCAGCATTCTGTTTGAGTTACAGCTTTTCTTCTGCCAGCTCATAGCTCTCTTCGTTCACTACATCAACATCTACAAGACAGTGTGGTGGTATCCGCCCTCTCACCCACCCTCCCATACCTCCCTGGTAGGTGCCCAGCCAGGGCCCACTCTGTGTGTGTGTGTGTGTGTGTGTGTGTGTGTGTGTGTGTGTGTGTGTGTATCTGTTGTATGAGAGAGATACAGACATTTGGTTTCAGCTTAGCATAGTCTACCAAAAACCACTGTGTACTTGTCCCCATGCTGGGCATTGGGGGGTGTAGAGGGAACAGGAAACTGATGATTCTTGAATACTGCTAGTGTGCTTAGAACCACACTGTAAGGGTGACAGAGATGAATCTAACACAGATTTTGCCAAAAGGAGCTCAGAGTCGTCTTAAGTCCTGTCGGAGAAATGAGCCACAGATATACATGAGTGTTTCAGGGAGTAAAAAGAGCCCTGTGCAGAAGAGAAGGTACAGGGACAGGGCATGGGTGTTAAGAATAAGAGGGCTCACACACCACTCTCTTATCCCCAGGGACTGTCCCACTTCCCTTCTCTGGGTCCTGTTCTACTCCTCTAGGTAATTTCCTGGCCTGACTCAGCTGGAGGCCAATAAAGGTTAGAGAGTGGGTACAGTCTCTGTGGAAAGGACTGGGTAGGGGGAGGTTGTGGGTATGAGAAAAGCCCATATATGGGCAAGGGGCCCACTTGACCCCCAGGCCTCTGCCCCCTGACAGAACTTCCACCTGATCGACTTCAACTTGCTGATGGTGACCACCATTGTTCTGGGCCGCCGCTTCATTGGGTCCATCGTGAAGGAGGTGATTGGGTCCTAGAGGCTGGCCAGGGACTTTGGGTCTCCCTTTTCCCCTGGGGATGCCAAGGAGATATGCCTAGCCCTTCAGCCCTGAGGAATATCCTCAGGGCTCCCTTTGGACTTATTTGAAGAACAGTATCCACATCCCACTGACTCTCAGAGTTTACTGGGCATCAAATATAAGGATTCACCTTACTGTGTTCTGCCCGTCCTACTGGGCACCTTTCCCTGGGTGGGACCGTAGGCCATGCTGGGTGGGATTTGGGTATAGTCCCTGTGGCCTCCATCCCCATCCCGTCCTATCTCGCCCTGACCCAGGCCTCTCAGAGGGGGAAGGTCTCCCTCTTTCGCTCCATCCTGCTGTTCCTCACCCGCTTCACCGTTCTCACGGCCACAGGCTGGAGTCTGTGCCGATCCCTCATCCACCTCTTCAGGACCTACTCCTTCCTGAACCTCCTGTTCCTCTGCTATCCGTGAGTACCCCTCACTTCACCCTCACTGGCCCCTGACCTCTGCCCATTATGTGGCTTGGTTATCAGACCCTCGTATCCGGAATATTCCCAGGCAGGCAGCAACAGTATCCTCTCACGTTGCCTGATAATGTCCTGCTGAGATCAGAAAGGTTAACTTTACAGAAGAAACTGAGGTGGCATTATTTACCCAAGCTCCCACGGATGGGAGGTCAGAATGGCACTCAGATCTAAGTGTATATTCCAAAGGAACATTCCCAAGGGGGAATGAACAGATTTTGTTTTCCTCTGTCTTTCTTTCCTATTTCTCTGGTTCCTTATCTTTCTCTGTCTCTCCCTTTCTATGTATCTCAGTGTTTGTAGAATCTCTTGGTGCCTTGCCAAGTCTGTGGCTGGCAAACAACTGCATGTTTGCATGGCTCTTGTGCGGGTCTCTGCATGAAGTGCACCTATGTGAATGTGTGTCTGCACGTGCATGTGTGCGTGCCTGTCCTGGTGTCTAGCTCACTCACTCCTTACATCTCACCAAAATCCAGATTGTTGAGGATGGAGGGATAGTTCCAGAAAGAGCACGGGACTGCAAGGAGGGCAAGGGATCTAATTTGGCTCTTTCTAATTCAATTTCCTAAAACTGGGCCAAACATGACCCCTGGAAAACTTCAGAGCTGGACACTCTTCCCTCTCTCCCTGCATGACTAAGAAAGCACTGGCATGGGAGTCCTGTCACACTTGCTTCAATGATAATTAGTCTTATGTTTTTGTTTCTAGGTACTGGGGATTGAACTCAGGGATGTTTTACCACTGAGCCGTATCCCTAGTTGATTTTTTAAAGTTAATTTATTTGTTTATTGGTACTAAGTATTGAACCCAGGAATGCCTTGCCACTGAGCTATATCCCCAGTTCTTTTTGTTTTTTTATTTTGAGGTAGGGTCTCACTAAGTTGCCTAGGGCCTAAGTTACTGAGGCTAAACTTGAAATCCTGCCTCAGCCTCCCATGTTGCTGGGATTATGGCCATGCATCAGTGTGCCCAGATTGATATCTAGTTTTTAATTACTAGGGTGACACATGTATCTTATAAAAATGGTTACAGATTTAGAAAAAAAATTTTGCAGTGCTGAGAATCAAACCCAGGTGTTTGCAAATGTTAGGCAAATGCTCTGTCACTAAGTGATGTCCCAGGCCTCTATAGAAACTTTTAACATAGAAAATGAAAAGTTTCATATTATCTCAATCAGTCCCCATAAGTCCATTTATCATTTGTAGTATATTCTTCTAATTTTTTTTCCTGTGGGGGAAAAAATATATATATATATGTACTTTTATATATATATATATATATATATATATATATATATATACTTTTTTAAAACAAAAATGAGATTATACATGATGTTATACAATTTACTGCATTTTTCACATCATCATATAACTTGAATATTATATGTACTGTAGCAGTACATATGGGAATGGTCTTCTACTATCCATTGTATAGAATTTTTACAATTTGATTCAGTTTTCTTCTATTGGTACTTTTGAGTTGTGCCTAGTTTTTCCTTATTTGTAGTAATGAGGCACATAGATCTTTGCACACCTATCCAATATTTCAGTACAACAGATTCCCAGAAGTAGAATCACTCCCCAAAAAGCATGTTCACTTACATTTGTTATAGATATTAACAAATTGCCCTTCAAAAGGATTTTACATCATTTAAAAAAATCAAATGTAATGCTAATATGCTTATAGTGAAAAGCAGTAGCTGCCAACCCCACTCCAGATATTTAGTTCTACTTTTTAAAGGCAATCTTATTTTCTGGGTTTTGTTTTATTTATTTATGTATTTATCTATTTTTTGAGGTGCTAGAGATTGAACTCAATGGTGCTCCACCAAAGAGCTGCATTTCCCACCCTTTTTATTCTTTTAATTTTGAGACAGGGTCTTACTGAGTAGCCCCAACTGGCCTTGAACTTGAGATCCTCCTGCCTCGGCCTCATGAATGGCTGGGATTGTAGGCATGTACCTTGGTGCCTGGGCTTATTGTCTGGTTTTGTTTTCTGAGTTACCTCCATAATTATTCTACCTTTATACATTTGTGTATTACTTTCAAATTGTATTTGTTGGTTTCATAATTGGGTAATAGGTTCACATAGTTAAAATTCAAGAGGTATAAAAAAGAGGCTCCTCTGGACTGTTGTCTTCTAGCCACCAACTTTCCCTTTCAATAGCTAACACTCATTTTTCTGATTTATTGTACATCTTGGAGATAAATCTTCTATGCACATACAAGCGTGCCGCATACAATACAGCATGCATGTGCATGCACATTGATTCTCGTCAATGACAGATGAAGTTTTATCTCACCTTCTCATTCCTACTGTTACCAGCATTCGTTAACTATTAGTTTTAGTTTTCTTTTGGTTTATCAATAGTAAAAGTATGCTAGAGACTGGGGATGTAGTTTAGTAGTAGAGTGCTTACATAAAGTATGCATGAGCCCCCCCTGGGTTTCATCTCCAGCACCATACACACATAAAAAAGTATTTTTCATTCCATTAACATTAGTATTTTGAATCCCTTTTTTGAGAGATGAGAATATTAGGAACCCTACGTATCTATCTTTCCCTCTTCCTCCTCTTACTTCCTGGCAGCTGTAATCTTTTATATTGTTAAGCTTTACATTCACATTCTCCTGTATAACCATATTTAAGTCTTCTGTTCTTTGTCAAAAGCTAATTATAAAAATTAAATGCCAATAAGTAGCCTTGGTATAATTATATGTATTATAATTCACTCATTCATTGCCCAGTAGTGTACATAAATGACATTCTTTCCTTATAGTTACTTATAATCTTGGGTCTCTTAAAAAAGAATGTTCCTAGTGTCACAGTCAAATAGTTCCTCTTTTCTTACACTCCATCAGTTGCTTAAAATCGTCACATTTTAGTTTGCTTCATATTTATATTGTAACTTTCTTAGCTTTTAATTTTTCTTGGAGTTTCTAATTGCCTTTCTTTTTTCTTGTTGACAAAAGAATGATGGGCCTTCAGCATATCCTCAAGTTTATCCAGCCTCTCAATCATGCTACCTGTTGCCTGGAGTTCATTTTTCCCCTAAAGACATCCTTCCTGGAGGCCTCCATTCTCCTGCTCCAGTCTGGAGTGGTTGCTCTTTAGGCCTGCTGTGCAGCTCTCAGCCTGAGACTTCCCTTCGCTGCCCTCCGGGGTTGGATCCACTGTTTCCTGGATCCCATGTCTTCCTCTTTCTTGGTTTTCTCCCTTATTTTGCTGGAGTACATTATCAGGTAATTTCGTTAAGAGTGGGTATGTGGGAGGTGTATACATTCTGAATACTTGCATGCCTAAAAATGTCTTTAATCTACTCTCAAACTTTATTGATGGTTCTGTTGAATGTAGATTTCTAAATTAAAATTATTGTTCCATTTTCTCCAGCATCCAGTATTTCTAGTAAGAAGTCTGATGCCAGTTTGATTCCTATTCCTTTGTAGATGACTTTTTTCTTTTCTGAAAGCTTTTAAGAATATTCAGTTTATGTTTTGATTGAGATTTCACAAAGATGTGTCTGGTGTGGAACTTTGGTCATTTATCCTATCAATGAGTATTCTAGGATTTTTTTAACTTGGAGACTTGGGTACTTCTTCAGCTCAGAGAATATTTCTTCTATTATTTCTTCGATAATATCTTCCTCTCCATTTTTTCTGTTATCTCTGGGACTTTTGTTCATCAGATGATAAACCTCATAGATTGATCATCTGTTTCTCTTATATTTTCCCATTTTTTCCCTCTGTTTCTCCCCCTGCTTATCCCTTCTTTCTGTCTCTTTGCTTTGCCTTCAGAAATTTCTTCACCTTTATCTTTCAGCCTTTTTATTGATTTCTTTTCAGTAATTTTTTTTTCATAACTAAGGCAGCTTTCTTGTTTTCTGATTTGTTCTTTTCTCATGGTATTCTGTTCTTGTTTTTAAAAATCTCTTATGTTCCCTCAATTTTATCTTTTCACTGGGGTCAGTTTAGTTTTCCAGGGACAGTTGATTTTTTCCAGTTGTCTATTTGTATTTAAGAATGAAGGACTGGGTATTAAGAGTTCATTTCCTTTCCTTCTCCCTTTGCTTCAGTAGGTTGGGAGATCTGACTGGGAGTTCTGAGAATATGGGTAGAACACACTGACTGGCAGGTTTTTGCCTTAGAATAAATGAGTGAGATGTTAGTTGTCCGGCTGTGGGCCCCCATAGGTCAGAAAGTAGGAGGGGGGATATTATTCTAAGATGCTCACATTAGAGACCTCAGTTGTTCTCACACAAGTCATTCAATTTCTCTTTAGAAGAATTGTTCAGAGTAGGTTAGATGAAGTGAGTAGGAGAATAAAAGAACTGACTCTTATAGTTAGAGATCTTTCTTTAATCCCATTTGTTCAGCCTTTTCTTACTTTTACTGTCTATCAAATGTGCTCATTTCAAGCCAGAGTCTCTGTTGGGTGACTCTGGGCAGATACTAGTTCACACCCCCAGTGCATCCTCTCATAGCATATTCTAGACCTATGCTATCCAGTTCAATAGCCACTAACTGCCTGTGGTTATTAAGCACTTGAAATAGGCTACTCTGTATGGAGATGTGTTCTAAATGTAAAATATACACTAGATTCTGAAGACTTACAAAAAAACAAGACATCTCATTAATAGATATTATATGTTGAAATGATATTTTTTCCTGTATTAGGTTAAGTAAAAATATAGAACATTAAAGTTAATTTCATCTTTATATGTGACTACCAGAAAGTTTTAAATTCTATATGTGATGCTTATTGTATTTCTGTTGGAAAGCTCTGCTCTAGGTGACAGCTTCCTCATCTGTCAGCAAATCTCCATCTGCTTTCTAAATTTGTCAAAATCATTTGTGTACTAATAACCCCACTCTCATTTTTTTTTTTCTTTCTGCTGATATGGATTTATTTTCTACTTTTATACTGTCACATATTGGGTGGAGGGGGTAGGAGGGAGTTTGCCGTCTTGCATGTGAAGCTGCTTCTAATTTCTGAGCTGTCAGAGCAGTCACTTATTGTCACCAACTAATTTAATTGATCACAGCGCCTGTCTGCAGTCTTGCTTAGAGGCAAAGCCAGGGATCTTCTTAAACTATTATATCCCATTGTCCAATATATAGAACACCTATAAAAAACTTACACTGACCAACAAATATACCAATTATGGCCTCTTCAAAATCAATATTGTTTTTATTCTTTTGAGAAAAGTAATAGATGAATGATTAGAGCATTCAAAATATACATATTTGAAAATATATATGAAGGCTATATAAGCTCCAGATTATGATTTCCAACTTCTTTTAATGCACCTATGTCAGTTTCATTGAAATAGTCGCAGAATTGAAAAATTGGGACTTAATGGGTTAAGTACTTGCTTTTAAGGTTGAATCTGAGTACCTTTTATTTTCATTTGAGTGGCACACACTCATTCCCATAAGGTATCCTGGGATATTTTAGGAATTCCATTGCACTCTTCTTTCTTGTCTCTATAGAATCACTATCTTCTTTTTTTTTTTTTAATCTAAACAAAATTGTACTGATCTTCTGTTCAGAAGCAGGCATCATGGTGGAGTTTATTTTAAGGACTAAATAAGAGTGAAAGCTACTCAGGAGGCTGATGCAGGAGGATGGAATGTTTGAGGCCAACCTGGGCAGCTTAGGGAGATCCCTTCTGAGACTGATGTGCTGCCCACTGTGCCAAGAGGGCCGCTGGGAGATCCCTTCTGAAAGTAAATTTAACAAAAGGCAGGGGATACAGATCAGTGGTAGAGCACTGCTCAAGACTCTAGGTTACTGGTGGTGCACACCTGTAATCTCAGCGGCTCTGGAGGCTGAGGCAGGAAGATCACAAATTCAGAGCCAGTCTCAGTAACTTAGCAAGGCCCTAAGCAACTCAGCAAGACCCTGTCTCTAAATAATATATAAAAAAGGACTGGGGATGTTGCTCAGTGGTTGAGCACCCCTGGGTTCAATCCTCAGTAACAAAAAAAAAAAACAAAAACAAGTATTTAGTATTAATGAGATTTACTATTTTAATGCCTGAGAGATGAGGATCAATACAAGCTATGTTACTTAGGGAAAGTACAGGAAACTGAGGCTCATACAAGTTCAGTAATTTGCTGGGCATGGTGGTGCACGCCTATAATCCCAGCTGCTCAAGGCAGGAGGATCATGAGTTCAAAGCCAGCCTCAGGAACTTATTGAGGCCCTAAGCAACTCATTGAGACCCTGTCTCTAAATAAAATATAAAAAAGGGCAGGGGATGTGGCTCAGTGGGTTGAGCACCCCTGGGTTTAATCCCTGGTACCCTCTGCCCCACAAAAAAGAAAGATTAATAATTTATCCTAAATCACAGACCTAGTCAGTGGCGAAGCTGAGATTTTAATCCAGGCTTCTTTGACCTCAAATATTATTATTATTATACTTTTTTAGAGACAGGGTCTCATTGTGTAACCCAGAATGGTCCCAAATTCCTGGGCTCAAGCAGTCCTGCCTCACCCTCCCAAGTGGTTGGAACTACAGGTGTGTACCTAGCACCTGGCTAAGGTTATATTCTTTACTATAGTTTTCTGGGTATCTTACTTAACCTTACCTCAGAAAAGATGGTGACATCCCTGGAAAACAAAAGTCCCAAAAGACTGTTACTTGCCCCAAAACACTTAGGTAGCCCTTTTTGGGACCCCAGGAAAAAAGAAAAGAAAAATTTGCTGGCCACAGTGACTATGCCTGTAATCCCAGCAACTTGGGAGGCTGAGGCAGGAGGATTCCAAGTTCGAGGCCAGCCTCAGCAACTTAGTGAGGCCCTGAGCAACTTTTGTGAGACCCTGTCTCAAAATTTTAAAAAAAAGGACCATGGATGTAGCTCAGTGGTAAAGTACTGCTGGATTCAACCCCCGTCCTCCATCAAAAAAAGAAAAAAATTATTGCTGTTAAGAAGTATGCACTGTCTGTCATTGACCCTAACCTTTTTGAGACACTCCCCACCAGGGGCCTTTTGAAGTTGTGTAATTCTGGGAACTTGGGCAAATTGAGAGGCCCCAAACTGAATAGAAGGGGATACTTGTCAGCTGGCCACAGTGGTGTATACCTGTGTTCCCAGCTACTTGGAAGGCTGAAACGAAAGATCACTTGGGTCCAGGAGTTTTGGGCAGTGTAAATGCTGATTGGGTGTTCCCACTCAGTTCCTCATGTTGATGACTTCCTGGAAGTGGGGAACCGCCAGTTGCCTAAGGAGGGGTGAACCGGCACAGGTTGGAAAAAGGAATTTTTTTTTGGAACTGAGGATTAATCCTAAGGTGTTTGACCACTGAGCCACATCCCCAGCCCTTTTTATTTATTATTTTGAGATAGGGTCTCACTGAGTTGCTTAGGGCCTCACTAAGTTGCTGAAGCTGGCTTTGAACTCATGACCCTCCTGCCTCAGCCACTGGGTTTATAGGCATGTGCCACTGTGCCTGGGGCTGGAAAAAGAAATTCTTGTAAAAAGGACCTACTATAATGTGGCAGGTACTGTGCTTACCCAGGAATAGTGGGAAGAAAAATCTTTAGGTTCCTTTTGTGTGTGTGTGTGTATGTGGTTCTGGGGATGGAATCCAGGGTCTTGGGCATGCTAGGCAAGCACTTTACTACTGAACTTCATCCCCAGCCCTTTTAAAATTTTACTTTGAGTAGCTTACACCTGTAATCACAGTGACTTGGGAGGCTGAGACAGGAGGATCACAAATTTGAGACCAGCCTCAGCAACTAAGCAAGACTCTATCTCAAAAAAAAAAAAAAAAAATCTGGGAGGTAACTTAGTGGTAAAGTGCCCCTGGTACCAAAAAAAATTTGTTTTGGGACAGGTTCTCAGTAAATTGACAAGGCTGGCCTCTACCTTACAATTCTCCTGCCCAAGGAGAATTGCTGGAATTACAGACATGCAACACCACTCCTGGCTTTTAATACCTAATACAGCAGTCAATGCTATGTAAAATGTTATTATACGCTAGAGAATAATGACAAGGAACGAAAGCCTGTACATGACGTGTCCAGCACTGGCTTAACCGTCGTAGGCCAACTACAGAGTGCACTCATTAACAATGGAACCTTTTTTTTTTTTTTTTTTTTTAATAGGTACTGGGAATTGAACACAGGGGGGCACCTTACCCCACTGAGCTATATCTCCAGCCCTTTTTTTTTTTTTGAGACACGATCTTTTTAAGTTGCTTAGTGCCTCACTAAGTTGCTGAGGCTGACCTCAAATTTGCAATCCTGCCTCAGTTTCCCAAATTGCTGGGTTTACGAGCATGTGCCACTGTGCGCAGCACAATGTAACATCATTTTCAGTCTGAGGTTGGTTGAACCTGTAGATATGGAATCCACATATAGGGAAGGACCACTGTATTCTTCCAGGCTGTGGCTTTATGTAGTTTTTTCCCTCTTGAAGTACTAACCACATGCTCTTGACTGATTAGCTCCAGCCCTGCCTGAAGAGTGCTGCTGAGAAGGAATTTGTACCATTTAAGGGTCCATTTCACCGCCTACAGTGTACTACATAGACACAAAATAAATATTCATTCCTAAGCTGTCATCCTCTGCAAACGAAAGACTCACTTCTCATATATGCACCCAATTATACAATATGTACCTCTTTTTTTGTGGTACTGTGCCTTTTTTTTTTTTTTTCTTTTTTTTTTTGGTACTGGGAGGTTCAACCCACAGTCCCTTTACCACTGAGATACATCCCCAGTCCTTTTTATTTATTTTATTTATTTATTGGTACCAGAAATTGAACCCAGGGTTACTTTACCTCTGGACCACATCCTCAGTTCTTTATTTTTTATTTTGAGACAGGGCCTCACTAAATTGCTGAGGCTGGCTTTGAACTTGCGATCCTCCCACTTCAGCCTCCCAAGTCTTTGGGATTACGGGAGTGCACCACTGCACCCAGCTTATTTTTTATTTTGAGGCAGGTCGTTGCTGAGTTGCTGAGGGTCTCGCTAAATTTTGAGGCTGACCTTGGATGAGTAGTTCTCCTGCCTCAGCTTCCTGACCTGCTGGAATTACAGGCATGCACTACCATGCTGGATTTATGTATATGTTTAACTAATTACTGGTAGTGCTTTTTTTTTTTTTTTTTTTTTTTTTCTCTGTCTTGATCTCTAGTACCAGAAGAGCTGGACATGAGCCCTGGCTCTATTTCTTTCTCATTGTGTAAACTTTGGGAATTTATTTCACCTTTCTGAGCCATAATGTCTTCAGCTGAAAAGGGAACAAAAATAACAGTACCTAGTGCATTTTGTTCTTACAAGAAAAAATAAAAGGATGCATTTAAGTATTTAGTGTGGTAACTGGAACATAGACGTACCTAGTAAACGTGGGCTGCTGTGATTAATCACCATTAGATTGAGGGGGCAGGGACTTGTCTCTTGCTCCCTGCTATATTCCCAGTTCTTATTACACACTCAACGCTTAGGGGAGCATCGACGTGAGGATGGATGGTTGGACAGATGGCTAACTCCTCCCTTTGTAGCATCCAGGAGAGCTGAGACCCAGAGAGGGAAGCAGAGTCCTCGCTGAGGCTCAGGGTTGGGATCCTGGCCCACAGTCAGGCCTGCCCATACCACTGTCTTCCCCAGCAGGTTTGGGATGTACATTCCGTTCCTACAGCTGAACTGTGATCTGCGCAAGACAAACCTCTTCAGCCACATGGCCTCCGTGGGGCCCCGGGAGGCAGTCAGCGGCCTGGCAAGAAGTCGGGACTACCTGCTGACACTTCGGGAGACATGGAAGCAGCACACACGACAGCTGTATGGCCCGGAAGCCATGCCCACCCATGCCTGCTGCCTGTCTCCCAGCCTCATCCGCAGTGAAGTGGAGTTCCTTAAGATGGACTTCAATTGGCGCATGAAGGAAGTGCTCGTCAGCTCCATGCTGAGTGCCTATTATGTGGCCTTTGTGCCTGTCTGGTTTGTGAAGGTACACAGCTCAACCCAGAGAGTGAAAAAGCCTGGCTGGGACCTTAACCTGCTGCCTACCCCACATGAGCCTTCCTGCTTGTGTAAATAACTGCTCTTTTTGATGGGGTTTCCCATCTGTTCTCATCTGGTGCACTAGAGTGACTATTGTCTCCATTTTGGAGTGCGGAGAACAAGGCTTCCTGAAAGGAGGTGACCTGTCCAAGGTCACTCAGCCAATGAGGGAGACATATGTTTGATAAGAAAGAGCATGACTTTGTATTTCAGTGGCTGTTTTGACACCAAGCATGTCACAATGTCCTGCTTTGTTCTTAGGTAGGGAATATAGGATTCATTGAGATTTGAGGGACTTTAAAAACCTGTGTTCTCTCTCTTATATGGCCTCCTAGGAAGGTACCTGCACATTTAAGACTTCATGTTTTTTGAGCACTTACACCATACTAGGAAGTTTCATGAGTATTATAATCCTCCTGATGCCTTTAGAGGTGCTTGGTGGTTACTCTTACCCTCACTTAAAAGATGAGGACAGTAAAGCACAGTGGCTTGCCCAAAGTCAAACAGTTAATATGCAGCGGGCCTAGATTTGAATTCAGGTCTCTTGGACCCTAGAGTCTGTGCTCTGTCTCCGAGCAGGGGCAGTGGGAGCAATTTTTCTTTGTAGAAAACTGACCAGTAGGCATAGGATCTAACCCTTCTTTGTTAGGGGTGTGATTCTTGGTATTAGGCCCCCTGAGGTCTTGCCAGGACCTCCGAGCAAGTAGAATCAGGGAAGAGAGGGAATGAGGTTAGGAGCATCCCAAGCCTCACCTACTCCTTCTCTCTCCAGAACACACATTACTATGACAAGCGTTGGTCCTGTGAGCTCTTCCTGCTAGTGTCCATCAGCACCTCAGTGATCCTCATGCAGCACCTGCTTCCTGCCAGCTACTGCGACCTGCTGCACAAGGCTGCTGCCCATTTGGGCTGCTGGCAGAAGGTGGACCCTGCACTATGCTCCAACGTGCTACAGCACCCGTGAGTTACCCATCCCGGCTCTGCCCAACCCTAGCCATCCTGCTTAGTGTCTGGTGTCACCTGCCCATTTGCTCATTACTCATTCAGTCAGTCAGTGAATAGTTATTGAGCTTGTTTTGTGTATTAGATCTTGCATCCAAAGTAGGTCATGGTGGGGCCCAAGACAGACTTGTTCACTCTCCTTGAGGAGCTTGCAGTATACTGGAGATGGGAGGCGGGCAGGTGGAAAATTCATGTACTCATTGACTTCCTCATTGGCTGGCTCATTTATTTATTCACTCATTGGCTGACTTGCTCACGCAGGCAGGCATGTATTCATTCATTCATTGTTTACTCCTTTCTCACCTGCTCACTCATCCAGTCATCATCAGGTTATCTGCACTCTCAGTAGACATCTGCTCCTACCTAATCTACACCAAGCATGGTGCTGTGTATCAGGCAGAGGAACTTGCACTTTGACCATAGGCTGAAGGGAGAAGTAGAGGATTTTGAACAGCAGAGATGTTTCAAGGTGTGCTTTAGAAACATCAGCATGCGACAGGATGTGATGCTATGTTAGCCAATCGTGAACCCTGGCCAGGGAAGGAGGGCCACAGTGAGGAAATGACTGACGAAATCCTTCCAAGTTTACAGACTGGTTAGGGAGAGAGCCATGTGAGTAAATAGTTAGAATGAGCGAAGCCAGAGAGGCCTAGCTGTAGGATGGCACTACACCCGGAGCAGAGGCAGATGTCACCTTGCTCAGGAACCATGAGTTGCCAAGCTGTCTTCCCCTTAGCCTGGCTTGTTCTTCATTGCTTCCTAATATTTCTACACCCTTTATCAAAGTACTTTTTGTCTCGGGTATACTAATTTTCCTGCCTGTATTCCCCGTTAGACTGGAAACTCCTCAAGGTTAGAACCACCTCCGAATCACATTTGAGGCTTGAACCCAGGGCAAGGCCTGGCAGAGGAGGCCTCTAGGACAGGTCTGTAGAGTTAGTCCCACCAAGGAGCAAAAATGTACAGGGAGGCCACATAAGCCAAGCCTCCTGGTGTTGGTCCTCCATGCTAATCAGGGTCCCTTTTCTATCCTGTCCAGGTGATCCAAAAAAGTGACTGGGCATTGCTGAATGGGCCAAAAGGCATAGCCTTAGGCTCCAACAGGAGGGAAGAGTAGAAAGATAGAACATAGCTGAATATGAGGATAGACTGATCTCCAGCTCACTAAACTCTTCAGATAAGATCCAGGTTCCTTTGCATGGTTTCCCAGCTGATGAACTGAGTGCTGCCAGCCCCTTCTGATTGTCTCTTACTGTGCTCCAGTTTATATTCTGCTCTAGCCAGACCAAACTGCCTCACATCTTCAGATGCATTATGTATTTCTGCATCCAGGATTTTGCCCATAGTGTATCTTTTGATTGGAATGCCCTTTCTTTCTTTGGCTGACTGACTCCTATCTATCCATTAGTACTTCACTTCTTTCAGGAACACTTTCCTGACCACTCAGGCCAGGCAAGGTGGCACCTGCCTATAATCCCAGCTACTCAGGAGGCCAGCCCTGCAACATAGTGAGATCCTATCTCAAAATATTTTCTAAAAGGACTGGGGATGTAGATCAGTGGTAGAATGCGCACCTACACCTAGCATGAGCAAGGCCCTGGATTTAATTCCTCTAGCACTAAAAAAAAAAAAAAATGATAATAAGTTCAGTGCCTTCCCCTATGGGGCACCCATCCCTTGTGTACCCTATAGTACTGTACTCTTTGTACTTACTGCTTTCTGCTGTGTTTGCTTAGTTTCCTGTCTGCCATTCTAGGACTGAAAACTTCTGGAGGTCAGGGACCTGGCCTATTTAGACCTCAGCTTCCTCCCCCAACCCCTGCCAGAGTTACCTGGCTTATGACAGGTACACTGCAAAGTTCTTGTGATTTTTTAATGTATAGTCTTTCTTTTTTCTTTTCTTTTCTTTTTTTTTTTTTTTTGGTACTGGGATTGAACTCAGGGGTACTTGGTCACTGAGCCACATCCCCAGCCCTGTTTTGTATTTTATTTAGAGACTGGGTCTCACTAAGTTGCTTAGCACCTTGTTTTTTGCTGAGTCTGGCTTTGAACTCCAGATCTTCCTTCCTTAGCCTCCTGAGCCTCTGAGCCTCTGGGATTACAGGTGTGCGCCACTGTGCCCAGCTTTTTTTTTGGTACTGGGAATTGACCCTAGGGGTGTTTTACCATTGAGCCACATCCCCAGCCCTTTTTATTTTTTATTTTGAGACAGTGTCTCACTAAGTTGCATGGGGCCTCTCTAAGTTGCTGAGGCTATCCTTGAACTTGCCATCCTCCTGTCTCAAGCCTCCCAAGCTGGTGGGATGTGTGCCACCACACCCTGCTCAATTCTTTGAGTTTTGGTAAAGGTATGTACACCCACATGACCTACTCTTATCAAGGTACAGAACATTTCTAGCTCCTCAGAAAATTTCCTTATGACCCTTCCTGGTGACCCCTTAATCCCAAGACAACCACCTTTCTGCTTTCATTCACCATAGGTTAGTTCTGCCTATTCTAGACCTTCATATAAATTAAATCATAAGTAGACATTTTTGTGTCCATCTTCTTTCATTCAGCATGTGGTCTGTGAAGTTCATCTTTGTGATTGTGTATAACAGAGTTTTTTTTGTTTTGTTTTGTTTTTAGTATTGAGGATTGAACCTAGGGGTATTCTACCACTGAGCTACATCCCCAGCCCTTTTTATTTTTCATTTTGACACAGGATCTTATCTCAGTCTTCTGAGTTGCTGGGATTACTAGCATGCACTACTACAGCTGGCACACATAACTAGATTTTCTTCCTTTTCTTTTTTTCTTTCTTTCTTTCTTTTTTTTTTTTTTTTTTTTTTTTTAATACTAGGGATTGGACCCAGGGACGCTTTGCCCCTGAGCTACATCCCCAGTTCTTTTTAAAATTTTTTATTTTGAGACAGGGTCTTGCTAAGTTACTTAGGTCTCACTAAGTTACTGAGGCTGGCCTTGAGCTTGTGATTCTCCTACTTCAGCTTGCAAGTAGCTGGGATTACAGATGTGCATACTGTGCCTGGCCATAATTAGTTTTTTTGTGTTGTTTTTTTTTTTTTTTTTCCTAACATTTTTTTAGTTATTGACTACTGCTGAGACACAACCCCAGCCCCAGCCCCATAACTAGTTTTTAAGTGAACTAGTGAGTCAGGAATGTGGGTTCGAAGGGAGCTATGGTTCTCATTCTCTGGGCCAGGACCTTTGGGGTTCCTGGGAGGTCTCCTAGGATGTTGGAAGAAAGCTCACTGGTTTCACCATGTCATACACATGCTCATGGGGCCTCTCAGTGCCAGGCTTTGTAGCATGTGCTGAGGACACAGAGATGAATTAGACTGACCCCTCCCTAAAGGGCTTCCAACTCAATTAGGGATACAAATAGAGAAATAAGTAAATGACAAGTATTGGGGAATGTGGACCAGTAGCAGGAGATTCAGGTAATAGTAACTGGATGCTCAACTTCGGGGAGTTTAAAAAAGACTTTCTGGCCAGGCACAATGGTGCACACCTGTCATCCCAGCAACATGGGAGGCTGAGGTAGGAGGATCATAAGTTTAAGACCAGCCTGGGCAACTTGAAGAGACCCTAACTCAGAGTAAAAAGGGCGAGGGAAAGTAAAAAGCTCAGTGGTACTTGTCTAACTTGGATGAGGTCCTAGGTTCAATCCCTAGCACCAAAACAAACAAACAAAGGCTTTCTGGAGGAACCTGGGTTTTTAAAGATGATGAAAAGATTGTTGGAAGGCTATCAGGAAAGGTCAGTCCAGTTGGAGGGAGCAGCTTATGCAGAGACAATAGTAATATGGTGTGCTAGAGGAATCGAAATAGTTCTGAGAGGCTTGAGTAAGAGCTGTGTGGTGGGAGTCATAGGCAATCATACAGGACCTCAGAGGCCATGCCAAAACTGTGGGGCACTTGGAAGCCTTCAGTGCATTTGAAGCAGAACATGGTCAGGTTCAGCCTGATATTTTACAGAGACCACTCAGGCAGCCCTTCAGCTCTAGACTTTCTGACTGCCAGTGCCGTGAATTTCTCATGGTTCTTACCCTATTTAGAGCAGAAGCAGCCTGAGACCCAGAAAAGGAGAAAGTCATTGTATCCAAGCAATAGAAATGGGAATAGAGCCCTGGTGATCACCCTGTGCCCAATCTTCTGGTACCCCTTTTCATGGGTGAGCTGGGGATAAGGGGCATTCTTGGACTGTGCCTCCAGGTGGACTGAAGAATGCATGTGGCCACAGGGTGTACTGGTGAAGCACAGCAAGAACGTCTACAAGGCAGTGGGCCACTACAATGTGGCTATCCCCTCTGATGTCTCCCACTTCCGGTTCCATGTGAGTTTCCTCCCCCGGGAAGGAGGGCCATGCCCTGATCTAGAGGACAGGGGGTGGGTGGGGATCAGCAGGGAGGAAGGTGATGTCACAGCAAGAGAAAGCTATTTTTAGAATTTCCCAAACCCATAGGAAGATAGTGCATATGTGCAGCACAAAGACACAGATTATCACTTCATAATTGCAGCTCACTTGGGAACAGATCCTTCAGAGCATTGGATGGAGAAGATTATACAATAAAGGAAGGGGTTCTTGTTGGGGACGGTAATGATCATTCTGTGCTTTGTAACAGGAATTGTGCTAAGCACTCATGCACCCTCCCATTCAGTCTTCCCCAGAATCTGGTGTGAGAGAGAAATGCCAGGGCTGTCCCTGTTTCCAGATACTGAAATAGATGGAGTTTAACTTATTCAATGGTGCCTTACTGGGAACTTGGGAACTGAGGGTAAGAACACATGATTCAGCACTAGGGGAAAAGGGCTGCTCTAAATCAGCAAGGCTAGTGGTCTCTGTTTTATTTATTTTACTGTCAAAGTCCTTTTTCCAACACAGAAACCAAAATTCAATGCACAGGACTTCATGGCACTGCTCTGTTTGAAGGGGCTGGATCTCCCTTCACTTCCCGTTTGCCTTTGTTGAAGCTTCTGAGGGAACCCTGGGGAACCTAGGGCTCTAAAGATCACAGTGTGAGAAATCACTGATCTGGGATGTTATCTTCCTTTTACAGTTGTGAAACCTGAGGCCCAGAAAGGGAAGGGACTGTCAGGTACAGAGCTGAGCCTGGGATCCCCATCTCTTGAACTCCCATTTCCTGCCACCTTTTCTCCCATATGTAAGCAGCCCTGGAATTTTAGGTACCTTGGCCCCTGCAAAGCTGAGATTTCCTAGATTTTGAGCACTCTTTTGAACTTAGCAGAAAATTTTTCTTAAATCCCACACTCTACCTTGCTCTGAAACACCAGGTGAGAGTGGGACGTTTCCATGTTCCCTAGAAGCTTCCTAGTTAGGTAGGGATGTTGTACAGTCTATTAAACTTTCCATGCCGATGCCGTAAGATTCTAACTTGCTCAGGTCCAACAATACCAAGAGGATGACATATAAAAACATGTTTATTTTAGACCAGAGAGACAGTTTGAGAGAGCAAGCAAGACCTCAAGAAAGGCTCCTAAGAGGAGGTAGGAGTGGAACAGTGTCTTAAACGCTAGGCTGGAGCAGCAGACCTGTCAGGGGGAATACCACAACCAAAGGCAGATGAGGTAGCAAAGTTCACGCCTGACTTACAGTCTTCTCTCCACCCAAGTCTGCATGGGGCCCCAAGAGCTTTTACTAGCCCACCTAGAGACTGCATCCAAGAGGCAGGTTTCTGGAGCATACCTTCTGGTCCATGCCTATCCTTTCCTGGACAGTTCTTTTTCAGCAAACCCCTGCGGATCCTCAACATCCTCCTCCTGCTGGAGGGTGCTGTCATTGTCTACCAGCTCTACTCTTTAATGTCCTCTGAAAAGTGGCACCAGACCATCTCACTGGCCCTCATCCTCTTCAGCAACTACTATGCCTTCTTCAAGCTGCTGCGTGACCGCCTCGTGTTGGGCAAGGCCTACTCATACTCAGCCAGCCCCCAGAGAGACCTGGATCACCGGTTCTCCTGAGCCTCAGGGTAACCCCAGGGACAGCATCCAGGCTTCAGCCAGGGGCTCCCTGGAAAGTAGCTGTTGGGGAGGGTTGAGTGTGGGGTTTGAACAAAAAAAAAAAAAAAAAAAAAAAAAAAAAATCCACCAGAGCTTTGTATTTTTGTTACGTACTGTTTCTTTCTTTGATAATTGATGTGACAAGAGGAAAAAAAGTCCTATTTTTATACTCCCAACAAGCATGCGTACTGTGGTTCTTTCTCTTATGTCAGTCAGAGAGCCAGAAGTATAGAATTCTGGGCTGGGATGCTTCACATGTGGCTTCTCGTCTTCCCTGGGGTCTACTTTCTCCAATGGTCAGGAGACTAGGAGGTATCAGAGGCCATGGTGGTGATTGCTGCTAACTGGTTGCTGTGTACCAGATGCTACTGTGTACCAGATGCTACTCTGTGTATTTTAAGCCTTTATCAAATCTAACTTTTAATGACAACCCTAGGAGGTGTCACCCCTATAGATGAGGAAGTGGAACTCAGAGAGCTATAGTGGCTTGCCCATGGCAACACAGCTGGGAAGTGGTAGAACTGGACATAAAAAAACAACAACAAAAAGAACCTCTGAAAGATGACACTGCTGCCTTAGTAGAAGGTGATGTCTTGACTCTCTCAGCATGCAGTCACTGCAACTCTGCTGTGTGCCAGGTACTGGGGTAGACAGTGAGGATGCCAAGACTCAGACACAAGCAACACTGCACTGGATGAGTGTAACAGTCATAAGGTACAGAGTAGCACAGAAGAGAGACTGTTTACTGCTCTCTGGGCTTCTCAAAGGAGGGGATAGTCTGAGTTGTACTAGCCACTTCAGAGGTGGACAAGAGGAGCAAAGAGCATTCCAATGAGAGAAAAGGGCATGAGCAAAGCACATAGATTTGGAACATCCTGGTGTGCTTGGGGAGGATAAGCAGAATGTAGTTCCTAGAGCAGGAAGGATAAGGAAGGTGGGGTGAGGGATGGGGCTGAAAAGGACAGCAGAGGTTGGGTCAGGGAGGACCTTGGGCCTTAGGCTAGGGAGGGGTATGAGTAGGGCTAATTGCTAGAGTGGAAACAGCTGTGTGGGGGGTCACCTATCTCTTATAGGCATTAAATTAGGGGAGCTCAGGGACTGGAAGGAGAGGAGCAGCTATTCTCTTCTATACAGCCCACACTCCCTGAACCCTTATTGGCCACAGGGTATGTAGTTGAGGTCAGTGCTGAATGGGGAACAGACACCTCAACATGTTTTTGGTGCCTCTGTTGAGGCAGCACTGTGCTAAAAACGAGTAGTTGCAAAGATGAGGGAGAGATGAACACATCTTATGAACAAATTAGGATGTGAGGTGCTAAGAAAATGAAATGACCAGAGTACTATAGAAATAGAGGACAGATATCCTGACCAGAAAGGTGGGCTTCTCTAAAGAGGTGATTGTTGAAATGGGTCTTAAAAGTGAATACTCCATCACAGGGTCAAGTGGTGGGGGACAGTATATGCAAAGGCACAAGAGAAGATAAGAGTATATTTGAGAAAAAATAGTTCCCTAAATATGTCTGGTTGCCTGATGGGGAGTCACCCAAGAAGCTGGTAAGGACCAACTTGTGTGCCAGATTGAAATGTTTGAGCATTGCCTAATTTGGCATCCAGGCAATGGGAAGTTGGTAAGCAGAGACATGACACTATTAGGTCTTTGCTTTTTAATAGACAGGTTGGAAAGGGAGAATATGGAGGCAGGAAAAACAGAATAATGAGGTATGACTTTAAGCAGTGGCAATAGGAAGGAAAATCGAGTGTTCCCTTTCCTGACCTTGATACAGTTTGCCTTTTATTTATTTATTTATTTATTTATTTATTTATTTATTTATTTATTTATTTATTTATTTTTGGTGCTGAGAATTGAACCCAGGTCTAGCACATGGGAGGCACATGTTCTACCCCAGCCCCTACAGTTTGCCTTTTGAGTTTTTCCCTGAATGGGCCAGACACACAACTAGAGTTGGCTATTTGTTGTGACAGTCCCTGGGGACCAGATACCAGGTTCTTTTTTTTTGTCTCTAAAACAAGGGTCTTTTTTGGGAACCTGTGACCTGAAGATATAACCTGACTCTGTGTTGAGGTAGAAGATGGGTAGACTGGCATTTCATTATGCAAAAAAGGAGGCCTGGGGATATGGCTCAGTGGTAGAGTGTACATGTCTAGCATACATGAGGCCTGGGTTCAATCCCAGTGTGGAGAGGAAGCTGGTACCTAATGGGTACCAGCTACAACCTTTCTTTACTCTTTATTTTTTGTAGTACTGGCGCTTTACCTGTTAGCCACGCCCCACCTTATTATTTTTAATTTTGAGACAGGGTCTTGCTAAGTTGCTGAGGCTGGGCTGAAACGGGATCCTTCTGCTTCAGCCTCCAGAATCACTGGGATTACAGGCACCCTACCAGCCATAAATTTCTTGATTCAAAAGACACATGACATAGATATTCCCAGCCTCAATTTCCTTGTTGGTAAAAAAGGAAATCATGCTACTTGCTCTGTGTAACCCACCGTCTGGCATATTTATTTATTCATTCAACACTATGTGTCATATACTGAGCTAGGTGTTGGAGATACACTGGTGAACTATCCAGAATTGACCCTGCCCTCAAGGGGCTTGCTGCACAGGTCTCACTCTCTCTCTCTTTTTGGGGAGTGCTCTGTGCCAAACCCTCGACTGTGGGCATGCTAAGTATGCGCCCTAACACTGAGTTATACTCCCACTCCATATTTTTCTATTACTTAATCTCCCAAAAAGATTGCAATCTTAACTACAGCTTTGGGTGTTGTACTTAGTCAGAAAACCTGGGTTTAGTTTTGACTTCTTCCTTTCCCTATCTCTATAGCCTTGAATGAGTCGCTTTTCCTCTCCAGATGATTCCTTACTCCTATTCAGTTCAGGGTCTGTAATTGGCTTTAATTACCAAAGGAAGGGATAAGTTTCTGTGCGAAAAAGTTTCTGGGGAAGGCCATACCACAGAGAAAAAACAGTAGCAGAAACTGCCGAGAAGGTGGCACGTTTAACCTTCTTTAGTATGCATTCCTTCCAGTCTTCCCCCGCCCCACCGCCCAATTACTTCTTTGGTATTTCATCCCTATTCTCCACCTTTAATGGCTGCGGTCTCTTTAAATGCGCTCCTCTGGTGTAATCTAGGCGAGAAAGGGGGAGGGGGGAAACGCGTTTCGTCCCGGCGTCAATTGTTTGTCCTCTTCGGAGTGCCGTCCCGTAAGTCCGCCATATTGTCTGCTGAAGCTACCGCAGCTGCGGCCGCCAAGTCTGAGCGAGCGGAGCCGCGATGGGTAAGGAAACCAGGCAATTGGGTACATGGGTTGAGGCAGTTTGCGGGTGTGAGTCTGGCGAGAGCCCGTCCCCGATCGGCAGACGATGTCTGAAAGCCTCTCTAGATCGGTCTGAGGAGAGAAAGCAGGCCGGGAGTGCCCCTCGGGCCAGTTTGGGTTCGGACTATGGCCGCGCTGGGAGCAGTCCTCGGGGGCTGGTTCCGGGGACACCTTGGTACGCCTGGAGCCCCCACGTGCTAGCCTCTGGCCTAAACCCTCGCGTACCGAAGGAGTGGAAAGGGGGACACCTTCCAGCCTGCGCCGAGAATGGGGCTGGGGGACGGGCTCCCGGCGGCAGGCCTGGGCACAGCTAAGGGAGCCTTCTCCGGGCGTGTTTGGCCGACACTCTTCTGGACTAGATTCACTGGTTCCCCGAACTCAGGGAAGTCGTTTCTACGTCTCGGGGCGAGCCAGTTCTGGAGCGGTAACCAGGGACAGCTAAGTCGAGGGCAGCTTGGGCCGCTGAAGGCCAGAACTTATCTAGCCCAGGCGGAAACAGGGTGGTTCGATTAGACTCGGAATGACAGCCTTCGTTGTGGTTGAACCAGAGGCCAAGACCTCTTGGTCGTATATAAGGTCGGGGACTTAAGGTTTCTAGATCAGCCCTGATTGGAAGAAAAGGAGAGACCTGTTGATCTTTTTGTGGGGACTCAGGTTGACATGGCCTCTGCCCCAAGAGAATACGATGGCGAAGTCTTTGGATTTAGAGGCAAAACCACCAATGGTTATTCCGCTGCAACATCGAAAACTATGAAATTTGCTAAGCGCTTTGTGCAGGCGTTGTTTGTCTGCCTTACATGTCTTATTTTACTTAATTTGTACGACCTAATGGTAAAGGTATTACAGTTATTCCTGTTTTACAGATGGAAAAACTGAGGCTTCGAGAGGTAAAGTAATTTACCCAAGGTCACACACAGTAGCTGATCCAGGATGATCGCTCCAGAGCCCTAGTTTTTAAATGCATTTTATGGCCTGGCCCTCTAGTGGTTGGGCTGGAAGAAGGGGAAAGGAAGCTTTTAACCCTACATAAAGTTGTAAAGGTGTTTTTTTTGTTGTGAGCCCACTTTGAAATCTTCGAAGTCTGAATGAAACCAGAAAAGTTCAGAGTGAATTGCCAACCCCAACTTGTGTGGGAGAGCTAAGTGGGATTACAGAATTTTGTATAATCTCTGGGTCCTGAGCAAACATAAATTATTCCTTTGAGCTACAAGGCAGTGACTTTTAAATCACATCTGGTATTATAATCAGGCCTACCATTTCCTAGCCTTCATCCAGAGAAGTCATTTAATTGACAGATGAACCAATGCATATGGAAAGTATCTAGCATAGTCCACAATAAATGTCATTTTCCCTCTGTTCTGAGCTTTCTGTTTCTCATTTCTAAAAAGAGGGAAAGGACTGGGTACCCTGGTGCAAACCTGTAATTGCAGTAGCTCAGGAGACTGAGGCAGGAGGATTGCAAGTTTGAAGCCAGCCTCAGCAAATAAGCAAGGCCTTATGCAACTTTGTAGGACTCTGTCTCAAAATAAAAAAGGGTTGGGGATTTAGCTCAGTGGTAAAATATCCCTGGATTCAATCTTCAGTACCAAAAAAATAAAAAGGGGGAGAGGTGGTAGTGTTATCAAAGTTTTTGAAGCCTTTTAAGGGCTCTGGAAATAATCATTCCTTTCCACCTTCAATAATGTTAGTTCCTTTCCCTAAGTACTCTGGTTTCCAGAATCCTCTGGAAATAAGGTTGATAGGTCTATATTAGTAGCTACAGCTTTATATATCAAAAATTTAGTGGGATGGGAATATAGCTCAGTGGTAAGGCCCAGGGTTTGATCCACAGCATTGGAAAAAAGAAAAGGAAAAAAAAAGAATCTTAGGAGCTTTTGTTATAGATGCTTGTGTTATAAATTTTGTATTGGTCTTCAGTTTCAGAAACACAAGTAGGAAAATAATATTTATTAAGCTTAGTGGAATAGATTGGGAAACAATCTGAGAGATGACAACTAATAAGTAGCCAAACCAGGAGTGAGGTTCTTATCTATTTTGCTGCACATAAACCTCTAGAAAGATTTTAAAGTGTTAAGTTAGTACTTTTATTCAAGATGGAAGTTCTTCAGTAGAACAACAAAATCTGATCAGGGTCCTGAAGAGAATTTTTAGAGTCAGGTAACTTGCCCCTTACCAGCTCCATCTGTGGTACTTCTTCCCCTATTGTTGTGCTGCCTTGTCTTTGTGGTTGTCAGCCTTTTTACTCTTTTCTTTCTTTTTGCTCTTATACCATGGTGTTAGAACTAATATAGGACTAATATTTAATCCTGACATCTAATCCGAGATAGTTTGGGTTATCCCCATTAAAATGACAAATTTAAGCTGGGCATGAAGGCACACGCCTGTAATCCCAGCTACTTGGGAGGCCGAGGCAGAAGGATCGGGAGTTAAAAGCCAGCCTCTACAAAAGTAAGGCACTAAGCAAAGTGAGGCACTAAGGATTGAACCTAGTGTCTCTAAATAAAATACAAAAGAGGGCTGGGGATGTTGCTCAGTGGTCGAGTGCCCCTGAATTTAACCCCTGGTACCAAAAATAAATAAATAAATAAAGTAAAATGACAAACTGAGGCTTTCAGAAGATTAGGTGACTAGTCCAAGGCTGATAATCTAGGCACTCTAAGTGCCAGGGATACTAATATGACCTCTCCTTACCTTTTGAGTCTATAACCTGGTGTTTTACTGTCTCCCATGTATTCTCTGCTCCAGCTCTGGCCTATGTCCTATACTTTTTCTTCTTTTTCATTGTCCTTAACAGATCTCTTTAGTGATTTCACTGCTGTTAGGAACATTGTATGGGTGAAGCTTGCAGCATTGGAGGTTTACTTTATCCTGATTTTCCCTAGCAAAGACTTAAATCTCATTCGTCTTGGCAGGTACTTGCTGTCTTTTTTTTTTTTTTTTGGCGGTGTTGGGGAGGGACCTTGGATTGAACCCAGCAGCACTGTACCACTGAGCTATATCCTAGCCCTTCCTTCTCATTTTTTATTAGGGCCTAAGTTACTGAGGCTGGTCTCAAACTTCCCATCCTGCCTCAGCCTTCCAAGTCTCCAGGAGTTGCTGGGATTACTTGTTATCTTATCACCATTTCTACTACTTTGCTAACTAGGAATCTGGCAGCCGTTTTCCCAGCCCCAAGGTGGTAGGTCTTGATTAATATAAACTCTGAACCAGTCATTGTAATTCTGTCTTCCTATACAGTGATGGACTTAGGCATAAACATATGATGCAGTTCTGTCTAATTAGATGTGAAGGGAAACCTGGGGGACTTCTGGAGAAGCCTGCCTTCTTTAAAAGTGATTTGCCAACTTTAAAAAAAATTTTTTTTTTTTTTTTTTGCTAGTTTTTATTTTAACTGAGGTTTCACCAAAGTGTGAGAGCCTCAAAAAAGAGGTAGGAAAACTATAAGCCTTATTATATATATATTAATATATATTAATAATAATAATTATATATATTAATAATGCTTATTTGGAACTTGCTAAGTACTAGGCACCTTTCAAAATACTTTATATGTTAACTTATTTAATTCCCAGTTTCTCATTTTTTAAAATATTTTTAGTTGTAGACAGACACAATACCTTTATTTTATTTCTTTATTTTTATGTAGTGCTGAGGCTTGAACCTAGTGTCTCACACATGCTAGGCAAGCGCTCTATCACTGAGGTACAACTCCAGCCAGCTTCTCATGTTTTAGATGAGAAAACAAGCACAGAAAGGTTTAGTAACTCGGGCAATACAAGAGGATAGTCTTGCATCACATAATTACCTTTCAGTCAACAGTGGATATCAGTTATAGTGATCCCATAAGATTGTAGTGGAGATGAACTATTCCATTTGCCTAGTGAACATACAGTTGAAGAAAAGCTTTTTGCAGAACTTAATAAGCTCCTTAAAAAGTTTGAAAACATTAACTGGGTGTGGCAGCACATGCCTGTAATTCTAGCTCTTAGGGAGACTGAGGCATGACGATTGGAAATTCATGGCCAGCCTGGGCAATTTATCAAGACCCTGCCTCAAAATAAAAAATGAAAAGGGCTCAGAGTGGTGACACAAGCCTGTAACCCCAGTTACTCTGGAGGCTAAGGAAGGAGGATTGAAAGTTCTAGCCAATCTCTGCAACTTAGACTGTCTCAAAAAAAAGGACTTCGCAATGTAGTTCAGTGATAAAGCATCCCTGGTTTCAAGTCCCCATACCCAAAAATAAAAGGGCTGGAGATGTAGATCAGTGGTGGACTATAAAGATATGGGTACAATCCCCAGTACTACAAAAAAGAAATTTGAAAACATCAACCAGATGTGTTGGCACATACCTTTCTTCCCAGCTACTCAGGAAGGCTGAAACTTGAGCCCAGGAGTTTGAGACCATCCTCAGCAACATGAGACCCTCTCTCAAAAAGAGACAAGTTTGAAAATGTGGATCCAACACCAGGAGGTTTTCATTAATAAAGAGGAATGTTCAAGATATCTGTTTATAAGCAAATCTAATTAAAAAAACAAACCTGGGGATATAGTTCAGTGGTAAAGTGCTTACCTAGCATGTGTGAAGCCCTGGATTCAACCCCCAATAACATAAACAAGCAAATCATCATGAACATATTTTTTTAAGTAACTTTATTTTTTGTGTGTGGTGCTGAGGGTAGAACCCAGCGCCTCACACATGCTAGGCAAGCGCTCTACCACTGAGCCACAACCCAGCCCTCTTGAACATATTTCTGAAAAGAGTAACAAGCTCCCAAGAAGAGCCTCAGGTTCTTTAGCAAGTATCTTTAGAAAATATTATCACAGGAGATGACAAGATCCATGCATATTACTGCCCCTGAAAATCTTACAGTGGGACAAGATGTGGAGGTAGAAGACAGCAATATTGAGGATCCTAACTGCAAATCAATTAATGTGTGGATTTGTTTTATTTGTTGTTTGTTTTTTGTATTGCTGGGATTGAACTCAGGGCCTTGCATATGCTAGGCAAGCCCTCTCCACTAAACTGTGCCCGAGCCCTAATGTGTGCATGTCTTAGTTTTTAGCAAAAAAATTTTAAATGTTAAAAAATTTAAAAATACATTATTTTAGAAAAGAACTGGGTATGGTGGCACATGAACGTAATCCCAGCCACTAAGGAAACTGAGAAAACAGGATTACAAATTTGAGGCCAACCTGCGTAACTTGTCAAGCCTCTTACTTCAATGCCTGTAATCACAGAGCCTCAAGAGGCAGAGGCAGAGAATCCCAAATTCAAAGCCAACCTAAGCAATTTAGTGAGGTCCTGAGCAATTTAGGGAGACTATGTATCAAAATAAAAAATGAAAAGGGCTGGGGATGTGACTCAGTAGTTAAGGGGCCCTGTGTTCAATCCCTGGTACCAAAAAAGAAAAAGGGGAAAAGAAAGGGCTAGAGGTTTAACTCAGTTGTAGAACAGTTGCCAAGCACTTGTGAGGTCCTGGGTAATGGACATAACAAAAGAAAATACTTTTCTATAGCTAAACAATATGTTTTGTGTTTTATTCTGTTAAATCAAAAGGGTCAAAAAGTTTTTTGTTTTTTTAAGTTTATGAAGTAAAAAAGTTACATAAGCTAAGGTGGATGTATTACTGAAGACAAAAAAAGAGCTATATCTCCAACACTTTTTAGCGGCAGATGGGGGTGGCACTGGAGATTGAACCCAGGAGCAGTCAGCCACTGAGCCACATCCCCAGCCTTCCTTCCTTCCTTCCCTCCCTCCCTCCCTCTATTTATTTATTTATTTATTGAGGCAGGAGTTCACCAAGTTGCTTAGGGCCTCCCTCAATTGATGAGATTGGCTTTGAACTTAAAATCCTCCTGCTTCAGCCTTCCGAGTCCCTGCCCGACACTCATTTTTTATTTTGAGACCAGTTCTCATTAAGTTGCTCAGGGCCTTCTTAAGTGCCGAGGCTGGCTTTGAACTTGGATCCTCCTGCCTCAGCCTCCCCTGCTGCTGAGATTGCAGACATAGCACCACCATGCCCATCTCTAACACTTTTTTTATTTTTTATTTTGAGACAGGGTCTCCCTCATTTCCCAGACTGACCTCAAATTTAACAGTCCTGCTGCCTCACCCTCCTGAGTTGTTAGGATTTTACAGGCCTGCACCACCATGCTCAGCTAAGAAAAATATTTTTTATAAATTTCATGTAACCTAAGTGTTTATAAAGTCTGCAGTATACAGTAATGTCCTAGGCCTTCACATTCACTCACCATGCATTCACTAACTCACATAGAGCAGCTTCCAGTCCTGTAATATCCATTCATAATAAGTGCTTTATACTAATGTACCATCTTTTATACCACATTTTTACTGTAATGTTTCTGTTTGAATCATATAAAATACTTTAACATTGTATTATATTTGCCTGTAGTGTTCAGTACAGTAACAGGCTTTGTAGCCTAAGAAAAATAAGCTATACTGTATAGCCCAGGTGTGTAACAGAATATATCATTTAGTTTTGTGTGAGTACATTCTGAGGTATTTGCAGGATGAAATTTTTAAGGATGCATTTCTGAGACCATCCCATTGACATGTCTGTAAATGGAGAAGCCACTTACTCAGTATGGTTCCGACCAGAATATGGGCTATAAAGGGCTGTCTTCTTCCTCTGTAAAGAAAAGCCCTTTTGTGACTCTGAAATTGCCATTGTTGAGATTATGAGGCCGAATTTGTAAATAAGAGTAGACGATTTGAGACTTAAGGCTAGGGTAGAGAAGAAGAGCTCTTTATAATTTTGTATTTGAGGTGGGGGTACTGGGGCTTGAACCCAGAGGAGCTCTACCACTGAGCTACATCCTTTTTATTTCATTTTTTAAAAATTTTGAGACAGGGTCTTGCCCAGTTGCCGAGGCTAGCCTTGAATTTGTGATCCTCCTATCTCAGCCTCCCAAATTGCTGGGATTACAGGCATGAGCCACCATGCTTGGTTACTGTTGGCTTTACTAGTCTTATTCCATTTAGCATTTGCCCTTGTATTTTGCATTCCACGCAGAGTTCCTCCTTTCTACATAAGCATTCCTGGGGGAGGAAGTGGCAAAAGCAAAAGCAATCCCTTCCCCACCCATTTTTTTCTTTTGGAAATCTTGCATGATTTTCAAGGTGTGATTTAAATACCAACTACCTTTCACAACTATTTCATGTCTTCCAAATTGGAAGTGAACTTTCTTGAATTTTTTTTTTTTTTTTTTTGTCCAGGAATTGAACCCAGAGCACTTAACCACTGATCCACATCCCCAGCCCTTTTTATTTTTTATTTTGAGACAGAGTCTCACTAAGTTTCTCAGTGCCTCCCTAAGTTGCTGAGGCTGACTTCGAACTTGCAGTCCTCCTGCTTCAGCTTCCCCAGTTGCTGGGATTACCGGTGTGTGTCACTGCACCTGGCAACTCTCCTGAATTCTGCAGCATTTGTTCTTACCTTTCATATAACCCTTTTCATTTTCTTTTGTCCACAGTTTATTCTGAATAATTGGTTGTTTGATCAATCTTCAGAACCTCATTTTCCTGGTCTCTAAAATTGGGATAATAGGATTGTTATATGGGAATTGAATGAGGTATGTCTATAAAGCATTTCAGCATTGTGCATAGCACATAAGTAAATAACTAATAGCTGTTAGTCACTTAAGAAACTGTTTTCTGTTTGCTAGGTCCTGTAGTAACTCCAAAGATAAAAATCAGTTGGTTTTTGTTTTTGAGGGGAAAGTAAAAACATTATGAATACTTGTCTGAAACTTCTATTTTTAGGGGCTAAGTAGACCACAGTTATTCATTAAATTTTCAGCAAATGTTTGTGCACTATGTGCCAGAGACTGTTCTAGGCTCTAGAAATGCAGTGGTGAACAAAATAGACAAAAAGCTGTCTTTGTGGTGATATCCCAGAGTTTACATTCTAGAGAATAATTGAATGAAATAAGTCAAATGAGACTGGCAGATAAACTGGAGAGCTCCATTCAGTGTCTACCAAGTTCCAGCCAATTGTGGGTTTAGTGTTGCCTTATAGCATTCCTTTCCATAATCCTCTCCCTCTTGAAGCTGAAAATCTGAGTTTTTGTGTGATATTAACTACTTTGCAAATGCTGCTTATTAACTTTTGAAATGTCAAAACATGAAGTTCATCAAAAATAGGATTTTTTTTTTTTTTTTTAAGGTACCTGGGATTGAACTCAGGGGCGCTCAACTGCTGAGTCACATCCCCAGCCCTCTTTTTTATAGTTTATTTAGAAACAGGATCTCACTGAGTTTCTGAAACTGGCTTTGAACTCTCAATCCTCCTACCTCAGCCTCTCGAGCCACCGGCATAACAGGCATGCGCCACAGTGCTCAGCTTGATAGGATACTTAAGATAGGATTCTTAAGGCCAAATGTGGCTCAAGAATTGCCTGTCTTAATTGCCTAGATTAATCTATTTTATGATATTCTATGTATTTTACAAAATTCTGTATTTGAAATAATATTTATTCATTTATTGTAATATTGGGGATTGAACCCACAGCCTTATACATGCTAGGCATGTGCTCTACCACTGAACTTTTGCCCCAGCCCTTTTTTAGTTGATTTGTTTTGGTACCAGGGCTTGAACCCAAGAACGCTTAACCATTAAACCTCATCTCCAGCCCTTTTTATTTTTAGACAAGATCTCTCTATGTTGCTTAGAGCCTCGCTAAGATGCTGAGGCTGGCCTTGGACTTGAGATCCTCCTGCCTTAGCCTTCCGAGTCACTTGGATTACAGGTGTTCACCACCACACCCAGCTTGTTTTGGTTTACTGTAATGTGTTGGTTACTTAATTTTGGTACTTAACATCTCATACTTTTGATGGCATAAGCTCTGCAATTTTCTTGTTCCTCTTGTGCTTACGTTGTTCGTATTATCTTCCAGTCATTTTCTTAATAGGACTGTAAGCCACTTACCCATTGTGTGTGTTAATTTAGTTAAAACTAGATAATTTGTAAACCCACTTAACTAGGCAGACTATCGGACTCAATGGTATGTTAAGTGTCAATGAACTGATATCACCTGCTTGTTGTTATAACTTCTTTCAGGAAAACTTGGCCATCTGATTGATAGATACAAGTTGCTAGCAGCTGAGGATGTAGCTCAGTTGGTAGACTGCTTGCCTAGCCTGCACAAAGCCCTGGATTTGATCCCCAGCACCAAAAAAAAAAAAAAAAAAAAAAGTTGCTAGCATTAGTGGATTAATAGGTATATTAAATATTAGTAAGATTTGTATGTCTCCCTCTCTTGGATTGGGCAGTCCAGAGTGCTATAGATGCATATAATTAAGGAATCGATATAGTCAAGGGATCTACCCTAGCAGAGGGGAGTCAGGAAGTCTTTAAGCTAAGACCTGGTTTATTGATAGGAGTTCTTAGTGGGGAGTAGGAGGAAAAATGAGTATTTCAGAAGCAAAAGATTGATGGGCTAGTCGTGTTGGTAACATAAGGGAATGATGTTTGGACTTAATCCTAAAGACAGCGAAATGCAATTGAAGGGCTTTAATCTCAGAAGTGACATGATCTTATTTATTAGTTTTCACAGTGCTGGGGATTGAACCCAGGGTACTCTACTACTGAGCTATATCCCCAACCCTTGTTATTTTTATTCTTATTTTGTGACAGGGTCTCGCTAAATTGCTGAGACTGCCTTGAATTTGTGATCCTCCTGCCTCAGCCACCTAAATTGCTGGGATTTCAGGTGTGTGTCATTGCATCCAGCTTATGATCTTATTTATTTCTATATAAATATATAAATTTTAAGATATATACATATATAACATTGTGTGTGTGTGTGTGTGTGTGTGTGTGTGTGTGTGTGTGTGTGTAAAAACTTGGGCTGTTCTGGAAAGAATGAGTTAGAGTGCAGTAAAATTTCAACTAGGAGATTCCCCCTTCCCCCAATATTTGGAAATTGAACCAGGGATGCTCTAACACTAAACTACATCCTGAGCCCTTTGAAATTTTATTTTGAGATAGGGTCTTGCTAAGTTGCTGAGGCTGACCTCAAACTTGTGATCCTCCAGTCTCAGCCTCCTGAGTCACTGGGGTTACAGGTATGTGCCACCATACCCAGCTTCAACTAGGAGATTCTTTTAAGTAGTGTGGTAGTCCTAGCAAGAGTGCAGTGACTGAAGTGATAACAGTAGGGAATAAGAGTTAGGGACTTGAATCCACAAGACTTGATTATTAATTTCATCTAGTGGTAGTGGAAGCTGAGTGGGTGTAGGGAATCAAACAGGACTCCTAGATCTCTTTTTTGAGAAGCAGAATGAATAATCATGCTGTTCACTGGGTTGAGTTTAAAATTGGACATTTGGAAATGTCTGAACTACAATGGAAGGTGTCCAAAAAGCACTGGAATATAGAAGTCAATCTCAAAAGTGAGGTCTTGGAGTGGACATAGTTTTGATCATCTATATGTTCAGCTCTTTGTAAATATGGTACCTAAATCCTTGGGAGTCACTGTGTGACCCAGACAGATGCGGTTAAGTTAGAAAGAGAGAACAGGGCTGGGGATGATGAAGGTCAGTGGCAGAGAATGTGCAAAGCCCTAGATTCAATGCCCAGCACAAAAAAAAAACGAGAGAGAGAACCTCAAGGTACATCAGCTTTAATTTACAGGAAGAAAATATACAAACAGCAGCCAGAGTTGGAGGTAGAAAATAGGAGTAATGGATCTCCCAAAGACCAAAGGATAGAGGGTATTTCAAGAAGGAAGTAGCTATCAGAATTAAGTGCTAAGGGCTGGGGCTGTAGCTCAGTGGTAGAGCGCTTGCTTAGCACATGTGAGGCACTGAGTTCAGTCCTCAGCACCACATAAAAATAAACATAGAATAAAGGCATGCTGTCCATCTACAACTACAAAAAAAAAAAAAAAATGAAGTGCTAAAAAAAAGTTAATCTGGCATCATAGAGTTGGTCAGCAGCCTTTACAATAACAGTTTAGTTGGCAAAGGGGCAAATGAAAGTTAGCTAAGATATGAGAGAGGCAAACTGTTTTAAGTTTGGGTATAGACAGATGTGATGGTGGATACCAGTAATCCCAGCTACTTGGGAGTCTGAGGCAGGGGAATCACAAGTTTGAGGCTAGCCTAGGCAATTGAGCGAGACCCTGTCTCAAAATAAAATAAAATATTTAAAAAGGACTGGGAAATAGCTCAGTGGTAGAGCACTCGTGAGTCATGGGATTTGATCCCAGTACCACACACATATACTGAGAGAATAAGTAAGTTGAGTCTCTTGTAATGTCCAGAGAAGAGATTGTGAGAACGTGAATTAGGGCAATGGCAGTAGGAATGAAGAAAAGAGAGAGAGGGCTGGGGTTGTAGCTCAGTGACAGAGTGCTTGTCTAGCATGTGTGAGGCACTGGGTTCAATCCTTAGCATTGCATAAAAATAAACATAAAATAGACATACTGTCCATCTACAACTACAAAAAAATTTTTAAAAAGAAAAAAGAGAGTTCAGGGATAATTAGGAAATAGGACTGGACACTCTCAGTGAAATGGCAGTTCACTTATCCTTGACAATTCAAGGACTCTCAGGTTTCTGGTTTGAAAAGCTGAGATCGATAAAGATCCTTTATACCTTATTATGTCAGGGATGCGGGGAATTGAGCACAGGGCCTCAAGCAGGGTAGGCAAATATTTCAGATTTTTTTTTTTTTTAAGTTGTTGATGGACCTTTATTTTACTTATTTATTTATATGCATTGCTGAGAATTCAACCCAGTGTCTCTCACATGCTAGCAAGCATTCTACCACTGAGCCACAACCCCAGCTCCCTCAAATATTTTCTTTTAATTTGTTAAAATTGACACAATTTTTGTACATATTTCTGGGGTTCAGTATGATAATTTTTTATGCTAATTCAGTAAATATATGTAATATATAATAATCAAGTCAGGGTAATTAGCATTTCTGTCTTCCAACATTTCTATGTGTTAGAAATCATTGGACTCTTCTAGTTATTTTGAAATGTCATAAATTGTAAGTTAGATTGTTGCCCCACTATGCTGTAGAACTAATTGCTCCTAACTATATTTTGCTACCTGTTATTTAATCCCCCATACCCTACTTTGACTAATCTCTGGTGACTTCTATTATATTTTTCTTCTTTTATGAGATCTTTTTAAACTTCCACAAATGAGTAAGAACATGCAGTATTTGTCTTTGTGTGTGGCTTTTATCACTTAACATCCAGTTTCATCCATATTGCCACAGATGACATGATTTCATTCTTTATGGCTGAATAATAAACCATTGTGTATATATCTCATTACCTTTATCCATTCATCTGTTGATAGACACCTTAGTTTATTTCATATCTTAGCTATAGTGAATAAGTGATACAGTAAACAAAGAAGTGCAGGAGTCTCCTTGACATCATGATTTCATTTCCTTTGGTTATATATCCAGTATTGGGATTGTTGGATTTTATGGTAATTCAACATTTTTAGGGTTTTTGTTTGATTTGTTTTGGTACCAGAGATTGAACCCAGGGGCACTTAACTACTGAGCCACATCCTCAGCCTTTCTTTGTATTTTATTTAGAGACAGGGTCTCTCTAAGTTGCTTTAGGGCCTCACTAAGATGCTGAGTCTGACTTTGAACTTGTGATCCTCCTGTCTGAACTTTCTGAGCACTGGGATTACAGGCGTTCACCACTGCACCTGGCCCCCAGTCCTTTTTTTATTGTGAAAATGGGATTGCTTTATTGATTTCTTTGTCAGCAAGTTTGTTATTGGTGTGTAAAAGTGCTATTTTCTGTCTGTGGATTTTTCTATCCTGCAACTTGACTAAATTTATCAGTTCTGTTTTATAGATTCTACATCTAGGTTTTTCCTTATACAAAATCATCTGCAAACTGAAATAATTTGATTTCCTCCTTTCCAATTTTGATGCCCTTTATTTCTTTTTCTTTCCTGATTGCTCTTACTAAACTCCAAGTACTATGTTGAATAAAAGTGGTGAAAGTGGACAACCTGGTCTTGCCTCAAATTGTAAATGAAACACTTCAGTTTTCCCCATTTAGTATGTTATTAGTTGTGAGTTTGTCATATATACCCTTTACTGTGTTGATGTATATTTCTTCTAATTGATTGACAGTTTTTATCCTGAGAGGATGTTACATCTTATCAAATGCTTTTTCTACATCTGTTCAGATGATCATAAGATTTTTTTTCTTCATTCTGTTGATGTTATGTATTACTTTTATTCATTTGTGAACGTTGAATCCTTGCATCCCGGGGATAAATCATACTTGATCATGGTATTTAATATTTTTGTTGTGCTGTTGGATTTGTTTTTTTGATGTTGAGAATTTTTGCATCTCTGTGCATAGAATGTTGATTTATAGTTTTCTTTTTTTGTGTGTCCTTGTCTGCTTTGTATCAGGGTAGTGCTAACCTTGTACAATGAGTTTGAAACGACTTTTTCTCTTTTAACTCTTCAAAATAGTTTGAGGAGAATCGGTGTTAGTTCTCTAAAATTTTGGTAAAATTCAGCAGTGAAGCCATCAGTTTCTGGGCTTTTCAGTGTTTGGAGACCTTATTACTGATTCCCTCTTGTTACTTGCTACTGGTTTGTTCAGGTTTTCTGTGTCTTCATGGGTCAATTTTGGTAGACTATATGCATCCAGAAATTTATCCCATTTCCTCCAGGTTTTCCAATTTGTTGACAGATAATTCATGATTGGCCCTAATGATTCTTTGTATTTCTTTGGTATCAGTTGGAATGTCTCCTTTTTATCTCTTAATTTTATTTATTTGAATTTTCTCTCTTTTTTTTGTTAGACTACCTAAACTTAAACCCAACTTTTCATTTCCTTGATCAGTTTTTACTACAGATAATAAATTTATATTTTCTCTTAGGACTGATTTTAGTTTATCCTACAGGTTTTGATATGTTATGCTTTTATTTTCATGTTTCAAAAATTTTTGAAATTTCTCTTTTAATTTCTTCCATGATCCATCAATTAGTTTTCAGGAACATTTGTTCAGTTTCCATGTATTTGTATATTTTCCTTTTTTTGTTGTTTTTTGTTCTTCATTTCTAGGTTTTATTTTGTTGCAGTTCTGAGGATTGAACGCGGGCTGCATACATGCCAGATAAGCACTCTACCACTGAGCTGTACCCCCAGCCTGAAATCTTTTCTTTTCTTTGGTATTAGAGATTGACCCCACAGGTGCTTGATCACTGAGCCACTCCCCAGCCCTTTTTAAATTTTTATTTATTTATTTGGTACTGGGGATTGAACCCAGGAGCACTTAACCCCTGAACCACATTCCCAGACCTTTTTTATATTTTTATGTAGAGACAGGGTCTCAATGGCTTTGAACTGGAGATCCTCCTTCCTCAGCTTCCTGAGCTGCTGGGATTATAGGCATGCGCCACTGTGCCTGGCTTTTAATATTTTATTTTGAGACAGGGTCTCACTAAGTTGCTTAGGGCCTTAGCCTCTTGAGTCACTGCTCAAAATACATGGATGTATGTGTCTTTCAAGACTTGACAGATTTTTAGCTATTATTTCACTTAATAGGTTTGCAGTGCATTTTCACAACCCCTGTGGTACAAGTGTTTGCTTTAAATGCACGTATTAATGATGTTCCATAAGTCTTGTAAGTTTTCTTCATTCATTTTATTTTAATTTTATTTTTGTCTGGCAGAGTTATTTCAAAACACCTGTCTTCAGGCTCAGAAATTCTTTCTTCTGTTTGGTCTAATCGGTTGTTAAAGCCCTCAGTTATATTTCTTATTTCATTGATTATGTTCTTCAGCTGTGATATACTATTTGTTGAATTTCTCATTCAGATTATGGTTTCCTTATTTCATTGAATCATCTATATTCTCTAAATCTCACTGTTTCCTTAGGATCATTATTTTTAATTCCTTTTCACATATTTGCAGATTTATTGAGTACCCTTTAGAGGGAAGGAGTTTTTCGTTAACATGGGATGGAGGTTTTTAGTTGGGTAGGTACTTTGTAGAGCACAGAAGTGCAGCCTCCATGTAATTCCTTTCTTTTCTTTTTTTTTAGTTTTTTCCACACATGTATATAGGGTGATAGTGTCTGTCTCGTTCTGCCGTCCTTCCCATTCCCACCCCTCCATGTGATTTCTTAACTAATCACCATCAGCAGTGTCTGGACATGCCACAGTGGTCTGCACTGCAGGTGAGTGTTGCAGTGGTACAAGTTTGCAATTGACATGGACTTTCAAAAGTACTTAACCACAGGGCCATGTAAGGCAAGTGGCCATGACAGACACAATGCCAAGGGCAAGTGGTACAAAGAGGCATGTTCTCCAGCCTCTTGGGGAGAGCAGAGATGGTGCTGGCGCTTCTGCAAGGTGGTTGTTGAATCTCAGCACTGTAGGCCTCAAAGGGTCTGCCTTCAGGCATTGCCAAGTTGAGCACTTCTGTCACTAGGGCTTTCTGGCAGAGAACCAAGAGTCCCATGCTGTAGAGGCCTATCCTCTCTTCAGGGAAAACACTAGAGGCCACCCACTGACCACTAAGGCAGGGTAGACTCTAGAAATGGTTCCATTCTTGGGCTGGGGAGATAGCTCTGCTGGTAGAGTGCTTGCCTTGCAAGCACAAGACCCTGAATTAGATCCCCAGTACCGCAAAAAAAAAAAAAAAAAAAGGTTCCATTCTCAAGCTGGTACAGTGCTGCAGCAGCTTGGGCTTGAAGAATAGGGGATAATGTGAGTTCCTTCTCTGGAGTACGATAGTCAGACTGACCCTAGGCAACTTCCAAACTAGGTTTAACAACCCTGTGAGTACTGTGGAGCTCTATGGTTAGGACTGCCTGTCTGAAGTGATGATGGTGGGGGTGGGGGTAGGGGTTGTGGTAGTCACTTGGATTTTCCTGCTTAATCCCGCTCCCCCTGCTGAAATGTGGTTCTCCCTCCCCAACCCCATTTGGGGAACTGGGGTTGTTTCTCTGTGCTACCATCTCTAGTCTTCCTGCTGTTGGGGTTCTCTTTACTTCCTCACTGAGTTCCATTGTTCCTCAGTCATTCCTTTGTGGCCCTGCATCATCTCTGTGGTGGTGGCATTGTTAAATATTTTTGTTGAATTTTAGTTGAGAATTTATAGATGTTTATTTTACTAAACCATACTTTCAGTGTTTAAATAGTTCATATAAAAAGAGAGCAGAAAAATTGTTTTGTTCTTCATGAGAACTGAGAAATGGGACAGTTGCTGGGGGTGGGGGATGAATAAAAAAAAAGCAGCACTCAGAAGTGTCTGGCTGATGGTCAGTTTGAAACATTGGAGATGGTGAGATTCCTGGAACTATTTCTGCAGTGCTGTTTTTAGCTAGCAAAATTTTAACTCAACAATGCCAAAAATTTGCCATCAGCCTTGTATTTATTTGCAATAATTATCTACTCAGTAGATGAGCAAGAAGATAGGCAAAATTTAACCAGTCCGTTTTGTTTTGTTATGATATCTTTGATAAGAAACTAAGCCAAACAAGTTTTAGAAGAACATCTTCAAAATGTTTGGGACATCTTTTTGAAATCCTTTAATATCTCCTGTGTATTGTGTGTTATCTTCCCACCCTTCAAATTCTCAGCATTGTGGCTGACTTTATACTTTGGGAGAATTTTTATTTAATTAAGTTCAATATAGGTGTTGGTCTGCAGTTGTACTTCCATTTGTGGCTGGTTGGATTTGTGTTCTAGAGAGAAAACTCAGTGTAAAACAAAAATTTGTACTATAAAGATGAGTTCCTAAAAATCAGGTGTGATGATTAAAATGTGGCATATTTTATTTTATTTTATTTTATTTTATTTTATTGCAGTACTTGAGATTGAACCCAGGGCCTGACACATGCTGGACAAGCAGTCTACCACTAACCTACATCCCCAACCTTAAATGGGATGCTCTTAAGCAAGGGAAAATAAATGTAGAGTCCTCTTTGAGGGTTCCGCCCACCACCCTCTGGTACTGGGTATTGAATTTAAGGGCACCCTACCACTGAACTACACTCTCAGCCCTTTTAATTTTTTAAATATTTATTTTCTTCATCATCATCATTATTATTATTTGGTACCTGGAATTGAACCCAGGGTTATTTAACCATTGAACCACATCTCCAGTTCTTTTATTTTTTATTTTGAGACAGGGTCTCCCTAAGCGAGAGTGACTGAGGCTGGTTTTGAACTTAAAATCCTGTGCCTCAGCCTCCCAAGTGTAGGGATTATAGGCATGCACCATAGTGCCCAAAGATGTGAGTGATATTGTTCAAGTTATAGCACCTCTGAACCTGGCTTCTTAACTGTATGCCACTAATTGACTTTCACATTGATTAATAGGAGTTAGATATCGCGTGAAAACATTTTTAATAATTGTCCTCAAACCAGGGACTTAAAATAGCTGCTTTCATTGTTGTCTTATCTAGTTTTGTTTGGCACAGCATTGTAAAAATTTAGTATGAGTGCTGTCCCTACCACTACCTGACATACAACTCTTAAAATGTCCTGTTAAAAATCATTGACTTCTTTACTCTTTAAGGGCATTTAACTTGGTTGTTAACTGAAATTCTAGGATGTGAATTTGTTTTTATTTTATTTTTATCCCCTTAATCAGTGTTAGAGCAAACCCCACCCCAGAATTCTGATGAATTTGGTGTTGCTGTTAGTTTCCTTTTTACAAAATGAACAAAACCCAGTTTGGCATCAAACAAGTCAGGGCCGACTATAATTAACATCCTAACTTGTCACTTACCCTCTGAATCTCATTTTTATTATCTGTAGATTAGGAATCATGCCCACTTCTAAGGATTGTGTTGAAGATTAGAGATTAATTAACATCTAACAAAAAAACTTGGCACATTATACAAACTTACTTGCTGAGGCTGTGGGCTCTAAACACCGGTGTATTCTTCTTAACCAACCCTGTGTCTCTTTCCTCTCCCCCTTTTCTCCTCCTCCCCTTCCTTCCTTTCTTTCCTTCCTTTCCTTTCTTTTGTACTGGGAATCAAACCCAGGGTCACCGCCATACTAGGCAGGTGCTCCACTAGTGAGCTACATCTCAGCCTTTTAAAAAATTATTTACTTATTTATTTTTGGCACCTGGGATTAAACCCAGGGAGGGGTACTTTACCACTGAGCCACATTATCATCCCTTTTTATTTTGACAGGGTCTTGTTAAATTGATTAGAGCCTTGCTAAACTGCAGAGGCTGTGCTTGGACTTGGGATCCTCCTGCCTCGGCCTCCCCAGCTGCTGGAATTATAGACTTGTGCTACCATACCTGACCCCAGCCCTTTTTATTTTATTTTGAGACAAGGTCTTACAGTGGTGCCCAGGCTGACCTGGAACTCCTGCCTCAGCCTCATAAGTAGTTTGGCTTGTTAGGCGTGTTTTGCCATTCCTAGCCTAACCCTCCCTCCTTTCTTTTTTTTTTTTCAATGTGAAGCAGGAAAGAATTATTTTGGCTCATGGTTTCAGAGGTTTCAGTCCATGGTTGTCTGGTCCCGTTGTTTCTGGCTTGTGGTAAGGCAGAACATCAATGGTGGAAGGGTGTGGCAGAAGAAAGCTGCTTACTTCCTGGGGGCCAGGAAATAGAGAGCTAACCATTTCTTTTCAATTTACGAGTAAGTAGCTGTGCTTTAACCCAAGAACCTTCTATTAATACTTAGTTGTTTAAGATTCCTACTGAAGAGTCAATGGAGAGGCCGGCGGAAGCAAGCCAGTTCAGCCTGGGAGGAAGTAACTTTCTTATATTCATGAAGAAAGAGGCCACATATTGAGAAATGACTATTTATTTATTTATTTATTTATTTGTTTTGGGACTAGGAATTGCATCCAGAGGCAATAGCCGTGGCATTTTTGTTATTGTTTTTTTGAAACAGGGTCTCACCAACACAATTTATTTTTAACTCTTATTTCTTTTCCCCAGTGCCACTAAGTAACTTTTAATGCATTGTGATGAGTTATAAGCTTACTGACTGTACTATTTGTCTGTCAGTCAGTTTGCCTCATTTAAAGCCTGAACATCTCAGTGACAGGGCAACTGCAAAATCCTTTCATTAGAAGAACTTCCTTTGAAAACAAGAGTGCCCAGTCAGTTTAGTATCAAGACAAAGGTCATAATTTGAAAAGGTTGATTGCTTCTTGGAGTTCCAGGGTCCATCTCCTTTGAAGAGTGTCACATTTTTACCTAGAAAATATAGGCTAGGGGCTGGAACCATAGCTCAGTGGCAGAACTCTTGCCTAGCATGTGTGAGGCACTGAGTTTGATCCTTAGCACTGCGTAAAAATAAACATATAAAATAAAGGCACACTGTCCATCTACAATTACCAAAATAAGTAAAATATAGTCTAGTTCCCTAATTTACATGGAGAGTTTTTGGGTTCTTTTAGATAGGTTCCTTCAAGTGATCACTTGTTAATCTTGGTATGCCTTTTTTTTTTTTTTTTTTGTGGTGCTGGGGATCGAACCCAGGGCCTTATGCTTGCAAGGCAAGCACTCTACCAACTGAGCTATCTCCCCAGCCCTATCTTGGTATACTTTTTGAAGCATAGACTGAACATAGACTTTAGTTTGGAAAGTCTGAAAGCAAACAGTTGTTTTAGAATACTTTAAACCTATATTTGTGAGCTCAAAGGTATAATGATAGCATCGCATACATGAGACAGCTGGTTATAGGTTGTAGTTTTTCTGACAAAATATGCATTATTTAAAACTTTTGGGCAGGGCACAGTGTTGTACATCTACAATCCCAGCTCCTCAGGAGGCTGAGGCAAGGGGATCACAAATTGAAGGCCAACTTGAGCAGTTTGAAAAGACCCTATCTTAAAATAAAAATAAAGACTGGCCAAGCGTTGTGGTGCACGCCTGTAACCCCACAGTTTGGGAGGCTGAGGCAGGAGGATTACAAGTTCCAAGCCAGTCTAGACAGCAAGGCCCTAAGCAACTTAGTATACTACAGTGATATGGCCACATCAATGTTAATAGCAGCTCAGTTCCCAAAAGACAAGCTACGGAACCAACCTAGGTGCTCTTCAACAGATGAATTGATAAAGAATATGTGGTATATATACACAGTGGTAGAATATTACTCAGCCATAAAGAAGAATGAAATTATGGCATTTGCTACTAAATGGATGGAACTGGAGACTATCATGCTAGGTGAAATAAGCCAGTCCCAAAAAACCAAAGGTCAAATGTTCTTTCTTATATGTGGATGTTAACATACAATAAGGTATTTGGATTAGACAAAGGGGAATTAAGGGAAAGGGAGAGCAGAGGGATTAGGAAAGACAGTATAATGAATTGGACATAACTTTTCTATGTTTGTATATGAATACATGACCAACGAAACTCCACATCATGTACAATCACAAGAATGGGATCCTAATTAGAATAAATTACACTCTGTGTATGTATAATATGTCAGAGTATACTCTACTGTCATGTAACTCTAAAAAGAATAAATTTTAAAAAAACAAACAGATAAAGTTCTGTGGATGTGGATTGGTGGTTAGGTACCCTTGGGTTCAATCCCTGGTACCAAAAAAAAAAAAAAAAAAAAAAACCACTGGGAATATAGCTCCGTGAGGGAGTTCCTGGGTTTGATCCCCAATACCACTAAATAAATAAATAAATAATACCTGTGATTAAATGGAACACTGTAGTAGTCTTGCTACTCACTTGTATGTGACCTGAGGCTATATATTTTTTTTAATATATTTTTTTAGTTGTAGGTGGACATAATACCTTTATTTTATTTATTCATTTATTTTTATGTGGTGCTAGGGATCAAACCCAGTGCCTCACATATGCTAGGCAGGTGTGCTACTGCTGAGCCACAACCCAAGTTCCATGAGCCTCGGTTTTTTAATCTATCAATTTTAATCTAACAATTGCTAGCAAACCATCACAGACTTAAAACAACAGAAAATTGTTTTCTCACAGTTCTGGAGACTAGAAATCCAAGTTCAAATGCGGTGCTGGGGATCGAACCCAGGGCCTTGTGCTTGCAAGGCAAGCACTCTACCGACTGAACTATCTCCCCAGCCCACCTTTTAGTTTTTATTTTGAGACAAGTCTCATTGATTTACTTAGGGTCTTACTAAGTTGCCAAGGCTGGGGTCAAACTTGGGATCCTCCTTACTCAGCCTCCCAAATCACTGGAATTACAGGCCTTTACCACTGTACCTGACAGGGTTGGCTTCTTATGAGACCTTTCTGTGACTTCTTTCTTGATACTTGTTTTCATTGTATTCACACTTTCTTATAAGGACATCAGTTATTGAATTAGCAAAACCTTTCTTAACCTTAATTACCTCTGTAGGACTCTATTTCCAAATATAGTCACATTCTGAGATACTGGGTTTTAGGACTTGAGCATATGAATTTTGAGGAGTACATTTCAGCTGTTAAGAGGACCCATATCTGTTTTGCACTGTTGCTTCTCCCTTGGTTCTAAATCAAGAAAATGCATGGCAACATTAGAAGTGTATTCCTTAAAAATAGAAGATATAATTTTAGGACCTGTACAATTGTTCCAGATGTGGAATACATATAAAAATTTAAAGCTAAGCACAGCAGCACACACCTGTAAAAAAATGTACCACTATGGTAACTTTGAAATAATTACTACATTCACAGAATTGAAAACTTGGGACTTAACCAGTTAAGAAAACCCAAAGGTTCTCTAAAAGAGTCAGATGATAGAAAAGGTTTTATTTTTATTGAGGATTTTTTTGATTCAGCCCCAGCAAGTAAGGGAATGCATGACAAAAAAAAGCCTCTAGGTCTTCTGTGTCTTTTGAGTGGTAACCTAGTCATCTTTTGGTTACTGATTGCACATGTGCTTCTGCAGGTAGATGTTCATTCTTCCAGTTGAAGCTTCCCTGCCTGCTTCTCCAGTGAAGTCATAAGCAAATATTTGTGATAGTTTCTTATCACCATGGTGACTAAAGAAACAGAGTCTGCATCCCCTTCCAGCTTCACTGTCAACTCTGCTCAAAGGAGGGGATAGCCTCTGGGAGAGCCCAGGCTCAGTCATGAAAAACCATGTATCAGGTAATAGGCAACAGCATTCCAGTCTTCCCTTTAGGAGTCTTTCCTCTACTTAATTCAGGCACAGGGGTAACTAGGGACCCCACAGGAAGCCATTCGCAGTTCCTTAGAATTTTATTTTTTTAAACACAGTATGATTACCTGGTTTTTGCCAAGTAGATGTGAAGATTAGCCCATTCTAAGACCCTACTGCTGCTCCAGGTTCCCTGAACTGCTCTGTAGAATGGCCAGGGGCACCTTCTCTGAAGTTTCATTTCCTCAGTAGCTGTAGCTGTAGAATTCAGCTCTCTCCCCTCAACATCCAGGTTCACTTCTCTTTCAGTCAGGTTCCCTTCCATCACCCAGTAATATACCTTATTCCATTCCTACTCCTACTGAAGAACCAACTCAAATCTGTCTTTGGAAGATTTCTTTTAAATTTTGTCATCACAATCACCCCTCCCCCTCCAGAATAATAGAGTTAGTTGTCCCCATCTGTGTGTCTCTAAAACTTATTTTTTTAAATCCCTTTTCCAATACTGTTGGTCACTTTTTCAGTTTAGAAATTGAGAAAATGAGATACCTGTAAGGGAGAAGTAGGATGTTAAGGATCCAGGCCCTCTACCCACATCAGAATAGTCACCTTCACTTTTTTCCCCCCTTGGTACTCAACCACTGAGCCAATCCCCAGCCCTTTTTTATATTTTATTTAGAAATAGGGTTTTGCTAAAGCCTCGCTAAGTTCCTAAGACTGACTTTTAACTTGCAATCCTCCTGCCTCAGCCTCTTGATCCTCTGGGTCAACTTCACTTCTATCAGTTTTTTAAACATTGGGATTCTATGTCAGATTTAATTGGAAGAAGTACTCTGCCATTTTTTTTGTTTGTTTGTTTTGTTTTGTTTTTTTTGCGGTGCTGGGGATCGAACCCAGGGCCTTGTGCTTGCAAGATACCGACTGAGCTATCTCCCCAGCCCCTGCCATTTTTTAAAGAACTATTTTTGTGATAAAATATGTGTAAGTATACAATTCAGTGGCATTGATAATATTTGTTACATACCGACAACACCGTTTCCAAGTTTTTATCACACTAAACAGAATCTGTACCCATTAAGCAATAACTTCCCATTCTCCCCGCTCCCAGGACCTACTAACTGCTAATCTACTTTCTGTCTCCATGAGTTTGACTGTTAAGTGAAATCATATTCTACTTGCTTATTTCACTTGGCACACTATCTTCAAAGGTGTGTCTGTGTTGTAGACATGTTGGTAGACCTTATGGCTGAACAATATTACATAGTATGCATATAGCATATTCTGTGTCCATTCATGTGCTACTCCCACTTTTTGACTATTGTGAATAATGCTACAATGAATTCTGTCTACAAGTATATATCTGTTTTTAGTGCCTTTTTTTCAGTCTTTTGAGTATATCTCAAAGAGTAGAATTGCTGGATCTTATGGCAAATTATGTTTAATTTTTTTGAGGAACCAACATTGTTTTCCACAGTAGCAGCACCATTTTACATTCTTACCAGCAGTGTACCATATTCCAGCTTATCCACATCTTTGTCACCACTTGTTTTTTATTTTATAATTCCATGCTAGTAGTTGTGAAATGATATCTTGTAGTTTTGAATTTGCATTTCCTTAATGACTAATAATGTTGAACATCTTTTTATGTGCATATTGGCCATTTGTGTATTTTCTTTGGAGAAATATTTTGAGAAATCTCCTTCCCTATTTTTAAATTAGATTGTGTTTTTGTTGAGTTTTAGGAGTTCTTTATATAATCTAGATTTTAAACTGTTGGATATATGCTCTTCCATTCTGTAAGATCTTTTCAATTTCTTGTTTGTGTTTTGTTTCTTGTGCTTGTGGTGTCATACCTAAGAATATATTGTCAAATCTAGGGTCATGAAAATCTGCCTCCTATGGTTTATTCCTTGGTTTTAGCAATATCAGGAGTGGAACTCAGGACCTTGCACATCCCCAGCCCTTGTTTTACTTAATTTTGAAATAGGATCTCACTCAGTTGCCAAGGGTAGGCTGGAACTTGTGATTTTCCTGCTTCAGTCTCCTGGGTAGCTGAGATTATAGTTGTGTTGCTGTGCCTACTTTATTGAATTGATATTTTAACATGGTATGAGCTGAATTTAACTTCATTCTTCTGTTGAAGACAGTTCTTTCCCCATTGAATGAACTTGACACCTTTACTGAAAATCATTTGGCAGGCCATAGATGTGGGGAGGGAAGTTGTTGTTTTTTTTTTTTTTTTTTTTTTTTTTTTGGTTGTTGTTTCTAAGTTTTTATTTTGAGGTAGGGTCTCACTAAGTTACGCAGGCTATCCTTGAACTTTCTATCCTCCTGTCTCAGCCGAGTTACTGGAATTCCAGGCATGTACTACTACTGCTGAAAACTCAGTCCTTGTCCCCAGTGCCAATCTAGTAACAAAGACATGGTTTTGAGAAAAAAAGGAAAAAGACAGTTTATTGCTATGCTAGCAAAGGAGAGAGATAGGGGACTCCTGTCCCAAAGGCTGTGTGATTCTGCCCATTAGCAGGAACAGGGAGCTTTTAAGGAGGTGATTCAGAGAAAATGGGATTAGGGAGGAGTGAACAGGAAGGAGGAGAAGGTTAGGACAAAGAAGATCAGGGAGAAGGTCAGGGAAAGGGGTGGAAAAAGAAAAAAAAATATGTTAAGTTTCAAAGAGACAAGGAATATAGTCAAAGCATCAGGTGAACCCCTGTTATATTACCACGCCCAGCTGTGTGGGTTTTGTCTGAACTCACAGTTGTTTCATTGGTCTATATGCTTATCCTTACCACACTGTTTTGTTTACTGTGACTTAATACAGTTTGAGCATCCCACTCCAAAAATGCAGAATCCAAAACTTTTTGCACTCTGACATGATACCACAATTGAAAAATTTTATACCTGACCTTTTAAAGAGGTGATTCAAAAGCTATATTTCCATGTGTTCTCTGTCTGGAGTTGTAATTCCCTTGTTAATATGGGAGATGGTCATTTCTGAGATCTTCTGGTACCATCCCCAATGTCTGGATTGCTTACTTCCTATGGCGAGTTATGTACTCAGGGACAGATAAATCGGCCTAGGATGAGGAATATAGGTAATCCTGTTTCCCCTGAGATTAGGGAGGAGCAGGGAGAGAGGAAGAGAAAGAAACATGTCCATTTTAAAAATAAGTTGTAGTGGCATACAGCAAGGGCTATATTGAAAGCATAAAGTGGGCCACTGTTACAGTGGTATATGCCAGTAGTCCCAGCAATTTTGGGAGACTGAGTCAGGAGGACTGCATGTTTGAGGCAAGCCTAGGCAATTAAGTGACACCTTGTCCCAAAATACAAATAAAATGTACTGGGGATGTAGTTCAGTGATAGAGCATCCCTGGGTTCAATCACCATTGCCACACACAAACACACAAGATGTAGAGGCACTAAAAATATTGTATGAAAGTACCTTCAGGCTATGTGTATGAGGTATGATATATGTGAAACAAAAGAATTTTGTGTTTATACTTGGGTGCCATTTTTTCCAAAAATCTGAAAGAATTCCTAAATCTAGAACACTTTCTGATCCCAAGCATTTTGGATAAGGAATACTGAACCTATAATAGCTTATGAAATCAGGAAATGTGTGTCCTATTTTAAAATTCTCTTGTTTAATTTCCACATATTTATGAATTTTCCAATTCTTCCATTATTGATTCCTAGCTTCATTCCATGCAGTCAGAGAAGATACTTTGTATGATTGTAATCTTCAATCTTTTTTTTTTTTAATGGGAAATGAACCCAAGGGTGTTTTACCACTAAGCAACAGCCTCAGCCTTTTTTTTTTTTTTTTTTTTTTTTGGAGACAGGATCTTGTTAAGTTGCTAAAGCTGGCCTCAAGCCTGCAACCCTCATCCTCAACCTCCTGAGTTGTGGGGGATTATAGGCTTGCACCACCATGCCTGACTGAGTTCTCTTTTTAAATATATTGAGACTTTTTTGTGTGGCTTAATGTGGTCTCTCATGAAGACTGTTCCATGTGCACTTGAGAAGAATATGCACCGTTCTGTTTTGGGGGTAGAATGTTTTATGTATATCTGTTAAGTCTAGTTGGTTTATAACGTTCAAATCCTCTGTTTCCTTATTGCTCTTCTACTTAGAAGTTCATTATTGGAAGTAGTGTATTAAAATCTCTTTTTTAGAATTGAACCCAGAGGTACCTTACCACTGAGCTACATCCCTCAGCTCTTTTTTATTTTTTGAATCAGGGTCACATAAGTTGCCAAGGCTGGCCCTCCTGACCTCGCAGTTCTCAGGCTCCTGAGTAGCTGGGATTACACCATTGTAGCTGGAAGTGCACCATTGTGCCTGGCCAGTTACAGAGTTTTTGACTGATAGTTTTTTCTTTCATCATTGTTATGTTATTGCCTTCTGATATTCATGGTTTCTGAAGATAAATTAGCTGTTGAAGAGATCCTTTGTATGTGATGAGTCATTTCTTTCTAGATTCTTTCTTTGTCTTTTAACAATTTGAGCACATGTCTCAGTATGGATCTCTTTTAGTTTCTTCTCTTTGGGGCTCATTGAACTTCTTGATGTGTACATTCATGTCTTTGATTAAATTTGATAAGTTTATAACCATTATTTCCTTAAATGTTATTTCTGCCCCCTTTTTTCTTTTTGGTGACTTCCACAGTGTATATATTAGTCCTTACAAGTGGTGTTCCATGTTCCATCAGATTGTTTATTTTCTTCATTCCTTTTTTTTTTTTTCTCTGCTCCTCAGATTGGGTAATTTCAGTTGTTCTGTCTTCAAGTTTACTACCACTTTTCTCCTTGTTCAGATCTGCTATTGAACCCCTAGTGAATTTTTCATTTCAGTAATTGTAATTTTCAGATTCAGAAGTTCTTTTTGATTGTTTTATAATTTATTTCTCCTTATTGACATTCTCATTTTGTTCATATATTGTTTTCCTGTTTTGCTTCAATTTTTTGTCTTCGTTTTTCTTAAGATCTTTGAGCATATTTAAGATAGCTGTTTTAAAGTCTTTGTTAAGTTCAGTATTTTGGTTTCCTCAGGAATGGTTCTGTCATTTTATTTCTGGAATGGGCTATTACCTGTTTCTTTGTATGCGTTATAATTTTTTTTAATGGATATTTGGACATTTTAACGTGGTAACTCTGGAAATTATTTTGGTTTTCTCTTTGTCCATCTGTTTTTGGTTCTTGGCCTACTTCTTACCTGCTTTCTTTTGGAAAAAAAATAAATTTTAAACATGTTTTTAGTTGTCAGTGAACTTCTAGTTTATTTATTTAATACGCAGTGCCGAGAATCAAGCCCTCACACATGCCAGGCAAGTGCTCTATCACTGAGCCACAACCCCAGCCCTCTTTTGGAATTTTTAAAAATAATATCATAAGTTGGGCACAGTGGTGCATTCCTGTAATGCCAGTGGCTCAGGAGGCTGAGACAGGAAGATCACGAGTTCAAAGCCAGCTTCAGTAATTTAATGAGGTCCTTAAACAACTCAGCGAGACCCTGTCTCTTAAAATATAAAAAAGGCTGGGGGTGTGGTTCAGTGGTTAAGGCCTCTGGGTTCAATCCCTGGTAACAATTTTCTTCAGCTTCCCTGGTAACAATTTTAAAAAAGTAATTTTACTTTAGCTTCTTTATTGGTTAATTAGTTTTAAAGAATTATTCCCCAGTCTTAGGGAGTAAATTCAGGGACACTTAACACTGAGCTACATCTTAAGCCCTTTTTATTTTTTGAAACAGGGTCTTGCTAAATTATTGAGGCCAACCTTGAATTTGTAATTCTCCTGCCTCAGTCTCCTGAGTAGCTTGGTTTATATAGGCATGTACAGTCATACCTAAGTTAAAGATAATTTTTAGGTGGGAAAAAAAGTTATTTTAGATTTACTTATGTATTTACCATTTGTAGTGTTTTTCATTTCATGGAAATGTGAGTTTTCATCTGGTGTCATTTACCTTCTGCATGAAGAACTTTTAACATTTCTTCAGTGCAGATCTACTGTAAACAGTTTTTCAGTTTTATTTGTATGAAAAAGTCTTTCTCTCTGTCTCCCTCCTCCCCCCGCCCCCCCCATATCAGGGATTTAACCCAGGGGCACTTAACCACTGACCTACATCCCAGCCTTTTTAAATATTTTATTTAGAGACAGGGTCTCACTGAATTGTTTAAGGCCTCGCTAAGTTTCTGAGGCTCGAACTCAACGATTTTTGCCTCAGCCTCCCAAGCCACTGGGATTACAGCATGTGCCACCTCCCCCCGCCTGTAGCTTTCGGTTGTTTTTTTTTTTTACAGACTGCATTTTGATTCATTGTACACAAATGGGGTACAACTTTTCATTTCTGTGGTTGTACTCAATGTAGATTCACACCATTCATGTAATCATACGTGTACATAGGGTAATACTGTCTCATTCTACTATCTGTCCTTCCCCCACCCCCTCCTGCCCCATTTTCCTCTACACCATGCAAAGTTCCTTCATTCTTCTCTCCCCCCCACCCCCCTTTATGTATCATCATCCACTTACCAGAGAAAACATTCAGCCTTTGGTTTTTGGGGCTTGTCCTGTTTCACTTAGCATGATGTTCTCCAACTCCATCCATTTACCAGCAAATGCCATAATTTTATTCTTCTTTATGGCTGAATAGTATTACATTGTGTATATATACCAGAGTTTCTTTATCCATTCATCAATTGAAGGGCATCTCAGTTGGTTCCACAATTTAGCTCTTGTGAATTGAGCAGCTTTGAACCTTGATGTGGCTGTATCACTGTAGTATGCTGATTTTAAGTCCTTTGGTATAAACCGAGGAGTGGGATAGCTGGGTCAAATGGTGGATCCATTCCAAGTTTTTTGAGAAATCTCCATACTACTTTCCAGAGTGACTGCACCAATTTGCAACTCTACCAGCAATGTATGAGTGTGCCTTTTTCCCCACATCCACTCCAATGCTTATTATTGCTTGTATCTTGATAATAGCCATTCTAATTGGAGTTAGATGAAATCTTAGGGTGGTTTTAATTTGCATTTCTCTAATTACTAGAGAAGATGAGCACTTTTTCATATATTTGTTGATCACCTACCTGTGTATCTTCTGTGAAGTGTCTGCCCAGTTCCCTAGCCCATTTATTGATTGGGTTCTTTGTATTTTTGGTGTAAACATTTTTAAGTTCTTCATAAATTTTGGAGATGAGTGCTCTGTCTGAAGTGTGTGTGGAAAAGATTTTCTCCCACTCTGTAGACTCTCTTTTCACATTATTGATTGTTTCCTTTGCTGAGAAAAAGCTTTTTAGTTTGAATCTGTCCCATTTATTGATTCCTGCTTTTGTTTCTTGCACTATGGGGGTCTTGTTAAGGAAGTCTGGTCCTAAGCCAACGTGATGGAGATTCAGGCTTACTTTTTCTTCTATTTGGTGAAGGGTCTCAGGACTAATTCCTAGATCCTTGATCCATTTTGAGTTGTTTTGTACAGGGTGAGAGATAGGGGTTTGATTTCATTTTACTTCATATGGATTTCCAGTTTTGCCAGCACCGTTTGTTGAAGAGGCTATCTTTTCTCCATTGTATGTTTTTGGCACCTTTGTCTAGTATGAGATAACTGTACTTACGTGGGTTTGCCTCAGTGTCTTCTATCCTGTACCATTGGTCTGTCTGTCTATTTAGGGGCCAATACCATGCCATTTTTGTTATTATTGCTCTATGGTAGAGTTTAAGGTCTGGTATTGTGATACCTCCTGCATCACTCTTCCTGCCCAGGATTGCTTTGGCTGTTCTGGGTCTTTTGTTCTTCCAAATGAATTTCATGATTGCTTTCTCTATTTCTATGAGGAATGTCATTGGAATTTTAATTGGAATTGCGTTAAATCTGTATAGCACCTTTGGAAGTAATATTTTTATTGTTACATTTGTCAGTTTTTTTGTTCTCATTGTGAAATAACTGAGGCTAGGTATTTTTATAAATAAGTTATGTTTATTTAGTTCACAGTTATGGAAATTCAAGAGTATGCTACTGACATCAGCTCTGTTCTAGTGAGGACCTCGTGGTGATGGCATTACAATAATGGTGGGAGCACATGTGCAAGGGAAATCACCTGACCAGGCTCACACTTTTATAGCTAACCACTAACAATTCACTCATGAGAAATAACTTAGGGGTCCCCAGAGAACTACCTCTGTTCCTTCTAAAATTAATGTCCCCTGTGATCTATTAGGTCCCACCTCCCTAAACTTTCCACCACCTGTCACACTGATGACCAAGCTTCCAACACATAAAACCTCAGGGAGAAACCACATCCAAACCTTAGCAATTGGATATACAGTTCTAGTTTGAAAGGTTTTTCTTTTTTTCTTTTAATACATTTAAGTTGTTATTTCATTGTTTTATGACTTATATAGTTTCTGACAAGAAGTCTGCCTTTTTTTTTTTTTTTTTTTTTTTTTTTTTCTTTTAAAGCCATGGTCTCACTAAGTATGAGGCTCACCTTGAACTTGCAATTCTCCTGCCTCAGCCTCCCAGGTCGCTGGGATTACAGGCATGTGCCACTGTGTCTGGCTGTCAGTCCTTCTTATCTTTGATTTTTATGTAAACGGTCTTTCTATGCTTATAAGGTTTTTTTTTTTCTTTATTGCTGGTTTTTGGGTTTTGACCGTGATTTGCCTTACTGTTATTTTCTTTGTTTTTATCATACCTTTTAGGTTGTATGCCATCAGGTTTGGAAATTTTTAATCTTTATTTATAATCCTTGCCCCCCCTTCTCTGTGAAACCAGTTATAAATATATTAGAACACATGATATTGTCACACAGGGCCCTGGAGGATCATTTATGGGTCTGTCAGCTTATCTCCCAAGCACAAGGCCCTGAGTTCGATCTCCAGCACCGCAAAAAAAAAAAAAAAAGTTTATTATCTAGATCTTTTTGCATTAAAAAAAAAGGAGTGTTTATTGTTTGAGACAGGCTCTCACTGAGTTGCCAAAGCTGGTCTCAAGCTTGTGATTCTCCTGTCTCAGCCTCCCCAGTCTCTGGGATTCCAGGTGTGTGCCACTGGTTCTGGCTAAAGAGTCATAGTGTCTAAGCAGTTATTTGCTGCTCAGTTTTATCAGTTTAACGAGTGGTTTTAAACTATTAGTAGCTAAGACATGATCCCTCTACTCTGTTCAGAATGCCCTAAATGATCAGTGAGGCATCTGCACTCTGGTGCATCAAATGATTCTCCACATTTGGGAACAGTTTAGCTTACAGTTTTCTAGTTGTCCTTTGCCTAATTTCAAGCAGATTTCCCCCTCTCTTTCCATTTCTTCTCTCCTTCTTTTCTCTCCCTCCCCTCCTCTTTTTTTCCCCCTCCTGTGTTGATGGGAATTGAACCCAGAGTGTGCTGAGCCACACACTGATACCCTCAGCTGCTGAACTGTTATTTCTATATATATCTCTCCTCTCTGGAATTCTTCTTCACTATTGCGACTGCCTCAGTCTCCCTGTATTCTGCTCAGGCTGTCTGAGATTTCGGTTCTCTGTTTGGGACCCCACTGTGCTCAAGAATGTGTCTTCAGGCAGAAAACCAAGGAGACATGTAGAGCTCACTTCATTTATTTCCCTCTCTTGGATCACAGTTCTGCATTGTTGTACAGTGTCTGAAACAGTTTACAATAGCAAGGTCATATCCCTGTTATTCCATCATGACTGGAAACTCATGTGACAGCTATATTGATATCCAACACAATAAGAAAATGAGCATTGTTGAAGAATAAGTTGACTCGCTTTATAATAAACTTAAATTTGCCAACAAAATATAACAGTTTTTGAGGGTGCACACCTGTAATTCCAACAATTCAAGAGCCTGAGGCAGGAGGATCACAAGTTCAAGTCTGGTCTCAGCAACTTTGTAAGGCCCTAAGCACCTTAACAAGACCCTGTCTCAAAAAATAAAAAGGCCTGGGGATGTGGCTCAGTGGTAAGACACCCCTAGGTTAAATCCCCAGTACCAGTCATCATCATCATCAAAATATAACAGTTCTAAATGTGTATGCCCCTAATGAAATAGTCCTCAAATATTTAAAGAAAAATAAAATTACAGGTAAAATGGATAAGATTAAAAAAAAAATCAGTAAAACAGTAAAAGACTTGAACAGTGTAAAATGATTAGCAGTGGTACACACCTGTATTCCCAGCAGCTTGGGAGGCTGAGACAGAAGGATGGCAAGTTTGAGACCAACTTAGCAAGACCCTATCTCAAAATAAAAAATAAGGGCTGAGAATGCAGCTCAGTGGTGCAGTGCCTCTGAATTCAATCCCTAGTTCTGTGCCAAAAAAAAAAAAAGAGTTGAACAGTGTGATGAACAACTTAATTCAGTGGACACATGACAGAAGATCATGCATTATAAAGAAAAAGTACACATTCTCCTTAAGCAAACATCAGACACATAATTAAGTTTAAAAAAAAATTTTTTAACTATCTAGGACTTTGACTATAGTGTGATTTATTAGAAATAATAAAGTTCTCAAACATTACTGATTTTATGTTGTATATCATAACTGCATTATAATGATTTTAATTTGAAAGAAATTTACAAGTCTTAGAAGGGTATTAAATTGTGTCATTAAGGTCATTACATTAATGACATAATTTAAGTACACAGTAAGTACATAATTTTAAGTATACAATTTAGAATAACAAGAAATACAAAGAAGATTGAAATCATACAATAGACCTGCAATTGTGGCTCAGTGGTAGAGCAGTTGCCTAGCATGTTTCAGGCACTGGATTCGATTTTTAGTACCACATATAAATAAATAAAATAAAGGTATTGTGTCTATCTACAACTAAAAAAATATTTTTAAAAAATCATAAAATACAGGGTTGGGGATGTGGCTTAGCATTAAATTGCCCCTGGATTGAATCCCAGCACCCCCCACTAGGAAAAAAAAATGTAGGAAATGTTTGTTTAACAATACACATACAAAAAAGTTAACAAAAGTTTTGACTACATCATAAGACCAGGCATTTTTGGCACACAGCTGTAATCCCTCAGCTCAGGAGGCTGAGGGAGGAGGATTGCAAGTTCACAGCCAGCGTCAGCAACTTAGTGAGGCCCTAAGTAACTCAGTGAGACCCTGTCTCTAAAATATTTTAAAATACATAAATGGTTCGTTTTCACAAAAGGAGAAATATGGCTAGTAAATCATGAAATCTAGCCTCATTAGTAATCTGGAATAATGCAAGTACTTATACCTCAACGAAATTTTATCACACCTAGTAGACTGAAAAGTGAAGATTCCAAGTGTCATTCAAGATAATATATCGGGGGAACCTTTTGTGTTTTGCTTAACTAGTTAAATTAGCAACATATTGGAAGACAACTTTGACACTACAATGCATTCCTTAGAGCACCAGTTCTCAAAACATGTTCTACAGATCCATTGTGTTCCTGCGATGACTTCAGAGGGTCTATGAAGTGAGGACCAAACTACTGTTTGCCATTTTCACTGTGTTGATATCTGTATTTAGACTTTAGCACAAATCAAGGCATTATTACCAAAGTATACTAGTAATCTTTGTATTCTTTACCACCAACAGTATTTTTTTAAATGCTAGTTTCTCTTAATATCTTGGTGAGGCTAGGCTCAGTGGCCCACACCTGTAAGTAATCTCAATAACTTGGGGATCTGACAGGAGGATCCCAGGTTTGAAGCTAGTCTCAGCAACTTAGTGAGACCCTGTCTCAAAATAAAAAGGGGCTCAGGGTGTAACTCAGTGATATTATGCACCTAGGTTAAATCCACGCCCCCCCCAAAAAAAAAAAAAATGTGTATTCTTAGTGATTGAACCGGGCATATGGCTCAGTAGTAGAGCAGTTGCTTAGTATGTGCAGTGCTCTGGGTTCCATCCCCAGCACCATGCATACCACAAGAAGAATATCCCTGATGAAGTAGTACAAATTCAACCCTTGAAAATGATCTGGGGAAAAGTCACCTGTGAGCTTAAGTTGCTAACTATAAAGTAGACCTTTTGCGGGGGGCGGGGGGGGTGGTATGCTGGGGATTGAACCTAGGGGAGCTTAGCCTAGCTAGCTTAACCTAGCCCTTTTCATATATATGTGTGTCTGTGTGTGTGTGTGTGTGTGTGTGTGTGTGTGTGCGCGCGCATGCGCGCATATATGAGAGACAGGATCTATTTGCTAAGGCTGGCTTTGAACTCCTAATCCTCCAGTCTCACCCTCCCAAATCACTGAGATTATAGGCACGTGCCACTGCACCTGGCTAAACTAGACTTTTTTTTTTTTTTTAACATTATTTTTACTTGGAACAATGAATAACAGGCAAACTATGGTTATTCAGACTTAGATATTGGGGATTTTCTTAAAAATGCATAAAATGAGTCAGTATTTGCCAATAATCCAATTTTAGCTTTCAAGCAGAATTTCAGCTGGGTGTGGTGGCATACACCTGTAATTAATACCAGCAGCTCAGAAAGATCACAAGTTCAAGGCCATCCTCAGCAACTTTGAGACACTCTGTTTAAAAAAATAAAAAGGGCAGGGAATATATGTAACTCAGTGGTAGAATGCCACTGAATTCAGTCCCCAGTACTGCCCTCCCCCCCAAAAATTAAACTTTCAGAAAACATATCTATCACTGAATCCTCAGTAGCTTCCCCATAGATTTGTAATAGGAAAGAGCTAACGGGAAAAGACCCACAGAAAAATAAAGTATGATGTATTTAAACTGTGAAATAATAAAATGCAGGAAAAAGTAATGAGTGAATCTTAGAAACTCAGCAAAGTGGGGTGAAAGCATTTTCAGAAGACAAAAGAGTTTAATATCATTTAAGGACATACATATGTGTGATTAATAGCAAAGACAAAAGTAAAAATGATAAAAATTCAGGATAGCAGGCCTTTTTTTTGGGGGGGGGGGCGGGGTTTGGAGATGAGGGATTCTAGACTAGGAGAAGAGCCCATGACTAATTTTAAGCAGATTGATGATGTTCTGGTTTTAGATTTGGTGATAGATTTGCACATGTGCATTGTATTATTTTGCTTGGTAACATCTGAGTTTATTGGGTAAATCATATGTCTGTTTTTGTTCTTGTGGAATGGGTAGATCATAACTTGTGATCTATTATTGCCCTAGCATTTTTCTGAGAAGTACTTCACATTCACACTTTTTTTCCCCTCTCTTTCAGTGCCAGGGATTGAACCCAGGGCCTTAGGGCCTTGTATATGCTATCAAGTGCTACCACTGAGCTACATCCCCAGCCCACTTCACATGCATTAACCTATGTAGTCCTTATACAAGTTGAGCATTGAAAAATTTGAAATCCCAAGCATTTCTGGTCCCAAGTATTTAGGGTAAGGGATACTCAACCTCTAATAACTCAATAAAGTAGAAACAATCATGATCCTGTTTTTGTTTGTTCATTTGTTTGTACTAGAGATTGAATCCAGTGACACTTAACCGCTAAACCACATCCCCAGCCTTTTTTATTTCTTATTTTGAGACAGGGTCTCACTAAGTTGCTGAGGCTGACTTTAAACTTGCTGTCTTCCTGCCTCAGCCTCCTGAGCCACTGGGATTATAGGTGTTTACTGTGCCCAGCTATAACCCTATTTTAAAGAGAAGATCCTGAAGCAAAAAGGTTAAAGGAATTTTTTCAGGTTGCTCAGCTAACAAGTTGAAGAACCAGGATTTGAACCCAGACAATCTGGTCCCTGGACCCATGCCTTTTTTTTTTTTTTTTTTTTTTTTTTTTAAGTTGTCAATGGATCTTTTACTTTATTTATATGTGGTGTTGAGTATTGAACCCAGGGCCTCACACATGCCAGGCAAGCGCTCTACCACTGAGCCAAAACTCCATCCCCCATGCCTTTTTACCTACTATGCACATACCAATTGCTGTAATACCACCTGTGTAATAAGCTTTTTATGGTTAAAGGAGACTGTGAGTATGTGTTCACATGAATGTTGGTGTAGGCATGGCACAAGAGATTTTAGGTGCAGTTATTGGATTATTGGGCCTCCCTGAGAAGCATTGGTCCTACTGGAATAGTGAAGGATGGGGCATGTATAGGGACAGGAGTATAGTGAAAAAGAAATACTGTCTACTTGAGAGTCTTTAATAGTGTTTATATTTTCTCTTTTAGAGACCATGGCGAGCCCAGGAAAAGACAATTATCGAATGAAAAGCTATAAGAACAATGCTTTGAACCCTGAGGAAATGAGGCGAAGAAGAGAGGAAGAGGGCATTCAGCTCCGGAAGCAAAAGCGGGAGCAGCAAGTGGGTTAACCAGAGTATTCTCAAACATAACGGTCCAGCCACTATAGTTAGCCTTTACCTTGCACTCTCCACTTCCCCTTAGGAAAGTTTAGCTTAACTACTGGATGGGCCAGTCATCCAGTTTGATTTTTTTTTTTTTTTTCCCCCAGTACTAGGGTTTGGACCCAGGAGTGCTTTACTGCTGAGCTACATTCCTAACCCTTTTTATTTATTTACTTATTTATTTTTAAGGCATATCACTACATTGCTTACGCTGGCCTTGTGTCCTTAAACTTGTGATTCTTTTCCTCGGGATTCTGAGTCAGTGGGTTGACAGGTGTGCAAAACAGTATCCACCTTTCAGTTTGCTTTTGCAAAGAAGCATTGGAAGCTTTTTTTAAAGGGAGAACAACCCTTAATCCCCTTTCCATAAGACCAACTCAGATATCATTTGTGGTTTTTTTTAATAGCCTTCAAGTTATACCTTCTTGTGCCTTTTATCTTTGTCATATTGCTGTCAGTGTTAGGGTTGTCCTTGAAAGCCCAGTTCTCAGACTGGTCCTTTAGAGGCTTATCAGCCATTCTGGACTGTTTTCTATTTTCTTGAGTCTGTTTGTTGTAAGTGTCCCTCAGACTGAGACTATACTAATGCTTTGCCACACTGCTACCATATTGGTGCCTTGCTTAGATCTAGATTTAGTCACCTAACCTGCTTTTGCCCACCTTCTGGCTATACTGTTATTCCTTACCTTCCAAGTCTTTTATTCCCTCACTCCCCCATACTGGGGATTGAAACCAGGGGAACTCTACCATTGAGCTACATCCCTAACTAGTCCTTTGTGTTTATTTATTTTTATTGTTTCTAGACAGGGTGTTACTCAGTTGCTGAGACCGTTTTCAAACTTGCAATCCTTTTGCCTTAGCTTCCTGAGTTCCTGGGATTACAGGCAAGCACCACCAGACCCAGCACCTTCAAAACCTTTTATACCCATCGTCTTTTATATAAAAGGCACAAAAATATTTAGAGTGTTTGTTTTTTGTTTTGTTTTGTTTGCTTATAAAAATGCTCTCAAAAATTGTGAGTAGAGGCTAGGGTTGTAACTCAGTGGTAAAGTACTTGCCTAGCATGTGTGAGGCCCTGGATTTGATCCTCAGCACCACATAAAAATAAATAAAATAAAGGTTTTGTGTCCATTTAGAACTAAAAAAACAAAACAAAACAAAAAAATGGTGCTGGGACTGTGGCTCAGTAGAGCACTTGCCTTACATGTGCAAGGCACTGGGTTCAATCCTCAGCACTGCATAAAAATAAATAAATAAACAAACAAACAAATAAATAAATAAATATATCATGTCCACCTATAACTAAATAATTAAAAAAAAAAAAACCTGAACAGTTAGCCAGTTATAGTGGTGCAGGGCTGCAATCCCAGCTGCTCAGGAGTCTGAGGCAAGACTTCCGATTGAACCCAGGGGTGCTTAGCCACTGAGCCACATCCCAGCCCTTTTTAATATTTTATTTAGAGACAGGGTCTCATTGAGTCACTTAGGACCTCACTAAGTTCCTGAGGTTGGCTTTGAACTCATAATCTTCCTGCTTCCGCCTCCCAAGTCATTAGAATTATAGGTGTGCGCCACTGTGCCCAGTGGTCAAAAAAAAATTTTTTTAAGTGAAAAAATTCTATTGCTATAACTAGAAAATAAAGCTGTTTAGTATTATTCCATGTCAGTATATAAAGCTTGGCATCATTTTCTCAATTCCTTTAGCATTTACTTGTCAGTTATGCCATAATTTAACATTGGATTGTTCTTTGTAGTGTTTTGTTTTGATTTGGTTTAGTTCAGTGGGTAGTCTTAACACTGTCTCTTCACTTTAGCTTTTTAAACGAAGAAATGTGGAGCTGATTAATGAAGAAGCTGCCATGTTTGATAGTCTCCTCATGGACTCTTATGTGAGCTCTACAACTGGGGTAAGGCCCTTGCATGTGCCTGATGCAGGCCAGGGACATATTTGCTTCTACAGAATAGAAATTGGATGGTTCATGTCATTTAATAGCTTTGCAGATAATGCTAAGCTCTTTCTTCCATGAGCTCTTTTATAAATGGTTAGTTTAAAAAGTCAACAAGGATTCATCTCTGATAGAAACACCTGAGGAAACGTAAAGGAAGCCATCTTTTGCTTCAGAGATTAGGAATCACTTCTTAATGTCCAACTTGAAGCAGCCGTGGGTTAAACAAACCCTTTCTCCTGAGCTATTATGCTGTCCTCTTACCCTAAAGTTTTATAAAGAAAGATACCAAGCAGTAATATGTGCTCACATCTGGTTCTACTGTTGGCTTGCAAAGTCCTAAACCTGTTTTATATTCTAGGAGAGTGTGATCACAAGAGAGATGGTGGAAATGCTCTTTTCTGATGATTCTGACTTGCAGTTAGCAACCACACAGAAATTCCGGAAACTGCTCTCCAAAGGTATAAAATCTCGTCATTCTACTCTAACCCTTCTAGCCTTGGTATCTCTTGAACAAGCCAGGCAAATATCCACTTTTGTTCTGGATTCTTCCTCTGCCTAATATCATCTACTCCCAAAAATCTATGCAACAATTCCCTCCCTTCTACAGTCAAATCCTACCTACCTTCTTACTGAAACCCTATCTAAATGTCAAGTTATCCCCTGCCCTCAGCAGTTTTTATCTCCTTATCTTGTCCTACAGTCTCTTTTTTTTTTCTCCTATTATATAGTCATCCCTTAATATCTACAGGGGATTGGGATCCCTTATGTAAAATAGCATAGTATTTGTACATAATCTATACATATCCTCCTGTATACTCAAGGTTCATCCCCAGACAATTTAAATACCTAATACTATGTAAATGCTCTCTCTCTCTCTCTCTCTCTCTCTCTCTCTCTCTCTCTATATATATATATATATATATATATATATATATATATATATAAAATACTTATATTACTTAGGAAATAATGATAATGACAAGGGGGAAAGTCTATGCAGACTTTGGGGTTTTTTTTGGTACTGGGGATCGAGTCCATGGTGCTCTACCGCTGAGCTATGTCCCCAGGGTTTGCGAATATTTTTGATAGACATTTGGTTGAATATGCAGATGTAGAGGGCAAGTGTACTTCTTATCTTCTAAGAGAAAAATCTCTCTTCCCCACTAGGATGTAAGCTCTGTGAAGGCAGGGACTTTGGGTTTTGTCCACTAGTATTGAACAGTGTGGCACATAGTTGCTCCAAAAAATTACAGTGGTGTATACCTGAAATCTCCACACACACCCCCCCCCGTCCAAAAAAAAAGGTTGCTTCTGGTTTCAACCCCAGTACCAAAGAAAATTAATAATTATTATTATTATGTATATATGTATAATATGATGTATGATAGAGAAAATACCTCTTATCCCAGTATAAGCATTGCTTCCAAGAAAAGACTTTCTTAGAAGGGAAATGTGCCCATCCCTTGGGCTTTCCTCTTTCCCTTATCTTTCTGTGCTTACATTCAGTAGATCAAAGGTAAGTACATCTAAATTAGGAATGACTGTATACTTCAGCATGCCAACTATATTATGCAGTTCAGAAACAAGAAGTATTTTTAAAACAATCTTATTACCAAAAGGAAATTTGGAAATGTAATGGTGGTCAGAGATAGCTAAGAAGGGTTGTGAACTCACCTTAGTAAATGGATTAGCCAAAACCTCTCCTTACTTTTCATCTTTCCCCCTCTTACTCTTCCAGAGCCTAGTCCTCCAATAGATGAAGTTATCAACACTCCAGGAGTAGTTGATCGGTTTGTAGAGTTCCTGAAGAGGAATGAAAATTGTACATTACAGGTAAAGCCTAGAGGGATGCATGATCAAATGAAAGCACTTCCATCTAAGAAATTACAGTGAGATATTTCTACATCTTTCAGGAAATTGACAATAGTACTACAAAGAAACATTTAAGGGAATTGTCAGTTGCCTTAAAGGTCTTGTCTTCAAAGAAGAGAACCAAAATCTCTTCCTTAAAACAATCTCAGTGTGCCAGGCATGGTGGTACACATTTGTAATCCCAGCTATTAGGGAGGTTGAGACAAGAGGATCAAGTTTGAGGCCATTCTGGGAACTTAGCAAGACCCTGTCTCAAAATACAAAATAAAAAGGACTGGAGACATACTCATGATAGAATATTTGATTAGCATGCATGAGGTCCTGGGTCTGATGCCTAGTAGGAAAAAAAAAATCTCAACGATAACTATGTGAGATAACATATTAGCCTCACATTAGCTAGGTTTAACCGTTTCACAGTATATATACTTCAGAACATCATGTTGTACATGATAAAATAATACAGTGTTATCTGTCAAAAAAAAAAACCTTTTGCTGGTTTTTAATGTTGCACACACCTGCAATCCCAGTGACTCAGTAGGCTGGGGTGTGAGAATCATGACTTTAGGGCCAGTCTCAACAACTTTGGGAGACCCTGTCTCAAAAGAAAAAATAAAAAGGACTGGGAATGTACCTCAACTCTAAAGCACTCCTGGGTTCAATCCCTAGTACAAAGAAAAAAAAGAAAAAGCGACCCATGGGTGGTGTGGTGGTGCATGACTAAACTTAGCCCATTTAAGCCCAGTGCCATCTTTACCTTGTCAGTGTCATATCAGTGCTCTTCCCACTATTTAAAGTAGGGAGGGGAGAGACTTTGTTTGGTTTTGTTTTAATTTATGGGCTAGAGGCTTACTGTTTTGAATCAACTGTTAGGCATGATTGCTCAGTCTGTAATGACCTCTCAATCATGGCTTAATCTCACTTTCAGTTTGAAGCTGCCTGGGCTCTAACAAACATTGCCTCTGGAACCTCTCAGCAGACCAAAATTGTCATTGAAGCAGGAGCCGTTCCCATTTTTATAGAGCTACTTAACTCAGACTTTGAGGATGTACAGGAACAGGTAATGCTCACATTTGGCTTAATTCTTGATGGTACCAATAATATATATTATATATACGTGTGTGTGTGTGTACATACATATATATTGGGTCTTTGTCCCAGTTCTTAAATTGGTGGGGGTTTTCTGAGTGATAATTGTCTTTTGTTACTTAAAGAACTCCTTTGGAACACACCTGAATCTATGCAATGAGGTGACTCAGAGGGGAACCTCTTGGTAGCCTTCACATGATTTTGGTCATCTGAAAGACCAAATGCAGGATTAAAGGGGTGGGACCTCAGCCCCACCTCCTTCACATATCCCCAGGAAGTGGTATGAAGGAGTCTGGAGATGGGATTATAAGAACTCTTGCACAATGAAACTTTCTGGGTTGGCAAGCACACCCATGTGCTGGGAAAGTGGCAGAGTGCACTGCACCCCCGCCCCAAGTCTTCTACTCCATATTTTGCCCTCCATTTGGCTGTTCCTGAGTCTTCTCCTTTATAATAAACTGGGTAAATGTGATGTTTTCTTGAATTCTCTGAGTCATTTCAGTGAATTATCAAATTTAAGAAAGAAATGTAGGAAATCCCCAGTTTTATAGTTGATCAGTCTTCTGACAGAAGTATAGGTGGCCCCTGGGGCTTGTAACTGGTGTCTGAAGTGGGAATGATCTTCTGGAACTGACTTGTGGCATTTGTGCTAACTTCAAGAGTAAGTGTCAGAATTAAATTATTGGACACATAGTGTTCAAGACAGTTGTTAGTGTGGGAAGAATTCTATAAATTTTTTGTCAGAAGTAGTGTTGAAAGAGACACCATAGTAATAATCTCAGTACCCACAGATTATGGAGATATAAGTAGAACTTCCAGGCTGGGCATGATGGCTCAAGTCTATAATCTCAGCCACTTGGGAGACTGAGGCCAGAGGATCACAAGTTCAAAGCCAACCTCAGCAATTTAGCGAGGTCCTAAGCAATTTACTGAGACTGTTCCAAAATAAAAAGAACTAGGAATGTGGCTCAGTGGTTAAGCACCACTGGGTTCAATCCCCAGTACCAAAAAGAATAAAGAAAAAAAAAAACTTCCATTTCCCCCACTGAATTTTTGCTAGTTGAATGGAAATGGAGAGTGGTTAGTGGAATCTTTCCTCCATTGCTATATATAGAGTTGGCTTCCAGAATGGCTACAGGAATGCATCTTTTTGGTGACTTATTTTCCTGGGATGTCAGGGTGGTGACTTCTGGATTTGGCTTCTCTGGCTGCAGTACAGATTATAGCCTGTCTTTCCTCTACTGAACCATGACCTTCCAAGGAAAATTTCCTTGCAGAGCATGTGCTCAATAAGGACTTCAGCAGGGAGGCTTCCTAAGCTTGTTGACTGTGTCTCAGGTCTTCACATTATTCTCAGCCTAGTGGGTATTCTGTAGTACTGCAAACAAGGTGATCACAGAAGGTACTGGGCTCTATTGATGACAGTTTTATCATCCCCTTTTCAGGCAGTCTGGGCTCTAGGAAACATAGCTGGAGATAGTTCCATTTGCCGAGATTACGTCTTGAACTGTTCCATCCTTAATCCTTTATTAACGTGAGTAATTATGATCATTTGCACCTGGGGCATCTGTAGATGTGGCCATGTGTCAGGTCACTTGGAGACAGTTTACTTGATCCCTAAAGGTGACAGGTAAATACAAAAACCTTAGAAGTACATTCTAATCCCCAAAGTAAAAGATAAATTTTGAGAGTAAGAAGATTGTGCCCCCTGCTCTGTGTCAAGGAATGCCATATTTCTTAACCTCATGATGCTATAGAACCCTGTGTTTGTCGTGTCTGCCTCACTAAACCAAGGAGAAAGGAAATCCAGTCTTCTGTAGAATGTATTGATTTGCTGTGGGGTCGTGCATAAGTATATTGGACAATTTTTTTTGTAAATCGTAGATCAGAGGCCCCATGAAGAGTTGTCTAGGCTCCTCTCTCATTCCCTCCTGAACCCCATACTCTCAGAGTAACGTACATCGAACCCAGAGGATACAAATGAATTGTTCTTACTCATATGCTACCATTATCACTTTATAATGGCAAGTGATAGGAAATCATTCCATACTGCATAGCTAATACCCTTGTACTCTTTATTCAGGACTTGTGCACAGACTTAGGGGCACAGTGTGTCCTACTTAAAACCTTGCAGGCTTATTCAAAGTCTGCCCTCTGTTTGGTCCCTATTACCTATGGTGTTAATTAGCCACAGCTGGTCCTAATTCTCTGTAGAAGTCAGCCAAATCACTCAATTTAGTTCTATGAGAAAGTGACTGCTAGAGTCTTAGGGTCTGACTGAATTTTCCCTGCTTCCCCTGCTCAAGATTTATCTTTGCTGTTTCCTTCAGACTCCTTACCAAGTCCACACGATTGACAATGACACGGAATGCAGTCTGGGCCCTGTCAAACCTCTGCCGAGGAAAGAACCCACCCCCAGAGTTCGCAAAGGTGAGAGAGCTGCTTGCCAGTCCCTGAGGGATAGTAGAGTCCATCATATGGAGTTTTTAATGTCTTTATGTTTCCCTTTGAGTCTGAAATCTCAGAAGGCAGTTTTAGTGAATTAGATGATCTTGTGTGCCTAGATGGTAAAGTGAAAAGGCAGGCCTGAGGCTTAATAGTGGAGATCCCCAGGATCTAGAATTACTTGTTGGGGTGGGGATTAGCAATGTTAGTGTTAGTAATAGAGCTGATGTAACCCTTTCCCCACCGTGAGTTCTTCTTACTCTGCTTCCAACAGGTCTCTCCTTGTTTGCCTGTATTATCTCGCCTACTCTTCAGCAGCGACTCAGACTTACTGGCAGATGCTTGCTGGGCTCTCTCTTACCTGTCTGATGGCCCCAATGAGAAGATCCAGGCGGTCATAGACTCTGGAGTCTGCCGGCGATTGGTAGAGCTTCTGATGTGAGTGGTGTCAGGGTAAAGGTTCCCTCAGGTTCCCCGAGTTCATGCCAAAGAGCTGCAGCTAGCAGTTCACTGTCCTACTCAGGGGAGGCATGAGGATGCTGCCGGCCCTGGTGTTCAGCAGTGCTGAATATGGTATGGCCTCTGATCAGGACTTTCTCCTTTGTAGGCACAACGATAACAAAGTGGCTTCTCCTGCCTTGAGAGCTGTGGGTAACATTGTCACTGGGGATGACATCCAGACCCAGGTAAGGAGGAGGACTGTCCAGGATCTTAACTCAAACCAATTAGTTTTGTTTTTTTGTTTTTTTTCTTTTTGTTTGTTTGTTTTCTTGTTTGTTAGCTTGTTTTTGTAGTCCTGGGGATTGAACTACATCCTCAGCCTACTCAGACCAGCTAAGGAGAGTACTGTGAAGAACTTTCCTGCTTGGTGGTAGGTGGCATGGTATATCAGAGAAAGCATGGGCTTGAGTAAAAAACTCCAGCTCTGCCAACTCTGTAGGATCATGTCAATTGGTTTCTTCTTTTCAGAAGCATATCATTATCCAATCAATGCATCTGAAAGAAAACTAAATAGAATATGCACTGAGTGGGATGTTATAGTTGTTAAATCTGAACTGTGATTTTTTTGAGATATGGGAAGCTATGGAACCCCACCTTTACATCCTAGACCTTTAAGGAACCCATTGATATTACCTTATATTAATATAAGCCCCTCTAAGCCAGGTGTGGTCACATGCACCTGTAATTCCACCTACTGGGGAAACTGGGGCAGGAGAATCACTTAAGCCCAGGAGTTTGATATCATTACAGTATTCTTTCTTTAATAGTAATTGTCTTTTTTGTTTTGTTTTGTTTTGTTTCTGGTACTGGGGATTGAACCCAGGGCCTTACCATGTAGGCAAGTGCTCTACCACTGGGTTATATCCTCAGTCCAATCTGTGAATTTGAGACTATCCTGGGCAACATGGAGAGATCTTGTATCAAAAAATAAATAAATAAAATAAAAATAACCTCTAGGCTGGCATGATGGCAATACCTGTAATCCCAGTGACTCTGGAGGCTGAGGCAGGAGAATCACAAATTTGAGGCCAGCCTTAGCAACTTCTGCCCTAAGTAATTTAGCAAGACCCTGTCCCAATAAATAAAGAACTGGGAATGTAGCCCAGTGGTAAAGTGCCCTGGGTTTAATCCCCAGTACCAAAATAAATAATTAATAAATAAATAATAAACTCTCTGGTGAGGACACAGTAGCCAGTTTCCCCTGGCTAAGATATGGGTATTCTTTGAATTTTTTTTTTTTTTTTAGTTGTCAGTGGACCTTTATTTAACTTATTTATTTATATGTGGTACTGAGAATCGAACCTGGTGCCTCACACATGCCAGTCAAGCGCTCTGCCACTGAGCCACAACCCCAGCTCTCTTTGAGTCTTAAGTAGTTGGCATACTTTTGTGGGATTCCTTTTTTTTTTTTTTAATGGTATGGGAGATTAAACCTAGGGTTGCTTAACCACTGATCCACATCCCCAGTCCTTTTTGTTTTTTATAAGTGAGCAGTCTTTCACTCACACCCATACCCTCATTTTCTACATCATTTTGTGTTTGTGTGTGAGATGTGGGTATGTGCATCCATGCATTTGCATGTTGTACTCACGTGCACATTAAAATATACCATAAAATTTATTGTTTTAGCCATTTCAAAGTGACATTAGTAGTTCAGTGACATTAGGTACAGTCACGTTGTTATTCAGTCATCACCACTATCCATCTGTAGAACTTTCCATTATCTCAAACTGAAACTCTATACCCATTAAACAATAACTCCTCTATGCCCTAGTAACCACCTTTCTACTTTCTGTCTCTATGACTTTTATAGCCACTTCATATAAATGGAATTACACATATTTGTGCTATTGCGTTTGGATTATTTCACTTAGCGTAGTATCTTCAGGGTTCATCCATATTGTACCATGTGTCAATTTCCTTTGTAAGGTGAAATAATATTTCATTATATGTTTATACCATATTTTTCAAATCCATTGTCTATGGACATTTCATTTGTTTCTACTCTTGTAGCTACTATGAATAATGCTGCTGTGAACATTATTATTGTACAAATATTTGTTCAAGTTCATGTTTTTGCTTCTTTTGGTTATACACCCAGCAGTGGAACTACTAGATAATTTTATGTTTAATTTTTATTTATTCATTTATTTTGCATTATTAGGGATTGAGCCCAGGAGTACTCATCTCTGAGTTACATTTCCAGACCTTTTATTATTTATTTATTTATTATTTCTAACTCTGTGTGTGTGTGTGTGTGTGTGTGTGTGTGTGTGTGTGTGGTGCTAGGGATTGAACCCAGGGCCTTATGCTTGGGAGGCATGCACTCTACCAACTCTACATCCCCAGCCCCACCTTTTATTTTTTTGAGACAGAGTCTCACTAACTGCCCTGTCTGGCCTTGATCCCACTGCTTCAGCCTCCTGAGGAGCTAGGATTATGAACACAGAGCACCACACCCATCTATGTTTAAATTTTTTAAGGAACCATCCTACTTGTATAGCTGCTGCACCATTTTATATTCCAGATTCTAATCCAGGTTCTAGATTCTAATCCAGGTTCCAGATTCTCTACATCATCCCAACACTTGTTATTTCTAGTTTTTTTTTTGTTTTTATAACAACTATCGTAATGTGTGTGACATGATATCTCATTGTAGCTAGATTTGCATACCCTAATTAGTAATGTTGATCATCTTTTTTGTGCTTATTGACCATCTGTATATCATTTTTGGAGAGAAGTCTATGCAAGTCCTTTGCCTTTTTAGAATAGTTATTGTTGTTTTAGGGAGGGATTGAACCCAGGGGTGCTTTACCACTGATCTACATTCTTAGTCCTTTTTATTTTTTGAGGCCAGTTCTCATTAAATTTGCTGAGGCCGACCTCAAACTTGGAGTTATCTTGCCTCAGCCTCCTGGGTTGCTGGGATTATAAGCATGCACCACTACTTTCATTTTTTTAATTTGTTGTTTAGGAGTTTATTTTGTTGTTTAGTTGTAGGAGTTCTTTGTTCTGAATTTTAGTTATCAGATTTATGTTTTGCAATATTTTATGGTTTGCTTTTTCACCATGTTTATTATGGTTTTGTTGTGTTTTGTTGTTGTTTTGATACTGGGGAATTAAACCCGGGGACACTCTATTCTATCACTGTACTACATTTGTAGCCCTTTTTATTTTTTTATTTTGAGGCAAAGTCTTGCTAAGTTGCCCAAGCTGGCCTTGAATTTGCAAATCCTCCTGCCTCAGCTTCCCAAGTACCTGGGATTATAAGTGTGCACCACTGTGCCTGGCTTATTGATAGTATCTCGGTACTCAAACTTTTTAAATTTTTATTAAGTCCAAATAACTTTTTGTTTTATTTCCTGTTCTTGTGGTGTTTTAGGTCATTCTTAACTGTTCAGCCCTCCCTTGCCTCCTCCACTTGCTGAGTAGCTCCAAAGAGTCAATCCGGAAGGAAGCTTGCTGGACCATTTCAAATATCACTGCTGGCAACAGGGCTCAAATACAGGTAGAACAAGAAGAGAAATTGAGGGGCTTGGGGAAGCATCAAAACATGGGAGACTGTGGATTTTTGTTTCCAGAAAATGAAATTTTTTCCCCCCTTAGACATTGGGGTCAAGGTCCTGGGGGTGTAGCTCAGCAGTAGTCTTCCTGCCTAGCATGTGCAAGGCCCTGTGTTAGATCCCAGCAACCTTGCCCTGCAAAAAAAAAAAAAAAATAAACCCAGAAATTGGTGTCAGAGTGCTATTGGTCAAAGATCCTGTATAGTGGAAGCTAGGTTATCTCATATATGGGAAAAACAAAGAACTCCCAGGCAGGGGATGATGCCTAATTCTTAAACTGATTTTTGGGCTGCCTTTGCTTTCTTGCCTTGAACTGACTATCTCCTTCCATCCCCCAATTCTCTCTCAAGGCTGTCATAGATGCAAATATCTTCCCTGTATTGATTGAAATCCTTCAGAAAGCAGAGTTTCGTACAAGGAAAGAAGCAGCCTGGGCCATCACCAATGCCACATCAGGAGGAACCCCTGAGCAGATCAGGTATCATATTCCTTTTTTGAATGATATGTGTTCTCCTCCTTTGCTTATGATTTACAAATATCCTAATAAACTGCTTTTACTAAGATAGTTTTGCCCCCTGGTGCAGCTGCAATAAGGTTTAAATTGCAAGCTGCTACAGTGATAGTGGAATGCAGAATAGATTAATATAGACCATGTCATATGGTGCCTCTTTTCCCTCCCAGAGAATGAAAACTATGGCAGAGGGCTGGGGATATAGCCCAGTTGGTAGAGTTCTTGCCTCATGCACAAGGTCCTGGGTTCAGTCCTCAGCACCACAAAAAAAAAAAAGGAAAGAAAGAAAAAGAAAACCAGTGACAGCTATCCCTCCCCTACTTGAAATCAGTATAATTCTCCATTATTCATACACCTGAAAGAGAATCATGCTGTGAATCAATCTAAGCAGCTGCTTTGGGATTTTTTTTTTTTTTCCTGTGCTGAAGATTATACCCATGGCCTCACACATCCTAAAGCACTCTATCACTTACATACACCCTCCAGCCCAGCAATTTTTTTTTCCCCCAGTGCTGGGTGTTGAACCTGGGGCCTTGGTGCATGCTAGGCAAGTGCTCTACCACTACAGTATAGCCCCAGCTCTCTTTGGAAAGCCATTTTTGAGAAAAAGACTTGAGAAAAGCAGAAATAGAAAGCTCTTCTATGTGTGTATGCTCCTTTATTTTAGTTTCCATTATCTGAACAGTATTAGGAGTGATGGAAATGGGATTAGTGGCTTGCCCTCCATGTGTAGCCACTAAGGAGTATAGTGAGTCTATATAAAGCCTTCGAAGAAAAGGAATTCTTGAATAAGCATTGAAGCATAAAGCATTGAAGAATAAATATAAGGTTGTAAAAGACCTTTTAGACACAGAAAAGCATAAGTAAAGGTACAAGAATCAGAAATCTGAACACCTTTTCAAGTTTGATGAGAATGTAGTATCTTTGGAGGGGAGTAATATAGGCAGAGCTAGAAAAAGAGGTAGGTGCCAGATTTTAAAGAGTGTGTATTATCATGTAGCTTGGATTCAGAGAAATGGGGAACCTGTGAAAATTTTTAAACAGAGAAATGGTGTGTTGAGTGGTAATATTGCAGCCAAAACAACATTGCAGGCAAGGAGGAGTGTATACTAGTGGCCACATGCCAAATGAGCTAGACCTATAGCAATGGCAGGATAAAGAGATTCAGAGAAAGGATGGATGACTCAATAAGAGTGGATTGCAAGACACTGGGGTTGTAATTCAGTCGTAGAGCACTTGTCTAGCACATGTGAGGCCCTGGGTTCGATCCCCAGCACCGCAAAAAAACAAACAAACTAATTAAATAAAGGCATGTGTCCTCGCCCCCAAAAGAGTGGGTTGCTGAGAGGTCAGGCTGTAGCTCAGCGGTGGAGCACTTGCCTTACACATAGGAGGCACTAGGTTCGATCCTTAGCACCATATAAAAATAAATAAATAAAATAAAGGTGTTGTGTTCATCTACAACTAAAAATAATAATAATAGAAAAAAGTGGATTGTTGAGAATGTTGATGTGCAATGGAGACCCACAAAACAAAGCACCTGCCCAGCACTTCTCTTGCTCTGCATTAATTTCAAACTTGCCTCATCTCTGGCCCCTAGGTACCTGGTGTCACTGGGCTGCATCAAACCCCTGTGTGACTTGCTGACTGTAATGGATTCGAAGATTGTGCAAGTAGCCCTCAATGGACTAGAGAACATTCTGCGACTCGGAGAACAGGAGGGCAAGCGCAGTGGCTCAGGAGTCAATCCCTATTGTGGCCTCATTGAGGAAGCCTATGGTATGCTCCCTTTTCCCGACCTTACCTCTGCCTTTAGTGGAGAGATTCTAAGTTAGAACCTGGGACTGTAGGCCTCCCAAGCCATGCACAAATGTGTATGTTAGGGTGCAGGGAGGAAGGGTTGGTCAGCATACATAGCTTACATGAGCCTTGTCTCTGTGTATCTGTCTCCAAAACTCCAAAACCAGTGAAGAACTGCCCTAGCCAAGTTCTGCCATCCACAGGGTTTCAAATATTCCCAAAGGAGAAACAGGCACGTACTAAGTAATGGAATAGAGCTAAGATTTGAGTCATGTTTCAAATTCAGGGTTTTATCCCACCAGTTCCTTTTCCCTCTGAGGAACAGGTCAGTTCTCTTTCTGATTGGTTCCATCTGATAAGTAGGTGTGGTACAGATGCAAAGATAAAGATCCAAAACTGATAGTACCAGGAACTACTAGAAGGCATGTGTTTCCAGCAGAATTTCTAGCACATTTCCATAAGAGTGCTAGATTGACTCATCATCCATTCATGAGAAGAGAGGTGAATAATGATTTACCCAGTGTAGTTTAAAGCAGAATCGGGACTAGAATCTCTGGTTTTTAACTGATATTTTGGTCTCTTCTGTGGAATTCTGTAGTTTGGGGAAAGAGAGCTTAGCTCTTCTTTTTTATTTTAAAGAACAGCCAAACGTGGTGGTGCATGCCTGTAATCCCAGTGTCAGGAGGCTGAGGTAGGAGGATCGCGAGTGCAAAGCCAGTCAACAAGGTCCTAAGCAACTCAGTGAAGCCCTGTCTCTAAATAAAATATAAAAAAGGGCTGGGGATGTGGCTCGGTGGTTAAGCACCCCTGGGTTCAATCCCTGGTACCAAAACATAAAAAGGCTAAAGAGCAATCAGATATTTTTATATTTGTCAACATTAACATGCTTCAGGAAGTAAAAGTTCACAAATGTCTATGAACCCAAAGAAAAGCACTTAACACTTCCCTCTCCCCACTTCCCTCTTGCCACTGTAGGCTTGGATAAAATTGAGTTTCTCCAGAGCCATGAGAACCAGGAGATCTACCAGAAGGCCTTCGACCTTATTGAGCACTACTTTGGTGTAGAAGACGATGATAGCAGCCTGGCTCCCCAAGTGGATGAAACGCAACAGCAGTTCATCTTCCAGCAGCCTGAGGCCCCCATGGAGGGCTTCCAACTATAATGTCTGCCTCCGGGGAGGGGAGGGAATGGGAAGCACCACCAACCAGCAGAGGAGCAGCCCTCTGGTGGGCGGGAAACCAGCCCCCCCACCATCAGCCACCACACACCTGCTGCCCTGGAGACTGTGCTCTTGACCTGCTCTTCCCCCCTTCCCTGGAGGGAGCACCCTCTGGACTGACAGAACCATCTGAGGCTCACATTTGGGTTTTGTGACAAGAAGGGGACGTGTTGGGTTTTTCTTCCTTACACTGTATTTTGGCTGCACACATGTCTTTAACCCATGAGCCCAGGGGTAGACAAAGGAGGACTGAGGTAATCATTTTGCACCTTTTTTTTTTTTTTTTTTTTTAATTTTTTTTTTTTTTCTTTTATCTTAGTGGTGACTTCCTTCCTTTTATCTTCCCTCATCTTTCCCAGTCCTCTGCCCTTATCTGTGTAATTCTTATCTTGGGTACTTGAGCAGATGGAATATTCCAGAGGTGGGAGGGTGGGAGGGGAGGGGAGGAGAAATCCAAAACAAAGTGTTTCTTGCTCTGACAGAATATTAATCTTATATGCTTGGATTGAGTTATTTAATTTTTTTTTCTTTTGCACATTTTTCTTGTATTAAGGTTGCTCTTCCCAAGAGCCATGAGTTCCTGATTTTGGGAATCCCAGCTGCCAACATTGTCTGGGACTAGAGGCTGATGGGGAGGCCACCAGAAATAAAGGCCCCTCTCTCCTCTGAACCTTTACCCAGATCTCTTTAATTTGGGAGACCCCCTCACTCCCCTGGAACAAGTCCACCAGTGGGAGTAGAGGGAAGGAGCACAGGCCTTCAGACAGGGCTTCTCATGTGTAGCTACTGACCCCATGTTTCCTACCCATCTTCTGAATGGTGCAACCCAACTTCATTTGTTTACTTGAAAATTCCCCTCAGAGTTGAGTGAACCTCTGAGGTGACTGTATTTTCTTCTAAGCTCAAGACAAGGGGGCTATGGTCCTTCCTTTCTCCTGAGGAGAAAGTCCTTGCTCTGGTGACCCATAAGTTGCAGAGGAGATTGGAGTGAGAGTGTCATGTATTGGGATAGTCAGGGATCCCTGCCCTTAGCCTTTCTTCTTCTTCCTCTTCCATAGTTGGATCATGTATATTTTACTTCCAAAGGAGAGAATGTCAAAATGTTCTGTATTTTTTTATATTCTATATAATTAGGTAGGTCAATCTTAATTGGTCTTAGGAGGAACTGTCTGTAATTTCTGTGAGTAGGCTACTGTAAGGAAGACCAAAAAAGAGATGTGGAGGCTCTCCCACTTAGAAGGTCTGAGCTTGGTCTATAGCCCAGACTATAAGACTAACTGCTTGTAGTCTGAGCCACCAGCTGGGACCAACCCTCAGCTCTAGAACCTTTATAAAGCAGGTCAGCCTGGTTTGATTGTCCTGGTACCTAAAGGGAGCAAAGATGGGCTCAGGGATTGATGAAGTCTACCATCAGGAAATCCAGAAAGGAATCTTACCTTTTCAAAATCAATCTCAAAGGCTGTTGTCCACATAAGTTTCCACATATGGCTGCCTCTCCTATTATCATAGAAACTTAGCAGCCTGAATATTTTTGTGAGAGCTCTTGCTGTTTGGGATCCTTGTACCTGGTTTGGGTTTGCCCTTCCTTGTGACAATTTTAATCCAGATGCCTTTTCTTTCAGAGTAAAGCTAGTGCAGTGCCTCAGTGGCTTGCCTGTACCTCTTGGTGGGTTACACATGATAGTAAACCCTGGCTGTTGATGTTGGGGCTGTAGGAAGTTGTCAGCTAAGTGTAGACCAGCTGTGGAGCTGATGCTACAATCTGCCCTGCCCTGCTTAGTCAGAAGTGTCCTGCTCTGCACTGCACTTCTCATCCCCTTTTGGCTCAGGTAAAATACCCCTCTGCTTATATATCTAAAATTCAGGTTCTTATTGTCAACCATTGGTCTTGAATTTGTCTTCAGCTTATCTTTGAAGTCTCACTCCAGAGCCATTTTCTGAGAAAGGTGGTTTAGAGCTGGTCCTTGATACTAAAAAAAATCATACCAGTGTTATACTACTTCAGTGAGTCATATGCTACTCATCAGCTTAGCAAAAATGGCTGCCAACCCCCAATCTCCTAGGAAGGCAAAGGGTGGGACCTTTTCCATTTGCCCAGCTGCCTCCATTACAAAACTGTCTTACAGTTCATAGAAGAGCCTGCCGCCATCAGCTTTGTCCAAAGGGCAGAGCAATTTAGTAGGATCTACTTTGTACCTCAAGCAACAGTTAAGTGCTTGACATTGAAGCTACATTCTTAGTGTGAGACATAAATGTCCTGCTTTCCCAACTGTTCCTTCAAAATCTATTTTGGCTTCAGATCTGGGTCCTGTACCAGATGAAGACTTTGTTGGTCATTGGCTCCTGCTTAAGACTTCAAAGGCTGAATTCTATTGGGGGCACTACTCTGGGACAGATTTCAGAGAAAAGTGACCTCTAAGAGTCTTGTGTCTTCCCTGAACCATGTTTTCCCCTTAATCTTTCTTAAGTCCCCTTTCAGTCCACAGATGTTCTTCCAACCCACAGAAGCAGTTACATCTTTTGTATCTCCTCTCCTTTGGCCATCTTGTGGAGAGCCATTGTGGACAGCCCCCATCTGAACTCTAGCCCCTGACCTAAGTGAGAGCAAAGCTTTCTTTCCAGTTTCTGAATGTTTATTGCCAGAATGAAGGGGCTCCCCAGCCTACCTTAAAAGCTAGAGAAGCTGAGGCATGTTTTTGGATTCCTTATATGTTGGCATGTGGTTCATACATCCATTTTAAGATCTCTGGTTGGGGTGGAGGTAGCTAGGGGTGGATTAAGAGAACAAGGGCCCTTTTTCATGGTTCATGTATTCAGATACTATTTTGAATAATGCCAGCTATTCTTATTACCAACCCCTCTAGGCATCCCATCCCCAAATCTTTTCTAGTACAGGGTGTCTTGTCTTAGAAGTCTGTCTTCAGTTGCCAGCCTTCCCCAGAGACTGCCTGGCCTTCATATTGGCTGCAGCTTTCTGGTAGAACCATATGAATTCCACCCTTGACTTGCCAGCCTGGTTACTTGGTTCTCTGGGCATAAATGAACCTTCTAAGTAGGTAGCTTCAGCTTTCAGAGACCCTTGTTGTTTTCCCTTACCTGGAACTCATAGAGATCTACTGCATCAATCCTTCTTGCCCTGGAAGCTAAACTGCACAGATTTATAGCTGCTATTGTTTTTAGTTAAGGCTCTTAGGCACATACTGTATTTCTCTGAAGCCAAACCAGTTCAAAATGGAAACTGTTCAGCAAACTGAACTGTGTTTCCATTTTCTTATGGCTTCCTGCCTGGAAAGCAGGAAACCTACCAATGGAAACCACCCCCATGTGCCCCTCTTTGAAGGCCCCAGCTCTTTTGTTCAGGCCTCATCTCTTCCCTAGGCTCATTCAAGTTTGTATCCATTGTCTTGGAATCCCTCAGTAGATGTATCTTGTAGGATCAGATTTTAGATTTTCAGTTGAAGGCAGGGAACCAGCTTCTCCAGGTTGCTCTAGGCATTCCAGAGATCCAGGAGGGAGGACAGGCTGGTTGAGGGTTCCCTGGAAGGCTGGAGAAGGGTGCAGGATTTAGTGTACTGACCCAAAGGAAATGCTCATAACCACCAACAGATTCTTCCAGGTAGTACCACCCTAGAAGGTAGTGAGGGTGGGACTGAGAGACTGTTCACAGTGGATTTCTCCAGGCCACTTAGGATTTCACATTCTAGACCAACCTTGTCCAGTATTTTACTTTTTGGGTTGATTCTTTTGTTAAACAAGCTGAGATTTTGGCATTGCATGAATGGATCCGTGAATGGGTGGGCATTAGCTGCTCTTTGACCAACACCTTTGCAAATGGTTTGGTAATCCCATTGTCTGTCCTCTAGTCCCACCCCTGAGTAAGACCATAGCAAGAGTTGGGTGCAGTGGAGGCTGAGGCAAGAGGATCTCAAATTTGAGCCCAGCCTGGGCAACTTAAAAGGGACACTGTCTCAAAGACTGAAAAAGGGCTAGGGGCATAAACCCCTGGGTTCTGTACCTAGTAAAACACACAAAGACCATGACAACAGAATTTGATGTCAAGAACAACCAAATCTGTGAAGTAAAACTATTTTCCTCTGAGAGAATTTTGCTTCAAGCCTGAACTACTTGCAGGACCAAAGCTGGCAGAAAAGCAACATTAAATTAAAGGGCCCAGAAACACCCTGGGAGAAAGGTTTGTGCAGTTTCTCTGCAGGGACTTAGGCCTACCTGCCTACTTTTGGGCCAGCGTGACTTCTGATGCCCACAATAGCACATACCTAAATCATCCTGCTACACACTAGCCCTGCCCACCTGTGTAGATCACTTTTCAACCACTGGGTGTGAGGAGAACTGGAATCCATGCTCAGGGGGCTGTGAAGGAAGTCAGAAGCTCAGATCCTGAGACTGGTTGGGAACCTCTGACTCAGTGTGTCCTTAAAGAGCCCACACTACATAAACCCTCAGGCCCAAGATTTGGGTATTGGCTTTTTTAGCCAGCTTTTGTGGGAACTGCCTTACAAAACAAGGGAAGGGGACATGAGGTCTCAGCAACCCGACAGAAAAACCCCCTAAGTTACAGCTAAGGACCCCTAAGAAGGTGAATCAAACCCTTCTGTTTTTCTTTCCAAAAAACTCATTTGCTTTTATTTTTCTAAGAACTGTAAACTATGGCTATTTTCCACGTTCTCAGGGCCCCTGGGTAGACAGAAAAAGCTTCATGATTTCAGAGCAGACATAGGCCAAGAAACCATGGCATTGAGTGTGCTGAGTCCAGACAAATGATATTTATATACACATCCAAATTTGAAGAGAAAATGTATTTCTTTAGGTTTCAAACACTGTAATAGATATAAAGCAAAAATAAAAACCTGTTGCAAAGTTCGAAATTGTCTGGTTTGGAATGATCCTAGACTGGATTTTTTAGAAGTGAACAAGGAGTGTGTGCTTTCATTTGTAACTCAACAGTGGAAATGAGACTTATACCAATTTGGATGCAATGGCATGCATGTATAGTTCCAGCTCTTCAGAGGCTCATACAGGAGAAAAGCTTGAGCTCAGGAGATGAAGGCCAGCCTGGACAATGAAGCTCAAAAAAGTAATAAAAAAGATATCAACCTGCTCCTACTATAGTTTTTTTTTTTTAATTGGCTTTATTGAAATGTAATGAACTCACAATTGTACATTTAAAGTGTACTATTTGACAAAAGAGATTGGTACTCATAAAACCATCAGCACAATCAAGATAAATACTTCCATGACCACTCCCCCCATATCCATCACTTCTAAGTTTCTCTGTGCCCCTTAGGAATCCTTGCTTCCTACTCCACCCCAGGCAATCGCTTATCCGAGTTCTGTCACTAATTTAGTCCAGAAAATACAATTTTGACCACTCCAAATTCAGCACCACTCCACAGTTCTTTGAGCCTGGTGAAGTTAGAACAGTTCACAAATTCAAATTCCTCCCTTCAGTTTAGATCAATTCCTAAAGCAAAGATTACAGTCAAGCAACCAAAAAAAATGATTGAACTCACAGGAAAGATTCTGGTTGCAGATGAGGTGTTGAAGTTTTTAATTAGTTGCCAACATTTATGTTTTAAGTGCTCCCACCAAGAATCTACCCACCAGTCCAAATATTTTTTAAAGTCAAGAAATGTCTTGGAAAAGTAGGAACTGGCAGTATTGGCCTGAGTTTCTGCTCAGCAAAACCTGCCAGAGCTGTTTTGTTTACTATAATCAAGTCCACTGCCAATTGTCCCTAAGTCTAGCAGGTGCTAATATTGCTTGATAGGAGAAAGTGACTTTTTGGGGGGAGTGGGGGGACCATTGAGCTGCATCCCCAGCTTTCTTGATTTTTCATTTTAAGACAAAGTCTCAAAGTTGTTGAAGCTGGCCTCAAACTTGGAATCTTCCTGCCTCAGCCTCCCAAGGAGCTGGGATTACAGGCATGTACCACTGCACTCAGCTCTTACTAGATTATCTGTCTAAAACATCTACTTCCTGTGGAAATCCAAGGCCTGGTTTATGTGTTGCTTCTTCAGGACATTTCCAGACTGGCAGAGTGTTTGCCTAGTATGCAGAAGACCCTGAGTTTGATCCCCAGCATTGGTGCAGGGAGGGATTTCCAATACATTTTTCTGGAAGTAATCAGGGATTTGGTTTTAAGAGACAACTGGACTCCAAATCTTTCTGAGCCTAGGTTCCATCTTTATACTATTATACCATGTTGCCTCTCATCTGGTAAATGAAAATCTTAGCCAGGTGTGGTGCATGTCTGTAATGCTAGCCACTTGGAAGGCTTAAGGCAGGAGTATCTCAAGTTCCAGTAGATTCTGGGTAATAGAGAAAGATGCCCTGCCCCCTGCCTTGAGAGGAAAAAAAAATGTATCTTGGTACTGCCTAAAAATTGGAGGTCTGGCAAAACATTGCCCTAAATCTCTCTGGGTCTTTGAAGAAATTTTTTTTTTGGGGGGGGGGCGGTATTGAGGGTTGAACCCAGGGGTGCTCAACCACTGAGCCACATCCCCAATCCTTTTAAAAATAGTTTATAAAAGACAGGGTCCCGCTGAGTTGCTAAGGGTCTCAATAAGTTTCTGAGATTGTCTTTGAATTTGCAATCCTCCTGCCTCAGCCTCCCGAGCTGGGATTACAGGAGAGCGCTACCACACCTGGCCTGAGGAAAATATTTTTGAGTCCTAAAACAATGTTCAATCGTCACAGCTTACAACATACTCTACACCCAGCCTGGTGCTAAGCTCTGGGACTAAAGCCCTTAGCCACAATTCTTGCAAAGTTCACTGACTTGTAAGTAAACAGTGATTCCAACACCACTGCTGATGCTGTAATAGAGCTCTACACAGAGCTCGGGAGCCAAGGAGAGATCGCAGAGCACTGGGAAGGCTCTGCAGTGACCTTGAGCTAGGCCTCAAAAGAGTGTCCCAAAGGCATTTTGGAAGAACATCTGCAAAAACCTGAGACATTCTGGAAACTGTGAAAGTTGGTGCAAAAAGGACAGGGGAGAGAACTGAAGCCAAACCATTTGAATTCAAATTCCAGGTGCAGGACTTTTGGGCTTTACTACTATCTACAGGCAGTGAGAATAAAGAATTGATCTTTCTTGGGAGGAACTTCTGGCCTTTCTCAACTGTAGTCTACAGTGAGCCAAAGAAAAGGCTCATGAATCTACTTGAGGCCAAAATGCCCCTGCAAGGACCCCTTCCTAAGTGACAGACTGCCAAGCCGGTGATGGAGAGACAGGAAAAAAATAGCCTGCTTTTACAAGTTACCTGAACTTTGCTTCAGAGAAAGCCTTCCATGGTGGTCATTTCTTCTGTGTAAAAGGCAGAATAGCGAGTAAAGATGGGTGCCCGACTTCCTGGTTTGAATCCCTGCTTTGGTCACTCAATATTGATGTGGTCTTGGACAAGTCATGTAGCTCTTGTCTTACTGTCGTCCCCACATTACAGAACAAATGTTATTTATCTCAAGTAATTATGAGGATGGAGCTACTGGATACTAGGAGAGCACACTGCTATTCTCGAGCCTCCAACGGAGTAAGGGAAAGAAAAAGAATGCCCACAGCAAATTAGTGGTTTACAGTGGGATACAGATCTGATTCCCAGCGCGCACCTCTCCCTCAAGTTCACAGATTTCCTGGATAGAGTCATAAATACGTGTGGCCAAGGAGGAAGGGTTGGAGGCGTGCAGAAAACAAAGGCCAGGCGAGAGGGTTTGGGGTCCGGATCACAGCATCTGCGTGACAGAGAGGAGGCCGACGTGGGTATCCGCGGAGAATGACTGGCGCCTTTCAGACTTCCAGGGTTATCCGACTCCCGGGACGAAAGCCCCTTCTATTGCATCTTGGGAGCTGTGGCTAGCCCCGATGCATGGAGGGACAGGTAGTCCTTTCCCTCCCCCGCCTCCGCTACTCTCCCGCCTCAAAGGCCGCCTTCATCCATCTTTCCCAGAAAGCTCCGCGCCAGCGCAGGCCGCTGATTGGCTGCGGTGGGGCAGAGCAGACGGCCTGCCGGCAGCGGTTACCCAGGGTTTCCGGTGCTAGGCCAGAGAGGGGGACGCTGTCGGACGTCGGCGGTGAGGTGAGTACAGCCCCGGCCGGTAGGACGAGACTGTCAGAGGGCCTGTGAGCCAGGACACATCGGCGAATGGGGGAATCGCGCCAGTTACGCGCGTGGGCTGTGGCGAGGCGGGCGTTTTGCGCATGTGCGGGCGCGCGGCGCGGCTGGAGGGCGCGCGGGGCGTGGGTGGTTGTACGCGCGCGCGCGCGGGGACCCACGTGGGGCCTTGGGGGCGGGGGAGGGATCTTGACTCAAGCGTCCCGCCACGTCAGTCTGCGGCCCGGAGCCAATCCTGCGCTCGGCTTGCGGTGAGGGGGCCGTGTTCGTGCCGGGAAGTGGCTCTGGGAGAAAAGAGGCCTCTTTCCTCACCCTCTTCAGGAGCAGCGCCCCGACAGCCTGCCAGTGCCCGCTAGGGCCCTCTCGCTGGCCAGAGATCGAGTATCATTGACTCCCTCCGGCGAAGTACGGCCAGTTTGTTTTTTTCGAAGAAGCTTTGTGTGCCTGGTGTTGGAATTTCAGATCCAGGCTACGAAGAATTTCGAAGTCTGGAAAATAGCAATTGTGTGTTTCTAAAGGCTCTGCCTCTAACCTAGCATTACAAATCACAATGAAGAACCAAGACAAAAAGAATGGGGCTGCCAAACAGTCCAACCCCAAAAGCAGCCCGGGGCAACCGGAAACAGGACCAGAGGGAGCCCAGGGACGGCCCGGCCAGTCGGCACCTGCGACAGAAGCTGAAGGTTCCACCAGCCAGGCGCCTGGGAAGACGGAGGGTGTGTTCCAGCTCTGCTTTTCCATGGGCAGGGGGAGGAGTTTATGGTGCCCGCCTCGCTCCAGGAGTTAGAGGTTGAGGCCACTGTTTACCCAGGAAGGAGGAAATTCAGAGTGGGAGGAGATAGTGCCCCTTCTGTGTGAGCCCCACATCTCCTGGGGAGGTAGTAGAGTCTCCACTTTTAAGACCTGGAACAGAATTCTTGGGAGCAGGTTCTGGCAGAATTTAATGGGGTGGCAGCCAAATGAGACACCTGTCAGCAAAGCCGTGATCCCCCTAGAAACATCTGTCACCAGTGGGTAATTGTCCTTCGTATTGGAGGCATTTCTAGAACTATTTGAATAGCAAGACCTGGCTTTTGAAGGGAAGGAGATGTATTAGAAGTTAAAATCCTGCTACCTACATGCTGGATACTTTATGTGTTTGATTTCCTGTGTACTCATAACAAACGTGTTTGGGTAGTGGTAAGAAATAGTTAAATCATTTTGTAAGTTAATAAACTGAGGTTTAAAGAAGTTAGACTGGGTGTGAAAAAATGCCAGAGGGTAGCATAACCATCTTCTCACTCTACCTTGCTTATTTTCTTGCTAAAGGGGCGCAAGCCAAAGCTGTTCAGTCTGGGGCCCTTCGTGATGTCTCAGAGGAACTGAGCCGCCAGTTGGAAGACATATTAAGTACATACTGTGTGGACAACAATCAGGGGGGCCCAGGTGAGGACGGAGCACAGGGTGAGCCAACTGAATCTGAAGATGCAGAGAAGTCCCGGACATATGCAGCAAGGAATGGGGAGCCTGAGCCAGGGACCCCAGTCGTCAATGGCGAGAAGGAAACCTCCAAGGGAGAGCCAGGCACGGAAGAAATCCGGGTGAATGACGAGGTTGGAGACCGGGACCACCGAAGGCCACAGGAGAAGAAGAAAGCCAAGGGTCTGGGTGAGAGAGGGCAGCTTTTTGGAATGCTAGTGAGGGGAGGGAGTTTTGTCCTGTCATTCCAGGGACTAACCTGCTCTGCTAGAATTCAGAGGAAAGTTCACTTCTCAGAGCAACTGGTTTCCATAGTTTAATCAAGGCAGGGGATACAGGGTATTCTCTATTCAAAGCTTCCTGGCCTTGGGAGCAAGTGGGGTTGAAATCCAGCTGGCTTTCTTGCTGAGAAAATAAAGAGCAAGAGCCCTGGATAGACTCTTGAGCTAGCTAGCACCACTTCTAACCTGCTGTGTGACCTTGGGCATGTCCTTTATCTATTTGGATTTTAGTATCTACATCTATAGTAAGAAAATTGGACTAAACCAGGGTTGAAAACCCAGATGTCTGGATAAGCCAGACTAGGCAGGGAGCCTTATGAGAACCAAGAGAGGACCTAATTCATCCAGAGAGTTGACTGTCACCTAGTTAGTGGCATGCTCTTAACTGATTGCATGCACTCAACTGAATGGCTTAACAAAAGGCAACTAAATTGATGGAAACCAAATGAAACCCATCTGTGGGTTGAATTGGGCCTATATCACTGGTTAGCAGTCTTCATGATGATCTCTTTGGGCCTTCCAAGGCTAATACTTCAGGAGCCTGGTCTGTACTGCTTACAGAGGAAGTCCTCAAGGGAGGCAGATGGAAGGCTCCCTACTTCAGGCACAGGCAGTGAGGAAAAAAACAGTGACAGTTCATCAACAGCTGGGTGTGTGTATGTGTTTTAAGAATCTAGGTTAGGTGACATGGCTTAGTCCCTATTCCCCCCATCTCTTACCGGTCCTAATTTTAAAAGGTACTTTTAAAAAAATAAATAAATAAAATAATAACTTTTAGGACCACATATGGAAAGGATATTCATTTTAAAATTCACCACTTGACCACTTCTGTTGGCAAGAGTTAAATTCTCAAGGAGGCCAGGACATTTATTTCTCTCTGTCAGAAAGGCCTTTTTTTTTTTTTTTTTTTTTTTTTTCATTGAAACAGTGGCACTAGGACACCTTTTGTTATTTGGTAGAGGAGGCACTTTTTTCCTCCCACTATCCACTTCAGTCCTTCATTTAATAAGCATGGCTAATGAGCACATTATTTGTGGTGGCACTATGGACAGTACTGGTGCTGCAGTAATTTTGCAGGATTGAGTTGGTCCCAACCTTCTTGAAGCACCTAGACTGTAGAGAATGTGGTCAGTCCACAAGTAAAACAAAGTACGAAAGGAGAGGGTTACCTCAGTGCTCATAAGTGTGAGCCGAGAAGCGGATGTATACCTTTGCTCCTTTTGCTTTACAGGGAAGGAGATCACATTGCTGATGCAGACACTGAACACGCTAAGCACCCCAGAAGAGAAGCTGGCAGCACTGTGCAAGAAGTATGCTGAACTGGTCAGTTTGCCCCTTCCACTGGCATCCTCCCTGCCTTTGGAAAGTCAACAGGCCACCTGGCATAGGACTGGGGGTGTGGGTGAGGGAACTGGCTAAATTCCTGTTCAACCCTTCTCTGAGCCTTCCCCCATCGCTTAAATGGAATCAGTTCCCATCCTCCCACTTTAGTGGTAACAATAAGAGGTAAAATTTTACATTTCTTGAAAGAAATTTCTTTTTTTTTCTCCCCTGGTACTGAGGATTGAACCCAGAGATGCTTAACCACTAAGCCACATCCCCAGCCCTTTTTTATATTTTATTTAGAGACAGGGTCTTCCTAAGTTGCTAAGTGCCTCTGTAAGTTGCTGAGGCTAGCTTTGAACTCGCAATCCTCCTGCCTTAGCCACCTGAGCTGCTGGGATTATAGACCTGCACCACCATGCCTGGCTTGAAAGAAATTTCTTTTTTTCTTTTTCTTTTAATATTTTTTAGTTGTCAGTGGACCTTTATTTTATTTATTTATATGTGGTGCCAAGAATTGAACCCAGTACACATGCCAGGCAAGTACTCTACAACTGAGCCACAACCCCAGCCCCAAAAGAAATTTCTGAAAGAGCAGTTTCCAGGTGGTAGAGCCCTAGCTTGTGGCTTGTCAAATTCCATGTGATCTTGCTTTTGTGTGCTTCTGTATACATCTTCCCAAAACAAGGAGATGCACAGTGCCATCATCACACTTAACAAAATTAATGTTAGTCACTTGCTATTCATTTTCCTTTTCCTTCAGAGCAGTTTTTCATATCACTGCCTCCCTTTTTATTTTCCCCCCATGAAATTAGCTTACTGCAGAACCGATTAGTTGTCCTGTATGAGGCCCTACTTCTACCTTTATTGTCTTTGTATTAGCACTAAACTTGTCCCTTTACCTTCTTAGTTCATCTAAGTAAAATGGAAGTTAACTCTAGGAGCTTGATTCAATTAAGGTTCAACTTTTGCAACAAAAATTATTCTTAGGTAGTACTCTCTGGTTCTTGTTGTGTTGTTGAATCACAAATAACAAGAAGTGTGGTCTTCCCAGGTGTGTTTTTTTTTTTTTTTTTTTTTTTAAGTGTAGATGGACACAATACCTTTATTTTATTTTATTCATTTTATGTGGTGCCGAGGATTGAACCCAGTGCCTCACATGCAAGGCAAGACTCTAACACTGAGCCCTTCCCACTTTTGATATTAAAAGTGTTGAGTGTATTCAAGGGGACCAGCCAGATCCCTCTTTTGTCAGGGTCCTCATCAGAATTTGAATTAACAGAGTCATCTGTTGATAGTCATTAACTGTTTATTTTAGAACTGTTTCATTGCATCCACATTTCTTAGCTGGTATTCTGTTCTTGAAGAAATTATCTGTAAAATGGGGGAAAATCATAACCTGACTAATAGGATTATTTTAAGAACTAAATAAAAGAAAGATATAAAGAAAATCACCTTGGGTTGGGTATGTAGCTCAGTAGTAGAACACTTGGCCTGCCCTGCATGATGCTCTGGGTTCTGTCCCCAGCACCACAGAATAAGAAAAAGATGATGATGATGATAACCTCCATTTTGGAATAATCCGGCCAGGGAAAAAGGTGAAGGACTGTCAGACCCAGGAATCAGGGTTGTCTGTTGATATTGAAATAATCAAGAATGAGACTAGAAATTATGTAGAGAACCAGAGTGAACCAGAACTAAAGTTCGAGAGGAATTAGAGGAGCAGTTGGGTCTGTGAATGTGTCTGAGGTTGGGTAGCAGGTAATTTCATCCTAGGGTGACAGTGTGCCCCAAGTTGGGGCCATGCATTGGTCTGAAGTATCTTGAGAGTTCTGTATCTAGAGTCAGAGCTAGCATAGAAGCTGGGATCTGCTGGTTGTCAGACTAAAGCTTGCTAGTCCTAGTAAATGTTCATTCTCATATTCCTAAGATGAACCCTTGAGTTAATGTGAGGAGTTCATGGGAGGAGCATGTAAATCATCAACATTGTGGGCCTGTGAGAATTATCCTGACCTGAGCTGCTTCAGCTGGTGTCTGGGGATAGGCCAGTGCTCAGCTCAGGAGTGCCTGGAGCCCCGTGATGATCCTCATGAGAAGAACCCCCAGATGTTCACTGTTCTCCCTATCCCCAGCTGGAGGAGCATCGGAACTCACAGAAGCAGATGAAGCTCTTGCAGAAGAAACAGAGCCAGCTGGTGCAAGAGAAGGACCACCTGCGCGGTGAGCATAGCAAGGCTGTCCTGGCCCGCAGCAAGCTTGAGAGCTTGTGCCGTGAGCTGCAGCGGCACAACCGCTCCCTCAAGGTAGGCCAGGGGTGGCTCTGATCACTGGTCTTTGGCTTTCCTCTCAAAAAGTAGTGCAGGTTCACATTGTACAAACACATCATCCAATAATGCCCCACCTTCAAGAGAACTGAAGCCATTGACATGTGCTTGTCTTGAATGAGATAAAGGTTAAGGTGCTAAGAGAACCTCAAATGCAGTGGCCTTAGTATTTCTCAATTAGATGGCAGTCTCATGCTGTGTTAGTCACCTTTCTCATTTTATAGCAGATACCTGAGATAATCAACTTAGGCCTGAGGGGAAGGTGGGGCAGAATAAAACTGCTGAGAAGAGGCCATAGTCCCCTTTAGGAACACACTTCCAGTGACCTAAAGATGTTTCACTGGGTCTCACCTTTTCTTTTATTATGATTATTTTTTTAAATTTTTATTTTGGCAGAACTGGGAATGCACATTAGACAGGCACTCTACCACTGAGCTATATCCGCAGCCCTTTTTTAGTGGCACAGGCCACTAAATTTATGGTGTTGCACACCTATAATCCCAGCTACTGGAGAGCCAGAGGCAAGAGGATTGCAAGTTTGAGGCCAACCTGTGCAACTTGCAAGACCCATCTCAAAAATTAAAAAGGGCTTGGAATGTAGGGCTTGGGATGTAGCTCAGTGTTAGAGTGTACCTGGATCTCCAGTACTGTAGCACAAAATAAAATAATATAAATTTGTTAAAGGTGACAAAAGTAAAGTCTTACAGGGTTTTAAGAGAGAGTATTATACCTACCCTATTTTATATACTATTCTTTTTTGACACTTTATCGAATGCCTTATCTTTCCCTCTTTTAGTTCATGCAAGAATATCATTCTTTTTGACAATTATTGGGTGGATATGTGTTTTGTTTTTCTTTTGGTATTAGGAATTGAACCCAAAGTTGCTTTACTGCCAAGGTACATCCCTAGCCCTGCTTGCCCCACCCCTTTTTTGGGTTTTGATTTTTTTTTTTTTTTTTTTTTTGGTGCTGGGAATCAAACCCAGGGCCTTGTGCTTGCAAGGCAAGCACTCTACGACTGAGCTATCTCCCCAGCCCCGGGTTTTGATTTTTTGAAACAGGGTCTCACTAAGTTTCTTAGGGTATCACAAAGTTGCTGAGGCCTGGCCTTGAATATGGAATTCTTGCCTGAGCCTCCTGAGTCACTGGGATTATAAGTGTATTTTACCTTGCCTGGCAATAGACTATTTTATGTGTCTTAGTTTGGATATTTTAGAGTTGTTTTTTGTTTTATTTTTGTTTGTTTGTACTGGGGATTGAACCCAGGGGCACTTAATCACGGAGCTACATCCACAGTCTTTTTTTTTTTTTTTTTTAATTTAGAAAAAGTTTCACCAAGTTGCTTAAGACCTCACAAAGTTGCTGAGACTTGCCTTGAACTTGAGATTCTCCTGTCTCAGCCTCTGGAGCCACTGGGATTACAAGCTTGTACCATTGTGCCCAGCTTCCAATTTTTTATGGTTGCATAGAGAGCTATAGTAAAAATTCTGTTGTATATATCCATTTGTATATATCCAGTTTGTAGAATTTGTTTGTAGCATAAATTACAGAAGTGAAATGACTGGGTCAAAGAGTATGCACATTTTAAATTTTATTTTTCTAGATTGCCTTCTAATGAGAAGGCAGTGTATCCCCAACCAACAATGTCTAATTGCCTAATTCTACATAACCCTATTAATCCTGGGTATTACTGAATTTTAACAACTTGCTTTCTGGAGTCTTAGGACAAAAGCACATTAAAACAAGAATACTTAATCTGGAGCTAGGTGCAGTGGCACATACCTGTAATCCCAGCTACTCAGGAGCATGAAGCAGGAGGATCACAGGTTCAAGACCATTTGGGGCAACTTAAACTTAGCGAGACCCTATCTCAAAAATTTAAGAAGGTTAGAGGGTGCTGGGGATATAGCTTCGTGGTAGAGGTTTTTTAGCCTTCATGAAGACTGGGTTCAATCCCCAGTACTGCCAACAAAAAGAATACTTTATCTGGAGAATTTAGGAGGTCTAAGCTGCTTCAAAATGCACCTGCATTTTTCAAGGGAATCTCATTGGATATCACCTGATTTACAGAAGGGTACATTAGGAAACAGCACTGCATGACATCCTAGAGCCTGGCTGCTCATCACTTAGTGGCAGACAGGGCTTTGGCAGAGACTCCTGTGGGATAGTTGTGGGAGCCTTGTGTGGCTGGTTAGGGAGCAGAGGATGATGATGCTGGGCTGGCTTCTCTGCCTAGGAAGAAGGTGTGCAGCGGGCCCGAGAGGAAGAGGAAAAGCGCAAGGAAGTGACCTCACATTTCCAAGTGACACTGAATGACATTCAACTGCAGATGGAACAGCATAATGAGCGTAACTCCAAACTGCGCCAGGAGAATATGGAATTGGCTGAGAGGCTTAAGAAACTGATTGAGCAGTATGAGCTGCGAGAAGAGGTGAGGTTGTCATTTATAGCAGTGGTGACCATCAGATTATGAGGCTCTTGTTGTGTTGAGTACTAAAACAATGCTCTTCAGACTTCATCCTATTCTTCCTTCTTACTTGAAAAGGAAGGAATGTCATTCCTCATAGATGATGAACTAAGGTGTAGAGAAGAGTGGCCTACAACACAGTTCACAGTGCTTGTCTCAAAAAACTGGACCAGTTATCTGTTGCAGTTAAAACTATCTAAATTTTAGCCAGGTATGGTAGTACATGCCTGTAATCCCAGTGGCTCAGGAGGCTGAGTCAGGAAGATTTCGAGTTAAAAGCCATCCACAGCAAGGGTGAGATGCTAAGCAACTCAGTGAGACCCTGTCTCTTAAGTAAAATACAAACTAGGGTTGGGGATGTGACTCAGTGGTTGAGTGTCCCTGAGTTCAATCCCCGGCACCCCACAAAAAATTATCCTAATTTTAAAATGGAGGTGTGTGCATGTACCTCTGCTGGAGGTACATGCACACACAGACACATTAATATTTAGGCATTGAAACTTCTAGATACTTTCCTAGACTATAAACAGTCTTAAAGTGTTACATTGTGATATTACAGTTTTCAGACCTTTTTCTTATTTCATTTTTATTTTTTGTGTTAGTGGAGATTGAACCCATGAGCCTCACATGCTGGACAAGAGCTTTACCCCTGAGCTGTATTCTCAATTTTTTTAGAGCTTTTTGGAATTTGGAATTTCAGGGTAGGGGCTGGACCTGTAATAGGTATGGAATCCAGGGGATATGTCCACTGTTCTGCTTGCTGCTTGGCTCCTCTGCCACTTGGAAGGTCAGGGCTACCTTGGTTAACATTGGCTGCTACAGCAGGCACTTGAAACTCTTGATCCCTCATGCCAGTCACGTGGGCTATTCTGGGCCTCTGTTTTCTCATCATGAGAAAGGAGACCTTACAGGGCTGGCCAGGGACCTTCTCTGAACCAGCTCCCTAGGACCACGGTGAGATAGGCAACACCTGCCCTCTTGGGATTATATGTCAGTATTGTGATTGTGTGGGTGTAGAACCTAGAGGAGAATCCTCAACCCACCCTTTATACTTTGTCCCCTGGGAACAAGGCTGCCTGCGGTTTGAGAGGAGTTAGTCTGATTTTGGTCCTGAGCATTGAGAGATATGAAGTCTTTCTGGGCCACTAGAGTGAGGTACCACCTCCAAGAATCTGAGGATCCTCTCTTCTCCTTCCATCCCCCGAAAGCTGAAAGGACTTGGTGTTGCCCATGGAGGAGATGTAGATATATCAGGCCCTGCAGCTTCTAACTGCCCTCCCTAGGTTCAGGTATTCCCACCTCCTTCTGAACTCTGAACTTTAGATCACAGGCAACTAGAACTCATCCTGTCCTCAAGATACCTTCCCTTCTCCATCTGAAAAATAGATTCCCCTACATCCTTTATTTCAGTAAGTCCAGGGGATTTTACCTTCAGAGTAACCTGTGAGTTGATCACCTTCTCCATCCCACTCCCTGAACTGATCTAGGTCCCAAGAACTCCTCCAATAGCCAAGACAACCATTCCTTGATATGCATGTATCTAGTCTTCACCTCCAGATATGGCAGTTCTCTGCCAAATGAGCTAGACTATTTGTTGAATGCTATTTTGCCCTTCCCACTTACAAGGGAGTCAGGGGCTGTAAAAGTGAAGACTGCTGGCTCCATGAGGTGGTCAATCTTGGAGCCAGAGGTTTGAATGTATTTATTGCTTGGCTTCCCCGGAACTGATTCCATTCATAAATCCCTGTGCTTGCCCAAGTCAATCTCAATTGAAGAGAAACCAGGTGAAGTTGGAATTTTTACCAACAGGCCCACATCTTGTGGTACATGTTGAAGTCCAGTGTGTCAGTTCAAGAATGAGGCTGGGCAAGGGTGCCTGGTCTGTGAATGTGAACTCCTTGAGAAAGGGAGTTCCTGGCAAGCAGATCCCTGTCATCATCTTACCTGCAGCATATTGACAAAGTCTTCAAACACAAGGACCTGCAGCAGCAGCTGGTGGATGCCAAGCTCCAGCAGGCTCAGGAGATGCTGAAGGAGGCAGAGGAACGACACCAGCGGGAGAAGGACTTTGTGAGGCTCAGGTCCCAGGCCTGGGGTGGGGGGAGAGTATAAGGAGGTGGGCTGGGTTCTGGTGCAGCTTAAAATCAACTTTGTATGGATGGCAGGTTGTTGCCTGCCAGTCCAGTCAGTTGCCCATACAGCATCTGAAAGCAGGTAGCCTCAGTGGGGCCAGTGATTGTGTTTAAAGAAGGCCAAGTAGCGCCTGGAGCTTCTGACAATGTCTGGGGTTCTGTCTTGGAAATAGCTCCTGAAAGAAGCAGTGGAGTCCCAGAGGATGTGTGAGCTGATGAAGCAGCAGGAGACCCACCTGAAACAGCAGGTGAGACAGTGGACCCCAACCCGGACCTCTTCCCTGGTACCCATCCTGGGGGAGTGAAATGGGACTCTTATTCTGGAACTAGCTCTGCCTCAACTGCTATGTGACCTTGACTAAACCTTCTTGCCACACCTGTATGGTGGTGACCATGTAGCTAGATGAACTCAGAGGACTTCATTCCTAGCTTGAAAGTTGTATTGATTTTGAGGAGATGGGGACAGCAATTTGGTTTTTGTTTTGTTTTGTTTTTTATTGTAAACAAATGGGATACATGTTGTTTCTCTCTTTGTACATGGAGTAAAGGCGTACCATTTGTGTAATCATAAATTTACATAGGGTAATGTTGTTTGATTCATTCTGTTATTTTTTCCCTCTCCCCCCTCCACCCCTCCCTGCAATTTGTTTTTTAAGAGTTGGAGGTAGGGGTGATATGTTGAAGTCACCCCAAATCCTAGTTTCCAAGTTTAGCATTTTTTACTTATCCTTCCAAATACATGTTTTTTGTTTGTTTTACTGGAAAATGGTGTGTCTCAATACAATTATTCAGTCAAGGGCCAGAGAGGCCTGAGTATATTGACCATAGCTACCTTCCAGAGAAGCCCAGTCTTACATGTGGGCTTCTTTCTCACCAGCTTGCCCTGTACACAGAGAAGTTTGAAGAGTTCCAGAACACACTTTCCAAAAGCAGTGAGGTATTCACCACATTCAAACAGGAGATGGAAAAGGTAATGATATTCCAGACCAGGTATGGCTGCTGAATTGAACATGGGATCTGCCTTCAGAAAGCCCCCACCCCATGGTTCCTCCTGGGAAGCTGTTTATAGTTACTGTGATTGATACCTGTAGGGAGCCATCAAGCCTTTTCCCTGTGGAGGAGGGGGAGTCTTGCCTTGTGTGTGTGTATTGTCCTGGGGATGGCACCCAGGGCCTTGCATGTGCTAGGTAAGTCCTCTACCACTGAGCTATATCCCCAGCCCCGGCAGTGGACGTTTTTATCCTGGCATATTAAACATGCACTCTACCATTGAGCTAAACCTATAGCCCCAGTCGTAGACATTTAACTTGAGACTTGCTAGCAGCTAGGTGGCACAGATGTGATGATCATTTCCCACTTTGGAGACAGATTCATAGATAGCCCAGCTCTGACCATTTCCTTCTGTCTATCATGTAACCAAGATGACTAAGAAGATCAAGAAGCTGGAGAAAGAAACTACTATGTACCGGTCCCGATGGGAGAGCAGCAACAAGGCCCTGCTTGAGATGGCTGAGGAGGTAGGTGAGGACAGGGGATGCAGTGTGTCAGGCCCTTTTATGTTCTTCCAGTCACTGACTGCTAAAGTGGAACTGGATTCCTATGTATGTCTCTCCAGCTTCTCCCAAAGGGAGGTGGTGAGCCCCATGGTAGGTCTGCAATGGAACCCCAAGGAGCAGGTAGAAAAACAGGTTGAAGGAGCAGAAAAATTAGGGGTATCAGTGATTCATATGGTTTGCATATAGAGCAGTGCAGATAATTTGACTTTGTAGCTTACGATGTAGAAGAAAAGAGCTAACACTGATGGAACCCTAATTGTGAACCAGACTTGCTGAATGTTTTAGATATGCCAGTTCACTGAACCTTCTCTCAAGACCTAAGGTTGGTGTTGAGTCTGTTTGGGCCTGGAGTTGTGGCTCAGTAGTAGAGTGCTTGCCTCACAGGTGTGAGGCACTGGGTTTGATTCTCAGCACTGCATGTAAATAACTGAATAAAATAAGGTTACATCAGCAACTAAAGTAAGATAGGCTTAAAAAATAAGTATTTTGCCAAGGTCATCTGGTAGAAACTGGAGGAATACGTTGTCTGACCAAGCTATGCCCCTTCTCTGTACCACACTACCCTCAGCCAACAGCCAAACCATAGCATGACCAGGGCTGCTTACTTTAAGAGGCCAGCGTTTGACTCTGGGCTGCTCCCTGTCTTGTTGAGTGTTCCAACTAAGTGGTAGTAAGGTGGGAGATTGCTGGGATGGCACTGAAGGACCCATTTCTCTCCATAGAAAACACTTCGGGACAAAGAGCTGGAGGGCCTGCAGGTGAAAATCCAGCGGCTTGAGAAACTGTGCCGGGCACTGCAAACAGAGCGCAATGACCTGAATAAAAGGGTACAGGACCTGAGTGCTGGTGGCCAGGGCCTCCTCACTGACAGTGGCCCTGAGCGGAGGCCAGAGGCTGTCCCTGTCTCCAAGGAGCAGGCTAGCGAGGGGCCTGGGGTTCAAACACCCACCTCCCCAAGAGCCACAGAAGTTCCTGGCTGCTCAGGAACACCAGCCACAGAAGGATCAGTCCATACAGGGCCCCAGGAGCCCACCTCTGCTACTGCCTAGGGAGCCTGGTGCTTGGGGTGTGCTGGGAAGGGAGCAGCAGCTCAGCCAGGCCTGGTCCATACAAGGCTCCCATGCAAAGCAGCCCAGTGCTGAGGCCAGGGTATTCTGACCTGGCAAGTATCTGACACTTGGCAATTTTGGATTTTGTGGGTCAGTTTTCCATATATATGACATATGTGCAAGACCTCATGCATTTATGTCTGTAAGTGTACATTGGGCTTGCATTGAGGGTGGGGTGTACAGATGAAGTCAGTGGCTTCTCTGTGAGCTGAAGAATCTTACAGAGGAGGTGTCGTCTGTAGCTGCCATCATAGTGAGCTGGCAGGGCAAGTGACTTGAGCGTTTCCCTGCCTAATTTGAGACTCAGACCCCTCCCAGCCCTTCAGAACTCATGACAGGTGATATACCCAGGCCGGACTGCATTCTTTTGTGAGCAAGGCTCAGACAGCTTGGGTTCTCCTAGCTCCCCTGGAGGTTCCATTGCTTTCTGTGGCCTGGGAATAGTATCTGTGCTCAAGAGTCTTGGCAGGGCACTTGGAGTTGGTGGTTGAGCTGCTTTCCTGACTAGGACAAGGCACCTGGAGAATTCCTGTGTGGGATGATATGCTGGTTGGGAGCCCCTTGGGCACTGCTTCCCCTGCCCTCTGATAGTGCCAGGACCAGGCCAACATTGCTTCTCAGTAGCCTTATCATTCACAGGTGCCTCTCTAGCCTGCACAAATGATTGACAAGAGATCGCCCAAAGGATTCTTTCTGAAGGTTTTTTGTTTTGTATGTTGACAGTTCATACTGAGGATCTTCTGAGGAAGGAAGGAGGGTGCTGTAGCAGTGGTACTGGGTGCCTGGCCTCCATTGTCCTACCCCTCACCATCCCACCTGGCTCCCTTGCCATGTTGGTGCTGAGGTTTCCTATTTAGGAAGATCAGATTATTTGTTAAGAGAAAGGAAAGAGCTTCTGATGGCTTTGCCACAAGCTTGCCTATAGGTTTCAATCCTAGGAGGCCACTACTGATACCTACCACCATTGTCTCCATGCAGCAGCAGCTGGGCCCCAGGGTCAGCTGCCCCCCTTGGCTTTACGGGTCTGTTTCTGCTTCTCCCCACCCTTCAACTGTGCAATCCTTGAGATTTTCCCTGGCACCTCCTTGCCCAAAAAATGAGTCCTTAGAATTCCACCTCTTCTGTGTGGGAGCCCCCAGTTGTTGTCTGATAAGTTCAGTAGACAACCCTGGAAATCCACAAAATGGCTGCAGACAGTTGTTTACCGCCACTACCCAGTACACAGTACTGTGTAGCAAGTTTGTATGATGAAATTTCTTATTGTACACCTGCCAGGGTGTTGGCCACTCTTTGTGCAGAGCAGTTTCTTGGGGCAACAGAATGAGTCTTGGAAGTAGGGCTCTGCTGGGTTAGAGCTTCAGTGTACATCTCTAGCTGGGCCTCTCAGCTCTAGTGAGCTAAGAGCCTCAGACCCAAATAGGATGGGTGGGGTTTTGCTTCTTGCTATATTTCTTTGAACTAGTTTATTATCCCACAGGTCCCTTCATCTTCCACTAGCCCTTTAACTTAAATCCCCCCAGATAAATAGGTTCATGAAGAGTGTTATATAGTCCTGAATCATGTTGCAACTTAAGAGATGGCAAATGAATTCCACCCCCATTTCCTCGGGTATCACTGATTCACTTCAGAGTGTGTCCTGCTAACCCATGGTATATTCTTAATTCACTCATGATGCCTCTGCAACAGTATAAGTGTTGAGACCTCTTTGCCATCCTTGGCTCAGATCTGCTCTCCTGTGGAGAAGTATTTTCCCAAGGTCTTTTTTTCCCGTTCTTTGAGGTCCCTGTGTTTGGTGTGTTTCATGCCTCTGCTGGCCCCAGTAAGACCTCCCTTCCCTGGCCCCTGTGTGCCAGGCTGAGGCATAGAACTGTCAACCCCACAGAGGGTGTGCTAGGTTACAGAAGTCAGGGAGGAGTCAGAGCTGCCTGCACCCTTGGAGAAAGTGGAAAGGTCTACAATGGCCTACATAATTGCCTGCCTCACTTCAGCTACCTCTTAAAGCCCATGGTGGGTTGGAGCTGTTGGATCCCAGTGTGGTGGGATGGGAGGCTACAGTGTGTTAGGTGGCCCTGACTGAACTCTCCAGGTTAGGACCAGGTAGAACCTTGGCTCTTAGCTCCATCCATTTCTAGGCACCCAGACCAATCTGTAGATGGGAATTTCGTTTTCTTCCTCTCCATTGACCAAATCTTACCAATCACTACAGCTGCTCTGCTCGCTCTGCTTTCCAAAGTCAGCCTGGGTGCCACTCTTACTGGCCAAGAGTCTAGGCCAGAGGCGGGGGAAGTGGCCTTATCCATAAGTGAGGGCCAGTGCCTTCCTCACCCAGGTGAATCCCATGCACATAACCTCAGTTTTAGGACCAAGAGCTGTGTTGGTTTCTTAGATTGTTAGTTTTCCCTGCAGGGGACCACAGTAGGTGAGACTTGTTGCCTAGCCCTTGGCTGTGTGAACAGTAACTCATGTTCAGGACCTTGTCCAGCTGAGAGCTTCATGCACACAAGATTTTGAGAGGTGTCAGCAGCACTTTTTGTTATTGTTTTTCCATGAGATTTTTGGACCATGGGCTGAGCTCAGGCACTTTGTGTACGAATGTTATTTCTGTAAAGACGGTTATTTAAGCCTCCTCCACCCCCACCATGGTGGCCCTGCCGAGGACTGACTGAGAGGCCAGTGGAGCTGCCCTGTGCAGGGAGACTGAAGCCTGCTGAACTGCTGCTCCAGCCCTCACCTTGCACAGCACAGGGTTGGTCACTTGGGACAGCCAGACACCTGCCCTGCTCTCCTCACTCTTGCCTGGGGAGGGGGCTGCCTGTGTCCCTATAACTGCTTTCCTTTATGGCCCATCCTGGCCACCCAGACTTGTCTGAAGTTGTGCTGACAGCTTTTTTTGTTTTTGTTTTTGTTTTTGGCGGGGGGGTGGTCTCCTTTTAGTATTCACAACAGCCAGGGACTTGATATTGATGAATTTTAAACCACATTAAATAAAGAGTCTGTTGCCTTACTTGTTTTTCTCCTGCCCTGTGGTCATTTGATGTTTTTGGCTCCATCTGGTCCCTACCATCACCACTGACTTATCTGGGGCTACTGCAAGGTAGCCATGTCTATGCCTAGCATTCTTCACCTTCCACCCTTCTGCCTTCTGGCATTCACCACAAACTCGGAACACTAACATTTAACTTGAGCTGCCTTTGCCCTTGGCAAAGTTGGCAAGAGACTCTCTTATAAAAGAGCATTATGAGATGATTTTTTTTTTCCACTTAGAAAATTCCCCGAGCCAGGCACCAGTGGTGCCCACCTGTTAATCCCAACAACTTCAGGAGCCTGAGGCAGGAGGATGACAAGTTGGAGGCTAGTCTCAGCAACTTAGTGAGACCCTGTCTTTAAAAAGGGGGGGGGGGGGGGCTAGGAATGTGACTCAGTGGTTAAACACCCTGAGTTCAATCCCCAGTACATAAATTTAAAAAAGAAATGTCCCTGGCCTCTGGGGCCTCACAGACTAAAGAACAGAGAAGGTCCTTTTAGGTATGGAAAGGCCAGTGGTACTACATGGGAGCAGAGAGGAGGCTCTTGCCTCCTTTGGCAAGGGGGGGGTGGATATTTACAAGAACCTTCTGATCTAAACAGCAGGCACACAGTTGACAACTTCATGTGGTAATTAAGCAATTAACCTGGAAATACAGGTGAACTTACAGGAGGGTGAGGAAAATGATGCTAGGGGCTCAGAGCTTGTGCATTGTGCTAAGGGATTTAGTCTGGATCAAAGGGCAGAGAGGAACCACTGAATGTGTTCAAGTGGAAATTGGCACACACCTGTAATCCCAGTGATTCAGAAGGCTGAGGCAGGAGGATCACAAGATCAAGGCCAGCCTGGGCAACTTAGCGAGACCCTGCCTGAAAAAAATAAAAAGGTTTAGTGATCAAGTACCCCTGAGTTTAGTCCCCAGTACCAGAAAAAAGGGAAATCTGTAGGATACATGAGTGAAGCAAAAGGCAGGGCAGCAGGGCAGCATCCCTGGCAGTGGCCCACCCAAGAGGATGTACAAGAACCTCCAGATTCCTTTGATTTTAAGCATTCCTTGCAAGGTCATACTCTCCATTATTGTTTTCCTGGTCCAGGGGGATTGAGCCCAGAGGCAGTTTACCACTGAGGTACATCCCCCAGCCCTTTTTTAATTTATTTTTATTGTAAACAAATGGGATACATGTTTCTGTTTGTAGATGGAGTAACAGCATACCATTTGCATATATTCATACATTTACATAGAGTAATGATGTTTGATTCATCCTGTTATTTTTTTTCCTTCCCCCCCTTTTTTAATTTTTAGACAGGTTCTATGTTGTCCAGACTAGCCTCAGACTTGTGATGCTTTTTTTTTTTTTTTCCAGTTGTAGATGGACACGATATTTTATCTAATAGTTGTGCTGAGGTTCAAACCCAGTGCCTTACATATATTAGTTAAGCACTCGGCCACTGAGCCAAAAGCCTAGCCCACTTGTGATCCTTTTGTCTCAGCCTCCTAAGTTATAGATTATAAGCATATATCATCATGCCTGGCTCATTCACTTGGTTTCTTGACCCCTGTTTACTCCAATGAAACTGAGACTCCTCAAAGGGAGACAACCATGGTTGGCCTCACCAACACCCTATTATCTCTGGGACCTGGGTTGGTTTTGTACAAAAGGTGGTACCTGGTGTATGACCAACAAATGGCAGGGGCAACTCAAGGGTCCTTTGCTCTGCACCTTTGCAAGTAGACCACCCACTGGCTCTGACAGCCCCAGCTGGAAGGAACAGAACCTCTTTCCCTTCTAACTAAGGTCTTGATAAATGTTCTGTGCTAGCCACATTGGTTCCAGTCCAAGATGCCCTGGAAGGGATGAGGGGATGGTGGAAACTGCAGGGGAGCTCCTGTACCCTCTACCACTTTCCTGAAGGAACCCTGGCACCACTCTCAGCAGCACTGGTAGTGGAGGAAAGGGACTTCCTGTGGTCCTCTTTCCCCCTGACTCCCAATTATTGAAAAATTCCTGAAGTAATGTCTCCCTTTCTAGTGCAGTCTGCAGGGTGGGTATACCTGGGAATGAGCCTTCTGCGGGTGCCGGCAGAAGCAGAGCCTCTCTCCCCAATTCAGCCAGATGCCCAGCCCCAGGCAGCTGCTCTTGCCCTGTGTGAGGGGAAAATGGGCAGGATGGCTGTGTACATTGCCCTGGGCCAGTTAATTTGAGCCTGCTTGGCAGCCTGGCCAAAATGAGCCTCTCCCATGTGGCATCAGATGCGCTGGGGACTTGAGCCAGGATCCTCTGCCAAGACTTTAAATAGCTGCCCCATTGATGCAGCCTCCTCCAGGTGCTCAGGTTTCCCTCCTGAGCGTTGAAGCCAGATGCCAGGGAATGGAGTGGGCTTCTCTCTGACCGGGGGGCTCCCCACACCCATCTCCGAAGCCTGAGGGATGGGGAGGGACCCTGTCGCTTCATCAGTTACCAGAATATAGGCCTCACTGCTCACCACCCAGGAGCATCTGGGTGTGGGGGGAGAGTTCTATTGCTCTGGAATGACTAGTATTTACTTTCCCTACGATGAGGACAATGGCAATGATGCTGCAGGGTTGTTGAGTATTGAGTGCACATAAAATGCCCAACCCTCCCGGCCTCCTCCTCTTTACTTTTCCTCCCCCTTTCTCCTCTCCTAACAAAGCCACCACCATTTTGTAAGAGACTGTACCTTCCCTCCAAAACTGACAAGAATTTATTAAACCTTTATCGCAAGTTCAACAGGGTCGCCTTAATTCAGGCGGGAGGTCAGGTGAGTGACAGGAACAGCTCAGTCAACTTGAGGACGCTCCTCCCGACACGCTCCGCCCGGAGCTCGAGAGGGCCACTTTCTCTTTAAATGCAAATCACCTCCCGCCAGCTTAGCTCCCACCCGCTGGCGTTCCCGGGAGGAGCGCGCGGAGTGCGGAGGGCGCGGGACCACCAGCCGCGCTCAGGACCCCAAGCCTCCAGGTCTGTCGCCCCGAGGGGGTGCGGGCGGGCGGGGCGGGCGCCGCGGACTGGGCCGCCGCTGCGTTCGGAGCGGGCTTCGGAGGCCGAGCGTGGGAAACGGAGCCGGGTTGCCCCGCCGCTCCCGGGTGCGGGGGCTCCGGCTTCCAACCTCTCCGGCCCCTCACAGGGTCACCCGGCGCAGCGAGAGGCGGGCCCTGCGCCCTTCCTCCCTCCACAGCCCCAGGCCCGTTCCGCGCCCGCCGGCCCGCCCCTCGCGGTCCCAGAGAGCGGGAGTCCGGCGGGCGGCAGTGTGGAGGGAGGCTGCCGGGAGAGGACCCCCTGGCGCAGAGGCTCAGGTGGCCGGCTGAACTCGGCCGCTGAGCGGTGCCAGCCACACTCGCGGCCATTGTTGGAGGCTCAGCCTGCCCGCCGCCTGACCACCCACCACAGGGATTCTGAAGAAGGTGGAGCGGCTGGAAGCGTCCCAGGGAACTTCTGGGAGTCCCTGCGCTCGCGGTTGGGCGTGGGGCGGAAGAGGAGGGGTGCCAGTGTAAAGTGGGGTGCAGCGAGCCCCGTCCTGCTGGCCCGGGCATCAATATCCGTCCAGGGTCGCTGCTCTTTGACACTGACTGAGCCTTCCCAGGTGGTCCCGCCCCCACCTCGGTCACCTCTCACACCGACAGCGATGGTCAGCATTTGCCCAGGCAGTTGATAAACAGAATGGGGCCTATGTTAAGACTCTCCTAGTCCCTTAGTGGTGCTCCTGCGGCTCATACCCAGCCTGTCTCCCTACATTCCCTCCAGCCCCACCCTTTAGCCACGGGGACAGGATAGCTGCCTGGTCTAGCCCCTTCAGACAGGGCTCAGGCAGAAAGGGCCAGCAACAGGCACTGGCACCTGGCCCTGCACAGACAAGGGAACAGAGACGGTGACATTTGTGAGAAGACAAGTTTAAAGGTCCCAGGGCCCTTTCTTTCCAGCTCTCAAGGGTTGCTTGGGTGAAGGCATGACTTTGACCCTCACTGTCTCAATGAGGTTGCTTCCTTCCCAGGCCTGAGACCTACCAGCACCCAATGGATGACAAAAAGAAAAAAAGGAGCCCCAAGCCCTGCCTGACTCAGGCAGCCCAGGCCCCAGGCACACTACGCAGGGTCCCTGTGCCAACCAGCCACAGTGGCTCTTTGGCCCTTGGACTCCCTCATCTGCCATCCCCCAAGCAGCGGGCCAAGTTCAAGAGGTGGGTACAGAAGAGATGCAGAGCAAGGAGGGAGGGCTCTCAACTCTGGTTTGAGTCCTGTCAGGGAGAAGACAAAGGGGGCCATCAGTCTTTAGCCACTAAGCAATAACGGATGCCTTCCCTGCCAGCTGGCTCCAGCTGCCCCTGAGCACTCCAGAGATGACTTAGATCCAGTACCTACCCTCAAGTACATAGTAAAAAAGCCAGATGGGTAACTGAGATCACACATTATGAGGCTGTACTTCCTGGGAGGGAGGGAGCAACCTGCAGAAAATGAGAGTCAAAGGAAGTTGCTGGACATACTGAAGAGGGAAGAATGTTCTAGCTGAAAGCTAGAACATAAAAAAGCATTTTTATGCTTGACATAAAAATGAGAGAAAGATATTGCCACAGACTGGGGATTTAGCTCAGTGGTAGAGTGCTCGCCTAAGCATGTGCAAGGCCCTAGGTTCCATTTCCAGTGTTGGGGGGTGGGGAAAAAGATACTGCCTAGAAGGTCCCAAGAACATAGGGGCCTTGGGGTGTCAGGGAACAAAAACTGGTGAGGGGATACCTGGGTGCCCAATTTGAATTCTCTGATGAACTTTAAAAAATTATTGGGAATTTACTTCCTATCTTATAAAGTGTCCACGTTTTTGTTCCTACCAAATACAATGTGTTCTTTCTCCAAAGGGTCAAAGTAAAATCACTGTTCCCCTGTGGCTTTGCATACCTCCTGCTTGAGAGGCATGTTTAGGAAGAGCCACAGTGGACTATGGCTGAAGCTCAAGACTGAGGTGAGAATAGCAGGAAATGCAGCTGGAAAGGAAGGCAGGCCAGGTTGGCAAGGGCATTCAGTGTTATCCTAAGGAAACAGAAAATTCAAAAACAGGTTTACAGCTGGGCGCAGTGACGCCACACCTGTAATCCCAGTGGCTCTGGAGGTTGAAGCAAGAGGCTCTCCAGTTCTAAGCCAGCCTCAGCAACTTAACAAGGTCCTAAGCAACTTAAAAAGACCCTGTCTCAAAATGAAAAATAAAAGGGGGCTGGGACGTGGCTCAGTGGTTAAGTGCCCCTGGGTTCAATCCCTGGTACCAAAAAATTAAAAATTAAAAAAAATTTAAATTTAAAAAAAGTTTATAGAAGAGGGCAAAAAGATGGTGGGTAAGATAGCTTTGGTAGCAATAAAGGAAAAACTATACCCAAATTTACTGAAGGACAAGGGGAACAAGTCACACATCCAGAATCAAAGGAGGGTACGTGAGGCTCTGAGACAGAAACCTAGGAGTCCTTTGTAGGCATGACTTTTAGTAGAAAGACTTCTTTTTGATCTCTTACCTTCTCCCCCATCACTTGCTCCCTTCCTTCCCAGTGCCCAGGCAGGGTCAGAAGAACAAACTTCTATTCATGTTGATGAACGGATGGGCAGATGATTTAGATAGATGGCACAGAAGGCCCAGGAGTGCCTGGCTGTCCCCCATTCATGGTCATGTACACCCCATACAGAGTAGGCAAGGAGAAATGCCGCCCAGTACTGGCCGGAGGTGGGGGCGGCTCTGCTGGCACACCCCTGCAGCACTCCTTCCTGACCGAGGTGACCGATGTCTATGAGATGGAGGGGGGTCTGCTGAACCTGCTCAATGATTTCCACTCTGGCAGGCTGCAAGCCTTTGGTGAGTCCTGGAGGCTGGGCAAAGAGTGGCTGTAGGTGGGGAGGGTGGTCTTGGTCTCTGTGGTAGGGCTGGGACAGGGTCCCAGGCTTGCTCTTAGGGCTCCTGAGAATGAGAGGAATGCTCCCATTCCAGGGAAGGAATGCTCCTTTGAGCAGTTGGAGCATGTTCGAGAGATGCAGGAGAAGCTGGCCCGGCTGCACTTCAGCCTGGATGTATGTGGGGAAGAGGACGATGAGGAAGAGGAAGAGCATGGAGTCACTGAGGGGTTGCCTGAGGAACAGAAGAAGACCATGGCAGACCGCAACCTGGACCAGCTGCTTAGCAATGTGAGTCATGAAGCTGGAGACCTTGGATCCTGGGGACATCAAGAGTGGGAGAGATAATGTGTTCCCAAGGTCCCTCATGAAAAGATGGGGGTGCATGAATCCACATGAATTCAAGAGCAGTGAATCCCTCAGCCTCTACTAGATGAAGATCCCCGGAGCATTCAGACTTTGTTCTGGTCCCATTACTTATAGAAACCTTCTTTTCTCTTTTGACAGCTGGAAGATCTAAGTAATTCTATGTATCCTTTCCAAGACACCGGACAGTGTGCTAGTCCCAAAGATGAGAAAGGGCTGAGGTCAGGTTCCTCCACCCCACGTCCCTCCCAGAATGTTCACACATAAACAACATCCCCACTCCTTTGCAGTCCACTGAATCAGAATTAGCCACAAACCGCCCCTACTCAGGGGCAGTGTAAAAAGAATTTTCCGAATATTAGAAGAAAGGTGGATGCAGGGATTATTTTTTATCTACTGATCAAAATCTTTGCAAGTATTTTAGCTGACCCAATGATGGCAAAGTATGTCTGATGTCCCCCTACCCTTTTGACATTGAATAATTTATTAATTTAGACTAAGTACTCATTTAGACCTGACAGAAACAATGTGCGTGCACACACACTCCAGGTCCTCCAGTTCTTCTGACCTGCATGATCTGGAAGAAAATAGAAGGGGATAAGTGACCTAGCAAGAAGGGCAAGGAGGGTGGGCTGCAAGGATAGTTCAGGGTAGATCACATGCTTGGCATGCCTGAGCTTCTGGGTTCAGTCCCTAGCACCACTCAGAAATAGAAGGGCAGGTGGGGAATGCAAACTCAGACCATCGACAGCCCTTTGCACAGATGGGGAAAGCAGACCAGTGAGGGATGTTTTAGACAAAAGGACTCAAGTCCAAAGCATCACAATCCTTGACTGACACAGACAGAAACTGCACCTGGCGGAGAATGCTGAGCCTGAGGAGCAGTCAGCTGCATAGGTCTAGGATTCAGGCCCACGCTGCCTCTTTCATTCTCTTCAAACTGTGACTTTCGTTCCTGGTGGGGCGCACCTATACTTCAGCTTCACGGGAGACTGAGGCAAGAGGATCTCAAATTCAAGGCCAGCCTGTGCCATTTAGCGAGACACTGGCTTAAAATTAAAATTTTAATAAAGGGATGAGGGTGTGTAGCTCAGTGGCAGAGGGCTTGCCTAGCACATGCAAGGCCCTAGGTTCCAGCCCCAGGACCGGGGGTTGTGGGGGGGACTGACTCTACGAACTCACTGGTGTTCCGCAGCCCCCCAGGTGCTATGAGGTTGGGGAGCGCTGGATGGAATTAAACCAAAAATAAAGACGTGGCTTCGTGTCTTCCTTCCCCTTCTGGCGCCTTTCTTCGCAATAAGACTTCTGCGCAGCACAGAGGGCTTAACAGTCCGCGCTAAGGCGGGAATTGGGACGAAGCTAGTGGCTCCAGGAGAGTCCAGTCTGGAGCCTCTGCTAGAAGAGTCTAAAGAAGACTAAGCGACGGTTGCCGCGGAAACGGCGGGGCATGGCCCCACGTCTTAGACTGCGCACGCTCAGGAGCAGCGCGGCCAGAGGACGCACTGCGCAAGCGCGCAGAGGGGGGCCGTTTGCGTCCGGATGGAGACAGAATTGTTACTTCGGAAGGTGTCGGCTCTGCAGGTTCGGGGCTGGGGGGTGGTCGGGATTGCACCTGGGGACTCTGGGATATTCCAGCAGGGTAAAACCGGCAGGGTCAGTCCCCTACCCAACCTCAGGAGATGTCAGCCCACCTCTGCAACTCCGGAAGAACGCTGAGATCCTTGGACTTATCTAAGCGCCCCCTACTCCCGCCACACGCTATTGCCGGGTCAGGGGAAGATCCGGAAGGACCTGAAGGCGAGAAGAGTAAAGCCTAACATCCTCACTTGAATTCCTAGAGCCCCAGCGCCCACTGTCACCTGTCCTTTCCCCGTGGCCAAGCCCATTCTTGCAGTCCCCGAGATAACCTCTCCAGAGACTCCCCCAAGATATGCTCCCTCTTCTAAAGTGCCAAGGACCTTCTTTCCCCTTCATTCTCCACACCAGGCCTGTGTCAAGGGCTTCTTGGTTCGACGCCAGTTCCAGAGTCTGCGAGATGAGTATGAGGCGGTTGTACAAGAGATAGAAGGTGACTTGGGCATGCTTCAGTGGACGGCCAGCAGAATTCCCAGGCCCCTATTTCTCCCAGAGGTAGTACACACCCCAGTGCGGGGAGGGAGAGTAAGTAGGACCTGGGCAGGGAATTCAAAGGAGTGATAGAACCCACGCTTCCAGCTGACAAGCCTCTGTGTCTGGAAGATAGAGCAGCCTCACCTTCTCATACCCCAGTCCTTAATCCTACAAATTTGTCAGCCAGATCATGGTGCCCAGGTACATGGAGGGGTTTAGCCCTCATGCTATCATACCTCTTTGGTTTCTCAGAAGACAAACTCTCATAGCTCTTGGAAAGGAGGAGAGAGGATACCAAGTCCAGAGCAGAAATTGTGGAGTCACTTTCCACGTAAAGAGTCTCTGAAAGAGGCCCTCTGGGAGGAGATGGTGCTGAAGAAGTCAGGAGAGAGTTCAGCAAACCCAGGAAGTCTTCCCTGCAGAGATGACAACCTCTGGCTTCAGGATGAACAGAGCAGGAAACCCAGCCAAGAGGAAACCAGAAACACATCAAAGATGGAGAACTCAGGTACCTCTGTGCTTAGATCAGGAAAAGTCCCTGACCCTCCCTGGGCCTTAGCCTCCCCATCTAAAAAGTGAAAGGGATGTGCCAGATTGGCTGTAACCCTTTCCTCCCTCCCTCCCCTGCCTAGTTGGGGGAGCAGTGACAGGTTGCCAGGGTCTAGGGCTAGACCAACTTCCAGTGTCTATAGCTCTAGGCATTCTCCTTCCTGTATTTCCTCCTTCAAAGAAGCCACAGGTCCAGGACTGTCCCACAGCCAGCATGAGCTCCAAGAGCTCCAATATCACCGCAGCCATTTGGCCATGGAACTGCTGTGGATACAACAGGCCATCAACAGCCGTAAGGAGGTAGGCAGTAACTTTTGGAACAGGTCAAGGGTGGGGGACTTGGGCCTATCCAAGTAGGCCCGCATGTTACAGTATCTGTTCTCTCCCAACAGTACCTAATTCTCAAGCAAACACTGAAACCCCCAGAAGCAGGCCAGACCAGAGATGAGCCCAGCATGTGCACAGATCATGGGGAACTGGCCTGTGAGAAAGCCTGGTCACAACCAAACCCACTGCTGAAGGACCAGTCCTGCAAAGACAGGACCATTGGAGAGCTGGACCATGTAGATGATTCCTGCCAAAAAGGCAAATCACAACCCCTGAGGTCCTCAGAAAGTTTGGCCACTATAGACAAAATCACTTCTGGGGCTAAGGGCAGGGATCCATGCTATAGGAGGGCTGGACGATCACCATCATACAGCTAGGATGGAAGGGACAGGTTCACCCAAGGATAAGACCATAAAGGATAGACCTTTAAAGAGGCCTGCCTATAGCAGACAAAATTCCTAGAGGACCAGACTCTGAGGAGCCTCAAACCTAGGAGCTACTGTTCTGGGAAGGCCAGAACACAGCTGCCCGCACTGTGATGACTCAAATGTTGAAGACAAGTCTCCCAGAGGTCAAACCACAAAGAACCTGACTACCAAAGAGCAGCCACAAGATTTGGCCTCTCCAAGGATCACATACATCATTTGAGGTGGGACCATGGCAGGTCCAAAGCATGGTGACCTGGATCTCAGGAGGATTCAAATATCCAAGGACCAGGACTCCAATGGCAGAAGTTCCAGAGTTGAAACCTCCAATAAGCCTAGTCATGAAGGCTGGAAAAGCTAGAGGACTGTATTGTGGAGCTCAAGGCCACCTGAGACCCTGTCTTCTACAGGTTTAGACCAGATAGGAGAGGACCAGTGGAAGGGCAGGCCACGGAAAGCAGGACCACCAAGCTAGACCCTGGGGGGCCAGCAGAGGAACAGGTTCCAAAGAGGTATGCTGTGACAAGGCTGTGGTGAAAACAGGCCTTCATCCTGTCCATCCTGCCCATCCTGCCCACCCTGCCCTCATCCCCAGCCATCAGTGGAGCCAAGAGAGACTGGAGGCATAGTATAGAGGACACCTTTTCATCCTCAACCTGTGGCTCAATCCAAATTTCAGGTTAAGGATTAGTTATGCAGGGAAAGACAAGTGGGAGTCCTAGAAGAGAATAAAAGTTTTTCTTGGATTTTGAGCCTGGCTGCTTTCATCCCTCCTGTTTACTTCCTACCAGCATGGGGTGTTAACCCCAGAGCCAACTGGGAGCCTCAGCCCAGGAGCAGATCTGAACTTTTTTTTTTTTTTTTTTGGTACTGGGGAGTGAATACAGGGGCTCTTAACCACTGAGCCATATCCCAGCCCTCTTCAGTTTTCTATTGAGAGAGTGTTTCGCTAAGTTGCTTAGGGTCTTGCTAAATTGCTGAGGCTGGCTTTGAACTTGAGATCCTTCTGCCTTAGCCTCCTGAGCTGCCGGGATTACAGGTGTGTGCCACCATGCCTGGCCCAGGAGCAGATCTGGCCATCCTCCTTGGGGAATAGTTCCCAATCTGATCCCTACTTGAGCTCAACTGTTGGGCTTCAGAATGGCAAAGGCTGTGGAACACTATATTTAAGTGGGATATCTGCTGCTCCCTCTCACTGAACCCCAGGATCTTTCTTCAATATAGTGATCATACCTGTTCTGTTTTTGTGAGGCCCAATTAGTGAGATTGGCTGAGACTGGGAATGCAGAAAAATGCTCCTACCAGAGGCTCTCCCTGAGAGGGCAGGACTCCACCTCTCATTGGCATGGCTCCAGCCCTGCCTTAGTTGCCTGGTAACAGCTTTGTGTCTCTGACTGAGGACAAACTATGGCAGGTGGCAGTTCAGGGGCCAAGAGGATAATGGTATACCGAAATGGGGACCCCCACTTCCCAGGCCGTCAGCTGGTGGTGACCCAACGCCGTTTCCCCACCATGGAGGCCTTCCTTTATGAGGTGACATCAGCCGTGCAGGCCCAGCTGGCTGTACGTGCCCTCTACACACCTTGTCATGGCCACCCTGTCACCAACCTGACAGAACTGCAGAATGGAGGGCAGTATGTGGCTGCTGGCTTCGAAAGATTTCGCAAGCTCCAGTGAGTAAGCTGGACCTGGTCAAAGAGCCTGTGAGGCAGTAGAAGGAATAGCATGATTCTGGTACTTACTATGTAGTTACCATCTTTCTGTATTTTCTTACTTAAACGGGGAGGGATGGCTTTATCTCCACTAGTGAGGGGAGGAACAGTGAAATCTTGCCTAAGAGTACATGAGCAACAAGCAGCTGAGCTGCAATTTAGATTGAATTCTGTCTGGCACTTGGGCCTGTGGCCATCACAGTCAGGACTGTGGGAAGGAGACCATTCTGCAGTTTGAACTTTTTTCTAAAAGCTCTTCTTGATTAGATCCCCTACCACCACCATCACCAACACTAAATCTGCTTATCACTCCCTCCCTGCTATGGTTAGGCATCCCAAAGCTCTCAGGTAGACTAGGATCATCCCTCTCTGCAGGGTGGGGCTACCTTCCAAGGTGGGAGAAAAATTTGAATTATCTGACTTTCCAGTTCAGATCTGGCTTCCACATCGAGCTCTTAGCTGAGCTTGGTTACTATAACGGAGAGAACAAGGGATTGGGAGCTAGACAGAATCTTAGTCACTTCCTGTGTAACTTTGGGCAAGTCACTTAACTTCTCTTAAGTCTCATTGAAAATGTACATTAAACCATCTACCTCATGAATGTGAAAATTCCTGGGATATAGTAGAATAATTAATATTCTCTTTTCTCTCAAACTTTAACCTTATGGTTAATAATCCCAGTCTGAATTTCCAGCCTGACTCAGCAGGTTCAAGTGCAAGCATCTGTTTCTGGGCTAAGAAGACTGAGAAACTGTCCTAGTGGGGAGAGATGCTGGCCCCAACCCATGCTTTGGCAGCTACTAGATTGTCGAAGCCTCAGGCTCCCCAAGATGACCTTCAATTTATGTCCTTTCAGTTATTTACCCCCTGGAGGGAAGGATCCAGGTGGGAAGAACAGCAGACTACAAGTGAGTCCTGGGGTAGGCTGTCCCCCAGCCCCTCTGCCCTCCCACTCCTCCTGGGTGGGGTTTGGGATTGCTCCAAATTGCTCTGGAAAGTCAGAGACCCTGGAAGCAGCAGGAGCTGCAGGGTCCTTGGGGAACACTCCACTCCCACCCTGGAACTTGGGTATGGAATTTCAAGACACTATCCCCTGCTCTTATGCGGTTCCCAAAGTAAAGAGGAAGTTGTGAAACACATGGGGGTAGCGGATCTAAAAGCACCCTTTGGCAAAAAGGTGCCCTCCTTGTCCCCTTCCCTGCCCGAGTCTGGTTCCTGCCTGCTCGTGACATGTTCCTTGGGCTCACCTACCCTAACCAAAGGCCTCTCTCCTGATTTGGGAATCTGACTTGGGTTTCAGGATCCTCTCATGACTGGCCACCTGCGTGATCGGGCCCCTGGACAGTGGCTGCCTGCAGGCATCCCCTTCTATGTCCAGTGAGTCCAGCATCAGGGAGCAGGGGTATAGATAAAACAGGGGTGGGTTTGTTCCAGGAGCTTGTGATCACTGGTGGGAAGATTAAAAGGTTCAACATGTTTGATGGATGGAACTGGAGCAGCACAGTGGTTCTCGAGCCAACTTCTGGCACCTGTGCCACCTTTCTCACATGAACGGAGTCCCAGGGACACTCCCCTTTACAGGGCGGCTCTTTATCCCAGTGTTTTTAGGAATGGGGATCTGCTAAGTCCTCCATTCAGTCTGAAGGTGTCCCAGGCTGCCATCCAGGACTGGAAAACCATGCTGAAGCTTGTGACTGACAAGGCCAAGTTGCAGAATGGGGCTGTACATAAGTGAGTATGGGGTCTGGGGAGGCCAAAGTCTCCAGTCTCTCCTTACTGGGTTGGACTGTTCCTGAGGATGAAAAGACAAAAGGAGCATGTTCCCTCTAGCAGGACTTCCTCCTATACCACAGGAAGTGGCCTCTCTGACCCAGCCCTCAGAACCAAGGCAGAGCCTGGGTTACTGAGGGCCAGAGGCCAGAGGGTACCTGGGTGTAGGTGCACCTGCTCCCTCGCTCCTGCTGACTGTGAAGAGGCAATCTTGTCTACAAGTCCTTATCCTACCCACCTCTCCCCCAGACTCTGCACCCTGGAGGGGCTCACACTGTCAACAGGGGAGGCTCTGATGAATGGCCATTACTATGTGGCTGTTGGAGAGGATGAATTCAAGGCCCTTCCCTATCTGGAGCTGCTGGTGCCCAGTCCCTCCCTGCCCAGGGGCTGCTGGTACGTATGTGGGTTGCAGCAGAGAAAGCCGCCCTCTGGGGAGTGTGCTGACTGTCCTCTGCCCACTACAAGCCTTTCCTTCTTTCATTGTAGGTATCCTCCAGGCCTGAAGTGTAGACCCCCCAGGCAGAGGGTAGGTGATAAACAGGGCATGGGGATGGGGAGAACTCTGTCGACTTGGTCTCTGACCTAATTTCACTGCATCCTCTCAATACTCTTGTGAAACAGAGATTATCACCATTTTCCAGAGGTGGAAACTGAAGTTCAGAGGAGTAAAATGATTTGTTCAGGGTGACACAGTTATTGAGTGGCACAGGACAGACCAGGACTGATCTTCTGTGATCTTCTGGGTGAAGTTGTAGAACCTAATGCCTTCTCTTAATTCTTTTTTTTTTTTTTTTTTTTTTTTTAGTTGTAGATGGACGCGAAACCTTATTTATTTATTTATTCATTTATTTATTTATTTATTTATTTATTTATGTGGTGCTGAGGATTGTGCTAGGTGCCTTGCATGTGCTAGGCAAGTGCTCTATCACTGAGCCACAACCCCAGCCCCCAAATGCCTTCTTGATAGGTTGGATTCTGGGAGAGAAAGCTGGCATTCTTGGCACAGCAGGACCCAAGGGAAACTCAGCTTTCCATCCTATTCCAGGGCTGAACCCTCCTAAGACATGAGCCAGTGAGCATGAAGTGGGAGTCCAGTCTGGTTTTATTGGGCATCTTCATGCCAGGCAACCAGCTGCTCTGTCCCTGGATAGGAAGTCTAGTGGGAAGAAGGGGCAGAAAGAGGATGCAGTCTATGAAGGTAGATGGCACTGCCTCTCCCAAGCTCCCACAGACCTCAAGGCATGACGAAGCCTGAACTGAGGAAGAGGAAAGGTGAGACCTGCCAGCAACCAGGGTCTGAGCAACCAGGGTCCTTTCTGTAGGCCCAGGGCCTCAAGACACAGGTCACTCAGCCCTTTCCAAAGGAACCAGCACAAATTAAGCCACTTGCTTTCTATGCCAGACCCAGCAAGACATTCAGCCTAGAAGCAAGCTCCCCACTCTCTTGTTTCCATCAGGTGAGGGGCCCCCAGGGACCAGGCCCTTCTCAGCCAACCACCCCCATCTTTTTCCTCAGTGTTGGGGATTGATGTTGTGGTTTTTGTTTTGGTACCAGGGATTAACCACTGAGCGACATCCCCAGCCCTCTTTTTATTTTTTTGAGACAGGGTCCTGGGCCTACAGTTGCTTAGGGCCTCACTAAGTTGCTGAGGCCAGCCTTGAACTTGCAATCCTCATGCTTCAGCCTCCAAAGTCTCTGGGATTACAGGCTTGTGCCACTGTGCTCAGGCAGTGCTGGGGATTGAAACTATTCAATAACCTCAAACATTCTAGGTAGACACTTCAGCTACACTTTGACAGTAATACAGAATGGTACCTGCTATTGTTGGTGATACATGTTGGGGCAGAACTCCCAGGAATAGAGCTGGCTTTGACCTCAGCATAACTGTCTTCTACTTTCCCACTTACATGTCCAGTCCCTTGCTTTTTCATAGAGACTTTGTATGAAAAGATACACATGGAAAGCGCAATGCTTATCTCAAAAATCAAGAGGCTTCAGGGGTGGGATTTACAAGGGCTGGGGATGGGATTGAGGCCTGCCTCTCAACTTCCCTCCATCCTCTGAAGTAGTGGGGAATGTGGAACAAGCAGGGGAAGGGACGGAGCTACAGAAGTCAAGGGAAAGAAGGCTGAGGGCTCTGTGAACATCAGCCAATTGTGTGTCCCACATTAGGAGTTAAGGGAGTGTACAGGGCTCCTCACCCAAGGAGGGAGACAACAGGGGCCCGGGAAGTAGCGGATGATGAAGACACCTGGACAGAGCAGCCCTTGGACCAGGTAAGCTACAGGATCAGAAAGCCATACTTGGAGCTAGAAACTGGCAGTCCTGAGTCCCAGGAACAGTTCCTCCCCTTGTGATTGACTGAAAGATCTCCTAACATCTTGAAGCCTGACTTTCTACCTCATTAAATGAAGGAGAAGCTGGGCACGGTGGCACAGGAGGCAGGAGGATCGCCAAGTTCAAAGCCAGCCTCAGCACCTTAGCAAGACCCAAGGAACTTGTCGAGAACCTGACTCTAAATAAAATACAGAAAAGGGCTAGGGATGTGGCTCAGTGGTTGAATGACCCCAGGTTCAATCATTGGTACAAAAAAAAAAGAAGTTTTTTTTTTTTTGCCACCAGGGATTGAACCCAGGGGTACTTACCCAACCCTTTTTATTTTTTATTTCGACACAAGGTCTCACTAAGTTGCTTGAGGCTGGCTTTGTATTTGGAAATCTCCTGCCTCAGCCTCCAAGCCACTAGGATTACAGACTTGTGCCACCATGCCCAGCAGGAGTTCTTAATTTCTAGTCTTCTTTACTGGGGAGGGGGGCCTCCTGCAGGGGGCTAGAGGCTGGATACATGCCTGGCTCCATTCTGTACTCATCTCCTCCAGAGGGCTGCACAAATGGAGGAGGCCCTGTCCTTGGAACACAGGCCTGAGGCTGGGACTGCATCCTCAGCCTTAACCACTGCTGTACCATCTTGAGAGCCAGAAGCTCCAAAGAGAAACGGGAAACAGTTGGGTAGACACCTTTTTGTCCTCAGCCTCCAGCAGCCTATTCCTGAGAAGCAATGCCTCCCCTGTGCTCACGGGGAATATGTTTTCCTTAGCCCCTCCCCATTCTTCTAAGCCTACAGCCCAGTCTCACCTTCCTCTTCAGCAGAGCAGCCCTACCTGTGGAGGCTGTTTTCTGTCCAGAGAAAGGGGTGGCTGGCCAGGCATGGTGGCGCACACCTGAAATCCCAGCTTGGGAGGCTGAAGCAGAAGGATCAAAAGTTCAAAGCCAGCCTCAGCAAAACCAAGGCGCTAAGCAACTCAGTGAGACCCTGTCTCTAAATAAAATACAAAATAGGGCTGGGGCTGGGGCTCAGTGATTGAGTGCCCTGAGTTCAATCCCTGGTAACCCCCGCCAAAAAAAAAGGGAAGCAGGAGCTGACTGAGCTTGGGAGGGAGGCCAAAAATGTGAGAACAGGTTTGTCACAATAAAATAATACTTAACTAACACGTTTACCATAGATTTATTGAAGGCTGCTACAGGCCAGGTGTTATACTGGATACTAGTTAGGTGATACTGGGGCTCAGTTGTCCAGGGCTGGCAAGCAAGCATTTCTGCCCACATCATGGGTGGGAGAAGCAGGGCTAACAGAGTTCATCACTCCTGTATCTGCCCTTTGTGTGTGTGTGTGTGTGTGTGTGTGTGTGTGTGTGTGTGTGGTGCTGGGGATTGAACCCAGGGCCTTGTGCATGTGAGGCAAGCACTCTACCAACTGAGCTATATCCCCAGCCCTGTATCTGCCATTTTGATGCACCCTCTACTCCTCAGTTGCTCCCCTTAGTCACCAAGGCAGTGAGCACTGGAGGCCTCCCAGTCACATTTCTGGCTTAGAGACTGCAGTATTGCAGCTGGTCCTTTTGATGTAGCTGGGGCTCTGAAGTTCATGTAACCTGCCACCATGATGGTCCAGAGCAGGCCAGGGTAACAGTGGTTGGGTAATAGTCACCTGAGATTTTAGCAGAAGAGCTGCTGGGGCAGAGAGGCTGCTGCGGGTGAGTGTGAGGTCTCCTGTGCTAAATCCCAATAGCTGAACACCACATGGAGGTTACAAAACCCTTTCACTGCTGTTCTCTTATTGTGATCCATGAGGTAGCTAATATCCCCATAAGAGATGAGGAAGCTGAGACTCAGAGGGCAAGTTCTTGGTCCATCTGCTCATTGCCTGCACCTTGGCCCAGGGGATTCCTGGAGACAGCAAAGCTGGAAATCGGGTTTGGCCCACTCAGAAGGTAGACGGTGGCCTCTGGGTCTTGCTCAGTGAGCTTGTGATACAAAGTGCAATTCCTGTCATGGTGAGCACCATGCCAACGACTGCTCCTAGGATGGTGGGCAGAAAGCGAGAGGCTCTGAGTCCAGCCATGCCAGCAGGAAGGAGCTGGTACAGGGCTGAGGAAAGGGTTCATATGGAGCCCAATTCCAATTGCCACCCCCAGCCTCTATCTCCAGACTACTCAGGATTAGGAAACTGATGGCCACAAGGAAGCAGGAAAGCTGCAGAAGAAAGGGCAGGATGGGAGAAAGCCTTCTCCTCTCCCACCCATGGAAGATGGACTGGGAAAGAACTGTTATGTCAAAGCCCAGGCAGCTGCTCCCTACACTCCCAGCAGACTAACTTACGTTTTCCACCAATATCTTCTCCAAGGACCTTCCCAACAATCAGCGTGAAGACAATGGCCAGAGAGTTACAGATGGGCACAGCTAGGGTCAGATCTGAGTAGTCAGAATGAGAATTGCTGATATGCAAAATATGTCTCTCTAGGCATGAAATATTGTCATTTTTTCTTCATCATCATCATCATCATCACTTCATACCTCTAAAAAAGGCACTATGACCCCATTTTCCAGAAGTGACAACAAAGCTCAGGGTTGAAACCCAGGTCTCCTGACTCCAAGTTTAGTGCTTCCTCATGATTCTAGTATGAACACTTAAACTCTGAGACGAGACTGGTTTGATAGTAAGAGTGAGCTCCTTGCCACCAGAGAACTCCTGACATTTCAAGCACATCTGAACAATCAGGCAGGCACCCGAAGTCCAAAGGGTGTGACAGAACGAATGAAATAGCATCAAGCACAGCCACCATTTTTTAAGCACATACCATTTTCACAACAGCACTGCATGGGCAGTATTGTCATTTGACATAAAGGAAAAAAGGTTTAAAAAAGTCAAATAACTTGAGGCAAACTGAGGGTTTAAACCAAGGTCTGCCTGACTCCAAAGCCTATTCTCTTCCTGAACTAAAGAGATATGAACAAAGCAAAACATCAGGTGAAGCACATTCTGTTTGTGTCAGCTCAGGCTCAGGCCTTAGGTAAAGAGGAAAAAAGTGTCAAGCAAGAAGCCACATATCTGTTCAGGACACAGGACTGGGCCTCAGGTAGTCACCATGGCCCAGGATTTGTTTCCTAGTTTTGAAGCTCTAAGGGACGGACTTCCAGTAAGCAAACTAAAAGAAACAGACTAATAGCCTTAACAACATGATATTGCATACTTAAAATTTATTAAGAGGGCAGCTTTCCTGTTGTCTTATCACATTAAAAAAAAAGTGAAGGGGGAGCAAAGAGCTTGGTGCAATGGAAGAGCAAGGGTGTGTTAGAGGGAGGTGGACTTTGGTTCCCTGTATAATCTTGGTTAAATCAGTTGAACCCTGTGAGCCTATTTCCCCACATGTAAAACAGTGATAGTAAGATACCACTGTTAGTATCTTGTTGCAGGGCTGTTGTAAGATAAACTATCATAATGCATGTATACTCCCTGGCTGAAGTGGAGGTTAATAAAAATAGTGACTACTGTGTTGATTATTAGAATAGGTGGATATTAAAGAATGGAGGCAGAGTAGGTGAGGAGATAACAAGATTCTAAAATTACGATTTGCTCAAATCTTGGTACACTGCATGCCAGGTGGCAGAAGGTTCAAAATTCTTCTGCAGCAATTAATGCATTAGGCCAGAGGCTTAAAAAAAAAGTCTCATGAGTAGCCATTCCTAAATGTAAAACAGATCAAAGTGGAGCGACTAGTTGAAACTGAGTGGCAGGTATCATGGCTGTCTTGTCTGTCACCTTCCCATGGCCCCCTGAGGGGTTCCCCAGAACTAAATTTGGGGCTTAAACTTCTCTGGAGTCCCTTGGGGGTCTTGACTCCAGGGGAGGAAAACCATAGTATGGGGACTTTCATAGTAAAATTCAAAAGCATAAACTTTAATGTATAGCTTCAAATGCTTTTGCAGATTGCCCAAAGTTTTGTAATTTCATCTATATGACAAGAATCATGTCTGCTTCACAGGGTCATGATGGGAATTAAATATAATATGCAACACCAGTACAGTACCTTATGCAATAGAGGGCAGTCAACAAACGCTGGGAGAAAGGAAATTTATATTTATTGAGCTCCTATTGTGTGCCAGGCACTCTGCTGCTTCTCATATATTGAACTTAATCATCACAATGCTATGAAGCCAACTGTATAAAACCAAGGTTAAAATAAGGGACTTGCTCTAGGTCAGGCAGGTAGCACACAGTGGAAACAAAAGTCAGCATTTGGCACAGCAAAATGAACCTTCTGTCTTCCTCTGCTGCTGCACAAGACTGCCAGACTCCAGACCCACCTTAGTGCCTAGCCATATCTCCACTGTGCCTCTACCTCCAGAGGAGGCTACCAAGAGGGAAACAGTAACATGTGCTTTCCCTCACTGAAGGGGAACAAGGTGTTTTAGGCTCCCTCCTCAAAACAACTTTCCCAGATGGCCTCCACCAGTAAGCAGAGCAGCTGCACACCAGAGACCCACCTGTTGATGCCAGGGTGAAGTAGTAGAGAAGGGAGCCACACTGGTTGAGGAGAAAGGGCACCAGGTACTAGAAACAGGAGAAAACTGACGTCAGTGCAATAGCCTACTGAGCAGTATTGCCTTGAGCTTCTAGAAATGCCCAAGGAACACCAAGCACTCTGAGAAGGACCCTTCCAGGGCAAAGACAGAAACTGAACTCCACACCTTTGCCCTAAATGTCCTCTCCCTTAGCTTAACTACTTCCCATCCTGTAAGGTCTTGAGTGTCAATGTCACACCCTTCAGGAAGCCTACCCCAAGACCCCAGCTCCAGTCTCCCTCCTCCGAACTTTCACAACACTTTTATCTGTATACTTCTCCTGGCCCTTAACCCTGAGAAGTGGTGGTGTTCATGTGTTCTTTCCCACTAGCCTTGACTGGCAGACTTGGGGTCGGAGGCAGTTCTTCATAGCCCTTGTCCCCCCACCACCACCCCCAAGCCAATTTGATCCCCAAGCTCTACCTTTGTGAAGACTTACAAGTTACTTTATATAATTGAAGGGTACACAATAATAAAATACTAATAGCAATCATGGATGGAGCACTTACGATGTACTACGCCCAATGGTCAGTGCTTTATGTCTTACCTCAATCCACGCAACCGCCCTATGATTATTATTATAATTTCCATTTTACAGATGATTAAATTGAGGCTCACAGAGGACAAGTGACTCCTCCAAGAGCTTCTTGAGAGTAAATGATGGGGTTGGGATTCTCACCCAGACCTGTTTGACTCCAGAGACCAAATGTTTAGCGGCCATTCCTCCGAGAGAGGGGCCATTCAGAGACGCACCTCAAAGTTCAAGAAAAGGGTCTTCATCTCCTGCAGCAACTGCCGGACCCAGGTCCGCTCATGAACCTGCTGAAGGCCGGCGGAGGCCCTCTTCAGCAGCGGCTGCGTGCCGCCCCACAGAGCGGCCACCAGCACCAGAGCCAGCACCTGCCCTGAATGCAGATGGACCGAGACTCGAGTCACCCTGAACGCCAGCCCCACAGGCCGCCCGCCGGGCCTCGCCCTCCTCTGGCTCCTCGCCCCAGCTCGCCCCCCGCACCGCCCCTCCGCCCTCCAAAGCCCTGGGCTGCGCTTGACCGGGAGGACAGGCCACTGGAGGCGGGGTAGCTGGGTCCAGGAGCCGAAGGACTGGGGTCGTAGCAGGGGTCGGGGTTCGGGAGTGGAGGGGAGCAGGAAATGAACTCGGGTTAGGGATGTGGAAGTGAGTGGAAGGGCGGAGCCCACTACCCACCCAGAGACGCCGCCATGGCAACACTGCTCTCATCTACTTCCGGGAGCGAGGGGGCGGAGGCCCGCGAGCGGAAGTGGCTCCAAGCCTCTTCCGGTCCTGCTCACGCCTTACTCTCCTCGCGTTGCCGCCGGGATGGTGAGTTGCAGAGTTGGGGGTGTTGCGGTGGGGGGTCCCGGGCCCGGAGGAGGTCCGGTCCCGGGCGCTGACACTCCTGTCCTGTCCCACAGAAGCCGATCCTGCTGCAGGGCCATGAGCGGTCCATTACGCAGATTAAGTATAACCGCGAGGGAGACCTCCTCTTCACCGTGGCCAAGGACCCCGTGAGAGCCGGCGTAGGGCGGGCGGGACAGGCCGAGAGGGCCGGGGAAGGGCGAGTTCTTTCTGCCGGGACGCTGGGTGGATGAGCCAGTTTTGCCGCCAGAGGGGAACCTAAGAACACCCCATTCTAAAAAAGTAGGGAGATGCAGTTCCCAGGGTAGGTTGATGCGAGCATTCTATCTAGGAAGGTGGGAAAGAACTCGACTCTTGGTAGGGGGCAGTAATTGGGGAGAAGAAAAACAAGAGACCACTGCGGGTGGGGAACAGGGACAAGGATCAGCTCGTTCAGGTGACCCAGACGATTCCTGAGAATAACTAAACTGTCCTACCAGGATAGAAGAACAAACCACGTCCAGTAGGACAAAGCTGATCTGTGGATTGCAAGCTGTATCATGGAGTGTTAACAAGGCCCTGGCTTCAATCCCCAGTGTCAGGAAAAGAAGAAGAAAAAGAGAAAAAAAAACCACGAGGCTTAATGAGGGTGCCCCTCGTCTCAGTTCAGTCAGTCCCACCTGCTACTCAGAGCACAACCTAGCAGTACGGCCTCCTGAGGCACCTGCATACGGAGGCAGTTAACAGTGGGGATCTGGAGTCAAACTGATTTAATTTGAATCCTAACTACTAGCAATGTTACTTTGTGCATGTCAGTTAACATTCTAAACAAGTTTCCCTTCTTATAAAGAAAGGAACTTTTAGGGCTGGGATGTAGCTCAGCAGCAAATACTTGTCCCCCAAAGGAGAAGACCTGGGTTAGATCCCCAGTTCCAAAAAAAAGAAAAGTGGAAAAAAAAAAAAAAAAATTATATATATATATATGAACTTATAGTAAGTACCTCCTTAACCACATGAGATCATGCTTATAAAGAGCTTGGCACAGTTTCTGATGCATATGAGTACCTAATTAATATTAATCACTTATATTTAAGTTCCTTAGACATCATTTCATTGGAGCCTCACAGCTCCCCTTTGAAGAAAGCATTATTGTTCTGGCCATTTTAAAGATGGAAAAACTGAAATTAAGAGGGGTGAAGTACCATACTTGAGATCACACCATGAGATACTGATAGAGCAGGTACTGGAACCCAGACTTCCCTAGCACAAATTCCTCCCAAAGCTAGTGTTGTTCTGGACTGGAGTACAACCTGACCTTTTAATCTTGAGAGATTCTGAGTCCAGGAGAGGGCAGACCCAGCAAATGAGGATGCTTTTGCAAACCTGACTACCCTGCTGTTTACATTCAGAAAGGGATGAGAACCTATGAGTTTTACCAGCTCTCTTGCCCAAGAAATCAGCAGGAGAGGGCAGAAATCGCCTGGGGAGAGACTGAGGAGGGTTTCTGGGGCAAAATAGGAAGCCATTGCTCTTCCTGGGATGTGAACCATCCTGTCATTTGGCTCCTCCAGATTGTCAATGTATGGTACTCTGTGAATGGCGAGAGGCTGGGCACCTATATGGGCCATACTGGTGCTGTGTGGTGCGTAGATGCTGACTGTATCCTTGTTTTGCTCTGAAGCTGTGCTCTAGGATCTGCCAGCAGCGGGGTTGCTGACCTGGAGGTGGGAGTTTGGGATGCTGGTGTGGGTCTATAGAATAATACCTCCTACTCCCAGTCTCTTCACTGGTTGGGGAAACATTCAGGACAAGTTCCAGTTCTGGATTAGGAGGTTAGAATGCTCTGAATTGAAAGGAAGAAAGGCTCTTTGGGACTGAACTGGGAGGTGATTTGGTTGACCTTCGAAGAGGACAAGGGCTCAAGTGAACTTAGTCAAGTTTCTTAACACCCTCTTCAGGGGACACCAAGCATGTCCTCACTGGCTCAGCTGACAACAGCTGTCGTCTCTGGGACTGCGAAACAGGTAAACTTCAGTCATTTACTCGTTCAGCAAAAAGTGACCATCTAGAGGGTACCTCTCTAAGTAAACAGGTTTGAGGAGAATACAAGATAAATCCAGAGATGGTTCCCAGTCTAGAGAATAGGCAATAAGTAAGGTAGAGGAGAAAGAAGTATTACAGTAAGATAATAAGCCGTGATAGAGGAGACAGTGCTGTGGAAGGCCAGAGGGGAGCAACGGACTGCCTAGAGTGAGGGTGGGGGCAGCCCTGCAAGGTTTCCCAAGGTAAATGTCACATGAGCTGGGGCTTAAGGGAAGAACACGACATCATTACTTTGGCACATGCACGAAGACTGTCGTGTCCAAGTCATCTGATCTGGTTGGAGTCCGGCTTTTTGAGAAGTGGAATAGACAGCCAGGGGAGAAGATGAGGCTAGGCCAGAAGAGTCCTTGGATCCCAAACTCAGAAGCTTGGCTCTGTTCTGAGGGGCTTGGCAGGAATTAAGCATGCTGTGGAGGTCCCTGAGGAGGGAAGAGTGGCAATCTACTAAGCTTTAGCAGGGTCCTGGAGCAGTGGAAGAGCTAACTCTGAAGACGGGGAGCCTAGTAAGCTAATCTTAGTACATATTTAAGGTATCCAAGCCAGGCTGGACCTTGGGCTGGGGTTCAGGTGAAGGGTCCAGCTTCAGTATATATTTACTGGCATCCAGTTCTATGCTGGGCACTAGGGACATCCAGAGAATCAGACCAGGTCCATTCTATGGAGTAGCAAAGTCTGTGGGAGAGACAGATAGACTGTCATCCATTATGAGCAGTGCCATATTAGCAGGGTGTGTCACAGGGGACTTTGGGGAAGAATTGAAAAAATTTGAACCAAAGCACAGCAGAGAAGAAGAGTGGTGGGCACCAGAGGCAGGAGCACCAGTGAGGTGAGACGAGAGGCAGGTCCTCCTTGCAGTGATTATGGGTAAGTTGTACCAGACCCCGCCTTTCAGGGAAGCAGCTGGCCCTACTCAAGACTAATTCAGCAGTCCGTACCTGTGGTTTTGACTTTGGGGGCAACATCATCATGTTCTCCACGGACAAGCAGATGGGCTATCAGTGTTTTGTGAGCTTCTTTGACCTGCGGGATCCAAGCCAGATTGGTGAGGGCCAGGGAAGGGGCTGGGATGGGGCCCGGATGGGGCCAGGGCCTGTGTTGGGGTTGAGGTGAAGGGCCAGCTCCAGAGGCCTGATATCAGCTGGGCCCTGATATCTGCTGACCCCTACAGACAACAATGAGCCCTACATGAAGATCCCTTGCAATGACTCCAAGATCACCAGTGCAGTTTGGGGACCTCTGGGAGAGTGCATCATTGCAGGCCATGAAAGTGGAGAGCTCAACCAGTATAGTGCCAAGGTAAGGGACCAAGTGGGGCCTGAGCCCACCACAAAGATTTCCTACAAGAGGAGGCTAGCACAGTGGTTAAGAGCGAGGGCTGGATACAGACATAGAAGTCACCACTTTCTATTTGGGTGGCCTTGAGCAAGTTACATAACTTCCCTAAGTCTGTATATCTGTAAAATGTCTCAAGGATCAAATTACATAAGGTGTTTGAAAAAGTTGTCACAAAGTACTCAGGATACATTAACAATGATGACAAATATTTTCCTGCCACCACAAAGCTAGGTCCTATGCTAGGCTCTTAGGCTAAGAAGTGAATCAGACATTGTCTGTACTCCAGGGGGACAGAAACTTGCAAACATTTGGCCTGTGGGTGAGATTGTGAATTGTGCCACCATAAAGGTCTCAACCAAGTATGGAAGGTGAACCGTGTCACAGAGAAGGTGGCACATACACTGCCTTGTGAAGAAGAACTTCAAACAGGAAGAGTAGACTATTCCAAAGACAAAGGGAATGGCAAAAACAAGGCCCACAGTTAAGGAAGTACATGGATTCTTAGGTAATCACTGGTGTAGGAGAACTGGAGAGGCCCTATATTTTCAAGGTCCTTAGTATCTAAAGGCAAGGAGTTGATTTCCCTTTAGGCAGTAGGGAATCTTTAAAGGGTTATTGTTACTAGGTGCAGTATTGTATATCTGTAATCCCAGTGACTCAGGGTACTGAGGTAAGAGGATTCCCAAATTCAAGGCCAGCCTGGGCAATAAAAAATAAAGGTCTGGGGTTGTAGCTCAGGGATAGAGTGCCCCTGGGTTCAATGCCCTGTACCAAAAAAATTTTAAAAAGCAGCACCTGGGCACTCTGTTGCATGCGTATAATCTCAGCAATTTGGGAGGCTAAGGCAGGAGGACTGCAATTTTGAGGCCAGTCTTAGCAACTTTGTGAGACCCTGTTACAAAATAAAAAGTGCTGGGGACGTAGTTCAGTGGTCCCTGGTATAGAAAGATTTAGAAATTTAGGGGTAACTGATTAGATTGAAGGAATGAACCAAACAGGGAGTCCGGGTTATCTCGGTTTCTGGGGAACAGTGGGCTAATAGGAATTGGAGCTGGTCAGAGTCTCACAATTCCTCCTTCCTCAGTCGGGGGATGTATTGGTGAATGTCAAGGAGCACTCCCGGCAGATAAATGACATCCAGTTATCCAGGGACATGACCATGTTTGTCACAGCATCCAAAGACAACACAGCCAAGGTAAGCCTGGGCAAGAGGTCTGGTGGGGCTGTACCAACCCTTTAGCTGCCCCCAAGAAGGCACCTTTTATAGATTTCTCCCTGTCTTCTCTCTCCAGCTCTTTGACTCCACAACCCTTGAACATCAGAAGACTTTCAGGACAGAACGCCCTGTCAACTCAGCTGCCTTGTCTCCCAACTATGACCATGTAAGGGAACCCAACTCAGGCCAAGCCTCAGAAAGCTTCTTGGATCAAGATGTTTGTTTAGCAGCTACGCTACAAACATTGTGGGGAAATGGTGTCAAGCAGAAGGGGGAGCAGTAGCAAAGCTGAACAATTATGTAGCCACAGGGGACTGGGCAGGAAGTAGCTGAAGTGTCTATTCATCCCTGCCCCTGGCATCCCCCTGTTGTGATGTGAGAGATGTTAAGATTTACAGGGCAGAAGAAAAACAAAAAATAGACTTATCTGCCCTTTGGGCTTATCTGGACTTTCTTCCCTTCAGGTGGTGCTGGGTGGTGGTCAGGAAGCCATGGATGTAACTACAACCTCCACCAGGATTGGCAAGTTTGAGGCCAGGTAAAAGGGAAGGGCGGTCTTCCAAATGGTATCCATGTGGAGTGTGTCTTTTATGATAAATACCATTAGACACCAGGAAGTGCAGCCAGTGTGATAAGTGTGTCATGATAGCAATTAAGATTGTGAATTCTGGCCAGGCATTGTGGTCCCAACAGCTCAGGAGACTGAGGCAGGAGAATGACAAGTTCAAAGCCAGCTTCAGCAACTTAGCAAGACTCTAAGCAACTTAGTGAGACCCTGTCTTAAAATAAAAAGGGCTGGGTATGTAACTCAGTGGTTAAGTGCCCTGCCATTCAATCCCTAGTACCCAAAAAAAAAAAAAAAAAAAAAAGGAAATTTAATTTTGTCACATACCATTAAATATACCATTATATTTCTCTGTGCCCATGCTTTTTTTTTTTTTAAACCAGGTTACTTAACCACTGAGCCACTCCCCCCACCTCCCACCATAACAGGCATTGAACCTAGCAGTGCTTAACCATGGAGCCACATCCCCAGCCCATTTTTAATTTTTTTTATTTTGAGACAGGGTCTCACTAAGTTGCTTAGGGCCTTGCTAAGTTGCTCAGTCTGGCTGGCTTTGAACTCGTGATCCTCCTCCCTCAGCCTTACGTGCCATTGTGATTACAAGCATGCACTATCAAGCATGGCGGGTGGTCTTGAACTTGAGGTCCTCTTACCTCAGCCTCCCAAGTCTCTGGGATCATAGGCATGCACCACTGCACCTGGCCATACTTCTTGACTGTATAATGGGACAGTAATAGTATACTTCGTGAAATTTTGCTGATTAAATAAATGGACCAATATTTGTTAGAACATCGTGCAGCACATAATAAGCACTCATTAAGTATTAGCTATGTTCAGGCAGACATTTGGGGCCCTTCTTCCCCTGGCTTATCTTACTTTGTTCATTCATTTTCACTTACTGTAATCTCCCTGCTTTATTAACTTTTTATATAGTTTGCATTTTGGGGAATGCTACCTTAGATGGGTTTTGAAGAAGATGGAGAATGATTAATGGGATCTCTCCTCTCCCCTTTTCTCTCCTCCAGGTTCTTCCATTTGGCCTTTGAAGAAGAGTTTGGAAGAGTCAAGGGCCACTTTGGACCTATCAACAGTGTTGCCTTCCATCCTGATGGCAAGAGGTAGGACCTCAGTGAAGGGAGTGAACTTAGCCACTCACTTTCCATGCCAGGCCCCACAGGCCTGCCTCTGCCACAGCCATCTGACTTGACCTTGCCCATCTTTTTCCAGCTACAGCAGCGGTGGTGAAGACGGTTATGTCCGCATTCACTACTTTGACCCACAGTACTTCGAGTTTGAGTTTGAAGCTTAAGAAGCTGGATCTCCATCCAGGCCAGGAAGACTACTCATAGAAAGTTTTGGACTCTGAGAAATAAATTAGTTTGATAATAAATGGTTTTTAGTTATACATTTTGTGAGGTCTGCTCATCGTTATCCCTCCTCACTAATACCTCAGCAAGCCAATACCAGTCATGTATACCTTTATTATTTAGGCCTTCTCCCTATACTTTAGACACTTGCAAATTAGAACTTCAGTATTCTGGGCTGGCCTAGGTCATAGGCATGCTCATCAAAGGTCAGAGGTCCTGAGGGGCCTGGAACGGTTTCAAGGAGTCATTGCTTAGGTTGGGAACTCAAGCAGAAGCTGTGGGCTGAGTCTCCAGTCTTCTCCCTTTCTGTCACTATTTGCCACACCTTCTCCCATGCTACTTCCGAAGGCTCAGGTGGGCGAGTCCAGCGCAGAAACAGGCCTGCGGAAAAGGAAGACAAGTGAGGAAGCTGAACAGAGAAGATAACTACCCAGGGGAGGTGGGTGGTCACCTTGCCATAGCCGCAGGCTCTGGGGCTCCACAGAAGGCCAAATGGCCAAGGGATTGGGCACATAGAGTGGGTTCCGGAGTTTTCGTTGTTCCTTTGGCTGGTTGAGCCCAGACCACAGAGAATGTGTTCTAGTCCTCACTTCACAGAGGCATCTGTAGAGAACAAGGGAGTGAGTTCCAGCTGTGCCCTTGGGGATTCTGGGGGTGCAGCCCTGGTTAGTATGGGGACAGCCACTCTGGGGCAATGATAGCCTCTCTTTTTTCTGCAAAGGATAGTAACAGTCAAATCTATTGGGACTCTAGAATAAAACGGGAACAAGACAAAACCCTATGGAGTTGTTTAGAGGGAGAAACAAATTAAGTTTTGCCTAAGTGTCAGGGAAGGCTAATTAAGAATGTGCTACTTGAGCTGGGTCTAACACTAGAAGTTCACCACATCTACAAAGGTGTGCTATAATTTGGATCTGGAATTTCCCTTAAAAGTCCCTTATGCTAAAGTTTTAAGTTTCCATCTTAATGTTCTTAGAAAGTGATAGAAACTGAAGAAGTGGGCCCTCATGGGAGGTCGTCAGGCCATTGTGGGCATGCCTTTAAAGGGGATATTGGGACTTCAGAACTCATTGTACTTGGACACAATACCTTTATTTTATTTATTTATTTATTTATTTAATTTATTTATTTCTTTTTGCCGTGCTGGGGACTGAACTCAGGGCCTTGTGCTTGCAAGGCAAGCAAGCACTCTACCAACTGAGCCATATCCCCAGCCCTTTATTTATTTTTATGTGATGCTGAGGACTGAACCCAATGCCTCACACATGCTAGGCAAGCACTCTGTCACTGAGCTACAATCCCAGCACCCCCCACTTTGTTCTGGCCACGAGGTGAGACGAGAAGAGTGGTTTTATTCTGCCACATATTCATGCCCAAAAGCAACCAAGCCAACCAATCATGGACCAAGACCTCCAAAACTGAGCCAAAATAATTTTATATTATATATTATATAATATATAATTATATATAATATGTATGTATTTATAGCCAAAATATTAAATATAAAATATTTTATATATATATATAAATTTTTTTTTAGTTGTGGAGGGACACAATACCTTTATTTATTTTTATGTAGTGTTGAGGATTGAACCCAGTGCCTCACACGTACTAGGCAAGCGCTCAACCACTGAGCCACAGGCCCAGCCCAAAACTTCTCTCTCTATAAGTTGATTATCTCAGGTATTTTGTTACAGTAATGGAAAGCTGACTAATAACATGTAAAAACTTGAGGGGTGGGGGGACTGCATGAACCAAAGGAAGAAAGTGAACAATGACCCAATGAAAATACTTGTAGATCTCGCCCGGCGCAGTGTTGCACACCTGTAATCCCAGTGGCTCAAGAGTCCAAAGCTAGCCTCAGCAATGGCACAGTGCTAAGCAACTCAGAGAGACCCTGTCTCTAAATAAAAATAAAAAAATAAATAAATAGGGCTGGGGATGTGGCTCAGTCAAGTGTCCCTGAGTTCAATCCCCAGTACCAAAGGAAAAACAAAAAACAACTTGTAGGTCTAGACCAATGAGTTATTTTTAAAAACTGATGAAAGTGGAGGCAGGGCAACCATAGGAAGGCTGCTGAACATTCCAGATGGAAAGAAATGAGTCTGGATAAGGGGAGTGGGAAGGACCTCTGGCAAGAGAGAAACAAGCTAAGTTTTTAGGAGAAAGGCTAAAGATAAGAGATGGGGAGAGGGAGACAAAGATAACAGTTTCTAACCTGGATGAACCATGAGTGGAGTTGGTAAAACAAGACAAGGTGTGGGTGAAGACAGGCAACAGAAGTGACTAAATATTTTCTCCACCTTGAGACACTCCCTCCTCCATCTCTCACTGATGAGACAAAAGCTTATGGAGCTGATTGGGAGCATATGCAACAAGCCAACCAAATGATAAAAAGTTACCACTTTTATGTGCCTACTATTTGCCAGGTACCTGCTAACCACTCTATTCTTCAACTCAGTTAATCCTCATAGTCCCCCTATGGATTATGGCTACTATTGTCCTCTCTGTGAGGAAACAAAGATTGAAAGAGGTTTATTACACAAATGGTATGCCTTTACGCCATGTACAAACAGAGAAACAACATGTATCCCATTTGTTTACAATAAAAAAAAAAAAAAAAGAAAGAGGTTTGCTTATGATTGATCACTTAGCAGGTGAGTGGTGGAGTTGAAGAGTCCAGATAATTTAACTCCACTTTCAACCTCTATTCCATGGCTCCACTAGAATCCACTTTGCAAAGTTATAGAGAGCCCAGGAAGCATTTATTTATGCAGAAATCTTTTTGCTGGGTGCAGTGATGCATGCTTGTAATCCTAGCAACTCAGGTAGCTGAGGCAAGAGGATCACAAATTTGAGGTCAGATTCAGCAACTTAGCAAGAATCTGTCTCAAAATAAAAAATCAAAAAGCTCAGTGGCAGCCCACGCACCTGGAGGAGGGAGCAGCAGCAACGATGGGAGATCCTGGTGGTTTACCTGGTGGTTTACCGAGCACAAAGCCCATGATCATCTTCTCTAGGCTCCCCACCAGGGAAAGAAGGGTTGCCTGCGCCCAGAAGGACTACGTCTATTCATCCCCCACTACCTGGCATACCGTGACCATCAAGAGGGCACCCGAGAGCCCTTATGACAGCTCACAGTGTCGCTGGGCACCGTACTCTGCCCGAAGGAGAGCGCAGCTCCTCAGACGGCCCTGGTCCTGGACAATGGAAGACCTGTTCAAGTATGAACTGAGCGAGACGGACCAGGTCTACCTGGACCTCGAGGCAGTGGGCATCATAGGTACCACCCCTCTGCACGTCCCCCCAGAGGACCAGCCCGGCTTCTCCAGTCAGGACCAGGCCTGGGAGCACCCCCCAGGCAGCGCCCAGCCCCCGGGCCCCGGCACCTCTGACCCCTCAGAGGCCGAGGCCCAGGCCCTGGATGCCTTCAAGAGACTCTCAGTCTCTGCCTCCACCTCTGCGGACTCAGAGGAAGGTGACCTTGAGGACTCGGACAGACCAGGTCCAGGAGATCACTGAATGTGTGGGTCCTGGCTCTGGCTACTTTCGCATCTGATTACTGCCCCTACCTGTCATCTGGGTCACTGGGTCGCATGTCTGGGTTTCCGGTCTAGGGGTGGAAGGGGTGTTCCTGGGCGCACTTCCTTCCACTGCTGCTGCCCACAAGCTCTCTAAGGGGCTGTGCCCATCACCCGCAGGACACTGGGTATTGAGTGTCATGTTTCTCCTGCAGGCTTGTGTCCCACCTGCAGTTTTAATCTGTTCCCTGATGACTATTAAAATATTTTTGCAAGTTAATTGATTTTTTTTTTTTTTTGTGGGGGGTAGTATGGGGATTGAAGAAAGGGTTGCTCAACTCCTGAGCCACATCCCCAACCCTTTTTAATATTTTATTTAGAGACAGAGTCTGGTTGAATTGCTGAGGCTGACGTACTTGCGATCCTCCTACCTCAGCCTCCGGAGCACCTAGGATTACAGGCGAGGCCCTGTGTGTTCTCATGGATTTTCTTCACTCATTTCTGTTTATTCTGTGCTCCTGACGATTACAGCTTCTCCAGTTTTTCCCCATTTGTGATTGTTTTCTTTAGTAGGATTTGGTTTTCATTGTTAATTTTTAGTACTTTTCAAATTACTTGTCGGGATCCTGTTTAGTCTTTTCATTTCTATCAGTGAAAGACTGATGTGTTGTAAAATAGAATAAATTACAATTTAAATATCAAAAAAAAAAAAAAAAAAAAAGCTCAGTGGTAAAGCATCCCTGGGTTCAATCCCCAGTACCTAAACAAAAATGCTTTCCCCTTCAATCTTTTTATGCTGGGGGCAGGGGGCCAGGGGATTGAACCCAGGGGCACTTAAACATTGAGCCACATCCCCAATTCTTTTTATTTCGTTAAATTAATTAGGGTCTCACGAAATTGTATAAACTGGCTTTGAATTTGTGATCCTCCCGTCTCTGCCTCCGGAGCCACTGGGATTATAGATGTGTGCCACTGCTCTGTGCTCCTTGTTTTCTTTTTTTAATATATTTTTATTAAATTTATTTTTAACTGATACATACAAACAAAAGTTGTACATGTTAGTGGGGAAATGTGATATTTCAATACATATGAACATTGTGTAATATTTAAATCAAGTTTAATATCTGCTCCCTCAAACACCAATTTTTTCTTTTTTTTATTTTTTTTTCTGGTACTGGGGATTGAACCTACAGGTGCCAGACCACTGAGCCACATCTGCAGCCCTATTTTTCTTTTGAGAGTCTCACTAAGTTGCTTAGGGCCTTTGTAAGTTGCTGAAGCTGGCCTCGAACTTGCGATCCTCCTGCCTCAGCATCCTGAGTCGCTGGGATTACAGGCCTGCGCCACTATGCCCAGCCACCATGCTCAGTCACTTATCATTTCTTTATGGTGAAAACTTTCAAAATACTTTTTTTCCTGTTCTGGCTTTTATTTATTTTTTTAAATTATTATTATTATTATTTGCAGTCCTGGGTCTCAAACACAGGGCCTTGTGTGTACTAGGCAAGCACTCTACCACTGAGCTACCTCCCCAGCCCTCCTCTGGCTTTCCTTAATCTACAATTCATTGTTGTTATCTATAGTCATCCTACTGTGCGATAGTACCCCAGAACTTCTGTTTGTATCCAACTGTAACTTAGTACAGTCCTTACTTCAAGGTAGGGGTGCACTTGTTCTTGGCAATGAACAGAATGGGTAGACGTGAAGGATTGGTTTTAGACTCATCTCTCTTTGGGTTTGCAGATGTTAGAGGGAAATGTGAGATTGGGAGGAAAAGGAGGGAAGGCCACAAGAGTTTTCCTAAAAGAGACATTCATCGACGGGGAAAGATGGCCTCGAAGGAAGCAGCAGGCATCTGCCCCGACCTACCTTAACACACGATTAGCTCACCTCTCCTTTTCACTGTTGCAGAGGAAGGTGCCAAAAGGCGAGGCATAGGCGTGTTCAAATAGTGCCAACAGCAGCCCCTCCCCAAACTCCAGCGACAGCGGGAACTGGCGGCCCAGCTGCCACACGCAGTCCAGGAAGAGGAGAAAGGTGGGTGCCTCGTGCTTGGGGCGGGTGTGAGAGAAGGCCGAGTGGGCACAGCGCAGCTGGAAGGGGTGGCCAGCCTGGGGAGGGGGCAGAGGCATGGGCAAGGGAGGCAGGGTTTCTGGACGGAGGGATAGGGCTTGGACTGGGTGGCCACTTACCTGGATCCACTCCCGCTCCACCAGTTCCTGGAATCCAGTAATGGTCCGGCTCAAGGGGTCCAGGATAAGTTGGGTCAACGAAGTCACAAGCAAGGTGCTATCTGTGCCTTCGGCCCCATGCACCAGGATGCAGGCTCCTTCCCTACCATGGGAAGGGTCCAGGGCTCATCAATAGTGGCAACTTCTTCCCTGCCTGGGGTGGCCAGGCCAGGAGTAGAATGTGCTCAGTTCTGCACCATATTTGCTTATGAATCATGGTTTTGAGAGCTCTGCCCATCCCACCATACCCATTCTGTCTCATAGGGTAGGAATTTTACCTTTCCATGCCTTGGGCTGCCAGGCAGGCGGTGCTCAGTGCCTCCTTCACATGTGCCAGCCAGCGGCAGCCCTCTAGCCGACTAAGCCAGCGGTCCATGCTCTGCTCCGTGTCCCCACAAGCCTCCACTAGGCGCACAAAGCTCTCCTGGAGAGCCCGTCCCCTAAGCGAAAGGGAATCTGGTCATTCTTTCCCCAGCCCAAGCTCTGGGTGAGCAAGTGGAAGCAAGAGCTCCATCCCAATGAGGCAGGGAAACAGAACTTTCTGAGGAGCCCATCTGATAAGAGGGACATAGGACCCTTTGGGGAGCCAGTCTCATGGGGAACAAAACCCATGGAAGAGCCCTAATCTGATGAAAATCATGTCATGTCTTTGAGAAACCCTCAATCTTATGGGGCAAACAAAGACTCTTAGGGGAGCCCTAGTCTGTTGGAAGGAAGCATTGCATTACCTGAGGGGTCACAATACCTGGAAGTACCCCAGTACTTTTGGGATTCTGCATCTGCTCCTACCTCTCAGACACCACTCTGCTCAAGACTACCAATGACCCCTCTTCCAGAAAAGCTAATGCCACCAGTGAGTCCCTACCAGAAAATTCAACAGATTTTTCCACCCTGTTCAACATTTTCAGCAACTGCCCACTGGCTTTTGGATAAAGTCTAAACTCATAACCATGGTTTTCAAGACCTTTGCTCTGGACCCCATTCTGCCCCTTAGCTGCATCTCTCCCACTTCCTATCCTATGCTTCTACCACCCCAAAGTGCTTGCAGTTCCCCAAACAGGACAAATGACCAGGCTCTCTCTGCAGTTCCCCCTACCTGAAATGGCTTTCTCCCTCCTAGCTAACTCCTCTTTCTCTCTCAGGTCTCACCAAATCACCCTATTTTCAGGGAAACCTCCTTCAAATTACTGAGACAGGGTGCCTCCACTTACTGCTACTTATTTCATTGAGTTCTAATTGCCCATTTGCTACTAAACTCTGCATGTCAAGGCTGCCCACCGTGGCAGCCTCTATGATCAATGTTGGGTGAATAAATTAATAAGAGTTTTGTATATTGATAGGGAAGCAGTCTACTCTCCCCAAAGCAACAGATACATCTGTATCTGTGCATGTGGGGTGTGTGTGTGTGTGTGTGTGTGTGTGTGTGTGTGTGTAGGGAGGTTGTTCTAGGAATACCAATTTCAACTTATGTAAAGAGGTATTTTTTCTTTCCAGGCAGAATTGGGGTATATAGTGATGAACTCCCTCATTTGTGGGTGTGCAAGTGGGGATGGCCAGCTGGCAGGATGGCTGCCAGGAAAGGCCTAATCGTCTTCCAGGGCCCTGACCCTCCTTTTCCTCCCACACACACATTCATGAAGAAAATCTAACTCCATCAGAGACCCCCACCAGAAAATCTAACGGATTTTTCAGCCCTGTTCAAAGTTTTCAGTGGCTCCCATAGCTTTTAGGATAAAGTCCAAGCTCATAACCATGGTTATGCAGCAAAGCATCTCCAGCAGCAAAGCCTGAGAGAAGATGGGGGGGAGGGGGGCGCCCTACCTCTCCAGGGGTCGGTGCAGTCGTTTCCAGCCAGGGTAGGCGGCCTTGGCCTCTGTGCCCCCTCCAGTCATGCGGGCCTGTTTAGCGGCCTGGGAGGATCGTGTGTCCACTATGAAGCCCTGAGCCCCAGGGCGAGCCCCTGTCAGTACAGCTCGCAGCAAGTCCTCATCCTCAGCACAGCGTCTCTTCTGAGGACCAGTCAGCGGCTGACTGGAGCGTAGCAGAACCTACGGACAGGGACCCAGCCCAGGTTCAGGAATTGGGCTCTGAGCTTGGGGAGCCCCTGGGCCAGGCCTATACGCAAGAGCCGCCTACACCAGGAAAGGGTGGACTGTGGCGCTGGGGGCTTAGGGACGGAATTCACAAGGCTTCAGATGGGTTCTTGGAGGGTCCTAGCTGTGGCCAGAGGTGGGAGGGTCCCTGTGAGCAGACACCAGCCCTGGGTTAACAAAGACTAAGCTTCAAGGGGCTGGGGGCGGGACCCGAGAAAGGTGAGATCCTGAAAGGCGGGAGGGGCGGGGCCAGCGTCAGGACCCGGGGATTGCCCGGAGGAGGCGGGGCTTGTTGGAGGCAGAGCGCGGCGGGTCCTGAATGGGGCAAGAGTCCCCGGCTGCAGCCAGGCGTAAACCGGCCCTGCCAGGCCACAAAAGGGCTCGTAGGTCTCAGGGCGGAGCCTGGGGAGGGGCTGGCTCACGGTTCCGCTGGGAGCGTGGTGGTAGCAGAGCACTGGGAAGCGGCCTCCTTGACGGAAGCGGGCGCACTGCGCCAGGGCATCGTCGTCCACCGCTCGAGGCACTATTACCGCACGAGGGTAACTGGAGCACAAACTAAAGTCCTGGTTCACCTCGCTCAGCCGCCACGCGTTGGTCTGCAGCACAGAGAGGCCGAAGGCCAGGTCTAAGACACCCAATGAGTGCCCAGTCGGCGTGCCCCTTCTGGACCCGGTGCTTCCTCATTCCCAGGTCCTTATGACCGCTCCCACCTCGCGAGCTACTCGCTTGTAGTAGCGTTCGGGTGGGTGGAAGTGCCAGGCGTCGCCCAGTCTCAGGCCCTTGGGACGGTAGAAGAACGGAAAGGAGGTGATGACCGATTCCAGGGAGGACAGCGCCTGGGGACGGAAGTCCGGGGCTCTAGGATTTGTTTCGATAGAGTACACTCCAGCCCCTCTCTTCAGCTCCCACCTCTCCGTGTACCCTCGGCCATCCTGCATGCCCTGCCATTTAGCTGAGCCTCGGGATAACACCGGTACGGAGCCCCTTTGCACAGTAGCCCCTTTTTGCTTCCCTCCGTACTAGATAGGGGTAGCTTAAGGACCTCGGGTACGCCCCTACATACCTCGATGGAACGGGCGATGTCCAGCGTCGCTTCCACGCCCTCTATGTCCAGCTGCAGCACCCTCAGGTCCTTACAGCGCAGCGTGATGGTGCCGGAGTCACCCGCCACCCTGGAGATGGACAGACTCAGGCTCCGTATTCCCCGCCCTCCACCAGGACAAGAGAAAGAGTTTCATACAATTGGACGTTTTGTAGGAGGGCGCCCTCTCCAAGTGCTCTGGCCCTTCCCCCTCTCCGCGGCGAGTCGCGCGCTCCCCAACTTGGGGGACGTCCCAGCCACGTCTCACCGCTTCTCAATGGAGTCGACACTGCGCAACAGCAGCAACCACAGGTCCGGAGTCGATGGGGGCCCTGGAGACAGCAGCAGGTGGTGACCGGTGACGCACAGCGTGCCGCGCAGCGGGGCCTCCTCCGGACCCGGGAGGAGCTCGGCTTGGGCCCGACCCGTGCGGATCAGCTCTGAGAACTCCATTCTACCAGCGGGGACCCTGGGGCCCAGCGGGACAGGCTTCGGTAGCGTCGGGCGGGGCGAACGCGGACTCGGAAAGGGACAGGAACTGGCTGGGCAGCTGGCGACGCCGGCAGGACAGCTGTTAAGGAGGCCCCTCTGAGGAAGGGATCGTACAGTTTCACAGGCATTTTTCTCCTGTTGCCAATACCAGTGAGGACCCTGGCCAAAGTCTACTAAGGAAACCTCAATTTCATCATCTGGGAAATGGGGAGAATAATCTTTCCTGAAGTCCGTGCCTGGGTCTCAAGAGGCACTCAATATTTTGAGCTTTTTATTTTTGGGGTGCTGTCACTCCTGCTGCCTTAAAAAGAAAGATCAATAACCATCTCTTCCTCTGTACCATGGTGGATGGGTCAGAAAGTGTGAAACTGCGAACTGCCTACTTCCTCCCATACATCTGAAGCTTGAGTGGGGGAAATCCCTTGGTCCACCTTAAATGCAAGCAGCTGTGTAGCTGGCGCCCCTCCCGCTCCACAGCTGGAAGTCCCTGCCTGAGGGCGCCCTCGACCGGGGCCAATTCTAGCTGTTGCTTATCCTCAATAACCCATCCCTTATGCAGCATCCCCAGGTTCCTACTGCCCAGACAATGAGCTGGACCAAGTGTGTGGTGCTGAGAGGCAGGAGTGACTGAGGAAGGTTCTGTTCACAGGATTTTCAGTCTGGCAAGAGATAAGCTTAAGCTAGTAAAATTACAAACGGAAACTAAACTGATTTGCTGAAGGACTCATTCATCATCTATCCATCCATCTATCCAGCAGAATTTTTATTTCTTATCAATGTCTGCATTATGTTGAATCTGATTAAGAGTAATTAATTCACTAGGTAATTCTTCTTTTAAATGAAAAAAAGTGAAATTATAGGTGGGCTCCTATAATGAAACCATAAGATTGGAATTGTTCTTCCATCAAAGAACCAGACATGAAAGAGTTCAAATTATAAAATTTCAGTCCAACAGCAGCAGTTATAGTGGGAATTTGAGAGACATGCGAATTCTCAAGTCCTACTCCAGACATACTAAATCTGAAACTTTGTGGATGAAGCTTTCCAGGTAATGCTGATGCATGCTCAACTTTGAGAATCACTGAAATGTATACAAACAGGCAAAAGTAATTTTGCTGTCAGAAGTTAGGGTAAGGCTGGGACTGTAACTCGCTGGTAGAGCACTTGCCTAGTGCACACAAAGCCCTGGGTTAAATCCCCAACACCACCCATGAAAAAAAGAAGAAAAAAGAAATACAACAGTCTAGGAGGAGTACTGTATTTGTAATATATAATACTCTTGCTTGATCTGGGTGCTGGTTACACAATTGTATCCAGGTTGGAAGAATTCATCAAGTTATGGATTTTACAATATGTACATTGCTCTTTATGTATGTTTTATTTCAATACAAGGTTTAAAGAAGGGAAATACTATGGTTGAAATTCTGGGTGAGGGAGAAGGAAAGCAGACTAGGAGCCCATTCACATCCTTAGCTTTGCCCTCCCTTAAAGAGACAGTCCTGGAGGGACATGCCAGAGAACTTAAGGGCCCTTAGAGAAAAGCTTAAAATCATTGATCTGTCTCAGCAGAAGCTCATAGAGGGACAGGGACTTGCCCAAAGTCTCATTGAATCAGAACTGGAACCTGGGTCCTCTTACTGCCAGTTGGGGCCTCTGGACCCTATTCCTTGGCTGATGGGCTACTGCCGTGAATGAGGGTGGGGCAGCTAATCAACCTCCTCCCCCTCTCAGCTTCTGGTCTTGGGTCTTGGGAGCAGAGCCAAGACTGGTGTGAATGATGCTTTTCTTATCCTGGAGCAATTTCCTTTCTGGGAACTGGGAGTCTCCTTCTGGGCAAAGACAATAAAAAATCATCTAAAGAAGTAGAAAAGCAGGGTGCCTCCTGCCCCCACCGGATGGGCATCACGTGGCTGCTGGTTAGGATTCCAGGAAAATTCCAGTCCTTGCACACTTAGCCTCACACACTCATCTGCTCATCCAGCCTGGCACACTCAGCCTCTCTATCCCACCTTGAACATTACCATCACCCACTCTCTGGCACACTCTTTTCACACTCAGTTGGCACCACCTCTCCTGGGCCATATTGCAGGCCTTTCCCTCATCTAGAGCAGCCCTGCCCTGTCACTCACTGCGAACCCACCATGTCCCTGGGGCCACCACAGGCAGTGGATGAGGAGGAAGAAGAGGAGGAGGAAGAGAGCTTGGACTCTGTGAAGGCCCTGACAGCCAAGCTGCAGCTGCAGACTCGGCGGCCCTCGTATCTGGAGTGGACTGCCAGGGTCCAGAGCCAGGCCTGGCGCAGGGCCCAAGCCAGACCTGGGACCGATGGACCTGGTGCCATCTGCGGCTTTGACTCCATGGACTCTGCACTTGAGTGGCTCCGACGGGAGCTGGTGAGTCTGGTGGGTTAGATAGCCTTACATGGGGTCTTCAGGCTAATCGTCCTTAGGGCCCAAGACTGTGGGTGTGGGGAGAGGATGAGAACAGATTCCCCCCACTCCAGCAATTGTCAGCTCCTGTGTCTCTGGGCCCCAGGAGCCAGAAATACCTTTGTTTACTATTTTATGTGGAAAGTCTTGCTGAAGAAGGATTACATCAATCTACTGAGCTTGTGATCCTGTGGCTTAGGGAACAGAGCCCTGCCCTTGGGGGACCATCAGTTGTAGGCAGGGAAAGACGTGGCCTCCCCTACTCTGGGAACAGCTATACAGTGCAGTACACAAAAGGAGGTACTGATCATGTTGTAGGCAAAATCTGAAGAGGAGAGTGTTGACTATTAGCTGTCAAGCCAACATGTGCACATATAAAGATGTCCAGGCTCCAACTTGGAGATTTGCTTAGTTGATTTGAGATGGGGTCCCAGGCATCTGTATTTGCTAAGGATAATGGCTCCTTAGCTTTGTTTGAGAACTCCCAGAGTGGAGCAAGATCTGAGAGATCAGGAAGGATGAAGCTAGTGTGAGAGGGAGCTGGGGGCACAACCGGTGCAAAGGCCCAGGGGGTTGACCGGGACGAATGGCAGGTGATACTGGGGCAGGCCCGGCAGGCTCACGCCCCCTCTCGGCCGCAGCGGGAAATGCAGGCTCAGGACCGGCAGCTGGCAGGGCAGCTGCTGAGGCTACGGGCCCAGCTGCACCGGCTGAAGGTGGACCAAGCTTGTCACCTGCACCAGGAGCTGCTGGACGAGGCCGAGCTGGAGCTGGAGCTGGAGTCCGGAGTCGGCCTGGCGCTAGCCCCGTCGCTACGGCACTTAGGCCTCACTCGCATGAACATCAGCACCCGGCGCTTCACCCTCTGCTGAGGGGCACCTGCAGGCCTCCTTCTCTCTGAGAAGAAAGATGGGCGCGGTGTCCCAGAAGGGCCAGTACCTGGAGGGGTTGGGGGCACACTCAGGTCTCTTAGACCCTCCAAGCTCCTCAATAAACATCTTCTGCCTCCCATCAAGGTCTCTGCAGTTTTTCATTGAGGCTCAAGGCCTCTGTCAGTCTCTGGGACCAGGGATTCCGTGGGAGAAGAGAAGCATTGTTGAGGGTGGAGAGGACTGTTGTAGCCCCATCTCCCCATAGCTAAGGTCAGAAGTGGTAAAGAACTTGAAATCCCAAGTCACCCCCATAAGAGGTGATTTAGGTAAATTGGGTGGCTGAGGAATGTCGAATCTATGTTGGTGATGTAGTTCTGTGGTAGAGCACCTGTCTAGCATGCAGAGGGCCCTGGGTTTGATTCCTAGTACTGAAAAAAAAAAAAAAAAAAATGCAGAATCTGTTAGTCCTGAGTTCAAAGCCAGCTCCCCCATTTATTTGTGAGACATTTAGGAGGTCCCTAATTACTCTCTGAATCTGTCTTCTCCCTCTAAAATGAAGATGCTATTTGTCATTTGACAGGTAGCTGAATATGGCTTAACAGAGGGAGTACACAGTAAACACCCAGTGAATGTATTACTTATTATTACCATCACATTATTACTCTCGCACTGAGGCCCAGAGATAGACTATGAAGTGCTCAGGTTTACCTGGCAAGGCAGCTGGGCCTTGCACCAGGCCTGGGGCTCTGTACCACTCTGGTTTTTTGCTTTGTGTTTCTCAGCCTTTGTTTCTGTTCTACCCTCTTTGACTTTCCAACTCAGGCTTCCTCCTCCCCCCACCCATTTCCTGTCCCCCTTCCCTCCACAGCTGAGGTGCACACAGACAGCATCAGCTTCCACCTCACAAACCCCAACAATGCTCTGTGGGCTCCCTGTCTCCCCACCCCCACTGCTTGCTCAGTGGAGCTCAGGAGGCAATGAACTTATGCTTTCTTCTCAGTGGGATCCAGGCCCAGTTCTTGGGCCTGATAGGGGCCTCCAGAGCTCCCCATGTATCACGGGTGACCTGGCCCTCAGCTTATGATGGGCGCTATTTCCAGCCGGGACCCAGGAAATGAATTGGCCCGCCCGCTGCTTGTGGCAAGGTTCTTGCCTCCCGCAGATAACAGAAAGTGCTGACAGTCTGCCCAATGCCCCGTGTGCCTGGAGCAGTGCATTTGCTTGGCCTTCCAGCAGCTCAGGAGATGGTGCCAGGCCCTGCTCTTCTGCCAGGGCTGTGGCCTTGCCTCTGCCTGCTTTAGCAGTGCTGCCCCACTTGTCAGCCATCATTAATGAGCTTTCTCCTGCCCTCTGTCTACAGCAGGGCTGTCCCCCTGACCTCTTGAAGGTTGTTCTGCCTGCCTCCCAACACAGGCTATTGTCGGCGTTCTGTCTGTAAGAGGGCCGCTGCCCACCCCCAGCCTATGCTGTGGTTCTAGTAAAGTTATAGTCCAAGCCTTGCAATGATATGGGTGTTGTTCTGTCCTAACTGTAGCAGCTGTTTCAGCCTCAAGTGTGACTGTAACACATGTGGTCTTCCCTCCAACTATTCAACGGATATTGTTCTATCCTCTGACTGTCAATAGACACTTTTTTTTTTTCTTTTTTCTTTTGTATTGGGGATTGAACCCAAGGACACTATAGCACTGAGCTACATCTCCAGTCCTTTTTAATTTTTATTTTGAGACAAAGTCTCACCAAGTTGCCTAGGCTGGTCTTGAACTTGCTATCCTCCTGCCTGTCTCACAAGTAGCTGGGAATATAGGTGTGTGTCACCAAACATGGCAAATGATGTTACCTCTGCCGTCAGACTAAAACAAGAGGGCCACTCACCAATCGCACTGTAACAGTGGTGCCACTTGCCTTCCACTGTCAGCTGAGCAGGTGTGTGCTCACCTGTGCTTGTTGGGGTCAAGGGCTGCCCATGAATCGCTTGCCCCATGTATTCTGGAAGGCAGGCAGGAGGGTGTGTCAAACATCTTCCCCTTAACTTCAAACTTCCAAATACCACCCTCAGAGTGAGTCGGGCCTAGCCTGGAGATGTCCGGGACCCCCTAGGGGCTGAGGGGTGGGGGGCTATAGTGACAGGAAGCTTGGGGTGCTACAGGCTTGTGGTTGGGCTGCTGGGGCCTGGTTGGCTGCGGAGCCCTCAGGAGGAGGCAGGAAGTCAGGGTGGAACGTGGGCGCAGGGAGACAGGTGGTGACTGCGACGGTGAGGGGAGCTGAGACTGTGTCTGGGCAGCCAAGCCAGGCCAGAAGGACCATGTGAAGGGCCAGAGGGCTCCTGGGCTGGACAGGTAAGGAGTATTGGAAATGGCCGGGGGAGTCTAAAGACTGTGGTAGGAAGTCCAGCAGCAGAGGGCTGCAGTTATGTGTAGGGCCACATCTCAGGGCTCCCAGGGCACGCAGCAACCCTTCAGACTAGGAGACAGAAACACCTTGCTGGAGGTCAGCTGGGTCTCCCCTTTCCTGTGATATTGGTGGCTCTTGCCTCTGCCACCATCTCACTAGGAGATTGCTTCTTGGAGATCTGGCACATGGACAACAGGTATTAAAAAGGCCTTCAGAAATCACCAAGTCCAGGCCCTCATCTTAGGAGAATGAGGCATTTAAGACCCACCAGTAAAGTGGTGGCAGAGCTGGGTCCTGCAAGAGAGTTGTAGTCTAGGCTGGGACACCCTCTTGCTCCTCAGTAGAAAGGGTGATATGATAATCTTGAGTCGGGAAACCCAGGAATAAATGCTTCTGGTTCCTAGACCAGACAATAATCTCTCAAAAGAGACAGAGTTGCGCAGAGCATCCAGATGGACGCGTGAGAAGTGACTTTAGCCTCGGTGACCAGCATTGTTTGCGAGAGGGAGGAGTCTATCAAAGGGAGCGGATGGATTTGTGAGGGGATATTTATCATCAGGAATGGAGTCCCCCGGCGGACACATCTGCTCTGGCTCTGGGAAGTCTGAGAAAGAGAATGATGAGAGAGGAAGGAGGAAGAGCTATTTTTATCCCTAACAGGAGTACAGCTGGCCCTAAGCAAGGAACTTCTGAACTTCCATCTGGAAATTTGTCTTTCCTGCCCTGCCAAATGTCACGGCAGGATGTCCTCCCCTCTGCCTTTGTCCCCTCCTGCTCAGCCCCAACTGCATGTATAGGTCGGTTTGTCCCGACAATTTCTGCTTCAGACCCAGGGCTGGGGTGGGGTCTAGGTAGCTACCTCCCGCCTCCCGAGAGGCTCGCTCTGAGGTTTCAGCTTTGGGGGGCAGTCCCCACCTCGGCCACACTTTCCAGGTTTCCCCTGCCTCACTGGAGTTTTTCTTGTCACATACTTTCCACCTAGTCAGCATGTCCCAGTCTTTCTCCTATCTCCTGCCCCAAGGACTGGCACCTCTTGTGGGGGCTGGGGAACATGATGGAGCTCTCCCTGTGCCTCAGCAGGGCTCATCTGCCCCTGGACAAGCACGATCAGTTCCCACCACTAAGCCCTGAGCTGGCAGATCAGTCGGACAGTGTTCCTAGCTTTGGGGGCTCGGGGACAGTGACTCTTCTCAAAGGAGAAAGGGCCAAGTGGACAGAGGCAGAGAATGGGCTGAGGGTTCAGAGGATGGAGATGACCTCCCTCAAGGGGATCCGGAAAGCTTCCTGAAGAGTCAAGCCAGGGGCTGGGGATATAGCTCAGAGGGTAGAGTACTTGCCTGTCAGGCACAAGGCCCTGGGTTCAATTCAGTCAAGGCAGTTGTAGAACAGAGGCCTATTTTGGAGAGTAAAGTCAAGGTCATTATTTCTGAATTCTCTTCCTCGGGACCATAAGGACAAAGTCCTCAGAGTAAAGTCAAAAGCTAGAGACCTAGAGGTGTGGTTAGTGTGAAGAATGTGCATTTCGGGGTCAGGAAGGCCCAAGTACAATTCCGGTTTTGCCGTTTCCTTGCGTAGCTTCACAGCTCCGAACTTTAGTTTACTTATCTGTAAAGGGCAATAATAAATCTTTCCCTTACAGGGTACTTGCTGGGGACCAAAGAGAAAAGAACGCTCTGTGATGTGCCCTGGGTAGTACCTGACCCATAGTAGGTGCTTAAGGGAAGCTAGGCACTTCCTCCCTCTGCAAATAATGCACCAAGGGTTGGAGGGGCTGTCCATACCCGGAATCACACCTTCTCAGCACTGGGCCTCCACAAGGCAATGAACCACCCATTCCCTCACACTTGTGGTGTGTCTTTGCAAACCAGTTTGTTTCCTGTATGTAGTGGGGGGTCAACTGGATTTTGAGCTGGGCTGTAGGGTCTGCCTTACAAGAGGGCCCCTTACACAGACACACTCTCTCTCTCTCTCTCTCTCTCTCTCTCTCTCTCTCTGTAAAACACAACAAATAATATCATCATAGGAAAATTTAAGTGTGCAGGTCTGTCCTGAGGTAGGGGCTATGCATACAACACAGGCGGGATCCTACAAATCCACAGACACCCCCAAACTAGTGCTTAAAGGCCAGTCTCAGTGTAGTGAAAGCAGTTCTGAGGGGAGGTGGGGTGAGAACAGGCAGGACAAAGATACCCTCCAAGAGTATATTCTGTTTTTCCCTTTTGTCCTTTTTCTCGTGCTGGGGATCAAAGCCCCTGCTCGGGCATGCTCAATACATGCTCTGCACTGAGCCATATCCCCACCTCAGGAATGTGGCCTTCATTTTTGTTTTTTGTTTGTTTTGTTTTGTTTGAAGTACAGGGGGATTTAACCCAGGACCACTGAGCTACATCCCCAGCCCTTTTTATTTTTTGTTTTGAGACAGGGTCTCACAAAGCTGCTGAGGCTGACCTTGAAGTTGTGATCTCCCTGCTTCATTCTTCTGAGTCACTGGGATTACAGGTGTGGGCCACCATGCCTGCCTGGAATGTGGTCTTTAAAAACGCAACTCAGTGCGTTTAAATTGTCTGGAGTTGTATCTCCGACACTTGTACTAAAGAACACTAGTTCCATGAGGCACCTGGCAAGAAAAGGGCTCTGGGCCCAATCAACATGGCCTCATCTATGAGCTCTGTTCCCCCAAGAGCTTCACACTCAGTGCTGGCTCTTTAAAGCTCTGCAAGTCTCCCCAGAGAAGACGCCTGATTCATTTTGTCTGATCCAGTGTCTCCCAACCTTCCTGGGCACACAACCTCTTTTTCCTGTGCTGCCTGCCTGTTCCATGTCTACCCCTCTTGAGGTAAGGACAGAGGTGGAAGGGTAGGACTCTGTAGCTGATGATCCTCAAAGGATTGTGCCTCTTTTTTTGAGGTGTTGGGGATTGAACCCAGGGCCTTGTGCTTGCGGCAAACACTATACCAACTGAGCTCTATCTCCAGCCCCGATTGGGCCTCTTGACAGAGTTTTTGTGTAGGTGGTGGTTTTGTTGTTTTCGTTTTTTGATTATAAAATTAGCACGTACTTGTTTTTAAAAAATTTAAACAGAACAGAGTCATATAAAGAAATGCCAGAAATTCAGTCCCCCTCCAATTCCACTTCAGGGATGTATTCACTGGGAATATATTGGTGTGTGTCCCTCCAGATTTTTTCATATATAACTGATGCAAAGCATAATGATTAAGATCCTAGTCTCCAGAGGCAGGCAGGCCAGGGTTCAACTTGAAACTCCACCACTCATTTGTTTGTTATGTGGCCTCAGACAAATGCTTTACCAGTTTAGGCCTCAGTTTTTGCATCTGTAAAATGGATATAAAAATAGCAATTACATCATGGGATTATAAGAATCACATGAAATAATGCAAATAAAGGCTTAGCATAGAACCTGGCTTGAAAGAATCCCCCACATACATATATTTAAATGCGAATTGGCTTATACTCCACATTTTGTTTGGCAGCTTGCTTGCCTGGTTGAATCTGGGACCTTTTCCTAGTCGTAGAGGTCCACCACACCCTTCTTGGCTTTAGCTAAATGGTAGTTTGGTAAAAGAGTAATGGTGGCAATTTTGAGATGTTATTTCCTGGCCAGTTTTGCTGTCTTGTGTTGCCATGTTGTCAGGCATCAAAGATATTGCCATTCAGCCAGCTAACGACAGGCCTTACAGCCTCCTGTGAAAACAAAGTGACCTATCAGAGGGACACCCTCTCTGTCACAGATGGCAGGGCCAAGTGATAGCAATCTCTCTGCTTGCTCACCTCTGTGTCCCCAGCACTAGACCAGAGCCTGACACATAGGAGGTGCCTGTTAGGTTTTTGTCAATAGGTTGACCAGTTAAGGAAGATGTGACTGGGGATGTCGTTCAGTAGTAGGGCGCTTGCCTACCAAGCACGAGGCCCTGAGTTCCCTGCATCACACACACACAAAAAGGTTATAGCTCCTTTAAGCCACTGACAGAGGCCTAACCCTAAGGTCTCTCCCACAGAACAGCATTCCCCACAGTACATCACGGATGTGTGTGAGCAATATTAGGATATGATGGATGAATATTTACAAATGTTAATTTGTGTGTTTATTTCATTGTGCACTAATGTGTAACTTCTATTTACATATGGCTGGTGATACAGGCTTTTCATTTAAGGTGGTAAAGTTTTCATTTTGGGAAACATTAAAGGTGAAGAGGTGGTACATGGAAGAGCCAAAAATCATGAAGGAAAATTAAAATGGTAGATCGTTTTAGTCTGGAAGACATTTAAGCCTGGTATCATAGAGTGCCCATGGTAGCCTCGAATGGTCCTCATCTTTAAATTAGCTAATTAATTATTTTGTGGTGTAGGGATTGAACCCAGAACCTTGTACACGCCAGGTGAGCATTCTACAGCTGAGCCACACCCCCAGCCCTGTTCTTATTTTTTAGTCCTTATTAGGTATCAATCACCATGGGAAGCATTTGATTATATGGGATTCTCTACGCACCACATAAAATGCTCATAACAGTCCCAGATGCAGGTTCTATTTTTATTCCCATTTTGCAGATGAAGGAACTGAGAGAGGCTTAAAAGGTTTAGTAATCTATCCAAAGGCCCTTTGCCAGTGAGTAATTGAGAGATGGTGAGATTGGACTTGAGTCACTATGAAATGGACATAGTGAGCTAGGCCTCCATAACCTAGAAACTTTCATAAAACATTATGGATTGCCACACAGGAAGTGAGGCTTCATCCTAATAAAAATTCCATGATGCAAATGCACACAGATTCCCCAGGGCAGGGACTCACAAAAGGGTTGATTTACTGGTTAGGGGGCCTCTACTAAAATACCAATTAGAATAATTGCTTTATAGCCCTTATTGATGACAATAATTAACTAGCAGAATAAGTGTTATATTTAAACCACTCCTAATTTGTGAAAATGAATGCATCTGTAGTTGGAGGTGTAGCTCAGCAGTATAGCACAAGCTCAGCATGTATGAGGCTATCCGTCCAACTCCAACACCAAAAAAGAAAAGAAAGAAAAAGGAAATAAAAAAAGAAAATGATACTATATAAAAATGGAACAAGTGAAAATGAAGCAGTCCTGGGCATTTGCTGATTTACCCACTAGAAATTATTTACCATGCCTGCAATCCTGATTTTTTTTTTTTTTTTTTTCTATCAGGGATTGAACCCAAGGGCATGTAACCACTGAGCAACATCCCCAGCACTTTTTTGTATTTTATTTAGAGACAGGGTCTCACTGAGTTGCTTAGAGCTTCACTAAATTGCTGAGGCTGTCTTTGCAATTCTCCTGCCTCAGCCTCCTGAGCTGTTGGGATTAGAGGTGTGTGCCACCGTGCCCAGTCCCAGTCCTTTTTATTTTTTGTTTTGAGACAGGGTCTCACTAGGCTGCTTACTAACTTGCTGAAGCTGGTTTCGAAACTTCGATCACTACTGCCTCAGTCTCCTGAGCCTCTGGGATTATAGGTGTGTGCCACCACGCCTAGTTTGCAATCCTGATTTTTGAGCATCATGATGAGGTTTGTGTGAGTACACAGAGCCAAGACCCTTCATGGAACATATACAACTTTGCCAATAACCAAATATTGGTCAGACATAGAGATCAAGTATTTAAAATATATTAAATGATTTCTAACAGATTTTGCCACGAAGTGGCCTGTGTACACTAATGGTCTGGAGTAGAATAGCCTACCTGGTCTTCATGTGAAGCATTGGCCCATGTAACTCAGGCAAGAAGCTGGCACACATTTTAGACAACGTGTTTAAAAAAATCAATAGGTCTGGTTGGGGAGTGGGGAGAATGTCATCTTTTTGGGGGGTGGGGGTGCTAGGCAAGGGCTATACCACTGAGCTACATCCCCAGCCCTTTGTTGTTGATGTTGTTGTTTTGAGACGGGGTGTTCCTAGGTTGCCCAGGTTCTGCCTGAACTTCAGTTATTCCTATCTCAGCCTCCCAAATAGTTGGGATTAATAACAAACACAATCAAGCCTGGTTCATTCACTTTTTTGAGCTTTACAGACTTTACCTCAAAACACATTATCTAGAGTGTGTTTTGTCTACTTAATAAAATAAAATGAAATAAGCCAACAATTTAGCCAGGTGTGATGGCAAACACCTATAACCCCAGCTACTTGGTAGGAGGATTACAAATTCAAGGTCAGCCTGGGCAACTTAGTGAGGCCCTGAAACTTAAAAAAAAAAAAAAAAAAAACCTGCTGGGTGTGGTGGCGCATGCCTGTAATCCCAGCCGCTTAGGAGTCTGATGCAGGAGGGTCACAACTTCAAAGTCAGCCTCTGCAATTTATCGAGGCCCCAAGCCACTCAGTGAGACCCTGTCTCTAAATAAAATACAAAAAAGGACTGGGGATTGTGGGTCAGTGGTCAAGTGCTCCTGGGTTCAATCCCTTGTACTTAAAAAAAAGTTAAAATTAAAAATTAAAAAATTTTAATAAAAAAAGAGTTGGGAATGCAGGTCATAGGTGGAATGCTCCTGGATTTAACTTCCCATGCTGCAAAAACTAAAAAAGGAAGTAAAATAAAAAGGAAGTATGGGACGGGCAAGTAGCTTAGTGGTCAAGTGCTTGCCCAGCATGTATGAGGCCCTATGTTCAGACCCCAGTACTGAAAGAAAAAAAAAAAGTGAATGAATTTGCAAGAATCAGAAATCCTCATGATACAATTCCTCAACGCTGGGACCAGAAAACCTAGTCCAGAAGATTCACACGGCCTGAATTTTTTATTTTTTGGTGTCACACATTGAACCCAGGAGTGCTTAAGCACAGACTGGCATCCCCAAGCCTTTTCATTTTTGATCTTGAGACAGGGTCTCACTAAATTGCTTAGGGTCTTGCTAAATTGCTAAGGCTGGCCTTGAATTTATGATCCTCCCGCCTTAGCCTCCGAATTACTGGGATGGCAGGTGTGCACCACTGTCCTTGGCACACCACCCGAGATTTTCAGAATTGGTTAACATACCATGCATACAGGGCTAATGTGTGTCTTGGGCAGTGTGAGCACCTTACTGAGGGCGAGAATGGGCAGGGACTGAAATCCAGCTTCTATTCTACTTTTCCAGATTGAAACTCCAAGGTTCCGTGACCCTGTAATAATGGGCATAAAGTACCCTGTGCGTGATGGGCAGTCAGGGACATTATAGGGCCTAGTCAGAGAGAGTCTACAATCTACAAAATTCTCACTCTTGACCTTGAATTCCTGAGTTGGGAGAAGAGAATGTCCTCCTTCATTCACCCCAGAGTCTGTCCTCATTGCTGGCTCTGGGAGCCCTGGGGATTCCTTAGATTTGTTTCTTCTTCTTCTTTCTTTCAGACAATGAGAAATTTGTATTAAGGTTTAATTTTGACTTCTTTTTACTGACCTCATTATTAACCTGGTTAGATCACTTTGGCTACCCAGCAATCTTTGTCAAACTCAGACCAGAAGGAAGAGACCTACATTCTATAAACAGATGTATGTATCTATGGCCTCACAGCGACACAGACAGGCACTGCGTACCTACCTCCAAATGTTATACATCCTCCGTACACAGACTCATGCGCAGCATGGATTTACACGCAGAAGCCCGACACTCACTGATTCATGTACAGGTTTGCATTCCCTAGCCAGGTAAATGTAGATCCTAAAATGTGGGTTCTAGGTAGAGGACAAATTGTCCAAGAAAAAGCCTTTGTTAGCACAATGGTCAGGTCCTGAATAGGGAGTGGTCCACACTTTCAGGCCTGCCTCCCTTTCTCTCTGACCTGTCAGGACACCTCCTCTCTTTAGACTGCCATGGGATGAAGAGTAGAGAATATCTTGATAAAGAACATGGGACCTAATTTGAATCCTTAGTGTGTTATTGGGGAAATCACCTAACCTCTCTGATCCCCCAACTTCTCCATCTTTATTTTTCTTTTTATGAATTATTATTATCATTTCCTCTCTTCATCTTGTTGTTGTTTTGTTTGAGGTACTGGGAATTGAACCCAGGGAACTCTACCACTGAACTCTATCACCAGTCCCCACCTGCCCCCACCGCTGCCCACCTTTTTTTTTTTTTTGAGACAGGATCTTTTGCTAAATTGCTGAGACTGGCCTTGAACTTGCAATCCTCCTACTGAGTCACTGGGATTTCAGGGGTGCATCATGGCACCCGGCACCTGACTCCCTCTCTTCTTTTTTTTTTTTTAATATATGTATATGTACATTAGTTGTAGATGAACACAATATCTTTATTTATTTTTATGTGGTGTAGTGCCTTACTTGACCCCATGTGAGGGGTCAAGTACTCTATCACTGAGCTACAGCCCCAGCCCTCCCTCTCTTCTTTAAAACAAGATTGGCAAATTACAGGAGTGCTTCCTAAACTCTTCCTTCCCAAGGACTATTGCCACTCCCTGTCCTCTCTCCCTGACCCCATGATTCTCATGGTTTTGAAGTTTTTGCCTACTAACCTACCTCACTTAGCTACCAATGTTTTTGTTTTCTAGTTTAAAAACTTTTTGTGTGTGTGCTGAGATTGAACCCAGGGCCTTGTCCATGCTAAGCATGTGTGTAGTTCAAATTTTAATCAGAAACTTAACTCAGTATGCACTGAAAAGATAATAATACAATTAGTCAAACTAAGAATTAGTTTCCCTATATATTCTCTTCTCTTCCTGTGGTGCTGGGGATTCAAACCAGGGTTTTACACATACTAAGCAGTTGTTTGCCACTGAGCCACACCCCCAACCCCTGTCCCCAGTCTTAAAGGACGTTAGATACATTCTAGTGAGCCTAGATACAGTCCAAGATATAGATCCTGCCTGCATGCTTTTTTGGACTCTACCTGAAGCTTTGTGGCTCCTTTTCTCTCCCCACCTAACCTTAGCCTAGGTCAGGACCAGGTGTGATGTCCAACCTAGGTTCCCTCTGCCCCTTCCACTGGCCTCTCCTCATTGCTGTACCCCAGTTCATCCCCTCTTCTTAACCCCAAACTTTTTCCCTACCTTTTTCCAAAGTCTCCCAAACTGTCAAGCTAATAAGGGACCTTACTGATGGAGGCCTGCAGCCCATATGACATTGGTATTCTTTCCCCAAGATAACCAACCTGTGCTTTTCTGAGGCATGCTGAATCACAAATAATACATCTAGTCTACCTTACTAGACAGCTCAGCTATTGGTCTGTCCAGGTTTCTATCAATCCTTTTTTGGGAGCTTTTACTGCTAATCACTTCTTGGTCATGATCAAATGAGCATCCAGAAAGTAATTTACAGCCACATGTGAGTGAACTCTGACCCAGCAGGATTTCTCAAATGTCCACCTGCTCCAAGGACTCCTGACAGTGGGGAGTGACTCTGCTACGCTTTTTCTGAAAGTCTCTTGGTTTGACTTAATATTCCATGGACATTTTGTGTTTTCCTGCACAACAGGTCCTTGTTGTTTATCTTATATGAATAAGATCGAGCGACATTCATGTTACAGGAAGATTCACACACCAGGACTTCCGGTACCTGTGGGAGGCTCTGAGTATCTCAGTTGAAGAAACATTAGCCTGAAGCAAAAACTCCCGCTTTCCCAGCCTGCAGAACAGAGGCTGGTGGGGCAGAATGGGCCCTGGTAGAAGTCTTTCCAAGGTCTGTACTAAGATAACAATAAAGGAATGACGATCCCCACAGGACAGAGGAGGAAAAGTCAGGCTTCGAAGAATGATTTCAGGAAGTCACAGTGTCACAACCAGTTTTTGAACATAGGTCTCTTGACTCCAGGGCCTGTCTTCTGAGTTTTGCTAACCAGAAATCTCCACGACTTCCACCTCCACTTCCACCTGGCATAGATCAGCAGCTCTAGCTTTGCTTCACCCCAAATAGGTTGTGTGACATTTGGCAGGCTTCCTTGGGCCTTTATTTGCTTATCTCAAATCAGAGGTTAAATCCAGGTCTATTGGCTCTGACCTGTAATCCCAGCTACTTGGGAGACTGAGGCAGGGTTGTTTGAGCCCAGGAGTTTGAGGCCTACCTGGGCAACATATCAAGACTTTCTCTCCAATAAATGAATAAATAAATAAAATCAGAGGCTAGTCTTGATGGTTTTTAAGACCTTTACAGATGGGAAAATCTGTGCACTGACATTCTGCATATCGGTTGATACTTATTAATAATAACTAGCTCTAGGTACTGGGGGGCTTTCAGGCAAATAAAGCACAATTCATCAAGGGGGTGGAAGAGGCAGTAGGACTGATGTATAAATCAGTAATCATGGAACGCAATGCCTGAGCAGATGACTGTGGTCTGAGTATAATGAGCCAGGGTCCTGGGGGGATAGGAGAGCAAAGAACAATGAGAGGGCTCCGAAGAGTAGATGACATTTGAATTGAGCTTCAAAGGTGAAGTTGGAATTTAGCAGGTGGGCAGGCCGTGTGTGTGTGTGTGTGTGTGTGTGTGTGTGTGTGTGAAGCTGAACAGACTGAGAAGGTAGAGCTGATCTTGATAGTAAGGGGTCTTGAATGCATGGCAAATTATATTTATCTGAGGACTAGTGTTTTCCAATCAGTTCTGAGGAGCAGCCCCCCGGGAAGGAGGTGCCTCAGGGACTCCTAAGGGCTTCATAGAGAGGTCCCCACTCTGCCTTGGGCAGACAGCTCTTCTTTTACCTGCTGTGCCAATGGAGTTCTGCTTGATTTCAATGACAAAAAGTTTCCGCTGCTAAAACAGGCAAACAAACAAAAAAAGTTCTGGCTGACAGGGCCAGGGAAGGGTTCTCTGCTGGTGAGAAGAAAACCCGTTAGAAGGAACCCTCTGAAGGAGACTGAGTGAATGTGGGTATGGGGGAGGGCAGAGGCTCGAGGGTGACTTTTGGAAACTGGGGTCTCTCACCAGCTCCCTTAGCTGAGCAGGGAAATTGTGATTAGGACAAGGGCATCACCTTCTCGTAGGAGGAAATCTGATTAAAAACACTTAGGTCTCCCTCAGGGTTTGGCAAAGTGTGTGACCTCTGGGAGGTAGTCCTCCGACATGGGGACTGGCAGAGGGTGGGGAGGCAGGAAGTGGGTAACTAGACTGACAAAGGTGCTTGTGGCGGTTTGCCCATCCCAGGTGGGGGGTGGAGCATATGCTAGGCACAGGCCTGGTGTCAATGTACTTGTGGCCTGAGAGCTCTGAGGGGACACCAGTCAGGAACCCCCATTTCAGCTCTTCTGTGGCTGGTGAATGGGGGTCCAGCAGCCAACAATCTCAGGTACTTTTGGAAACTCCCAGGGCAACACCCTAAGACGCCCGATGTGGGGGGAACAGACCTAGGGGGAACTCCTTCAGCCTCTTCTCCATTTCTCAGGGATCATGGGCTGTAGCTGCAGCTCAAACCCTGAAGATGACTGGATGGAAAACATCGATGTGTGTGAGAATTGCCATTATCCCATAGTTCCACTGGACGGCAAGGGCACGGTAAGAGACAAGATGGGGGCTTGGTGAAGAAGCCAGGCGGGCGAGCAGTCCAGGAGAAAGAAAGGGATCACAGCTACAGGCCCTTGAAATAACAGAGCAGACCCTAGAACACAGAAGGAAAAAGAGGCCCAGAGACCGGAAGGGACCCTCCCGAGGTGACATAGTAAATACATAGTCAGCTAATTCAGGTTGGAGAAATGAAGGAGGGCAGGCAGAAAGCAGAGGAGCCAGGATCTGATCCCGTCTTCTTTCTCTCACCCCTCATTTCCCACCCCACAGTTGCTCATGAGGAATGGCTCTGAAGTACGGGACCCACTTGTCACCTACGAGGGCTCCAACCCCCCAGCTTCCCCACTGCAAGGTAACCCCAACCAACAGGGCTGGGAAGATAAAGCCTGTGGATCCTTGGCCTTTGGCCTCCTTCTCCTCCCACATACCTCTTACCCTGTCCTTTCTTGGTCCAAGTCTTGTCCCAGCCTTGTGACTCCAGAACTCCGTTCTCCTAGGCCAGTTCTCCCTGATGCCCCCTGTCTTTACAGATAACCTGGTTATCGCCCTGCACAGCTATGAGCCCTCTCACGACGGAGACCTGGGCTTCGAGAAGGGTGAACAGCTCCGCATCCTGGAACAGTGAGTGTCCCCCCACCCCACCAACCTGCACGGGTGGATTCTGTGAGGAAGCAGTATTCAGGTACTGCCGCCCTTGACTGGCTGGGGGCGGGCTCCTTTGGGACAAAATGCGAGGCTCCAGGGGTCGCGGTGGCCTGAGTTATCGGGTCCCTGAGCGAGGGTCTTCAACTGAGTCCATGGCAGAACAGACAATACTGAGTGCCCCCGTGGCGCAGGAGCGGCGAGTGGTGGAAGGCACAATCCCTGACCACAGGCCTGGAAGGCTTCATCCCTTTCAACTTCGTGGCCAAAGCGAACAGCCTGGAACCGGAACCGTGAGTGGGGACCCGTCGTGGGAGTGGGTGGGAACAGATCTAGGGATCTCCGAGCAGGGAATGGTCCTGGAGGTGGTGGTGAATGCTTGAGTTTGATGGAGTAAGAAAGGACCAACAGCCGACGGCCTTTGCTTTTCCCGTGAGCAGCTGGTTCTTCAAGAACCTGAGCCGCAAGGACGCTGAGCGGCAGCTCCTGGCGCCCGGGAACACGCACGGTTCCTTCCTGATCCGAGAAAGCGAGAGCACAGCGGGTGAGCGACTGGGCGGGGCCTGGAGGGCAGGGCCGCGGAAAGTGGGCGGGGCCGCGGGCTGAGTTGGCGCCGGCGGACCGCAGGCTGAGCCCGAGCCCAGGGGTGCAATGACAACGCGGCTCGCAGGAGTCCACCCCCTCTCTTTTGCGCTCTTCGGTTTGTTCATTCATTCAGGATCGTTTTCACTGTCGGTCCGGGACTTCGACCAGAACCAGGGAGAGGTGGTGAAACATTACAAGATCCGTAACCTAGACAACGGCGGGTTCTACATCTCCCCTCGCATCACTTTTCCCGGACTGCATGAACTGGTCCGCCATTACACCAGTGAGCCCCGGCAGGACCCCCTCACCTGTACCCTTTCAGCCTGTCTCCCCCTAGTCCTTCTCAGAGATATCCTTTAACCATCTTTCAGAGTACTTCTTCAATCCCCAGTGGTGAGGTGCGGTACCTCACCCTACAGCCCCCGATGCAGGGTGACAGACCTTCACCCCGCTCCAGTGCATTCCCCTAGAAGGGAACTCGGAGGGCTGGGGGTTGGGCAAAGCACCCAAGGCCTCCCATATTGACCGCCCTCTCCCTCTCCCTTGCCCTTGTCCTCTCAGATACTTCTGATGGGCTGTGCACGAGGTTGAGCCGCCCCTGCCAGACACAGAAGCCCCAGAAGCCGTGGTGGGAGGACGAGTGGGAGGTTCCCAGGGAGACGCTGAAGCTGGTGGAGCGACTGGGGGCCGGCCAGTTCGGGGAGGTGTGGATGGGTGAGTACGGCTTCCAAGACGACAGGGAAAGAGGAGAGGAGGAGGTCTCCGCCGAGATCGCGAGAGTCTCGGGACAGCGACTTATTTCAGGGCAGCTGCCTGGCTCCAGGACCACGAGTTCCACAACTCCTCCAATCCCTCCCGTTCCCTACCCAGGGTACTACAACGGGCACACGAAGGTGGCGGTGAAGAGCCTGAAGCAGGGCAGCATGTCCCCTGACGCCTTCCTGGCTGAGGCCAACCTCATGAAGCAGCTGCAGCACCCGCGGCTGGTCCGGCTCTACGCGGTGGTCACCCAGGAGCCAATCTACATCATCACCGAATACATGGAGAATGGTGGGTGCCACAGCCATACCTGGAGGCTGGAGGACACTGCCGTCTCTGGCCCTTTCCTCCCTCTACTCTACCCCTCCCCTACTGCAGTGGGGGGATACCCCTTTTGCTCTGACCCAGCACTGAGGGTTTTCTTGGGCCTCTAGACTCACCTACAGGGGTGAGAAGAAGCTGTACCATCTGAGCCTGTGTAAGGGTCCAGCCTAAGGTGGCAGGCTTTGGAAGAATAGTCATTTCCATCTTTCTTGACCTGCAGTCAGTCCCTTTTGCCTTTTTCAAAGTCAGAGCATCTCAGGATGCTTGATCTCAGAAAATAAGTGGGACCCTAGTTCTGTTTCTCTCCTTTCTGCCCATGAACGTTGGGAGGATGGATTTGCTCCAAAACCTCCTTTTCAGTTCTGGGTCTGCTATTGGACAGAGTGAGAATCCTCCCAAGAGGGATACAAGTTTCTCTGTTCAGCTTTGAAGCCACTGATTTGCCATGTGTGGTATATGCCAACTTCCTGTATTGTCTGTGGTGTTCAGCTTCCCCAAGTTCAATAGCAGAAATCTAAAAGGGCTCATCCAAAAATGATATACAATGTCCATGAATGGTCTAGAGTCTGACTGTCTGGGTTAGTCTTGGCTTCATGACTATGTGTCTTTGGGCCAATCACATCAATTATTTCTGCCATGGTTTCCTCAACTGTAAAATAGTGGTACTAATGCAACAGTCACTCCCTCATAAGGTCTTTGTGAGGATGAGAGTTAGAACAGTTCCTGCCATAACTTTGTTGCTGTTATCTGGCTCTGATTGTTTGGGACTACCAGACCTGTCTCGCTTTTAGGGAGAGAAACAAACTGTTAATTGGCTACTGGGTTCTGGAAATAGCAAAGAGGTTTTGTCCTATGTGCTAACTTTGATAGTTGCTTGGAGTGCTGAGTTGAGAAGGATTCTAAGGCTCATTGGAAATGAATACTGGAATTGATGCATCTACCCCTAATACAGGGATGTCAGTGCATGTTCACACATTTGCTGTGTCTGGGTGAGGCTTTTATCTTTGGTGACTAATTCAGCACTTGTAGTGGGGACAGGTTGTTGTTATTCTCACGTGAGGTTTTAATCTTCTGGGTTGGGCAAGTGGTCACTAACTCCATTCCAACAACTCACATCCATGGTGTCCTCCCAGAAGCCCTCCAGTACCAGAGAAGTGGTCCCTCACGCCCCCACGTACCACTTTCCCTACTCCTCATTCAAAACATTCAGCCCTGGGCACTGAAAACATGGATGAGTCAAACAAGGTTTCTACTAAAGGGAAACCTGATTTTAGTTATGGGCACTGGGAAAGCCAAAGTTTATGCCGTAGGGGATGTTCCAGCATGCCAGAGGAATGTAGATGCTGATATAACTTATTAAACCTGGTAGGATCTAGAAAGGCTTTCCAGAAGAATAATCTAGTGGACCACGAAAGAAGAGTTGAATTTTTTAGCAGGCAGAGATGAAACAAAGAAATGCTGAGATGAGAATCTAGTGGTCTGTGTGAAGAATCTGAAAACTGTCTATGTTGGGGCAGTGAGAGAAGCAGCCTGTGGGGGGAGCAGCTACAAATGTGGAGCAGGCAAGGTTTGGGATGCTCAGCTGAGGAGTTTGGGCCTACCCTATTCTGAAACGGAGTTTATAGACCCCTCCGACCACACCCCATATTCTGAGCATCCTCACCGTGAACACACACACTCCTCCATTCTGGTTCTTCCTTTCCACATGTCATGCACTGCCTCTAGACTAGTTAGGGGAGAAGAGTCTGGGTCCTTCGTCTGGACCACTTGGTCAGCACCTCTTGCTTCTGCCCACAGGGAGCCTGGTGGATTTTCTCAAGACTCCCTCAGGCATCAAATTGACCATCAACAAACTCTTAGACATGGCAGCCCAAGTAAGGAGCCTGGGGAGCAGCTTGGCATGGGTACAGACCGGGTGAGGATGTCTAGCCCAGGGCTGATGACCCGTACCACCTGGCCAACAGATTGCAGAGGGCATGGCATTCATCGAGGAGCGGAATTACATCCACCGTGACCTGAGAGCTGCAAACATCCTGGTGTCTGACTCTCTGAGTTGCAAGATTGCAGACTTTGGCCTAGCACGTCTCATCGAGGATAATGAGTACACAGCCAGGGAGGGTAGGTGTGGGATATGAGGGAGGCCTGGGGTCAGCAGGGTCTGACCAGAGAGATACTGGTGAACTTCCTCTCTCTCCACTTCCCTGCAGGGGCCAAATTTCCCATTAAGTGGACAGCACCAGAGGCCATTAACTACGGGACATTCACCATCAAGTCAGATGTGTGGTCTTTTGGAATTCTATTGACGGAGATTGTCACCCATGGCCGTATCCCTTACCCAGGTCAGTGCCAAGGGCGGGAACCAAAAGGATCATAGAAAAAGGCAGAAGATATTTGTCTTCTTACTCACTGCTTTCTAGGTTTGGAATCTGAAACTTCTAGTTGCTTCTTCTGTATCTTCTGAGGAGTGTGACTCCAACAATCCTAAGCAGATCCCAGCACTGGCTTCCATAACTGTCTCTGAATCTTGTTCTTCCTTTCCAACCCTTTCTTTAATTCTGGCATGAGCAGCCTAGTACAGTAGAAGTGGATCTAGTGTGGTAGAGCAACTGCAAGCATGTGCCAGGCCCTGGGTTTGATCTCCTGCACTGAAAAAAATCCCACCCCTGTCTTGGCTGGGTTTAGGGTTAAGAATGTTGTTCAAGACATGTAGGGTGTGGGGGTAGTATCTGTCTCTCCCTCTTTGGATGGAAAGCTTTGGAGAGAAGGGAAACAAGTATTCAGTGAGCATCTACTATGAGTCAGGCTTTTTCACTAAGTCTCTTCTTTCTCATACCAGGAAATCGAGACTCAGAGAAGTGACAATACTTTCCAAAAGTGATGATTAATAATAGCTTAGTATAAGCTAAGCACTATTCTAAACTTTTCTTCTTTCTTTCTTTTTCTTTTCTTTGTGTGTGTGGTGTGTGTGTGTGTGTGTGTGTGTGTGTTGGAGACTGAATTCAGGGATGGCTTTACTACTGAGCTATATCCCAAACCCTTTTTATTTTTTATTATTTTGAGAGCAGGTCTTGCTAAGTAGCTGAGTCTGGTCTCGAACTTGAAATCCTCCTGCCTCAGCCTCCCTTGCACAGAGACCAGCCTATTTTGATCTTATATTTAATAGATAGGGGAAAGAGGGAATGATCAGATCAAAGCCAAACAGAAAGTTAGCATCAGAGACCAATCTGGTAAAAAAAAAAAAAAAAAAAAAAAGGATCTTCTGTCTCCCACACTAGACTCATTAAGAAACTCTAGGGAAAGGAAATGGGAACAGGAAGATGGGAGCAGGGAGGTTATGGAACACAGTGACTGGATTTGCAGAGGCTTCCCACATTCCTAGTACGTTGTGAACAGAACTTTGCTCGTAGGAAGGTAAAGGCACCTTGTATTCAGAGGAGAGGTGGGCTCCCTTCCCCAGGATTTCTCCTCACACAGTCCAGGGCCACTGCTGGACCTAGACTACACTCCAGAGGTTCTGCCAAGAGTCCTTCCCATCCTCTACTGTGCCCATGGAGGCAAACCCATAGAGAATGTCTCCATCAGAAGAAAAGGTGGTGAAAGCATGATGACAGGGCCTGGGGAAGTAGTGCAGTGGTAGCACTTGCCTAGCAAGCTTGAGGTCCCGGGTCTAATCACCAGCACCACAGAAAAGAGAATGATGATGAATGGCAACTGACACAAGGCATCAGGGTCAGGAAGAAAATGGGAAGTAACAGGGACCTTGGTGACTTGCATCTGCTCCAATGGATGGTCCCCATTAAGACATAGAGGAGATCTTTTTTCTTTTTTTAAAACAGTCTGGGGACGGAACCCAAGGGTACTCCATCACTGAGCCACATCCCGACCTGTTTTATTTTCTATTTTGAGACTGGATCTTGCTAAATTGCTCAAGTTGGCTTCAAACTTAGAATTCTCCTGCCTCAGCCTCACAAGTCACTGGGATTTTAGGCATAGGCAACTGAGCCTGGAAATCTTTTTTTTTTTTTTTTCCTTTTTCTTTTCAAGAGAAGCCAAAACTTGGAGTTTTAGGAAAACTTGCTTATTTCCAAATATAGGTGATTGATTCAAATTATTTTAAAACACCATATGGGACAAACCAAAGTGGGTCTGTAAGCTGTATTTGAGCTGACTTTAGTCTGTAGGTTTGTGCCCTCTACTCTCCATGGGTGACTGGCTTCCTGGTCTGCATCTTCCTGTGTCCTAATTTTAAAATGCGAGGGACCAAAAAGTAGAGGACTTTCAGGGCAAGGCCTGGGCAAAACTTTTTTTCTCTATTGACCAGCCCCAAACTCTGCAGGAGCAAAAGTTCTATTTTGCTGAACATGACAGTGCATGCCTGTAGTCCAATCTACTCAGAAGGCTGAGGCAGGAGGATTGCTTGGGCCAGTCTGGGCAACATAGCGGGACTCCATCTCAAAAACAAAAACAAAACTTCTATTTTTCTAGAAGGATTTGGTCTTTAGGGATTGATTGTCTTCTCTCAAGAGACGGAAGAAAATAGAGGCTGCGTGGGTACTGTAGAAATAGGGAGCTGTGTTATTGGTGTGACCATGCAGTTCTCCAGAGCAGCTCCTCTTGAGGTTTACATGCCAGAGGCTACCATGGGGGCCAAGACAGCACAAAAGAAGGTTACCATCCCAAAGACTTTTGTATGGGTCATGGAGAGGCCTGGTGAGCCATCCAGTCTGGGGCAGATCTGCTTTGCTGGGGTCTGGAGTCCATCTGCTGTCCTTATGTGGCATCTCATGTGCCTGGTCCCAAAGCTAGTGATGCCTCACCACTGCCCTGGCAGTGGGCTTCCATCCTGCCTGGGCCCTGGCCACCCCATCATTCCCACCAAATCATAACAACCTCAGGTGCCCCTTATGAAGCATCTCCTGTGCAAGTACTGTGCTTGGTGCTTTATATGCACTATCTCATTGAGTCCCCTCAAGAACTCCGTGAGGTAGGAACAGCTATTTACTTCATTTTCCAGGAGAGGAAACTCAGGTTCAAAGAGGGGTCTTACTCAAAGTTCCATAGCTAATGTGTGTGTCATTGAGTGTGTAATCTGTAATAGGCACTCCAAGTGGTCTTACTGATATTCAGCAGGTACCATTAGTGTGACCCACCGTTGATGATAACCAGTATCTTTTTGGATTAGTACTCACACCACACCAGTTAGATATTCTGAACATCACCGGTATTAGTTAGTTTTCTGCTACTGTAAGGAAATACTTCATGGAGACCAGGAAGCAAAGAGACGAAGAGGAAGGGTTGGGGTCCCAATACCCCTTCAAAGACGTGCCTCTAACAACCTCACTTCCTCGCTAGGCCCATCTCCTAAAAGTTCAAGCTCCTCTCACAAGTGTCACAGGCTGAGGCCCAAGCCTTAACCACATGGGCCCTGCCTGTGGCCTTTCAAAGTCTGGAGGTTTGATGTCCTTTTTCCCATCGATCTCCAGGGATGACCAATCCTGAGGTGATTCAGAATCTAGAGCGAGGCTACCGCATGGTAAAGCCTGACAACTGTCCAGAGGAGCTGTACCAACTCATGATGCTGTGCTGGAAGGAGCGTCCAGAGGACCGGCCCACCTTTGACTACCTGCGCAGTGTACTGGAGGACTTCTTCACGGCCACGGAGGGCCAGTACCAGCCCCAACCTTGACAGGCCTAGCTGGCCTGAGGCTTTCCCCCATCTGGCCACCCTGGCTTGGAAAGATGGGGTTCTTATGTCATACCCACATGGCATATGCACTTATGGACCACACACATGAATCTCATCCACATGCGACACATGCATATTGTGTCTCATATGCATATCCCATAGTCGTGTGTGCTCTACATGTGTTTTGTACATGTCTAACCTGTGCACATATGTTTTGGATACCATCTAAAGTGTCTCTTTCTGGACACTGCCATTTTCTGAGACTACAGAGGGGGAGCGAGGCCTATGATCAACACCTGCTTCTGTCCACCTCTTTTCTTTCTCTGGTCTAGAAGCTCCTTGCAATCTGGAACCTTATCTAATACTTTTTGTACTTCTCCTCAGTGCCTAGCACACAATAGGAGTTCAATAAATCTCAGCTGATGAAGACCGTATATCTCTCTGCTATGCACCACCTCCTTTCCTTGTCGGGAGATACTAGGGATTTAGAAGATGGAAACTAAGTCACCCTGAGTTGGGTTAAGAGATGGGATGAGGAGATGCTTAAACTTTTTCCAGTCTTGGTAATGTTGAGGGCCAAGGGAGGACCCCACAATTGTGCTCTATGGGCCTCTACAAATCTCTTCAAATGGAACAGTGTTCCTCACGTTCTCCCCAAGGGAGGAGAACCTCCTAGGGAGTAGGTATGCCACAGGACTCCTCTGCTTTATATAAGAACAATAGCATTTTTTTTCTTATAGCTACTTATATAAGAGTTATTTGACTTTAGATATATTTTGATTCACCTTCAGGATCTGTGTGTGTGTGTGTGTGTGTGTGAGAGAGAGAGAGAGAGAGAGAGAGAGAGAGAGAGAGAGAGAGAGAGAGAGAGAGAGAGAGATCGAGAAATCAGGACTGAACTCAAGGCTCCACACATACTAGGCAAGCGCTTTGCCACATCCCCAACCCTTTCCTAAACTTATCTTGAGACAAGATCTCACTAAGTTGCCCAGGCTGGACTTAGACTTGTGATTCTCCTGTCTCAGCCTCCAGTATTGATGGGATTACAGTTGAGTGCCACCATGTCCAGCACAGGGTGTTCTAAAATATTGAATTAGCCAGGCCCGGTAGCACACGCCTGTATTCCCAGTGACCCAGGAGGCTGAGGTAGGAGGATGACCAGTTCAAAGCCAGTTTCAGCAAGTTAGTGAGACCCTAAGCAACTCAGTGAGACCCTGTCTATAAATAAAATATGAAATAGGGCTGGGGATGTGGCTCAGGGTTGAGTGCCCCTGAGTTCAATCCCTGGTACCTCCCCACAAAATACTGAATTAATTCACTCATTGAATAAATATTTATTGAACATCCACCATGTGCCAGGCGCTACTTGAGGCTCATAGGATATGCAGTAGGTAATACATACAAACCTCTGTCTTGTGGTGCTTACATTCTAGCAAGGGAAAACATAATAAGCATTACAAAGAAGTAAAATTATATAGAATGCTATTGATGATGAGCGCTAAGGCACAATTAGGGCAGGGCAAGGGGAGTTAGGAATGTCATATTTTGGGAATGTTTGCAATGTTCAAGGTTGTCAGGCCTCACTGTAAAGGCAAATTTTTTTGTCGTTTTGGGTGCTGGGGATCAAACCCATACCCTTGTACATGCGAGGCAAATGCTCTACCACTGTAACCCTAGTTGAAGAAAGTGACTTAAGCAAAGCTTTGAAGGTGAGGGAATGAACCTCAGGAAATGGAGGGGTCAGTCAGAGGGACTAGTCTGAGGCTGGAGCTTAGCTGGTTCTGGGACGTAATGCTGGCCTGAGAGGGTATAGATCCTAAGGGCTAGGGACCTGTGTCCTTTGTGGAAGTCATTTTGAGGAGACTCAACAGGGATCTTTGCAAATCCTTGACATGGTCTGACTCTATTTATTTATTTGCCATGCTGGGAATTGAAGCCAAGGGTGCTGTACCACTAAGCTACATCCTCAGCCCTTTTTATTTTTTATTTTGAGACAGTTTCTTGTTTCTTCTTCTTTTTTTTTTAATCAGGGATTAATTCTAGGGGTGCTTTACTGCTGAGCCACATCCCCAGCCCTTTTTTGTGTTTTATTTAGAGATAGGGTCTCGATGAGTTGCCTAGGGCTAAGTTACTGAGGCTGGTTTTGAACTTGAGATCCTCCTGCCTCAGCCTCCTGAGCCACTGGAATTACAGGCATTCACCACTATGCTTTGTTCTTGACTTACATTTTATTTTTACCTTTATTGTTTGGTACTGGGAATTGAACCCAAGGGAGCTTTACCACTGAGCTACATCCCCAGCCCTTTTTATTTTTTGAGATAGGGTCTTACTAAGTTACTGAGGGCCTTGCTAATTTACTGAGGCTGGCTTTGAACTCATGTTCCTCCTGTTGCAGCCTTGGAGTTGCTGGGATTACAGGCATGAGCCACCACAACATGCCCAGCTTGACTTACATTTAAAAGGAAGGTTCCTGGGGATGGGGATGTAGCTCAATGGTAGAGGGTTAGTGTAGCATGTAGGAGGCGTTGGATTCAATTCTCTGCACCAACCAACCAACAAACAAAAAGACCCCCCACACACCAAAACAAAAACAAAAACAAAAACAAAACAAAACTGGAAGGATGGTGCTTAGTGCTATCTTAAAAAAAGACTGGATTAACCAATTTATAAAACTGGGGAAATTTTTGTACAGAAGTGTAGATTTCTGCCTTCTCTTGAAAAATGGAAGACTTGGCTACACTGGACTTACTTGTTCTCATGGAGTGGAGTAGTGACCATCCCTGTTCAGGTGAGTCATGAACTCTCCCTTTGCCAGACCCTCATCCAAACAGTGAAACAGAGTGTTAGTATTTATTTACCATAAATCTTGCACTGTTATTCTTACAATAAGAGAGAAAATTAACTACTTTTTTTTTTTTCAGATGCATTTCCACAAAGAAGGAAAAAAATTAAAGGTATCTCAACATGGCAGAGTATTTTTGATGAAAGATGGGAAGATGAAGAAAAAGACACATTTCTCTCTTTTTTTAAATTTGTCTGTGTGTGTGTGTGTGTGTGTGTGTGTGATACTGAGGATAGAACCCAAGGATGCTTGACCATTGAGCTCCATGCCCAGCTTTTAAAATTATTTATTCTGAGACAGAGTCTTGCTAAATTGCCCAGGCCGGCCTCAAATTTGTGATCCTCCTGCCTTGTTCTCCTAAATGACTGGAATTGCCGGAGCGCACCACCACACTCGGCTGCATGAAAGTGAAAAATCCAATTTTTAAAATATCCAAAGAACATGAGTCATAGTAACATAAACTCCTTCACTTATATCACCTGCTTGACCACTGTAGGCCTCTGAGTTTATGATGCCTGTTCTGTTTCATGAAGTGCTACCACACCCATGAGCTCATGGGATCTCACCCCTCCTCTTGTGGATACTGTGTATGGCCACAGAGTCATTGAACTTTGTTTTCTTATCCTCCCTGTTTTGCAGAGAGGGAAATGAAGACCTAGAAAGGTTAAGTAAACCCATTCAAGGCCAGCTGGGAAGCAGTGACAGAATGGGAAACAGGGTTTATTCCAGGCCAATTTACTGTTTCTATGATAAAACTAATGGATCTTAGATTTTCTGTTACCTTATAACTAAAGGCCCACATGCAGTTCCCAGCAGAAGCCCCCGAGCACTATTTAAAGAGGCATAAGCCAGATGGGGATGGGGATGTAGCTCCTGTAATGCCAGCTACTCTGGAGGCTGAAGCAGGAGGATTCCAAGTTCAAGGCCACCTGGGCAATTTAGTGAGACACTGTCTCAAAAAATAAATAAATAGAACTAGAGATGGAGGTCACTGGTAGAGGGTCCCTAGGTTCAATCCTCAGTACTGAAGAAAGAAAGAAAGAAAGAAAGGAAGGAAGGAAGGAAGGAAGGAAGGAAGGAAGGAAGGAAGGAAGGAAGGAAGGAAGGAAGGAAGAGAATAAATGTGTATCTTACTGAGAGCAGGACCAAAGATAAGTAACTTAGTACAATGTTTGGCACATTGGGACATATGAAGGCTGTGGTAGCTATTATTTTAATAGCCCAGCACAGTGCTTTTTGGTCTTCAGCTTTCAGTAATGAGCAGTTAATGATTGAGCAATCTAGGATCTAGTGTGTGGTTCTGTGGGGAATGATTCTACACCCCATCTTGTCTTCCCCTCCCCAGATATTTGGTAATGTCTGGAGACAATTTTGGTTGTCACAGTGTGTGTGAGGGGTGCCAGTGGCCTCTAATGGTTGGAGGGCAGCATGCTGATATGCATCCACAATGCATAGGACAGCCCTTATTATAAGAATTATCCAATGATCTGACTCTGTTCCCACCCTCCGCAACCCTCACTCTTTCTGCAGTTCCCCAATAGTCCCTGTTGTCCCCTTCTGGTCTTAGACCCCTGCTATCTCCAGAGCTCTCCTTATTCGTGGCCATCTCAGTGCCCTAACAGTCCTCACAGACCCTAACTGGTAATTTTTATTGTTCCAGTTCTGTCACTGACCCAGGAGCTCACATTTTATCGCTATTCCTTGACATCTCCTCTTAGGGCGCTCCATTAAAAAATAATAATTATTATTATCCAGCTCCAAATGTCAATAGCATCAAGGCTGAGAAACCCTGCTTTCCTAATAACGGGACACCCAAATTTCTTCCTTTTTTTGATGCCAGGGATTGAACCCAGGGCTGCATAACCACTGAGTCACATCCCCAGCCCTTTTTTATTTTGAGACAGTCTAAGTTGCTGAGATTGACCTCGAACTTGCAATCCTCCTGCCTCGACCTCCCTGGTCACTAGTTTTGTAGGCGTGTACCACCAGCCCAGCTCCAAATTTCTTCTAAGATTCCTCAGTCATTTGGGGATGACTGTATCAGAGTGGGTAAACTTTGGAATTTGAAAGGCTGGGTTCTGCCACTTTGTTACAGAGCTTCCCATGCATAGTAGGCAATTTAAAAAAAATCCCGTACAATTTACCTTGGGTGGCGGCACATGTTTGTAATCTCAGCTACTTGGACAGGTACACCTTTAATCCCAGCTACTTGAGAGGCTGAGGCAGGAGTATTGCAAATTCAAGACCTGCCTGGGCAATTTAGGGAAACTCTCAGCTCCAAACAAAATTAAAAGAGGGCCGGGGTGTAGCTCAGTGATAAAGGGCTTGCCTAGCAAGGGCGAGACTTTGGGTTTCAATTCCTAGAACCGAAAATCAACTAATCAATCAATCAATCAATAAAATGAGGATAAGAAGCCCTTCACCGGAGCGGTTGAGAAGAATAACTGAGGACATTAGTAAAGTTATTACACAGTTCTTGGCCCACAGAGGGCCCTTGAGAAATACTAGTTTCCTTTTCTTGTCATTTTTTCCCCTTCCCTTCTCCAAACCCTCATTCTAATCCGGGTTCAGCCTATTCATTAGCGGAGTGACCTTGTACCAGTCACTTTTCTTCTGTGGGTCTTGATTTATTCTCTGTAAAACTAGAAAGTTGGTCTCTGCTCTCCAAGCGCGCTTCCAGCGACGAAACGGGACTGTGCACTTCAGGGAGCTGCCTCCTCCCCCGGGACTGATGGTACGGTCCCCGGGCAGCTCCCCCACCCCTCCGTCTCGGACCTTGGTACAGGCCCAGGGGGCCCGAGGCTGCCTCTCTGGGCTGCCCTTGCCCCCTGCAGAGTTCCGGGCCCGACCCTGCGCTAGCTGATTGGCTGGAGCGATGCCCGGGCTGCGCGGCTATAGGTGAGCCCGGGAGGGGACGGGCGGGGCGGGCTGGAGAACCGCCCCTCCTCCTGGTCGGACGCCGTGCGGAGCCGCGGGCGGGAGGGCGGACGGACCGATTGACGGGAGGGACGGGAGGCAGCAAGATGGCGCAGACTCAGGGCACCAGGAGGAAAGTCTGTTACTACTACGACGGTGAGTACCGTCCTGGCGGCGGAGGCGGGGCCGGGCCGGCGGGATCGGGGATCGCAAGGCTGAGGAGACTGGGGAAAGGCTGGGCGTTGGGGAAAGGCTGAGGGAGGAGGCTGAGAAGAAAGGAGGTCGAGGCTGAGGGAGGAGGCTGAGAAGAAGATCGAGGCTGAGGGAGGAGGCTGAGGCCGAGGGGGGCGGTGCGGGGGAAGCCGGAGGTAACTTGGTGGGAGATTCCAAAGGAGTTTGATGTGGAGAGTTCGGGCGGGAGTCCGGGAGGGAAAGCTGAGGCTGAGGAGGGGAGGCAGAGTCTGATGGAGACGGTTGCAAGGGTGTATTTGCCTGCCGAGAATACAAAGGTCTGTCGCCGTCCCGATCCTTGCTAGTGGTTTTTTGGTGAGAGTTCTGCAGGTCTGGTCACCCGCTTCCCCTCCCCCAGCCTCTGAGCAGGGCCTGCAGTCGCTGCTGGGAAGTGGGGCCCCAGGGGTTGGAAGAAGGATGCACCCTGTTAAAACAGACTTCTCATTGAACAAAAATCCATGGAGTAACTTACTCTGCTGTAGTTAGTGCTTGGGCGCTGGGGCCACGAGGGTCACCCAGTTCCACTTCCCATCTTCAGCTCAGTCTAAAGGGGGAGCTAGGTAGTGTCAGAAGTGCCCTCCCATTATGGTACTGGGTGAGGGAGGTCTCAGTGTTGGGGAGCAGAGAAGAGGCACCCCCAACCAACCTGAGTGGTCAGGGAAACAGGTGGAATCTCACTTAGGACCTGAAGGATAGGAGTTCTTAGCCAGGTGCGGGGAAGGCAGGTAAGAGGCAAACCTTTGAAAAACAGCATATATTTGTACAGTACGGCTGATGTACAGATTTGGGGGGTGGGGAGCTGGACAGAGAGAGGAAGTGTAAGTGATGGGGCTTGAGAAATGAATAGGGACCAGATTGTAAAGGGCTGGGCATGCAGTCCTGAGAAAGTTGGACTTTATTCTGAGGGCACTTGTGAATCATTAAAGTTGTATGTAGATTGATGTCATCATCAGGGTTACACCTTAGAAATATCTCTGGGTCAGAAATTAGTGAATGTAAGGGTAAGAAGAAGTCTTGGATCACACGTTTCTGGTAGGGAAAGTTTGATGATAGGTTTTTGTTTTTTTTTTGCCAAGAACCATATCAGTTAATAACTTTGGATTTTATTTTTAGTTTTTAGAAGCGAACATGTGCTGTAATCCCAGCACTTTGGGAGGTTGAGGCAGGAGGATTGCAAATTGGGACCAGCCTGGGAGTCATAGTGAGACCCTGACTCAAAATAAAATAAAAAGGATAGGGATATAGCTCAGTGGAGAGCACTTGCCTACCATGTGCAAGGAACTGGTTCCAGTCTAGTGCTGCAAAACAACAACAAAAACTATTGCGATATTTACGGGACATCCAACTGGAGGCTATCCAGTAGGTAGTTGACCATTTACACCTGCAATTTAAAAGACAGAAATAAGATAGATTTTTGGTAATTGTTAGTATTCAGATAGTAATCTTAGTTATTTAGAAGAGGATGTAATCACTCAAGAAATTGGATAGGATGAAAAAGATTCAGGGTGAAATTCTAATGAACTGGACTGAGGAAAGTCTAGTGGTCCTCATGGTCTGTATGCTGTCAGCACTTATTACTGTGTATTGGTACTGCCCATTTGTCCAGTGACTTGGGAGGCTGAGTCAGGCGGATCATAAGTTTGAGACCAGCCTCAGCAACTTAGATCCTGTATTAAAAGAGGCTGGGGGTGAAGTTCAGTGGTAGAGCCCCTGGGTTCAATCCTCATACTACCAAAAAAAAGAAAAAGAAATTGCCCATTTGCTTGGTCACATTTCTTTTCTCTCTTTCTTTCTCTCTTTCTCTCTTTCTCTCTCTCTTTCTTTCTTTCTCTCCTTTCTTTCTTTCTTTCTTTCTTTCTTTCTTTCTTTCTTTCTTTCTTTCTTTCTTTCTTTCTTTCTTTCTCTCCTTTTTCTCTCTCTCTCTCTCTCTCTCTTTTTCTCTCTCTCTCTCTCTCTCTTTCTTTCTTTCTTTCTTTTTTTTTTTTTTTTTCTCAGTACTGGGGATTGAACCCAGGGTCTTGTGCTTGTGAGGCACTCTACCAACTGAGTTACATCCCTAGCCCTTGGTCACATTTCTTGGAGTGAGTAAGCTCCCTTAGGAAAGGGATTGTGCCTTGTCTACTGAATCCCTAGCCCCCAGAACAGTGTGTAGCTCATAGTGGACTCAAAAAATACTTGTTGATTAAATGAAGAAAGGATACAGAAGTACAGATTTTAGTAGATTCAGGAACAAATGGATAGGTAAAAAAGAAACATTAGATTGAGAAAATTCTTTTTTTCCTCTTTTCCTGTACTGGGTTAAATCAGGGTCTTCCACAGGCTAGGCCAGTTTTTTTTTTTTTTTTAAGGCATGTGTTCTAAACTTTCTTTTCATACTGTGGATAGGATATCCAGGGGCATTCTACCACTGAGTTAACATCCCCAGTCCTTTTTATATCATTTTATTTTAAGACTGACTCAAAATACTATTGCCCAGGTTGGCCTCAAACTTGAAGCCTCCTGCTTCAACCTTCTGGGTCACTGGGGTTTCAGGTGTGTACCACCACTCCTGACCGAGGCTGACAACTTTTAAGGGAAGCTTGTGTGAGGCAAGGAGAGGGTTGTTGATAAAGGGAGAAGCAGTAACTAAGAGTTGAACATATTCAGATTCTTATAGAAAACAACCAGAAGAGAGGGAGAAGTTGAAGATACAGGAAAGGGACTGGTAGTGACAGGTGACATGGAAACTAGAGCCCAGGTAGGGACACTAGCCTTTAAGAAGTCCCTTTGTGATAAGAGGGTGAGTGGCAAGGAAAAGTTCAAATGTAGGTAAGTTTGAAGGAGAGAAGATGAAGAGAAAGTTGAGGGGTTCTCAAGATGGAGTCAGAGAGTATTCTCTGAGAGTGGGGGAGGGCAGTTGCTGCCGTAGGAATCTTGAAGAGAGGAGATTTAATTAGCTATTATGAAAGAAAGAACCAGGGAATAAATTTGGAAGGATTGCTGAGCAGTGGAGGGCCCATTTGAGCTCGGAACCTGTGATTTTGTAGCTATATCATTTTGCATAGTTTTATGGTCTTGACATTCCCAGTTTAAAAGAAGAAAAGTAGAAAGGAGTCAGTCTTCAGAAAAGGGACTAAACTTCTTGACAAACTCTTGTGTTTTGCAATGTGGTCTCTTGGTTGGGACTCAGATTTCTTTGACTCTGCCTTGCAGAAGTTTTGCAATGTTGGACAAGTCACTTACCTTTCAGGTTACTTTTCCATAAAACTGAAATGATAGTTCCATGATAGGAAAGAACAGTGATGGCAGAGCTGGAGGGTATAGTATGGTAGTATGGTGGTAGAGCACTAACTTACCTAGTTAGCATGCAAGAGGTCTTGGCTTCCATCCCTAGTACAGTGTCCCCCACCTCCAAAAAAAATTTAAAGTAGTGTGTAAATAAATTTAGTTATTTCTTTAAAAGTGTCAGAAACATGTGCTGGGGATATAACTCAGTTGGTAGAGTGCTTGCCTCACAAGCACAAGGCCCTGGGTTCAATCCCCTGCACCACAAAAAAAGGTCTCAGAAACTTGATTAAAAACTGTTAAAAAAGGATGGTGTCTCTGGGCCCCACCCGCAGGTACTCCTTTAGCCTTTTAGATAGGGTATCTTAGTTCTCCAGGTCTGACTCTTGGCTGGATCCAGGCTTGATAGGCAAAAGAGTTGCTAGGAACCAAGGCCCATGCCTTTTTTTCCACTGGGCACTGAAGGCTCTGCCTCATCCCCAAAACCATCTAAGTAAAGATCTTTGGGTGTGTAGTTCACTCAATTTTGGAGAATTGTTCAAGGAACTTTCTACCAAGTAGACCTATAGAACCCTTTAGATTATATGCAAGCTGAATTAGGTACCTGGGAATCCCAACGTAGCTTTTTTTTGGGGGGGGGGCAGGGATTGAACTCAAGGGCACTCGACCACTGAACCACATCCCCAGACATATTTTGTATTTTATTATAGACAGGTTCTCACCAAGTTGCTTAGTGCCTCACTTTTTGCTGAGGCTGGCTTTGAACTCTCCATCCTCCTGCCTCAGCCTCTTGAGCTACTGGGATTACAGGAGTGTGCCCCCCATGCCCAGCTCCAGTGTAGCTTTTTGCACACTGAATTTGGAAGCAGAAGAGTTGACTTCCAGATCACTCATTACCTGTGTGTTTTGGGGCAGGCACTTAATTTCTTTGAGTCTCAATTAAGTTCCTTTAATTTTTTTTTTGTGGTACTAGGGATTGAGTCCTGGGGTGCTCTACCACTGACCCATACCCCCTAATCCTTTTTATTTTGAGACAGGGTCCCACAAAGTTGCCTAGGCTGGCCTCTAACTCATGATCCCTCCTGGCTCCCTAGTAGCTGGGATTACAGCTATGTGCCATCATCCCTCGCTTTACCATTTATCCTGTAGGGGATGGGGAGCCATTAAGGATTTTGAGTAGAAGAGTGATGTCATTACAACTGTGGATTAGGAAAATATCGCCGGTGATAGTGTGGTAGAGTTTGGACTGAAGGTGGAGGGACCAATTGGAAGGATATTACTATAGATGAAGCAAGTGGCAATAAGGGTTTTATCTATAAAGTGGGAAGAATACTCCCCATCTGACTTATTTTGCAGTGTTAATGTAAGGATCCAAAAGTAAAATGAATATGCTTTGAAACCATAAAGTGTCACAATATAAGAGGTGAATTGTGGCTTCTAATAATCTGAGTAGTGATGGCTAATTTTCTGTAATAGGAGGGAGTTCCTTAGAGGTTTCGTGAAGTGAGTTGCCTCACTGTTTTCTGTTCCCCAGTAGCTTTAGAGTGAACCGGTCATACCGTCTAGAGCTAATGGGTTCCAGAAGAAGAAAGTGGGCCAGATTCATCTTTAAGTGCTGACCTTATCAGGGTCCCCTGCTTTGTTTTGTTTCTTTTGCAATTCCCCTACAAGGTGGGAGAGAATCTTGGAAACTAGAAATGAACCAGAAAAAGAGTTTGGGAGTTTGTTGTAAAAATTCCTGGCTTCTCCTCCTGGAAGTGTATGTCTGTTTTACTGAAGTTGTCACTCTTCTTCAGGGGATGTTGGAAATTACTATTATGGACAAGGCCATCCAATGAAGCCTCACCGAATCCGCATGACTCACAATTTGCTGCTCAACTATGGCCTCTATCGAAAAATGGAAATTTATGTGAGTTCCTGGGAGCACTATCCCTGCCTAACCTCCTTGACTCTGATTCCCCATATGTCATTGATTATTTAATTTTCTCAACTACTCAATCATTTATTAATAACTGTGTTGAGTAGCGATTATGTGGCAGGTATTGTACATGATAGAGATTCTGTTTTTTAAGAAGTTCACTCTAGTTCTGAGATCTACCTGTAAACAAATAAACTATGTATATGTAGAACAATTAAAGAATATAGAAAATGCAGAGATAATGAGGAGTGAAGGAAGAGGGGAGTCATGGAATGTTTCCTAGAGGTGATAGATAAGCAGGGTTTTATTTTATTTTTGTCTGTCTGTCTATCTTTTGGGCACTGGAGATTGAACCCAGGGATGCTTTACCACTGAGCTATATCCCAGTCTTTTTTTTTTTTTTTTTTTTTGAGAGAGGGTCTTACTAAGTTGCTAAGGCTGGCCTTGAACTTGCACTTGCAATCCTCTTGTCTCAACCTCCCAAGTTACTAGGATTATAGCTGTGCCTCACCGTACCTGGCTTAAGCAGGGTTTTAACAAATTGAATAGAGTTTAACCTACAAGGGGCTGTCATTTCTGGCCAAGGGCAAAACAAAGACAGGCAAGCAAAAGTAAGGAAAATACAATGTTTGGGGAAAATATAAGTAGTTCAATAAGCAGGTACACAGTGTAGTTCATAGTGTGAGTAATGGGAGACAGAGATGGAGAGGTCAGCAAGGGTTGGATGTGCTGTACTAAGAAACTGGTGAGTCAGGGCCAAAATATTTGATGCTTTTTTGTTGTACTGAGGATTAAATTGGGGAACATTCTACCACTGAGCTCCATTAAGTTCTTTATATTTTATTTTAAGACAGGTCTCATTAAGTTGTGCAGGCTGGCATCCACTTGCGATCCCACCTCAGTGTCCCAAGTTGCTGGAGTTATAAGCATGTGTTACTGGGCCAAGCTCCAAAGAAAAGATTAAGACTATAGAACTAGATGCCAGGTCTCTAGTTGCTAGAGAGTGTAGACTCTTACCAACTTCTAGACTCAACTTCAACTCATTTTTGCTTGATTTTCCAGTTTTTAAAGAGAATCCAGAAACCTTGCTCACATAAAATCTGCCAGATTTAAAATGGTGAACAAAGGTTTTCGTTTTTAACAGGTGTGTGACAAAACGTAACAGTACATTTGTGGACCAAATTAAACAGTTCCCAGTTTAACCTCTTCTGGAGGCAAATAGGAACAAGTGAAGTGTTTTAGATAAAAGAGAAATCGGAACATGCATGCCTTTTAGAAGCAGTGAGGCCACTTAGCAGACGGTTGCGGGAGTTCAAATGATAAAATGAAGAGGGGCTGGGGATCCATGTTGCCTTATGGAATAAGAGTGTGTTGTAAAAATCTGTGCCAGTAGCTCCAGTAACCTAGCAACAGCAGCATCCTTCTTAGCATTCCAGAGACTGAAAGGAGATGAATCTTCTGCCCCAGAGGGCCCTGTCATATCTCTGGAGTCAGCAGAGTCACCTGGGGAAGCAAGGAGGAAAATAGAGGAGCCAATAGACCTTGGGACGAGAGTTCTTTTTTAGGCTTGAAGGGCAGCTGGGAATGAAAAGCATGAGATTTGCAGGGATATCCCATCCATTTTTACTAAAGAAAACCCTTCCCAGAAGTTTCCCAGTAGACTTCAGCTTAAATATATTGGATCATTTGCCAGCTTCAGACAATCACCAGTATAAATGTATAGGATTACTAGAACTGGCTTAGACTAATTATGATTTGATCTCTGTGTCCGGGTACATCAACACCCAACCAAATTGGGGTTGGTTTTCGGGGAGGCAACCAAGAGTGGCTACTGTTGGAGTTAATACCTTCCTGGAGATGACTTCATCTATGTGGTATTCTTATTGTTAACTCATAAAACAAAACCCCATCATATTCTCTCCTCAAATCTCTAGACCTTGTTTTACTTAATGTGACCTTTTTCCTCCTCTGGTGCTGCTTCATTAAGTGTGAATTCTCTCCATCCCTCCTATCCTTTCTCTGTAATGTGACCTTTGCATCCCTTTCTCAAAGCACAGGTATCCATTTTATTACCAATCCTGAGATTGATGACTTTTGGGAATCATTCCTGAAAGAAACTCCTTAGATTTCTCATAGAAGTTGCTGTAGTAGCCAGCACTGTGATGTGTACGCAGTAACCCCAGCAATTTGGGAGGTTGAGGCAGGAGGATCTCAAGTTCAAGACCAGCCTCAGCAACTTAGTGAGCCCTTTAGCAATTTAACAAGACCCTGACTCAAAATAAAAAGCAAAAAAAGGGCTGGATATGTAACTCAGTGGTAAAGTGCCCCCCGTTTCAATCCTTAGTACCAAAACAAAAAGAAAGAAAGAAATGGATGAAGTACTTCTGTTCTGTACCCGAAGGAGTCATGTTGAAGCCTTTTTCATATAATTTTACGCTTTCTGGTGCCTTCCTTTATTCTGTCTTCACACTTGTAATTAATTTTTCCTGGGATCTCCATCCTTACCTAACAAAACCACCTACCTTCCTGTTTACATAATCAAGAATTCTGCTCTTTTTCTTGTGTTGGATGCTGATTTTGAATATCTCCAGGTTTCTTATTCATTGACCTCTGTTCCTTGTGTGTGATGTTGGGATCAAACCCAAGGCGTCTCATATAAAGGGCTTCTCAAATGCTAAGCAAGCATTACCATTGAGCTATATCCCCAATATCCCTTGTTATTTTTTTATTTTTAATTAATTAGTTTATTTTTATTTTTTATTTTTGGTACTGGAGATTGAACCCAGGGGCATGTTACCACTGAGTTACATCCCAAGACCTTTTTATTTTCTATTTTGAGACAAGGTCTTACTAAGTTGCTTTAGGGCCTCCCTAAATTGCTGAAGCTTCCTTGAACCTGAAATCCTCCTGCCTCAGCTTCCAGAATTGCTGGGATTACAGGTGCCTGACTTCCTTGTTCTTTTTTTAAAAAGTGTTTTCAGCTGAGCATGGTGATGCATGCCTGTAATTCCAGTGACGTGGGAGGCTGAGGCAGAAAATCAAAAGTTTGAGACCAGCCTGGGCAACTTAGCGAGACCCTGTCCCAAAATAAAAAATAAAGGGTTTGGGGTGTAGTTCTGTGATAAAAGTTCTTGGATTTCATCTGCTGTACCCACCCACTACAAAAAAAAAAAGTGTTTTCATTAAATATTTAGTGGCTTTTAAAGAATTTTTGTGAAATAGATGTAAAGTATAAAGAATCACAATTAATATCACCTAGCATAAGAAAAAGAACATTTTTTTACTGCTGAAACCCTTTATATGCCCTTTGCTGACCTTTTCTTTCTTCTCTCGGAGTCATGAATTTGGGGTTATTATTTCCTTTCTTTTCTTTATATTATCAGTATGTGTTCTTAAACAATGCATGTTTTAAGTATACATATTTATTATGTAAATGGAGCCATGTAGTATGTGTGTATGGCCTTGTGCATGCTAGGCAAGTTGTACTACTGAACTATGTCCCCAGCTCTTCTTTTTTTTATTTTGAGAGAAGGTCTTGCTAAATTGCTCTATTGGCCTTTAGCTTGGTGATCCTCCTGCCTCATTCCGAGTAGCTAAGGTTGTAGGTATATGCCACTGTGTCCAGTGCCATACAGTATGTATTATATGACTTGCTTTTTTTCTCAACACATTCCCAGGAGTCATATGTGTTGATGCATGTAGCTGTATTTGATTTTACTGTAGTCTATTGAAGTAATGTACTATAATTTGTCTGTTTTATTACTAGTAAGCATTCGATTTGTTTCTGGTTTTTGACTACTATAGATACTGTTGTTTGTGAACATTTTGAACATCTTCTTAGAGCATATATGCACGTTTCACCGGAGGATACACTAGGAGTTGCTGGATTAGGATGTATGTACATGTTCACCTGTATTAGAAAAAGCCAAAATGATTTCCAGTTGCTCACAGAAGCCTTTTTTTTTTTTATTTTTTAGATAGGGTCTTACTGTGTTGCCCAGGTTGGCCTTGAACATTATCCTCCTGCTTCAGCCTCTCAAGAAGCTGGATTATGGACTGGGGAGATAGCTTAGTCGGTAGAGTGCTTGCCCTGCAAGCCCAAAGCCCTGGGTTCCATCCCCAGCACCGCAAAAAAAAAAAAAAAAAAGAAGAAGAAGCTGGATTACAGATTCTACACTACTACACTCTGGGGTACATCCCTAGTGCCTGGCATTTTTTTTTTTAATTTTAATTATCTTATTACTTATTCATTTATTTATTTAAACCTTTGTTTGTTATTTCCACAGTCCAACAGTGCTGGGGACTCCAACCCGGGCCTCCAGCATGCGAGTCAGGCACTCTATGTGATGGGCTATATCATTACTTAAACTTTTTAATAATGCAGTGAACATTTATATTCCTGTAACCTAATCAGTCTTTTGAATTTTATCATTCTTTTGCTTTTTAAAAACAATTAGTGTGCATGAGCGTGTGTAAATGCGCCTAAGCAATATATAGTATTTGTTTTTTTTTATTTTTTAAATTTTTTTAGTTGTCAGTGGACCTTGATTTTATTTATTTATTTATTTATTTATTTATTTATTTATTTATTTATTTATTTATTTATTTATATGTGGTGCTGAGGATCGAACCCAGGGCCTCACACATGCCAGGCAAGCACTCTGTCACTGAGCCACAACCCCAGCCCATTCATTTGTTTTTGAACTTCACAAAAAAGATATCTGTGTGTAGCCTCCTGGGATTTGTTTTTCTCATACAATATATAGGTAAAATCTATTCATCTTGTTGCATGTAGCTACAGTTCTTTAGTTTTTCTTTGCTCAATAATATTCTATCATGTCAGCATATGGTAATTTGTCCATTTTCCTACAATCTTAATTTGAATTTAATTTTTTATTGTTAGAAACAGTACTTCTATGAACATTTTGTACATGTTTTCTAGTACATATGTATGAGAATTTTTTTGGCTATATCTTTATGAACAGAATTGCTGGATTATAGGTTTTGAATATAAAATGCTAAGTTGTTTTTCATTGTCGTTGGATGGATTTATACTTCCACTGGTAATGTATCAGAGATTTTTAAGTCATACCCTCTCCCACACTTGAATTAGATTTTTAGAACATTTCCAGTTAAGCAGGTATAAAACAATTTTTGTGATTTTTGATTAGCATTTTGCTTATGACCAATGAAATTGAGCAACTATTCTACTATAGAGAAAGGTCTTTTAATTGTTTTCATCATTTTTCTCTTGGGATGTTTGTTTTTTTCTTACCAATACGTAGTAGTTCTTTATATATTCTGGTTTATATAATCCATTGTCAGAATGTTGCTTTTGCTATAAATATCTTCTATTTTGCTTTTGTCTTTTCACTTTAATGTATCTTTAATGAGCAAAAGTTCCTAATTTTAATGTAGTCTTATTGTTTCCATTTTAAGTCTTTTGTGTCTGAAAAAATCCTTCTCAACTTTTAAGATATTCTTCTATATTATTGATATTTTATTCTTCTATATTATGTGGTAACCTGGGGCCACACACATGCTAGGCTAGGCAAGGTTTCATATATAGGTCTTTACAACATCTAGAATTGATTTTAAACTTTATGTTTTTTTTTTTTTGTGGTACTGGGGATTGAACCCAGGATGCTCTTGCTACTGAGCTGTATCCCCAGACCTTTTTTTTTTTTTTGACACAGGTTCTCCCTGAGGTGCCCAGGCTGGCCTGGAACTTGGCAATCCTCCTGTTTTAGCCTCCCAAGTGGCTGGGATTATGGATGTGTGTACCTCTGCATATGGCTCGATACTTTTTTTTGTGTGGGGGTGGGTTCTGGGAATTGACCTCAGGGGAACTCAGCCACTGAGCCACATTCCCAGACCTATTTCGTGTTTTATTTAGAGACAGGGTCTCACTGAGTTGCTTAGTGCCTTGCTTTTGCTGAGGCTGGCTTTGAACTCACTATCCTTCTGCCTCAGCCTCCCAAGCCACTAGGATTATAGGCATGCGCCACTGCGCCCAGCCAATACTTTTTATTTATTTACTTTTAAATTTAATTTTGGTGGGTTTTTTCCCCCTGTTTTTGCTCCTTCTCTCTCTCTCTCTTTCAGTGCTAGGGGTCAAACCCAGGACTTGCATATGCTAGGCAAATGCTGCAGCCTCCATGATACCTTTTTTTTTTTTAAATATTTCTTTAGACGTTGATGGACCTTCATTTTATTCATTTATTTATATGTGGTGCTGAGAATTTAACCCAGTGCCTCTCACCTGCTAGACGAGTGCTCTACCACTGAGCCACAACCCCTATCTTTTAAAGGCTTACTTACTTTTCACATATACGTCTTTACTACATCTAGAATTGATTTTAAGTTTTATTCATTTATTTTTGGTACCAGGGCACTCTACCACTGAACTGTATCCCCTTTTTATTTTGAGGCTCTCACTAAATTTCCCAGGTTGATTCTAGGCTTGGAATCTTCCTGCCTCAGTTTCTCAAGCAGCTGGGATTATAGCTGCGTGCCACCCAGGCTGCCTGTTTTTTGTTTTGTTTTGTTTTTTTGACTATGAGTTCATCTGTTTTGTAACTTTGAGGCTTGGGGTAAAGATAGGTCTTTAGATTTGCTTTTATTTTCTAAAAGAGGCATGTGAGATGGGCTGTGTGTGTCCTCAGAGATTTGGAAAAAAGGATGAATTTCAAATAGGGAGAATTCAAGCCCTGTTCCTGTGGTGGGAAGTAGTATAGGTCTTGTTGAGGAAAAGTTGTTTGTTTGAAGTATAATAGTTATCAAGAAGGCAGAGGACATTAGGCTGGGAAAGGAATTTTGTGAAGTTCCTTAATTGCCATGTCCAAGAGTTTAGAATCTTTTGTAACCTGGGAATCATGGAATGTTAGAGAATTGAGAATTGACTTTAAGATTTTTGTGATACTAACATATTAGATGGAAGAGGAAGAGGTTCAATATAAATGGGACCATTTAGGATGCCAGAAATAATCCAAGTGAGTTAATTTATTAGGTCAACAGATATTTACTGGGTTATATGCCAGGGACCATGCATGTTGCTTAAAGTTTGACCTGCTCCTTTCTCCCAGAGTAGATCCAGCACACATCCAATTTCTATAGTTTGACAGTGTGATAAAGGAAGTCTAGGATTCTCGGGGGAGCACTTCAAAGAGTTTCTTAAATGAGACTGTGGGTCAAGGATAGCATTGTGGGGGAATTGACTTTCCAGTTGCGATGTAAAAGTTGAATAGAGGGTGTGAGGAGAACAGTGTTCTATTTTAGGTCATAGCATGTGCAGAGGCCTAAAGGTGCAAGATATTCCCCTTGGGGAATTGCAAATGAGACAATGCTTGGCAGATTGGTACAGCACGAGATAAATTCAGTTTCTCAAACATGTTGTGTTTAACCCACAAAGTTTGGGTTTTTTTTTTTTTCCCTCTGTGTGTGGTGTTGGGATTAAACCCAGGGACACTCTACTACCAAGCCACATCCCTAAGCCCTTTTTAAAAATTTTAATTTTGAAACCGGGTCTCACTAAATGGCAGAGGCTGGCCTCAAACTTGGGATTCTCCTGCCTTGACCTCCTCAGTTGCTGGGATTATGCACAAAGTATTTTTAATAACTTTTGTAAGTGGACAACCTTTGAAAAACATAAAATTTGACTTGAAAAAATCTGGTGATTGTGGGGGAGGTTACGCATACTGTAATCCCAGCTACTCAGGAGGCTGAGGTAGGAAGATACCAATTTTGAGGCAGCCTTAGCAATTTAGCAAGATTAAATATAAAAAGGGCCAGGAATGTAGCTCAGGAATAAAGTGTCCTTGGGTTCGATCCCTAGTACTTAAAAAAAAAAAAAAAAAAGAATCTAACAATTGGGTCCAATATCAGGTAGGAGAGTGCAGCCAGAATTCAAGCCAAGCTCAAAAGGTGACGGCCTGAGGATGGAAGTGGACAGACTTGACAGATACATTCGTAGTAGTTTAAGAGAAGTCTAATGTAGTGGATGTGGAAAGAGAGGAATCAAAGGTGATACTCTGGCTCTGTCTTAAACAACTGGGTGAAAGGTGAGAACAGGACACCTGGGAAAGAGCAACAGAAGAAATAGGATAGTGGATGCAGTCAAGATTATGGAAGTATTGGGGTTGGGGATGTAGCTCAGTTATAGAATACATGTTTAGCAAGTGCAGAGCCCTGGGTTCAATCCCCTGCATTTCCCCTCCCCCCAAATAAAAAAAATATTAAAAGATTTTGGGAGCCAGGTGCAGTGGTGCACACCAGTAATCTCAGCTGGCTCAGGAGGCTGAGGTAGGAGGATTTCAAATTCAAAGCCAGCCTCAGCAAAAGCGAGGTGCTAAATAAAATATAAAATAGTCTCTAAATAAAATATAAAATAGGACTGGGGATGTGGCTCAGTTGTTGAGTACCTTGAGTTCAATCCCTGGTACCCCCCACCTCCCCGCCAAAAAAGAAAAGATTATGGGAGGTATAATGAGAAGGACTGGCAATGGTTTGAAATGGGAAAGCAAAAAAGGGTGGAGTTTAAAATGATATTTAGGTTTTCAGCTTGAGTATATGTTGGGCTTTTTTTTTTTTTTTTTTTTTTTTAGCAGAAATTGTAAAAGTTCTGGAAGTTAAATTGAATATGAGTGCTTGTACATCATCAATCACAAATTGAGTCCAGCTGAATTTAAAGGCCTACTTGGAGCTTATTGGGAATCTACTAGAATTTTGAATCTGGAGCACAGAACATAGACCAAGGTGGAATTAGAGTTAGGGTAGCATTTGTCAAGGGGTGACAGCCAGACTGGGGAGATAGCTCAGTTGGTAAAGTGCTTGCCTTACGAGCACAGGGCCCTGAGTTCGATCCCCAGCACTGCAAAAAACAAAAAACAAAAAAAAACAAAAAAAACCAAAAAGGAGTGACAGCCAAAGCAGAACTTTGATGACATTGCTGAGGGTAAAGGGCTTAGTGTAGTACAAACCACTTGGTATTTAGAGCAACTCTTACTGCTTTCCCTGTGGATGTTTTTAAATAATCACTAAGGGATGGGAGGAAGAGAAGAGAATTTTTAAAAAGAGGGAAGGAGGAGTCAGAATGTTAGGATGACCAGGAAATTATCATGTCAAGGAAGTTTTAGTGGGTGGCTGTGATGAGAATTGTTGGTGTGATATTTATAAAGGATTGCTCATCCATTTCAGTTGTCACTAGTCATCCTTTTTTCTTGAAAATTTGGAACCATTTGGCCCATAATTATATATTGTTGTATCTAATAACAAGAAATACTAATTTATAAAGCACTTTATAGTTTACAAAGAGGTTTAACAATCTCATCTGATTCTCACAACTTCCCTGTGAGGTAGTTGTCCCTACTTAGTACATGAGGAAATTGTGGCTTCTGAGATAATGACCTGCCTAAGCAGCAGAACTTGAGCTGCAGTCCTGGTCTTTGATAATCTTGTTTGCCTAATTAATTATAAGTTTCTTAAAGTCCGAGTCTAATCAGTTATTTCTTTTTGTTCAGCACCTAACTCAGTGCTGGGCAGCGATACAGGTATTCAGCTAGATTAAGTGAAGCCTAGCAATGGTCAAAAAGAGAAAAAAAATTGAAAAATCTGAGAAAGTAAATAAATTGGTTGGGGGGAAAAATAACTTGCTCTTTCTCCCTTCTGTCCTCTAGCGCCCTCACAAAGCCAATGCTGAGGAGATGACCAAGTACCACAGTGATGACTACATTAAATTCTTGCGCTCCATCCGCCCAGATAACATGTCTGAGTATAGCAAGCAGATGCAGAGATGTAAGTCCATTCTGCCCCCAGATGGATCTTGCTTTCCATTAGAGGCCTGCCCGTCCTTCCTTGCACCTCCATTCCACCGACGTCTGACTTCCCTTACCCTCAAGGGTGCCCAAGTATTTCTTTTTTCTCAGGTCTGGTTTTCCTTGTTTCCTGATTGTAAATAACAGATGTTGGACTTTTCCCAGTTAGGTTTATGACACTCTGTCCCAAGAGTACTGTAATTGTAATGGGAAAAGCATTGAGCTGGGAAGTGGACAATAGACACAGGACCCAGGTCTAACTCTTAACTGACCGGACAAGTCACTTCCCCTTAGATTTTTCTTTTATAAAATGGACCAAGCCATGTGATCTCTGATTTCCATCTGACTGTACATGCTCTGACTTTGTGAGTATTAGTTGAGAATTTAGGGGCCATTCAGGACAGACTCTTAACGATGTCATCTGGGAGATGAGGTGATTCTATTCTATGCTCTGGGACTTGAAACTCCAGAACAGGTCCCATCTCAGAAACCATGCCTAGTTTGGAGGAATTGTGGGGATTACATAAGCTGTGGGGGAAAAACTGTTGAAATTTGGGACTAAACTGTCACATCTGACCCTTGTGTTATTTACTTATTTGCTTGTGTTTTTATCTAGTTTTTGTTGTTGTTGCTTTTTGCAGTTCAGGGATTGAACCTAGGGCCTCGCATGTGCTAATAAGCAAGTGCTCTACCACTAAGCTAAATACCCAAAACCTCCCTTCTGATATTTTAGAAATTATCATTTTAGCACCTAAGGCCTCATACAATATAGTATAACAGTATCACAGTATTATCCAGAAACTTTTACCAGTTTATGACAGTTTACATTGTAATATCAGGAAATCTGTGGTATTTGTTTATTACTACTGGCCACAAGGTAGTCTGATTCCAGAAGAATGCTACTTATTAGTTATAATAACTGCACAGTGGTAATGATGACAGAATACAGTGACCTTTCCTGAAGTATTAAATTTCTTTGCTAATCACAACCCCAGAAGCTTTTGCCACTCTGAGTGAGGTGTTTTGCTTTCATGGAGAGACAAATGCATTCCTTTGTTGCAAATGGCTTTAGAATTCTATAACTCTTTTAGGCCAAGGGTCAGCAGAATAGACTCTTATTGGAGAAGCAAGTTGATATTGAAGCACAAAAATTAACTTTTCATGCTTAGTTTGAATGCTCAGTTCTCCCACTTAACTATGTGTTTTTAAGTACATCTTGTAGTCTCTCTGAGTGTCATTCTCCATCTTTAAGAGGAAGACAATAGCCAGGTGCATTTGGGCATGCCAGTAATCTCAGTGACTCAGGGAGCTGAGGCAGGAGGATTACAAGTTCGAGGCCAGCTTGTGTAATTTACCAAGACCTTATTTTTAAATAAAAAATTTAGGGGCTGGGGAGATAGCTCAGTCGGTAGAGTGCTTGCCTTGTAAGCTCAAGGCCCTGGGTTCGATCTCCAGCACCCAAAAAAAATTTTTTTTTAAAAAAGGGCTGAGAATATAACAGAGTGGTAGAGCACTCCTTGGTTCAACCCCTAGTAGTATCTCCTGCTCCCCACAAAAATTAGATGTGGGCTGGGTGCAGTGGTGTGTGCTTATAATCCCAGCTACTTGTAAGACTGAGGCAGGAGGATGGTGAGGCCAGCCTGGGCAACATAGACGCCCATCTCAAAAAAAAATTAGGTTGGGATTTTTTTCTCATTGGAAATAGGGGTGGAAAGAATAAGTGGTGCCTTACTGACTTGAATTATAGCATTGTAGAGGATCAAAATAGGCAAAGTCTCGGCATCACTTAGTACAGTGCTTTATAATCAAGACGATAATAGGAATATAAAAGCTATGTTTAAAAATATTTATTAATACCTAATCTATCTAATGTTTATTAATTCCTAATCTCCATCTCTCACAGATTTGACTCCTTTGGTATTTATAATTTTGATAAGATTAAATAAGACTGGTTTCCTTGCTCTTGGCTGGACCATTATAAACTATAGTCACTTTGAGACTTTGAAAGCCTTGATCATAAGTTCTGACCTAATATTTAATTAGTAAAAATGAGAACATGAGTAAATGCAATTTTTAGAGCAGATAATTAGAACATGGGGCTCATGATGAAAACATGATAGAAGGGATTTGTGGTGGTAAAATACTGAATGACATTCTTATTCATTCTGTAGAGATAAACTGAGACCCGGGGAGTTGAAATGATTGAGAGTCACATAGCAAGGTGTTGGTAGACTAGAGAATGGAACCCTACACATTCTGGAGTACAGTCAGCCCTCCATATCCTTAGGTTCTGCATCAGTGGATTTAGCCAACTGTAGATCAGGAAAAAAAAAAAAAAAAGTACAGACTTTATTCTTGTTATTTCCTAAATAACACATTATAAACTGACATTGTATCAGGTATTCTAAATGATCTAGAGATTATTTTAAAGTGTATGGGAGGAGCTGAACACAGTGCACACCTGTAGCCCCTTCTACTTGTCAGAAGGATTGCTTGAGTCCAGCTTTGGCAATTTAGCAAGATCCTGTTTTTAAAAAAAGAAAAAAAGTATATGGGAGGATATGCATAGATTATTTGTGAACAGGATGCCTTTTTATATGAGACTTGACTATCCAACCGATTTTGGTATCTGAGGAGGATCCTGAAACCAATCCCTCCTAGAGACTGAAGGATAACTGTTCTTCTAAATATCAGCATATAAAATATTTCGGACATACAAAAAACATGAAAAATCATGAACAGGGGGCTGGGGTTGTGGCTCAGTGGCGGAGTGCTTGCCTAGCATGTGGGAGGCACTGGGTTTGATTCTCAGCATCTCAAATAAATAAATAATATGAAGGTCCATCAACAACCAAAAAAATATTAAAAAAAAAAATCACAAAGCAGGATTCCAACTAGAATACAGCTGTTGAGTGCTGTGCTGACATTCCCCCTGCTCAAAATAAAGTTGTGGGTTCTTACCTATATCTGTCTGCTATACCCCTGTAGCACCCAGGGCACTTGGTCTCATACATGTTGGTAGGAAAAAAAAAATAATAATAATAATGAACATCCAGGTACTCAGTGCCCAGGTTAAGAAAATATGATTGATCAGTTGAAGTCTCCTCGACCCCTCTTCTTGCTCACTTACCCGTTGTCTTCCACTGGCCCCATTCCATGACTATCATTGTCAAGTTATAAACTCTATCCTGAAATCAGTGTTTAATCGTATGCATCTCTTAAAAAGCATATGCCTTCTCTGACTACCTCTCCTTCCCCATCTCTCACAGTATTGACTCCTTTAGTATAAAACCAACTTAAGAATGAGAAAAGTGTTTATAGTGGGTAGAGGGAAATCCTACAGAAATAACTCAAGTGAAGGTCTGCTCTTCCACTTCCCTCCTTTCCATCTTTAATCCAAGAGCTCCCTTGAGCTGGGCATAAATGAGCTGGCTGTTTGAGCCACATTTTAGATGGAGGGCCCTGAAGGGAAATATTTTTTTCTCATGTCTGAAACATTCGTGCTGTCCTCTGAGGACTTCAGATCCCGAATGAGAGTATAAACAAGACTTGGGAAGCTCAAGAGGCAGAACCTACTGCAGAGGAGAAAAACAGGTGCCAGTGGATAAACAGCCTGTCCGCGGACCAAAGTTCTTATTGACGCAGCCTCTCAGTATTTACCCGGGAATCGAGGAAGAGCTACCCACTGCTGGCTTCCTTACATAGCCGCTGTTCCTCCGAGCACCAGATCTTGGGCACCCTCCAAGTTAGGGCAGTGCCAGAGTTGGTAACTCCTGTGGTTATTGGAAATCCACAGCTTTGGCTGTGCTTGAGATGTTACCACAATCCTAGCTGGCCCCTCCTACCCTCCTCAGCACTCCTCCTTGCTCTACTTCAGGAACCTCAGTAGGTAACAGCAGATGCTATAAAAAGGCTGGGTCTAGAGAATAAGGATCTAGCCCACTCCTCTAACTTCCTGTGTGTGTATCTTGAGGTCTCAGCAGTTTCCTTTTATGTTAGACTTGGAGCCCCAGGGTTCGTCTCTAGCTCTGGGAGTCTACAGCCTCCAGGTGTGCTTTCCTGCCTGACTTTTTCACTTCATTTGCATCAGTGTTTGCATGTTTTCCACATTATGTACAAGTTTGTACTTTTACCTCTGTAGGCCTGAAATAATTTTACTCACTTGTGGGTGTAGTAAAAAAGAGCACTGGACTGTGGGAGACAAGACACCTGGACGCTGATTCTGGTTCTGCCACTACCTGGTTTTATAACCTTGGGCAAGTCACTCAACTTTTCTTCATTCCTCTGCACAGTGGGGTCGATGTCTGTCTTATCCAGCTCATAGGGTTGTTGTGAAGATCAAATGAAATTGTATACGTGAAAGCACTTGGAGAAAGGCCAAGTTATATCTTCACAGACTTTTAGGACAGACAAACCAAAGCTTGAGGCTTGAATACTGCCTCTGCCATTTGCTAGCAGTTCATCTCTCTCAGACTATTCCTCCGTTTAGAAGATAGGACCAAATCCTTCCTCAGAAAATTGTGTGAGGATAAATGCATCAGGCATTTAAAGCATTTAACAGTGTCTGGCACATTGTAGCATTCAGTGAATGATAGTTATGCAGGTCTGTGTTCTTCACTTCCTTGTTGGTCAGCTGGAGTGAGGTCTAGGAGGAAACTCAGACTAGAGGAAGATAAATTTTTATTCTTCAAGCAATGAACTGGTATTTTCCAAGTTGCTAAATGCTTCTCCATGTAAGATTTCTCATGCTGAGCATGTGACACATGCCTGTAGTCCTAACTCCTTGGGAGGCTGAGCAGAAGGATTACTTGAGCCCAGTTTTTGAAGTTCAGTCTGGGCAACATAGTGAGACACACACCCCCGGCCAATCTCAAAATAAAAAGAAGGAAAAGAAAAAGATTTTTATTAATTATCTCAACAGTTGGGTGAGGTGGTTATCATTAGTGTTTATTATAGGAAATGGTCTAAAGTTCAAAGAATTGAAACAAATTGACCTATTCACATAGTCAGTAAGTAGTAGAACTAGAACGCAGACCTTTTGAATCCAAATTCTATGATTCCCCCCCACATCAGCTCATAAATGTCTAAATAAAACCTGAAGGAAATTATGGAAACTAACCTTTTGCTTCTTTCTTTCAAGTCAATGTTGGTGAGGACTGTCCGGTATTTGATGGCCTGTTTGAGTTCTGTCAGTTGTCTACTGGTGGCTCTGTTGGTAAGGAATATATATCCCCTCCCCAAGGGTTGTGCTGGGCTCTTCTAGTGAGGTCTACTTTTGAGGCCATAATCCTGGTAGGGCTGGGCACGGTGGCACACACCTGGAAGCCCAGCCACCCGGGAGGCTGAGGCAGGAGGATCATGAGTTCAAAGCCAGCCTCAGCACTTAGTTAGGCCCTAAGCAACTTGGTGAGACCCTGTCTAAAGATAAAAAATAAAAAGGGCTGAGAATATGGCTCAGTGGTGAGGCACCCCAGGTTCAATCCCTGGTACCAAAAACAATCCTGGTAGGGCTGATCTGTAGCCATGGAGAATTGTCCTGTGGGTTTTTGCTTTATCTCTAAATTTTCCTGTGGTTTGTTCCCAACTCACATTCATTCTCTGTCGTGTTGCTAACATGTCCTTCACTGTCCTCTCCTACCGACATCTTATATACAGCTTATATACAGAAATTCCCTGCACACCTCATGGGGTTGTTGAAACTGCAAAGTGCTATAAAAATGGAAGTGTCGTCATTGGTATCTTATGAGAGTATGGTAATTACCTTCAGAGGTCATAAATAGTCCTCATGTGTCTCCCCTTTCTACTTGTCATTTGGGTTACCTGTAGGATTCCTCTAAACCCTTTCTTAATAGTCATGTGTTGCTTAGTGATGGGCACACATTCTGAGAAGTGTGTCGTCGGGGCGGTTTTGTTATGTGAACATCATAGAGTGTGTTTAGACACACCTAAATGGCATAGTCTACTGCGTACCTAGGCTGTACAGGACGTGTATGGTATAGCCTGTTGCTCCTAGGGCATGGCGTGCAGAACAATGTGAGGTTAAATCAAGCACATAGGAAATGATGTGACTAAGAAATGCAGTAACCATGAAGCTGCTGCTGATATAGCACAGCATACTATTTCACAGTGAACTTTTTATTATAAGTAGGAGTACTTTCTAAAATAACTAGTATGTAAATACATAAACCAGTAACATGGTCACTTATTATTCATTAGCAAGTATTACATATTGTACATAATTGTATGTACTATACTTGTATATGCCTGGCAGTGCCGTGGGTTTGTTTACCTCAGCATTACCACAGACGTGCGAGTAATGAGCTGTACTCTGATGTTAAGAAGGCCACAACTTGCTGGGTGTGGCAGTGCATGCCCGTAATCTCAGGTACTCAAGAGGCTAAGACAGAAGGATTACAAGTTTGAGGCCAGCCTCAGCAACTTAGTAAGACCCTGTGTCAGAATAAAAAAGGGCTGGGGATTAGCTCAGTGGTAGAGCACTTGCCTAGCATGTGTGAGACCCTGGGTTTGATTCCCAGTATTTTTTAAAAAGCCAAAAACAAGTCTACAATTTCATTTAGGTAGGAGTATTTCAATTGTTATAATCTTTCAGAACCACTGTTGTCTCTGTGGTCTGTTGTTGAGCCAAATGTTATGTACTGCATGACTGTATTTATTTTTCTATGTTCATTGTTTCTAACCCCCCTCACACTGTCCATGGTAACCACTTTCTATTTTGGTATTTATGTGTCTATTCTTTTTTTTTTTTTTTTTCCTGTGGTGCTGGGGTTTGAACCCAGGGCCTTGTGCTTGCAAGGCATGCACTCTACCAACTGAGCTATATCCCCAGCCCTCCATCCTTTTTTTCTGTGTGAATATATCTGAACATAAAATATACATCTGTATTTTACAAAAATATATTTTATATAGTTGTATGCCTATGTTTTTTACCTAGGAAATCTTTAAAATTTCTTTTTCTAAAATTTATTCTTCTACAGTGTTCTTCTATAGTGGCTGCATGATTATGGAACTACTTTATTTGATATGTTCTGTCCCCTCTTGTTAGATTATTTGGATTGTTCCATGCTTTAATTGTTGTTCAGAAGTCAACACTACCGGGCTGGGGAGATAGCTCAGTTGGTAGAGTGCTCGCCTCGCAAGCACTAAGACCCTGAGTTCAATCCCCAGCCCCACAAAAAAAAAAAAAAAAAAAGAAGTCAACACTACTACAGATACACGTGGGTGTGTTTCTTGTTCTTGGATCTATTTCTACTTTGGACTAGCACTATTTTTCAAATTTTTTCCAAATTTTTTGACTATGAACCATAGTAAGAAATACTTTTACATGTGCAATCTGGGATACACATGAGTGAGTGTACATTTACACACACTTATACATTCACTCTAACATCAAAGTTTTCACAGAAGAGCAGTTACCCTTTGTTACTCTGATATTTTTATTCTACTCTCTCTCATTAAGAATATCTAAAAAAAAAAAAAAAAAAAGAATATCTAGAGTGCAGTGGCATATGCCTATAATCCAGAGACTCAGGAGGCAGAGGCAGGAGGATTGCAGGTTTGAGGCCAACCTCAACAATTTAGCAAGGTCCTAAGGAACTTGTCGAGACCCTGTCTCAAAAAATAAAAAGGAATGGGAAAGTGGCTCAATAAGAAAGTACCTCTGGGTTCAATTCCTAGTACCAAATACACACACACACACACACACACACACACACACACACTAATCGTGACCCTTTAGATTAGTTCTAAGGCCTACCAATAGGTTACCATCTTTGGTTTGGAAGATAGTTTTTTAAAAGTAGCCAGTATCACTGCGAACTGTGGCATTTGCCTGTAATCCCAGTGACTTAGACTGAGGCAGGAAGATTGCAAGTTCAAGGTTGGCTTTGGCAACTCAGTGAGATCGTCTCAATCTTTTTTTTTTTTTTTAATACTGGGGATTGAACCCAGGAGTGCTTAACCACTGAGCCACACCCCTAGCCCTTTTGTGTTTTGTTTAGAGACAGGTTCTTGCTTAGGACCTTGCTAAATTGCTGAGGCTGGCTTTGAACTCATGATTCTCCTGCCTCAGCCTCCTGAGCCTCTGGGATTATAGACATGGCCACCGTGCCTGACTCCCATCTTGAATTTTAAAAAAATTTTTTTTTTTAAAGGCTGGGGATGTAGTTCAGGGATAAAGTGCCTCTGAGTTTGGTCCCAGTACCAAAGTGGAGGGTGGGGGGTAAAGAGTAGCTAGTGTCATGTTTATTCCCTGTTGAAATATGGTAGGAGAGAGGGAGCCAGGTTGTGAGTTGTACACCACAGCTGCTGAATAGGCAAGTCCTATCTCTCACTGGGTTCTTCAGGCTTCTTGGGGTAGGGAATGTGGCTTAGTAACAAGCTTATGTTCTCTCTTCTTACATCCAGCAAGTGCTGTGAAACTTAATAAGCAGCAGACGGACATCGCTGTGAATTGGGCTGGGGGCCTGCACCATGCAAAGAAGTCCGAGGCTTCAGGCTTCTGTTACGTCAATGATATCGTCTTGGCCATCCTGGAACTGCTAAAGTATGCCTGCCTGGCCTTGTCTTGGAGGAGCACCTTAGGCCAGGTTCCCACTTCCCTCTCCCCTTGGGCTTGCCTCCCTAGTTTGCTTTTCCTATGGTGTGCTGGCTAGGATGTGTTCGGTGTCTCTGGCCATCTTCTCCCTGACGGGGTCTTGGTTTGATCTGAGCCCACGGCAAGATCAGGGGCAGGCGCTGCTCAGATCCTGCCTCCAGAGTTTCCCTGTGTGGCTGGAGTTGACCCTGGCTGTAGAGTAGGAAGATCGGACTTGGTCGGCTTGGTCAGGCCTCTGGAGACACCCGGCCGCTCTTCCACCTTCCTTCAGCCAGTTTCCACGTCTCTGGTGCTTAGAGATACCTGAGGGAGGCAGCCAGCCCGGTAAGCTGGGACCTGGCGCCCTTGGCGCGTCCCATCCCCAAAGAGCCCCCAGATCCCTGACCCACTTCTGATCCTAGGTATCACCAGAGGGTGCTGTATATTGACATTGATATTCATCATGGCGATGGCGTGGAAGAGGCCTTCTATACCACAGACCGGGTCATGACTGTGTCCTTTCATAAATATGGAGAGTACTTCCCAGGAACTGGGGACCTACGGGTGAGAACTCCCTTTAGGGGCCAACCAGCTCACCCTCAGCTACCAGCTTTAACTCTCCTATTCTGTGCCACTAAAAACCATTCCTTCCTCTTCTGCCATTTACAACACTGCACTCCAGTCTGGGCTGCCTGTCATAGTCTCTTTTCCTCCCTCTTCTGAAGGAAGGGAATGATGAGACAGAAGGGGTCAGAGAAGGACTGGGGTCTCCTGACTCACCGTACTTCCCTCCTGGCCACAGCTGGTTGCATCACGTTGTTCTTATGTACCGTAAGGCTTGAGTTTGGGGTTAGGAATTAGGACTGTTATGGATCACCTCAAGGGTTCTTAATGGTTTAACATCACCTTCCTCCTTTGATAATCTGACTAAAAGCCAATGACTATCTACCCAGAAACGTATGTGCGACTTTGCATCTGATGTGAAATAGTTAATAGACCTGGCCCCTTCTGAAGCTACTCCATGGAACTGTTCTATCTGCTTCTCTTCACCTACAATGGTTGAGCCACTTTCCATGCTAGTAGTCCTTGGGTAAAAAGTGGCACTAATTGTTTGGGATGGCAAGCTTAGAATAAGTGAGCATTTACTATTTTGAAACTAACTGAAAAAACTTTTCTCCACTCTTTGTGCACACCTTCCTAGAGATCTAGGAGAGAACGAGGGTAGAGGAGTGTGCAGTAAAACTGGAGGAGAAAGGACTATTTGGGGTGGGTGTTATTTCTGTGACCCAACTGCTGGCCAGCCTAACCCAATTTGAAGGTAGAAATCTTGTGCTGTGGGGTAGGATATTCAATCCCTGACGCCATAATCAGCTCCCAGCCTTGGTACAGGCTCAGTGGTGTGTCTAGAGATGTGAGCTGGGCTTGCCAGTGCAGGAAAGGACACTACCCAAGGTACTCTGCTCTGTCCTGGCCACCTCATGGCCCAGCTTGACTCTCCAAGAACTGTCACCTCTTTCCTTAGCCTTCTAGCCCCATCCTTGAACTCCTTCCTAGCTTCATCTTTCAGTTTTACTTTAATGTCCCTCTTGATTAGGATATTGGGGCTGGCAAAGGCAAGTATTATGCTGTTAACTACCCACTCCGAGATGGGATTGATGACGAGTCCTATGAGGCCATTTTCAAGCCGGTAAGTGACTTTATCCACCCCTTGGGATACAGATGGGGTTGGTCTAGGGGAAGGGTAGCAAAGCACCCCACCCTATCTCAGGGTTCCCTTCCCACAGCTAATTGGGAAATGAGAGGTGTTTCAACCCATTGTAGTGTGGCCAGTTAGGGGAACAGAAGTCATCCAAATATTTGTTGAAGTCTTCTAGGGGTCAGGCCCTCTGCTGTATACAAGAACAGCTAAGGCGTGATCTTTGCCCTCACAGTCTGTGGTTGGGGAGGCAGGCACTAACACAACAGCATGTGGTCAGTACTGTTTTATATCTCCATTTCTATGGGATCAGCTCCTGGGAAATTATTATTTTAATTTTTTGGTGGTGCTGTTTCCTGGATTTTTCATGTTTCTCATTGATGACTGCATGTTTGAAGTAGAGATTTATCCAGTCCTTGCAGACTGGCTTTGTCTGAGAAAGCCCATCCAGGATTCTGGAAAGGCTGTCTGGCATGTTCTGGGGCTGGAGTCCTCAGGCAGTCTGGCCTAGTGCCTGTGTTTCTGAGGGGTGAGCAGAGGAGTGAGATAAACTGCTGCCTGGGCTGGACGGAGGTAGTCAAGGAGGAGTCCACAGAGGAGGTGACATTTAAGCCGCACTTCTCCATGTGAGGGAGGAGGTTGGGGCTGAAGGAATGGCATTTGGTAGAAGGAACAGCACCTGCCTAAGTGCAGAGGTGCCAGTATAGAGCAGCACGTAGAGCAATGTGATGTGAGGGCGGAGGGTTGAAGGAGGTAGAAGGAAAAGGATGTTTTTCAAGTACATGGAGTCTGTACTTGAAAGGGAGCCTTGAGTGCCACGCAGAGAAGTTCAGTCTTTACCTACAAGGAACAGGAAGCTGTTGAGTACTGACCTAATGAAGGACTAGTAGTAGGCGTGACTGAAGTCTGAGTTATGGTTTCAGTCCTCACTAACATTAGACTCTAGTGAGAACAAGATACACGGAAGTGAAGTGCCTCCTTGCCACGCGAGGCTCAAAGTCTATGGGACCAAATGAGCAAAGCAGATGGAGGTAATGGTTGGGAAGCTTCCTAAAGGAAGTGGCACCGGAGCTTGGGCAGTGACATGAAGATTAGGGAGTTCACAGGGAGGCCATTCAAGGTTCAGAGTTATTAGAACTAGAAGTGTCTTGGAAATCCTTTCAAATGAGAAAATTCCCACTCTGCACCCCGCAGCAAGAGGGAGAGCAGAAAGGTGGGAGTGGGTGATAAGAAGCAAGTGCTTTACCCTCCCTTCCTACCCCTGAACCTCACGTAGATTTTCCTGAGGTTGACGGTGACCAGGATGTGTCCTTTTAGGTCATGTCCAAAGTAATGGAGATGTTCCAGCCTAGTGCGGTGGTCTTACAGTGTGGTTCAGACTCCCTGTCTGGGGATCGGTTAGGTTGCTTCAATCTGACCATCAAAGGTGAGAGCAGGTAGTACAAGCATGGGTGGGCAGGGTCCTGCTGGGTGCTCCTGTAACCCAGAACCCTTTTTCCCCCAAAGGGCACGCCAAGTGTGTGGAGTTTGTCAAGAGCTTCAACCTGCCTATGCTGATGCTGGGAGGAGGTGGTTACACCATTCGTAATGTGGCCCGGTGCTGGACATACGAAACAGCTGTGGCCCTGGACACAGAGATCCCCAATGGTACTAACTCCAGGGCCAGGTCATGCTGGGCAGGAGCTGGTGCTCATGTGTCCTCGAGTTCACAAACATATGCCCATTGGTCACAGGACCTCTCCTCTCATACTAATTGTTGAGTCTCCTGTCTGTCCTCTTGTGACAGAACATAGCCATCAGTTTTTCTCACTAGTCCTTTTTGATGGTCCCCCTCCTGCTTTGAGTCTGGGCAAAATTATCAGTGATTATTTACAGCTTTAGAATTTCTACTCAGTAGGCTAACCCGGTTAATGAACGAAAGGAATGCTCATAATGAGTGTTACTTAAAGTGTCCTAAACCAGGGGTTTGGGCCTTCCTTTCCTAGTGACACATATACCACAGTGTGTACACTGGAGAATGGTATTACAAAAATTAAAATCCCAGAGGCACCCAAGTTTCGTCCTATCTCAAAAGCATCCTTCTCTCTTTTATAGATGGGTGAACAGACCCAGAGAAACCTGTAGATGATTTTCTCAGGGTCCTGTGGCAGCTAGGCCTGACTGTCTTCTCCCTTGCCCCAACCAGAGCTTCCATACAATGACTACTTTGAGTACTTCGGACCCGATTTCAAGCTTCACATTAGTCCTTCCAATATGACTAATCAGAACACGAACGAGTACCTGGAGAAGATAAAGTGAGTCTATCCCCTGACTGCCTTTTGATTGAACATTCTAGGCTCTGGTTTGTCCCTAACCAGAGCCCAGCTACCCTTTCTCCCATTGGCCATAGACAGCGGCTCTTTGAGAACCTGAGGATGCTGCCCCACGCACCTGGGGTCCAAATGCAGGCCATTCCTGAGGATGCCATCCCAGAGGAGAGTGGTGATGAGGATGAAGACGACCCTGACAAGCGCATCTCAAGTAAGACCCAGACCCTCTCCACTTAGTAGGAAGCTGACTTCCCTCCACTCATTTCCCGAGGCCACCTGCCTGTGGAGACACCTATTTCAAGTTCCTGTAGGTACAGGTTAGGGAATCCAAGGCCCCCCTTTTCCTTCTCTTGGAGGACACACAGGAGAGTACTGAGCACAGATCCTAAGATAAACAGCCCCCTGCCCCCTTACCCATTCTTTCCATCCACTGTCTCCCAGTCTGTTCCTCTGACAAACGAATTGCCTGTGAGGAAGAATTCTCTGACTCTGATGAGGAAGGAGAGGGTGGCCGAAAAAATTCTTCCAACTTCAAAAAAGCCAAGAGAGTCAAAACAGAGGATGAAAAAGAGAAAGAACCAGAGGAGAAGAAAGGTGAGTTTGGGTTAGGCTGGGACTTGGGTCTTGAGCCCTGGGCCCTGGAGGAGGATCAATATATGTAGGGCACCAGGAGGAGGGAGATGACTCAGGCCCTGCCAGCTCCGAAGGGGCACTAGCTCCTTGGCCTTTCAGTGGCTCCCAGAAGTGGTAGAGCCCACAAAACAATGAAAAACTCCGTCATCTCTGCTGGCTGACTGAGCCAGGCTTTCACATACCACCGGGGCCCTTTTCTCAGCACTTCACCCCAGTTTCCCAGGGGGCTGCCTCCACCCACTGGGTTCTGACTCTATCAGGCTGGGAAACCAGTCCAACCGGTTTGTTTTCAACAGGGCTCACTGGAAGGATCTGGGATGGGCTTTTTTCTTATTCTATGCCCGATAAGCTATTGGTATTGGGGAAGGGGTGTTAGGGGTAAGTGAAGACCCCCTAGTCTTTCCAGAGGGGCTACCCTTGTCCATCTCTGCACTCTTATGTTCTAGAAGTCACAGAAGAGGAGAAAACCAAGGAGGAGAAGCCAGAAGCCAAAGGGTGAGGAAGGAGCTGTCAGCCATCTCCCTGGCATTGGAGCATCAGCCCGTTTGTCCCACCACTCTGAGGGAAGGCACAGGGACAGCTGGTCTTGCTTACAAAGGCCTCTTTCAGGGACCAGTCTGTCTGTCTCTGCAGTTCTAGGCAGAGCTAGGAAGTCCCAGCCCCCAGCAGTCACCTGGGCAGCCAGGGTCCTGTGGAAGTGCATTGTGTCCACACTTTTGTCTCTGGGCTTCCCGGGTGGTTTATCTCATGCCAGTCTCTGCTTTCTCCACAGGGTCAAAGAGGAGGTCAAGTTGGCCTGAACAGACTTCTCCAGCTTTGGCTTTTGGCCAAGTTCCCCACCTTTCTCCTCTAATCCCTCAGATTTTTATATTTTCTATTTCTCTGTGTATTTATATAAAATATATAAAATATAAATGTCCCCAGGGACTAGATAGGAACCAGGGCCCTGATCCCAAGGCAGCTGTGCTGAGGAAACTTCCAGCTGCCTTGTTCCCCATCCCTCCCCAAGTCTTTTGAACCATAAAGGGTGCAGATCAAAATCCCAAATGACAAGGGCCTGTTTAGTAGCTTAGGAAAAGTGCCCTTACCAAGTGTTCTAAAAGGGACAGGTGGGTCGTCAGGGACCCCCTATACTTTTCAGACTCCTAACATCAGCCATTTTTAGATTGGTTCTGTTCTCAGACCTTCCCACTGGCCTTAAGAGCCAAGAAACTCACACTGTTCTGTCTTCCCCCAGTTCTGCAGGTGAAGGTCAGTAGTCTAGCTTCCTTTCTAAGATACTATTTTCATTTTTGTGAGACTATTTGTAATAAAATGGTACATTTCTACACCCTCCTGAGCTTTTGTTTCCTGGCAGTGTCCCTGAGTGGATTTCAGCTCTACTTTCCTGCTGGTTGGTGTGCCTTCTGGACAGCTTGTCCACAAAAAACCCCATGAACCTACCTTTTTAAAACCCTTTAAGATATCTACCAGTCTCCTCACCTTACCCCCAGAAGACCACTCATTAAAGCACCACTAAAGGGATGACATTTATTCCTTTTCCAAATGTTACAGTAAAACCAGGTGGAAGAGAATGGTTTTAGCAATTAAAAAAAAAAAAAAAAAAAAAGTACAAATCTGGGGTTTGGCCATTAAAAGTTATTTACAACAATGGGAGAAAAAAAGACAACAAGAAGTTGTTTCACATTACAGACCTCCCTCCCACCCCAAAGCCTAATACTTGCTTACCAAGTCAAAAAAGAGACACAGTTGATTCACAAGCCGGAGGTTTGAACTTGAGTAAGACATTTATAAAAACCTAGACGGGGGTAGTGTCCTCCCCAGCCCAGGTGCCACTAGGCACAGCACAAAAGACTAAAAACTCAACAGGGGAAAGGCTGGACACTCAGGGTTTGGGAGTACAAGCACCCCACTTCTGGCTCAGGGATTTAGGGAGTAGGATAAACAAAACCTACTTGGAAAAGAATTGGGAGAGAAAACCAGCAATTGCCTTCTGCAGGGGTGGGGCCAGGGAAGGAGGAAGGGCCAGGGACAGGAGCATTTCACATCACTAACCTAACTTGGGAAATTGTAAGGGACCATCTTCAACTGGCCTTAAGAGAAAAACCAGATGGCTGATGGGAGAATCCACAGGAGGGAGAGGAGGAAAGGGAACTTGGCTGGGAGGGGGCAACAAGCCCCTTCCTTTCTGGGCACAGGAAGGCAGCCAGGGCACCAGGTCCAGGCAGTGACCTCACAAGGACAGCACAGTTTTTGCAGCTTAGAGATCACCCACCTGTCCCCACCCAGCTACTCATTCTGCTCAACGCTGGCTGATGCAGGGCCACTTTCCAGCCCCAAAGGAGTGGACGGCTCTGCAGCCTGGGGCCCTGCCTCTTCTTCTGTGTCTCCTCCCTTGGAGGCAGCACTAGCCTCTGCCCCTTTGGCCTGGGGCTCCTGGCTCTCGGGGGTGGCAGCAGCCTTCCCTTCCTGGGCAGTGCCCTCCTCGCTGCAGGCACCGATATCCCCCTGCTCCTGCTCTTCCTCTGTGGGTGAAGAGGCAGAAGAATCACCCCCACCCTCCTTCCGATTTCTCTTGAAGGACAGGCCACTCAATTTGAAAGGCTTCTTGAAAGAGAATTTCTTCTTCTTCTTAGGGGTCTCCTTGGGGGCGGTCTCCCCCTTGGCCTCAGCGCCCTGGCCAGGGGGTGCTGGTTCGATGGCATCGCCAGTGGCCCCAGCTGCCTCATCTGTTCCGTTCACCGGGGGCGACTCCCCTTCACCCTTGGGGGTTAAGTCTCCATTGCTTTTCACGTGGCCATTCTCCTGCAGGGCAGAGACAGCAGTAAGGGCTGGAGTTCGTCTCCCCCTCCCCCAGCCCGCTTCTGGCCCCTTCCAGGCCACAGGGAGCACCACTCGGATCCACTGCGACCCGAGTCTGGCTTTAGCCTCACTCCACTCCCGCAATCCCGTCAAACATCGCCCCAGCCTCTCGCAGGCGCGCCGGGACAGCCGCGGAGGCCACCGCCGGCAGGAGGCGCTGGTCCCGGGGCCCCCACTCCCCTCCCCCGGGGCGCGCTCTCTATTCTGCGCGGAACCGCTGCGGGCCGCGGATCCCCGGCAAGGGGGTGAGCGGTGCCAGGCGATATTGGGCGGGAAGCCGCCCCGGGGCGCTGCCTCTCTACACCTGGACGGCCTATTTTCCCAGCCTCCTGCTTTGTGTAATCGGCCCCCACCCACCTCACGCTCTCCCCACCTCTCAGCTCCCCCCTTCAAAAAAGACCGCGGGCCACCGAGGTCGTGTGTGCGGGTGCAGTGCCCTCCCCTCCAGGCACCCGCCCCGCGGCCCCTGGGCGCCCCCATGGCGCGGCCCAGCAGCGCCTTTGTTCCCCGCGCGGCACTCGGGGCGGCCGGGGGACAGCGCCGGGGGCCGGGACCGCGAACAAAGAAGGCAGCGGGGCCCGGCCGGCGCCCCCTCCCCGCCCCTCCCCTTGCTTCGCCCGCGGGGGCTGCGGCGCCGAGAACAAAGGGACCGGGCGGGGGAGGGGGCGCCGCGTGTCCCGGGCCGGACAAAGCGCGCGGCCCCGGCCCAGGGCCCTAGAGGGGGCGAGGCGCGAGAGGAGGGGGCTGGGGCCGGCCGTGCGGAGCGCACCCACCTGTCCGTTGGCCTTCGCTGGGGAAGCGCCTGCTGCCTCCTCGGCGGTCACGTCGCCCCGGGGAGCCTTGGAGCTCTGGCTGCCCATAATGGGGGGGGTCTGCTGGGGGGCGCCCGGAGCCGCCCCGGGCTCGCGCCGCAGGGGATAGTCCGGCGGGGTCGGCCCGGCGGGCGGAGGGGTGGGGCTGGCGCCTGATGGGGAGGGGTGTCGGGGGTAAACCGAGCTGCACCCCCGCTCCGCAGCCGACCCGCTAGCTGCGCCCGCCGCCGCCGCGCTCCGCGCCAGAATGCCGCCCGCCGCCCGCCGAGCCGCCTATATATATGCGCCCAGAGCTCGGGGCGGGGCCGGACATTTAAATGAGCACCCAATCGAGGGGCGGAGGCGGGATCGGGTCGCGGGCCCCACTTGCGCAGTGGGCTACACTGGCGGTCCGGTCTCTCCCAATCCCTCCCGACTATCAGGAGCAGGTAGGGACGGCCGTGGGAAGAAGAGGCGCCGGTCCTTCGGCGAGCTGAACGCAAAGGGCATCCTCGAGGAGAGAAGCGCGTAGTCTTTCCCCCTTCTCATCGCCTCCTTCTGGGCGTCCGCGCACGGTGGAGCGGCCCCCATCTTCTTGGTCCTGCATTGGCTGCCCCTGTCAGTCTCCCCTTGAACTCTTCGAAGGGCTCACATGCCCAGACTCGTCAGACGGCTGGTCCTGAGTTATGCTCCAGAAAGTGTGGTCATAGCAGCCTCGGGGCCCCGCGCTGGGTTCAGCGCCCGAAGGTCTGGAGACCTGTCAGAGGTTCCATCCACTTTCCTACCTGCCCGCCGCTACCAGCCTGGGAGTGGGAGGGGAGATCTGATCTAACGCGGGGTCACTCGGGTCAGACTGGCGAGGCTCTCGTCCATCAGTCCATTGTCCCTCCTCTTAGTTCGTCAGCCAGGACAGAGAAATTCACCTCCAATCCCTCCTGCCCTCAACCTGAACCCATTATAAAGTCCCTTTGCGGGGGCGTGTCTGTGACCTTAACGGGCATCTTCCTCCCACTTTAAGGCGGATGGGCCTGAGGCTCAGAGACGTTGATATAACCTGTCTTGAGTTTGGTGTCCCCACTTCCTAGCTCTGCTCCCATCCCTCATACAGGCAACCCAACCCCAGTGAGGGATGCAACAGGTCTTAAATATTCCAGCTTGAAGGGGAGGGATGGGATGCCACCAAGGTCCCTCAGCACCTTTGAGAGTCCCTTGGAGACAGTCCCCAAGGCTGCCCAGCCCAACCTCCCACCCTGCCTGAGAGTGGGGAGCCTGGAGGCAGGAGCAGGGTGGAGGTGGCTGGAGACCTAGGTTCTCTTCACTTCTTCCCCAGAGTCCTCACTAGTCCCGGATGTGTGTTTCTGTGTCTGTCTGGCCTCCTACGCTCAGTCCCTAGGAGGAAAGGGACTGGGCTGGAGGAAGCAAAGTGGTGCAACAGCTCAGTGGGTCCCTCCCTCCCTCTTAGGCATAAGACCTCCTGGGAGGCCCGAGGCTGTGAGGTGTGGAGACACCCCAGGGCCTGAGAAATTGGGAACTCCCCAAAGATCCGGCCACAGAGGGGTGAGGAAGGCTGAGGTGGCTTATACATTCTGAATTCACTCCTGTATCCTCATCCCCACCCCAATTCTGAGATTATAGAATACTCTCAGCTTCATTAACACTGCCCCCTCATTTTACAGACCAGAACACTGAAGTTCAGAATGGGAAAGTGACATGCTCAAGGACACAGAGTAGAGATCTAGACTAGAGGCTAAAAATCCTTGGAGGAATTTCCTGTTGAGATCTGGCGCTCTCTGGTTAAAGTGGAGGCAAAAAGAGCTAGTTTGGGGACAGAGCCCCATGCCCCTACTGCAGCTCACTGACAGTACAGTGACTCCTCCATCCGCTACCACTCAGGGATGGACATCGTGACCTGCTCTCTGTCTTCACCACAATAGGGAACCCACAATGCTGCCAGGCGCTGCTCGCACCAGCTGGCGGGCTCAGATGGAGGAAGGATGTGTGAGTCTTGGAGGGGTTGGGGAGGGTCAGAGGTTAAGATCGGATCCCAAGGTTCCTGGTCTCCAGGTGTGGCCAGGTGAGAGGCACATCTCCCAGAGGATCCCAGAAGCAAAGAGTGGCAGCAGGGCTAAAAGATCTTGTGTGGCCAGACAGCCCCAAAGAAAGCCTGGTCCACAGGGAAGAGGGGCTGCATCCAACCAGACATTCCAGGAGGCTGAGGAGGGGAGCCTGGAAGCTCAATTCCTTACAAAATCCAGGTCCCAGCAGAATCCGACTTCTAGAAGAGGGAGGAGGCTTAGTATGCTTGGGGGTGGGTGGCCTACAGCAGCCCTATGGCCTCCTCCGGTCCACACTGTGGCTCCTTCCTTCCCAGCTGCTGCCAATCCAGACAATGCGCCCATTGTTCTGCGTCTCCGGGAGCCTGTGTGCAACTGTGTGTATCTGTTTCTCTCTGTGTGCCTATGTATCACTTTGTGTCTGTGTTGAGACTTTGTGGCTGTGTGTGTGTGACCAGGTGTGTATGTTTGCGAGTCCGTATCTTTCTTTGGCTCTGTGTATTCAAGGGGACGGGGAGCCGTGGTGACACTGGTAACTCTGAGGCTTTCTGGGTGTGTGCCTCTTTCCTTGAGACTGTGTGTTGGTGCCTGTGTCTTAGTGTGATTGGGTGTGTAACTGAGTGTGTGTGGCTGGATGAGAGACCTGTGAGTGTGGGGGTGAAAGAGTGGCTGAGAGTGTTCCCAAGGGAGTCAGAGGTGCCTCCCTGGGTCACTGAGGCTGCGGTGGTCAAAACCTCTGCCAGGATGGAGTGACAGAGAAAGGAGGAATTAAAAGAACAGGGTGCCTGGGATGGATGGGGAAAGGGAAGCTGCAGGGACCAGAGACCCCAGGTTCACACATCCCCCATCTGCTCCAGATCTCCCGGTAAGGGCTCAGATCCTGGCCCTGCATGCATAAAGGCCTCTGAAACATCAGAGTATGGCTAAGTCCTGCTGGGGGCCCTAAAGAATGTTGACTTGGGAAAGCCCAATTCCAGCCTCAGGGTCCCCATCTCCTCCTGGGGGCATCAACTTGACATGGAGACCTCAGTTCTGGCCCAAGGCAGCCTTCTCCTGATGTGACTATTAGCCCATCCTTCCACTTGGGCTTCAGTCTGCTCATCTGTACAGTGAGAGGGAGGGCCTCCTGATTCATAGTCACGAAGACTTCCCGGAGTCCCTCCTTCTGCTCAAGTGTAGAAAGGGTAAGTGGTGAGTCATGCAGGGTGCCTGCCCTCAGGGATTTCCCATCTAGTAGGAGAGACAGGCAATGCCTTAAGGGGACAGAGGAGGGGCCCAAGGAAGGGAACCTAGAGCAGGACAAGGTAGGAGCAATGAAGTCTGTGCAGGTGTGGGTGGAGGGAAGAGCCTAGTCTGGGGCAAAGTTGGGAAGATTAGATCCTAGGATTCAGTGACTGGCTATGTGCAGAAACAGTGGGGATAGGGCAGTGATGCTGGGTCACCTGCTTTTCTATTTTAGGTGACACTGGGTGAAGCAGATCCATTGACAGGGACAGGGCATCAGAGGGAAAAAGATGGGGGAGTTGCTCATCTCACCTTGCTGAGTTTGAGAGGCCCAAGGAAAATTCAGGAGGACATCAGGAAGCAGCCTGAAGTCTTTAACTTCAGGACACACATCCAATCACATTTCCTGAGCTAAAGGCCAGTGCCTAAAGTCTGGTTGGTGGCCTTACAGAGTCAATAACCATTTGTGTCACAGTCCTGGGGACTGAGCCTAAGGCCTTGTGAATACTAGGCAAGCACTCTACCACTGAGCTACATCCCCAGCCCAGACGAGGTTTTAAATTAAGACTGATCCCAGGAAATCCGGCCTCTGATTACTGCCAGAAAGAGCATACCTGCAGCCAGGAGGTGGATGAGGTCACCCAGGAAGTACCTGGGCAGCGGGAGCTCTGCATGGGTGAGGCAGGCAGCAGGAAAGAACCCAGGAGGAGTCATAGATTGGAATAGGAAGAGCTCCTGAGTGGAGCATCATGGGAAATCCCAAGCACTGGGATTTGTAGAAAGGCAGGAAAAAGCAACTGTAATACTGGTCATGACTGTTGGCACTGATGATGTGCTTGCTGTATGCCGAGTCCTGTGCTGACAGCTCTCCATACATGACCTCGGGACGCAGTGAGATGTGCACCAACATGGTTCCCATTCATAGGAGGAAAACAAAGCCTGATGAGGGGCTGCTAATGTGAGCGAGATAAAAGGAGGGGGTCAGGACCGCAGAAAAGTGTTCTTAGGAGCTCTAAGATTGTGGTGGCACTCGACTCAGCTGGAGACAACTAGAAGGTGCTTCAAGTTGAGAAGAGCAATGGGGTGGGGGTGGCCAGGAAAGGCAGGCGCAAGGCCAGGCCTCCAGGCTGCACCTCCCAGAACCACGGCTGCTCCCCTGGGCCTGGGCTCCCTGGGCCCCAGCCTGGTTGTCCACAGCCTCCCTGACAATTATAGGTCTTACCCTGCTATGGACCCTGGGCCTCCTCAGGGGGGACCCACCATGCCATCACCAAATCACAAGGACAGGAATTCTGAAAATTACCTTTCAGAATTTTAGGCTTCCCAAAACTTTTGTTTCTCTCTTCCCCTTCCCTCCCCTGAAGAGGGGGAGAGGGAGTATATGAAGGGGGAGGGTCTTGGTGGGGGCTTCATAAACCAGTGGCGCCCAGTCCCTACCCAAGCGAGTTGCCTCTGGGGTGCAGCTTTCCCATAGCAAAGAGGCATGTGCTCCCAGCTCAGCTGCTTACCTATCAAGGCCTGATGAGGTAAACAGAAATTCAACCCAGTTTATCTGGGCCACAGTGAGCCTTTCCTGACCCACTCCTCACCTCTTCCTGACTTTCTGTTTCTTTTCAGATCATGGGTGCCTTTGAGGAAGGAATGGCCGAGCCAGTAGAATGTGTATTGCTTACAACTTTCCAACCAAAATCCCCATGTTAGGGGAAGTCCCTTCAAAAGGGAAACTGAAACTCCCCCTAGTCCAGGCTCTAGTCCCACCCCTTCCTCCATGAGCTCCAGCCTCCTCCCCTCACTTTCCCATTCAGCCTCTTGTCCCAAGTGACTTGGTCCACATTTCTACTACCTCCCAGCTTTGTGACCCTGGACAAGGCCCTTCCCCTTGAGCCTCGCTTTGCCCACTAGGAGCCACTTGGGTTGCTTCCAGCTGGCTCCATCACTGTGTGGTCTTAGCCCTTCCCAAGCCTCAATCCCTTCACCTGTAAAATGACCACAGTACCAATTCCGTAGGTTATTGTGAGATAAAGAGTTAACAGCATCGAAGGAAGCCCTTCAAACCCAGCACTGAGTGCACAGAGCACCCAGAGGCATTCGATAATGTTCCTGGGTGCCATTATAGGAAATTCTGGGTCAGAAGCTGATTCCCTATCCTTTTCTTCCCTGTCTGACCCAGGAGGAAGAGGTGGGAGACTGGACAGCCTGAGACAGCCCTGTGGCCTTTCCAGTACTTTCTTTCCAGGTCGGGTGATGAAGAGACTGATCAGGTTGTTCTAAGGTTGTTGAATTGTTCAGGACGAATTTATTTGGCTTCAATTCATTCCTTAAATGCTAAATAAATATCTTTCCCCCAGGACCCTGAAGGCTCTCTCCCTGTCCTCTGATAACCCCAAAGTATCCTGCTGGGAGCTCCTTCCAAGACACACTTCATCTGTGTCCCCTTGCAGCCCTACTTAAATTCTCCTTTCCACCTTCCTTTGCTCACATTCCTGGTGATCCATCCCTAGATTGCTCCTCAGAGAGATCAAGCCCCCAGCCCCGGCTCCCTCATTTCTTCTTGGCCCACTGAGTTTCAATTCTACTCTCTTTTCAGTTTCTCGGAACTGAGCTTCCTTCAACTTCAGGGCCTTTGAACGTGCCACTCACTCCCTTTGCCTAGAAGCTGTTCACTTGTTGATTTCAACTATTAACACCCACATCAAACCACTCCTGAGGCCATTTCTAGATTCCCCAGGAGGAAAGGAGGACTCTCCCTAAAGCACATTCCATGCCTCTGGGTACAGGGCTCTCTCTAACACTTCCCACACTGCTTCCCAAGCTAGGAACCTGGGCTGATCCACCATGCTGCCATCTCAGCTTGTTAGCCCAGTCTCCACCTCCAGGAGAGCACTGCCCTAAGCAAGACCCTTCCTTCGCCCGACTGGACCATATCATTTTTCACTGGTCTTTCTGCCACTACTCCTCCTTCTCCAGCTGTTCTCCACTATGGCAATAGAAGGCTTTCAATAAATTTCTCTTTCTTTTCTCTCTCTCTCTCTCTCTTTTCAGTGCTGGGTATCAAAACCAGGACCTCCTGTGCTCTACACTCAGAAACACCCCCTGCCAGTGTTTGTTGATGAATGGAGTAAATTAGTGAGGGAATGAATGAACGGGTAGAAAAATGTGAAATTCAACATGCTCCTCTTGGCTTTCGCTGGTTCCCTCCTGCTCTCAGGAGCAAGCCTGCATTTGGCACTGAAGTCTTCACTACGCCCCACCACACACTCTGGGCTCCAGCCACTCACACCTCACTCTTTCCTGCTTTTTCTGCTTTGTGGGGGCTCTGCCTGACTGTCCTCCTTCCCTACTGTGCAGCAGGGAAACAAGACAGGCTCGTTGCAGTAATCCAGGCTAGAGACGCTGTGGCCTGCAGGAAGGGCAAATGGGACAGCAGCCAATATTAGCAATGCTTGTGGTCCTGTTCCTGTTGCTCCCAGTGCTGGGCTTAAGAGTGCAGCCTTGGAGTCCAAGATGGAGATGCCTAGGAGAGCCCCATGGAGATGGTGGATGGCAGTTAATGCCTGCATTTCAGAGGAGAGGCCCCTTCTTGAGGTAACCGTTCAAGCTGAGGTAACTCCATGTTTGAAGCTATGGGACCAATGAGGCTCACTAGAGAGAAAACTTGCCTCAAGAAGAGTCAGGACTCCCCCATATTTGTACTCTGAGAGGGGAGCCTGCAGGGACATTTGGTAGCGGTCAAAAAAGAGGGATGAACCAGAAGCAGGGGTGTCCTCCAGGCTAAGGAAGAAATGGTTTGCAGAGGAATTGAGTGATCCACCTTGTCAAATGGCACCAAAAGGCACGGGGAGGTGGAGAGAGATAAGGGCGATGTTCAGGGGCAGCAAGGACAGGATGTGGGAAAGGACTGACGATGTCAGGATGAGGAGGAAGAAAGGCCAAAGAAGGCACGGAGGGTCTGGCTTGCGTGGCTGGTCTGAGGAGTGAGGAACCCCCCACCCAGGAAGCCTAGAACAAGAGCAGAGGGTCGCATGTGGAAAGAGTGTTGGTTTGGGTTAGGTTGACCTAGGTGGCTTTGGGATGTCATTAAGATCTTTGGATCTAGAGAGAAATTTATGTTGGACAGAGAAAAAAGATCTCTCCCTGCCCCCATGTGAATCTGAGAGAATCTATATGCTAATGACCTAAGTCTCTATCTCCAGCCCAGATGTCTGTCTAGAACTCCAGAGGCTCTTGGAGGTCACCCTGGATGTCCCACAGGGACCCATAACACACAGACGAACAGGCTCAGATGAACACAGATTGGAGTGGATAGAGCCGGAGGCAACAAACCCAGGGAAGAGTCAACTGGACTGGTCCAAACAAAGGCCATGGTGGCGTGATCTAGGTGAGGGCAGAGGGCCGGGAAGAGGATAAAGTCCAGAGAAGTCTGGGGAAGTAGAGGGACAGGGACTACTGGGCTCCACTGAGGAGGGTCACTAGGAGTCTGCTGTTGCCAAGAGCTGGTGCTCCTGAGAGCAGCCCTGGACTCCTCCTCCAGCAGCACCTTCTGCTAGACCTTGCAGGGAGGCTCAGGTAGGATCACTGCCCAGACAGGACCTGAGACAGTGTGTAGGAGAATCCACAGGGACAGACGGCCTAAGGCCCTGAACCAGTTAAGAGCCAGAGACTGCTCCTTGAACCATGTCCCTTCCCTGCTTAAATCCAGCCATGGTTCCTTGATTCCTCCTGCATAGCATTCAATCCTTCGTTCTGGCCTTTGAGTCACTGAAGCTCTGGCCCCTGCTGGCCTTCTTTCAGGCAGGGCCTACCTGGTGGCCAATCCTACGATTCCCTCAGTGGGACGACCATTTCAATCTGCAAATAAGCAAGCCTTCCTCTGCACTGCCCCTTCCGCCTGGGCATGCTCACCCAGTGCCTGCCCACTTGTCAAGGCCTGCTCCAGGGATCTCCCAGAAGTCTTTGCTGATCCATCGGAGGACCCACTGTGCCCCAAACTATGTCCACAACCCAGACCTTTTTTTTTTTTTTTGCGGTGCCGGGAATTGAACCCAGGGCCTTGTGCTTAACCCAGACCTTTTACTCAGCTGGTATATGTCTCTGCCTTTGTGCAGCAGGGGGAGCATCTGGGGAGCAGGAGCTGGTCTGGTTCATCCAGTCTGCTCTGCTGGGGGTTCGGGTGGGTGGGCATAGTGTGAGGGTGATACCCCCCCGCTCCTGGGGTTTCAGTAAATTCAGTGTATGTCCGTGGAAAGAACAGAGATCGTCCCGAAAAGAGTGGAAGTGCCCGTGAGAGGCAGAAGCTATTTTATTCAGGGCATGAAGGACAGGAACTCAGAGACTCCAGGAGGGAGGGGAAAGGTAGACAGTCTTCATCCATAGAGAGGTGACAGTGGATCATGCAACGCTGCCAGTCCCAGGCCACCTTTCTGCTCATCCTGCACAAGTCTGCCTTGGGATCATCACGTGAAAAGCCTGAAGCCTGTGCCCCCAAGTCCCTGGAAAACAGGTATCCGTGATGCTACTCTGGAACCCAAGGGCACAGGGAGTATCACAAGAGTACACAGACACCCTGAGCCCAGAGCTGGCCTTGCCTGCCATGAACTAGCTGTCATCTTTGGACAAGTCACTCAATGTCTGTGAGCTTCAGTCTCCTTGTCTGAGGACACCACCTCACAGCGTTGTGACCAGGCTTAAAAAAGAAAATGTATGCAAAGTTCTAGCATAGTACCTGGCAGAGAGGAGACGTGCTGAACCGGACTCGCTGTCACTAGTTTATCAAGAGCCTGGGTGCTAGTCCCAGGTCTGCCACTATTTCCCTCTCTGTGCCTGCCCATAAAGTGGGGTGTTGAAGGGTTAAATGAGATTATGGATGTGACAGAGGCTCCTAAGATGAGTGATTATCTCTGTCTTTTGAAGTTCACCTCCTTGGGGTTGCCAGGTTTTGTCACCCTCATTCTGTCAGGTTCTCTGTCAGGAACTGCTGCTGCAGAGCCAACCTATATTATCCCCTCTGCCATGAGGCCGAATGAAAGGAAAGAGCCAACGTAACCTCAGCAGGGACTGTGGTTAGACAGGGTGAAGGACTTCCTTCCAGGCCATGGGATGATGCCCTGGGAGGGAGCCAGAAATCATGGGACTGATGCCACTGGGGGAAGGGTTGTTTTCAGGGAAATGGCCAGACTAGGTCTGGCTTGTTAGGCCAGAGTTGCCCAGTGGAGTGAATCAGCTCGGCAATAACCTCACTTTTAGGGACCCTGGAGGGTCCCTCTTTAAACCTGCCCCAGGGCATCCAAGATCACAGAGACAACAGATAGGAACAAAGCCTCTGCAACACGAATTCTCCACAACAGACAAGAGGCAAGAGGTCACCAACCAGATCTAAGTTGTTTCCTCCACCCAGAATACTCTTCCTAGGGTTTGGAAATGGCTGACTCCTCATCCTTCAAGGTTAATTTAAGATGTACCTACACAGAGAGAAACTTCTGACCAGCCCATGCATTCCTTCAACACTATGTGTCGCACTATTCTGGTGCCTGTGAGCAAGATGGAGTCCCTACCCATCTCATAAGAAGTAGCAAGTGACCCACTCCTATTCTTCAACACAGCACACTGTTTTTGTTTTTTGTTTTTGTTTTCCTGTGGTGCTGGGGATTGAATCCAGGGCCTTGTGCAGGTGAGGCAAGCACTCTACCAATGGGCTATATCGCCAGCCCAGCACACTGTTTAACTCTTCTTTAGAAGTGTAAGCTGTAGGAGAGCAGGGGTCTCAACCATTTATTTCAGAAACGTGAACCCAGCGATTAAACCTGGTACAAACCACAAAATAGGCCCTTGATAAATAAATATGCCCTTCTTGAGTAAATAAATGGACACACGGAGAAACAAAGTTGTACTGAGAGGTGGGCACAAACTTTAGAGATCCACAGAAATGTGAAGAACGCAGACACACAAGTTGATTGCCTTGACAGCAGCCTTCAAGCCAATCCCCAGTCTTCCTTCCCGTTATTTTTTCTGCTTGACCACTCCGCTTTGGGGTGGAGTCACTTTTGCTCTGAGGCTGACTTAGTTGGTACTCAGGAAATGACCTAACCTAGACTCCGAAACTCCCTGTGATGGGCACAGAGTTGGCATTATGTTTAAGCCTCTATTTATTTATTTATTGGGGGGGGGCTACCAGGGATTGAACTCAGGGGCACTCGGCCACTGAGCCCCATCCCCAGCTCTATTTTGCATTTTATTTAGAGACAGGGTCTACTGAGTTGCTTAGCGCCTCGCTTTTACTGAGGTTGGCTTTGAACTCGCGATCTTTCTGTCTCAGTCTTTCGAGCCGCTTGGGATTACAGGCGTGCGCCGCCCCGCCCGGCTTGGACTCTCCTTTTTTGAGAGTCTTCGGATGAATAGATATTTCAATGTCATATATGTCAACCTTTTTAAAAAATATGTGGTGGCTGCAAAAGGGCACGAAAGGATAACCCTGCAGGGACCCACGTCCGGCTCACGGGGACCCTCCCGTGCACTTTGACACCTTCGTGAGCTCCAGTCTCAAGACCAAAGCTGCTGGCTCCCACCTGGTACTTTGCCCCGCTCTTCCCCACGCCCAGCTAAGCCCCGCCCACGACCCACCCTCCTCAAGGTCCCGCCCACCGGCCCCGCCCCTCACCGGTTCTCACGGACGCAGGGGAACTAGGTGTCGCTTCCTCTTGCCCAGGAACTGGTAGTTAATGTTCTGCCACCGGTGCTTCCACCTGGAGGGCGGGAGGGTGGGACAGACGGGAAAGGGCAACGCGGGTCCTCGCCCAGTCCCCCGGCCCCTCCCCCTCCTGACGCCTCAGGGCCCGCCCTTCCCAACATCCGCCCCCTCCTTCGCTCCGGGTCGGTGGTCCGGAACTCGGCGGATCCGCCCCTTCCTTAGACCCCGCCCCCGTTCAGGCCTCGCCAGGCCAGGGGCCCCGGGCCCGGCTCCCCGCGCTCACGTGAGGCGCGGGCGCGCGCCATAGCAGCAGGGCCAGCGCGCCGACGGCACGTCGGTGAGGCCGGTGGCTCCCGGCAGCAGCAGCAGGTTGCGCGCCGGCCAGCGCCAGGCGGCGCCCGGCTGACGGTGGCGCTGCGGGCTCAGCCAGTAGTCGCCCAGGCTGCGGCGGGCGGCGGGCTCCGGCAAGGTCGGGCCCCGGCTGCCCCAGAAACACAGATCCTGGTCCAGGCGGTGCGGGGGCGTGGCCCGGGGCCGCCTGCGGGGGAGCCGGAGAGCGTCACCCAGGGAGGCACGACTGCCGGGAGGAGGGAGCCGTCTCGGATCGGGGTCGTGGGTCAGGATCACTTCTGGTCCGATTTAGAGGAACTGGGAGGAGGGTCAAAGGTCCCCCCCAAGACCCTCAGAGCCCTTCCGGATCTGGGCGCGCCCTCCCTCGGACCCCCAGCCGTGCTGCCAGGCCAGGACTCTGTCCCGCCGGTGCCCTCCCTTGGTCCCCCTCACCGGGACAGAAGAAAATTCACCACGAAGTGGGCAGTCTCGGTGAATAGCATGGTGTCCAGCCCGCCTGCCCGGGTTTCGGCCCCTTTAATACCTGCTTGAGCGTGGAGGGGGAGGCTTGAAAGCCCATATTCCCCCAGGGCCAGCTGTTTTTAGCAAGAGGCGTCAGCTGTTAGGGGCGGGGCGGGGGTCGGGGCCGAGCTGGGCTTTTCAGTGGGGCCTACTCCGTTGTATGCCCCCACCAGCAGCTTCAACGGAAGGGGGCTAGTCACCAGATCTTCAGGTTCCCTAGAGACAGGTCCCCTTAGGCCAAAGACAAAAGCGCAAGGACAGGTAGAGGCAGCAAGAGAGGTCCAGAGGCAGGAAGATCAGCTGTGTTGGAGAAACGCTTTTCCTTCCCACCCAAGGGCCTCCAGCCTCTGTTCCCTCCATGGATGGTGCATTATAGGGAACCCACACCGCAGAGGGCCCGCCAGTAACGATCTGCAGAATTCCAAACACACATAAGTCTTTAAAGAATAGAAAGTATCCTCACGCTCACCCCCCAAAAGTTAAAAATCCTGATCTGGGCTCACTTTTGGGACTGAAGAATAAACAGGCTCAGAGCTGGGTGAACAAAAACAAAAGTAAACTCTAGCTTCCTCAACTGTTTCTGCTTCTATAAAGGGAGACAATCCTTCTGTGCCCTTGTCTGGCTTAGAGCATGGGGTTCAGGGTTTAGGGCTTGGAGCCCAGGCTGGGCCCTGCTCCTTGACGCCCTGGGGATCCAGAGGAACTCACTGGCCCAGTTCCCTTTCCCACACTGCCAGTATGGGCTATTTCCCCCCTAGTGACTCACACTAGCTGCCCTTGAGAGTGGGCAGCTGTTTTGAGCCCCCAGAGCCCAACACAGGCCCTGGCTTGCCCCTTCCAATTGTGCAGCCATATTTGGGGATCTAATCTCTTTTCCCTCCTTAGGGAATCTGCCTCCTCCAATCCCTTCTTTTTTTCCCATCTTCAACCTCTCCCTCCCTGATGGCTCCTTCTCATCAGCAAACAAACAGGTTCTAGTCTTTCCTATCTTTGAAAAAACAGAAAGTCCTCCTTCAACCCCACACCCTTCCCCAGCCCCCCTTCACAGCCAACATTCTTGACAGAGTTATGTGCATCCTTGTTTCCACTTCCTCCTTTGACCCCTGCAATCTGGCTTCCTCCCCCAGCATGGGCAGAAACAGCTCCTCAAGGTCGCCCCTGATCTCCCGGTTGCTTAAATCCAAGCAATGCTTGCAAGTCTTTATCTGACTTGACCTCTTGGCAGTGGCCGACTTCAACCCAGTCAAAAACACTCCCTCTTAGTGAGATAATGTTGGGCCCTTGTTTTCTAGATGCTGGGCACTCTTGATTTCTTAATATCTCACCAGCTGCTGCTCTGTGGCAGGTTTTTGAACCACTGCTCACCACCTAATCACAGTTGTTCCTGGCCCCTCCACGGCCTGAGCCTGGAGTCCCATCCCTTCCCAGGTGCTCTGCGTTCAGCCTGTGTCAGACACTTCTGTTCTTCAGCCAACCCCATCTACTGGGACCCTCCAGTGGATGTCCCACCTCACAGCAAACATGCCCCGCCTCTGCTTTCCATTCCACATCCCCCAGCTTGGCCATTTTCCAGTTGTCTGAACCCCAAATCTGGGCTTGGTTCTAGACTGCCTTGTTTTTTCTTATTCTATAAGTTCTGAACCCCCCGTCCTCTCCAGGACATATCTAAAATCCCAGTGCTAGCCAGGTGCAGTGGTGCATGCCTGTAATCCCAGCTATTCACGAGGCTGAGGGAGGAGGATAGCAAACTCAAGGCCAGCTTCAGCAACTTAGCAAGACCCTGTCTCAAAGTGTATTTTATAAAAGGGCTGGAAATATATCTTAAAGGCAGACTGCTCCTGGATTCAATGCCAAGTAAAACATACACACCACACGCACACACAGGAAAAAGGAAATAAAACCCCAATGTTTCCATTTTCACTATCCACACTGACCCAGTGAAGGCCCATCATCCACCTTTTACCTGGGGACTACAACAGCCCCCTTTTCCCAGCTGCCACCCTACATCCCCTATGTGATCTATCCCTCCAGGGCAGTCAGGGTTTTGCCCTTCCAAAACATGAGTATGACTGTCCCCCTCCATAGTATCTATAACACCAAGTTCACAGACAGCACATGCCAGTCTCAGTGCCAGGACAGTTCCCACCTCCATATCTTTGCCTGGGTACCTGCTTCTCACCCTTCAGTCCAGTGTCAGTTCCTTATCAGAGTCTTTCCCACCCCTCAGCCGGGTCAGGTAGCTCCCCTTGCCCTCACAGAACCTGGACCTCGCTTCTGTGGACTAATGAAGCAGTCACTCACAAGCTGGTCTAAGCTGCAGACTCCTGAGCCCTCCCGTTACAGACCTGGGAATGTCAAGATGAATACAACACAGTCCCAGCCCTTGGTGAGTCCACAGGGGCATTATACTGGGATCAGCAACACGTGGGACAAGCAGGCTTTCTGGGAGGGAATGGATGACTGTCAGGAACCTTCTCTGAGAAGTAACGACTGGTGGATGTGAAGGATTTTGAAGAAAACTATTCCAGGCAGAAGGTACATGTGCTTAAAACTGGGAAGAGGGTCTTTTTTGTGAGGAACTGAGGGTGTCCTTTGTGGCTGGACAAAAGACATGAAAAAGTTATTGATGAGATTTAAATAGGAAAGACACAGCTGGGATTGTGGTTTTTTGTTCATTTGTTTTTGTTTTTGATACAGGGGATTGAACTTACTGAGCCACATCCCCAACCTTTTTATTTTTTGAGTCAGGGTCTCACTAAGTGGCTTAGGATCACACTTAGTTGCTGAGGCTGACTGAATTTGTGATCCTCCTGCCCTGGTCTCCTGAGTAGCTGGGATTACAGGTATGCGCCACCGTGCCTGAGATGGTGGCCTTTATAAACTAATTCTGCACTGGAGGAATAAAGCAAGGAAAAAAGTAGGGACATGGGTTAGGGGGCTGCTGGAAGAATCCAGATGGCCAGAGATGGGGAGGGAGCTCAGAACGGTGGCAATCAAAATGGGGCAGAATGAACTGCTGTTGCCTGAGCTGGGAGCTGGGGAAGAGAGAGGGAATGAGGATGTCTCTGGTCCTTGTACCCCAAGGGTGGGTGGAGAGAGGACAGTAGGAGCTGGGACACCCATCTCCCTGTGTCCATCCAAGGTTCCACCTGGCATGGGGTTGTTTTTCCTAGAGGAGCAGATGGAAGCCCAAGAGGTAGAAAGCTGCCTGGCATGGTGGCACAACCCTGTAATCTCAGCAGCTCAGGAGGCTGAGGCAAGAGGATTCAAAGTTCAAAGCCAGCCTCAGCAACTTGGCGAGAGACCCTGTCTCTAAACAAAATATAAAAAGGGATGGGGATGTGGCTCAGTGATTGTGTCCCTGGGTTCAATTCCTGGTACCAAGGTGGGGGGGGGGCAGACATTGAAGGCTGCTGAGAGGACGGTACAAGGCAGGTGGGAGCAGAAAGAGGAAGTTGGGGCAGATATGATGGGGTTTCAGGGAAAGTGGCATCTGGGGTTTCCTGAGAGCTTGGAAATTCCACCCTCTCTGGTTCTAACACAAGACCCAAAATCCTGAGATGCTCCAACCTGGCCCAGTCCTTGGAAACCCTGGGGCCCCCCTCTAGAGGCCACAACCCCTGACAAGTCCCAAGGTGGTTGACTAATGTCAATGTGCACTTCCTGTAGATTAGTCCCTACTACTGATACCTGCGTGACTCCAGTCAATCCTCACCATAAACTCTGGAGGCTCATTTATCCCCATTGCACCTATGAGACTTCAAGGGGTTAAGGAACTTGCTCAAATTCACACAGCTAGGATGAGGCCCAGCAAGGATTTGAACCAAGGTTTGACTGACATCAGAGTGTGCTTTTAACTCCTGTGCTATATTAAGCCTGTCGACCCCTTGGTTGATTGGCTCAATATAGAGAGGAGGCTTTGTGGGGGATTTGCTGGTGGTTGGGATGGCTGTCCCCCTCTCATATCAAGCGATAGGAAATGGTAGTGCTGACGTCAATTGTTACCATGACGATACAGCAACCCTTTTCCTGCCGTCTCTATGGTAACCTGGGGGGTCCATCTGTACTTCGCCCCCTCCTTCTAAAAGGGGGTTCCTTAGGGAGGGGCCAACTAATAAGGTGTCTGAGAGAGAAGACAGGAAAGGAAATGATTTGAACGTATCGTATCTTTTCCCTGAGTCCCTCCTCATTGCTCAGACCGAGAAAAAGGCTGGGACCCAGAGGTCCTGGACTAGGGTATAGGGAAAGCCTTACCCTCGAGAGTGAAGAAAGCACCTCTGCCTTTCCCACCTTGGGGATCTTCTGGAAATGCACCCCACCCCCACCCCATTCTTAGACCCCCTAGCAGAACTGCTGGGAAGTCGGCAGAATGAGGCAAGAGGGTTTTCCCAACCCCCTGCAGGGCTGGCTATCACCCAGCCTCTGGAGAGTATCCTTGGCTGTCTGGCTCTCTGTTGCCCCTTGAAGCCAAAGGTTGGAACAGCAGCAGTTGGGTCCTCCTGCTCCGTACTGGCTGGGCCAGGACTTCCTGCCTGGTATTGTACAGGCATGACCTTATGGAAGTTTTGCAGCAGGTGTCATGAATCCCATTATCCAGATTTGGAAATGGAGGCTAAGAAAGGCTTATAAATTAGTCTAAGTTCATAAAGTCAGTAAATGGCAGAGCAGGCCTTGTACTCAGGACTAGAGTTTAGGCCAGAGATATTTCCAGTGCAAAAGAGGAAGAACAGAATAGGATGGACATGGAGGAGAAAAATGGAAGAATGAAGTGACTTGGGTTGGAGTCTGTCATACTCCCTGTCACTTGCAAAACAAAGTTCAAACTCCTCAGCCTGGTACTTGGAGGACTCCTAACTCAGCTTCCATTAACCCATCCCTGATCCCCTGCATTAGGCATGAGCTCTCAGTACATGGCATGGCCCAGGTAGGTGTTGGTGAAAATAGAACTGAATTTCTTGAACTTGACCCTCTCCTTCTTGCCTCTGGGCCTTTACCCACAATGTTTTCTCCACCTGGAATACCCTTTCCCCTTGCTCATGGATATACTAGAGCTAACCAGCTCCAAGGTCTGGCCCACTGGCAAGGTCAGTGTCTGGAATCTTGGCATCCCACACAAACCAAGCTTGTGGGAGGTAGCAGTAAATGTTTTGCTTTTGTTTTTGGTATTGGGGCTCTCTACCACTGAGCTACATCAACTTATTTATTTTTCTACCAGGGATTGAACCCAGGGGTGCTTAACCACTAAGCCATATCCCTAGGCCTATCTTTTTAAAACTTTTTGAGACAGGGTCTTGCCAAGTTGCTTAGGGCCTCACTCATTTGCTGAGGCTGGCTTCAGACTTGTGATCCTCTTGCCTTAGCCTCCCAAGTCGCTGTGATTACACGCGCCCACCACCACACTTGGCTTATTTTTTATTTTGAGACAGGGTCAAACTAAGTTGCTCAGGCTGGACTTGAACTTTAGGGCCTCCTGCCTCAGTCTCCTGAATTGCTGGGATTACAGGCATGTGGCCTGTACCTGGCTGTGTTTTTCAAGGAAAGGAAGGTTAAGAGGAGGGGTTAAAAGACGTAAGGAAGATAAAAAAACAAAAAGAATGAAACAATTCAGCATTTGGGGCCTGGCAAGGTCATAAAGACCAGCAGTTTGGAAATGCCTGGGAGAGCAGTTTGCATGGAAATCAAGAAGGGCATCCCTTTTCAGGTGAAGGTTGGATCTGAAGTGCTCTTGGAAGAAGCTTGAACTTCTAGGGGAGGGCTATTGAGTCAATTGTGCTTAGCTCTCTGGGGACAGGTGACTAACCTGCTCTTTGGGTTACATTTTTTTTTCTCCAAATAAAAACAATAAGGCTCATTAAAGCAAAATTGGAAAGCAGAAAATACTTGTTTAGCTTTGGGCCGCCTTCGTGTCATGGGCTCCTCCTATGGATGGATTTAAAGGCCTGAGGACACTGAGGAGTGAGCCAGCATCACTCAGTTCCTTCACCTGTAAAATAAGGAAGTTAAGAAATCAGTTTCCTAAATCATCTTTCCCAATCTCTTTGTGATCCCGCCAGTCCTAGGAGAGACTTAAGCTCAAAATGAACTGGGTCAGTCCCTAACACCTCTAATAGAGCCACAGGTGCCCAGGGTCACAAAGTGGCAGACAGCAAAACCTAATTCCAGCTTGGGAGAATTACACGCTCCTGGTGTCGCCAGTCCTTTTTCTGTTTGCCCCACCTGTTCCTCCCTCGCTCCAGGGGGTTCCTATCATCCAGTGTAATAATCTGAATTTCACTGATGACCCCAGGACAGAGAGAGGAAGATGGATGACGGCATGTCCCTGGGGAACATGACCAACAAGAAATGGAGGGAGAAGGGCGGCGCTGGGTCGGAGAAAGGCGGACATGGAAGGGTGGGCCCCTAGGGTCAGGTCCAAGGGAAGAGGCAAGCAGCCCAAGGAAAGGGAAGGTGTGATTGGACGGAGGCCACTCAGCCCATGGGCCCTATCAGACGGACAGACATACACGGCCAGCCCGGAATGGAAAGAACAGTTTATGCTGTGCTTTATTAAAATGTGCATCATTCTTTTATTTTAAAATGTGCATCATTGTCTCGTGCTCGGCGCGTGCGACCTCAGCGTGGTGGCCCGCGGCTGGCCTCGTCCCGCCCGGCTCCCGCGGAGCCGCCTTGCGCAGGCGCACTCAGGTGGCGCGGGCCCGGGGGCTCCCGCCCATGGCCAGGTAGACGTCGATGGGCACGTGCAACAGCGTCAGACAGTGGCAGCCGGGGCAGCGTCGAAGCGGCCTGGGGAAAGCGGCGCGAGACCAGAGACGCTGAGGCTCGGCTCACGCCATTGGGGCACAGCCGGGGGTCCTGTGGGGTCTGGGCGTGGATGCAGGGCCCTGGGGCTGGGAAATGCGGCGGGGGGCGGGGCCCGGAGGAGGGGCCGCGGGGCGGGGCGCCGGTCTCACCTGACCGGGTTGTGCTCCGTAGCTACCGGCTCCGGGCTGTCCTGGGACTCGGGGGCGGCGGCAAGGCCAGGGGAGTCTCCGGCCTCAATGGGGAATCTGCGACCCTGCGGGGGCTCCTGGGCACTCATGTCCAGGCCCCGCGGCGCTCTGCGCGGGGAGTGGTGGTCAGGCCGTTCTCGGGCCTCCGGGCGTCCCCTGCCCGCGCCCGCCCCCTGGCCGTTGCTCACCTGCCGGAGGCCGAGACCGAGGCCGGTCCCAGGCTGGAAGCAGCTGCCCGAGCCCTGGCCGCGGGAGGACGCTCCGGTCCAGGGGGAGCCGGGCAGGTGTCTGCGGCGCACTCGAGGCCAGGCGTCGAGGGGGAGGGCTGCATTGTGACCCGGGCCGTGGCGTGCTGACCTCACAGAGCCTGTTCCTCCCGCCAGAGAATCCCCTGTCGCCCCGGGCGGCCCAGGCACTTAGCTCCGGCCCACGCGGGGACTAGAGGATCATGGTGTTTGGAGAACGGGTCGCACAGCCCCTTGGCAGCCGGATGGGGGCGCAGGCAGCAAGGGCTACCTACCGGCGGGCAGCCTCCACGCCGAGCAGCTGGGCATCCCGGCCCATCCACATGCCCCGGCGCCCTCCCCGACCAGGCTGCCACTCACTGAGTGGCATGCGGGCGAGGGTGGCGGCGGCGACTTAACCGGTGCTGGGTTTGGTGTTGGTGGTGAGGGTAGGTTAGGGCCACTGCCCATTTTGGCCAAGGGTCACACAGCATTTACATCACAATTGGTCCGTAGTTTAAAAATGTCTGACCCTCTCCCTCCCCACCACCCGCGGCTGTGTCCAGACGGAGAATGTTCTAGCGCTGGGGGCGGCTGTGGATGAAGTCCTTGGGGGGAAAAGGAGCAGGCCAAGGGCGATGGTGGAGTAGAGCTGCCTCGCGGAGGCAGCATGAGCTGAGAGGGTGATAGGAAGGAAGGAGGCGCTAGACAGCATGGAGGACTTTCTGCTCTCCAATGGGTACCAGCTGGGCAAGACCATTGGGGAAGGGACCTACTCAAAAGTCAAAGAAGCATTTTCCAAAAAACACCAAAGAAAAGTGGCAATTAAAATTATAGACAAGATGGGAGGGCCAGAAGGTGAGCTGGGGCCCCTTTGGAGCAAGGGAGGGCTGGCTGAGGTGGGTGGGTGCTTCCTCCAGTCATTAAAATCTCCCTCCTCCCTTTTAGTTGGGAACCAAGGAAAGTGATTATAGCCCTGTGGTGGGTCAGCTGGGAGCTCAAGAACATCACACCTTCTCAAACCCAAGATAAAAGTGGCACAAAGTTAAGAGTCCTGGGGCTTTTCCTATTCCAGGAGGGGAACAGAGACTGGGAGACGCCACAGCCAGGGCTAACAGAGGGCAGGAGCTGGTTCCAAGGCAGGTGGAGGCTGGAAAAAGGAAGACTGGGCTCCTGGAAAGAACTGTGGGTCAGAAGGTAGAGGTAGGAGGAGGTGGCTCTCCACCCTGTGGGCAAATCAGGTCTCCTGAGATTCAGTGACTTTGTCTAAAGTCCCCTAAAACAGCTTGATATCTGTGGTCTCACAGTGTCCCTAAGTTTGGCAGAAAGTATTCCTTTGAATAAAAAAAAAAAAAAAAAAGGCGATGATATTTGCAATGTTCAAGCCACTAGACATATTTGAGACTATTAAGGAAGCCCAGGAACAAGACTCAGTCATGATGGGTAAAGTCAGGAGTGAGAAATTAGACCCTTCTGATCTTGATGCACAGCTCTCTGTTTCCTCAGAGTTTATCCAGAGATTCCTGCCTCGGGAGCTCCAGATTGTCCGAACCCTGGACCACAAGAACATCATCCGGGTGTATGAGATGCTGGAGTCTGCAGATGGGAAAATCTACCTGGTGATGGAACTGGCTGAGGGAGGGGATGTCTTTGACTGCGTGCTGAATGGGGGGCCGCTGCCCGAGAGCCGGGCCAAGGCCCTCTTCCGCCAGATGGTCGAGGCCATCCGCTACTGCCATGGCTGTGGCGTGGCCCACCGGGACCTCAAATGTGAGAACGCCTTGTTGCAGGGCTTCAACCTCAAGCTGACCGACTTTGGCTTCGCCAAGGTATTACCCAAGTCACGCCGGGAGCTGAGCCAGACCTTCTGCGGCAGCACAGCCTATGCCGCCCCTGAGGTGCTGCAGGGTATTCCCCACGACAGCAAGAAGGGTGACATCTGGAGCATGGGCGTGGTCCTCTACGTCATGCTCTGTGCCAGCCTACCTTTTGATGACACAGACATCCCCAAGATGCTGTGGCAGCAGCAGAAGGGGGTGTCCTTCCCCACTCATCTGGGCATCTCTACCGAATGCCAGGACCTGCTCAAGCGGCTCCTGGAACCAGACATGATCCTCCGGCCTTCAATCGAAGAAGTTAGTTGGCACCCATGGCTAGCAAGCACTTGATAAAAGCAATGGCAAGTCCTCCCCAATAAAGTAGGGGGAGAAAGCAAACCCAAAACCCGCTTCCAAAATGGTGATATATATTTTACACTTTGTTTAGTTATCCTAAAGCTTATCTACACCCTCCCTAGACTTTCCCTCTAAGGGGCCATGGAACTAAGGGCCTCATTCCCTTTTGTTATGGCTGACAAGTGATTTTCACACAGGTGTTTAAAGCTAATTAAATTAGACCCCAGAATCATCTACACACAGGGGGAGGAGAGGGGGAAAAAATGACCAAGAGTGATTGGAACCACTGTTGCTGCAACTTCCTTTCCAAATAAAAGCAGAAGCCTTGGGAATGCAGAAACAGCCTCCTGGCTCCTTGTCTTGCTGAGAGGCAGGTTGGGGCCTCATTCCTTCTTCATCCCAGAGACCAAGCTGATTCTGACATGGGGTCAAGGGACTTCCTCAGGACCCAGACCAAACCCCCAATGTGTCCTCCTCAGCTCCAAGTAGGAAGCCACTCCTGCAGTGTGTGGGTCCTGCCTGGGCCTCCAGTGCAGCTGCCTTGGGGGACAGAAACAGATCCCCAGACACCTTCTGGCTTCTGTTGAATCTCTTTAATGCTGTTAACGGCAATTCTGTAAAAGGTTCAGCACAAAGTTCTTTTTTCTTTCCTTTTTAATTACAAAACTAACAGCTGTTAGAATCTTTTTTTTTTTTTTTTTTCTTTTTTCCTTTTTTCTTTTCCTGGCTACAAAATACTCTGGGGAGATGCATTATAATTTAAAATATATAATATTGCACAAACAACCAAAGGTTAATTAAACTAAAGAAGTAATTACAAAGAGAAAAACCCCCATCCCGTCAAAAAAAGGAATCAGTATTCTCTCCATACCACCCCCTCACTGAAGGTTTGATGCAAAGTGCCCCACTCTTGGCATCCCTGACCACAATCCCTTTAAATCACTGGTGGACACACCAACTTATGTACAAGAATCACCAGAGCAGCATCGTGAAGCACCAGGGTCTCCAGGAATCCCTGCAGCCCTCACTGCCCCATAAGAGATGCGGCTTCACCAGAGCGGAGGGTGGGAGCCACAGGTTGGCTATGTCTTCAAGGAGGAGAGCCTCTGCAGAAGCCTGGGGAATCTCAGGACATTTGCCCCAGCACGTCCTTTGGAAGCAGAGGGCTGAGGCGGGAGAAGCTGGTCTTACCTCACCTGCATTCACCACTCTGTAACGCTGGTAGTTGGCTTGTGTCCTAAGCTACAGGGAAGTGGAGGTGGGTAGCCGCTTGGACCAGGTGTCCTGCCAGGCAATGCACAGAGGGGCTGAAGTGGCCCTCTCCCTTTTTGAGGAGAGGAAGAAATGCAAGAGTGGACCCTTGCAATGGCACAGCTGGGCTAAGGACTTGGGTGCATTTGACATGAAGCCACCCTGGGGAGGTATGGGGACATCCCAGTGTGGGCTGGAGAAAAGGAAGGAGGTGGGTCAGGGTTTGGTCTCTAGACTCTGAACCCCAAGGAATTTTTCCAGGAATGGAAAATGCCTGGGAAGGGGAGATTCTCAAGACAGGCAAATTTCCCAGAGATGAGTGCCTCTTATCCACTGGCATAGGAACCAACATGTGCTTGCTGTCCCTGTTTAGCCAAGGGCAGGTGGCACTGCCTTCCTTGTCTGCTTGTGGGTGGACAGCATGTGCCGTCGTGGCTTCCGCCCAGAGACTGGTGGTTCAGCTTCAGCTTGTCAGCTCACAGGACTGGAGCTGCCCCTCAGGGCTTCCTGGCAGAAGGCCCCAGGAGCAGTGAGTGTTCAGCAGGGAAATGTAGGCTCTCCGGTGAGGGGGGTTGGTGTCCTCCCCCTTAGGTTACCCTAAGGTTGGCACGAGTCAGAGTCCTGGGCTTAGATTTAGGCAGCCCCTTCCCAAGTGTGAGCAGAGGCCCAAAGGGCCAGCAAGGAGCCACCAGAATCGTGCTCAGAGATCTGGATGGCAGAGGCCATTTGGGGAACACTCTCAGTCAGTGTCATCCAGGGCTGGGCTGAGATGAGCGAGGGAGGTGGGAGGTGCCGTGAGTTGGGGAGCTGTTTGCTCTGGTTCCCCTCATTCCCAGTCCTCCCACTCTACATCTTCTAGCTGCAAATGGGAGGGAATAATGAAGAGCACAAACACACACTTACTCCTTTGTCAAGCCCAGACTCAACCTCCCCTTGCTGAGCAAAGCTGCCTCCGTTTCTGGATAGCTGCCCTCCACCCCAAGCCTGGGCTATACCCTGACCCTATAAGAGTGAACCCTTAGTCCTAAGGAGTAAGTTGGCATATGTTTGGGTAGAAGAGCTGCCCTCTGCCTGAAGGACAGGCCTGCTGTTCTGGTTGTTTCAGACCCAAAGGAAATGCTTCCACCACAGTCAACACGACACTGCAAGGAGACGTCTTGCCTCAGGAACCGGTCAACCCATGCCTTAAGCAGACCTTGTCTCCTGTGAGCAGATGAAGGCCGTGCCTCTGAAAGGCAGAAAACTCTAGAGCGGTCCTGTGACTGAAAGCAGGCAGTGGACTACAGGTGCTCACGAGATCTTCACCAAGGGCTCAGCACCCTAACTCCTAGTCCAAGTCTCCCCAGCGAACTTTCTCTTGCCTTGTTGCTCTTGGCCTACTGTCAGCTGCTGTCTGAAGTGATGGTATAGAATGACTCTGCTTAGGTACGTTGTATGTCAGGGTTTTTTTCTTGAAGTGCTGGGGATTGAACCAGTGTTGCTCTGCCATTGAGCTATATATTCAGAGCTCTATATCTTTCTCCCTCTCTCTTTTTTTTTGGTATCAGGATTGAACCCAGAGGTGCTCACCCACTGAGCCATATCCCCAACCCTTTTTATTTTTTATTTTGAGAAAGGGTCTCATTAAGTTGATTAGGGCCTAAATTGCTGAGGTTGGCCTTGAACTTGTGTTCCTTCTACCTCAGCCTCCTGAGTTGCTGGGATTACAGGTGTGCACCACTGTGGCCAGCAAAAAAAATGTACTTTTGAGAAAGGGTCTTGCTAAGTTGCCCAGGTGGTGGGTCTCAAACTTGTGATCCTTTTGTCTCAGTCTCCTGAGTAGATGGGATTACAGGCATGTTCCACCATGCCCAGGCATGCATCAGATTTTATTTTATTTTTTTGGTTTTATTTATTTATTTATTTTTTGATACCAGGGATTGAACCCAGGGGTACTTAACCACTGAGCCACATCCCCAGCCTTTTTAAAATATTTTATAGAGACAGGGTCTCACTAAGTTGCTGAGGTTGGCTTTGAACTTGCAATCCTCCTGCCTCAGCCGCTGGGATTACACAAGTGCACCACCACTCCTGCCCTACATGTCAGGTTTTAAAAAGGTCTGTGAAAACACAAAAAGCTAGCTAGTCTCTGTGGTATGACAGGGTACCATGGGCCTTCTTTGTCCTGGGTAGAGTGAGGTCACAGGTGCAGATTATTCTTAAGTAGGTCACTACCTCCCCTGAGGCTTCAGTTTCCCAGCATGAAAAATCAAACCCTTCATATGTCTCTCTAATCTGTCTACATTTTTTTTCATACTGGGTCTTCAACCCAGGCTCTCTGGCAATACTACGAAAGTGCCGTACCATTGAGCTATACACCCAGCCCAGCATCTATTATTTCTAAGTAGTTCCTTAGGTGAGTGTGATACAGAGCAATGGTCAAGAACCCTCCCACTCATCCACCCTAAAACTGATGGGAAGCAGAGCCTGCTGCTGCTGATTGTCACGGACCTGAGTGGGAGGCCCCTGTAGCCTGCCACCTCAGCTAGGTGCAGGGATCTACTCTGAAGGGACAGCTGAGGTTAGCAAGGAGAGTTCTCAGACCCTGGCATGACTAAGTTGACTTGCCTGTGGCCAATCATGTCCACTCACCTCACCAGAGGCATCCACTTTGGAAAGTGCCATTTGTACTTCTTCTTCAGTCATGTCCAAGTCAAAGTCCTTCTCCCAATCTTCACTGATGTCTGTGCTTGAGCCTGGAACCAGGAGGGACAGTGTGAAAGGCAGAAGTGGGAGGGGAGTGGGTACCTAATAAGAGTTAGCTGGGGGTGATAGCAATCTTTAAAAAGGTTGGCAATACACAACACAAGTCTTTACAATCTACTTTCACACTGGCTTAGCAATCTTTAAGGAATCTAAGAAAAAATCCTGGATTCAGTTTAAAAAAAAAATTAGCCAAAAGGATGTACATTAAAGCACTGTTATACAGTGATGACAACTTAGAAACAACCCAAAGTCCACTGATAGAGAATTAGAAAAATAGCAAGGTGTCTGGCATATGACTGTAATCCCAGCAATTTGGGAGGCTGAGGCAGGAGGATCACAGGTTTGAGGACAGCCTTAGCAAATTAGCAAGGCCTTAAGAACTTAGCAAGACCCTATCTCAAAATAAAAAATAAAAAGGGATGGGGATGTAGCTCAGTGATAAAGTGCCTCCAGGTTCAAGTCCCAGTACCAGAAGAAGTAGAAGGAAGAGAAGAAGGAGAAGGAGGGGAAGGGGGAAGAGGAGGAAGAGGGGAAAAGGAGGAGGAGGAGGAAGAGAAAGAGAAAAAGAAATGGCATAGTTACATGCTGGAACATGATGTGGCTTTTTTTTTTTTTTTTTTTTTTTTGCGGTGCTGGGGATTGAACCCAGGGCCTTGTGCATGCAAGGCAAGCACTCCACTGACTGAACTATCTCCCCAGCCCTGATGTGGCTTTTAAAGGCTAGGCTGTAGAAGAATTTTTATATGTATGGCAATATATTCTTAAAACTCTTGAGAAAAAGCTAATTACTAAGGGCTGGAGTTGTAGCACAGTGGTAGAGCACTTGCCTAACAAATGTGAGGCACTGGGTTTAATCCTCAGCAACACACAAAATAAATAAAATAAAGGTATTGTGTCCATCTACAACTAAAAAAAAAAAATCAGTTTGCTAAAGAGTGGAGAAGCACTTTGGCCCAGAGGTTCCGAGGGAGCCACAGAAATCTACCAGAAGAAACAATGTGTGTATCTTCCTCCTCCTTCCTTCCATTGTACCCAGCTGACCTGGCTCCTTCTGACACACCAGGCACATCCCCACCTTAGGGCCTTTATGTGGCTGGGCCTGTACAGTACTCCTTCAGATATCCATACGGCCAGCTTCCCCACCCACTTTGCACCTATGCTCAAGCCTCACTTTCTACAGGTGGCCTGCCCTGACCAGCATATTTTAAATTAAAACCCAGTCCATTCACTATACTCTTTTGTTATTTTTTCAGGTTTTTTTTTTTCTTTTTTTTTTGGTAGTTTTCTAACATATTACATTATTAGGCACACTATGCTTATTGTCTAATAACAGAGGGGCTAGAATGTTAGCTCCACAAGGGCAGGGATCTTGTTTTTAAATTTTTCTTTTTTTTTTTTTTTTGGTGGTGGGGGGGTACTTGGAATTGAATCTAGTGGTATTTTATCACTAGCTACATCCCTAGCCCTTAAATTTTTTATTTTGATAGAAGATTTTGCTAAGCTGCTGAGGCTGGCCTTGAACTTGTGATCTTCCTGCCTCAGCCCTACTGGCTCTTTGTTTTGTTTTCTTATGTACTCCTAGTCTGCACACATAGCCAGCATCCAATAGATATTCATGGACCCTTTTCTCTAAACCAAGTGATTGGCAAACTATGGTCTGTGGATCAAATCCTATAATCTGTTCCTGGAAATAAAATTTTGGAACACAGCCATGTCCATTTGTTTACCTGTTGTCTGTGGCTGCTCTAATGTGGCCATAGCTGAGTCCAGTAGTGTTAAAAGACACTGTATGGCCCAAGATGTCTACAGTATGATCTGGCTCCACACAGACCAAGTTTACCACAACTCCTACTCTGGGTGATTCTGATGCCTGCCACGATGTGACAACCACTACTCTAAACATCCCTTTTGGGTGACTTCTTATAGGCAATATTAAAACACACATGTGAAGGTCATCAGCAAGAAGCAAACCACATAAATAGTTGCCCAGGTCCATACCACACACACAAGGTATTTCACACTACCCTCTCTTCTTTGCCACAAGTGGTGTGACATGAGCATGGACCTGGAGTCAGGCAGACCAAGGTTGAAAACCTACTCCTTTACTTATTGTATATCCTAGGCAAATTATCCTGGCCTTCATTCTACTTATAAAAGAATATAAAACCACCCTCTTTGCAAAGAACCAGTGGGAAGCACTGTTCCTAACCTCCCCCACCTGCCTTTAGCTTCAGCAGGTCTACCTGAAGGCTTGAGATTCTGCTTAATCAACAGGTACCTGGGTGATTCCACAGAGACCCAGGCCTGCAGTTTGAGAAACAATGGCAATTAAAAATATAAGCCAGACGTGGTGGCACACATCTGTAATCCAAGCAACTCAGGAGGCTGAGGCAGGAGGATCACAAGTTCAAAGCCAGCCTCAGCAACTTAATGAGGCCCTAAGCAACTTAGCAAAAGCCTCTCTCAAACTAAAACATAAAACGGGCTGGGGATGTAAATCAATGGCTAAGTGCCTCTGGGTTCAATCCCTGTGCAAAAAAAAAAAAAAAAAAAAAAGAATTAAAAATATGAGTGTAAAGTGCTGGTTAGAGACACAAATAGTAGATATTTAACAAATGGAATGGAGCTCTATTTGTTCTAAAGACCTCATCCCAGAACTAAATAATTTTGCACAAGGAGACACAGCCAAGTCAAAGCAGATCTGTAACCAAGACCAAGTTTTTCTAACCCTGTACCTAAGTCTTCCTTGCCTTTAGGCTGCTTGGGTGGCACTTGCCTACCTATCTGTCAGTAGTTTCCTCTGGGGTCAGAAGCTAGATTCTTGGCTGATTCCTCACTTCAGAGCTGTGGCTGGCCATGACAGTTTCCCCTAACCTCCAGAACTTGAAACTCCTTTTCCAGGCTTGAATGCTATGGCAGACCCTTCTAGTGGTAGAAAAGAGTAAAAGCTAACATTTCTAGAGCATTTTACATCCACCTTCTGGGGTGGGCAACAATCCCAATTCTCAGAAGAGGAAATGCAGGCTTTGGTGGCAGAGATGGGACCCTAGGTGCTCCCTGCCAGCAGCCTCCTCCCCACATCTTGTCCTCTCACACAAAAGCATACTAAGATCTCCATTCTGCATATGGCAGAGACCTGATCTATGCAACTTAAGGCTTCATGATGGAGTCTGCCTGCTCCTTGTTTTGTTGTCAGGTCATAAAATCCATGACTACCGACCTCACTACTCCTGCCAGGACCATCACCTTTGTTTTGCTTTCAACTTATCAAAGTGCTGTCACAGCTCATTTTATTCTGTTTAATTGGCTGTCTGCCTCCTCAGATAAGAAATGGAGACAAAAAGCTCCCAGGTCCCACAGTCAATGTTGAAGTGGGGCCTTCAACCCAGGGCCACAGACATAGGCTTGCCCTAAACTCCCCTCCTCTGCCCCTGCTGAGAGAAGCTGAGCAAGATAAGTGCAGTCCTTTAGATTAGATAGATCCTGCGACAAAACACTGGTGGAAGCAACTCTGCAATGACATGAATTATCCTGGGAGCTCCTGTGGCTAGGCAACTCAAGAGACTCTGCTGTACCCAAGGACTAAGCCTAAAGCCATTCTAAGATGTGGGCATGAGTCACTTTCTCTCCAAGTCTCTGTTCCTTTAAGATTCACTCCCTCTATTGTGTTCCCACTGTTTTAGCCTAGTCCAAGATCCTGGCTTCCTCCTGCCTGACTACGGTTGCTTTCAGGGGTCTTCTGCATGGTATACACATCTCGTCCTTTCACAAGCCCCCAAGCGCATTAGAGGCAGCACAGCAGAGTGGTTAGGAGCTTTCACTGTACTTCCCCCATAATCCCAATTTCATCCAGTCTTCAAACATAACTAATTTTTTCTCATTGCCCTATCTGCCACCTAATACAAATGGAACCTACAATTCTTTTTTTTTTTTTTTTTTTTTTTTTGCGGTTCTGGGGATAGAACCCAGGCCTCGTGCTTGACAGGCAAGCACTCTGCCAACTGAGTTATCTCCCCAGCCCGGAACCTATAATTCTTTAACCCTCTTTTTCACTATCCCCCACTCCTTCCTTCACCCAGCTAAGATTCCAGGGGTCATCACGGGTCATTTCTTGCATATACTTGGACTTTTGTCTTTTCCTCTTTTTTTTTTTTTTTTTTTTTAATACCTGATTAAACTTGAACTCTGGTAAATCCAACTCCCATTTACTCTGTGCCTGTAATGGCACAACTGAATGTGGCTAGGAAAAACACAACAAGGCTGAGGTCTCACTTAACATCCATGTCCACACCCCACTGCACCTGTCAGGCCCGTCTCCTCACTTCCACAAGACTACTTCACTCTTCTAAATATTTATTGGGTCAGTGATTGATCTCAGTTTCCTACCAGCAGAAAAAGGGGAGAAACTGCACAGATCTCAGAGGGCTTTTGTGAAGACTGAGTGATAGACTATCAAGGGCGTAGCATAGATCTAGACACAGAAAATGCTCAGAGAATGTTACCTCTTGTCACTTCCCCAAAGCAGGGATCTACCCCAATCTTTTCCTGATCAAGATCTATCACAAAATGATGATCTCCGACTTATAGAGGAGTAAACAGAGGCTTAGAGAAGATCAGTAACTTCTCTTAAGTCACAAGGCTAGAGAGCCAGTTGGGCTTTGAACCCAGAACTGTAACTTCCAGCCTAAGCCCTTAGGCTCTGTGCTGCTTTACAGCACCAAGCCCAATCTGGCTCCAATTTTAAGATGTTAAATTCTTAAGCTCTATTTCTGAGTCAGCCACCCACCTGTGTTGTACCTCCCTATCCTGGGAGACAGTACAGAAAGGCACCCTCAGACTGGACCACCATTCCCCACACCTGTCCAAAACTCTCCAAATCTCCTACACAATGCCTGTCTCCTCGGTGAACATTCGCTGATGCTCAGAGATTCCTTCTTTCCCTGAACTTCTCTGGGACTAAGCCTGTCCCAGACTGCTTCATGCTTCATCATAAAGACTGCCACTTCTGCCCCTCCCCCATCAGTGTCTCATAAAGAGCAGGTAGGAGCTCAATGTATGACCTCACTGAGTCAGTCAGAAGGAAAGCACTGTTTTAGACACCGGAAACATTGACGTTTTCCATCGGGAAGTACAGTAGGGCTTGGGTGGGGCCCATTCCCCATCCAATGTAGCAAACCAGTCCCTCACTGTGCAGCAGGCCAGCTGTCACTTGCTGGATAAGCTTTGTGGCTGTGACTGGTACTAAGTGTTAGTGATGACAACACATATGTGTGTCAAGGGATGAAGGCCAATCTTGCTGATGATCAGCAATCTTTGGAGAGGGATTTTGAAACAGGCAAAAAGACTGACACTAGGGCTGTCCTTGTCCTTTAATTCCTGGAGTTCAAATGGATGCTTTTTGACATAAACTCAGAGTCTCCGTTCTAAAACTCAATTACACAGATAAGAAACTGAAGCTTACCAGGCATGATGGTGCATACCTGTGATCCCAGTCTTGGGAGACCAAGGCAGTAAGTTTGCAAGTTCAAGGCCAGCCTCAGCAACTTTGCAAGACTCTTACTCAAAATAAAAAATAAAATTTAAAAAAGGGTTGGGGATGGAGCTCAGTGGTAAAGTGTCCCTGGGTTCAGTTCCCAGGACAAAAAAGAAAAAAAGAAAAAGAAACTGAAGCTCTATCACTGAAGCTGGTACACCCTAAGTTCAAGTTTTCAAGTTCATGGGTGTTCATTTTATTCTTCTTTAAACTATCTAGGTATGTTTGTATGTTTCATGATAGTAATTAAACAAAAGCCTTGGAAAGTTGAATGACTTTTCTAAAGTTCCACAGGGGAGAAGACCCTTGACATTAATGGTACAGGAATTCTTAACTCAGGGAAAGACTGAATTATCCAAAAGGATAGAAATCGGTAGTATGGTAGTTAAGAACGTGGCCTTGCAGTCAGACAGGTTCCAGTCTGAATCTGGTCTTGCCATTCTCTAGTCATGAGAATTTGAACAAGTTACTTAAAATTTCTAGACCTCACTTTCTTCATTTTTATTTTATTTTTTACTTTCCTCATTTTTGAAAGGACAATTTTAATTCTGACCTCACTGGATTGTGAGATGTAAGTGACAAATTAAATGCCATATAACATATTTAGCACAGGACCTAACATAAATCTTATTTTGACTAGGATCCTGACTATTGGAGCCAGCATAGTGATGCACATCTGTAATCCCAACAGCTCAGCTGAGGTAGGAGGATCACAAGTACAAGGCCAGCCTCAGCAACTTAGCAAGGCCCTAAGCAACTTAGGCAAGACCCTGTCTCAAAATAAAATATAAAAATGGCTAGGGATGTGGCTCAGTGGTTGAGCACCCCAGTACCAAAGGGGGGAAAAAAAATCCCAACTATTATAAGATGCACCCTTCTTTCAGAGAATATGTGCATGTTAGACTTTATGAAATATGCTAATATACAATCTATAACAGCTGTCCTCCTCCTTCTCAGTTATCACAAATGAAGGAAATTTGCTACCAGGATCATGACAAGGGGCAAAGAGACACATCTACCTTATAAAGTGGCAACTCCTGCCCCACTCCCAGATCACCCTCTGGGCTTGGGCCTCCAGACCTACCTTTTTTGCCATTGTTTGACGGTGTAGACTTCCCACTGTCCGAATTCAGCTCAAACACTCTTAAGTCTGTGGGCACTTCCTCCCTCAGAGTCTCTACTCTGGCTGGAGGCCTAGGCTCTGGACCACTGGGGCGGCCAGCAGGAGTTAGGGGCTTGGAGGGAACTGGGGGTGGGGGTCCCGTCTCGCCCTCATCCACAGCTTGGCCCTGTTCCTCCAAAGATGCCTCAAGCAGCTTTTGGGACAGGTCTTTGGGCAGCACTGGTGCCTCAGGTATGCTGGCAGGGTTGGCGATCTGTGTCACCAGGGAGATGCTCTCACTGCTCTCTGACGGAGTCACCTCTGCTGGGGGCTCAATTGGGGTCACGGGAGTCTCTTCACAGGAACTCTGGGGGCCAGGACTTCCTTCAGGAGGTGTAGAAGTTATTGTCACAGGAACCTTTGCCTCTTTTGGAGATATAGGTGAATTGCTCAAAAGTTCTTCTGTAAAGAAAGGTAGGAGAAAATGGTATTGTACCCTAACTAGCCTCATGACAACCCTGGAGCTCTCAGATCCTACCCAAGTTTACTCCTATAAAGGAGAGCCATTTCTCTCCATCCCACCCCTATGGTACTTCTGCAAACACTACATCTAGTCAGTCCCACCTGCCCACAGGGCCCTGCCAGCAATCTGGCTCAAGGTGGTATAAAATATTGGAAAGCCAAGACTTGAAAGTGGGTCAGCTTTGGGGTTCAGGTCAGGCTCTGCCACATACTAGGTATTTCACAGGGCAGGCCCCTTCCCTTACCTGCCTCATTTGTGAAAGAAGAATAATGGCGCTGTGCAAAAGACTACATGTGTGAAGCCTCTAGTTAGGCTAGGCATGCAGTATAAGCACTAAACAAAAGTAGAAACGTCATGGACGTCAAGGTGGCTCCAACATGCCATTCTAAGCAGAACTCTCAGGTACAGGATGCTCAGCTCACTTTCTAACCTGGCTAGGCAATAGTATTACCAGGAAGGCCTGCTAAAAATAGACCCTTGGCCACATTCCTAGTCTTATTTAAAAAACTGGGAAAAGAATCTGAATTTTCAATGTGTTCCCTAGTATCCATGAAGCAGCTGGTCATGGCTGGCAGGGCAATCTGTTTCACCTGCTACCTGTAATTTTTGTATCTAAACTTGGGGTTTCACCAGCCTTGTTCGATATTCCCTTGTTAGCTCCATCTATGCTTTATTCTTTACTCTTCTCTGGGGCACCCCAACTGTCCAGACCTCAGAACATCCTAGAGACAGGCCTATCACTTGCCTTACCTTCTTCCTCCTCCCAGCCAGGCTCTTCAGAGATGCTCTGTTCTGCCCGCTGCTTCAGGGCATCCCTCCGGGCCTGCTCCTAACGGTGGAGAAGCAATGGCCAGAGGTGGTTAGGGGACTCTTCCCAGATCCTGATCCTGACCCCAGAACTCTTGGTACCTTTGTCTCCCTTTTTTTTTTTTTTTTTTTTGCGGTGCTGGGGATTGAACCCAGGGCCTTGTGCTCGCAAGGCAAGCACTCTACCGACTGAGCTACATTTCCAGCCCACTGTCTCCCTTTCTTGTCTCACCAAAATCCAGCCCATGTTCCCCGGGGCTGAGCAGGAACCTCCCAGGCTAGACCACCAGCATACCTGCTCTAGTTGATAGACTTTATAGAAATATCGATGCCAGAATTCTGAATGGGAAACAGCTGCTGGAACCTGAAGGGAGAGGAAAGTGGAGGTGAGGATTTTGAAATAGTATACAGAGTCTCTGTCCCCAGCCTGTTCTCAGTTGCTCTGGATTTCAGACACAGAAAATGGCTTTGCATTGACTGTCAAAGCCCACCTCATTTTCAGCCAGACCCACACTCCTGGCTCAGGATGGGCAAGGAAGGAGAAAAGAAACTCCCATCAGGCTATGCTGGTCCTTCCATTTCTCACCATTCTCTGACTGCCAGAAGCCTAGCCAATCAGTCTTCCATGCAGATTCTTGACTCAGGAAAAGAATGGTCTGGCTCTATCAGTCGTCTCCCATGACCTCCCACTGCACAGGTCCCTCCCACCTCCCAACATCTCAAGCCTGGATCCACGTGAGGTCCTGCTGGCTGGGCCCTTACCATCTTGGTGTAGAGGGCCCGGACAGAGGGGCTGCCTACAAGGAGCTCTGAGATCTCCCCCTTCTTCTCCTCCAAGCAGAACTGGGAAAGCCAGGTGTCAAACACTTCCAGGGGCCCTGCAGAGGGACAGATGCTGATGGTCAGTTCCCTGGGTCTGGGGAAAAAACACTGGGCCTACGGAACATATTTAAGCGTGGTTTTGGACAAAGAGGAAAGTTTATGGGCTTTTTCAAAGCTATTTGGCCCAAGGTGGAGGATCAGGCAGTGTGAAGAGGTGAACAGGCTCTACTATGGCAGCTAAGTGAACTTCAGAAAGGGCTGTATTCTCCCTTTTCTCCAATCTCTGCAGGGTACTGAATCTCCCTCTCTGAAACAGCTATTCTAAGGTCACCGGTGAATTCACATTGCCACAGCAAATGGCTGCTTCTCTGTCTTCCTTCATGTGGCTGCATTATTTCTGACCTGAGGGCTGCTGCCTTCCTCTGAAAGCCCTCGTCTCACTGGCTTCTCATTCTTGTTCTTTTCCTCCCACTTTTCTGGTTATTCCATCTGAGTCTTTATGGGCTTGTTTTCCTTTCCTTTCTTTATCTCTCTTCACTTTCTATTTTTCTCCCAAAATAATTTATCTCCGCTAAAGCATGAATTCCACCTTCCTTCTCCCACTGAAAATTTCTGTCTCTCTCTGCAACCCAGATTACCCACCCCTGCCTCCAGATTCAGTTCAAACACAATGTATGTTTATTTTCTTCCCACCCAGGTATCCACTGGAAACCCAGGAGCCACACCCCAGACTCCTCTCTTCTCCTCCGGTTGGTTCCACTTCCCCCCCATCTCCTACATGCACACCTTCTTCTTCATCCCACCTGCCTCTAAGGCCTGGCCTTATCTCCGACGTGAGAATTTCTATGAAGCATCCTAGCTGCTTTTTCAGTCTTTGTCTCTATTTTGTCTCTCACAATACTGCCTCAAGAGTTCCTTTATAAAATGCAAAATCTGATAATCTCAGGGCTGAAAACTCTTTAATAGTTTTCTGTGGGAGGGCTTTTTAAAGTTAGGGTTTTCAGAGGCTTAAAGAACTCCCAGTGGCTGGGGATATAGCTCAGTTGGTAGAGTGCTTGCCTTGCAAGCACAAAGCCCTGGGTTCAAATCCCCAGCACTGCAAAAAAAAAAAAAAACAAAACAAAACAAAAAAAAACTCCCACACTGTACACAAAATATTGTGGAAAGAAGGCTTGTTATTTTCAATAGTTTTAAGGCCTTTGTGACTAAAAAAAAAAAAAAGATCTAGAATACTACTGTGAACCTTGCAGGACAAAATTCAAACTGGGTAATCCAGCCCCACCAATGGAACGGTTGCCTTCATTCCCTTACAAGTGCTCTTTAATCCAGTGTCACCAAAAAGCTAGGGACTCCCTGTTCTTTTTGGATCATCAAATACACTGCTGCTTTTGCTTGAATAGCCTTCCCCACTTTTAAGAATAAAATCAGTTTACTTCTAACCCATCCTTAAAACCTCAATTCAAGTGTCACTTCCTGTGTTTCCCAGGTGCCTTAGGTTCCAGTCCTTGAGCTCTCACTGTCCCTGTCTTTCTGGGTAAGCTCTCACTTTACTTTCTACTGTCTCTGTTTTCTTTCATCCTTCCTGTTTCTCCCCCTAACAGGGTGGTCCTGGCCTGCTGGGCTGGGTCGAAGGTTTGACTTATTTCTAGTCTCCAGTTCCCAGCATAGACACAGGGGCTTAGTGAACAGGAGAACAGGAGCTGAAGCAAGGTAGGCAGGGCAGAAGGGCTAGGAGGGAGGCCAAATAGAGAGGATGAGGGACCAGAGGAGCAGAGTCTTGTATAGGACAAAGCTGCAGTGAAGAGAGCTGGGGTCCAGGGAGGAAAAGGGACCATCACCCTATCTCACAGGGCATAAGATCCCTACTCTGGTCCCTCTACATAGCAGGTATTTGGCCTCTGCTACCCAAGATAAAAAGGGCCCAAAGACCACACCCTCTAAGTCTATCTAGTCTACTTGCCCAATAAGCCCTCCCCCAGTGCTACCCCCTCACCATCAGGTTCATTGCAGTAGGTTGCTGGGTCTGACTGCAGGCTATAGAGGCGAGCCTGTAAGCAACAGAGAACAGAGAACAGAAATTCTGGGGTAGGTACTAGGCAGAGAAAGCACCCCCTCTCTGCAACGTACCCAATCAACCACGATTCTTTCCCTGTTGACTACTAAACCCATAGGGCACTGATCAATAAACACTGTATCAGTAGGCTAGGAGGCCAAAACTGGGGCTTCCCAAAAAATGGTCTGTCACCCAGTATTCCACCCCTGGGAACTAAAAATATAGTGCAAGCAATCTATAAAACTATATGTATACAATGCTTCTGAAGTATGTGAAATTTGGAAAATGTGAAATGCAAACATATTAATAAAGTCCAACTTTGGGGGCAAATTGCAAAATAATATAACTATTGCAAAATTGTAGTCATTCACCAAGAATTTCTTGGGCTGCGAATATAGCTTAGTGATACAGCACTTGTTTAGTATGCATGAGGCCAGGGGTTTGATCCCTAGCACTGTATTAAAAAATAAAAAGGTTTCTAGGGTTGGGGATGTAGTTCAGTGGTAAGGTACTTGCCTAGGTTGTGCAAGGTCCTAGACTCAATCCCCAGCATTGGGGGGAAAAAGAATCTCTTAATTTATAGCCACTTTGCCAAGTGAACTATAAGCTATGTTCTCATTAGGGCACAGTCTGTACCAGAACTTCTTTGTACAAATGGTTTTGGTAGTGAGTCATTGTTGCTATAACTTAAAATCTCACTATTGAACAATTTTCACAACTCTGCTCACACGTTCACTAAGTGGTGGCACTAATGCCAGTGTTGAAAAACATTCTCAAAAAATTAGTATGTTTGGAATGGCATGGAAATTCAATATAAAAAACTACAAAGACCTAACTGCCATGATGCTACACTGTGAGTGTGGGAGAAAGCAATTCATGAAACAGAAGCCATGATGAGCAAATAAAATGCAGCACAAATACACTACTCATGGTTGTTGAGTTAAGTGTTCTGAAGACACTCTGCCTGGAAATTTATTCCTAATTGAAATTAGGATCCTAAATAACCTAAATAACCTAAAAGTGGAGAAAAATCATGGCCCCCAAAGATGTTCTCCAAAGTGTAAAAGCTGAAAGGAATCCAAAAGTACACACTTGGGAAATGACTGAATAAGTAATGCTATATTCATTTATGAGAATTTAAATACATTAAAAGTGACAATGATTAGAAAAAATGCTAATAGTTTCTCGTACATTTTTTTAAAGCAGGTAACAAAACTACATGTATAAAGTACATATTTTGTTAAAAAAAAAAAAAAAAAAAAGCCCAAACAATCTTTACCTATGTTAGCAAACAAGAAGAAAAGAAGAAATCAGGGTTCTCTCCAGGTGATGGGATTATGGGTTTAGAAAAACAGTGATTATTTTTTCCTTATTGGTGCTCTCCAATTTAGCTACATACATCCATTTATTTTTTGGCCTGAGTATGTATTGCTTTTGCAGGTAGAGGTTGGAGGCTAAAGCCCAGCATCTGTATAGGCAGCTCAGCAAATACCTTGGTGCCATCATAGGGCTCGGCTGTGCCAGAGGGTGTACCCATCAGGGTGATGACATCACAGTCGATGGTTTTGTCCGGCGAGGGGGCAAAGGTGTCTGAGATCACCCCTAGGAAGTCAGACAATCCCTTCTTCATTTTTTCTGTTGCCCCTGAGGAGCCTTCAGTCTGCAGAGAGAACCGATAGAGGAAGCAAGTGCCCCAGGAACAGGCTGAGATCTGGAGTGAGGGGTGAAGCAGCAAGGGCAAAGGTATACTATATGTGGCACCAGGGAAGTACTCACGACCCTTTGTCCCTTCCTCTTGATTAAGCTGTTCAAGCATTTTAAGTCTAGAACCTATCATAGAGACTGGGCACATGGTGGCACAGGCATACAATTATGTTTGTTAAGTGAAAGAAAGAGATAAATGAATGAAATAAATAAATTGTGTCTTTGCTAATGGCTAGACTTAGAGCAGTTCAGGAGGGTTACTACCTGTCATTCATGTTCATGAGTACCTGTGTTTAGTGAATATTTTTTAGGAGGATTCAATAAAATAAAGTTGGCTAAGAAAATGCCCAAACTTGTTTTTCTTTCCTTCTGTTTCTCTTTTTTTTTGAAATGGGGCCTTGCTTATGTTGCCCAGGCTGCTCTCAAGAGTTCTGCCTCAGTCTCCTGAGTAGTTGGGACTATAGGCACATTCGGCCATACCTGGCTCAAAACTTGATTTTCATAACAAAACCTTTAGTCTTAAGGTGACTGACTCAGTTGGTGATCAAATAAAGAAATTGCAACCTGTTCTAATGCTAATGGAAAAACTGTAATATAAAAACCAGTATGTTGGTTGGGGCTGGGGCTCAGTGGTAGAGCATTTGCCTAGCACGTGCAAGGCACTAGGTTTGAGTCTCAGCATTGCATATAAATAAATAAAATAAAGGTCCATTGCCAACTAAAAAAATATTAAAAAAAAAAACCAGTATATTTTACTTCATTAGAAATTTAAGAAACTACACAATTTTGACCTTTCACACTGACTTTAGAATCTAACTCCAAGGGCTGGGGTTGTAACTCAGTGGTAGATCACTTGCCTAGTATGAGGCACTGGGTTTGATTCTTAGTACTGCCTATAAACAAATAGAGGTCCATCAACAACACATGTATATATAAAGAATCTAACTCCTAGCTGGGCACAGCAGAGCATGTCTATAATCCTAGCTACTCAGGAGGTTGATGCAGGAGGATCACAAGTTCAAGGCCAACCTCACCAATTTAGCCAGATCTTGTCTCAAAAAAAAAAAAATAAAAAGGGGTAGGGATGTAGCTCAGTGGTAGAGCAACACTGGGTTGAATCCCTAGTAGTACAAAAACAAAACAAAACAAAAAACAAACAAAAAAGCAGAATCTAACTCCTATCTTACAAAAGGATTTCACTGTACATCTATGATTAAGAAAAACAGGGCCAGTGAGAATATATGTTGGCACAAAATATGTAAGAATATTTTCTTGTGGGCAGTCTTGCAATAGATGTTAAAAAGCTTAAAAACTGGGCTAGGGATTTTAGCTCAGTTGGTAGAGTGCTTGCCTCACAAGCACAAGGCCCTGGGTTCAAATCCCCAGCACCACTAAAAAAAAAAAAAAAAAAAAAAAAAAAAAAAAAAAAAAAAAGCTTAAAAACTGTACTCACCCTGATTCTTTCCAATATTTTATTATTAAGAAAATATGGCAATGGGCAAAAATTTAGTCAGAATGTTCACTGTAGTTGTCTGTACAATACTGGAAAAACTGAAAAAGGAAACTAGGTACTACTGAAATCCACAAAATAGAATATACTATGCCATTTGCAATGCTGAAGAATAAGGTTTGCAATGATGAAGTAAAAAAAGTAGGTTAAAAAGCATGGTAGTTGGCCAGGCACTGTGGTACAAGCCTGAAATCCCAGCAACTGGGAAGGCTGAGGCAGGAGATGGCAAATTCAAAGTCAGCCCCAGCCACTAAGTGAGGCCCTAAGTGACTTAGTGAGACCCTGAGTCAAAATAAAAAATACAAAGATTGGAGACGCAGCTCAGTGGTTAAATAACTTTGAGTTCAATCTCTGGTACCTCCCCCAGAACAAAACATGGTATTCAGTTGATCACAGCTTTGAAAAAGAAAGTGAACACAGGAATAGGTTCCCAAAACATAGATTAACAACAGTTATTTTTAGGAGATGGAACTATGGGAGTCTCTAGATTGGTTCTGTCTTTTCTTTTACTCCCCTTTCTGCTTCCATATTTTCTAAGTTTTTTATAATGAGACTTTGCTAATGGAACATTTGCTAAAATTTTAGAATACAGAAGTGGGAAGCTAGTTATTACTATATTTGCTTGACAAACACAATTCTTTCAAAATGGGAAGAAAAATAATCCCCGTATTTCCCCCATATAGGAGGGAAAATAATCACCTAATGATAGAAAAGTTGGGAGTCCCCACCAGGATCCCTGGGCAAGTCCTCGAAGTGTGGACAGTACTCACAGCCAGCTTCTCCTTGACCACGCTGGCCGTGGCTGCGATGGTACAAGCTGTGTCATGCTGTACCACCTGAGTAAACTCTGTCAGGTCCCGCTTCATGAACTCCAAAGCTTCCGAGGACTATGGGAAGACAGAGAAAGATGACAGAGCTGGCAGATTCCACCACTCCTTGTTCCTGTTCCCTGTGCTTCTTTAGTACCAGATACATGGAAATCTCAAGTGACATGAGAGTCTGGGCTTGGAAACAATGCTCACTTGTCCCAGTTCCATGACCTGGGATTACCTGGCAGCAGATAGTGCAAGGGAACTCCTGCCACTCAGCATGGGGACTGAGTCTCAGCCCAGGTATTTACAAGCTACGTGGCCATAATTGAATTTCATCTAGTTCTCGTTTTCTCCTATATAATGTGGAAAGAAGACCAGGTCAGCGATTCACAAAAGCATACTAGGGAAAGAGGGTCCATAGGGTCTGAAAAAAAGATTTTGATGAGTTGTTCTGATATGATTTAAGTCATATGTGTTTCAAATTTCAAATAACAAGAGACAGGTGGGTAATTTTTTTTTAATCAAAGGAAGTAAGAGCAGATTCTCTCTGAAGCCTTCTTGGCTACCATTCCAGGTACGTAAAGCTCCAAAAAGCTCCTTTGGGTCTGATTCTTTCACCTGTCAAACAATCTGCTTTTCACCCTGCACTTGGAGACAGCTCAAGACAGCAGATCTTCACAGCCTTCTACATTTTTACTTGTGTCATACTCACCACCTTCAGGATGCCTTCCTGGACCATCTCTGTGCTCACCCCACCCTGCAAGCCCCCTCATTTTACATAGGATCAATCACCTGTACTTTATAAAGCAAGTTTTTTAGTGTTCTGGTATTTAGTTCTTCTGGGAAGGGCTCACCAACTTTTCATCAGCCTGGGAAGTCTGAGAGTGGGAGAGTCTCATGCCCAAGCTAGAGGGTTCTCTGGGGAACAAGAATCATACCTCAGTATCAGACACCAGATTCCTTAATTGGGGACAGTGAAGTCATTTATTTATCATGTGGTCTCAGACCCAGAGTCAGAGGGGTTATTTATTACTTCACTCTAGGGGCTGGGGATATAGCTCAGTTGGTAGAGTGCTGATCTCACAAGCACAAGGCCCTGGGTTCAATCCCCAGCACTGCAAAAAAATAAAAAAGAACTTCACTCTGTCCACCCACTGTGTCACCACCTTAGTCCAGGTCATCCCACTCTTTGATCCGGACTCCTCTACTACATTTTCCTTATGACAACCAGTTGGCACGCTATTGATCAGGGCAGACCAAGGTGCCCCTGCTTTACATTTTTCAATGTTTACAAACCATCTTAAGAGTAAGTATAAAAATCTTTACCTTCATTTATGAGGTCTATAAATCCTAGTCTCTGGCAGACTCTCCTCCCCGACCCTGCAAGCCCCCTCATTTTACATGGGATCAGACACCAGTGCACACCCTTGCTGAGCCCCAATGGGTCATTTCTCAAATGCCCTAGCATTCTTTTTACTTTAGAAAGTATGAATACATTATTCCATTCCCGGAAGCATAGTTCTAACTCTTCAGAGCAAACAAGCAAGCAAACAATAAACTCCCTTCACTTGGTTAACTCTGGTCCATCCTTCAGATCTATGCTTCTATGTCACTTCCCTAAAGAAGTTTCCCTGATGCCTCCTTAGGCTTGGTTGGCTCCCCTGGCTTCATTTCTTCTTTAATATGTCATATTTTAGACTCTAGATTACTGCTCAATGTCTATCTTCCTGGATAAATTGTGAATTCCATGAACACAAAGTCCAGGATTTTTGTTCACTGGTGCTTTCTTGATGTCTGACATAGAGCCTGGCAGACCCAGGTACTGAAAATGTTGCTTGTTAAATGTATATGACTAGGGTAATTTATATTACATAGCCACAGGTACAACTGTTTGATTTGCAATTATCTTACCCACTCAACTGAACTCTGAGGGGACAAACATGAACAGACCTGCTGCTTGCCCTCAAGAAGATCACGGTCTGTTGGGGAAAATGCTCCCTCCATAGGCTCATGTGCAATGGAGGGCAGTAACCAGAATATTATGGGGAACATGGGAAGATTAGATAAAAGGAAACTTAGAGTTGGCCCTAAAGAATGAGTAGGAGCTGAAGCTCAGCATACCTGGTGGCACGCACCTGTAATCTCAGCAACTCGGGAGGCTGAGAAAGGAGGATCATGCATTTAAAGCCAGCCTCAGCAACTTAGTGAGGCCCAAAGCAACTCAGCAAGACCCTGTGGTTCAGTGGTTAAGTGCCCCTGGGTTCAATCCCTTGTACCAAGGGGGGGGGGGGGGAAGCATGAGTAGGAGACAGCTCAGAATGTCTGAATGTGGTGGTTTACTGAAGCCTATAAGCATTTTAGTCCTAATGAACATAAAATGTGAAGCAGAAATGGTGAGGAGTAAGGCTGGAAAGGTACCAAGGGCACACATGAGGAGCCACCAAAAGTTTGAAACTGTGGGACATGATGAGATTTTTATTTTCAATAGGTCACTCGAGAGACTGGCATGGAGGATGGGTGCAAGGGTAAATAGGTTGGAAGAGGGAAGAACAGTCAGGAGGTTGTTGTAATCATCCAGTAAAAAAAAATATATATATATAAGAATATGAATAAGGACAGTGCTGGTAAGGATAGAAAGGATGGATTAATTCAAGAAATACCAGGCAAAGATGGAAGATTAGGTGATTAAATAGATACGTTCAGTGAGGGCAGGAAAAGAATCAAGGAAGAGCCACTAATACAAAAATAGGTGACTGTGTGGATGCAGTGCAGTTGGCAAAGAAAATACTAGAGGAGGAGCAGGTTTAGAGAAAAGATTGTGGTAGTGACTTTGGGCATGTAGAAGCTGAGGAGACCATGGGATATCTGGACTAAATGTCCAGCAGGAACTAGCCTTGAACACTGAAGCTCAGGGAAAAGAACTGGTAGTCACCTTAACATAAAGAGATCACCCAGGAAGAGTTGGAGGTGTGAAGAGAGCAGTGTTCTGAGATCCTCCGAACACTACCTGACAGAGGTGAGCAGAGAAAGAGAAGCTCATAGTTAGGAAAGTCTAGAGAAGTATGTGAAGAACTGAGAATCATGTTGCAAAAACCAAAAGCGCAGAATTTCATGAAAAAGGGAGTGCTCACTAGTGTCAAATGCAGCAGAAAGGTCCAGGAAGATAAGAGCTAAAAACCACTCACTGGATTTGGCAAGTGGTAGATAAACTGAGTGTGGCTGCAGATAAGTGTACCAGTGCTGGCTTCAGGGGTGGGGAAGGAGATGAGCAAGATCATGCTTGTTGACATCAAATTACAAAAAGCATGTGAGGCTGCCTTCTGGAAATGAAAAGGCAAAGTGATTGAACAGGACCAAAGGGAAAAGTTGCTGCAACCAATGGGAGGGGAAGTAAGAGAAACTGAGTGCTGGGGAGCACTCAGGCCCAAAGGTTGTGGAATCTGGTACAGCCAAAGAGCAACGTGCTCTTCTCTACTGGTGTATATACATAAGCACTCATGTTCACACATAGGACTCAACAGAAGGTGCATCATCTCAGAACTGTTGGCTCTATGCTAAGAAGCAAAGAAAATGAGTGGTGTCACTGGGGCTAGGTTGGGAAGCAAGGGCAGGAAAGCACCAAAAGACCAAGAAAAAAATGGAAGGAAAAACAGACTGGAGGTGGTACCTAAGAATCTCCATCACCCTCAGTGCTTAATAAAATAGTTAATGCTTATATAATACTAAATATGCTAGGCATTGTTCTTAGTGCTTACATATATTATCATTTAATCTTTATTACAATTCCATAGGTAGGCATTATTATTTCCATTCACTCTTGAGGAACTTAGGTCTAAATAGGTTAAATAACTTGCCTAATAGCTGAAGATGGAAATTAAGTCTTCTCTTTCCAAAAAGGCAGAAATAGTGCTTCAAATTGGGAATTACCAAAAATGAAGATGGAAGGCTGACCACACTGTGATTCCACTATACCTGTTTTTCATAAGTTAAAGACCAATTTGAAGGAAACATACAGGAGACCCTCCTGCAACACTCGCTGAATGAATGTCATACTTTTCTTCAGGAACTTGCGCAACAGGAATTACACCACTTTGGGATCTCTTAGATTAAATCTTAAGAGTGAAGTCCTCCCTCTTAATCCACATCAACACATAAACCACTGAGATTTCTCAGATTTGCCAGGCTGTAGTTGAAAAGCTATCCAGGAGTACACAGGCCAGGGGAGGAAAATAAATCTCCCCAGAGTAGAGGGCTGATTTAATTGAGATCAGAAGCCTCATAGAGTCTGCCCCAGAGCAGGACTCACCCCAATTGCCTTAGGTAAATAGTAATTAGTTTTTCCACAATTCAGTTGGGCTGATTTTAACAAGCTAACATGGAATAAAACAGGAAAATCCACTGGCATTGTCCAGTGGCAGGGTCAAGCATTGTTTATCCTACAGGGATTGTTCAGCAAGAAAATCGAAGTCCTCCATATTCTGGCCATCCTTCTCTTTCTCTATCTCCTCTTCTTTGCAAATTCCTCTTTTAGTCAGAACTCCCCAGACACCAGTGTGTATGATACATGCTCATCTCTGGCCTGGGTTCTTGTTTTATATAATGTCTAGTAAGGGTTGGCTTTGATGTGGTTCCTTCCCCACCACACCTTCCCTAGTGTGTTCTAGGAAAGAACCAGACCAGACAGTGTGCTCACTACTTTCTTTTCACAGCACTGAACCAGAAGTAATTAAAACAGCTGTTTGATTACTTGGTCAATGATGCCTCCCCACCAGACTGTAAGCTTTGTGAGACCCAGGACTATATCTGTTTGAGTAAAGTCTGTGTCCTCAGGACCTGTCAGAGAGTGCTGGTTGTGGCATATACTCTAATATTTGGATGGTGGTAAAAGTAAGTTCTTTCATTGCTAGAATTCTTTTTCTTCAAGGTCTATATCGAATGTTCTCTCTTCCCCGAGGAAGCTGTCAATTTCCTAAGTTGGAATAAACTGCTCCCTCCTATGGATTCCTAGGACAGGATCGCTCCAGCTTTCAAACAATCATCATTTTCACTGTGGCTAGTATCACACTGGTTTACATTAGGGTCGGTCCTTCCGTAGGACGGTAAGGGCTGAAAGGTAAGGCCCAGATCCGCCTCTGGGAGGCCCGGGCCGCAAAGTCGGGCAGGGTTGGTTGGAACAGGTTGCAACCAGGCGGTGAGGGCCCCGGCTTACCTTCTCTTTGACTGCCTGGTAGCTCTGCTGCAGCCAGCTCCGCCACCACCCCACGTCCTCCCTGTGGAAGACAGACACATCTGGTGATCCTACGGTGCGACTGCTGCCCCCTGGGATCTGCTGTTTCCCCCTCCGATGTGGCCCGCGGGCCGAGGCTTTGCAGGCCACTTCCCCACCCCCTTACACCGCGACTCCTCTCAGCCCTTTCATCTCCGTCCACGCCCGCGCCGGCCTCCCCTTCCCCACAGGGACCCTGGCCCAGCACCCCAACCCTGAGAGAATTCGGGCCCCAACGCCTGGGAGCGGAATGACGGGCTCACCCTTCCGCCATCTTGCCTGCATGACATCACCACTATTTACCGACCTTTGACTTCCGACACGGCACCGCCCCCTCAAGCACCGCCCCGGAGCGCGCGGCCCAATCCGCGCTCCCGCCCCGCCCTCAGCCCCATCCCCGCCCCTCTCCATCGTTAGGCCCCGCCTCCCTGAACTCTGTCCAGTTTCAGTCCTGAGTTTGCCTTTAAACTCCGCCTCCGATCTCTCGGTTCAATCCTTATTCGGACCCATCCTCAGGGCCCGCCCCGAATGACCTTAACTCTTTGTGGGTAGCAGCTGACGTCCGATACGGTGGCCTCTGTGGGCCATGTCCGTCCGGCTTGCTGGACAGCGAATTGAGAGTTAACGGGAGGAAGGGAGGGGGCTGGCTCGAACGTCTGGATCCCGGAGCGCACGTCTAGGACCGCCCCCCTTTGTGAAACCAGCTGCGTAGCTGCTGCGGGCTGTCTCTTCGGGCTGATTCAACGCTCAGCCTGCCAGCCTCCGGGCCAGAGTTTGGAGAGTGAAGGAAATTTCAGAGACTTCGAGGCAGCCTCTGAAGGACTCCCAGAATATGGGAGAGGCAGACACATATTCAGTTATCACAACTCCTGGTTGCTCTGCTCAAAACATGAACTGAATGTGGTCCGGAGACCGCCAGGAGAGGGAGATTGAATTCCACTGAGTTAGCGGGGTGGGTGGCGTGGGGGAGTGTCCGCAGCTCCCACCGCCTCATCTACTACCTGCATGTGCGCCCCCATGCTTTGCCTTCCCTCCTGCAAGGTTGCAGGAGTGGAAGTGAAGGTCAGACCCTTCTCTTGATCTCATTGCTTCTGCTCCGTCCTAAGGATGAATCTCTAGTAATTCCCCCACTCTCCCTCACCCTGCCCCACCTGTTCTTCCTTCTATATGAGATTATTCCTGTCATATATACGTTAAGTCCATCTTAAAAGCAAGCCAGCAAACAAAAACCCTCTCTTGAGCCCCCACCATTTACCTACTTCTCTTCATAGCAAAACTCTTGAGTTGCCAATACTGTCCCTAACTTCTCTCTCTCTCTCCACTCGTTATTGAACTCCTTTAGCTCGGGTTTTTTCCTCCCCACAATCCACTGAAATAACTTGTTGAGGGCCACAGAGCAATGGCCAATTTTCGGTTCTCCTCTTACTTGAACCATCAGCATCTTACATGACAGAGTTGACCACTTTCTCCTCTTCAAAAGCTTTCTTCCGGGCTGGGGTTATAGCACAGAGGTAGAGGCCTTGCCTCACGCACCTGAGACCCTGGGATCCAACCCCATTACCTAAATAAAAAAATAAAAATGCTCTCTTCACTTGACTTCTGGAATGGCCATGCCCTCCTGACTTCCTCCTACCTGTGGGCATGTCCTTCTTGGTGTTCTTTGCTGTCTTGTTGCTGGCATGTCCCCAGAGCTTGCCCCTCTTCTTTTCCATTTCTATAATCATTCATGAGGTGATCTCATCAAGTCTTGTGATTTTAAATGTCATCCATATGCTAGCAACTCTCAAATTTTTCTCCAATCCAAACATCCCTGAATACCAGGATCATTGTGTCTATTTTAATGTATAATGTATTTTAATGTATACTGAACTCAACATGTCCCCAGACTTCTGATGTATCCACCTAAAGTTCCTGCAAACTTTACATCTGTAAATAAATAGCAATCTCATTTCAATCTGTTGTTCAAGCCAAATCCTGACAGTAGTTATCTTTGATTACTCTCCTTTCATTCTCCAAAATTAATCCCTCAGCAAATCCAGTTGGTTCTGCCTTTAAAAGAAAACCAGAATCTACTCTCTGCTCACCTCTTCCACTGCTACTTGGTAGATCCAAGCCACCATCACCTGTCACCTGCTTAACCACAGGAACCTCCTAACTGGTATCTCTCTATCCACTTTTGCTTCTTTAAGTTTAGTTTTAGTTTTCCCTGAAAGTAATCTTTTTAAAAACCTAAGTTGGTGGGAATGTAAAATGGTTCATCTGGTGTTGGAATACAGTGTGGCATTTCCTCAAAAAATTAAGCATAAAATTACCATGTGATCCAGTGATTCCACTTCTGGGTATATCCCCAAAGAACTGAAAGCAGGAACTTGAACAGATATTTATACAACCAGGCTGATAGCAGCATCACTCACAAGTGCCAAAAGATGGAAGCAACCTAAGTGTCTCCTAATGGATGAATAAACAAAATGCGAAATATACTTACAATGGAATATTATTCACCTTAAAGTAATTCTGACATATGCTACAACATGGATGAACCTTGAAAATATTATGCTAAGTGAAATAAGACAGTTACAAAAGGACAAATATTGTGTCATTTCATTTATAGGAGGTACCTAAAATAGTGAAATTCATAGAGACAGAAAGTAGAATGGTGGTCACTCAGAACTGGGTACAGAAGGGAATAGCAACTGTGTGTGTGTGTGTGTGTGTGTGTGTGTGTGTGTGTGTGTGCATCAGAAATGGAACCCAAAGCTTCCTGCATGGTAGGCAAGTGCTCTACTGCTGAGTTAGGTCCTCAGCTTGGAAATTTGGAAATAGAGACTTTTGTTTAATGGATACAGAGTTTCAGTTTGGGAAGATGAACAGTCTGAGAAATGGATGAGGGTGCTGGCTACACAACAATGTGAGTGAACTTACTATGTTGAACTGTTCATTGGTTCAGTTCATGAGCCATTTAAGCAAAAATGGTAAAATTCTGTTATATATACTTCATCACAATTAAATAAGATATATATCAGATCACAAACCTCCTCTGACCCAAGTTCTCCAATGTCTTTTTATTTCACTCAGAATAAAAGCCAGTGCCTCTTCAAATTCTCCTTGCAGGTCCTACGTGGTTGATATGACCTTGCACTACTGGTTGCTGTGCTCCAGAGGCAGTCACTACTTTGGTTTTCCTGAAAATTTCTGAATCTTCCCTGACCTAGGACACTTGAACTTGTTGTTTCTGCTTAGAATGCTCTTACTTCAGATATCCACGGGCTTCTAACTTTACCTCTTACAGATCTTTATTCAAACATAATCTTTTTACCCATTCTTTTTTAAAAAAGATTTATATATATATATATGTATACATATATATAGGCTGAAGATATAGCTCCGTTGGTAGAGTGCTTGCCTTGCAAGCTCAAGGCCCTGCGTTCAAATCCCCAGCACCACACACACACACAAAAGATACATATATCTTTATTTTATTTTTGTATGTGGTGTTGAGGATCAAACCCAGTACCTCACACATGTGAGGCAAGTGCTCTACCACTGAGCTACAACCCAAACCCAGATATGTGTGTGTGTGTGTGTGTGTGTGTGTCTGTGTGTGTGTGTGTATACATTAGATTATATGTGGTGCTGAGAATCAAACCCAGTGCCTCACACATGGTAGGCAAGTGCTCTACCATTGAGCTACTACCGCAGCCCCTCTTTTTACCCTTTCTTTCCACATTATTTAAAATTGCAGTTGGGTGCTGTGGCCCACGCCTGTATTACCAGATACTTGAGAGGTTGAGACAGCAGTATTGCAAGTTTGAGTATCAGCCACTTAGACCTTGTCTCAAAATAAAAAATAAAAGGGCTGGGGATGTGGCTCAGTGGTAGAGTGCTCCTGGGTTTAATCCCCAGGACCGGAAAAAAAAAATTGGCATTTTGAATCCCCAGCACTAGCATCTCCATTCCCTACTCAATTTTTTTCTTCATATCACTTATTACCATCCAACATACTATATATTTTATTTTTCTAATTGTCTTCCTCCTTCTGCCTTCACGAAGGTAGGATTTTTGCTTTGTTCACCTGTCTATCTGCAGCACCTAGCACAGTGTCTGATGTATAACGCATGATTTGTTGGGTGAATGAAAGAATAAGTGCAAGGAGAACAAGGACTAATTTGGAACAGTCTAGAATAACTAAAATGAAAAGGAAAAAGAGGAGATAGATGTGAGACTGTAAAAGTCATTAAGATCTGGATTCCAAAATCCTTTGTATTCAGGGCTTAAAATTCAAGGATGGAGGAGAGTCACCAAAAGTGTTTGTTTTGTGACACTCAGTCCTTCACCAAAGGTTTTGAATCAGGAAATGACTTGTACTGTGAAGATGTGATCAAATTATCAGATTCTACTATTAACAGATCTAATGGGCCATTTATTAAACAGGTAAGCATTTTAAACAGGATGCCTTCTCAGTTGCTCTATGAGATAGGAATTGTTTTTAATCTTTATTTTACAAATGAAGAACCTGAGATTCCGAGAAATGGAAAATAACAGAACTCTGGTTTATACCCAAGGTCAACTACTAAAATCAAGTTTTTGCACATCTCATATGTTATGTCTTAACTTCTTTGAGCCTGATGTCCTGACACCCCACCCAAAGGATAAGCTGCAGACAGGCAAGGACTACATCTTGTCCTTCACCGTATGCACCTTATCTCATTCTTCCACCCTCAGGCCTAGCACAGTGCTGCCCATGAGGTCATTAGTGCTTGGTGGACTTTGTGAGACTCTCCTTGGAATTCTTTTTTCTTCCTCCGCTGTTCATTCCCATACCCTGGCATGTGGCTCCCTCTTCCTTCACTGACATAACCTCTGTCATCAAGTGGATCTGGATTCAAATCCCAGCTTAGCCACTTAACAGCAGTGTGATCTTGGGCAAGTTGATTTCCTCGGGCTTTAGTGTCTTCATTCTTAAAATGGGGATCCTGCTCTGGTTTTTGTGAGGGTTAAAGAAAACAATCAAAACACATCACATGGCATAATATCCTACCTATACCGCTATTGTCTTGGCCCCTTTCCCCTGTCTTCAACACTAGAAGGTAGGCTCTGAGTTAGACAGCTAAAAATCAGCTGGTGAATTAAGTATGTTGGAAGAACACTGGATTGGAAGTCCGCAGAGCAGGGTTTTATTATTACTGGTTTATGGGCACTGCTCTTTTTCTCTCTGCAACAGTTTATTCACCATCCTTGGGACTCTAAGGTCTCTTGTGGTACTTGATGTACATCCAAATTCACCTATCCCTGATCCTCAGATGCTCCCTTGACCTAAATCCCCCATTCAGCACTGCTAGACCCCTTTTGGCAGATGATTCTTGCCCCAGGATCCCGGCTCTGGTTCCTCAAGGACCCCTGACACTAGGTGCCACCAGATGGTGCTGTGGACTCATTCACGTGAAGCCTGCTCCTACTCTCCAGGCAGGGCTGAGTAGTCCTGAGAGCCTTCCTGGCTCCTTTAGAGAGAATGATCATGGGAGGTGACTCAAGCTTTTTAGACCTTCTAGAAGTTTCAAAGGCCCAAATCCACTCTGGTTCTGCCATGGAGATTCCAGCATGGAGAGCTAGCAGGAGGAATAGCTAAACACACTGTGGAACCCAGTGCAAAATGAAGATGCCTAAGTTGCTGGTAGAGGCAGTGCAGGGAATGCCTAAAAGCCAGTAGAATGATTCTAGTTCAGCCTTCTAGAGCTGATGTTAACATTTCAGGAATTTTATGAACTGATTGTTGAACACAATCATTATTTAAAAAACAAATTGTATAAACTTATACTTAAATAAAAACTATATCAACAAAGGTACTAATTACCCCCAAACTCCTTATAACACAGTAATTAACATCTGAGTGAGGGGTCTGATATGTTGCCCAGTCTGGCCTCAAATTTGTGACCCTCCTGCCTCAGCCTCCCTAGTAGCTGAGATTATAGGCTATAATTATTTTTATATACTTCACTATCATCTGTGCTCTTAAAATGACTTAGATTTGTTTTTTCTTTATGTTAGAAATATGATATAATGGCCTACTACTTGCTACATCTTTTCCCAACCACACATTCAGTGATATCACATTGGTAGCTTAAAATTGGTGGAGTCTACAATCAATGGTTAAGTGGTGAAGTTAATCTCTCTACAGAACTCCCTAGAGACAATAGTGGCAGAAAGGGAGAAGGGAGAGAAAGAAAAGCATTTATTTATTTTGAGTTGTTTATGCCATTAAACCTGCAAAACTACAAATCATGTCTCGGTCTCCTCCCAAGCCAATTGTTAAACTTTTAGTAGCACACCCCTGGTCCTGGTTGTCTGCACGCCTAACCTGATGTGGGATTTGCATCTGTTTCTTCCAGCTTCCCAGATATTTATGTATCACGTTGTAATTCACAAAAGGCGAGCATCCTTTGTGTGTTGGGCACTGTTGTCTCATGTAGCTCTTTTTTGTACGTGTGGTGCTGGGGATTGAGTCCAGGGCCTTGTGCGTTCGAGAAAAGCACTCTACCAGCTGAGTGACATCCCCAGCCCCTCATATAACTCTTATAACCACCAAAAGGGGAGATTATTGAGGTCCAAAGAGCAAAGGATGCTGCTTCAAAAAGAGCTGATGACTTTGGCTCTGGGGTGGCTCTGTCAGCCACACTCCCAGAAGGTGGCGCTGTGGACTGGCTTAGGGGTACAAGCCACCCTTGTATTTCTATACTGAGTTCTCTGCATTGGTAAAGTCATTATCATAATGTCTTTCCAGTTGCCTCCAGCGACATTTTTTGGGACTCACACCTCATTAGCCTGCTCTCTGACTGTACCTGGGAGTGGGGAGATCTCTCACCCTACGCTTCTGAGGAAGGACCCAGCAGTAGGAGGTGAGAATTGGAATTTCCTTCATGACAATGGTCAGGTTTATCCCAAAAGGGTTGGGCCAGACATCAACTATCTCATATACCCCATTTGCTGCACGATTCACCCTCTGTGTCCCAAACTTGGACTTACTTCTCAATTAGCATAAAGCAGCTATCACTTCTGTAATTAAAATGTTTTAGTTACTCCCCAAGGAAGGCACACCAATGCCTTGACCTACTTCTCCAATTCTTTTTCCATTCCTTCTCAATAATCTGCAACCCATAACTAATCTAATCTCCAGCTATAACCACCTGGAGTCAAGAGTATTAGAAGGATGAAGAGGGAAATTATTTAAATATGTAAATACATACTTGGATAAAGAAAATTCAAGTAGAGACTAATTCTCCCTTCTGCAATCCATGCTAAGGCTCATTTGCATTCATGACTTCCCTTCACTGTAATTCCAGGTTCCATCCACCTTCAGTCAGCAACAGATGGTCAAGTTATTTGCCCATGGGACAGACCCAACCCCTCATCCCTGAGAGATCCTGCCCTAGGGATTCTCTTGTACACAACTGTAGGCTCACAGTGACTTGGGTCACAGGATATTGCAGAGGAATAGAATCCTTCAGAGTGCAGCAGAGTCTACCACGATACCTCCCTGCCTCCACTCCTTGGTAACAACCTGTTTCCCCTTGATTATCAGAGTTCTTGATTATCAAGAGTATCTTAATTTCTTTTTTTGCCTCTCCATTCAGTGGCATGAATCATCCCCAAATATTTGAATGATTGTTTCAACTTCCAATTTGGTGGAAAAATTGTATTGCTTGGTTGGAGATACTTCTCCCCTAATGCCAACATACCTCCTTCCCTACAGTCATGGGCCAAGAAGCAAATAATTTGTTTTTTTTTTTTTTTTTTTGTGGGGGGGGGAGTGCTGGGGATCGAACCCAGGGCCTTGTGCTTACAAGGCAAGCACTCTACCGACTGAGCTATCTCCCCAGCCCCACAAATAATTTCTGTGTGAGTCAAAAAGTCTTGATGTGAGAAGCTATTCCTTCATCCAGCTCATTTCTGAGCTATGTGTCTGGCTGAGGGAGAAAGAGCACTCTGGATGTAACATATACTTCTTGTAGACAACTCAGTCTCACAAGGTGTTGTGGTACTCTGTGTACCAAGTGTAAATTGATTCTGTTCCTGGGCCTTTAATAGGTTTCTCCACCATTCCAGAAGCCTGATTCATGGGGCACAAACTAAACCAATGAATTCTGTGGTGTCAGCTCACTATTTCACTTTCTTTCTCACGAAGTGGATTCCATGTCAGAAATGGTATTGTGTAGGACACTAAAATGTCGGATTAAGCCAGATGTGGTGGTGCACACCTATAATCCCAGCAGCTCGGAAGGCTGAGACAGGAGGATCATGAGTTCAAAGCTGGTCTCAGCAACAGTGAGGTGCTAACTCAGTGAGACTCTGTCTCTAAATAAAATACAAAATAGGGCTGGGATGTGGCTCAGTGATCCAGTGCCCCCGAGTTCAATCCCCGGTACAAAGAAAAAAAAAAAAAAAAAAAAGTTGGTGGATTAAGTCCACATATGAAGGTTCTGGCAGAGATAAATGAGGAGCAGGGAAAGCAAACCTGAACCCAGAGTAGGTGCCTCCTCCAGTGACACAAATTGCTGCTCTTTCTCAGGACCACAGTCTTATGCAATTCATCTGCTACCAAGTATTTGATGGGACACCAAATCAATAACAATTATACATTCAACAATTATGCATATTCGGGAGGAACAAGGAAATTAAAAAATTTTTTTTCAGTTGTCAATGGACCTTTATTTTATTTATTTATATACAGTGCGGAGAAGTGAACCCAGTGACTCACACTTGCTAGGCAATTTCACTACCACTGAACCACGTTTTGATTCATCATGCATACACTGGATAATGATCAAATCAGGGTAAGAAACATATCCATCGACTTAAACCTTTTTCATTTCCTTATGGTGGATACATTCTAAATGCTCTTTTCTAGCTATTTTAAGATATACAATGGCCAGGCCTGGTGGTGCACGCTTGTAATCTCAGCTACTCAGGTAGCTGAGGCAGGAAGACTGCAGCTTTGAGGCCAACCCGGGCAATTTAGTGAGAGTCTGTCTCAAAATAAAAAAGTGAGGATGTAACTCAGTGTTAGAGCACTTGCCTAGTGTGTTCAAGGCTCTGGGTTCAAGCCCTAGCACCCCATACACACAACAAAGATATACAATGCTTATTGTTAACTGTATTTACCCTTCCATGCCACAGAACATCAAAACTTATTCCTATCTATCTATAACATTGTGTCTTTGGATGGCCTCTTGACCGCTATCCCACCCTCTCATTCCAAGAGTATTTCCCAGGTTCCCTTGCAGCTGAGGCTCTGGGAGTGAATTAGGTTCCTTTAAGTAGACACACCCACATGAGATTTGGAGGAACAGTTTATGTCACCTTTCTGTAGCTATGACTGCTGGCAAATAAGATCTGCTAGAAATACCTACAGCAGCTTGTTTCCTGCCCTGCATTGACTGATACAGATGGTGGCAGAGTCAAGATTCCTGCAGACTAAATTAGAATACAGAGCAGAAGGGTTGGCATGGTTTTGAGGTCGGATTAGAAAGGAATTGCTTCTTCTATTCTTGGTCATAATGGAGAAAAATCCATTTGTTTGATCAAGTTTTCTGAGATATTCTCACCCAAAACCACCCGTGGAATGCCAGTTGCAAATGGAGCCACTACTTGATTAAGTTTACAATCACATTTGATTTGATTAATAGTCCTTTGCCTTCTTCGGGACCATCTGTCTTTTCCACCGTCCAAACTGAAGACGTGGTTATGGATGTGACACAGATCACCAGCTTTGTGTGTTTTAAGTCTTTGATGTTGGCATTAATCTTTTTTTTTTTTTTTTTTTTTTTACTGGGGATTGAACTCAGGGGAGCTCAACCACTAAGCCATATCCCCAACCATTTTTAGATTTTATTTAGAGACAGGGTCTTGCTAGATTGCTTATGGCCTTGCTAAGTTCCTGAAGCTGACTTTGAACTTGTGATCCTCCTGCCTCAGGATCCCGAGTCGCTGGGATTACAAGCGTGCACCGCCATTCCTGGCTGATGTTGGCACTAATCTTTGCCATGCTTTCAGGAGTTTTTAAATTTAATTGACATTTTGGTAGGAATGAAGAACTTCAATGAATCTGTTTTGCTTTTCTTCTAATAACAGAGTTTTTTTTTGTTGTTGTTCTTGTTGGTTTTTTGTGGTGCTGGGGATCGAAGTCAGGGCCTTGTGCATGTGAGGCAAGCACTCCACCAACTGAGCTATATTCCCAACCCCTAAAAACAGTTTTTAACCTATTATCTGGGAGCCAATGTAGGATTCTGACAGTGGTTTAGGATGTTTCTTCCATTAGACAAATAAGGACAAAACCACCCCATGTATTTGGGAACCAGATCCTCTCTCAAGTGGATTTTAGTCAAAATTCCACTTGCCACCTGACTCCCAACACCTCACCTCATGTCTTCGTAATTAGCCTCTCACTTGTCATTTTGTGATCTACCCTGTACTAGCAGAAATAGAAACTAGCAAACCATACTTCCCAGACTCCATTGATAGCTGGGTCCCAGTGAGGTTCTGCCAATGAAAAGGACTTGGTTACATCTGAAGTGGGAAGAAGGAAGAACCCTTGTGCTTCAGCTGGTGTCCCCTTTGACAGCAGTGGGTCCTCCAGTATTGTCAGTAGCAAGAGTGGGTCTGTAGGCTTTTTCCAAGGGTAGTAGCAGTTTTCTGGGTTCTGGATCATGTCAATTTTACCCTTAGCTCCTTCAGCATTGCCAATGTCTTTGTAAGCAAGTCCTTACATTAAATAAATTTATAGTTTGTGCCTGAAATATTTAGAATGGTCTATTTTTCTTTCTGGACGCTGAATCATTCATTCCACAAGCCAAGCCTACACTCCAGTACAGTGCAGAGGCATTGTGGTCTCCAGGAGTTAGTGTTGCGACTATCTGATTATCCCCAAAACGTTTAGGTATTTGAGCACACATCTTTGGGAGAATGTCAGGAGAAAAAGTCATAGTTTGGACTTGTTATTATTAGCCTTTTTCTTAAGTTTTTTTTTTTTTTTTTTTTTTTAATATTTTTAGTTGTAGTGTGTTGTAGGGCGCAACTTAAGAACAAACCGATCACCAATGAGAAGTCCAATTTTGAGAGTTTTTTTAGCCGGCCAGCTGACTATCTCACACAATGCCCCAAAAAGGGCTACTGGGAGAACAGCCCCGACCATAGGATTGCAGGGGTTCTTATACCAAAAATCACATCAATCATAAGTGTTGCTATGATTCAAAACTAACAAACTAACATCATGAAATCATCAGCAGAGGGGGAAGTGGGTCAAAATGACCCTTACCTAGGTACAAACTAAAGAACGGTTACTAACATCCACACAATCATTGTTGACATCATCGTTCACATGGTGCATTGTTTAGGAGAAATAGGAATCAAAAGAGAACAATTTTTCATCACATAAGAGTTGTCATTTTGTATTGCTAACCATGTCATTAACTGATGATGGGTACAGAGGCAGGGTGTTCCCAAGGGAGAAGCTAAGCAATTGTTGACAGGGCATAGAGGCGGGGTGTTCCCAGAGGAGAGGCATATTTCCTACATAACATGGAGTCTCAGAGCAAAGTGGAGTCTGTTTAGTCATTGCCCATATAGCCTAGCCTGTAATATTTCCATGGAGCCAAATCTGTCAGCCTGTCACAGATGGACACAATGCCTTTATTTATTTTTATTTTTATGTGGTGCTAAGGATCAGAACCCAGCGTCTCACATGTGCAAGGCAAGCGCTCTACCACTGAATCATAACCCCAGTCCATCCTTAAGGGTTTTATATATATATATATATTTTTTTTTTCAATGCTCTGACACCTGTGAATTGATTCACATATGGGAATTGCATGAGAGATAAAAATTAACCATTGTCCCATTGTGTCAAAACAGGCCTCCGTTTACTGGGCTTTGAGATTTTTTTTTCTGTTATTGTTATAAAAGTTAAATGGGAACTTGGTAGGCTATACATGATCAGTTAGTTGTTTCTCAAGATTTCTGTAGGTCAGACCCTTCTGATTTCGTGTCAACCCTGCTGCTTATTGGTAACTCTTCCTAGTTTGTATTTGGTGGGGAACTGCTACCACCTTGCCTCTACCAACCCAGATCTTCCCATCCTCCTTGAGACCAGAGTCATTTCAAATGCAGACCAGTCCACCACATTTTCTGCCTTAGTGAAGATGGTCAGTAAAGTGCTTTTAAATGATTTTTGGCAATTTCCTCATCAATTGTCCTTTAACTTTGGTAATGGAAGTAAATTCAGGACCTTTTCAAGGAATATAATTATTGGATTGGTCAGCAAGATATATATATAGGTTCAATAAATTATTCTTGCCTCCTGACACCTTTAAATTTCTTCCTCTAATTTATGCTAAGAGATTTCCACTGTCATACAAATTAATGATGGGTCAGCGTGGTGTTCAGGTTTGAATAAACCAACACCAGATTGCTAGAATAACAGCTGCCCGCTGTCACAGGAACCACGCTGGATGCAGAATTGCCAGTAATATACTCAAATCAATAAGTTCATTTTGATCTAAAATTATAGTTAGGCTTTTTTAGTTAACTACCCTCTGAATCCACTGCCGTAAATAGTCCCCAGGTTTTTTTCATTAAACAAAATAGTAACTTCCTGCAAGTTTTTTTTTTTTTTTTTTCTTCTTCAGATAGACCCACTCTTCCCTATTTTTGTCTGGTTTTTGTCCCCCTCCCTGAGACTGCTGGGTTTAGACTTTGGTTCTGGCCCAGGGGCCAGAAGGGACTTGTTTTCTCCAGCATTAAGGATAATTTTCTCAATTAAGGGAGGATCAAGTTCTTTAGGCAAGAGAGGAAACACTTCTTTGGGATTCAGTAGGCAGTTCTTACACTGTCACTGAGGAATTTATCTAGTTTCATAGCTAGGCATAAATGTATTAGAAAAACATCTATTAATTGATCTATACCTAACCGATTTTCTGGATTAAGTGATGTACTGATGTGCCCATGACTACTTTTTCCCCTACATTAAAAAATAGGAGGTAAAAATCCATGTAACCTACTTTGTCTTCTTTTTTTTTTAAACAGGGGATTGAACCCAGGTGCACTTAACCACTAAGTCACATCCCCAGTTCTTTTTTATATTTTTATTTTAGAGACACTCTCCCTAAATTGTTGAGGCTGGTTTCGAACCTGCCATCCTCCTATCTCAGCGTCCTGAGCCGCTGGGATTACAGGTGTGTGCTCAACTTAACATATAATTTTAAAGTGTACAATTCAGTGGCATTTAGTGTACTTACAATGTTGTGCAACTACCAACTCTCTTTAGTTTGACCTTTTATCATTTAGAAATACCCATTCCTCATTCCCCTCTCCTCTGGTAACTATGAATCTGTTTTCTATGCATTTGCCTATTTTGGCTACATCACATGTAATAGTTATTTTCATGTGTCAACTTGACTGAATCAGGGAATGCCCACGCCTCTGGCTAAACATTATTTCTGGGAGTGTCTGGATGAAATTACTAATTGAGTTGGTGGGCTTGGTAAGGTGGATCATCTCCTCAGGATAGGTGGACATTATCTGATCAGTTGAGTACTGAACAGAACAAAAGGCAGAACAAGAATAAATTCACCCCTTCTTTTCTGCTTCACTGCTTAAGCTGGGGGATGTCACCTCATCCTGCACTTATTCTGGGATGCAGACCATCAGTTCTCCTGGTTCTGAGGCCTTTGGACTTGGATAATCCAAAGCACTGGCTTTCCTGGGTCTCTAGCTTGTTGATGGAAGATTGTGGGACTTCTCAGCTTCCAAAATTCCATGAAAGGAGGCTGGGGCAGGAGGATTGTGAGTTCAAACCCAGCCTCAGCAACTTAGTGAGGCCCTAAGCAACTTAGTAAGACCCTGTCGCTAAATTAAAAAAATATGAAAAAGGGCTGGGGATGTGGCTCAGTGGTTAAGTGCCCCTGAGATTAATCCCCAGTACCAAAAATAAAAAAATAAAAATCCCATACACCTCTCTCTCCGCAACAATTTATTTTGAGGAATTCTTCCTAATTGTCTCCTATTGGTTCCGTTGGTTCTGTTTCTCTGAAGAATCCTGATACATCATAAGAAGAGTCACACAAAAATGTGACCTTCGTCACACAAAAATGTGACCTTCTGTGTCTGTTGTCTTTCGCTTAGCATAATGACTTGGGGCTTCATCTAAATTGTAGCAAATATCAGTCTGTCATTTCTCCCTTTGGCTGAATAATATTCTATCGTTTGTAAATACCTTATTTTGCTTATCTGTTTATCCGTTAACACACTTGAGTTGTTTCCACCTCTTGGTTGTTATGAACAATGCTTCTACAAATATTTGTGTCCAAGTTTCTCAGTGGACAAGTTTTAATTTCTCTTGGATATATCCTTAGGGGTGGAATTTGTGGGACGTATGCCAATCCTACATGTAACTTTTTGAAGAACCCACCAATTTGCTTTTCACTGTGACTGGACCGTTTTTACATTCCAACAGCGATGGACGGGGGTTTCTATTCTCTACCTCTTTACTCGCTATATTATCTGTCTTATTTATCATAGTCATCCCATTGTGTATGAAGTGGTATTTTTTTATGGTTTTAATTTGTGTTTGCAAATACTTTCTCCTATAATGTCGGTTGTCTTCTCACATTCTTTTTTTTTTTTTTTTTTTTTTAACATGCCACAATTTTTATTGCAACGTGGCCATTTTTGTGAGGGTGGGGAGTTTGATCTCAAAACAATGTTCCATTTAAGGCTCTTTTATACAGAAATTGCCATCATGACTGATATTCAAAATATCTTTAGTGTTGGAAGACTCACATGGTAAACATAAAACGCCTACATGTATTCAGTAGTGTACACTCAATGGAAAGATGTTAATAACAGCTATTTCTTTTAAGAAGATATGCAGGTAATAGGAATGAACATTGAGGTACTAGGATAAATTGATAAGTTAATGAAACATAATTGGCATTCCTTTTGGGGGATTAAACTCATTTAAAAAAAAGTGCTTTTAATGCATAGTGTTATATTCGTGCTGCCATGTCACAAAAGAAGGCTTGCCAAGGCAGGTGAGGTGTATGAATGCTCCAGCGCCTCACAGAACTACAATCAAGTGCAACTATAAATAATACTGAAAAAAGTTCACCATCTGACCAGTGGATAATACTTTCAAGGCATTCAATCTGCTTACCCTTTGCAGTATTCTAGACTATTCACATTGACAATCACATTCATTGTAGGGCTTGCTGCAAGGGAGGCATATAACCAGTTGTTTTGGCTAAAATAAGATAGGAAGGCATTCCTTGGGTTCTACATAAAAGTAACCATATTAGAGTCTAATGGCAATCACTGACAGGCTGCTTAAATGAATGATATCTCCTTCATTCACTGTGTTGGAAGGGCCCAGTGGAAAGGGAAAAAACAAAAACAAAAAAACACCTAATGCTATTCCAATGGACTGAGCTGGAGAAATGAAACCCCCTTAAGATCCAGATGGCACTTGATGGTCACATTATAACGGTTTTCCTTCAAGTGAAAGTACTACATTGCCTCCCAATTTCTCTCCAAGTGTTGATCGGTCCTTAATATCATCCAAGCCATTTACTTGCCACTCGTGTTTAATACCTGTAAATTTCTTCTTAATGGCATCTTTAGAGCTAGCATAAATCATCTTGCTTTTTAAGGGTGCACTTTCAGGAGCCCAGAATATAAATACTAGGTCTTCTTTCTTAGACTCTTTTGTTTCGTATGTGGCATCGTACAAAGCATATCGGCAATCATTCAGAGGTAGCAACTTCACAAAAGATGTGTAGGAGTCCTCTACAGTATCACCAATGTCACCCACCAAGATCTGCTTTGCTTCCTCTACAATTATTTGTCTTTTGTCATCGCTTAAACAGAAGAGAACTGCTTTCTTTCTTTTTTTGATCTCCTCTTGTGTAGAAGATTTCCTTACTTTCATATCATTAAAAACTTTGATGACTTCATCATTCACTGTAACTCCAGATGCCATAGTGCCCGCGGTTGTGACTGCGGCAGCGGCTCCGGCTCTGTCTCACATTCTTGATAAAAGTTTTTAATTCGTCAAAGTCTATGTATCAATGATTTGTTGGTTTTGGTTTTGGCATCAAATCTCAGAATCTGGATCTGAGGTCTTGAAGATTTACCCCTAGATTTTCTTCTAAGGGTTTCATAGTTTTAGTTCTTTTATTTAGGTCAGTGATTCATTTTGAGTAGTTTTGTTTGTTTGTTTGTTTGTTTGTTTGTTTTAATTTTTGGTACTGGGGATTGAACCCAGGAGCACTATACCTATGTTCCCAGTCTATAATTATTATTTAAATTTGAGACAGGGTTTTGCTAAGCTGCACAGGTTGGCCTCAAACTTGTGATCCTCCTGCCTCAGCCTCCTGAATAGCTGAAATTATAGGCATGTGTCACCCCACAACTGGGTTGGATACATTTTTGTACATGGAGTGAAATAGGAATCTAACTTCTCTCTTTTGCATGTTTTAACCTGTTCTCACAACCCAATTTGTTGAAGACCCATTGGTCTTGGCTTCTTTGTGGAAAATCAAGTGGTCTCTAAATTCTAATCCATTAATTTATGTGTCCATGTTTATACTGGCATCATTCTGTTTTGATTACAGTAGTTTTGTAATAAGTTTTGAATCAAAAAGTGTTGAGTTCTCTGGAACCAGGTCCAGTGATACATACCTGTAGTACCAGCTACGTGGGAGGTCGAGGGGAAGGATTGTTGAGTCCAGGAATTTCAGATCAGCCTGGGCAATATAGTGAGACCATGTCTCAAAAATATAAAAAGAAGTGAGGGTCTTTAAATTTCGTGTTTTTTATTTTGACATTGTTGGGGCTGTGTAGGTTCCCTTGCAGTTCTACTGCAATTTGTAAAAAAAAATTTTTCCATTTCTGCAAAAGAGTCCATTGGAGTTTTAAGAATAGCATATTGTTGTCTTAACACTATTATCTTCCATTGGATAGCTTTCTATTTAGGTCTTTCATTTTAGCAATGTTTGCTTCTTTTCTTTCTTTTTAAAATTTATTTTTTTTAATTATTCATGACAGCAGAATGTATTTTGACATACCAAACACACATGGAGTATAACTTCCCATTCTTGTGGTTGTACATGATGTGCACTTACACTGGTCATGTATTCACATATGAACACAGGAAAGTTATATCTGATTCATTCTACTGTCTTTCTAATTGCCATCCCCCCTCCATTCCCTTCATTCCCCTTTGTCTAATCCAACGAACTTCCATTATCCCCTGCTCCTTACTGTGTGTTAGCATCCACATATTAGAGAGAACATTTAGCTTTCGGTTTTTGGGGATTGACTTATCTCATTTAGCATGAATGTTTCCAGTTACATTCATTTACCAGCAAATGACATAATTTCATTCTTCTTTATGGCTGAGTAATATTCCATTGTGTATATAAACCACATTTTCTTTATCTATTCATCTGTTGAAAGGCATATAGCTTAGCTGTTATGAATTGAGCTACTATAAACATTGATGTGACTGCTGATTTTAAGTCCTTTTTTTAAAAAAATTTTGATATGTTGATAGACCTTTATTTTATTCATTTTTTTTTTTTTTTAAATATGTGGTGCTGAGAATCGAACCCAGTGCCTCACTTGTGCTAGGCAAGCACTCTGCCACTGAGCCACAACCTCAGCCCTTAAGTCCTTTGGGTAGATGCTGAAGAGTGGGATAAGTGTGTCAAATGGTGGTTCCATTCCAAGTTTTCTGGGAAATCTCCATACTGCTTTCCAAAGTGGTTGCACCAATTTGCAGTCCCACCAGCAATGTGAGAGTGTGCCTTTTCCCCTATATCCTTGCCAACATTTATTGTTACTTGTATCATTCTGACTGGTGTAAGATGAAATCTCTGTAATTTTGTTTGCTTCTTTTCAATATATGTCTTTCGTCTCCTTAACTAAATTTATTCCGAGATATTTTGTTCTTTTGGATGCTGTTGTAAGTGGAACTGTTACCTAAATTCCTTTTCAGATTGGTCATGTCTGGCATATAGAAGCAAAACTATTTTTGTGTAATCCATGCCCTCTTTAAACATGCCAACTAATGCCCATAGCATGTGGAATGCTTTTGGCTAGTGGACCACACGCTTAGCATGTGCTGACAATGTTGATCCCACCAGCTGAGATGTCCCCTTTTCCTTCTTACTAACAGAATGCTGGTTTTGTTCGGGACAGCAATACACCAGTTTTGGTTTTTTTTTTAAATTACATACTGTAGCTTCTCTTATACTTATAGGAGTGGCCATGTGACTACATTCTGTGGCAAAATACAGATAGAAGTTATTCCCGGAAAATGCCTTTAGAATATGGGCTTTAGAATATGGGCTATCAGTTGGTATATATTGTCTATCCCTTTACACGCCTCTTTTTCAATCCTGGAACTTGGTCTTAATGACTGGAGCTGTAGCAGTCATCCTGTGATCATAAAGAAAACTCAAATATAAAAGCTACATGGTAAGCATAGCAGGACAGGATGGCAAAAGCAACCTGGATCTGGGTCCTTGATGATTTTACAGAACCATACAGTCTTGGCTGTCTCTCTCCAGACTTCTCATTTCATGAGGAAAAGTAAATCCAGAGTTTAAGTTACAGTGTTTTATGTCTTTAAGACTTACAAATCCTAATTTAATTAGAATTTCGTATCTGTTACCATAGGAAACAGAATCTAAAAAGTGGACTCCTGCAGGAGGTGGAATTTGGTTCAGTGAGGAAACAGATTTTGCTGGTTGGAAAATAGGTGATGCTTTGAATGGAGAAGTTAAATATTTATTAAGAATGATGTCTGTGGGTTATGATTTTGGCTCAGAGGTAGAGCGCTTGCCTAGCATGTGTGAGGCATTGGGTTCTATTCTCAGCACCGCATATAAATAAACAAAATAAAGGTATTGTGTCCATCTACAACTAAAAATATTTTTTTTAAAAAATGATGCTCGTCTTTTCTTAGAAAACAGATCAGAAGCCAATAGAGGCAGGAACTTTGGAGCAGCAGTAGGAAAATTCAGATTGCTGGTATGAACTGGCTCTACTGCTTCTTGCTACATTTAGCAAAGTTTTTTGACAAAAGGAAGAACTTGGGCTGGGGATATAGCTCAGTTGGGAGAGTGCTTGCCTCACAAACCCAAGGCCCTGGGTTCAAATCCCCAGCACCACAAAAAAAAAAATAAATAAATAAATAAAGGAAGAACTCACAGCAGAGTTAGCAAGTTTGCAAGGAACAATGAGAGAAGAGCATTATTAAGGGAGGGACTGTTATAGCCTGGACTGCTACTTGACTAGAACCCATCATTCGGTCCTCACAGCTGAAAAAGACACCTGCTCTGTATCCCTAACGGGACCATTATTCATGATGACGGTAACCTGGCCACCTTCAAAAGGAATTCAAACTGTACCTCCAAGTTTCTCTCTCTCTCTCGTTTTTTTTTTTTTTTTTTTTTTTTTTTTTTGGTACTGGGGATTGCACCCAGTGGTACTTTACCAATGAGCTACATCCCCAGTCCTCCTAATTTTTAAATTTGAGACAGGACCTTGCTAAGTTGCTAAGCCTGGCCTAGGAACTGGTGATGCTCCTTCCTCAGCTTCCCCAATGGCTGGGATTACAGGTGTGCACCACCACACCTGGTTAGAAGCCTACTAAGTTTTTGAGCAACTGTGTGGAAAGAAACACTGTGGGCCTGACTGGTGAGAACTTGGGACATTTCAACTGTTAAGTCATTGCTAGATCCCTGAAGTCCACACCAGCAACAAAGTCTATGCTGTTCTGGTCTAACATCCTGGATTTAATCAAGAGACAGAAATGGAATCAATTATTTTAAGGGAGAGAATGTAACATAAGTAATTGTTAATCAGCTGGTACAGCACCAAAAATGCAAAAAGGGAAATTAAAAATTCATAATAGGAGTAACTGCAAGAAGTAGCTGCCAGCCTGGCACATTGATGCAGGCCTATAATCCCACGGCTCAGTAGTATCACAAGTTCAAAGCCAGCCTCAGCAACTTAGTGAGACTGTCTCTAAATAAAAAACAAAAAAGTCTGGGGGAGGTAGATCGGTGGTAAAGCAATCCCCAGTACCAAAAATAAAAGTAGTTGCAACCCCGATGGGAAGAAAGGGAAGAATAAAATTATTTCAGCTTAGAAGATAGAAGTAGGTTTGTCAGGTAAAATACAGGACATCCCATTAAGTTTGAATTTCAGGTAAACTATGAATAATTTTTTAGTCTAAGTAAGCACCATGCGATATTTGGAACATGTCAATACTTTAAAAAGTTATTCATTGTTTATCTGAAATTCAAATTTACTGGTACCCTATGTTTTCCTTTGCTAACTCTGACAACCCCAGCTGTAGTCATCTGAGGAGAGGAGGCTGCTTGGTAGTGCGCGGTGTCTGAGAGGCTACAACAACGTTCATTCAGTGAATGGTAGGAAGGACAAACTGAAATCCTCTGTGGATACTGGAACAACTGCAGCTGACAGGTGAACATTGTTGCTGAGGTGGTGTTGATAGGAATGGTAAGAAGGACAGACCTTCTCCCTCTTCCAGCTTGGCAGTTTCCTTCATGTCTTCTATTGGCAGCTGGTGAACAGAATCACGGTTTCTGGAATCTAGCTCTGGCATCACAAACCAGAGCATAGACAACAGATTAATAACCAGCATGGCTGCACAGCTGCCAAGGAGAATATTTCTCTAATATTCCCCTCAGTTGTGGACATAGAGAACAACAGACTAGGAAGATCCTTCCAGAGAAGAGATTCAGGGCTGGCCAAATCAAGAATTTACAATCCTGGGTTTTGGATTGTGGCTCAGTGGTAGAGCACTTGCCTAGCATCTGTGAGGCCCTGGGCCCAGTGTCAGGGGGAAGAAAAAAGATTTACAATCCCACGTGGACAGAGAATCCTTGCTATTGCTGCCCTGGATATTTTAATAACTGCCATGGATAGTGACTTCTGGAGTTTCACAATCACTGCTTTGTGAATGATAGTTTTCTTACTGTAGTTATTCTGTTTCTTCTCTATCATTGTATATTGGAAATACTGAATCATAAGCAGATAAGACTTTACCAGATCTAAACTAGATGAAGAAGTACATCATAGAGACTTTGCGTATAGGACCTTAGATTGTCTCTCAGGGAAAAGAAAATTATGTTTTATATTTGGGAAAAAATGGATTGTGTCAGAGACTGAGTGTTAGTCTGCTTTCTGTTACTGTGGCAGAACACCTGAGATAATCAACTTAAAAGAATGAAGGGTTTATTTTGGCTCATGATTTCAGAGTGCTCTGTCCATGGTCATTTGACCCTATTGTTTTAGGCTTGTGGTGGCACAGTATATCATGGCAGGAGCACATGGTTGAGAAGTCCTCTTCACCCCATGTGGCCAGGAAGCAAAGAGAGAAAGGAAGGGGCCGAGATCCCAATTTCTCCTTCAAGTACATGCCCCAGTGATTTAACTTTCTTCCACTAGGTCTCACTTCCTAAAAGCCCCACTGCCACTGCCTCTCAATATGCCACTGGTTGGGGACCAAACCTTCATCAGGTGCCCTTTGAGAGGCATTCAAGACCCAAACTGTGGCAGTGACCTCTCAGCTGAGTCCCTAATGAGGAGGAGTGAGCCACACTCAGATGAAGCAGAAAAGCATTTCAGGCAGAAGAAGAGGTGATGTCAAGACTCTAAAATAGATTGGAACATGTCTATGAAACAGGGATGTCACCAGAGCGAGGGGGTGGACCACAGGCCATCTAGCTTTGTGGTTGCGCAACCGTGCAGCCACATAGGCCCTTACTCAGAGGGGCCTGCGTTTAGTTGAGTGTTCTGCTGTTGCTGAGTGGTAACTCTTGATCATTTTTTAACAAGGACCTCTGCATTTTCATTGTTTGAACATGTGTTTATCAAAAGCATAGTTAGTAGTGTGTTTATAAGATTTGAGCAGAGTTATTTCTTTTTTCTCAGGCCCCAGGAGAAAGAGGGAAGGAGTTCAGGCCTGTTGCTAGGTACTATCCTTCCCTCAAGGGAACTTTTTAATCTTATGAAGGATATTTATAGTAAATGTGCTGTCTTAGTCTGTTTTGTGCTGCTATAACAGAATAACACTGACTGGGCAATTTATAAGGAACAGAAATTTATTTCTAAGGGTTCTAGAGATTGGGAAGTTCAAGATGAAGGTGTCAGCAGGTTCAGTTGTCTGGTGAGGGCCCAGTCTTGGCTTCTAAGATGGCCCCTCTTGAGGGGAGGAGTGCTGTGTACTGACATGGCAGAGGCAGAGGTGAAAGAAGGGACAGATTTCCTCCATCAACCCCTGAGATTAGGACATCTAATCTCACTCCTGATTCAATCACCTCCCCAAAGCCACACTTAATAAGTTTCAACCTGAATTTTGTTGTTGTTGTTACTTTGGTTTAGTGTTTAGGCCTGGGCCTTGCACAGGCTGAGCATATGTGCTATCACTGAGCTACATCTCCAGTCCCTCAACATGAATTCTGATGGGGACAAAATATTCAAAGCATAGCATTATACTCTGGCTTCCCAAAATTCAGTCCTTTTCACATGCAAAAATAAATTTATTCCACCCTAAACCCCATGAGTCTTTTTTTTAATGACTAAAATATTCTTTATTTTTTATTTTATTACTTTTTGATTCATTGTACACAAATGGGGTACAACTTTCATTTCTCTGGTTGTACCCATGAGTCTTAATTTGTTTCAGTATCAACTTTAAAGTCTAAGTCCAAAGTCTCATCCAAACACCATATGGGTGGGACTCAAGGTACAAGTCTTCCTGAGGTAAATTTCCCTCCCACAGTTAGATTGAAATCAATTAAGATATGTGCCTCCAAAATGCCATGCTAAGACATACATAGGATAGATATTCCCATTTCACAAGGGAGAAATAGGAAAGAAGAAAGGGCTAAATTTTCTATAGTAAGTAAAAAATGCAACAGACAAACGACATTACGTCTTAGGGCTGGAGAATAATCTTTGACTCATGTTCTGCTATCCAGACAAATTGGGGCATGGCTCCTGGCAGCTCTGCCCCATGGCTTCGCTGGGAGCAGTCCATGCTTCGGCTCTCATGGTTGGAGTTGGGTGCCAGCCGCTCTTCCAGATTGGTGTTGCACATTGGTGGCTCTCGTGTCTGGGGTCTCAGGCAACCCTGCCCCCATGTCTCCTCCAAGCGTTGCCCTGGTGGAGGCTCTTTGGTGGCCCTGATCCCGCAGTTCTGCTGGACGTTGCCCTAGTGGGGACTCTTGCAGCAGCTCTGCTCCTACTGTAGTTCTCCAGATGAGTCCCCAGACTGTCTGAACTGGCTTTTGAGACCTAGGTGGAGGTAGCCATGGCTCTGCTCCTCTTGTGCACGAGTGGAATTTGTACCACATGGAGGCTGCCACAACTCCCCATGGTGTGCTTCAGAGTGATGCCCCTGGCTGCCCGCTTGAGCTACAGCCAGGGTGGGTGAGGAGCATCGCTCCAGAACATGGGAGCAGAGACACAAAGCAGGTCTGGGGGGTGAGCCCCAAGGTCCCATAGGTGCCCTGAGCCCCTTCTCAAAAGCCATTTTACCCCTGGAACCCTAGCACTTTGGGCCTGTGATGGGCATGGCAGCCATTCCCTCCCACTGCCCACTCTGTACCCCAACACCCCCTAAATGCTTTGGGGGTTGTTTTCCCATGTCTTGATAAAGAGCACCTGACTTCCTTCTAACCACACTAATCTCTCTATCAAGGGTGCCATTTGGCCACACCTCTAGTTTTTTCTCCTAAACATGATTTCTTTTCTTTTTCTTTTCCATTACTGGGGATGGAACCCAGGGATGCTCAACCACTCAGCTTCAATCCCCCACCCTTTATTTTTCATTTTGAGATGGGGTCTTGCTAAATTCCTGAGGCTAGCCTCCAACTTCCCATCCTCCTGCCTCACCCTACCAAGTTGCTGGGATTACAGGTATACCCACTGCACCTGGCTCTCAACATGCTTTTTAAAAATGTTTTATTTTTTTTTATTTGTTCTAATTGGTTAAACATGACAGTAGAATGCATTTTTCACACTTTCCACAAATGGAGCACAACTGTCCTCCAGCTGTGCATGGTGCTGAGTCACACCAGTCGTGTAATCATGCACGTATGCAGGTAATAATGTCTGTCTCATTCTACCATTAAACATGCTTTTTTTTTTTTTTTTTTTTTTTGCCATGCTAGGGATTGAACCCAGGGTCTCGTGCTTGCAAGGCAAGCACTCTACCAACTGAACTATATCCCCAGCCCCTAAACATGCTTTTTTTATTCTTTATATGTCCAGGCTGAGAGCCTTTACTTTCTGCTTCCCTTTTAATTATAAATTCCTTTTATTTTTTTAAATCATTCCTCTCTTCTCATATTTTACCATAAGCAGTTCAGAAAAACCATTAGCACTCTAAACACTGCTGCTTAGAAATTCCTTTTGTCACATATCCTAGTTTGAACAAGATGGTTGTCTAGAGTTGCCTGGTGCTCTTCACTCCACAACCAAGGGCCAAAACAAAGAAACAACAACAGCTCTTTCACTGGAGTGTCCAAGGCAGAGCACCAGAGCACAATGGGGATGTGGTGAGATACAGAAGGGAACTAGTGCTGGGGAGGTAGCTCAGGGGTAGAGTGCTTGCTTAGCATACACGAGGCCCTGGGTCCAGTCCCCAGCGCCTCCACCTCTCCCCACCAAAAAAATAAGCTGAGGTAAACAAAGTACACAGCATCTGTCATCCCATCTCTGAGATCAACCCCGAACCATGGATGACTTTGCTTAGCAGGAAAAGGTAAACAGGAAGCCCCAGCAGTCTCCACTCACACCATGGACACCTGAGCATTTACTGCTGGAGAAGCCTGCAGTCCTCACAGGCCCTGAGCCCAGTTGGGGAGCTGTTGGTTTACCACACCCCTGCTTTGCCCCACACAAGGATATCAACCCATGCGGTGCCCCCACCCCTAGGGTTCCTGCTGCATGTGCAGTGCCATCTTGAGACTCCCCCATCTGGGGTCTTGTGAAGCTGGGGGGCAGCTGCCCCCAGCAGCTTGACAGACCAGTTCTGGGAAAAGCTGGGTGACCTTCCCCACCCTTCTCGAGCAGCATTAGGGCAGCCTGCTCTAAGTGGTTTGGCTCACCAAGGCTCCCAGGAAGCAGGCAGGAGGCCTTACCCACCAACCTTCATTCCGGAAACAGCTTGGCAGCCAGCCCTGAGCAGATTGGGCCACAAGGGCCCTGGGAATCAGAGGCAGCCTGCCCATCCACCTACCACCTCAGGAAACAGCTAAGTGGCTCAGCCCACCAAGGCCCCCAGGAAGCAGCTGCGTGGCCCTGCCCATCCTCCTGCTGCCCCAAGAAGCAGCTAGTTCTCAGAAACTCAGTCAGCTAAGGCCGGCGGAAGCAGCCAGGTGGCCCTGCTCACCCATTCAGGACCCTGCAAAGCAAATGGGTAGCCAGCCCTTCCTTTCCACTTACTGCCCCAGAAGTAGCAGAGCAGCCGGCCCCGTGAGACTTGCCTTGCTGAGTCCTGGGAGGCAAAAGTATGGCTAGTCTTCATGTGGGCCTCAGGCACTGGACAGTGTCCTTCCCCACAACAGGGCATATTGCACCTCAGCCACCTGGGTCTGCCGGAGTGACCCCCACTTCCACAGGGGTCACCTGTATGGGTCTGCCAGAGGGGCCCACCCTCACACACGACCTGCACAGATGACTGGCACCCCAAAGCTGAAGCTGGGTGCACCACACTCAGAGTTGCCAATGAACTTGTTTCATGTAAGAGAACTGCATCCCAGGTTGTAATCCCACAGCTGCTTGCAGCCTGGGTCTTGCAGACCACTGAGTCACCCACAGACATTGTTCATGTTTATGACAACTGAAGAAACTCACAAACATGACGCTAAAATGCTATCTAGAACCAAAGTCAATGCAGCCTACCCATTTGACACCCTAGGGTGCTTTGCCAAGAGGTCTTACTACAAAGTTACCCTATAAGTGGGACACGGTGGCACAGGTCTGTAATACCAGCAACTCTGGAGGCTGAGGCAGGAGGATCATACATAAGAGGTCAGCCTCAGCAACACAAATGAAATTTTAAAAACCTGGGGGTCTAGACAGTGGTTGAGCACCCCTGGGCTAAATTCTCAGTACCACAAAAGAAAACAGAAACAAAAACAAAAACAATGACATTCTTTTTTTTTTTTTTTTTTGTACAGGGGAATTGAAACTCAGGGGTTCAACACTAAGCCACATCCTCAGCCCTTTTTATTTTTTTATTTTGAGACAGGGTCTTGATCAGTTACTTAGGGCCTCACTAAGTTGCTGAGGCTGGCCTAGAACTTCCAATTCTCCTGCCTCAGTCTCCTGAGTTGGTGGGATTACAGGTGTGTGCCACTGCCCCCAGTTTGACAATGGCATTCTTCATGGAAATAAAAGAATGCTCCTAAAATTTATATTGGATCACAAAACACCCCAATAGCCAAAGCAATCCTGAGCAAAAAGAATAAAGCTGGAGGCATTATAATGCCTCATTTAAATCATAATACAAAGCTAGGACAACCCAAACAGCAGGATACTGGCATAAAAACCAACACAGACCAATGGAACAGACTAGAGAACCCAGAAATAAATCCACATATTTATAGCCAAGTGATTCTGACAAAGGCATTGAGAACATGCAGTGGAGAAAGAAAAACCTCTTCAATAAATGGTGCTGGGAAAACTGGATAGCCAATATGCAGAAGAAGAAACTGGACCCCTCTTTCCATGTACAAAATTCTACTCAAAATTGATCAGACTTAAATGTAAGACCCCAAATTATGAAACAATGGAAGAAAACACAAGGAAAACACTTGAAGACATTAGCCCAGGTAAAGATTGAGATATTGTGACAGTTTGACAGATTTGACTTCATGGAAATGTCATAGGCCCAGCTACATGGGCAATGACTAAACAGACTCCATTTCGCTCTGAGACTCCACGTTATGTAGGAAATACTTGTCCCCTGGGAATGCCCCGCCTTTGTACCCATTAGCAGTTGCTTAGCTTCTCCCATGGGAACACCTCACCTCTGTATCCATCATCAGTTACTTAGCATGGCATGTTTAGCAATTCAAAATGACAATTCTTATGTGATAAAAAATTGTTCTCTTTAATTCCTATTTCTCCTAAACAATGCACCAAGTGAACGGTAATGTCAACAATGATTATGTGGATGTTAGTAACCTTTCTTTAGTTTGTACCTAAGTAAGGGTCGTTGTGACCCACTTCCCCCTCTGCTGATGATTTCATGATGTTAGTTTGTTAGTTTTGAATTATAGCAACAGACTTATGATTAATGCCATTTTTGGTATAAGAACCCCTGCAGGGGCTGGGGAGATAGCTCAGTCGGTAGAGTGCTTGCCTTGTAAGCACTAAGGCCCTGGGTTCGATCCCCAGCACCCCTCCCCCCCCCAAAAAAAGAACCCAATAGCCATTTTTGGGGCATTGTATGATTGTAGAGACAGTCAGCCAGTTGGCTAATAAAGACTCTCAAAATTGGACTTCTCAGTGGTGACTGGTCCATTCTTAAGTTGCACCCCACAACAATATGACCCCAAAAACATAGATAACAAAAACAAAAATTGACAATTGGTATTACATCAAATTAACACATTTCTACAAAGAGAAATAATAAACAGAGTGAAAAGACAACCTTTAGAATGGGAGACTATATTTGCAAACTATTCATTGGACTAGGAATTAATATCCTGACTATATAAGGAGTTCAAACAAGTCAACAGCAGGAAAAATATCCAATTTAAAAATGGGCAAATGGGTTGGAGGTATATTAGTTCAGTGGTAGAGCACTTGCCTAGCGTGTGTGAAACCCTGGGTTCAATCCCCAGTGCTGCAAAACATAAAATAAAAGATAAAAGTGGCAAATGACCTGAATCAGTATTTCTCAAAAAAAGAAAAAAAAAAAAAAAAAAGACAAAGGGCCAGCAAGTACATGAAAAATATCACTAATTATCAGGGAAGCGAAAATCAAAATGACAATGGAATATCATCTCATCCCATCTCAAGAATGGATAGTAATCCCAGCACCGCAAAAAAAAAAAAAAAAAAAAAGGAATGGATAGTATTAAAAAAAAAAGATAAATGTTGGCAACTATGTGGGAAAAGAGGAACTCTCACACACTGTTGATGGGAACACAAAGGAGTACAGCTATTATGGAAACAATATGGAGGGTCCTAAAAAATTTAGAAATAAAACACTTGTATGATCCAGCAGTCCCACTACTGGGTACATATTCAAAGGAAATGAAATTAGAATGTTGAAGAAACATCTGTGCTCATATATATATATATATATATATATATATATATATATATATATATACGAGCCACATTTCCAGCCCTTTTTTATATGTTATTTAGAGACAGAGTCTCGCTAAGTTGCTGAGGCTGGCTTTGAACTCACGATCCTCCTGCTTCAGCCTCCCAAGCTACTGAGATTACAGGAGTGTGCACCACACTTGGCTTATGCTCAGATGCTAATTGCAGTTGTTTTCGCAGTAGCCAAGATATGGACTCAACCTAGGTGTCCATCAATAGATGAATAGATAGGGAAAATGTGGCAGATATATGTAGATGTATATATACGTGGCATCTCACATTATATATGTATCTCATTATATAATATAAGCCATATTATTCAGCCATTGAAGAATGAAATTCTATCATTTCCAGGAACGTGGATGAAACTGGGGGATGTCATGTTAAGTGGAATATGTCAGGCACACAAAGAGAAATACTACATGTTCAGACTTATATGTGAAACCTAAAATGTTGAGCTCATGTGGGAATGGAGATTATTAGAACCTGGGTAGGGTGTGGGGGAGGGGAGGATGAAGAGAGGATGGTTAATGAGTGCGGGGCTACCTTAGGATAGGAGGAATAACTTCTGATATTCTAAAACACGATAGAATAATTGTGGTTGACAATCAAGTGAATATTTTGAAAATACCTAGTAGAGAAGATTTTTTATTGTTCCCAACACATAGAAATAATAAATGTTTGAGGTGATATATGTGCCAATTACCCTGATCTGATCATTACAGATTATATCCATGTATCTAGTCACTCTGCACTCTGTATAGATGTATACAATTATTATGTGTCAATTAGCAATAAAAATGTTTTAGAAAAAGAATAGAAAATGGCAATAAAGAATTTGGTTTAAAAACGCAATAACAAAAAAATCCTAATTTACTGTTCATTTGTTCTGCTTTCTAGAATAGTCCTAGAACAGAAGATGGCCTTTTCCTTGTTTCCACTATGATGTTCTCCACTGTCATCTGCGACCTCATCAGAAAGGCTGTTACTGTTCATATTTCCTTTATTTTGGTACTGGAGATTGAATCAAGTATTTTACTACTGAGCTACATCCCTGGTCCTTTTTTGTTTTAATTTGAGACAGGGTCTTACTATGTTACTGAGGCTGGCCCCAAATTTGTGATCCTCCCGTTTTAGCCTCCAGAGTTGCTGGGATTACAGGAGTGAGCAACCATGCCTGACTAGGTCAGGGTTTCAACTGGGAGTAAAATATAGACTGAGGGACCATTTGGAATGTGACCCAGACTGGATTTAGCTCAGGGAAAAATGTGTTTACCTAAGCCAACTTCCCATATTGGCAGGTTCAACCAAGAGTTGCCTTTGGATTATATTAATACTAAAAAACAAATGACAGGCCCTGGGGCTGTACCTGACCAGTATAGCACATGCCCAGCAAGCTCAAGTTCCTGGGTTCAATCCCCAGCACCACAAAAACAAAACAACAAAACCCAAAAATTAATAAATAAAGGCTGGCTTCCACTGAGGAGCAACATGTTTGACGGCGAAGTAATACATAATTGCTCCTAGGAAAGGAGAAATGGTGGTACAAAACTGGAAGGTACTGGGTGTGGTGGTGCAGGCCTGTAATCCCAGTAACTCAGGAGGCTGAGGCAGGAGAATGGAAAGTTTAAGGACAGCCTCCTCGATTTAGCAAGACCTTTTGTCAAAATAAAAAATAAAAAGGACTAAGGATTTAGTTTCGTGGTGAAGTACCACTGGGTTCAATCCCCAGTACAAACAAACAAACAAACATTGAAGATGCAGAGGGGACCGCCTTGCCCGTGGTCTTATCACAGCTCTGTGTAGGGAGGGGCAGGTGGAGCACAGCTATCTACTCTCCAGCACATTGCTCTTGACAAATAGATACCTCCTGACCAGATATGCCACTTCTTTGCCTTTTTTTTTTTTTTTTTTTTTTTTTTTTTTTGCGGTACTGGGGATGAGAACTCAGGGCCTTGGGCTTGCCAGGCAAGCACTCTACCAACTGAGCTATCTCCCCAGCCCCTATGCCACTTCTATTCTTGTTTATTATTGAGAAGTTCCCAATTGCTCCTGGCTCTACTATTCAAATATCCCACACATCAGCGCTCCATGAAACCTTAGAGGATCCCTGAAAAGTGGTGGATTGTCTATAGTTCTTCTAGAGGCATTCTTTTTTGTTTGTTTGTTTTGGGGTTTTGTTGCTGGTGCCGAGATTGAACCCAGGGCCTTGCATGTGCAAAGCGTGCCACCGTACTGCTGAGCTACCTCCCCAGCCCAAGCGGCCCTCTTGCTCCAGGTGTTCCTCAGCAGGTCAGATGCTGGCAGTGACTGGCCATGGTAAAGCTAAATTATGCTAGAAAAAAATACAACTGTGGCTTTAAGTTTAGCACGATAGCACCTGCCATGATCACCTTCTCATAAGTGACCCTGTAACAGGCCATGCACATCCCAAATCCTGGGGGCACCCATAGTCTTCCCTGAATGTCCTTAGATTTTGTCCATTGCCAAGGCTGCCTGAATGCTGATTAGAGAGCTTTTATTGGTGGCCTCTTCCTGACTTCAGAACGTGATCTGTAACGCTGTAGGATGGCTACAGGTGTGACTGATTTGCGATTGTTCCTGGGAGAACAATAGAGACAATCTTAGTGAAGGGCATGAACTTTTTGTATCTTCCCCACTTGGGACTCATGCAGAGCTAATGCATACGTCTGGTGACTGGGCATGTCTCTATGTGCGCCATGCCCTGAGTAGGTAGCATGGTGTTGCTCCTTATTTAGTCTGGGGGGACTATATATTGTCCTGTGACTACTCTGCTCAATGATTTCATTGTGCCTGAACTCTGGGGGTTCTAATTACACTAGTCAGTCTTTCATCACTGTGACAGGTGCCTGAGAAAACAACTTAGGGAAGGAAAGATTTATTTTGGCTCACGGTTTCAGAGGTTTCAGTCCATGGTTGGCTGACTCCGAGACAAGCACACTGGCAGAAGGGTGTGGTGGAGAAAACTGCTCAGCTCCTAGCAGCTGAGAAGCAGAGAAAGAGAGCACAAGGAAAAGGCCAGGGACAAGAGAGAATCCCCAAGGGCACACCTCCCGGGACATTTCTCCAACCATGGTTCCCCCAAACCTGCCTACTGTGTCTACCTATTCCAAGTAATCTATTCAAATTATTAATCCATCAAATGGATTAATCCACTAATGAGGTGAGAGCTCTCATGATGCAATCATTTCCCAAAACCCCGCTTTTGGACATTGCTGCATTGGGGACCAAATCTTCAACATGTGAGCTTTTGAAGAACATTTCAGATCCAAGCCATTATACCAATGTCCCCTAAGCATTTCAATTCACAATCCTTATGGCACCAAGTTGGGAAACTGAACATCTTAAAAGCGCACCATCCACATAGAAGACAATGCAACTGGAATGGACCCATGGAGAAGCCTGCTGGATATCATCACAAGAAGTCACCCTTACATTCCTTTCTAGAAACTTCTTTCTTACAGCCTATGGCTTGGAACACCTAAGATAGAAAAACATGTTTTTATTAGCTGCTAGTTCCCAGGGAGGCATCACCTGAGGACTTCCCGCAGGTATCGCACATTCCTTTTCTTCTGTGTTTTCTTGCAAAGCATTGCCAGACCTTGAGAGGGAGTGTGTTCCTTGTCCTACTTGGCACCCATTCTGGTCACCTTGGCCCTGTGTGTATATTTGTGGGAAGCCCCTTGTGGTTTGGTGAGGACTAAGTCTGTAGCATCCTATCCTGGGTCGAGTACTTGTACCATTAGGAACTTGGAACCAGGCAGCATCATGACACTGTTGCTTCAGCCGTGGCAGCAAGTGCTTCTAAGGGCATGATCAGGCTCGAATATGTCCTATGTTAGGGGTAGGGGTTTCAGTGTTTATTATAGAGCAAAAGCCGCATTATGGTATTCACAATTCGTCCTTAACCATTAGAGATTTTCATTATGTATATATTTTTCACACTCCAGAAGGAGGTCATCATGCGCCGCACCCCTGGAACCCAGGGCCTTGTGTATGCTAGGCAAGTGCCCTACCACGGAGCAACACCTCCAACCCCTCTGATGGTTTTAATCTAAAGGATTAAGGAACAGGCAAGGGAAACAGGGTGCCTGCTGCAAGGTTTCTCATTCCCCTTGGGAATATGGGACTGAGTGTCATCTAGTAAATCATCCCAGGAAAGTTTTTAATTCTTTTTTTCTGTGGAGCTCCAAGGTTTGAGATTCAGTGGCACGGTGATGTGCCATTCATGTGGCTGAGTGTGCTGAATATTGTTGATTGACACTCAGCCTCCACTCTCACCTTCTAGTACCCCTGCCTGTACTGAAGAAATTGGAAATGCCATGGCCGAGATCGGAAGGCGGGGAGGAGGAGGTCATCTGCCCACTGCTTGCTGCTGATGGCAAGCACGCTCTTCGGGGAAGTGACTTCCTCACCCAGGGATCATAGCCTCAGCAGTTAGTTACTGTTGAGTTCAACAGGTGCAGTGACGGTTATCTGATTTCTCACCCTCCCGATTACAGAATAGTAACCACCCTGGTGGGACTGTTTAGAGTCATTCCTTCAGGGTCAACCTCTCCCAGCTCCTGATAATGTATTTAATCTCATTTTTTTTTTTAATAATTCAATTATCATTTTATTTTCCTTCAAAAATCACGCAAATTCCTGGACATGATGCTTACGTTCCATCAACACACAAATGTGAAATCTGTGATCATTCCATGATTGGCTTGAAATTGTACTTGGAAAATATTTTTGTGAACAAAGTTTTCATTTGACAACATCATCATTGGATATTTGAGCATTAGTCTCTGTGAAAAATCTTTCATGAGATAAATACTGCTCATGAAAAAATACTATTTTCTATATTATTATGTATTATTCATATTTGTTAGAGAAAATTTAGTGATTTTTTTAAAATTTATTTTTATTTTATTTTATTTTATCCAGTTTGTACATGGAGTAACAGCATACCATTTGCATATTCATAAATTTACATAGAGTAATGATGTTTGATTCATTCCATTATTTTTTCCCTTCCCCCCCACCCTCCCACCTCTCTTTTCTCTCTATACAGTCCCTCCTTCCTCCATTCTTGTCCCACTCCCACCCCCCATTAAGTGTTAATCTCATTTCTTATGTGAATCCTTTTTTGTTTAAATTAGCCAGGGTGTTTGGCTCATTACAACTGGACCTTGAAAAATACTGAAGTTTAGAACTTGAAATGCTAAAGGTTTTGTTTGTCTAGATAGAGATAACAAGTCTCATATCAGACCAAATCAGATGGACGGACCATAAGATCCCTAGATATCCTCTATGCCTAGTTGCCAGGGGTATCCTCTCTTTAGGCCACCCTAAAATGCCCCCCTTCTTTAGCAGTCTGGAATCTTACTGAGTCATCCAGAACAGGACTCATGTTCCACAGCCATAGAACCTGCTACCTGAAATTTGGATCCTGGAGGTAGGAGGTGAGTGATTGATTAACTAATTAATTAATAATTAATTAATACTGCAGGGTGAGTTCTACGTATCAATGTAATTGAGGCAGAGGCCCCAATGACATGACTTCTGAGGATAGAAGATACCAAAGGCTGAGTCTCCAGAAACTTGTTGTTTCTTATTTCTGATGACTTCTCCGCTGCTCTGATGATCACAAGTCCTTGAGAACCAAGCTGGCCTTTGGAAATTGGGTGGCAAGAGAGTCATACTGAGAGAACAGATAAAACTGCTACTGTATCTTTCTGGCATATCTTTCTGGGTATCTGGCATGGCAAGAGATAAGTAAGATGCCTTTCTTTGATATAATAATACAGTGGTATGTGGCTGACATTTTACCACCTAAAATTAATGCTATCATTATAGAGTTGAAGTTTAGTCTCTTCCTTCCTTCCTCTTTTTTCTTTTTTGCTATTTTTGTTGATTGTTGTTGCTGTGCTGGGGATCAAATCTGGGGCCTTGGGCATACTAGGCAAGTATTCTATTACTGAGCTATACCCCTAATCCCAAGTATAGATTTTTTTGTTTTATTATTGGTCTCTCTCCTTCCCCCATCCTCCATCCCCTTTCTCCCTCTTTTTTTTATGCTGGGGATTGAACCCAGAGCCTCATGCATGCTAAGCATGCACTCTACTACTGAGTTACATTTGCTGGGTTGTTTTTTGTTTTTGTTTTTGTTTTTTTGGTATGGGGATTGAACTCAGGGGCACTTAAACCACTAAGCCACATCACTAGCCCTAATTTTTTATTTTATTTTATTTAGAGACAGGGTCTCACTGGATTCCTTAGCGCATCACTGTTGCTGAGGTTGCCTTTGAACTTGAGATCCTCCTGCCTCAGCCTCCTGAGCCGCTGGGATTACAAGGCGTGCACCACTGCACCTGCTGTTGAGCTTTTCACATACTTTAAAATATATACTAAACTAGCCTCCTCCATCTCTACCACCTCCACCCTAATCCCACCCAGATAATGGTAACTTTTAGTAAGACCACTAAAATTGAAGCCAGAATTAAGGATAGGCAGTTAGTGTAGAAATAGGGGATTAGGTCAAATCAAGGAAATGAAATCATGAAGCCATCTGCCTCTGAAAGTTGGAGACTGCCCCTGGGAGAATGGAATGTTAAGGATCTCCGGAGCCCATTGATTACCAAATTTACCTGCCCTTATCAAGGACTGCAAGCATGGAGCTGCTAATTAATGCCCCCTGGGCCGTTACCTGCCTGAATCACCTTGGTCCTCCCCCTGCCCATGGCTTCTGACTTAATTCAAAACCAGGCCTAGTAACGTAGGCAGGAAGAAGAGATAAGGGGGGAGAGAACTGGAGAACAAGAGACTTTAACCTATAAAAGATGTAGGGTGCACTCACTTCTTGGGACTTTAGAACATCAGCCATGGCCCCCTTCTCCCTGCCGGGAGAAGTCTGTATTATTACCTTTAAATAAAACCTGCTTAATATGCTTGCCTTGGCGTGCTTCTCTAGTGTTCAATCTTCATCATTAGAAGGAGCAGAACTCGTCGCCATTAAACGGCGGTATAAAAATCACATCATATCTCTCTGCTGATTAACATCCTTCAAAGTTATCCCATTGTACTTAAGAAGCGAAATCCAAACTCCTTAACTTGGTCTCCAAATCCCTATGTAACTGGCCTCTGACTATCTATCTATTCACATTTCCTGTAACCTGCTCTGCTTACATAATTTGTGGGTCTTAGTGCAAAATGAAAATTCAAGATTCATTCCTTGTTCAAAAATTGCCAGAGGTCAACAGTAGAAGATTTAACCAAGTGTGACCTCTTTCTGGGTGTGGGACCCTACATGGCTGCATGTCATTCACCCCCTCGCTCAGACTCATTCCCCTGTTTCTTGGACATTTTCCAATCTGTTTTAGAACCTTTGTTGTTGTTTATTTGTTTACTATGGAGGATTAAATCCAGGGCGTCTACTATTGAACTACATCCTGAACCTTTTTTTTGTTGTGATACTTGGGATTGAACTCAGGGGTGCTTTACCCCTCAGCTACTTCCTCAGCCCTTTTTATTTTTTATTTTGAGACACTGTCTTCCTAAGTGGCTAAGTGCTGGCCTTGAACTTTTGATCCTCCTGCTTCAGCCTCCCTAGTTACTCAGATTAAAGGCATGCACCACCATGCCCAGCTTGTTTTAGAGATTTTGTACTAGCTCTTCTGTCTGGAATGCTCTTCTGTTTCAACTGAGCCGGAATCACTCCTCATTAGGGTCTCTGACCCTCAACCTAAAGTAGCCATTGAATCACTCTTTGTTGTTGCTTGCTTTAATTCTTTGCCGTTCACATCTATTTACTTATTTAGTTGTGTGTTGAATTATTGGCCTTTTCCCCTGTTATCCTCAAATTGTGTGCCCACCAACACTCCTATGTTGAAGTCTTATCTCTTAGTTTCTCAGAATGTGACCTTATTTGGAAATAGGGTCATTGCAGATATAATTAGTTAGTATGAGGTCACATTGGATTAAAGCTTTTTTTCTTTTTGGTAGTGGGGATTAAACTCAGGGCCTTGCAAGTGTTAGGTAAATGCCCCACCACTGAGCTACAACCCCAGCGCAAATTTTTGTTTGGCTCATTCTCTCTCCCCTTCCATCCCCGTTTCTTTATTTTTTCCTTGAGACAGAGTCTCAATTTTTTGCCCGCTGGGTTTTCTTGCCACAGCCTCCAAAGTACCTGAGACTACAGGCATGCGCCACCACGCCTGGCTTCACACTGGTTGACAGTGAACCCCTAATCCAATATGACTGGTGTCCTTATTTGGACAGCGCATCATGTACAAGGAAAATGCCGTATGAACATGTAGATGATCATCCATCTACAAGGACACATCTTGGAACAGATCCTTCCCACACCGCCTTCAGAAGGAGCAAACTCTGCTACCTTGATTTCAGATTTCTGGAATTGTGAGACACTACATTTCTGTTTACACCACCCAGTCGGTGGTACCTCGTTCCAAGTAGCCCTCAAGCTAATATGCCGCCCCGCGCGCCCATTAGAACTAAGCTCTGCGAGATGGAACCGGTTTTGTCCTGTTCATAGTTGTCCCAGAACGTGCCAGTACTGTTATTTAGCACCTTGTACGGCTATTTCCCTGGTCTATAGGAACGTGAAAGTCGAAAAAGCTAAGAGTTGTATCTTTTATCTTTTGTAACTACTGCTCGGTGAAGGTGGATGGCGGGTGTGCAATAAAAACCTGTTGAGTAGATTAAACCATTTCCCCCATTTCTGGAATTCTGCGGAGAGCACCCTAGGTAAAATGCGTGCGGACAGATAAGCCAAAGCTCTTATTCTCCAGGCTGCATGACTGTCCACGATGTGCCTTCAGCTCTCCGGACAAAGAGACTGATACTTGGCAGGTCGCTCAAGTGGGACTCAAAAGACCGCACCGAGACACAGCTTTTTACAAGCACTGGTTCTTGCCCCTTTTGGCATCTTGGTACTTGTAGTTTTGTCCACTATATCTTTACCCGAAAAGCGAGCGCTGAGACCACAACTCCCATCACCCCGCGAGCACTGGAGCCTTCAGAGCGCATCCTCTGGAGGGGGCGCCAGCGCCATTGACGAACCTGCTGGCTGAAGGCCCGCCTTCCTGAGCCCAATAGCCTTCACGATTGGCCGGCTGCCCCGCCTCTCACCGGAGGGGGCGCCAGGTGAATGAAAGGGGGGCGTGTCGGTGCGCGTAGCTTGGTGGCGGCGGCGCTGCTGGAACCCGGCGGAAGGTGAGAGCCGAGAAGCAGGTTCGCGCTGCCTCATTCATTGGTTTGGGGAACGTTGGGGACTCCCCGGGAGACCGGTCTGGTGGGTGGGTTGCCGGCTCTCGGTCAGCTTCCTTCCGACGCCCGGCCCTGGCAACTCCTGGGACTCTGGCGACGCGAACCTGTACTCAGTGGCCGATCCCCTCCCTCCTTTAGCGTGGGGAGAGGCGGGCGCCGTGGCTCGTTCACCCGCTTCCTTGGCATTGGGTTGCCCCTCGCGTCGTCCCGCCGGGGGCCGGGGGGGTCCACTCATTCCGATGGTGAATGGTGCTTGACCCGGCTGGGGCAGTGTCCGCCGTCGCGATGGTCACTTTGTCGACGGGAGGGGCAAGGCCTCCGGGGCCCCACCCTCGGGAGCCTGGGACTGCCCAGTAGCTGGTTCCCGGGGTCTCCACAGGTCAGGCTCTGGGTAGGGGAGGGTTCTCCTGTCTTGCGAGCGATTTAGCGGGTGAACTAACGATGCAGTTGGCCCTGAAATTCTTACTGTGCAAATGCAAACTCTTCTGTGTGGTTCCCCTCCTCTCCAGACGTCAGAGAAAGGAGTGACTTTCCCAATCCAGCGTAGGATGTTCAGGAGGATCTGGGGGAGATCGGTTAACATAGTGATCGAGAATCTCAATAATGAATCAATTGATTTTGGGTTCCTCCTAGCGTGGACGTGTTATCTGTATATCTGAACCTCAGTTTCCTCCTCTGAAAAAGAGGATGTAATGATAATATCTACTGTATTGGGTTATTGTGAGGTTAAAATTAATATGCTTGTAAAGTAGTTGGTACAGTGCTTTGTACTGAACACTTTACAGTTAATGCTAACAACTTAGGAGCAGTTTTTATTATTCTCAGTTTGCTGAGACTGGAGGAGTGTTGTCAGGAGTGGGCTGGAATTCAAGGCTGCTTTGGCCTCTGATCAAAGTCAGTTGTGTGTCTGGTTAGGATTCCAGCTTGTGTTGCAGGTGGTGGTATGGAGCGCAGGCACTTAATTTTTCTATTCCGGACATCATCTTTATGTCAGGCAGTTTACTTTAGCTAGTAAATGATGAATTTAATTGGAAACATGGGAAGGTTAGGTAGGTCCCTGCCAGATTGTGGGTAAATGTGCTTCTGAGAATGTGGTCAATGAAAAAGTCTATCCTTACCTACTTTTCCCATGATCCTCAGCATGTCCCAAGGATGCAGAGCACCCTGGGCAAGTGGGATTGATATAAATAAATATTTCATAAGTACATACCAAATGCACAGTTGGGGAAAGGTTTGAAAAAATATGTGACTACACTTTTACAAAGTAAGGGAATATTTGAGTGTCTTGGAAAAAATGAAGAATATTTACAGTGAGAAAACCAAAAGAAATGGGTTTTGGATACTATTGTCAGAAAGGTCCTGGTTTTGACCCCCAGTGCTGGGGGGAAGAAAAGAGTCTGTATATATTTATTTATTTATTTGTTATTTTTGGTACCAGGGATTGAACTCAGGGGCACTCAACCACTGAGCCACATCCCCAGCCCTATTTTGTATTTTAGAGACAGGGTCTCACTGAGTTACTTAGTGCCTTGGTTTTGCTGAGACTGTCTTTGAACTCATGATCCTCCTGCCACAGCCTCCTGAGCCACTGGGCCACCTCATGTGGCTCTACTTACATATTTAGCTCCCTAGATTGCCAACTTTTTACTCCTCTACTCTTCCCCCCGCCTTTTTTTTTTCTTAGTTAAAAAAAGAATGAATCTGGGAATGGTGGCACACTCCTGTGTGGAGGCTGAAGCAGGAGGATTGCAAGTTTAAGGCCAGTCTTAGCAACTTAGGGAGACCCTGTCTCAAAATAAAAAATAAGAAGGGATAGGGATGTTACTCAGTTATAGAGTGACCCTGGGTTCAATCCCCAGGACCAAAAACAAAACAATAAAACAATAAAAACCTTCCTGTCTATTTGGAATGTAGAACGTTTGGCATGTTCTGTGATGTGTCCATGTGTATGTATTGCTTTTATTCTTTTTTTTTTTAAGATAAGGTAAGTTGTTAAAGCTGGTCCACAATTTGGAATCCTCCTCTCAAGAGTCACTAAGATTAAGGCATGCGCCACCACACTTCCAGGCTTGCTTTGTTTTTTGAGATGGGGGTCTCTCTCTCTCAGTGTTGCTAGAATGGTCTCAAGCTGGGCTCAAGTAATCGTTCTGCCTCAGCTCCCTAATAGCTGGGACTGCAGGCCTGGACCACCACAAACCCCACGTCAGAAAGTTTTAAAATGAAAAGTGAGAGTCTCCCAACACACTTCTTTCTTTCTTTGTTTCTTTTTTGGTACTGGGGATTGAACCCAGGGGTACTTAACCATTGAGCCACATCTCCAGCCCTTTACAGTTTTTATTTTGAGACAGGGTCTCACTAAGATTTTTAGGGCGTAAGTTGCTAAGGCTGGCCTCAAATTTGTGATCCTCTTGCCTCAACCTCCCAAGGTGCTGAGATTACAGGTGTGCTCCAGCATGCTTACTTCTTATACCTAGTTCCTCTCCTCAAGAGTATCTACTGTTAACTCTTTCTCATATAACTTTCCAGAAAAAATTTATACAAATGCCAGAAAATGTAAACATATATATATGTGTGTATGTGTGCATACTATACATTTTATTTTGGATCTTTTTATCTCTTAATTTATCTTGATGATCTTTTCATATGAATATAGATAGTCCTTATATGATTGTGTCAACCTAAATAGTCATTGGAGAGAGATTCTTTAAAGATTAATTAGTTTATTTGGGAATAGAATAATATAGCAATGGTAATATACATGCCATGGTAAACTTGATGTGATCAAGGAGATTAGTCAAAGGGAAGTTTTTAAAGGCAAAATGAGGAGAATTATATATTTTGAAACAATAATTCTTGGCGACAAGGATCACATTGGTCTAATACTAAACATCAGTTGTAGGGCATGTGTTCTTATGGCATTTGGGGGGAAACGTACCAGTGGCCTTTGTGCAAGATCGTAGTTCTGGAAGTTCTTTTGTGATAGTTCTTGTTATTAGGAATTAACATGAGATCCCCTCCTTCATACTCTCCTGGCTTTATTTAATTTAATTTTTGCTAGGTTTTGACTCTATTTTGCCAGATGGGGTGGCGTACAACTGAAATCCCAGTGACTCAGGAGGCTGAGACAGGTGAATCACAAGTTCAAGGCCAGTTTAGGAAAACCCTGTCTTTAAAAAACAAAGGACCAGGGATGTGGCTCAGTGATAGAGCACCCTTGGGTTCAGTCTCCACTAACACAAACGCACAAAAAGACTCCACATTGATTCTGATAATTTTCACAGTTGCTCACAATTCTACAGTGTGATTGTAACATCTTTGATTTAACTTCTCTCCTAATAATACAGATTCAAATTATTTCTATTTTTTGTGATAGTACAAAAGTCTGGTAAAAGATAAATTTCTGAATTTATGATTTGATGTATTTTGGAAAATACATCCAAACAGGTAAATTTTATAGCAATGAACTTGCTGGGATAAAAGGTGTATGCATTTTAAGGATCAATGTCTTTCTTTCTTTTCTTTTTCCCTTTTTTTTTTTTCCCCCCTTTGACATCAGCCTTGCTATAGTGCCCAGGCTAGCCTTAAACCTGCTGGGCTCCAGTGATCGTCTTGTCTCAGCCTCCCCAGTAGCTGGAACTATAGGCCCTTACTACCACACAAGCTTGCAATTTTTTTTTTCTTTGACAAGAATTGGGAATTAAACCCTCTACCACTGAGCTACATCCAAGCCCTTTTAATTTTTTATTTCAAGTTCCCTAGGCTAGCCTGGAACTTGTGATCCTCCTGCCTCAACCTCCCCAGTTGCTGGGATTACAGGCATGTGCCACCACACCCATCTTGCATTTAAAATTTTTATCAATATTTCCAAATTCCCCTCTAAAATAATGCTCCAAATTGTATCCCCACCAACACTGGGAATTAGCACATTGAAAAATGTGATTTTTACCAATCCAAAATGTGTTTTCTCAGTTCTGAGAAAGAGGAAAATATACTATTTAAATGTGGTAATTTTCTGTATCTTATTTTTGCCTTAATATTTTGATTGTCAAAGGCAGTTGCAGGAACTGCTGAGAATGGTTGGTTTGGTCATTGGAAACAGGTGAACCCTGCAGCCTGTGACAACTTTCAGGGCTGATTTATTTGGGAACGGTAGAATTTTTCACATATCTGACAGTTCTCTTCCCTTTTTTAAACCAAGATGTTAACTTTAACTACTTTGAATGAAAAAAATGTCAAAATTATGATATAATTTCATTGAGTTTAGAGTGAATATAAAAAGAGGAATCTTCTTGATCCCTTAAGTCCATCAATTACAGCCCTGGGCTATATTTTATTGATGTCCTTAGGCCATTTTGAGTATGTAGGAGCATTTAATACCCTTAGCTAAATGGCCTCAGGCTGATATTTTGAAAATATTCCTAGTTCCACTTTTTTGTAACTTTTTGATTTTTCCCTGTTAGTTTTCACTTTTAAGTTTGTCAGTTTTGATTTCAAAAACTCCTCTTGATTCGCTTCCTAACTAGCTCTCTGGTCTCTACGCTTATTCTATTACTTGTTATAAATATACATAAAATAGATGTAAATTGCCATTCAATAAGGTCATGATGGGTCTTTCAGGAGTAAAGTCTGTGCAGTTAATGGATAGGCCTCAGGGGACCTATTTTGCAGGTGGAGGGACCTTTTTGGAAGGAAGGGGTTACCTCATCTCTGGGTTGGGTAAGAATGCTTTGGTGAGCTCTGTTTGTAGAAAGGAAGTGTGGTGAAGAAGTGTTAGCAGTGGTTGGCAGGTCTAGGTAGCCTTTTGTGACTCCAGAAGAGGGAGATGATGTACAGTTGTCCCTTGGTATGTGTGGGGGATTGGTTTCAGGACCCTAGAGGATACCAAATCCCCTCTATAAAATGGCCTAGTATTTGCATAGAGCCTATGCACATCCTCCCATAGACTCTAAATCATCAATGTACATGCTATGTAAATATTCATTATACTGTATCATTTATATTGACAAGGAAAAAGTCTGAACATGTTCAGTACAGACACAACTTTCCCCACTGAATATTTTCTTTTTTTTTTTTTTTTTGGGTGCTGGGGATCGAACCCAGGGCCTTGCACTTGCAAGGCAAGTACTCTACCGACTGAGCTATCTCCCCAGCCCCTCCCCCCGAATATTTTCAATTTGCAATTGGTTGAACATGTGGATATAGACCCACAGATACAGAGGGTCAACTGTACTTGGTTGTAGGAACTTCTTTGAACTTGGAGGTTCAGTGGGTAAAGGGGTAATTATGGTGGATCTGTGGTTTGTGTGATGAGAGAAGATAGAGGGGAGAGCTTGGGGAAGAAGGTCAGCATCTGTCTTCATTACCAGATGGACTTTATATATACATATATATGTGTATATGTATATATGTGTATATGTGTATATATATATATATATTTTTTAAATTTGTTCTAATTAGTACCAGGTAGATTTTAAACTTGATTTATACTTGTTCTACTTAGTAGTTAAGTTCCTTTTAACTTAGCAAACATACTGTAACCCAAACACTATGCCAGGTGCTGAGAGGGCTATCGCAGTGAGTAAGACATGCTCATGCCTTCAAAGGGCTCGTATTCTACTGACAGAGAAGGGCCAGGAAAGCAAGAATAGGAAGGCGTGAACCAAGGGTAGTGGAGTTCTGTCAATTATGAGTCTTTTAGTTATAAGCAATAGAAAATCCAACCCAGACTAGCTAAAGCAAAAAGAGACTTAATTGGCCTTTGGCACAGCTTGAGCTGGGGCTCAGTTGGTGTCCACAGGTTCCATCAGCTGACTGGGCTGTGGTCTTTGTGAGACTGGTGTCCCTGGTGGTGTGGTAGCAACATCTCTCACATCCTGCATGTTCACGGAGCAGAGTGCTCAGAGTGCTTTTTTTTTTCCCCCAGAAAACCCAGCAAATTCTTTATTGCTTTTCATTAGCTCTGACCAAACCTTATGGTCATCTCTGAGCCAACTACTGTGATCAGAAGGTAGGATGCTGTGATTGTAGCAGCCTGCACTGCACCTTACAAGCCTGGAGTCTGGGGATAGCACCATCTTTGTGCAGGGCACAATGGCCAAGAACAGGGAAAGGATGGTTCCACAGGATTCTCCAACCACACCAGAATCATTAGAATGGGTAGCACACACGGATTTGCCCAGGAAGGCCCCAGTTTTCCACAAAGTGTTGATGAAAAGTATGAGCTGAGATTGTACTTGTCCATCTCAAAATCCATATTAGGTCACTAGAGACTGAACAATTCTTTTTAGGGTTGGGTATTTTTTTGTGTGGTGCTGGGAATTGAACCCAGAGGTCCTCTACCACTGAGCTACAACCCCAGCCCTTGCTTATTTTTATTTTGAGACAGGGTCTTGCTTTGTTGCATTGCTGAGGCTGGCCTCAAACTTGGGATCCTCTTGCCTCAGCCTCCTGAGTCACTGGGATTTCAGCTGTGTTTACCATGTCTGGCTAAGTTTGGATATTTTCTATAACTTGAGCCTTGAAGAAAGTAGAACACAGGGAATAAGAATGTTGAATCTGTGGCTCAGTGGTAGAGCACTTGCCTGGCACCTGTGAGGCACTGGGTTCAATCCTCAGTACCACATAAAAATAAACAAAGGTATGTGTCTGTCTACAACTAAAAAAAATTTTTTTAAAAAGAATGTTGAATCTGGAGGACAACAGACCCAGTTCTGAGTCCAATCTTTGTTATAGCTAGGGCATCTCCTATCCTCAACTACCTTATGGGAAAAATGCGGACAATGTCAGTAATTACAGGACTTTTATAAAAATTCATAGAAAGTATCCATGTAAAACAGTTAAGTATCATGCTCACTTGCAGTTAGCTATAGTTTTATTGTTGTTGTTTTTTTTTTTTTTTTTAAATCAGTTAGCCTCATTGGATAACCTCTGATATTTGTTAAATCCCAAATAGTTCATGTCATAAAGACACTATTAAACCATTGGTTTTAGAAGTTGTGTGGGGTTTTTTGTACCAGGGATTGAACCCAGGGGCACTTGAGGGTCTCACTAAGTTCTCGGGGTCTCACCAAGTTGCTGAGGCTGGCTTTGAATTTGCAATCCTTTTGCCTCAACCTCCTGATTACCTTGCTGGAATTATAGGCATGGACCACCATGCGCAGCTACAAGAATTTTTTTTTTTTAAGTGAGCATTTTGCCAGGTGTGGTGGTGGTGAACGCACATAATGCCAGCTACTTGGAAGACTGAGGCAGGCAGAGTGCAAGTTCAAGTCCAACCTGGGCAACTTAGTAAGACCCTGTCTCAACATAAAAAATAAAAATGGTTGGGGATGTAGCTTAGTGGTAGAAGTTTCCTGGGTTCAAATCATAAAACATAGTAAGCATCTTATTTGTAAGGTTGGAAATTATGAGTTAACTTAAACAAAAATCTTGGCAGAGATACAGGCCACTTCAGAGCAACCGCAGCAGCTGGTGGAGAAATGGAGATGCAGTCCTATTATGCCAAGCTCTTGGGGGAGTTGAATGAACAGCGGAAGAGGGACTTTTTCTGTGACTGCAGCATCATTGTGGAAGGGCGCATCTTTAAGGCTCACAGGAACATTTTGTTTGCTAACAGCGGCTACTTCCGAGCCCTGCTCATTCACTATATCCAGGACAGTGGCCGGCACAGCACCGCCTCCTTGGACATTGTCACCTCTGATGCCTTCTCCACCATCTTGGATTTCCTTTATTCCGGGAAGTTGGATTTATGTGGGGAGAATGTGATCGAAGTTATGTCAGCTGCCAGCTACCTGCAGATGAATGACGTGGTGAACTTCTGCAAGACATACATCAGGTCGTCCCTTGATATTTGCCGAAAGATGGAGAAGGAGGCTGCTGTGGCGGCAGCAGTGGCAGCGGCGGCGGCGGCGGCGGCAGCTGCAGCAGCTCATCAGGTTGACAGTGGAAGCCCCAGCTCAGGCAGGGAGGGGACCTCCTGTGGCACCAAGAGCTTGGTGTCCTCTCCAGCCAAGGGAGAAGAGAATGTGGACTGCACAAGAGAATCCCCTTGCGATGACTGTGGGGACTGCCACCCCTTGGAACTGGTGGTAAAAGACAACCAGGGTGGTGGCTCGGCTGATAGTGACTTCTCCACTCTGCCCAAACGGGTGGAACCCAAGGTGGAATTTGATGCCGCTGAAGTAGAGGTGGAGGTGGGCGCACAGCTGCAGCAGTTTGCTGCCCCGCTGAGTCTGGCCCACATGGAGGAAGCCTTGCCCAGCAGCCAGGCCATGGACTTGGCTTACAGTAACTACCACGTGAAGCAGTTCCTCGAGGCACTCTTGCGCAATGGTGCTGTCCAGAGCAAAGATGAGGCGGACCATCACTTCCCTCGGGGCTTGGAGGGAAGATCGGAAGGTGCAGGGGTAGCCATGAGTTCCATGATGGATGTCCAGACTGACTGGTATGGAGAGGACTCAGGTGAGCTCCATTAACATTCATCGTCTCTTCTGGTCATTTACATGTGCCTTCTGTGCCTTGTGTTCTTCCATCACCGTGAGCACCATCACCATTGTCTGTCACCATTACCACCACCACCATCGTTGCTGCCACTACCACCACGACCTGCTTCATTCAGGACAGTCACGTATCCGTGTTTTACCTTTACAACCAGACTACAGGCCTCCTTTGGTATACATGAGGGATTGGTTCCAGGACCCACTCAGAAAGCTCATAGAGCCCCGTGCTCAAGTCCCTTACATAAAATGATACAGTATTTGCCTATAACCTGTAAACATCCTCCACTATGCTTTAAATCATGTCTAGATTATGAATAATACCTAATATAATGTCAATGCTTTGTGAATAGTTGTTGTACTACATTGTTTAGGGAACAGTGACAGAAAAAATATGCACTTGTTCGGTATAGACACACTTTTTTCCCAAATATCTTCAATCCATGATTGGTTGAATCCATGGATACTGAGGGTGACTGTATAAGCATATTGAGGGCAATTTAGAGATACGGAAAGAAGCCCCTATTTTCCACTATCCAGCAGTGGAATCGTAGTTACATCACTGAATTTCCGAGTCTTTTGTCACATGTGAAATGGAAAGAACTGTTCCTACCCTGCCTTTCTCACAAGGTTGTTGTAAGGACCAGAAGAGAAGGCTGTCAGTATTTTTTCCTCACATAGGATACTGTGTTCTTTGGCAAAGATTTATACAGTGCCTGGCACTTAGCAAGCCCTTGGTATATATGAGTGGTTGAAGTGCTGTCTACTTGAGAATATTTTAAAAATAGTGTTAGCTTCATGGGAGTCAATTTTTCACATCCTTTGGTAGGTGAGTCTGCGTGTCTGTGTTTTGGCGCTAGAGCTGGAACCCATGGCCTCAGGCATGCTAAGCAAGTGCCCTATTACTGAGCTGCATCCCCAGCCCCACGCCATTGGTGCTTTCAGATAATTTGGTTGTTTTCTTGAGCAATTCTGAAAAATGAGTTCACATGGTTAACTCTTAGCAGGTAGAGCACTTGCAATCCATCTTATAGAAGACAGAAATAAACTTGGCTTCCACCTTACTGATGGAAGGTGGCTCTAGAACCTTAAGCCAAGAAAGTAATGAATCACCTTCCAGTTTGACCTTCAGTTTTAAACAGTGAAAATCTTTTAAATATGAGGAAATCAGTGTGACATTTATTCCTTACTCAATGACTGTCTTGATACTTGTTAATTTCATTTTTTTTTTTTTTTTTTTTTTAAAGCAAGAACACTATGTCTGATGAAAACTACACTTCAAAAACTTGAAAATGCTGCTTTTGGTCCTTCAAGTCTCTGGCTTAACCAGCATTTGGTTAAGACAGTGGCTGTTTCAGTGAACATACTGTGGAGACCGACCGTGACTGCCCTTTCACATCCATGAGACCCTCATAATCCCTCATGAATTTGGCAGAGGAAATGTGGAGAAAAGGGACTGGGAAGGGTATAGCGAACGTCCCAAATGCAGAACCCACAAGCAGGCAGTACAGCTTAAAATGGACACTTGGGTTGGCTTCATCCCACTCAGTGAAAAAACTCAAGAAGGCAGCTTGAGGGGATAAATGATTTCAGTGTCATGATTTTGCCCTCCGCCCCTCTTTCCATAAGCTCAGAGAGTATCTAGAAATAGTAATTTGGCTCTCTGCCACCTTCATTCAAGTCTGGTGTGTGGAAAGGCAGGTTTATAACTGCAGGGTGCTGTGGCTGTGCCTGTTGTCAGCCAGGTGTTGATTTCGTTCACATGACTCCAGAGTAAATTTATTCCAAGTGCCAAGGCATACAGTAGGATTGATTTGTTTGGTTATTCATTTATTTATTCCAATATTTAAGCATTTTCCTTGTGAAGACACGAAGATAAGTCAGACATGGATGCAGCCCTCAAAGAACCAATGGTGTCTTTAGAGGAAATAAGACAGATTTCAAAATGATGTCATCACTTCCTGGCACTGAGAGAGGCCTGTGTTCACAGTGGTCCACCAAGAGAATGGTTTCCTACTGGGAATTCTGGGACGTTTGGCAGACAAGGCATCCCAGAGTAAGAGGAGGAGACGCAGGGAGAAATTGATTGGACTCAGACCTGGGAAAACGTCAGTCTGAAGTGAGGCTTCATCTGTAGGACAGAGGAGTTTGGGGTAGTTTGTGAGCTTGGGATAGACCAGGTCTGTGCTTCAGGGACATTAATTTGACCTCAGCACAAGATGGTAAGGAGATGGGAGAACAGGGTAGGAAGACTGGGAGGTTGCTGCAGTAATTAGGAATCTGGACTGCTCATCCCTGACATAGCAGACGCTGTCAAAGCTAAGGTCCTCCTGTCATCTCCTCTCGGGACTCCTCAACCCCAGCTCTAGTACATCCCACCTCTTCTTGGAAAGTTCACCTATATTGGTTGCCTGCATTGTTTTGCTTCCTAGTGAAGATAGGACACTTAGGGAGTAAACTGGAAAGAGGATGTGGTGATTGTAAATTGTACAGATATCAGGGAATGTTCCAGAAAGAGGGAGAGCAAAGCACAAAGGCCCAGGTGCATGATCATGCTTCTGAGTGAACAAAAGGGACAGCACAGATGCTGGAGTGGCTTTAGTGGGCTGAGCAAGACTGAGAGTGTGAAAGGATGAGGCCCAGGAGGCCAGGTGAGGTCAGACTTTGCAGGTCATGGGAAGCCCTGTGGATTTTTTTTTTTTTTTTTTTGGTATCATGGATTGAAACCAGAGGCACTGAACCACTGATACACTGAGTCATGTCCCCACCTTTTTATTCTTTATTTTGAGACGGGGGTCTCGATAAGTTGCTTAGTTGCCTCACTTAAGTTGCTGAGGCTGACTTTGAACTTGTGGGATCCTCCTCCTCAGGTTCTCGAGTTGCTGGGAGCCAGGGCCACCACAGCTGGCAGGAGGTTTTCTTTTGATGTCTCTTTTTCTCAGTGAGTTAAGAAGCAAGAGCAGCAGCTGAAATTGAGCAGTAGGAGTTAGAGGTAGAGTTTTGAGCAAAGGAAAGGAGTCAGATAGCCATTGAGGAAAGTGGAAGAGTGAATGGACCAGGGAAATGGTTAGGATGCCAATGGATCTTATGAGGTTAGTGTCATGGATTTACAATGAGACCAGAAGTAGGCCGGATGGCCCAGGACTGTAATCCCAGCTATTTGGGAGGCTGAGGCAGGAGGATGCAAGTTTGAGGCCAGCCTCGGCAATTTAGCAAGACCTTATCTCAAAATAAAACTTAAGGGCTGGGGATGTAGCTCAGTTGGTAGAGTGCTTCCCTCACATGCACTAAAGCTATGGGTTCAATCCCTAGTACAAAAAAAAAAAAAAAAAAAATTAAAAAGGGGCTGGGGATATAGCTCTGGGTTCAGTCCCCAGTACCACAAAACAAACAAACCAACAACAAAAAATGAAATTAGAACACACAGTTGTATATTTTTCTCTGTTGGTATCAAGTTACTTTGTTCCAGGTGTGGACTAGGCAGAGAGTACTGGGGTCATGATTCTCATTACTGACTGTGCATTAAATTGGAGGAGCACTTTAAAATATGATGGTAGCCAGACTCAGTGGTGCATGACTGTGATCCCAGTGACTTGGGAGACTGAGGCAGGAGGATCGCAAGTTTGAGGCCAGCCTCAGCCACTTAGTGAGGCCTTCTCTCAAGATAAAACATAAAAAGAGCTAGAGATATAGTTCAGTGGTTAAGCACTCCTGGATTCAATTCCCAGTTATCCCCCCCCCCCCCCCCCAAAAAAAAAAAAAGATTCTGGACTGTGTAGCTCAATGATAGAGCACTTGCCTAGCATGTGTGAACCCTGGGTTTGATCCCCAGGACCACAAAAAAAAAAAAAAGATTCTCAGGCTCCATACCCCACCCATTATCCTGTTGTGGGGACTGGACATCAGTATATCTTTAAGTTTTCCAGGTAATTCTAATATGCAGGCGGAGTTGCATCCTATGATCTATCTATTGGTTGTCTAGGATCAGGGCGCTGAGGTGGGTAGAGAACAAAGGTTTGGAGAAGAGGAGAGGAGGTCAAGGGACAGAAAGGCCAGAGTATTATAGGGGTGGTTGTCAGTATTCACACCAAGAATTATGCCAAGAGTTGCTGAAGCCACATGATGGCATCTCTAAGGAATGGGATGGCCTAGGACCAGGGTGTCCCTAATAGGGAGGGGCAGCAGTGGGATCATCTGATGATAAGAGCTTCAAAAGATCTTAGGGTTTAGGGAAGGAGGGAGAGACCTCCAAGGTGGAGGTCAGGCAAGGTTGATTTTTGGTGTAGCCTCTCTTCCCTGTTTGCAGATGGTGGCTTCCCACCTGTCTTCACAGGGCCTCTTGTGTGCTTTAGGGTAGGGAGGGGAGACTGGGATAAGGAGGAGAGAGAGACTGAGAGATGAGTTCTTTCTGGTGTCTTCTCTTAGAGGGCCTCCAGTCCTATCATTTAAGCACCACCCTTATGAACTCTTTTAACATTAATTAACTCCTTAAATGCCTTTTCTCCAAATATAGTCAGCTTAGGGGTTAAGCCTTTAAAGTATGAATTTGTGGGGGGACAATTCAGTGCCTAAGAGGTCTCGCTTCTCACCATCTCAAAATGAAATCAAACAGAATAGACAGTACCAGAGGGAGTAGGTTTCAGGAAGCGTCCTCGGCTCCGTATCAAGGCCTGTGTGTCCGAGGTCGTATTTCTGACCGAGTCACAGAGAAGTGTGGGCTGTGTCTCTCTAGTGGTTCCTGCAACCTAATGTCAGAAGCCCACTTCACCGTCCGATTGACTGGGAGCCAGAGTTGGAGTTAGACCAGTGTCTTGCTATCTTCCCTCACTGTGCTGGTGGAATCCCCAAGCCCAGGACCTCGTCCATCAGAGGGTGGCCAGGGTTGTGACCGCTTATGGTACAGCTAAATCAATCCATTGGGTTCTACAGGTGATGTGTTGGTGGTCCCCATCAAGCTGCACAAGTGTCCTTTCTGCCCTTACACTGCCAAACAGAAGGGCATCCTCAAGCGGCACATCCGCTCGCACACTGGCGAGCGGCCCTACCCCTGCGAGACCTGCGGCAAGCGGTTCACCAGGCAGGAGCACCTGCGGAGCCACGCCCTGAGCGTAAGTGTCCGGGTCTGCAGTGCTCGCCCCGCAGGGCAAGGGTGAAGCTCCGTGCCTTTCACTTCTGTCCTCTGGGGTATTCTCAGAGAATTTTAAACATATTTCTCCTACTGAATTAAAGCTGGGCTGCTAGCACTTAGAGAAAACTGAAGTAGATGGTAACAGATTGGCTTTCTTTTCTTTTTTTTTTTTTTTTTTTCTTTCTTTCTCCTTTCCTTTTTTTTTTTTTTTTTTTTTAGTACTGGGAATTGAACCCCGGGGCACTTTGTCACTCCCACATCCCCATTGTCACTCCCACATCCCCATTAGGGCCTTGCCAAACAGACGAGTTTTCTAGAGGGAGAGTCAAGGAAGCTTAGATCCTGCTCAGGAATGGTTGTCATAAGGCAGAGAACAGCAGGACTTGGAAGGGAAGCATGGGTCTTCCCACTGGTGTGATGCCAGAGATGAGCTGCATCCTCAGTTTTCCCTGGGGATGGGGAGGGGCGGGTTGCCATTCATAATACTACCTATAGGCAGCTTCAGCCCTGAGGGACTTCTTTTCTATCTAGCTGCCCTTGGGATTCTATTTTCATGAGAGTTGCTGATTCCTACTAGCCATGGAGCATTCTAGCCATTTAGAATGTCTTTGCATTTATGATCATCTTTGAGCAAGGCCATTAATCTTTGGAAAAGTCAATATAGGACCAGGGAATGTAGTTCAGTGGTAGAGTGCTTGCCTAGCATGCACAAGGACCTAGGTTCAATCCCCAGCACTGGCGAGGGGGGGGGGATTTAGGACCAGGGTTGTAGCTCAGTGTTAGAGCACATGCCTAGCAAATATGAAGCCCTGCATTCCAGCACTAACAACAAAAAAAAAAAAGAATGCGAAAACCCACAGAATGAGATAAAATCTTTGCAAGGCACATGTCTGATAAGGGTCAGAAAAATTTAAAGAACTCTTACAGTGAAATAATAAAAAGGCATAATTTAGTTAAACATGTTCAAAGAATTTGAGTAGGTATTTCTCCAAGAAAAAATATGCAAATGGCCAATAAGCATCTGTAAAGATGCTTACCTTTATTACTCATAGGGTAAATGTAAATCAAAGCCATCATGAGATGCCATTTCACACCCACTAGGATGCTATCTATTGTTGTTGGTTGACCTTATCAACTTCTCTTGTCCCTCCTGCTTGTGTGTATCCTTGTGTGTATCCAGAAGTCTCTAAAAGAGAGGCTCTGATTGGTTCTCAGAGTCCCTGGAGTCCCTGTAGAGTGCACACATTAGAAAGGTATTTCCTTATTCAGAGGAACTGCTACCCTTGGAATGAGGTGTGGAGTAGGAGATCAGGTTGTCTTCTAGGATGTAAAACTCTTCTCATAAGGAAGCGATGCATTTATCAATGAGAAAGTCAAAGGTGAAGCATCTGCTGGCACATCTGGAGAATACACTGTCTACTCTAGCTTCTGCCTCCTTAATAATGGAACAGCCCAAGGTGCATTTAAAAAAATGTCTAACCACAGTGGCACATACCTGTTGTCTCAGCTAATTGGGAAGCTGAGGCATAAGGATGGCAAATTCAATGCCATCCTGAGCAACTTAGCAAGACCCTGCCTCAAATTTTAAAAAGATAAATAAAAAGAGCAAGGATGCAACTCAGTGGTGAAGTGCTTTCCTAGCATGTGCAAGTCCCTGGGTTCAATCCCCAGTACAAAAAAAAAAAAAAAAGTCTAAAATCCTTATCAGTTTCACTGAATGCCCTTTATGTGCCAAGAACTAGGGATCCAGTAGTGAATGAGATAGCTTCTGTCCCTTCCCTTGGAGCCTACAGTCTAGTGAATTTTACCAGTGATTTGTGAGGCATACAACAAAGGAAGAAGCATAGGTGAGAATATATAGTTGGGGAACCGAAGCTGACCCAGAGCATCGGGGACAACTTCCTTGAAAGGCATTAAAGAGGGGTGAGGGACTGGGATGGGAAGTGGGGAACACTCCACAAACGTCCAGTGGTCCTGGGGTGGAAAGGACCTCGGTGAGACTGAGACTATGCGGAGAAAGCAAGAGGGAGAAGACACAAAATGAGGCCAGAGGGTCAGGCAGGGGCCAGACACAGGGGCCTGTGGACCATAGCTCAGCCCCTTTTCTGTGATGTTTGCCGTGTCTTTTTGTGATCACAGGTGCACAGATCCAACCGCCCAATCATCTGCAAGGGCTGCAGAAGAACCTTCACGAGCCACCTCTCTCAGGGGCTGCGGCGCTTTGGGCTGTGTGACAGCTGTACCTGTGTTACAGACACTCACGATGACGATGACGATTTGATGCCCATCAACCTTAGCCTGGTGGAGGCGTCCTCTGAAAGCCAAGAGAAGAGTGACACAGACAATGACTGGCCAATCTACGTGGAGTCTGGCGAGGAGAATGACCCAGCCGGAGAAGATTCTGATGACAAACCACTAATTCGGCCCAACGTATCCGACCGGGAGACACTGACATAGCAATAAGTGGGTGGGGAAGACATCTTAGGATGTTTTCTTGCTCCTTCTGTGGTGAAAGCCACCGTTTGTTCAATTTTGTGCAACCCTGGGAGAAACTTTTTTTTTTTTTCATTGTTACTATAGTTGCATTTTTGTTAGGCTGCTATGGCAGAGGCTGAATTTTGTGACTTAAAAGACTATAGCTTTTCAGTGTGGTACTCTCCGTTTCTGAGGGCTTTTCTGACCATTCCTTAATTCTGAATGAATTGAGGTTGGCCCAGAGGTTTCCTGTGTTTCCTGCTGGGCATCCATCCTCTGATTAGGAAGAAAATAAGAAAGTCCAAATGCTTGTTTTCACATTGTTCCAATCTTCTGCATCCCTTTCTTCTCTCTCTCTCTTTTTTTTTTTTTCTCTTTCTGTGTGGTGCTGGGGTTTGAACCCAGGGCCTTGTGCATGTGAGGCAAGCACTCTACCAACTGAGCTATAGCCCCAGCCCCTGCATCCCTTTTTAAACATCCTTTTTCTCTGCAAAGGTGGTCAAGAATATATTAAGTTTTGGGATCAGTCTTCCTTTTGTCAAGCCTGTCCTAATGAATTCCACATTTTAATTTTCTGGCAATGTATTAAACGGAAAATGTCTTTGATATGAAATAGGCTGACTGCATGATCATAAAAGATACTCCAAAACTACAATCTTAAAGACTGGGGGTATTTACGTGCAGACAAGCCTGGAAATGAACTGAAAGGTTCATTAGGGCTTCCCACTTGCCCAGTTGAATTATATTTTGTAATATTTTATTTTCTAATTCCCAAGAAGAGAGCTGTGAGCCAGGGCTGGGTGGTTTCCCTGTCTGGTTTGGTATTCAGTGATTCTACACACACGAATAACCTGTTCTAAGATCATAACACAAGTTACTTGGGCAAAACTCAAAGTGCTGCCCTACTTGTTCCAGCCATTTCCAAGGGACATCGCTGTGTAACACAGAAATGTAGCCAGCTATGACATTCTTTTATTTAGTTTATGCCCAGAACTTTAGTTGGAAGGAAAGTATGAGTCCATCTAAACACGTTCGATTACTGAATCATTTTTACCTTTTAAAAGACCCTCTCAAAAGAAGAAAAAGTTAATTGAAGAGATTTCTAAACCAATCTGCTTTTCATCCACTCTGCAGCTATACAATCATTCTAACAAAAGAGGCTGGACATCTTTAAAGATGAGAGAGAGCATACGCTTTAGGAGATACTAGGGACGAAGGATGTACTTGAAGGCACTTTCAAATTTTGTCTTATATTAAAGTATCCAAAATGGATTTTAAAAGAAATCCCTAATTTGTCTTCCTTTAATTTTCATACAGTGTTTTTCAAAAAGTGGTAAAATCCCTTTTTATGATTCTGGAACAAAGACAAAAAAAATCAAGAGCATTATAAATCAGCTTGTAGGAGTTGGTCTAGTTCTTGAGGGGTTAAAGAGTTTTCTGTTTTTCTTGTTGTTTGTATGTTTGTGGTGCTGGGCATTGAACCCAGGGCCTCTTGCATGCTAAACAAACACAGGAATTAAGAGTCAGGAATTAAGAGTAAGCATATAGATTTTTAAAATTATTATTATTTTTATTATTTTTTTTAGGGTTCAGGGATTGTACTCAGGGTGCTTTACCACTGAGCCACATCCCCAGCCCTTTTTATATTTTATTTTGAGACAGGGTTTCCATAAGTTGCTTAGGGCCCAGCTAAATTGCTGAGACTGACTTTAAACTCACAATCCTCCTGCCTCAGCCTCCCGAGTCACTGGGATTATAAGCATGCACAACCAAGCCCAGCTAGAAACTTTTATGATATTTTGATGTTGCTGTGACATCCACACATGTGATCAGTGGCCTATTTTTTAACAGGGTATGGGCCAACTCAGGCATGGCCAGCTGCAAGCATACTATACAAAGACTGGATACCAGGCCATACAGGAGGATCATGTACTGGTCTGCAGAAGATTGGAAATTTAAAAACCGGTCTTTCACCACAACTTGTTGGAAAAATGGTTGTTCTAGATCAAGAGTTACACATTGAAAATTATTAGGGACCAGAAACACTTCTTATCTGAAATGGAAATATTAACTGTAATTTCAAAAAAGGGATCTTAGCAAAAGAAAACTTAGATGGATATTTAGACTTGTTTTGGCTGGCCTTGAACTCAGGATCCTCCAGCCTTAGCCTTCCAAACAACTGAGATTACAGGTGTGTACTATCACACTCAGTTTATTTCTGATGTTTTAATACTATTCTACCTCACAGATGAACTTCTGTCGGCCTTTCCTGGAAGAGCCATGATTCTCTTCAGTGGTCTTGTAACCTATTCATATCATTGGGTAAAATTTCATTGTAAGACATTGATTTTCAGTCAGGGGTGGTTTTTCCCCACAGAGGACGTTTGGCAATGTCCAGAGTTGTTTTTGTCCAGGGTGCTGCTGGCATCTAGTAAAGACCAGGAGTACTACTGAACATCCTATAATGTGTAGGACAGTGACCTCACAACAAAGAATCATCTAGTTTAAGACGTCAGTAGTACCAAGGTTGAAAAACCATATGTTTTAGTCAGATTGCTATTGCTGTGATATAATACCAAGGAAAACGTAAAAGGAGGAAAGGTTTATCTTGACTCACATTTTGGAGATTTTAGTTCATGGTCACTTGACTCTGTTGTTTCTGGGCCTAGGATGAGGCAGAACATCATGGTTGGAGGGTGTGGTAGAGCAAAGCTCTTCACCTCATGGCTACCAGGAAGCAAAGAGAGAGAAGAGGAAGTTACAAGGAACAAAAACATAGCCTTTAAGGGCATACCAACCCCCTGCCAGGACCTACTTCCTCCAGGTAGGCCCCACTTCCTAGTTTTTTACCACTTCCCAACAGCCTATTAAATTACGAACCCATCAATGAATTAACACATTTAGGTAGTTAGAGTTCTTATAATTCGATTACCTTCCAAAGGTCCCACTTCTGAATACTTTGCCTTGGGGACCAAGGCTTCAACACATGAGCATTTGGGGGACATTTCAGATCCAAACCATAACACCCTGCTGTAAGATATGGTTAAGACGTTTTTAAATGACCTTTAATGTGTGAACTTAATTTTGTGTTCTGTTACTGAGGCCAGATGGTTCACAGCTCGATTTAGATTTAGGATGCGGAAACTTAGAAATTCTGACTGATTCCTATACCCAGAACCATTGTCTCTGATCATTTCTCTTAAATTTTAAAGTAGCAGAATCATCGGGAGGAAAACAGAATGTGAAGCTTAATATCGAAATGATTCTCTTTCTTCCTAGGTGTCTCAGGTTGTGCCATAATCATAATGAATTAAGGTTTCATTCATGGAGTTGGTGGTTTTTTTTCCCCTTTTTGCAGGACTGGGGATGGAACCCAGTGCCTCACACATGGTAGTCAAGTGCTCTGCCACTGAGCCACAACCCCAGCCCATGGTGATAGTTTTATAATAAGTAAATTCATAGTTGAGCCCAACACGGACCATTAATAATAGCATTTATATTTTGGCATCTTCCTGGCACATTTAGTTCAAGTTCACAAAGGGGTATTTTTGTCTCACAATAGAAACATTGCATGGATGGGAACAGGATTCTTGTAATGGAATTCAAAAATGGCATTCTTAGGAAGTTGTTTCTCTTGGGGAATAGGGACCCCCTTGCCAAGTATTGGGAAAGAGTATCAATAAGACCCGTAACTATAATAATTAAGAATTGACACTGCTTATCATGGGTTCTTATCATTCGGCAAAAGGATGTAAATATTTTGGTGTCCACTAGTCTCTGCAGATTCTTTAAGGAAACTGCTGACCTAATTAATGATCTGCAAAATGTTGTGGAATTGAGTGTTCCGGTGGTTCGGGTGTTGTGATGGGTTTTTTGTTGCTCATTGATGTTGCAACAAACCCCACAGCGAGGAAGGCAATAGGTGGGGCTGCAGGCAACAATTCTGAGAGTAGTGGTAAGACTGCAGTGACCTTTGGTCCACAATCCATACTTTCATTGGCACCTCTAGGTTTGCTTGTGTGTCCCTTGTGCACTGAGAGTAGAATTATCTCTGTAAAGTCTCGCATAAGGGGCTAGGGAGGGGCAGAGGGTTGGGTGGGTGAGAAGTCCCTGTCTCCTGTTTTGAGCATTGCTGCTGTGCTTCCTGTTGTCCTTGGTCTCCGTGGCTTGCCTTGTGCTTTCATGTGATCACATGACCTTCTAACCCCAAAAGGGGCCCTTTATTTGGTTGCTTATGATGAACAATATTACCTTGATTTTTGCTGCTTTGTAGGTCTATCTTTCTGCTCTGTATTACTATGTTTCTCAGACCTTTCATTGTAGGGCCAGAAATTTGAATTGTTTTCTTCTAAAGATGCTTCAGTAGAGATAAATGAAACATTTGGTTTTTTTTTTTTAGTTTTTGGGTTTTTTTTTTTTTTTGGAGGGAGATAGGAGTAGTGTTCACATCATGATTGAATGACATAGAATCTTTACAACTGAAGGAGGACATCCATTTTGACCCTCTAGGGAGATAATTTTGCTACTGCCAATTCTTCATTAACAACTGTGGTTTTAGGGAGGTATTTCTTATATCCATCATTCAATTTTTGGACCTTGTCAGTAATATATTAAAAGTCCATGGAGGTTATGGTGGGGATTGTGTGCTTTGAGGAGGAAGGTTTAGAAGTGACAAGCTTGGGGATTTTTAGGGGCGGTATCAATTTGAAGATACATGTCTTGGTGACGTGTAATGGATATGGATTGTGTCGTGCAGTCTGTGAAGGGTATGGTCAGGATTTTCTTTGGAAGCAGGAAAAAACTACCAGACAGTTGCACATCTTTTAATATCACTCCATGGCTCCTGTGGAACCTCTACACACCACAAAGCCAAGCAAACGGTACTACAGTGCCTTCCAGGGGTCTCCTTAGGCTCAACTGAATGTTTAGAAACATTCAGAGTCATCAACTGCCACCCCTGGCATCATTGTCACTTACAAGACTATATAGAATGGGAAGCCCAGTTTGGCAGCAAGGCAGACCAGATGTTCTTCTATGGGAGTCCCTGTAGCTGTCCATGTGCAAGGAGCTCAGGTGCAAGGAGACGGATCAGGTGATCAGTATGGAGGCTGCCCCTGCTTAGAAGCTTCTCGTCCCATGGGATCAAAAATCTTAGAACAACATATATGTCTTAAACATTAGCCTCCAGGGTCTCCATGCCTGTTGCAAGAGTCACTACTTGGTAGTAGTGACAAGCCCAAAGCTGTGGCTTGTCCTCAGACTTTTCTAATTCTCCCAGCCTAGATGCAATTTACCACATAGGGGTCATTCTCCCATATGTAAGGTTGCCTAGAAACATAGTTGACAGATGACTCTATTACGTTGCCAGGCGAACAGAGCTAGAAAATTCAACCAAAGGTCAAAATCTCAGCAAAAGGGGAATAGATTTTGTTAATCCTTACCTAACAGTATATGGAGCAACTGCATGAAGATATTCCCCCTAATTCTTATAAAATAGAGCCAGAGGAGTTATCTGTGAGAATGTAGCCAACACCAACTCATTTTTCCTCACTTGAATAATATTCATTCTCTGTGCTTAGCTGCTTATGATTAATGTACTGTTTATAAATTGTACTGAGGTAGGTAGAAGAGTTGGCTAAACAGTTAAAATGGCCCCATGAAAATGTCATATATCCCTTGGTGCTATTCAGAGTCGGCAGGCATAGTATGTCATACTGTGGGGACATTATTAGATGGAAAATTTCTGAGGGTTTTATCAATCATACTTTGAGGGGAATCCGTGCTCCTCCAGGAACCAGAAGAGAGTAGGCTCTGGGACCCAGCCCTCACCGCTGAGTCATGTGTTGCTACTCTTGGCCCTTTGGGTTGCTCCTGGCACATCAGTAAGTGAGGACAGCTGGTATTTTTTCAGCAGTTAATCACAATTATTTACAGAGTCCTTACCATGGGCCGTTCACTATGGTGTCTTCAATGAACCCACACAATCCCTGCCTGGAAGGAGCTTGCGGTGTGTAATCAGGGAGACCAGCAACTAAGCAGTGACAATGCAGTGTGGGGCATGACACCTGGGACTCTAAGGCCTCCTTGTCTACGCTGCTGCTGTTGTGATCTTCCCATTCCGTAAACTTCTATTTATAAGCAATTTAAACAGTTTCTGAAACATCCTGCTTTTTCCAAACATGGTGGCTTTGGATGTTAAAGTGTTTAAATGAACTTTTATTCAGATGTATAAAAATAGTATACACATTTCAGAATCTCTCTAGTCTTTAGAAAATATGCACCAGATGCTATTGCTTTCTTATTTAAAAAAACAACTATATATAATGTGTGTGTATATATATTATTTGTCAATTAAAAATAAAATTAAAACAACAAATAACTTTCCATACTGTTGGTCTAGTGTAATAAAACAAAAGCATTACTTCTGTGACAAGCGGGAGGACCTGGTGGATTGGGTCTTGATTGGCTGTGAACTAGCTGATACTGCAGAATTCAGGATAGATGGAGGACAGGACCATTAAGTCACAGGATCTGAAAGCTGGAAGGAACACTAGAGATGGTCTCATGCAACTTCATTTTACCCTAGAAATGAAATGACTAGTTTCTAGTCCCCACACAGCTGGGTAAGATCAGAAACCAGGTCCTGACAGGCCAAAACTAGTAACAGGCATGTCTGGGTAGACAGGAGAGAACATCCACAGACAGCATTTGTTTCTTTGGTTACCTATTAGACCAGAATGTTGTTTGGGCCTGATATAATCAAATATGCCTTGTGTGATCAGGTCCTGCATTCTTGCTTAGACAGGGAGGGAGGGAGTCACAGGTTAAATATAGGATAGTTAATCTGATCTTTTTGTTCTGTAAAACCCATGCGTATCTACAACATAATGAGCATTGAACATACAAATAATGCAAATTGAAAATTCCATTGTTCAATTTTTAAATATATATCATTTATTTGATTCTACTATATTTATTTTATTTGTAAAATATTTCAAAAGTAGAAAAACTATCCAACATTTTCTTGAAATTACTTTTCCCAATATCTTTATATTTTATTTTATTTTGGTACTGGAGATTGAAAGAGGGGTGCTTTACTAATGAATTATATCTCCAGTCTTTTTTGGTTTTTATTTTGAGGCAGGGTCTTGATAAATTGCTTAGTGCCTCACTAAACTGTTCAAGGCTTACCTTGAACTTACAATTCTTCTGCTTCAGCCTCCTGGGAGGCTGGGATTACAGGCTGTGATTATAACCGATTTTTGAAATATAATTTGTGCATGATTCTGGGACTTTGACAAAGGACAATTTTATTTGAAACAGAAAACCACATATCTTTGGTTCAGTAGCCTATATACTATTTATGGTATTGAGTGACAATGTATTTTAGGTATATCTTTAGGTATATCTCCGTGGATTTCAATAAGTCTACAAAACTAGTTTTCACTAAAGCTCTGCAATGATATACAACAGTAATCAGTAAAACAGATTAGCTACTTTACAATCTAAAAATACCTAGAAATAGTGTTGCTGGCTATTAATAAAATATTTATCAAGTTTGAGATTTAAATTAATTTAAGGTCATCAAAGATGCAAATCATTTCTAATTTGGTTAAATCAACCTGGGGATAAACAGGAAATAGTCTTGAGCTAAATTTTCCTCTTGATTTGTATAAGACCAGATAGAGACAAGTTAAGAATGGAACAGCCTCAGCCAGATTCAAGAAAAAGTCTTTGGTTTCTTTATTACACATGCTGCTCTCAAAAACAAATGTAGGAGCTGAAGAAATAGCTTGTTTTGGAGATTGCTCGCTTAGCATGCGCAAGAGCTGTGGTTCCAATCCCCGGCCCCTCAGAGAGGACCAAAAAAAAAAAAGCAACAAAAACAAATGTATTTTTTGAACTTCCAGAATTTGAAACTGACCTAAGTTAGATAACTGCAGATTTGGGGATGGCTAAGGTCAAAACAGATACAACAGTTTCTGCAGAATGAATGAAAATAGGAAATTAAGGTTTGATCTTTTCACATGAATGAGTTAATAATACTTTCTACTTTAAGTTTTTCTCAGGGCCATTACTTTACATGACACCCTAAAGAGGAATTTTATGGAGAAGATTTTAGTGAAGGGGGCAAAACCCCACAAAATAAAGAGAACTATTAAATAGAGCTCTAAACAGAAGAAACTTCCATCAAATATGACCTCCCACCCCTATTCCATGGTGTTAGGGCCAACTCATTCTTTGTTTGAGACAGTTTCTGGGCAGAATAGCCCAACCAGCACATTTTAGATTCTGTACAGGAAGACAGACCACTGCTTGATGAATAGGTAATGACACTACATGAAAGGTAAGGCAGATGACATAAAAGTCACAGTAGGTGCAACCATTCTATTCTGAGTTCTGCAGCCAGTTTCCAACAACTCTTAGAAGAAAAACAGATGGAGCTGATCTGCCAAGTTTCCAAGTGGATCAGTTCACCTTACAAAGGCACCTGTCATAACTGCTATTAAACTAAGAAGCCAAGATTATTGGCAATAATCTTGAACGTTAAAACAATAGATACTTATTCTTTTTTTAAGAAGTGGAAAATGTGCTTTTTGGAACTGAATTGGTCTTCATGTTCAAGTGGCTATGTAATAGGTCTGTTGATAGTGTCCAGTGCTGTCCAGGTTGTGGGTAGTTTTGCTGTTTTCACTTTTTTATATATAAAGAACTAAAACCAAGAAAGAATAAAGTAATAAATTAGTGTATGTAATCTATATGATCTAAATTTGAATGATTTCTGTTGTCTTTGCATTCCATTTTTAATACAAATCTTTAAAATGTGCATATTTCTGTTTTATAAATCATTACTGCTTAAACAACAGTTTCAAATATTTCTCTTTGGAAGACAGGAAGTTGGTTCCATTTCAGCAATGTAATTGATATAATTTTACATTCTTTTAAATGTTGAGACTGGGTTTATTTAAGATTAGCTGGGCTTACTGCCTACTCTTGAGAAAAATATTTATAGCCTGTATATTTTTTTAAAAAAAGATTCCCCATAACAATATAAAACTGCTAACACTAAATACACTCTCCATCTGTTTAAAGACTCATTAACTTCATTTAGTAATAGAAAAAAAAAAGTTACTAGCTAGAACAGGGGTTAGACCAAATTATACTTAATGCCTGGTTTTTATAAAGTTTTATTGGAAAACAGGCACATCTGTTCCTTTCTCTGTTACATATGCCAGCTTTTGCATGCAATGAGAAAGTTCTGTGGCTGTGACAGATATCTATTATGCACAAAGCCTGAAATGTTTACTAAAATGTTACTTAAAAGAGTTTGCCCACCTGTGATCCAGAATGTTGGTAAGGACAGGGGATCTGTGACTCCTCCAGGGACTATGCAGGTAAAATAGTTTTCTGCTTCAGACCAGTCTGTGAGCATCACTAGGATTTAAGTCTGTCTGGTATGTATGTATGAGGGTCAGTGGAGAGGCACAGCTGATCTATGTGGAGTTTGGGGTCGGGGGAGTTGTTGGGACTATCTGGATCCAAAGATGATCACTTGGATTTTGTTCCAAGGAAGTGTACCTGAGCCTTCAGTGTGAGAGCTACAGGCACAGATTGAAAGAACATGACGTATAATCTTGGTGAGATGCTGGAGTTCAACTGCACTGCTTTGAACACCTGCCGCCAGGTAGGAGGCTAGGGGCACTCAGCTGCCCTTTGCAACACTACCTGTTCTTTGTGTATTCTAAGCGCTCTGTGGCTCCACAGGCAGTGGCAGGGAGGTGAAGTGAACTGGACGGGCTCTAATACTGGAGGCACCTTGGCTCTCAGCTTTCCCAGACACCTCCAACTCAGCAGCAGACATCCTGAGGGACTCCAGAGCAACTGTCTTGGCCAGGGCACTTTCAGCTGTCAGGAACAGACACTCAAAGCAAGCTGAAGGCAACAGACCTCCAAGTGTGGTCTCAGAATCAACAGCATCAGTGTCATCTCGGGGGATTCTGAGGCAAACTAAAGTTTGAGGGCAGTTTTAAGAAGATTTGTTAAAATGCATAACTTGATGAATATTCTAGAGAGGAAATCAGCAGATCACCTGAAATTAGAAAAGAAGGACTGAGGCTGCTCCTGGTGGGTCATGTTCCTTGTCCAGTTTCCTTGCCTGCTTTTCATGCAGCACTTAGACCAGTTTGCTTCTGCCCATGCACCAGTTCGAAATGACAACCCAGCCCTGACGTGGCCACTCTCCTGTCCTTCAGTTAAAATCTTCCAGAGGGAAACAACTCAATTTCTGCCTAAAAGAGAAGGGGTTCCCTCAGATCACACAGCACACTTGGGTCGGGCAGCTGGTGACTCTAAATGGGGATAGGGGCATTCTTGGAAATTGGGGCTGAGTAGAAAAGTATGATACGTCCCCTGAGCAGGGGCCCTGGAGGAAACAAGAATGTTGACCTCTCCTAGATCAAGGAAATCATGGCAAGCAGGATGTTTTGGAAGACACAGGTGATATTGATGTTAGAGCTCAAAGACTGGGTTCTTTTTCCCTCTGGGAATTGTGGAACCAACAGCAAGACCAAGCACCAACTGAGCAGTGAGGGAGACTTTATTGTTGGACGGGAATAGGAGAAATGGGAGGTGAACTCACAGTTCAATCTCTCCCCATCGGGAGTGAGGAGGTTATAGATACATGGTGAAAGAAATGAGGGGAGGGATAGGCTAATAAAGGGGAAGAGTTTTCTTTTATTAATGAAGTTAGAGGTGGTCTGGAGCTCACTCTGGCAGTCATCTTAGATACACTAGTTCCAGTTTGTCCACCTGAACAGCAACTGCTTCCTTCAGCCGTTTTGTCCTCAAAGATAAGCAAGATTAGGGAAGGGTAAAAATACAGGAAGGCCACCCAGACTGTACAAGACCAGGGCAAGGTAACAGTACACCTCCAGGAGTCCCACACTTAATGGGGGAAACCTGCAAGTAGTTATAGGGGTTTTTATTAGAAGGGGAGCAAAAGTCTTTAGTTGTATACCCAAAAGAACTCAATTTGTGGGCTGGGGAGATAACCCAGTTGGTAGAGTGCTTGCTTTGCAAGCACGAGGCCCTGAGTTTGATCCCCAGTACCTCAAAAAAAAAAAAAAAGAACAATTTGTAAATGTTGAGAACAGGGTGATATCTGTGCAGCTAACTGTCTTAATCACCAGGATGCAGGCAGTTGCGACTGCACCCTCAAGAGCCAATACAGCACAAACAGGACTGCTGGGCCCCCGTACTTATTGAGGTTGTTAAGAGATATTTGTCTGAGGAATGTGTAGCTGCCTAGAAACCTTATCTATCAAGGACGGGGGCCTAACCCCGACTCATCTCCTGCATAGTTCACCCCTTCCCTCCTCCCTAGGACCGTTCAGTTCTGGTGGGACCCAATGAGAATCAAATAGATTGGCAGGACCCAACCAGAGAAGGACTAATGTTTACCTGTTCAAATGTTAACCAATAACGTACAGGTCTTTGTGTGTGAATGCTTGGAAATCTCTTAAATAGAGGGCTTTCTCGCCCCTCCGGGCGCTCCCTCCCCCCATCCATTGTATCGGTCTGAGGGGCTGGTTGCAGTCCAGGCTTGAGCTTGCTTTAATAAAACCTCGTTGTGTGATTTGCATTACCGTGTGTGTTCACTTTGACTCTCCGGGGATTAGTCGGAATGGGACCCTAACAGTAAACAGGTGTTCAAACAAAACCTTGAATGCAACCAATCAATAATAGTTTTATTCGCAAGAGCCAAAAGGTAAAACCACCCAATGTCCATCAACTGATGAACGGATAAACCCCATGTGGTATATGCATACAGTGGAATATTATACAGCCATTAAAAGAATAAAATTTTGATACAACAGTACATCCTGGATGAACTAAGTTTCATGTGAAAGCAGCTGCTTTCAAAGGGCCATATTTGGTTGATTTCCATTTATATGAAATATCCAGAGTAGTCAAGTTCATAGAAACAAAAAACTGAGTGGTGACTGCCAGGAGCTGGGGGAGGGGAGAATGCAGAATTGATATAAAATGGAAGAAACATGAAAAAAGATAGGTAGGATGGAGACAAAAGGAAGGAAAAGAAGACTGTAACTTGAAGATGAAAACCTTATGCTCAAGTTTCTCATCTCTCTGCCCTGGAGGTAGTTCCCTCTCCCAGGTCTGTTTCCCCCACATTTCTAGGAAGTCTACAACTCATAATCTTAAAGTTACTGTGGAAATTGCTCTGTGCACTGTTAATCAGCCCTCTAATACATGCATTTTCCCTAATGTTAGCTGTTGCTCATATAAAGGAGAAGACATCAACTAAAGGAACCTGAGAACTGTTAGACCACCACAAGCAATCTTGTCATCGCCAGACTGTTGTCATCCTCACACGCCCGCCCCTCACCAAATTCCCTTTCAAGGAAGAGCCTGGGAACTCTGTATCTGACCTACTCCTTACTTCTAGTGAATGCATACGCCCCACTTTCCTAAATAAATCTGTGCCTCAGTATCTGACCCATGCTGAAATTATTTTCCTACATGTGCGTCAAGGATCCCAATCTCCCAAGATGAGATCGCCTTTCTGGGACCTCCTAGAGAGGCGACCTGCTCAGAGAACCACCTCCTGCGACAGAATGACTGCCAGTGGGTAACAGTTTCCCTTTGGGGTGATGAAAAGTTCTGGAACTAGTGTTGGTGGTTGCCCAAGACTATCAATGTATTTAATGTCAATGAATACTTCAAGATGATAAAACTTTAGGGAATACATATTTCACCACATCAAGGGCAAGAAAAGCCTTGCCGGCATGGCGCGCGCGACTCTAATCCCAACTACTCGGAATCTGAGGCAGAAGGATCGCACATTCGAAGTAAAATAAGGGCTGGGGAGGGTGGATCAGTGGCTGAGCGTTCCTGGGTTCCCCAGGACCGCGGGAGCGGCAGGATCCAGCTCCTGCTGCTGGGGCTCCCGGAGGACCCCAGGAGCGTGGCAGGTATATTGGTGGCTGTGGTGATGCGCCGCCCGCGGGCGTCGCCGGCCGGAGAGCGGCGGGAGGCGCAGAGGCCCGCGGGCGCCATTTGCAGCAGGGGCGCAGCGCGGCGGTGGCACGCGGCTCCAAGGGCTGGGGACCGTCACAAAGCAGGCGCGGGCGGCGGCAGGCACTGGCTCCGGGACGCCCCTGCCGGTGCCCGCGGGCGTCTTCCGCCCGCCAGCCGGCCAGGCTTGCGCGCCCGGGAGGAGCTGTGGGACAATAACTGGGCCCGGCCCAAGGGCGGGAAGGCGCGCGGAGCCTCCTGGCGGAAGCGGCAGGGGACGGTGCGGGGCGTGTCTGGAGCCGTCGGGCGCCCAGCACGCGGAGGGGCGGCGGCGGCCGGGCTCGGTCTGCAGTCGGGGCGCGCGGGGCGCCAGCTAGTTTGCAGAATCTGGTTGGGTGGGCTCGAGTTGGTCTTGGGTAGATTCGGTTTTGCATCTTGGTCAGAACTTCCAGAAATGATGCTGTGGTCTTCGCACCGCAACGTGTCAAGTGGCACGCAATTTCGATCTGTCAGTTTTCATCTCATTACTGGTGACCCGCTTTTATCTTTGATTAAAATGACGCCTGAGCCGGGCGCGGTGGCGCACGCCTGTAATCCAGCAACCCCGGAAGCTGAAGCAGGAAGATCGCAAGTTCAAGTTCAGCCTCAGCAATTTAGCGAGGCCCTAAGCAATTTATAGAGACCCTAATAAAAATAAAAGTGACTCAGTGTTCAAGCGCCCCTGGGTTCAATCCCTGGAAAAAAAAAAAAAAAAAAAAAAAAAAAAAAAAAGTTGACTTCTTGGTACTGGGGATTGAACCCAGGGCCATGTGCTTATGAGGTAAGCACTCTACCAACTGAGCTATACCCCCCAGCCCTAAAAAGTATTTTGTACATAAATTTTGTTCCTCATCAAACTTTTAAAGTTGTATTCATATATTTAGTTTTTTATATCATGTGGACTCATGGTTTCTTGTTTTATTTATTGACTTGTAATCCATTGCTGCCTTTTATTTTAATTCTCAAATTGTCATAGGTCTGGCCCATGGAAGCTCTCTCAAGCCAACTTCTGTGTACATTTCACATGTCCCTATTCTGTGAATACTTCCTTCCTTCTGGATACACATTGTCTCAAGGTTCATCTTGTATTTTTTCCTGTCCATCCTTGGAATCAGTACTCTCCAAGGAGCCCTGGTTCTATTTAGTAGAAAGCTGTTAATTTAGAAACCAAGATCTGGATGCTAGGGGTGCTCGTTGCTTTTGAAGTGTTGCTGCTTTCAGGCCCTCTCTGCAGACACTTTCATTCATAGACAGATAGATAGGCTGATAAAGAGTGATTAGATCGAATGATATACAGTGACAAATATAGAGAGTGACGAGATAGTTAATTCCAGTTGCAATACAATACCTTAGAATTAATTCTCCTTTCCTCATTCTCCATGATTTTTGGCTTAGGTACTCTTTTTTTAAAAAATATTTTTAGTCGTAGACACAATAACCTTTATTTTATTTATTTCATGTGGTGCTGAGGATGAACCTAGTGCTTCACACATGCTAAGCAAATGCTCTACAACTGAGCTACAGCCCAGCCCTGGCTTAGGTACTCTTAAGGTGAACACTACCACATTTATTTTTTATTTCCATTGTTACAGTAAAATTTTTTCATCGATAAAATTTGAAACTACCAAAAAGTAAACGGAGGAAAATCAACCCTAACCTCAGCATAAAAATATAACTACACTTTGGTAGAGTTCATGTCAACTTTTTTTTTTTTTTTTTTTTTTTACATATAGTGCACTCATTTTTTCTCTTTCTCTCCCTTTCTCATTTGAAACCATCCTGTAAATGCAGTTTTGAAGCCTGCTTTTTTATTTTCATTCAATTTTTCAGGGGTAGGCAAATTACAGCTCATAGGCCAAGCTTCATGCATTGCTGGTTTTTGTACCCCTGTGAACTAAAATTTGTTTTTAAATTTTAAATGATTGAAAATTAAAAGAATAGTAATATTTTGTGATGTGAAAATTACATGAAATTTCAGATTTAAGTGTCTGTGAGTGTTAAGCTTGGTTGGTACTAGTCACATGTATTTATTTATATGTTGTCTATGGTTGTTTTTTGTTACAAAAGCAGAGTTGAGGGCTAGGGGTGTGGCTCGCTGGCAGAGTGCTTGCCTGTCACGTGCAAGGCAATGGGTTCAATCCCTAGTACCACAAAAAAAAACACAGTTGAGTAATTGTAAAGGAGACCAAAGGCTCCTTTGTAAAGGAGACCAAAGGAGCCTGCAAAGGCTAAAATACTATTTGGTGCCTTACAGAAAAAGTTTGCCAACCCTTGCAATATTGTATTTTAATCACATTAGTAAGCTGGCGCTTAATCTGTGTTTTGAAACATTATGAGAGTGATAACACAACAAATCTGAGCACTTTTCAGGTGCTCAGTAAATGCCACCAGTAATGGATTTCTACCAAATAATTCAGGAAGGGAAGGAAAGAGAAAAAAGACAAAGAGGAAAAGGGATAGTTTTTAGATAGTTCTGTTTTCTGGCATCTGCTGAACTTGTTCCCAATCAGTACCCAAAAAATGTCTTCTTATCAGTTGTTAAAAAGAAAGATGGGGGTTGGGGATGTAGCTCAATGCTAGTGCTTGCCTAGCATGAAAGAGGCCCTGGGTTTGATCCCCAGCACTGAAAAAACAAACAAACTGCAAACACACAAACATCTTTTGTACACACACCTTTTATCAATCTTCAGTGGCTAAAATAGTAGCTTCTTAAATGTTCTTTTAAACTGGGTGCAGTGGGTGCTGCACATCTGTAATCCCAGCGGCTCTGGAGGCTGAGGCAGGAGGATCAAAAGTTCAAAGCCAGCCTGAACAACTTAGCGAGGCACTTAGCAACTCAGTGAGACCCTGTCTCTAATAAAATACTTTAAAAAGGACTGAGGATGTGGTTCAGTGGTTGAACACCCCTGGGTTCAATCCCCAGAACCCCCCCCCCAAAAAAAAAAAGTTATTTGGGACCAAAATAGGCACATTGCTACCAAGTTAGAAGTACATCTCATTTTAGCTAGATATTCCACCTTAGCATTGCAGAAGCTCCATTTTTAAACTGGCTCCATCACAAGTTGGGAAGGTGGAGGGGAGCTAGAGTAGGAGAGGCCACTCTTGTCCCTCCTCTGCCTCCAGCCATGTGGTCTGAGCAGGGATAAATGCAGAGATACCTCCTATTTAGATATTTGATGAAAGAACAATTATTAATTTATTATTTTTATTATTTATATTTGTAGTTTTGAAAGTGGCAAGAAATTATTTCAATACTTCTCTTATTGAAAGGGGAGGCCATTATACCTTTCCTTTGAATCTGGGTGGATTTGGTGACCACTGTCCCCTATAACGTGGCAGAAGCAATAAGTGACATCAGAAGCTAGGAAAGACCACGCACTCTCCACCTAACTCTCTTGGAACACTGGCTTTGGGAACATTCCTTCAGGGTTTGCTCTTCCATGGAACCCAGCTGCTGTGCAGTGAAAGGTCACATGGAGAGGCCACATACAGGTGCCCTGTAAGAGGCCCAGATGAGCTGAGTGAAGAAGCACAGATGTTTGTCAGATGAGGGGCCAAGCCATGGTGGAGCAAAGAAAAACATTCTCTGCTGTGCCCCTGAAGAGTTCTTCAACCACCCCAGTGGCCTGGGAGGCTGAGGCAGGAACATCTCGTGTTCAAAGTCAGCCTCAGCAACTTAGCGAAGCCCTAAGCAACCCTGTCTCTAAATAAAATATAAAAAAGAGCTGGGGATGTGGCTCAGTGGTTAAGCGCCCCTAGGTTCAATTCTGGGTACCAAAAAAAAAAAAAAAAAAAAAAAGAATTCCTCAGTCAGTGGTAGAATGCAGAATGCATAGCCCTGAGTTTAATTCCCAGCACACAAAAAAATTCCTGACCCACAAAAATCAATGAGTGTAATAAAATTGTTGTCATTTTATGCCACTGAGTTTGGGATGGGCACTGTGCAGCAGTAGCAACTGGAGTAAAGCCCTCTCAATAAAGGACCTTAGTCTAAGTAATATAGGACCCTAAAATAAGTATAAATAATAAAATCACTGAGTGTGAAGGGATAATTAAGACTAAAAGTAGTTAATCTAACTAAAGATTAAATATGGATGCTGTGAATTTTCGTGGGGTCATATCCTGATAAAAACCCACAGTAAATCGAAAACATAAGTGAACAATGTACTCAATGCCCTGAACCCACTGAACATCATAGCTTAACCTGGCTTACCTTAAATATATTCAGGACACTTAGCCTACAGTTGGGCAAAATCATCGAACACCAAGTCCATTCCCTGACAAAGTCTTGAATATCTCATGTGATTTATCAAGTACTATACTGAAAGTAAAAACCAGAATGGCTGTATGGGTGTAGCTTTCATTGAATTTGAAAAAGCATTAAGTAGAACCATCATTGGGCAGGAGGAGACCATCTGTATAGTTTTGAGCTCTCTAACAGGGAAAAGTGTAAACAAAAAGATTGCTGACTGTTGGGGGCATGGTGGTTCACACCTGGAGTCCCAGATACTAGGGAGGCTAAGGCAGGAGGATCACTTGAACTCAGGAATTTGAAGTCAACTGGGCAATATAGTGAAACTCCTTTTCAAGAAAGAAAGAAAGGGGGTAGGGGCAAGAGAAGAATGGAAGAACTTTGGATTATGTAGTGGGAAATGAGAGGGGGAATGGGTGGGGGTATGAAAGATGGTGGAATGAGACAGACATCATTACCCTATGTACACACATGATGTGAATCTACATCGTGCACAACCATAGAAACGGAAAGATGTACCCCATTTGTGTACAATGAATCAAAATGCAGTCTGTAAAAATAAAAGTTAAAAAAAGACCGTAGCAAAAAAAAAAAAAAAAAAAAAGAAAGAAAGAAAGGAAAAAAATACTGCTAAGTGTAAAAATGCTCATCACATAATTATAGGAAAGATGTCTATCAGGAAGGAAATTTTTTTTTCTGGCACTAAACTCTGAAAGTAATCTTTTTTTATTTGCAGTGCTGAGGATGTGACGTTTAGGTAATCTACTTTGATTTAGGAAGAGAACTTGTAAAATCTAGAGGAAAGAATAGTTAGCACATTCCTTTGACCCTCTGAATCATCATATCAATCAGGATTTGGGCAAGGGCTTGTCATCAGCCAATTAATTAAAAAACAACCTTTCTGGTGAATATCTGGATTGCAGGAATTCTGTGATGTTGATTGAGAGCAGACCCTTGGATGCTTTAAAACATAAAAGGTGGCAATCTCAACATGGAATGGGATGACAGACTGAAGGCTGGACTAAAGCTCCCTTCAAAAAAATAATCTTGGAACTGGGATGTAGCTCAGTGGTAGAACCCATGCTCAGCGTGGGCAAGACCCTGGGTTCAATCCCCAGCACCATAAGAACCAACCAACAAGCAGAGAAGTGGAATCAGTTTTAGTATTTCACAACTTGGTTGGGTGACTATGGTTTTTATGTATTTTTAGAAGAAAGGAGTTCAAAGGTTCCAAACACTAAGAAATTATAAATGTGTAAGGAAATGAAAATTCCTTGATTTGATCATTACACATTACATGTGTTCACACTTTACCCCATAAGTGTATACTATTATTATTTGTCAGTTAAAAAGGAAAAAAAAAATTACAGGCATTGTTAGTAGGTAATGAAAAAACACATATAGTCCCTGATTTCACAAAGTTTTGTTTTGGTTTTCTGGTCATAGGGAAATAATTAAACCTTTACCTCACAGTAAGAAATCTGTCCGGAACTCTGAGGCACTTTCCACTGGAGGCTGTAGAACACAAAACTTTTTCCCACCCAAGAGTAAAATAATTTCAAAAGTGAAAAAAAAAGGGGCTGAGGTTGGGGCTCAGGCACTTGCCTGGCACGTGTGGGCCCCTGGGTTCGATCCTCAGCATCTCGTAAAAATAAATAAATAAGATAAAGGTACTATGTCCATCTACAACTAAATAAATATTTTTTTGAAAAAGTGAAAAAAAAAAAATCTTGGGAACTCATTCTAAACAAACAAACAAACAAAAACACCCCAACTTAAAAAAAACAAGTAAAGGATTTGAACTTCATAAAAAAAATATGGATGGCAAATAAACACACAAAAGGATGTTAATAGCATTAATCACTAGGGAAATGCAATTTGAAACCACAAAGTAAACTACCACAGAGCTGGGCTCCTGGCCCATTCTTGTAACAATCCCAGCTGCTCCGGAGGCTAAGGCAGGAGGATCATGAGTTCAAAGCCAACCTCTGCAAAAGCGAGGTACTAAGCAACTCAGTGAGACCCTGTCTCTAAATAAAATACAAAATGGGGCTGGGGATGTGGCTCAGTGGTTGAGTGCCCCTGAATTCAATCCCCTGTATCTCCCAAAAAATAAAATAAAATAAAAATCACCACATACCTGTTACAGAAGCTTAAAAAGAAAGACCTTTCTTTTGAGCAAAAAAAAAAAAAAAAAACCAACCAGACAATACCAAGCACAGGCAGGATTCAGAGTAACAGAATCTCACAAGTTGCTGGTAGGAATGCAGAATGGTATGGTTTCTTGGAAAACGTCTGTCAGTTTCTTATAAATTTATTTTTTAAAAAATATTTTTAGTTGTAGACGGACGCAATACCTTTATTTTATTTATATGTGGTGCTAAGAATTGAACCTAGTGCCTCACACATGCTAGGCAAGCGCTCTACCACTGAGCTACAACCCCAGTCCACTTATAAATTTAAATGCTTACTTAGCAGATGACCCAGACATACCATTCCTGTTTGCCCAAGAGAAATGAAAACTTAAGTTCACACAAAAATTTGTATATGAATGTTTATTGCAGCTTTTTGCATGAATTCTCCTAATTGGAAACAATTTAAATATTCTTCAACTGGTGAACAGATGAAGGAGTAGAACCACCATATGCTGGAATATTACACAGCAATAAAAAGGAAATAACTACACTTATATGCAGCAACAAGGATGAATCTTTAATACATTATGTTCAGTTAGAGAAACCAAACTCAAAAGATTCTCTACTAGTGGTTAAGATGGCAAATATTATGTTTTATACATATTTGATCACAATGAAAACAAGGACTATGTATATATAGAATTCCATTTACATGTTATTCTGGGAAAAGCAAAACAACAGGAGCAGTGAACAGACCAGTGCTTGCAGGTGGGAGTATGACGGTTGACTACAGAGGTTCATTCAGCACAAGCGAGACTTGGGGAATGCAAAAGGATTGTTCTGTATCGTGACAGCAGTGCTGATTACACAACTCTATGCCTTGGTCCAATGTAGAGAATTGGTGTGTACTGGATGCTTCTAGGACACCTTCCTTTGCACTGGCCACATTTGAAGTGTTCAGTATTCATGAGCAGCTGGAGACTACCCAATGCAGACGTATCAGGATCTGAGAAAAAAGTCAGGTGTTCCCAGCCTTCAGCAACCATCAAGTAAATAGAATTGTTTATGCCGAGGAGAATGTACTCCTTAAAATTATCAGACTAAAAGAATTTTCCATCATAATGAGAAGTCTTACAAGAATTCACTCAGGGGAGGCATGTTCTTGCCAACTGGCATCGTCTTCAAAGGTGGCCTCTCCTGCTCCCTGTTCTTCTAGGACACTCCCTGAAAAGCCAATCCCTTTATGTTGCCTCTGCTCACTTTCTTCTGCTCTCTTATCTCTTCCTCCCTCCACATGCCATGAACACTTCTCCACCTCGGTGAGAGCTTACTTCCCCTTGAAGACCCAGTCACAGTGGGCTTCCTCTCCCCAGATCCCTGCTCCCCCAGTGCACAGGCCCCCAAACCTGATATTTCCTTACGGTTTATTAGTCCCTCTGGGTGCTAGGAGCGTGGGTGAGTGGGACACAGCCCTGTTTGCAATCATCTTGTGGCCTGCCAGGTCCCACAGATTTACAGGCACTTTCACCCGATTGCTAAAAGCAGAGGGCTCTGGGACACCTAGAGGGGAAGCAAACCTAATGCTGGGGAAGTCAACTTTCTTTGTGTCGTTTCTGAGGAAGGCCCTTCTGTGTTCCTTTTTTAAAAATTCTGAGGAAGTGTACAGTGTGAGTCCTTGTGTCTACCCAGCCTCCAGCAGCCACTGGTGGACAGTTTTATTGTGGGGGGTACTTAAGTGGAGGGAGAGAGGTGTCCAACACCTATGATCACTAGGAGAGAGATCGCTCCCACTCGAGATTCCTCTCCTAGTGATCAGAGGAGCTCTATCATAGAGGTCTAATACAGTCCTGTGGGTTGCATGCCCAACAGTCTCGTCCCTTGGGGAGAACTCCCCAGTAGAATCCTCCCTTGGAAACCCTGTCCTGTGCCACTCCAAAGAGACAATTCTCCCTCAGTAGCAGTACCAGAAAGCCAGGTCCCTGGGCAGCCTGCTCTGTCAACTCCTTGGGAAACCTAAGTAGCAAAAATGTACACAGAAATCAACCACAGCAAACCCCAAGAGCCGAGGATGTGGTGCTTCCATGTTCTTCTGAGTTTGTTTTCAAAAAACTTAGAAGCAGCAAAGTGAGACTATGAAGCTAATTGCGCATACTTTCTTTCTTTCTTTCTTTTTTTTTTGGGGGGGTGGCGGGGGGTTACTGGGGACTGAACTCAGGGACACTGGGCCACTGAGCCACATCCCCAGTCCTATTTTGTATTTTTTTTAGAGACAGGTTTCACTGAGTTGTTTAGCACCTCACTTTGGCTGAGGCTGACTTTGAACAGGCAATCCTCCTGCCTCAGCCTCCCAAGCCTCTGGGATTACAGGTGTGCACCACTGCACCGGGTCATACTTTTATTTCTATCTTCTAGGGGGAAAAATGGTGTTTCTGAAGAGGGGAGAAAGTAACATTCCTGATGGTGAGCAAGAGTATGGATTCTGGCTGGGTCGCACACCTTTAATCCCAACAAATTGGGAGGATCACAAAGTCCAAGGCCAGACTCAGCATCCTATGAGACACTCAACAACTTAACTAGACCCTGTCTCAAAATTAAAAAAGAATAAAAAGGGCTGGTGATGTAGCTCAATGGTAAAGTGCCCCTGGTTCAATCCCCAGTATCAAAAAAGCAACATAAAATAATTAAGAATACTGATTCTGCTCCTCAAAACACTTCCTTGGGCTGGGCTGTAGCTCAGTGGTAGAGTGCATACTTAGTATACCTGGGTCCCTGGGTTTCATCCCCAGCACCAAAACCCAAAATCAAAAAACCCTACTTCTGGGCTGGGGAGATAGCTCAGTTGGTAGAGTGCCTGCCTCACAAGCACAAGGCCCTGGGTTCAACTCCAGGGGGAACCCACTTCTCCTAATTATGGACTGGTTTGGGTTTAACTACCTCCTCCTTGAAAATGCAAATAGATCTGCAGCAAAAGGGCATTCTTAAGTTGGTGAGAAGCATTATAGGAAAATAACCAGACTGACACCTGGTAGAATTAGGTGATGAAAGTTTTCATCTGAGGGGGAGAGGAATGGGAAGGATAATAGAATTACTCAGACATGACTTTCCTATCCTTCTCTTTAAATACACCACCAGGGTAACTCGGCATCACGTACAACCACCGCAACAGGAGCCTAAGTAGAATAAGTTATGCTCCGTGTAGGTAGAATATGCCAAATTCACTCTCATCATGTATATCTAAAAAGAACAAATAAAACTATAAAAAAAAGTTTTAATTTGGGAGGAACAGAAGAAAATTACAGGTGAGGGGCTCAAAAGAGGCAGAAGGATGGGAGAAGTATAAAAATGGACGATATCTACTTTGCCAGTTTTATTTGAATCCTTACATCAGCTGAATAGATTGTAACTGATTTCTAGAAATTTTATTGTTGACCAATTACTCAATGACAAACAAATCTGCTTCCCAGAAAAAAAGTGATTTTCCCCGTCTCTGAATTCTTTCGGTCTACAATACATATTCAGTGTCTGCTGCTTGCTGGACACTGGACGAGGTGTTGCACTTTTGAATCTTTTGCATTTAGTATATTTTACTTTATGATACATAGAAGTTCATGGATTTTAAAAACATCCCACAGGTAATGTTTGCTTTTCCACCACTGAATGGTGAACTTCTATCCCACCTTCTATTCCACCTCTACAAGGATGTGTCTCATTTGAGAAAAAAAAAAAAAAAAACGGGAAATATTACAGTCAACTTTATAGCCTTAATATCTGGAATATAAGAGGTGCTTAATAAATGTTTATACAGTCAGATACAGCAGCACATGCCTATAATCCTAGCAACTTAGGAGGCTGAGGCAGGAGGATCACAAATTCGAGGCCAGCCTCAGCAATTTAGCAAGACCCTGTCTTAAAATTTAAAAAATGCAGGGGAGGTGTTGGGGATTTAGCTCATGATAGAGTGCCCCTGAGTTCTATCACCAGTGTGGCCTCCACTAAATAAACAAATTGTATCATCCCTAAAGAAAAGGGGGACAGTGAAATACTATGTCACTGAAGGCCCCCCACCCTGCCTTTGTTCCCCTAAACCTAGCGAAGTTAAGGGAAAATAATCAGATGCCCAGAAGCATCCTTGGACCAGAGAGTCAGGACACATAATTACCTTGAAGGACGCTGGCACACTGGGGACTAGGGCACGTTAGTGTCATCTATAGAAAGCTACTTTCTTGCATGTGCCCCAGGACAGTTGCTCCTTGCAATGCTGGACAGAGTAGCAAACTAATGCCAATGATGTCGCTGCTTCTGCAGCCCAACATATAAAAACCCTGGGCAGAACTGAGGGCACCGTGGAAAGGATGCGTGTCACTCATCCAACCGGCTGCCACTGGGCTGCCACTGGACGGAACAGTGAGGAAGAGGAGGCGCTGCTTGGCAAAGTGCCACGAGGGACCGCGGCGTCAGCCTGTCACCCTTGCACTCTCGTCAGCAGTCTCTGGCCCCTTGCAAGCTTTCTCCCAATAAACCCATGTCTCTCATGCTGTCTCGGGCGCTCTCTTTGGCCACACTGCTCTGACACAACTGGGCTGTGGCCAAAAACATCAGTCAATAAATGTTCGCCAGGCAGAGTGGCCCACGCCTATAATCCCAGAGGCTCGGAGGCTGAGACAGGAAGATGATGAGTTCAAAGCCAGCCTCAGCAACAGTGAGGTGCTGAGCAAATCAGTGAGACCCTGTCTCTGAATAAAATACAAAATAGGGCTGGGGATGGGGCTCAGTAGCGAGTACCCCTGAGTTCAACCCCCAGCACCCCCCAAAATAAACAGATAGGTAGATGGATAAATAAATAAATAAGTTTGTTGACTGACTGAAAGACTTCCCTGGGTTCACCACTGTGAGTTGATAAGTGTAATGTGGTTAGACCGGCATGGGAAAAAACTTGCCCTTGACCTCCAACTGTTATTGCCTTCAGCCTCTTTGGCTTTCCAGAAGCCCAACCAAAACCTGGGGGCCTCTCTCTGGCAGTGTTGGCTCTGGCGTTTCCCAGCGGTCTGGCGGAGATGGTCAAGCCTGACCTTCTTGCTCAGTCCGGCTTCCGCCTGTCCTTCACGGATGGCCTCCCACTTGTACTGCAGCGGGGGTCCACTTCACCTTTTGAACACAGCCCTCGCTGCTTATTTTAAAAGGGACACCTTTTCCTTTTCCTTCTCTCTCTCCGGCTCCCAAACCTGGGGGTGGGGAGAAGATTACCTTATCTGTCCCCCGAGCACACACGCACCACAGGAAGGAGACGTGAAGGTCTGGGAAGTGACTACCTCCCAAATTAATAAGTGAATTTCGACATTCCATTGGGCGCACCTGAGACCCCCTGTCAAGGACATCTGGAATGCAGCCTTTGAATAGCTTCTTTAAAAGCTATTAAAACTGTTTTCCCTGATGGACAGAAAGAATCACAGCTGGGACAAAAGTCCCCTCTGCTTCTCCTTTGCTAGCAAAGCAATAACCTTCTTTTTCCTTTTTCTCAAAACCATGTCCTCTTTATTAAATTGGCATGAATTGGCATTGGGGACAGTGATGGAGCTTTCGGTAACAATACTTACACACCACTAACTCTATGTCAGAATCTGCTTTCCAAAAAACCCAACCAGTGACAAAGAACTTTAGTCTTGAGCCTGTTCATGATAGATTTAGTTTGAAAAGCCCATATAATTGCATCAAGAACCAAGTTGATTGACTGCATGAGATGAAGAAAACTGTAAATATTTTCTAGGTACTTTTGCATAAGATTATTTTGATGTAATTATGCATTACATCAAATTTGATGTAATTAATTTTAGTGGAAAATGAGTAACAAAATGGGTAGAAGTATACCTCATTAAGCCTTTATTTTAAAAAAGTTATTCGATTTAAAATTAACATTGTATAATATAATCCAAGGCTATAGTAATTAAATGCAGTATAATACTAGCACCTCAAGGAACAGATGAACAGAATAGCACATCCTGAAAAAGACTCTTGAATATATATATATTTTATATATTATATATATTTTATATATATATATATATATAATTAAATATTTAATAAAAGGCGCCTATTGAAACCTGAAACGAAAGGTTGGCTTATTACATAAACACTGCTGGAACAACTGGAGAGCTACGATGGAAAAGAGAATTAAATCCCCCACCTCAAAATACAATTTGATGAATCAGACACGTTTTTAGTTTTAATTTAGACATTTTATTTTATTTATTTATTTATTTTTTGGTGCTGGGGATCAAACCCAGAGTGCTTACAAGGCAAGCACTCTACCGACTGAGCTATCTCCCCAGCCCCTTAATTAGACATTTTAAATGTTCTAAACATTTTAAACATTATAAAAATATTTAAAAAAATAAATCCAGGCATGGTGGTGTGCACGGGTGGTCACAGTTACCGGGAGGGTGAGGCAGGAGGCTTGCCTGCACCCAGAAGTGAAGCTGGAATTTAGGCAGTTAGCATAGAATAGACAATCAGGTTGAGTGGAGAAAATGGAGGCCAATTTGAGTCTAGGAAGTTGGAGACCACTCCTGGTAGACTGGAATATTCCTGTCTCCAAAGCCCTTTGATAACACACCTCCCAAAAAGGTTGTTAATGAAGCAACTCCTGAGCTGCTAATCACCGCAGCCCCCTTCCTGCCTAGCACTCCACCTTGGCCCTTCCGCCCCACCTGTTCACCCCCTGGCCATCCCACCTGGGCATCTCCTGGGCCTCCGCAGGAAGGAGGAAGATAAGGGGGTGGTAGGGGAGAGAGCAGGAGAACAAAGGAAACGTTAGTCTATAAAAGGCGCAGGGCGCTCTCCCTTCTTGGGACTTGAGAGTACCAGCCATGGCCCGCTTCTCCCTCCCAGGAGAGGTCGGTGTTACTACCTTTAAATAAAGCCTGCTCTCTGTGCTAGCCGCGGCAAGCTTCTCTAATTTTCAAACTTCCACATTTGAGGAAGCAGAACTCATCACCAATAACTAGTTGTATCAGGAGTTCAAGGCCAGCCTGGGCAACATAGCAAAAACACCATCTCAAAGAATAAACAAACCAAAAAAAGGTATCTGTCATCTTGATGCAAGAAAATCTTTTGCAAGGAAGGACATAAATTCTAGAGGTCTTAAAAAAAAAAAAAAAAGATTTTACTCCATCAAAATAAAAATTTTGATGGAGTAAAATATAAACAAGGTTTAAAGATAAAAATTGGGGCTGGGGTTGTGACTCAGTGGTAGGGCGCTTGTCTAGCATGTGTGACGCATTGGGTTCAATTCTCAGCACCACATATAAATAAATAAAGGTTCATCGACAACTAAAAATATATTTTAAAAAGATAAAAATGTTATCAAGTCCATGTTATCAAGTATGTAAAAAAAAAGATTCATATTAGTAATACATAAAGAGTTCCTTAAGAAAAAACCCATGCTGGGCTCGGTGTATGACTGTAATCCCAGCTGCTCCGGAGCCTGAGACAGTAGGATCACAAGTTCTAAGCCAGCTTCGGCAACAAAGCGAGGCCCTAAGCAACTTAGCTGTCTCAAAATAAAATATAGAAAGGACTGAGGATGTGGCTCAGGGGTAAAGCGCCCCTGGTTCAATCTCCCCATTTGAAAAAAAAAAGAAAAAAAAGAAAGAAAGAAAAATAAAAGACATGAATCTCTCATTAGAATGTGGATGGGGAAGGACAGAAATGTACCTGAAGAAATATAACATTTAATAACCTTTGAAAAGATGTTCAGCCTCACGGTAAGATGGTCAGCAGACCAAAAAAGAAAGAATAATGATTTTTGATCAATTAAATTGGCAACAACTAAAATGATTCATTATATGCAGTTTTGAGGAGGTTTGGGGAAAATTAGTACCTTCATGCACCTTTTTTACCCCCAGTACTGGGAATTGAACCCAGGAGCACTCTACCACTGAACTATATAGTCATCCCTTTTTTATTTTTTATTTTGAGAGAGGATCTTGCAAAGTTGCCCACGCTGGTCTTAAACTTTAGATTCTCCTGCCTCAGCCTCCTGACCATGACTGGCCTGATACACTATTTTTGAAGGTGCAAATTTGTAGTCTTTTTGTAGGGCAATTGGTCAGTGTGTCATAATTTTAGTAAGTATACCCTCTGACCTAGCATTTCTACTTCTAGCAAATCTCTTCTGCAGAAACTACAGGCAGGAAAAGGAGAAGGGATGAGGGACGTGAGCAGCAGATCAGGGGCAGCCTGGAACTTCAAGCAAGAGCGGGCATCCCATAGGATGGGCTGGAACCATGTCAGTTTGCACAGCTGCTAAGGCCTCTCGCACAATCCAGGGCCCTTCATCCATACCAAAATACATTCACCTGGCCCAGGAGTCAAGGGGAAGTAAAGGGGAGTGCAGGAGAAGTGAAGTTGCAGGTCCAGCTGCTGCTTCGTGCCCACAGAAGTGAGCCAGCAGGTCACCAACAATGAGTCACACGCACACAGAGAGTGGTTTATTTCTCAGTCTTTTAAATGAGACAGATTACCTGAGGTGGTTTGGATGTGGTTTGAGCATGTCCCCCAAAGGTTTCTGCATGGGGAGCTTGGTCTCTCATGTGGGGATGTGAATAGTGGTGAATAGTGGTGGAAACTTTAAGAGGTGGGGCCTAGTGGAAGATGATTAAGTCATAAGACAGCACCCTCAAAAGGGATTAATGAAGGACTGAGGGGCCTGGATTAGTTCCCACAAGAATGGATTGTTACAAGGGAGTTTGTCACTTCTCTCTGTCTTTTTTTTTTTTTTTTTTTTTTTTGGTGGTGCTGGGGATCGAACCCAGGGCCTTGTGCTTGCAAGGTGAGCACTCTACCAACTGAGCTATCTCCCCAGCCCTGTCACTTCTCTTGAATACCTCTTCTGCATGTACCTCTGGTATGTACTCCTATCACTGCCATGAGGTCCTCACCAGAACTGAGCAGATGCCAGCACCAGACTCTTGAACATCTAGAACAGTGTGCTAGATAAACCTCTTTTCTTCATAAAATTCCCAACCCCAGGTATTTTGTTATAGCAATAGAAAGGGCGTTAAGACATTACCGCTACACACCCACTGGAATGACTAAAATAAACCAAACTGACAACAAATGTTTAGCAAGGATGTGTAATGACTATAACTCACATTTTTTGGGGAAGTGTAAAATGGTACAGTCACTTTGGGGTAAAAAAGTATAGCAGTTTCTTATAAAAGTAAACATATACTTGCCCTATGAACCAGAAATTCCCATTCTAATAATAAGAGAAGTGAATGTGTGCATTAAAAGATTTATACAAGAAAGTACATAGCAACTCTATTCACCATAGCTCAAACCTAGAAACATATCAGGTATCCATCGGTAGGAAAAGAGATAGATATATTCTTGTGTATTTATACAGTGGAATACATGCAACAATATAAATAAACTACTGCTATATGCAACAACAGAGATGAATATAAAAAAACGTTATGCTGAGTGAAATAACTGTATCCCAAAGCACACGTTTTATAATTCCATTTATATGAAGTTTTGGAACAGGTAAAACTAAATTTTGTGATAAAATGGGAATGATGGTTGCCTATGTAATTTCAGGAAGAAACTGACCTGGAAGTGGCATAATGAAACTTGCTGGGGTGATGATAATATTCTGTCTTTCTAGGGGTTTTGCTTACACTGGTGTGTATATTTTTTAAAACTCAGCAAAAGCACAGGGTGCAGTGACACACACCTATAATCCCAGCAACTTGGAAGTCTGAAGCAAAAGGATTGCAAGTTTAAGGTCAGCCGGGGAACTCAGTGAGACCATGTCTCAAAATAAAATTTTATAAAGGGCTAGGGATTGGGCAGAGGATATAGCTCAGTTGGCAGAGTTCTTGCCTCGCATGTACAAGGTCCTGGGTTCAGGCCCCCCCCCACCCCCCCCACACACACACACATACACACAAAAGTGGGGTTGGCTAGTGATGCAACTCAATGATCATCTCTGGATTCAAGTCCCAGTACTGAAGAGGAGGAAAAGAGGGCTGGGGATATAGCTTGGCTCTCAAGCACAAGGCCCTGGGTTCAATCCCCAGCCCTGCAAAAATAAAAAACAAAAAACAAACAAACAAAAAAAAACAAAAACAAAAAAAGAGGCGGGGGGGCGGTGGAGAGAAAGAAAGAGGGGGGGAAAAAAAAGAAAACTCAGAAAAAAATACTGAAGATTTGTGCCTTTCTGGGCTGCAGTTGTACTCAGGGATAGAGCACGTGTGAAGCAATGGGTTTGATCCTCAGCACCACATATAAATAAATAAAATAAAAGTATTTAAAAAAAGATTTGTGTCTTTCATTGCATATAAATTTTATCTTTTTTATTTTTATTTTTATTTATTTATTTTTTTTGTGGTGCTGGGAATTGAACCCAGGGCCTTATGCTTGAGAGGCAAGCACTCTGTAAATTTTATCTTGAAAGAAAAAATATACACAATGAACTTCAATTAATGATTTATATGCTGATTTTTTTTTTTTAGGGGAAAGTGTATTGATGCTTGCAATTTACCCTGGAAAACATCAAAAGGAAAATGAATGGAAGAACAGACAGAGGGATAGATAGCTATGAGCTGAAGCAAGTCTAGTAAAATATTAATCAAAGCACCCAGGTGGTGAAGATTAGGAGTCCACTGTTTATTAAACAGTGCAAAAATTTTTCAACTTCTTGTAGGATTGGAAATCTTTATAATAAAATATTTGGGGAAAAGAATAGATTGATTTTTGTGAACTGACATGGAGAAATATCCAGAACATAATGTTAAAAAATGAGCCTCAGGGATGAAAAGATAGAGTATGCTATCATGGATATCAAAGAACAAAACAAAAATCTCACCAATGTGAGCAAATTAATAGAGAATACCAACTAAACCGTCAACAATGACAAACAATGTGGAGAAAAATAGAATTTGAGGTGCTTAGATTTTAGACATTTAACTTTGGATTTAAATGTCTCCCAAAGGTCCATGTGTTAAAGGCTTGGCTGCCAAGCAACACATAAAAATAAAAATTTAGATGGATCAGAGTTCTAAACATCAAGAAAGGTTATAAAGGTATTAAATGAAGCAGGGTGTGGTGTTACACACCTGTAGTCCAAGCTACAGGGGAGACTGAGGCAGGAGGATCACAGGGTTGAGGCTAGCCTGGGCAAATGGACCATATTTCAAAATAAAAAATTCAAAGGGTTAGAGATATAGCTCAGTGGTAGAGTGGCCTGGATTCGACTTCGAGTGTCCGTCTGTCTGTCTGTCTCTCTCTCTCAGATACACACACAGAAAGAAAGAAAGAAAAAGAGAGACAGCAAGCAAGCTGGGCAAAGTGGCTTGCACCTGTAGTCCCACCTACTAGGAGGTGGAAGCAGGAGGATCTCTGTTCTTGTGCAAACTGTGTGAGCAACACACTATGGCATATAATGCAACCTTTAAAATAAACGCCCTCGAAGACTATGACAGGATATACTCTTCTGTCTCTCTTTGCTTCCACCTGCCATGAGGTGAGCAGTTCTCTCACCCATGCACTCCCACCATAATATACTGCTTTGCCCCCAGTCCAAAAGCAACGGGGCCAACCAACCAATCAGGGACTGAAACCTTTGGAACCATGAGCCATAACAAATCTTTCCTTTTTTTTTTTTTTTTTTATTTCTTTCGTTCTTTTTCTTTTTTAAGTGTGCACCACCACAACTGGCTTAAAACTCTTTTCTTTATGAATAGCTCAGCCTTGAGTAATTATTACAGCAACATAAAAGAGACGAAGGCACAAAGTACTCCCCTAAAGACATCAACTCCTTCACATTTCTGGAATCAGCCTGGCCAGCCAGTCTGCAGGCGTGGGTGCTGAGTGGGTCTTGCAAAATGTTATGCTTGAGCAACAACAGATAGCTACAGCCCGGGTGGGTCATGCCTGTGACCAACTTGTGGGGCAAGAGTGGTCCTACAACTGGCCTTCTGACAAACTGATGAGGAACCAGAACAATATAATCTATGCCCTTAGGAGCTTGGCACACACACTTCCTGCCGCTTAGAGGAAAGCACCAGACCATCCTGGGTAGCCTTCAATATCAAGGAGAAAAGATCATTGAGCAAATCGAAGGACATGAATAATTTGGGTCTAGCACAATTGGTTGTGATAAATGAGGACTTTGACATCTAACAATGTGTACTTCTGCATTCCTTAAATCTTTTATAAGACTGCTTTTCAAATATTACTTGTGTAATTAAACAGTAGAAATAATACAATAGAAACATGATAGTTTGGTGTAACATTTTTAACCAATATGTAGGAAAACAGAATGATTGTGGCTATTCTAGTTTAATATTAAATTAACAAGTAACTTTTAGTAAGATATTCTTAGGTAAAGAAATATTAAGTGAGCCGGGTATGGTGGCACACTCTGTAATCCCTACAACTCGGGAGGCTGAGACAGGAGGATCTCAAATTCAAGGCCAGCCTCAGCGGATTAGCGAGGCACTTAGCAACTCAGCAAGATGCTGTCTCTAAATAAACTGGGAGAAAGGGCTGGGGACCTGGCTTAGTGGTTCAGTGCCCCTGGGTTCAATCCCTGGTATAAAAAAAAAAAAAAAAAAAAAAAAAAAAAAAAAAGAAAAGAAAAGAAGAAACATTAAGTGAAATTTAGATTTTATTTTATTTTGATTCCCTTTGTAAATGTTTTTATGAAAAATAAATTCAAAATTGGAAAATAGTTCATTGTTAGATGCTGTGTTTTTGAATTGTGGCATAGGAGCTATGGTCACTGGAATAATAAACATACTAAGTATTGGTTTAAAAGCCAAGCACAAGATGCAAGCTTCAGAGGCTGAGGCAGGAGGACTGAAGATTCAAGACCAGCCTCAGTAATTCAGCTGGGGATGTAAATGGGCTGGGGATGTGAATCAGTGGCAAAGCACCCTGGGTTCAACCCTCAGTACCAGAAAGGGGGAAAAAAAAAAAGATAAAATTAAAAGCCAGACACAACAGAGTATGCTTTGTAATCCAGCTACTAGGGAAGTCCAGACAGAAAAATTGCAAGTTTGAGACCAGTCTGGGCAATTTTGCAAGACCCTATCTCAAAATAAAATTTTAAAAACGCATGGAAATACAACTCAGTGGTAGAGCACTTGGCATGAGACCTTGAGTTCAATCCCCAGCACCTCAAAACACACAAAATTAATAATACTAAAGGGCCTGAGGAAATTATTAGAATATGCAAATTCAAAAACAAAGAGATTGGTTGACAGCCAGGGTTGGGGGGTGAGTTATTCTTCAATGGATACAGATTTTCTGTTTCATCTTTCTGAAGATGAAAGGGATCTGGAAATGGATAGTGGTGTTGGTTACATAACATTGTAAATGTACTTAATGCCACTGAATGGTACCCCTGAACATGGTTAAGATGGTAAATTTTATGTTATACAAATTTTTCTAAAATGGGAAAAAGAGAGAATGAAAGAAAGGAAGGAAGAGAGAGAGGAAGGAAGGAGGAAGGGTAGGAGGGAGGGAGGGAGGGAGGAAGGAAGGAAGGAAGGAAGGAAGGAAGGAAGGAAGGAAGGAAGGAAGGAAGGAAGGAAGGAAGGAAGAGAGAGAGAGAAAGCAAGCCAGGCCAGGTTGCCAGCACTAACCAAGGAAAATCAATGTAATGCCAAGTTCTGCTGGGGGACGGAGGTGGGAGTGGGCAGGTGGACTTTGCTCTGGCACTTTCTGCAGAACCTGGGGCCAAGGAATCCTACCTCCTCCTGACGCCTCTATCTTCCTAAGACTTTCAAGGCCCCAGCTCAGAAGGACCACCTCTGCACAGTGACAACACATGGAAGGAACCCAGAGGGTTTGTGGTGCCTGGCACTCCTTTCTCTTGGGCTATTCCCTCTCTTCCTGACCTCCTCTTGACTTAGTCATTTTTGCTGAGGTAACAACCAACCTCAAAACCTTTGTGGCTTACAACAGAGGCCAGCAAACCTCTCCTGTAAAGGGCCAGGTAGTAAATGGTAGTAAATATCTTGGGCTCTGAGGGATGGCCTGTGGTCTCCATTGCAACCACTCAGCTGTGCCACGGTAACATGGAAGCAGCCATAGACAATATGTAAATAAATGAGCATGGCTGCATTTCAATAAAACTTTATCAACACAAAAATTTGAATTCCATATAGTTTTCACATGCCACAACATATTAATTCTTTTTTGATTACTTTCAATTCCTCAAAAATAAATAGCAGATCAAAACATTTTCAGCTTGTGGACAAGACAATGGACTAGATTTGGCCCATAATCTGTAATTTGCCCACCCGTGGTTACAAAAATCAACATAGAGTTCTTAATGCTCATGTTACATGCTAGTGATCACAGGTCAGCTTCTGCGGCTCACTCATGGCCTGGGCTGTACGGCAGGAGCAGCCCCTACCTGGGTCACGTTGTCCTTGCAGCGGAGAAGAACAAAAGAGCTGGTAGAAAGGCAAGATGCCTCTTCAAGCTCCTTCTCAGAACTGGAACGTTGTCACTGCTTACATTTCATTGGCCCAAGCAAGTCACAGGACCGAGTCAGACAATGAGGCAGGGAATAGCACTTTATGGAAAAGCACCGACAGGCACGTGGCAGTCGTGGCAGTAGGCAAGGAATGTGGAATCCTCCTGGAGCAAAGGAAGGCGACAGTTGGATACCATCTGACCAGCACACCTTCCCAGGACACGGTGGGGCAGGACTGTCAAAACAGGGTTCAAGGACTGATGTCTGTGGTAAATATAGAAAGGAAAAGCAGACATTTAAAAGTTTTATGGGAATTTGATGTTGCCATAATTAATAGGCTTACAATAGATTAAGAACAAAAAAAAATCTGGTTCTTTGCCAGACTTTGAGAAGTACTGCATTAGAAGATGAAGGATCCCATAGTTCTAGGGTGCATGAGTTCACAGGCCAAAACATAACCATCATGAGAAAAATGATAAGCTAACTTACATACACATACACCAACACACACAGTATATGTGTGATTTAGTGTACTGCTATTGTTGTACATATGCACTGTATGTATAATCTAAGAATTATTGGAATAGAAGTCTCAAAAATTTAAAATGAAGTTGGGTACAGGTGCCCGTTTGTAATCCCAGAGACTCAGGAGGCTGAGACAAGAGGATTACAGGTTTGAGGCCAACCTCAGCAACAAGTGAGGCCCTCAGCAACTTAGTGAGACTTGGTCTCAAAATAAAAAATAAAAAGGGCTAGAAATGTATCTCAGTGGTAAGGTGCCCGTGGGTTCAATCCCCAGATATAAGTAATGAGAGCTCGTAAAAAGAACAAAGAAGAAATTTTAGAATTGAAAATATAATGGAAAGAAAGAACACAAGAGATAGAATAATGTCATAAGAGACACAGTTTAAGGAAAAACAATAGTAAATTTCAAGATCATATTGAGGAACTTTCCCAGAAAACAGCAGGAATGAATAAAGAAATAGGTAATTAAAAAAAAAAAAAAAAACATGCTGGAGATGTAGCTTAGTAGTAGAGAGCTTGCCTAGCATGTGTGAGGCCCTGGGTTCAACTTCCAGCAAACACACACACACACACACACAGAGAGAGAGAGAGAGAGAGAGAGAGAGAGAGAGAGAGAGAGAGAGAGAGGCGGCCAAGGGGATGGAGGATAGAAGTAGCAATCTTAAAAATTAGGGGTCCCAGGAGGAGAGAAAAAATGGAGAGGAAGGAAGAAATATTTTAAATACTGAACCTTCCTAGAATTAAAAAAGAATGAAATGTCGTAGGTTTCTGGACACGATGATGTATGGCTATAATTCTAACTAGTAGGGAGGCTGAGGCAGGAGGATGGCAAATTCAAGGCCAACCTGACAACTTAATGAGACCCTGTCTAAAAATAACATTTTTAAAAGAGCTGGGGATGTAGCTCAGTGGTAGACCACTTGCCTAGCAAGTGTGAGGCCATGGGGAAGGAAGGAAGGAAGGAAAGTAGAAAAGAAGGAAGGATGGGTCTTAGATTAAAAGGACTCAGACTGCCAAAAGGAGAGTTGTGAAAGAATCTACACCTAAGCACATTAAATTAAAATAGAAGAACAGCCAATATAAAATGTCAGTATATAAAGACAGAAAATTGTAAGGGCTTACTAGAATAGCAAACTGATACCACCTCACTCAATAGCATCGTTGGATGCAAGGTAAAAAACAGAGCAACGTGTTTTAAAGTAAGAGAAAAAGAACATTGACTCTAGAATTTTTTTAATAACTTTATTTATTTTTTATGTGATGCTGAGGATCAAACCCAGTGCCTTACATGTGCTAGGTAAGTACTCTACCAGTGAACCTCAACCCCAGTCCTTGACTCTAGAATTTTATATTTATTCAAATTGCCATTTGACTGTTAGAGCATATTTTCCAGCATATATTATGACTTAGATATAAAGTGTCTCTCAAAAGCTCATGTGAGACAATGTAAGCAAGAAAGTTTACAGGTGAACTGATTGGGTTGTGAGAGTCTTAACCTAATCAGTACATTAATCCTCTTGAATGGATTAGTTGGGTGTAACTGGAGGCAGGTAGGGTGTGGGGGGAGAAGGTACATGGGGGGGTGGGAGGCAAGTCTTTGGGTATATAATTTGTCCCTGGTGAGCGCGGCTCAGTCTTTTTGCTTCCTAGCTATCATGTCTTAGGCTGCTTTCCTCCACTATACCTTTCCACCATGATGTTCTGTCTTACCTCCAACCCAGAGCAATGGAGTCAGCCATCGATGGACTGAGGCCTCTGAAACCATCAGGTGTTTGGTCACAGAGACAGAAAACCTGACTAAACAGCACACACAAAAAGCTTTGCCACACAAAAACAAACACTGAAAACAACCTTTTGAAAGTACTCAAGGTGAGAAACAAATCCAGGAGATGCTACAAGAGATGGGAGAGATAAGTGTTCAAATACCTTTGTATTTGTAGACTTTACCTTTGTAAAGTCTATCTTTGTCTTTCAAAGAAAAGGTTACATCAGAGAAAATATATCCCAAATGAATAATATCAATATTGGAGGGGGTGGAAAAGAAAGAGGGTATATGTAAGTGTATTCTTAGTAAGGGAAAGAAATAGTTATTGATAAATTTATTATATGCATAGGAGCAAAAACCATGAGGATACGGGAAGCCACAGTAAGAATGAAGCATAAATATATGGCAGACGAGGGCGGGGGTTGTGGCTCAGTGGGAGAGCACTTGCCTGGCACATGTGAGGCACTGGGTTCCATCCTCAGCACCACACAAAAATAAATAAATAAAATAAAGGTATTGTGTCCATCTACAACTAAAAATATTTTAAAAGCTATACATACAGCAGAAAAAAACACAATCTAGTTACTCGACAATAGGGATGAACAACCACCTAAAATATAAAATAATATGACAGAAGTAAATCTTTAGTGTAAATACAATAGATTCAATTGAGTTAAATTCAAAATTAAAAGGCAAAAACTCTTAGACAAGATTTCGTTACTTTGTGTGTGTGTGGTACTAGGAATTGAACCCAGAGGCACTTAACCACTGACATCCCAAACCTTTTATTTATATATATATATATATATATATATATATATATATATATATATATATATATTTTTTTTTTTTTTTGGTAGTACTGGGGTTTGAACCCAGGGCCTTGTGCTTGACAGGCAAGGACTCTACAAACTGAGCTATATTCCCAGCCCCTTTTATATATATTATTAGAAAGAGGATCTCGCTGAGTTGCTTGGGGCCTTGCTAATCTGCTGAGAGTGGCTTTGAACTCACAATTCTCCTGCCTCAGCCTTCTGAGCCACTGGGATTACAGGTGTACACCACTGCACCCAGACAGATTTCTTAATTTTTAAATTAATAAATTATATAGTTTTTGTAGTACTGGAGATGGAACCCAGAGTCTCATGATTACTAGGTGAGTGTTCTACTATTGAGCTACATTCCCAGCCCCAGACCAGATTTTTTTTTTATTCCAAAGATACAACTAATCAAAACATATATCTAAAACAAAAAGAAACAGAAAAGTTAAAAATAGAAAAAGTTATACCAAATATACAGGAAAAAGAATCCAGATGATTATAATCTATCTTAATATTTAATAAAATGTAATTTAAAATAAAAAATAGATCAAGACAAAAGATAGCATGGAACATAGAATAGGGAACAGTGGAAGAAACTGATAAATGCCAACAGTTTCCTTGTGGTCACATAATGTTTTTCCAGCTTCAGAAACAAGGACTGCAGTAGCTTCAAAACATAGGCATGTTTAACTTAAGTATGAGAAGGTCATATGGATTACTAGTTTACAAAATAATCATGGCAGGAAGAGTGAAACAGGGGGTATCGCAATACCAGAACTTCAACTCTACTACAAAGCAATAGTAACAAAAACGGCATGGTATTGGCACCAAAATAGACAGGTAGATCAATGGTACAGAATAGAGGACACAGACACAAACCCAAATACATACAATTTTCTCATACTAGACAGAGGTGCCAAAAATATGCAGTGGAGAAAAGATAGCCTCTTCAATAAATGGTGCTGGGAAAACTGGAAATCCATATGCAACAGAATGAAACTAAACCCCTATCTCTCACCCTGCACAAAAATCAACTCACAATGGATCAAGGGCCTTGAAATCAGACCAGAGACCCTGCATCTTATAGAAGAAAAAGTAGGTCCAAATCTTCAACTTGTTGGCTTAGGAGCAGACTTCCTTAACAGGACTCCCATAGCACAAGAAATAAAAGCAAGAATCAATAACTGGGATAGATTCAAACTAAATAGCTTTCTCTCAGCAAAGGAAACAATCAGCAATGCGGAGAGCCTACAGAGTGGGAGAAAATCTTTGCCCTCATACTTCAGATAGGGCACTAATTTCCAGAATATATAAAGAACTCAAAAAACTCTACACGAAGAAAACAAATAACCCAATCAACAAATGGGCTAAGGAAATGAACAGACACTTCACAGAAGAAGACGTAAAAGCAATCAACAGATATAAGAAAAAATGTTCACCATCTTTAGTAATAAGAGAAATGCAAATCAAAACTACACTAAGATTCCATCTCACCCCAATTAGAATGGCGATTATCAAGAATATAAGCAACAATAGGTGTTGGCGAGGATGTGGGGAAAAAGGTACACTCATACGTTGCTGGTGGGACTGCAAATTAGTGCAGCCACTCTGGAAAGCAGTGTGGAGATTCCTTAGAAAACTTGGAATGGAACCACCATTTGACCCAGCTATCCCACTCCTCGGCCTATACCCAAAGGACTTAAAATCAGCATACTACAGAGATACAGCCACATCAACATTCATAGCTGCTCAATTCACAATAGCCAGACTGTGGAACCAACCTAGATGTCCTTCAATTGATGAATGGATAAAGAAACTGTGGTATATACATACAATGGAATATTACTCAGCTATAAAGAATAATAAAATTATGGCATTTGCAGGCAAATGGATGAAATTGGAGAGTATCATGCTAAGGGAGATAAGCCAATCTCAAAAAACCAAAGGACGAATGATCTCGCTGATAAGTGGATGATGACACATAATGGGGGTGGGAGGGGGGCAAGAATGGAGGAAGGAGAGACTGTATGGAGGGAAAAGAGGGGCGGGAGGGGTGGGGGGGGAGAAAAAAATAACAGAATGAATCAAACATCATTACCCTATGTAAATGTATGATTACGCAAATGGTATGCTGTTACTCCATGTACAAACAGAAACAACATGTATCTCATTTGTTTACAATAAAAATAAATTAAAATAAAAAATAATTATGGCATATACTGTATATTGGCTTACTCTAAACACTTTCTCTTTATTTTATTTATTTTTATTTTTTATATTTTTTAGTTGTAGGTGGACATAATTCCTTTATTTTTGTGTGGTGCTGAAGATCCAACCCAGGGCCTCACGCATGCTAGGCAAGCACACTACGGCTTAGCCACAACCCTAGCTCTCTACACACATATTTAGTTATTTGAATTTTGAGACAGTCTTGCTAAGTCGCCCAAACTGGTCTACAACCAACTTCTGATCCTCTTGCCTCTCAGCCTCCTGAGTCCCTGAAATTACAAATGTACACTATGGCACTTGGCTTTCTTCTTCTTATTTTTTTTTGGCAGGGGGTACCAAAGATTGAACCCAGGATCACTCAACCACTGAGCCACGTCCTTGGCCCTTTTTGTATGTTTTATTTTGAGACAGGATTTTGCTAAATCCTTAGGGTCTCACTCAGTTGCTGAAGTTGATCTTGAACTTGCAATCCTCCTGTCTCAGCCTCCTGAGCAGCTGGGATTACAGGCGTGCACCAGGCACCCGGCTCTATTAGGTTTTTTTTTTTTTTTTTTTAAATATTCTTTAGTTGTAGATGGACACAATACCTTTATTTTATTTATGTTTATATGGTGCTGAGGATCGAACTCAGGGCCTCACATGTGCTCGGCAAGTGCTCTACCACTGAGCTACAACCCCAGCCCTCTATTAGTTTTTAAACAACAAAAATTCATTTCTCGCAGTTCTGGAGGCTGGTTCAAAGTAACTACATTGACTATAGAAGAATATTAACTATCCCTCAGTATTTCTTATTTCTCTCTTTCATAGTAATGAAACCAAAGTTTGAGATGAAACTAGATTCTCTGTTTCTGCTGGTGGATGGAGTCTGCATAAGCTGCAGGTCTCTACAGCCAAGAAAGCCTGTTGTATGTTAGCAACTAATCAAGGCAGGGGATGCCTGCTGGTGTCAGCTCTGATGGTCACAGTGGGAAAAGCCTGACTTGTCTCCAGTACCATTGAGTGGTGTGTTGAAGCTCTTAATGGCAGGCTATGCCCTCCAGTGTTGCAGCAGGCCCCAGAAGCTCACCGCCAACTTCTTTCTGCATTCTTATCTTGTGAATTCAAAGAATGAAATCCACAGACAAGGATGAGTGAGTTAAGAATAGGAGTATTCAAGTGTGAATAGAAACAGAACTCCTATTGGGCAAGATAGGACCCAACGGGGGTCCGCTGAGTGTGCTAGTCTTCAGGTTATAGAGCACTTGGGTCAATGTTATTGATCCAAATTTATGCTAATTAGGATTTGGAAAAATACTAATGCTATTGGTTAACCCTTGAGTCTGAACTGCCACTCAAGTCTGCCCCACTTCCATTTTTTTCTTGCTGCTGGTCTGCAGTGCCAGCTTCCCAGCAGGTTGAGGTCAGCAGATCATGGATGCTGGAGGTTCAGAACTGTGATGCTGTGTGGGGCAGGCTTCCTCACCAGCTGGCCAGGGGGCCACAGTGCAATAGGTCAGTGTACCCTGGCTTGCCTGGGCCCTGGCTAACTGTGCTTGGGGCCTGTGCCAGCATGTTGGGCTCCAAGCAGCTGCCTGCACTCCAGCCTACCAGGCTGCCTTTCTGCCACTGCTTCTCCTGGGACAAGGGCTTTGACTCAGTGCCAGAGTTCTTAGTTATGCACATGGTCACCTTGTATAAAGATTATATTTCTCATTTTTTCTTATGGCTAGATGTGGTCAGGTAATGAAATTTTGATCAAAAGGATGTAAATAAAAGCATACTATGGTGAATTCCTATAACCGTCTTTAAGAGGCAGCAGATACATGTCCTTTTCCCCCCTCTTCTGCTCTGTCTATCCTTCTGCTTGGGATGTGGGGATGGAGGTCCATTTTAGAATAGGATTGTGAGGGCCACACCTCAGCCACAATGGAGAAGAGAGTTGGTAACAGGTTAACAAGTGGTCCTTTGATTCCCTGAGGGCTTTGAAGAATGGAGCTACTGTATCACTGCGGGAGTTCATACCTCTAGATTTTTACATTAACAACAACAACAAGAATAAAAAAACCTTCCATCTCATTTAAACCACTGGTACTCTGGGGTTTCTGTCACTCTCAGTCATATCTAATTCAAATTAATCAATGACCATTACATCATTCCCCCAATTCAGAGAACACATGCCCTTTCCCTTTATCCATTTGTATCTTATATGATCAAAGTTATGAATCACCACTTCTACTTTATTCTATTCATTAGAAGCAACTTCTCTAAGTCCAACTCACACTCACATGGAAGGAAATTAAGATCTACTTCTTGAAGGGAGCAGTATTTCTACCAGAGTCCTAGGCCAGAGGGGTCCTGACTTCACAGAACCCCAACAAACCAGGAACCACCACTTGCCCAAGAAACTAAATGGAAAAAGTAATGGTGAAGTCAGGAAAGGGATTTATTCATGATAGCTATGCCAGAAAGATAAGGGGATCAAGCATTCTCAGCCCTGTCTTGAGGGTACTGACAGGAGCTTCAGGTGTACATACAGAAAGAATTGGGGCAGCGGGTGAGAAGGTCACATAATTAAGTAGTCTGGGTCAAACCATGGTCTGGTTGATCATTATTTTAGTTCTGGTTCTGCCAGGCTCCAGGGAAGTCTTATTACTTGAGGGGGCAATTTGCTTCCCATGAGATGATTGCTCCTGCTTAGGAGGAAGACTCGGTTCCCATCATTGGGTGATCTGTCTGCAAGACTCACTGTCCCTGGCAAGTTCCTGACTGGAGACTTCCAGGCACCATCCCAGGATTCTGGAACAGGACGCTATAAACTGGCAGTTGACAATCTGTTGATTATAATGTCTCTTGAAAATACCTTAATTAAACTTATCTTGGTGTCTTCAACCTTGTAGGGAGAGAATTACCGGCTTTAGATGAACTTTTCTTAAACGATCAACAGGACAAATGTTCAGAGTTGAGCAGGAATCTGACTCAAAGTTTAAGGCAGTAAAGAAGACAGATACAAAACGAAGGCAGAGATGCCAAGTTTATCCTGCATTTAGTTGCCCATTGGGCACTGGCAGGCCCAAGTCAAGAGTCACTGCTTTTTAGAAAAACAACCTCTAAGTCCTTGTTACAGTGTTAAAGAATTTGTGGGCATTTTAAAACTGCAATACCTTTGTGTGCTCTTCTCTTGGCCCTCTAGTTTCAATGGGGATTTGTTGTATTTTGTTTTTTGGTACTAGGGATCAAACAGGGGCACTTTACTGCTGAGCTACATCCTCAGCCCTTATTTATTTGTTTGTTTACTTTTGAGATAGTGTCTCACTAAGTTGGCTAGAGTGTCCTATAACTTGCTATCCCCTGCCTCAGTATCTTGACCTACAGGTCAAGACCTGTACCACCACACCTGGCTCTGAGATTTTGATCTCACTGAATTCTCAGAAATACTTCTACTCCTAATTATTGTTTCTGTATATTTAAGATCTCCTCATTGTCATGCTTTCTATCCAAGTTTAAACATTTTTAAAAAATTATCTTAAGTCAGGCATGGTCCCAGCACTCAGGAGGCTGAGATGGGAGAATCACTTGAACCCAGAAGTTCAAGACCAGCCTGGGTAACATAGCAGGACCCCATTTAAAAACAACAACAAAAAAAAAAAAAAAAAAAAACCAACTTCATCCATATCCTCATCTAGCTACCACCCTCTCTTCATCTGTAATAATTTTAAAAAGCATAGTCCTAAATACTTTGACATTCTTCCCATTAAAAGAAAGCACCTGTATGACTTTGTCAAAATGAACTCAACTATTATGTATAACTATAAAGCTGTAATAAAAATAGATAGATAGATAGATAGATAGATAGATAGATAGATAGATAGATAGATAGATAAAAGAGAAAGAAACTGGCGGCTGTGGTGCATGCATACAATTCTCCTGGCTCAGGAGGCTGAGACAGGAGGATCAGGAGTTCAAAGCCAGTCTCAGTAATTCAGCAAGGCTCTAAACAACTCAGTGAGACTCTGTTTCTAAATACAATACAAAAAAGGACTGAGGAAATAGCTCAGGGGTCAAGCACCCCTGGATTGAATCCCTGGTATGCCTCCCCCCCCCCCCAAAAAAAAAAAAGAGAGAGAGAGAAAGAACATTGTAGAACTTGAGACAAGCCATCCCTGCTGTGACCTGTCAATTTCCTGACCTAGAGAATCCATGAACATAAGAAAAAGAACTTTTTTTTTTCTTTTTTTTCTTTTTTGGCCTTGGAGATTTAACCCAGGAGCACTTAGCCACTGAGTCACATCCCCAGCCCTTTCTGTTTTTTATTTTGAGGCAGCGTCTCTTATCCCCAGCATATTCCTCTAATCTAAATTTTCCTGTGATACTGTGAAACATGTACATTTTGATCCATTTTCTGGCATAAAATGGATCCTTGGATTTTTTTTTTTTTTTTTTTTTTTCAGTGGTAGGGATTGAACCCAGGGCTTTGTGCTTGCGAGGCAGGCACTCTAACAACTGAGCTATAGCTGCAGCCCCCGGCATAAAACTCTTGGAATCTTTAAAGTGACAAGAATATTTTTGTATGTTAATAGTATGACTGATGGCTGGCAGTCCCTAGGTAGCTTCAGAAGGAGGGCTAGTCATCAGAGAGACCATAGCAGATTAGAGAGTCAGGACTTTCAGCTTTATCCCTTAATTTCCAGGTTATATTGGTCAACAACAATCACACCTATTTAATGAAGCCTCCATAAAAACTCAACAGGAGGGGCTGGGGTTGTAGCTCAGTGGTAGAGGGTTTGCCTAGCATGTGCGAGGCACTTGGTTTGATCCTCAGCACCACATAGAAATAAAGGTATTGTGTCTATCTACAACTAAAAAAATTATATATATATATATATATATATATACACATATATATGTATATATTTATTTATATAACCAATAGGACAGGGTTCCAAAGAGTTCCCAACAGCTAAATGAACACAAGGAGGTTCCTGGAGGGGTGGTGCACCCAGAAGGCATGGAAGTTCTGCACCCCTTCCTCCATACCTAGTCTTAGCCACCTCTTAATCTGGTGCTCATAAGTATTCTTTGTAATACCCTTCATCATTGACCAGTAAACTTAAGTATTTCCCCAAGTTTTGTGAGCCCTGCTAGTAAATTGATTGACTCTGAATGGGGGGAGAGGTGTGCAAGAAGCCCAATTTTTAACCAGTAGGTGAGAAGCACGAGTAAAACGGCTTGGGGCTTGCAACTGGCATTTGAAGGTGCAGAGCAGTATTGGGACTGAGCCCTCAACCTGTGGGATGTGATGCCATCTCCATGCAGATAGTGTCAGAGTTGAACTGAATCAGAGGACGCTCAGTTGGAGTCTGCTAGGTGTGAATAAAACCCTACATACCAGGGATGCAAGGTTGGTTCAACATCAGGAAATCAATAAACGTAATTCACCATATTAATAGACTTAAAGTCAAGAATCACATGATTATTTCAATAGATGCAGAAAAAGCATTTGATAAAATACAGCACCCCTTCATGCTCAAAACACTAGAAAAAATAGGGATAGTGGGAACATTCCTTAACATTGTAAAGGCCATTTATGCTAAGCCCATGGCTAATATCATTCTAAATGGTGAAAAACTGAAAGCATTCCCCCTAAAAACTGGAACAAGGCAGGGATGCCCTCTTTCACCACTTCTATTCAACATCGTTCTTGAGACTCTGGCCAGAGCAATTAGACAAACCAAAGAAATTAAAGGGATACGAATTGGGAAAGAAGAACTCAAACTATCCCTGTTCGCTGATGACATGATTATATATTTAGAGGAACCTGGAAATTCCACCAGAAAACTCTTAGAACTCATAAGTGAATTCAGTAAAGTAGCAGGTTACAAGATCAATGCCCATAAATCCAACGCATTTTTATACATAAGTGATGAATCTTCAGAAAGAGAAATTAGGAAAACTACCCCATTCACAATAGCCTCGAAAAAAATAAAATACTTGGGAATCAATCTCACAAAAGAGGTGAAAGACCTCTACAATGAGAACTATACAACACTAAAGAAAGAAATTAAAGAACACCTTAGAAGATGGAAAGATCTTCCATGTTCTTGGATAGGAAGAATTAATATTGTCAAAATGGCCATACTACCTAAAGTGCTATACAAATTCAATGCAATTCCAATTAAAATCCCAATGACGTACCTTACAGAAATAGAGCAGGCAATTATGAAATTCATCTGGAAGAATAAGAAACCCAGAATAGCTAAAGCAATCCTTAGCAGGAAGAGTGAAACAGGGGGTATTGCAATACCAGATCTTCAACTCTACTACAAAGCAATAGTAACAAAAACGGCATGGTATTGGTACCAAAATAGAAAGGTAGATCAATGGTACAGAATAGAGGACACGGACACAAACCCAAATAAATACAATTTTCTCATACTAGACAAAGGGGCCAAAAATATGCAATGGAGAAAAGATAGCCTCTTCAACAAATGGTGCTGGGAGAATTGGAAATCCATATGCAACAGAATGAAACTAAACCCATATCTCTCACCATGCACGAAACTAAACTCAAAATGGATTAAGGACCTCAGAATCAGACCAGAGACCCTGCAGATTACAGAAGAAAAAGTAGGTCCAAATCTTCACCTTGTTGGTCTAGGATCAGACTTCCTTAACAGGACTCCCATAGCACAAGAAATAAAAGCTAGAATCAACCACTGGGATAGATTCAAACTAAAAAGCTTTCTCTCAGCAAAGGAAACTATCAGCAATGCGAAGAAAGAGCCTACAGAGTGGGAGAATATCTTTGCCAATCATACTTCAGATAGAGCACTAATCTCCAGAATCTATAAAGAACTCAGAAAACTTTACTCCAAGAATTCAAATAATCCAGTCGACAAATGGGCTAAGGAAATGAATAGACACTTCACAGAAGAAGATCTACAAGCAATCAACAAACATATGGAAAAATGTTCACCATCTCTAGTAATAAGAGAAATGCAAATCAAAACCACCCTAAGATTCCATCTCACCCCAATTAGAATGGCGATTATCAAGAATACGAGCAACAACAGGTGTTGGCGAGGATGTGGGGAGAAAGGTACACTCATACATTGCTGGTGGGGCTGCAAATTAGTGCAGCCACTCTGGAAAGCAGTGTGGAGATTCCTTAGAAAACTTGGAATGGACCCGCCATTTGACCCAGCTATCCCACTCCTTGGCCTATACCCAAAGGACTTAAAATCAGCATACTACAGAGATACAGCCACATCAATGTTCATAGCTGCTCAATTCACAATAGCCAGACTGTGGAACCAACCTAGATGCCCTTCAATTGATGAGTGGATAAAGAAACTGTGGTATATATATACAATGGAATATTACTCAGCCATAAAGAATGATAAAATTATGGCATTTGCAGGCAAATGGATGAAATTGGAGAATATCATGCTAAGTGAGATAAGCCAATCTCAAAAAGCCAAAGGACAAATGATATCGCTAATAAGTGGAGGATGACACATAATGGGGGGGAGGGAAGGGTTAGTGTTAGGGTTAGAGTTAGGGTTAGGGAGGGGGGCAAGTATGGAGGAAGGAAGTACCGTATAGAGGGTAAAGAGGGGTGAGAGGGGTGGGGGAAAGGGAAAAAAATAACAGAATGAATCAAACAACATTACTCTATGTAAATTTATGATTACACAAATGGTATGCCTTTACGCCATGTACAAACAGAGAAACAACATGTATCCCATTTGTTTACAATAAAAAAAAAATAGAGAAACAAACAAAAAAAAAAGATTATATTAAACAAGATCAACAAAAAAAAAAAAAAAAAAAAAAAAAAATTCATTGGCACACCAAAAGCTTGCCAAAGGTAGCTAGAGCCAGGTCGAGGGAGGAGCCAGCTAACGCCCTATAAAACTGACCTTTGTTGCAGCCCCCTGACATTTTCTCTCCTGAAAATGTGCCCCCTCCCCATGCTTGACTGACTCTGCTGTTTAATAAAAGGCATTGCTGATCAAAAAAAATAAATTAAAAAAAAAAATAAAACCCTACATACACTTGGTTATAGAAGTCTTCTGTGTTGATTGGGGAGAGAATAGGAGAAACTGAGTTTGTTTTTTTACTATATCCTCAGATCCCACCTCCTACATCTTTCAAACTTAGTAATATTCTCCGAAGATAATGATCTCCAAGTTAAGTCTAATAGACATTTTCTCTCGGACTTGTTATTTTAGCAGTATTTCACTACTGTCCAGTTCTTCCTTCTTGAATTACTCTCTTCTCTAGCTTCTAAGATAACACATTACCTCCCTTCCTTCCTTTTAGTCACTTCTCAGGCTCATTAGCAATTTCACTTTCTTCTAACCAGGCACCAAATGACAGACTTGCTCAAAGCTTGATCCACAGCCTTCGTCTCCTCACTTCATATTTTCTATCCATATCCATAATTTTATTACCATTTACACACTTTATTATCTACTTGACATTGGAGATAAATTTTTATCTCTAACAATTTCTAGGGGAGGAAAAATTTATTTTGGCTCATGGTTTCAGAGGTTCAATCCATGGTTGGCCAATTTCAGAACTCTGGGTCCAACATGAGACAGATCATCATGGCAGAAGGGCACGGTGAGGAAAACTGCTCAGTTCACAACCGCCAGGAAGCAGAAAGAGACTACCTCAAACAATTTTATCAATTAAACTTCAAGCTATATTTTCATGTTCCTTCTTATCAGTTTGTATTTATGAGGGGTTTTAGGATGCACAGACTGGCCTTGGGTGGTTTAAGCAGAAATGAATATATTAAAAGTTCAGAGAGTCACAGGAAGAGGCAGAGTGAGCACAAGGGCTGGAAGTTGTGCCAAGCAACCAGAAAGAGGAGCCAATTCATACTACAGAATTGGCTGACGAGGAAACCAACACTGTTCTCAGTATTGTTGAGAACATAACATTGCATCCCAAGTGTTGGAGCTAAACAGTAGATTCTGCCACTACAAGTCTAGCATTGTGGCACCTGGATATTAGTTGCAGCCACTATTACCAGAAAGGATTCTTTGAGATTTCTGCATCCCAAAGCTCCATCGTCAAAGTGGGTCTATCTGATTTTCAAAGTGGAGATCATAGCCATTGTTCCTAGCTGCAAGGGATTCTGGGAAAGTCAGTCATTGGCATTTTCACATTCTATTGCAGAAGGCAGATACTATCTCCCACCAATTAATCATAAGGTTAAGGAATTCTCCAAACATTAAAAAAAAAAAAAATGACAATGTCTAATCTGTAGCCCAAGAACACCTCAATCCCAAATGTCCAAGCTGGATTTATTCTCTTTGTTGCTTTCCTATTCCACAAGAAATAACTTAAAAAAAAAAAAAATCCAATCCTCTTCCAGTCTTCTCTCTCTGAACAGAGCCACCATCCATGGGGTTCCACAAGCCAAAGGGACTGCCCTTCTCCCACATTCTCCACTCAACCTGTATCTCTCAGAGTTCTCTCTCCACTTCTCTTGATCTCTTCACCTCTGTCTTCACTCTGGTTCAAGAGTCCATCATCTCTTAGCTGCACCACTGTAATCCACCTTTCCCTCCCTCTCATTTATTCTCCATACAGTCATCTTTTTTTTTTTTTTTTTTTTTTTTTTTGTGGTCCTGGGGATTGAACCCAGGGCCTTAAAGCACTCTACCAACTGAGCTATATCCCCAGCCCAACACACAGTCATCTTTTCAAAATGCTTTACCTCATCATGTCACATGCACCCTGCCCAGCTTAAAACACATTAATGGCTTCCAAAGTTCTTAACATGGCCCACAAAGCCATGGCGGTCTGACCCCTGCTCACCTCTCCCACCTCATCCCCAACACTCTCCCTCACTCTGCATTCTGGCACTGTCAGCCTTTTATACTACCTTCCTTCCCACCCAGCGCTCTTGTCCATTTTGCTCCTTCTAGCCGGGGATGCTCCTGATCACCCAACACCTCTGCCTATTTATTTCCACACCAGATTTCTAATCAACATAACTTCTTCAAGGAAGCCTTCCCCAAAACAAATCCCCTCTCATAAGACAGATATCCACTTCCTCTGTGTTCCCATAGCACTAGGTACCTTTCCTTCAGGTTTACCCAATTTTTTAGTTGTTGATGGATATTTAATTATTTATATCACATTATATATATGTGATGCCAAGAATAGAACCCAGTGCCTCACACATGCTAGGCAAGCGCTCTACCACTGAGCTACAATCCCAACCCTCCAATTTTTGTATTACACTTTCTGTGTGTGTGTTGCTGGGGCAGGTACTGGGTATTGAACCTAGGGGCACTTTATCACTAAGCTATATCCCTTCCCCCATTTCTTTTTAAATTTTTGAGATAAGGTCTCCCTGCCTAGGTTGACCTGCCTTCAGCCTCCTGAGCAGCTGGGATTCCAAGTGTGTACACCACATGCAACAAATTATATATTTATTTGATTACCACCTATCTCCTCACTAGACTGCAAGTCCCATGAAGACAGGGGCCAGATGGATTTTTAGATCACAATTGCATTCCATGAGCCTACAGCAAACACCTTACCCATACTGAGTGCTGAATAAATCTCTGTTAAAATCCGGAATGAATTCTCTCCCTTAAGAATTTGAACTGAAGGCCCCTGGGGCGGAGCTCAGTGGTAGAACACTTGTTTAGCATGTGCAAGGCCCTGGGTTCAATCTCCAACACCACAAAAAAGCAGTGATTCTCTCCTTCCCCTCCAAAATAACCCCAGAGTTTAAAAGAATAAGTGCTGGTTAAGGAAGGGGCAACAGCATCGAGAAGCACAAAAAAAAATTTTATCACCAACCTGGTGTACTCTCTTGAAGAACATGCTTGTAGAATTGTTTTGCATGTTTTATTTCATTTAGGCTAAGGTAAAACCTTTTGTGCCAGTTCCCGCAGTCCTAGCTGCTTGGGAGTCTTGAGCCCAGGAGTTGGTGGACAGCCTGGGCAACACAGACAACGTTACCAAAAGAAACGAAAAACCTTTTGCTATAATAATGTCCAGGTCTTTCTGAAGGAATCTTCAATGCGCTAGCAGATTAGCTTGAGCACATTCAATGATACTGATAGCTAGTGGTTTTCAATATATTTCTATTTACTTATTCAGAATGTGAGGAGACAACTGAATTACACAGCATCTTTGGAATAATACAGAAGGGACAGCAGGATGCAGTTGCAAATATTTTGTATCCTTCTCACAGAGTCCAATCCTCAAAATGCACAGCTAATTATTGATGAAACCAAAGTAATAAACTTTGGCTAACCTGACTGGTTAAAGATACGGGAGAGGAAATCATTAAAATATTAAGCGTATGTTTTGGAAAATGAATCTTTTTTCCCCCTCAGTTTTACTAAAACACAGTACTTTTCAGTAACTGACTCCAGCATAAGGCACTAAAAACTCATGTAGTTTACAGAATTTTTGTTTGTGTAGGAACAGTGAAAATTTGGTGAGTTACTATTTTAGCAAATGTACAACCTGATGTTGGGACTCTAAATATTAGAGACATGTCAAAAAAGAAGCCTGATGTACAATGAATTTTTGTATTTGGAAATACAAAATCTGCTGTGCTACTAATTTCGTATTAACGAATAATTATGTTCTCTTTATCTTGGCCTCGCTCAGGTTTTCCTGTTCAAAAGAAATGCTCGTGACCTGCAAAGGTTTAGAAAAGGTTAGCCCCGACTAAAATAACTACTTCAATAAAGAGGGAAAATTCTGTGGAAATTTCTTACATTTGACGTTGCTGAACTTAAGTACAATAATGTCACATGCACTTATTCAGTAATTGTAGGCACGCCTAAGTCCCTCCCTCTTTCCTAAACCAATTTCCCCACATCCTAGAAATCCAGCCCTTCTGCCCTCCGGAGGCGCCTTTCCCAACGTAAAGTACAATTTTAAAATTAAGCTCTTGACTAAAATAATGATCCGCAGCCAACTGCCAGGGAATCTGGGCACCCCGGAGCCTCTGGAGGGTGCAGCGGGGTGTGGGCAAGGGCAGGGGGAGTGGGCGAAGCTGCTGGTTGGTGCCTGAAATCTGTGCGTTGCCCCTTTAATTGTGTCCCCAGCCCTCGGGCGTTTCTGTCCAACGCCCACGTCAGCAAATACCTTTTGTTTCTCTCACGTTGGGGCTACTTGTTTTAGGGCGCAAAGGAACGGCTTCGGAAGGGGGTCTTTCCCCCGCCGAGAACCGGGAACCTTCCCCGCCCGCGCGCGCGACCGGCCGGTGCGCCGCGGCCCGCGGTAAGTGGCTGCGCGCCGCGCGGGCGGAGGGCGGGCGGGGCGTCGGGGCTGCCGGGACCGGCCCGCGAGCCTGGCTGCGGGCGGCGGCGCGGGCGGCGGCGGCGCGGGCTCGGACGGCCCGGCCGGCGGCGGCGGCAGCGCTGGGACGCGGCCCCGGGCGCGCCGCCCGCAGGCGTCGCCGGCCCGAGAGCGGCGGGAGGCGCAGAGGCGAGCGGGCGCCATTTGCAGCCCGGGGCGCAGCGCGGCGGCGGCGCGCGGCTCCGAGGGCTGGGGACCGTCACAAAGGAGGCGCGGGCGGCGGCGGTGGCCCTGGCCTGCGGCCGGGTGGCCCGCGGCGGGCGGTGGCGGGCGCCGCCTCCGGGCCGCCCGTGCCCGCGCCCGCCCGCACCTCCCGCCCGCCGGCCGGCCCTGCCTGCGCGCCCGGGAGGGGCTGCGGGACAATGGCCGCGCCGTCGCCGCCCGCGCCCGCGCCCGCTCCGCCGCCCGGCCCGGCCCGGCCCCGGGGAAAGGCGGGAAGGCGCGCGGAGCCTCCTGGCGGCGGCGGCGGGAAGCCGGCGGGGGACCGTGCCGGGCGTGTCTGGAGCCGTCGGGCGCCGCGCACTCGGGCGGGTGGGTGGCTGTCGGGCTCCGGCTGCCGGCGCAGCGACGGGCGGCCGCCGTGCGGGGCGCTGCCCGGGGAGAGAGCCCCTTGGGCGGCAGCCCGTTTCTCAGTGCAGCCTCCATTCCGTGGGCGTATATCATGATACGACAGCCCTGGGCTCAGGACCGGAGGGAGACGGCTACTCCTAATAAGAACTGAGCCCCAAGCATTCGTGTCACGACCCAACCGTACCCACGCGCCTCCCACCCAGGGAGACGGCCTCTTTTGTAAATTAGCGGTTTGGCCCCCTTCCCGTTCGGATGAGCTTATTTATCTTTGTACCAGTAGCCATATTCCACACCTTTCCAAGACGTGTTTGGAATCGGATTCACACCTAGTGGGCTCCAAACCACACGCGCCAGTATCACCTCTATTCTTAATAAACCTTTATATTTGCAGATCTCTGTGTAGTAAACGGAATGCTTGCACATACATGGAATCTTACACTTAATTTCACATACAACAACCACCCGATCAGGCTATTGGTTATTCCACTTGGCAGAGGGAATATATGCTAAGGCTGGAGATTCCCCCAGGCCAGGAGCTGAGTGATGCCAACCTCCCCATGCCTCCTGTTAGGACTGTTCGGAGGAAACCACCGGAGCAGTCTCCAGAAGCTTTAAAAAACCTTCACTAACCTTTATCATTCAAATATTATTTTTAGATAACCCCCCCCCCCCAGTACTGGACATTGAACCCGTGGACCTCCAACACGCTAAGCAAGCACTCTTAACCACTGTCATTTTTTGAAATTTTTATTTTGAGACAGGGTCTTGCTAGTTTGCCCACTCTGGCCTTAAAGTTTCTATCTTCCTGCCTCAGCCTCCCCAGTGGGTTACAGGTGTGTGCCACCCGGGATAGAAAAAACAATTTCTAGCAGGTTTAACTCTTTCAGTGACATAATTGTATGTTAATATTTAAAGGGTTTGATGTAAATTTTTTGATACTGTGGAGGGAAGTTTTTGTTACTTCTCTGCTCAAAATTGGGCATTTGCTCCCCATCTTATGCATACTAAAAGCCAAAGACCCATTAATAGTTTCCAAGACCCTGCAGGAACTGGTTGCACCCTTTCTACTCTCTCATAATCTGCCCCCACTTTCTGATTCCATCTCCCATTGCCCTCCCCATCCCTCCTTTGAGGTTCTTCCAACACCTCTTTGCTTGTTCCACCTCAGCGCCTTTGCACTTTCCATTCCATTTGCCTGAAGTACTTTTCACTCAGACACCCACATGAGACTCTCTTACCTGCTTTGGACAAATATCACAATGAGACTTTTCAAATTTGGGGTTTGATTCTTTTAAATGTTTTTATACTTAATTCGTGGTCTTTCCTGTCTTGGTCCATTTGTGCTGCTACAATGAAATACCTGAAACTGGGTAATTTATAAAGAAGAGAAATTTATTACTTAACAGTTGTGGATACCCAAGATACTGGAAGATCAAGGCCCTGGCAGTGCTATCTGTGTCAGGTGAAGGCTGCTCTCTACTTCCAAAATGGTACCTTGTTGTTCCATTCTCCAGAGAGGATGAACATTGTGTCCTCCCATAGCAGAAGGGAGGGACGGGATGGAAGGGGCAAATTCACTCCTTGGAGTCCTTTCATTAGGGTTCTCTTCCCCTCTATGTGGCAAACCCTCAGACCTAATAATCTTCTAAAGGCTCCTCAATGAGGCTTAAGTTGTAATGTGAATTTTGTAAACTATCACTAGTAAGTGTTTTAGTACTTAATCCTTAATCTTCCAGTTACAAAAGATGTTTATCCACCAGAGGATACTTTGACCACTCCAGTTAACGGAAGTTTTTGATCCAGGACAATTTTTTTTTTTTTTTTTTTTTTTTTTTGCAGTGCTGAGGATTGAACCCAGGGCCTTAGTGCTTGTGAGGCAGGCACTCTACCAACTGAGCCACATCCCCAGCCTGATCCAGGGCTTTTTGCTAGAGGGATGCTAATGAGATTCATTCTGGTGACCCTGATGGGACACACCAGTTCTAGATTAATGCTGTCTACCTTAAAACAGGTGGTCTTCCAGACTTAAATCTTCAGTTTGCTCAGAGGAGAACGTGTCTTTTCTCTCTATTCCAAAGACCTTCAAACTTAATGGTTCCTAAAACATGTAATTGTTTTTTTCCGACCACTTTTTTAAAGGTCATTGAACTTAATGGGAATCTTGAATTCTGTAATAATCTTAAATCTACAATAGATATTTAACTCTTAGGGATATTTAGAATGTTTCCATTTGACTTTTCGATGTCTCACATGAATTAGTCGAAACTTGCTATTTCAACTTATAAAATCAATGTACTGAAACAAAATCTGAAATGTATCACCCATATCCGTTACTATCACACATTCTGAAAATAAACGTTTCTTAATGCGTCAAGAGGACTATTACAACTGTAAGTTACGTTAAAGTCCTGTAGATGTGAATATCATAACTGACCCCCATGTACAGGACATTTCCTATTTTTTTGAAAAATTCCCTCCCTTTTGCTACTTCCTCAGTCTGCACCACCATTGTCTTAGTAAATTCTTCACCATTTCTTGTTTTCAACAATTGCGTCAGCCTTTAAGTTGTTATTTCTTGTCCTCGCCTCTCTGGTCCTGTTTCTTCCATATTTCTCAGATTCTTTGGGTATGCAAGTTGGATCATCATCTCAGTAATACCTGCGATTCATTGGGCCCTAACTCCGTGGCAGGCACTGTTCTGGCGGATTGTGTAGGTCCTGGTGGGCAGAGGAGGGCAGGATTTAGGCTTATTGGCTTTGGGGTCAGTCTGCCTGCATTCTAATCTGCTGACTTGCTCATTGTGCAGTTTTGAAGATATCTTTTTAATCTCTCTCTGCCTTTGTTTCTTTACCTACACAGTGGGAATCACGGCAATATTTACCTCATAAGGCCATTGTGAGGACTGAAGTAAGATAATGAGTGTCAATTGCTTAGCTATTTATTTTGAAATCTAACCCACATACCATATATACAATTCAGCCTTTAGAAATGTACAGTTTAGAGTATTCTGGTACATTTACAAAGTTGTGCAACCATCACCACCCTCTAATTCAAGAATATTTTCATCACTGCCAAAAGAAACCCCACAGTTAGTAACAGGCAATCCCTATTCGTATGTCTCCCTAGTCCCTGAGAACTACCACTACTTTCTGAATCTATGGATCTCCCCATTCTGGACATTTTATATAAATTAAATCATAAAACATGGTCTTTGTGACTTGCTTCTTTCACTTTGTATGAGGTTTTTAATGTTCATTCATGTAACGTGTATCATTATTTCATTCTTTTTATGACTGAATTATAGTTCATTGTATGGGTATTCTGCATTTTTGTTTATCTGTTTGTCTATTGGTGGACACTTGGGTTGTTTCTACCATTGATTGATTGATGGTTTGATTGATCGATGGTACTGGGGATTGAACCTGGGGCTCTTGACCACCGACCTACATCCCCAGTCTGTTTTTTATATTTTGTTTTGAGACAGAGCCCCTCTAAGTTATTTAGGATCATGCTGAGTTACTGTGGCTGGTCTCAAACTTGTGATCCTCATCCCTCAGCCTCCCATGCCACTGGGATTACAGGCATGCACCACCATACCCAACTGTTTTTACCTTTTAGCTCTTATGAGTAATACTCCTGTAAACATTTGTATATAATCATCTGTGTGGACAGATGTTTTATTCTCTAGAATATATACCTAGGAGTGGACTTTTGGGGCCATTTGGCCATTTGGTTTCATAATTTAAGGAACTGTCAGACTTTCCAAAGTGTTGGTACCCTTTTCTATGTCCTCCGGCAATATAGGAAAGCGGGATGTCTTCACATCCTGGCCAAAGCTGTTTTTATTTTGTTTCTTTTTCTTTTTTCTTTCTTCATTTGCAACACAGGGGATTGAACCCAGAGCCTCACACATGCTAGGCAAGCACTTTACTACTGAGTGACGTGCCCAGCCCTTGTTATTTTTATTGGCCCAACCCAACTTACCCGATACTTCCAGGCATGGTTATTTGCCTCTTGGGTTTATAATTCTCACCTACTGTGAATATTTTCTTCATTGTATTATAATCTTCTTTAAAAACCTTTCTCTCTTCCTTTCTGTCTGACCTTTTTTTTTCTTTCTTTCTTTTTTTTTTTTTTGGTACTGGGGATCGAACCTAGGACCTTGTGCATGTTAGGCAAGTGCTCTATCACTGAGCTCTCCCTCCAGCCCAAGAACACTGACTTTTGACATGTCATTCATCTTTGTATTCCCAGGGTCACGTATAGCCTGTCACACAGTAGCTGGTCAATGAATGTATCGTGTGTGTGTGTGTGTGTGTGTGTGTGTGTGTGTGTGTGTGTACATGCGTGTGTGCGTGTGTGGTACTGGGGGGTTGAATTTAGGGGTTCTCTACCACTGAGCTATATCTCCATCCCTTTTTAAGGCAGGTCTCACTAAGTAACCAAGGCTGGCATGGAACTTACTGCCTCAGCCTCCAGATTCACCGAGTTACCACACACACCAACCAATACTTCTTTTTTTGGTACTAGGGGGTTGAACCCAGAGGTGCTATACCACTGAGCTATACTCCTTACCCTTTTTATTTATTTATTTTTTAAAATTTGAGAGTGAGTCTTAAGGACTCACTAAATTGCTGAGACTGGTCTCAAATTTGCAGTCCTCCTGCCTCAGCCTCCAGAATCACTGGGACTCCAGGTGTGCATCATTGTACTGGGCAATAAATACAAATTGAATGAATGTATCTCACCTTTCAGTTTAGCTGTCTGCCCTCATCATAAAAATAGAATAAAACATTTTGTGCTGTAAAAAATATAGGAAAAGAAATTGGGTATAACTGTATGGAGTTCGGAACAGTGCAAAATTAATTATTGAATCAAAAGATGAAATAGCTTTTTTGTAATTATTTTTCTAGCTCTCCAGAAAAATCCCTGCTGCTTTGAGTGCTGTGGCTCTCAGCTGCATATGTGAAGTATGGAGGGTTTGGCAGAGGCTTTGTATCACCTTCAGATTCCTCTGTCTCACTGGCACTGTTGGATAAGGTGCAATATGAAATTCTTATAATTTCAGAATATTTGGAGAAAATTTTATTCCAAAATCTGCAATTTTCCTTTCACCATCAGAACACACTTTGGCAAACCAATCCAGGCCTTGAACTTTCCATCCTCCTGCCTCAGCCTCCTAACTCGGATTACAGGCACATGCCACCGTGCTCAGCTGTGATCACCTCTATAAAATGGCATTCTGAAAGCCACAAGAAAATGCATGGTAATAAAATTCTAAAATGCTTGCTTTTTCTACCAAGTAAAAGCAGTGTTTTAAAGTGGCTTGCTTAATTAATAATAATAATGGTGATGATAGTAACCAACATTTGTCTAGGGCTTGTTATAAAAGGACAGTGTTATAAGCACTATACTTGGATTATCTTCTTATTTACTCTGTCCCACAACTTTCTGAGCTGTCCCCATCTTACAGATGAAGAAACTAAGGCACAGAGAAGCTAACTTCCAGGTTACCCAGTTAGTGTTTATACAGCCAGAATTTGCATGCAGTCAGTCTCATTCCAAGTGTACCCCAGAGTACACTGCCTGATGGGCAGCTCACAGACACTGCTCACCCCCCTGCTTAATTTTTTGGGGGGAATACCAGGGATTGAACCCAGAGGCACTTTAATCACTGAGCCCTTTTAAAATATTTTATTTAGAGACAGGCTCTTGCTAAATTGCTTAGGGCCTCCCTGCCTTCCTGAGGCTGGGTTTGAACTTGTGATCCTCCTGCCTCAGCCTCCTAAACTGCTGGGATACCGGCTTGCCCCACCATGCCTGGCTCCTCCTGCTTAAATATTGAGGAAAATAATGTACCAATATAATGTCTGGATCTCGATGCAGAAAATAGAAACTACTCTAGTATTTTAAGTAGAAAAGGAGTTAATAAAGAATTGGATGCTTATAATATCAGAAGAGCTGAGGGGAGTGGGCTCCGGGTTAAGCCTTCAGAAATGATTCCCAGAACAAGATTGCCCAGGGGCGCACTAGGGAGGGAATGAGGAGGCTATCAGTGACATTGCTCACTGCAGTTGAGTATCAGCTGCTACTGCTCACCTGCCCCTCAACACCACCAAATAGTGACTGCCGTCTTCATCACATTTGTCTCCTCGCAACCATGGAGTTCTTGACACTGGGACACTTCCATTAATGTGCTTGCTGGCATTGACAGCCGCAACGCGGGAAGATGGTTCCTGTCTCATTTTTGTCTTCTAAATCTCAACAGAGTAAGATAGTAGAATGAAACAGACAGTATTACCCTGTATATGTATGGTTTCATGAATGGTGTGAATCTACATTGTGTACAACCATAGAAACGAAAAGTTGTACCCCATTTGTGTACAATGAATCAAAATGCAGTCTGTAAAAATAAAAAAGATTTTAATAAAAAATAAAGACAAATAATACATGTTACATTAAAAAAAAAAAGAATATGCACTTTTTAGCTTTCTACAAGGAAGTTAGAAAGGATGCTAGTGTGAATTCACAAAGCTACTCTAATATCCTCTAGGGTAGAACTTGGTGATTATTCCTAAAAATGACATTTCACCAGCATATAAAAGCTGTTTTGAAGGCACAGACAGTGTTCAACAACCAGCTTTACACCCTGCCACTCGGTGCTGGGGATTGAACCCGCTCTCTACCACTGAGCTGCGTCTCCATTCCCAACCAGTTCTCTTTAAAAGCTACAGAATTAAGCCGGCTGTGGCAATGCAGACCTGTAATCCCAGCAGCTCTGGATGCTGAGACAGGAGAATCGTGAATTCAAAACCAGTCTCGGCAACAGCAAAGCACTAAGCAACTCAGTGAGACCCTGTCTAAATAAAATACAAAATAGGACTGGGGATGTGGCTCAGTGGCCAAGTGCTCCCGAGTTCAATCCCTGGAACCACCCCCCAAACATTAGTTTTTGCTGGCCACCATGCAGACCCAGCACTGTATTAGTTAATATGCTTTTAAGTAACACTGTCAAAGTTGTGAAGCTGTCAAAGTAACACCATGCTCTGAGTGCCCTCCTATCACATTAGGACTTGATGACAGATGCACTTTCGCATGGCAAGGAGTTGTTCTCAAAACCCATTAATTTTGTTCCCCTGAACTGCAGAATCCTAGTTTATCCTTAAATTCAGTTCTGCTGTTTTTATTGTTGGTGTTTCCTAAAATCCCTTTCATAGCCAATTCTATTTCTTATTGTACCTTGAATGTAGTAGTGGATAATCCATGTCTGAGGTTTGTTGCTTCCCACCCCATCACCTTTTGCTCTCATACTGTTTTGGGCCTTTTATTTGAAGTTCTTTTGGGGGCTGGGGATGTAGCTCAATGGCAGAGTGTTTGCCTAGCAGATACTGAGGCACTGGGATCAAGCCCCAACACTGCAAAAAAAAAAAAGTTCTTTTTGTTTCTCACATCATCTCCGCTATAGGGACAAATATGGGGTTTTGTTTGTTTGTTTCTTCCTAGTAACCTTTGCCAATCAAAAGAAGGAATCCCACTGCATTTTATGGAATGCTCTGATCATCTTGGCTCCCTTCTCTTTTGGTTGAGGCTTAGAAATTGTTTCCCAAATCTCTGTCAGCAGTGTTTTGAACAGTTTGTTGCCAGAATTCAGACCCCCTCAGGAATAGGTAGTTGGTGCCTTTGTTTTTACTAGATAAAGTATATAAAGTATTTTTGAATAGTTCTACTTTCTTAGTGGTGTTTTCAGGATCTCAGTTAAAAATTCATGAATTCCCGTGTTCTCCTGAGTGCCCATCGACAGATGAATAAAGAAAGAAAAGTGTGGTATTGTGTACTCAATGAAATACTATTTAGCCTTTAAAAAGAAGGAAATTCTGCCGGGCATGGTGATGCACTCCTGGAATCCCAACAATGCAGGAGGCTGAGGCAGGAAGATCGCAAGTTCAGGACCAGCTTCAGCAACTTAAGGAGACCCTTTCTCAAAATAAAAACCAGAAAGTTCTGGGGATGTAATTCAGTGCTGGAGCACCCCTGGGTTCGATTTCCAGTACAAAAAAAGAAAAAAGAAAAAAAGAAGAGGGAAATAGCTCAGAGGTAGAATGCTAGCCTTGTATTCATAAGGCCCTGAGTTCAACCCCTAGCACTGCAAGATCAATAAATAAAGTGAAATAAGAAGGAAATTTTGTCATGCTATGTGGATGGAATTGGAGAGCATTGTGTTGCATGAAAAAAGCCAGGCAGGGAAGGACAAATACACATGCTCTACACTGCTATGTAGAACCTAAAATAATCAAATCCATGAAAACAGTAAAAGCATGTTTACTAGAGGCTGGAGACTGGGGGATGGAAAGAGAAAGGGGACATTCTTAGGCAGGAGGAATGCAGTTGTTTATTTTTTCCCCATCTATTGCACAGTGCCCATATCACTAATAGTAGTGTTCTGTACATTTCAAAATTGCTGAGAGTATATTTCAAATATCCTCATGACAAAGTATAAATATTTGAGATGACACATATGCTAATTAGATTGATTTAATTATACCACATTGCTACATCCCCAGCCCTTTTTACTTTATTTTGAGACAGAGTCTTGGTAAATTGCGCAGACTGGGCTCAAACTTGCCATCCTCCTGCCTCAGCCTCCCGAGTCACTGGGATAACAGGCATGCACCACAACTCCTTCCTGACTGAAACTGCTTTTGGAAACGATCATACTTGGTACATCTGTGATTGCAAAAACATGACATCAGTTTGTACCCCACAAATAATAATTATAAATAATTATAAGTTATAAAATCATAAATTGTTTGTAAAATTGTTTTAAAATTATCATTATAAATTGTTTATTTCAGCCAGGCACAGTTGCACATGACTGTAATCCCAGTGGCTCAGGAGGCTGAGGCAGAAAGATTGCAAGTTCAAAGCCAGCCTCAGCAACTTAGTGAGGCCCTGTCCCAAAATAAAAAATAAAAAAAGGGCTGGGGATGTGGCACAGTGGTTAAGCATCCATGGGTTCAATTCCTGGTACCAAAATAAAATACAATTAAATTAAAACAAATTGTTTATTTAAAAAATTCAAAAAGTTGTTTCAGTTGGCTTTCTTTTTTATACTCGACTATATTTTTAATAAGCATATAATTCTTTTGTAGTTGGAAAAAATTATTATAAAAAGTGATTACAGCCAGATACAGTGATACAGATGTGTAATCCCAGCAACTCTGGAGGTGAAAGCGAGAGGATCACAAGTTTGAGGCCAACCCTAACAACTTAGTGAGATCCTGTCTCAAAATTTAAAAAGGGGTGAGGATGTTATTCAATAGTATAATGCCACTGGGTTCAATCCCTAGTACAAAAAAAAAAAAAAGTGATTCCTTGAATTCGTCAACATTATTTTAGTGAGAATTCTTAGCTTAATTAATTGGCTTAACAGACATCAAATTCATTTTCCAGTGCTTATAGAAATAAAGCACTCTACATTAATAAAACCATAATGGTCCACGCAAAAAACAGAATTTTTTTCTTTATAATGGAAAGCTTTGGACAGAACCCAGGGGAGCTCTACCACTCAGCTATACCCCTAACCCTTTTTATTTTATTTTGAGACAGAGCCTTGCTTAATTGCCCAGGCTGGCCTCAAACTTATGATCCTCCTGCCTCAGCCTCCCAAGTCACTGGGATCACAGGTATGCACCACAACTCCTTCCTGGCTGAAACTGCTCTCTAAAATGACATTAATTATTATATCTGGGGTTGCAAAACATGGTGCACTCTGATACAGTCTGGCAAATTGAAAGAGTTATGGAAGATCTGAGTGACTTGTGGATTTTCTGAACCATATATACAGTAGAATTTTTTTCCTTTCTTCCCTCAGAATTATACAGCTTTTAAGATATGTTGAATTTTTTAAGTTGACTCTTTAAAGCTATTGTGTTCGGTTCTCTTGCAAATCATACTGATGTCACTTGAAGGAGAAGGGCAAGAGGACTTATGTTGCTGTCTTGGTAGTGTCTGCTGGCCTGCCTTGGAAAAGTCTGTCATCTTAAGAAGTTTATTTTATTGTCAAAGTTAAAAAGTGTGTTTGCTTTCAATTTGTCATAATTTATTATCTCTCGTCTTGCAGACTTCAATATTGAGATTAAATATACACATAAATACATATATATGTTTAATCTCAATAAACAAAATTGATGGCCAAATGATTTTTTTCAATAATAATCTATGCCAGATTATCTATTTTTACATGTTGAAAAATGATACCCTATAGATGCTTCCGTATAATTTATTTAAATAAATATGTATTATGTATTTTAGTAGATGTTTCTCTTATTACAAAAGTACATTTTAAATAGCTATTTTCTCTCTCCACAGGACAGTTCTCCATACACAGACTGTGTTTGACTTGGAATCTTCACTTTTTACTCCATTCAACTGATTTAACAGGGTTCAAGAGCAGCATTCATAAATTTCCAGGTATGGGGGTATATATATAGATAGCTATATAAAAAAATATATATATATGTAAATTCTTGGTACCATTGAACCCAGGGTCTTTTTTTTGGTGGTGCTGGGGATTGAACACAGGGCCTCATGCTTGCAAGGCAAGCACTCTACCAACTGAGCTATCTCCCCAGCCCTAAACCCAGGGTCTTGAGTATGCTAAGAACATGCTCTACAACTGAGCAACAATTTCAACCCACAAATGAAAATTTATAATTCTTGTTTTTATACCTCACTTAAAGATATACACACACAAAGTAAATTTTATAACTGTAGATTTTTATATATCAGAGAATGAATTTATTGCTTTAAAACACACTTGATGAGACATCAATCAGCATTCTAGCTGGGGATGGTGGTGTATGCCTATAGTCTCAGCTACTCGGGGTAGAGGCAGGAAGATCACTTCAGCCCGCAAGTTTGAGACAGACTGTGCAACAAAGCAAGACTTTGTCTCGAAGAAGGAAGAAAAACTTAGAATATTCATCATTCTGATCGTCTTGGCCAGTTCTTCACACTCACTTATTGTTAAAAATTGTTCTAAGGGTAATTTATCTTGATTAATGTCTTATCTCTCTTCTTATGGATCTGGAGTTTGAATGCAGGGCCTAATAATACCTGTTAGGCTTCACTCCCAACTTCCTTGTTCCCTGGACCTTTTTTTGCTGAGACAGTGTCTTGCTAAGGTTTCCAGGTTGGCCTTAAATTTGCAGTCTTCTTGCTTCAGCCTCTGAACCCAGTTTGACAAACCTCCTTTATTTTTGGGGGGGCAGGGGCAGGTAGTGGGAATTGAACCCAGAGTTTAGGCATGCTGGGTAAGTGCTCTACCACTGGGCTATATTCCCCAGGACCCTGACTGATCTCTTAAAAGAAATGTAGTGTAACGTTGGGCACAGTGGTGTATACTCATAATCCTAATAGCTTGGGAGGCTTAGGCAGGAGGATTGGGAGTTCAAAACTAACTTCAGCAATTTAGTAAGACCCTCAGCAACTGAGCAAGACCCCATCTCAAAATAAAAAAAATAAAAAGGATCAGGGATACGATTTAGGAGTTAAGCACACGTGTGTTCAATCCCCAGTACCAAAAAAAGAAAAAGAAAGAAAAGTAGCATATTTTTCTGAACATGGGCTAGATTTTTAATTCATGGCCTCTCTTGTATATGAACTTCTTCCATTCTGCCTTAATCAAAGACTTCTAATATAATGAGCTGAAGATGATCTACACCAGTCCTTTCAATTTGCCAGGAAGAATGTACCTAGAAAGGCAGTAACTTGTACTATAGACATACAGTTCATTTAGTGTTAAAAATAGAGTCAGAATTCTGATCTCCCAAAGTTATGTCATGCAACTTTGGAGTCACTGTCTAGGTTAATGTCCTGTTCTGTAAAATGGGGCTAATAATACCATCTACCTGAGTGGTTGCTATATGTAAGGATTAAATGAGACCATGAACACCCTTCCACTGTGTCTTTCTTAAATCTCCCACCCCTGGCTGACTTGTCACAAAGTTCTCCTACTTCTCCCTATAATTCTGTGTGATGCTGGCTTCTGCCCACCCCTGCTCCGTGACGGTGGGCGATCCCTGCAGGTTCTCATCTCAGCCCTTGTTTCCACTGAGCCCCTTCATCCCTGCTAATAGCCCAGTCGCTATCTGTAGATGTCCCCTGCGCCTCTGTCTTCAAGTCTGATTGTCCTTCTGAATTTCAGGTCAGCATTGCCAGTGGCCTTCCAGCCATCTCAACCTGATTTTCCATTTGCCTCAAATGCACTTAAAACCAGGCATTGCTCTTCCTTAAGCCAGTTCTTCTGGACTTCCCAATTTGTTGTTCTACCATTGAACACCGAAGCTTTAAAAGATAAAGCTTTTATCTCCCTCGCCTTCCACGGCCCATCAGCCATCAAAGCCCATGGATGTATTTACCAGAGTCATTCGAGACTGTTCTTCCCCATGCCAGGCATCATCACTGAGTTCAGGCCATTAACCAGACGGACAATCACAATAGAAAATAAAGGAGCTCTTCAGCTGGAAATAGTTTTCCCCACCATTGCTGGGACCCCACCCCATTCCTCTCTCTCTCCCAATGGGAATACAACTTCTTTACTTTTCACAGCCGAAGGTCAACTTGTCACCTTCATGTAGTGCACGGATCTTGATTTAAGTAAAGACAAGACTTCCATCACTCTGGGAGCTCACAGGGTATTGAAATCATTTTTTTCTTCTTTTTTCTTTTGGGTACTGTGGATGGAACCCAGCAGCACTTTACCACTGAGCTACATCCCCAGACCTTTTTTTATTTACTTACTTTTATTTTAAGGTGGGGCCCGGCTAAGTTGCTGAGGCAGGCCTGGAACCTGCGGTCCTCCTGCCGAGTTGCTGGGATTACAGGTGTGCACCACTATGGCCGGCAGCATGTTTTAATCTTGCATTGTAGGCTAGATCTAGTTAAGTATGAGACTGATGGTTAATACTTTCGTGATTTATTTGACAGATTTAAAAGACTTTATTTCTGAATATATTCATGATTCAGAACTTTAAAAAATATTTAAAAATATGATGCATAAAGTGTCTGTCCCATTCTTGTCTCCTATCTTTCAGACTGCAGTAGTCAGCTACTGTTAATCCTTGGAGAGTTTCCAGTTACTTTTTTTTTTACCTTGTTTTACACACACATAGACACACACACTTATTGTTTTTTACTTTGCTTTTTTAAAGATTATGTATCATAGCCATCTTTCTATACCAGTAGTGTTTTTTATGTTTACTTAGAATTATTAATATTCCATCATATGGTTGTAGCATAATTATTTTAACTATACTCCTTTGATGGACACTTTTTTTTTTCACAATATGAGAGGTTGAAAGCACCAGGGATGCTCTACCACTGAGCTACCTCTCTAGCACTTTTCATTTTTTTTGTTTTGTGATGGGGTCTTGCTGAGTTGCTGAGGCTGGGCTCAAATTTGTGATCCTCCTTAGCCATGAGTCACTAGAATTACAGGCATGTGCCACCACGCCCAGCTTGATGGATGTTTTGGTATTACAAGCAGTGCTGCAGTGAATAACCATATCTGTATGTCATTTTGATCATGTGCTAGTAGACTTGTAGAGACAGATCCCCAGAAGCGAAATTGCTGGGTCAGAGATGATGTGCATTTGTAATTTTGAGAGCTATTGCCAAATGGCCCTCCCTGGGCTTGTACCACTTTATGTTCCACCAGCAGTGACTGATAGTGCCAGAGATGGAGAGCGATGACTGAGTGTTTTCCCACAGCTTTGTCAATGTTATCAAATTTTGGATTTTGTGTGTTTGCACTGCTGGGGATCAAACCCAAGGCTGCACGCATGCTGGGCGAGTGCTCTACCACTGAGCTTTGTTCCCATCAAATTTTCAGATGTTTAATGAATAGAGGGGAAAATGACCCATCAGTGTGGTTTTAATTTGTGTTTATATTTTTTATGAGGGAGGTTGAACATCCTTTAATATGATTAAGGTACATTTGTATTTTTTTCTGCAAACCGTCCTTTGTCCTATTTTCTTTAAGGTTATTGTTCTTTTGCTTACCAATTTCTTGAAAGCTTGGTATGTATTATATAGATTACCCTTTTGTCTGACACATTTTGGCATTTCCCTTTGCCTTCGCTTGTGGCAATTTTTGCCCTGTAGAAGTTTCATTTTTTTGTAATCAAATGTTATCAGTCTTTCCTTTATGCCTTCTGATATTTGAGTCAGGTTTATAAAGGGCTTTTCTACTCTGAGTTTATAAGGTCTTCCATATTTTCTTATAGAACTTTTGTGGGTTTTTTTCATATTTAAGTCTGTGAGCCATATGGAATTTATCCTGTTATAAGGTTGGCTGTGTAAATGCAGCATAATTTTTTCCCCCAGAAGACTAAAAATTGTTCTAATGTGTCTTAGTCTATTTTATGTTGCTGTAACAGAACACCTGAGACTGGGTGATTTATTAACAATAGAAGTTAATTTTGGCTCACAGTTCTGGAGGCTGGAAAGTCAAAGGGCATGTGGGGAGGGTCCTGTTCTATGTCATAACATAACAGGCAACTAGAAGGGTCACATGGAGAGAGAGAAAGCAAGAGAGAGCTGAGGAAGCCAAACTCATTTTAAAAAATGAGAGCAAGAACTCATTCACTCCTAAGAGAATTACCCAGTCCCAATATTAATCCCTTCATGGAGGCAAATAACCTCAAGACCCAAATACTTCTTTTTTATTTTATAAATTTATTCCTAGGTGTGTGTATGCATGTACAGATACATATATTTACATTATAATTTATATATACATTTTTTGGGGGTTGCTGGGGATTGAGCAGGCTTTATGTATGCTTCACACATGTTCTACCCTGAACTACATGTCTGCTCTTCTCATTTTGTGTGTGTGTGGTGTGTGGTGTGTGTGTGTGGTGTGTGTGTATACACTTTCTTTCTTTCTTTTTTTTTGATACTGGGGATTGAACCCAGGGGTGCTTAACCTCTGGGCCACATCCCCAGACTTCATTTTATATTGTTGATGCTACTATAAATGGGAGTCCTTTATCCCATTATATCTCTAATCTGGTAGGGATTTTGTATATATGAAAGTTATTGATTTCTAATACTAATTATATAACTTCCTCCACTTTGGGAATACTCTTCTTGTTGGGATAATTTTACAGTTTATTCTTTTATATTGTCCAGGTGTACATCATTGTTATCTGTAAATAACAATAATTTTACCATTACTTTCCAATGATCCTTTTTCCAGTTTTTTCTCTAACCTAATTCCATTGGCTAATGTGTTACATGGTGGTGACAGTGGGCAACCTTGTCTTATTGCTGACTTTACTGGGAATGCTTCTCTTTGGATGCTAGATTTTGGGCTGAGATAGACATATTTTATCACCAATAAGCTTTTATTCAGAATAGATTGTAGACCAGAATCTATATCCTAAAGATTTAAAAAATAAGATGATCTGGTCTCAGTGGTGCACTCCTATAATCCCAACTACTCAAGACTAAGGAAGGAGGGTCAGAAGTTCCAGACCAACCCTGGGCAATTTAGGGAGACCCTATCTCAAAATAAAAACTAAAAAACGGTGCTGGGGTTTGTGGCTTAGTGGTAGAGCACTTGCCTAGCATGTGTGAGGCACTGAGTTTGATTTCAGCACCACATATAAATAAATGAATAAAATAAAGGTCCATCAACAACTAAAAATATATATAAAAAATTTATGTATATATATATATATATATATATAATTTTTAAAAAACTAAAAAAGGACTAGGCATGTAGCTCAGTGGTAGTGTGTCCCTGGGTTCAATCCCTAGTACTGCAAAAATAAATAGATAGATAGATGACTGTATATCTGCCTTTAAAATGCTTTTAAGGGCTGGCCACAGTGGCACACATCTGTAATTCCAGAGACTCAGGCGGCTGAGGCAAAGGATCAAAGTTCAAAGACAGCCTCAGCAATTAATGAGGCCCTAAGCAGTGAGCGAGACCCTGTCTCTATATAAAAATAAAAAGGGTTGAAGACATGACTTGGTGGTTAAGTGCCCCTAGGTTCAATCCCTGGTTCCAAAAAACTTAATAAATAAAGAAATTTTTTAAATAAAATGCTTTGGCTGGGGTTGTGGCTAAGTGGTAAGCACTTGCTGGTATGCGTGAGGCCCTGAGTTGGATCTTCAGCACCACATAAAAATAAATGAATAAAATAAGGTCTATCAACCTCTTAAAAAATTTTTTTAAAATAAATAAATAAATAAAATGCTTATAAGGCCAGTGCAGTGGCACAACCTGTAGTCTCAGTGACATTGGGAGGTTGAAGCAAGAGAATTGTTTGAGCCAAGATTTTAAAACCTGCCTGGGCAACACAGTGAGACCCTGTCTCAAAAATCTAAAGATTAAAAAAAAAAAAGAAAAAATGAATTAAAGGCTTATAGTGGAAGACAAATACAAAATTAGTATTATAGAGGTCACATTAGAGTTATGTTTGGATAGAATGGAGACAAAAAGAATGATAGGTAGCTCATTAGCTTGAACCCTGTGTCAAATGAAATTGCAAAGAACAATGTACATATTATCTTACCAGTACATATATCAACACAGTTTGCAATTGAACTGATTATAAAATGCCCCTTGACTTAGGACCAACATATAGGAAAAAATCATATAAAGAACTTTTTCATTTGTTGGATACCCTCTCATGTGCCAAACATTAAAACTAAGACAGGATGTATACTAGACAGAATAGCACAATGTCTACTCATGCAGGTATCACAGTAATAAGGAAAACCTATATAAAAATGGACCAATGAATATAATCCAGCAATTGCCATGAAGTACATGAATTAGGCACAAGGAATCAAAGAGGAAGTAATGATTGAATCGAGGTCCTCTTAGATGGAGAACGTGGTTGTGTTGTGGGACAAGAACAATAGGTACCAAAAACTTAGCAGCATGAAGGCCATAGTATGCCCAGGACCCCCCCCTAGCTTAAGAGTGGGAGGTAGAGAGGTGGTGGAGATGAGCAGGCAGAATTGGTAGAGCCAGGTCTCCAAGGGGTATTGAAACAGTTACAAAATGTGTGCTTCACTAGGGGGCAGGAAGGAGCTACTGAAGAATTCCCAACAGCAGAGTCTGAACAGATAGCCTGCCGGAGGGTGGATTGAAGGGAGACCTTTGGAAGTGTTACTCGTCTAATATTCTCTGTGTGATGTCATTTACCTTGCATGAGAATTATGCATGATAAATTACCCTAGAAGTTAGTGCCAGAGGAATGTTTATTTCTCTTAGGAAATGAAGGAGAATATATCAATCATTTGTGTTTCCCAGGTGGTTTTTTTTTGTTTTTTTTGTTTTTTTTTTTTTGGTTTGGCTTGTATTTCAAGGGTAAATAGTACTAAATGTAAATGATACAGAAACCATCTCTTCTTCATTTCTTCATTTCAAATGTTCTGCTTTTAAATATCACATTGTATATATATAATATATATATTACTAAATCCTTTTTAAAAGGACAAATGAGCTGGGCAAGGTGGCACATGCCTGTAATCCCAGTGACTTGGAAGCTGAGGCAGGAGAATCGAAAACTTCAAGGTCAGCCTCAGCAACTAAGTGAGAGCCCTGTCTCAAAATAAAATTAAAAAGGGCTGATGATGTGGCTTAGTGTTTTAAACATCCCTGTTTTAATCCCTTGTATCCCCCAAAAAGAACAGATGATCAACTTGAAAAATACAGAAAAAAAGAAAGAAAATGTAAATTCCTAAAATTCTACCACTCAGCAGTTATTCACGGTTAACGTTTTGTTATAAACCTTGCAGTAATTTGTGTGCATGTGTATCTTTAACAAAATAAGACTGATATCAATAGTTTTTGTGTGCTTTCCTTTTCATTAAACATTATATTGTTAATATTTTTCTTGTTAAATGCTCTCCAAAAACATAATTTTTAAAAGGCTGAATAATTTTCCATCAAATGCATCATCATTTATGTAACATTTTTGTCTATCTTACTTGTTTTTTAGAGTAGTTCAAAGTGAGGTTCTGGTCCAGTACAGTGGCACACACCAGTAATCCTAGTGACTCGAGAGGCTGAGGCAGGAGGATCACAAGTTCAAGGCCAGCCTCAGCAACTTAGCTCAAACTAAAAAATAAAAAGAACTGAGTTTGTAGCTGAAAGGTAAAGTGCCCTGGGTTCAATCCCCAGTACTGCCAAAAAAAAAAAAAAAAAAGAAAGAAAGAAAGGTGAGATTCTGGAGTCAAACTGCCTGGGTTCAGATCTTTTCTTTACTAGCTGTTGGTTAGATGTTCTCAGAGAAGTTTACTCTCTGAACTTTTGCTTCTTCATCTGTAAAATGGGGATATTGTTAATCTGTACTTCGTAGTTGTGAGGAGAATTGTGGGCATTACTTGAAGTACTTAGATTGGTGTCTTACATATGTGCTCAATAAGTATTCAAAATTTCCCTAACTTTTGAGATTATCAGTAACATTATAGTGAACATGCTTTGACCTTTGACTACCTTTCTATTTTCTTAAAACGAATCCCCAGAATTAGAAGTATTGGGCCAAGGATGTAAATTTTTTTTAGCTCTTTAAGTGGGAATACCAAAACAATTCTAGTTTTATAACAACTATACCCTTCCTTATTAGCAATGTAGGATAATGCCATCTGTTTTTTTTGTTTTGTTTTGTTTTGTTTTTGTGGTGCCAGGAATTGAACCCAGGGCCTTGTGCATGCAAAACAAACACTCTACCAACTGAGCTATTCCCCAGCCCAGGATAATGCCATCTCATCAAACTCTGATCATCACTTATTAAAATCTTTCGAGCTGCTGGGCATGGTGGTGCACACCTGTAATACCAGCACTTGGGAAATTCGAGGCTGGAGATTACAAGTTCGAGGCCAGCCTGGGCAATTTAGCTGAGAATCCCAGCAACTTAGCGAGACCCAGTCTCAAAATAAAAAGAGCCAGATGTAGCTCAGTGGTGAAGTACCCCTAGGTTCAATTCCCAATCCCGCCCCCCACACCAAAAAAAAAAGTTGAAGAAATAATTCCAGGGATCAGAAAAATGCAGCAATAACAAGTTCAGCAATACTAAGTTGGAAACACATTGAGTTTGAAGTATCTTCTGCCTCTTGTTGGTGATCAATAATAATGGCAGCAGCTCACAGGCAGCTACCATAATGCCAGGTGACTGTTTGCAGTTACAATGTCTTCTTGAGTCTTTCCGGTCCCCTCAGGTGCTGCAGTCTTGCAGCTCTCCTTTGCTGGTGAGGAGATGATGGTGTAGACTGCAGCAGAGCAGGGTTTAAATCCATTCTGTTTGATCTCATATCCCTTGTCTTTGTCCACTGTTATTTCTGTTGTTTCCAAGTCCTGCCCATTCTGCCTCCTTGACTCCTTTCCATCCCTACCTCCATCTACCTCAGTTCCTACCCCACCTTTTTTGCCTGCATTGCAGCTGCCTCCTGCCTGGTTCTACCGCTGTGTTCTTACTCTTCTGCAGTCTGATCAAATGCCAAGTTGCCTCTTTCCTCTGCATAAAACCCTTTAGTGGTCCCCCAGTGTGTACAGGGTTAAGTCCAAATTCTGTAACAAGGCAAACTGTACCACCTCCACTTTCTCCATCTCTTGCCTCTGGTGCTCTGGCCACACTGAACAGCATACTTCGTCTTCTGAACACACCTATCTGTTCAATATCTGTTCACCTCTGCTTAAATGATTTCCTCTGCCTGGAACGCTCTTCCTTTCTCTTGGTGAAAGCCTGCTTGCCTTTCCAGCTTCAACTCCAGCCTCACCTCACCTATGAAACTTTCTGTACTAGTTTCCTAGTGCTGCTGTAACAAATTATCACAAACTGGGTGGTTTAAAACAATATAAGTTTATTTTCTTTTAGTTCTGGAGGCCAGAAGTGTGAAATCACGGGCTCAGCGGGCTATGCTCCCTCTGAAAGCTCTGGGGAAGAATCCTTCCTTACTTCTGCCCGCTTCTGTGACTGCCAGCTGTCCTTGACACTCCTTGCCTTCCTAGCTGCGTCACTCCAGTCTCTGCTTCTGTCTTACTTGACCATCTCCCTCCATGTGTCTTCTCTATGCCTTCATGTCTTCAGGACACTAGTCATTGACTTTAGTGGCCCTTCTTAATTGAGTTGCATCTGAACTTGCTTATATTTGCAGAGGCTTTACTCACACATGAGTTCATGTTCCCGGGCATCAGGGGTTGGGACTTCTGCATATCATTTGGGGGGTTACAATTCAACCCACATCTTCCCTGTGCCTTCCCTTCTTTGTGCCCCCTAAACACTTCTGCCGAACTGTCCATAACATTACACCAACTTGTTTTAACTTTGTTTTTCTTTTTTAGAATGAGAGCGTGTCTCAGTCATGTCAGGATGCTCAGAGCATCTGAAGTTGTGGGTGTTACTAATTGAATGTATCCAAGTGGGGCTGGCTCTAGTAGGCACCTGGGTGTCTGTTAATGGCTATGATGGACATGAATAATATGGAATTTTTAGTATACAGGTAGTGTTTGGAATTGCATGTAATTGCAGTATCAGCTTTTAGTGTTCCAGAATCCTAGAATTCTGGGCTGTTTTTAAGTTCTGAAGTATTTTTAGGTATAAACTGTTATTTGGTGTTCCATGATGTAAATAATTTGTGTTTTGAGACATGCCTAGAGAGTTATCTACTGCATTTAGGTTTCATATCCAACAGGATACACTTTTGTTTTAAAATATATTTTTAATTTGTAGGTGGACATAATACCTCTATTTTATTTATTTATTTTTATGTGGTACTGAGGATTGAACCCAGTGCCTCACACATGCTAGGAAAACACTCTACCACTGAGCTACAACCCCAGCCCCCAACAGGATACACTTTTAAAGAAGGTATACTTACTATATTTTTTCGTGTGCATGTTTTTATTGGTACATTATGATTATATATAATAGTGGTATTCATTGTTAGAAATTTGCATATGCACACAATATAACAATGTAATTTGTGTATTTCACTCCCCACTGACTACAATGTTCTTTAACATCTTTACAGGGCTGGGATGTAGCTCATTGGTAGAGAACTTGCCCAGCATGCAAAAGAAAAAAATCCTTACAAGGTACATTTTGTTTTCTTTTATTTTATTTTATTGGTGCTAGGGGTTGAACCTAGAACCTTGTATATGATAGGCAATAACACTAACCACTGAGATACATCCCCCATCCTTTTTTTTTTTTAGTTTTGTGACAAGGTCTCACTAAGTTGCACAGACTGGCCTTGAACTTGCAATGCACCCACCTCAGCCTTCTGAGTAGCTGGAATTATAGGCGTACACCACTGTGCTCAGCTGATACCAGTACCATGTTTGATACTGTGCAAAATCCATGCCAGAAAGGTCATTTTATCTCAGTTTTGCATTTGCTAATTTGAAGCCATGGACACAGTGAGCAGACTACACGCTTGCACTGCCCTGAAGACACTGCAGGGTGTGAACGGTATGAAGTGACAGCATAGACTCCTACAGCTTCTGTAGCCCAGAGCCACAAGGGCCTTAATTACTTTGCATAGTTCCTATTCCCTAGAAAATAATGCCACCAGAAGGACTCATCCCTGAGAATTCTAGATAAATGGTATTTTACTATCCTTATTCTATTCCAGTACCAAGTTCTTCCCTGCTTTTCTAGTATGATTGATACATTAGAATTTTTAGGGGTTAGGGGTGTAGAGCAATTGGCTAACAAGGAGAAGGCCCTAAGTTTAATCCCCAAAAAAAGGTTTTGGTGAACTATGATGCAACCGTAATACTCTGGCCACTTTACATCTGGGGCTGTATTAGCTGACTGGTGATGTAACATAAATGTCCTGGGTAATTGAGGCAAATTGCCTATTTTTGACAGAATTACTCAGAAGCGGGATGAAATTCCCTATCTGCTCTTTTCCAGATACATCTGACAAATTCTCCCCCAACCAGGCCTTTGACCTATGTCTCTTTAGGAGAATGATTTCATTTATCTGTCCTCATCTAGAAAATACTGAATATTATAAGTACATATACTCAACAGCAAAATATATCTGAAACAATTAATACACATCATGGCACCAAAAGTTTCTATCATTTTGAGGATGTCTTTAAAAAAAAAAACCCAACAACTGGATTGGGTTTTGGCTCAGTGGTAGAGCGCTTGCCTAGCATGTGTGAGGCACTGGGTTTGATCCTCAGCACCACATAAAAATAAATGAATAAATAAAGGTATTGTGTTCATCTACAACCAAAAATTTTAAAAAAACAAAATTTTAAAAATTTTATTCCTTTAAGAAAAAAAAAAAAAAGCAACAACTGCCACATTTAGTAGCCCATGCCTATAAACCTTGGGAGGCTAAAGCAGGAGAATCACAAGTTTGAGGTCAGCCTTAGCAATTTAGTGAGACCCTGTCTCAAAATAAAATATAGGGCTGGGGATATAGCTCAGTCGGTAGAGTGCTTGCCTCGCAAGCCCAAGGCCCTGGGTTCAAATCCCCAGCACCGCAAAAAAAATAAAACAAAATAAAATAAAATATAAAAGGAGCTGGCCATGTAACTCAGTGGTTAAGTGTCACTGGGTTCAATCCCCAGTACCAAGAATGCGAAACAAACATGCGAAACAAAACCTAGCAACTTGTGCTGGCATCTTACAACATAAATTGATTATTTTAGGATCTTATTGTAAGAAGCATGAATATATGTGGTATTACTTTGTTGTTGTTGTTGTTGTTGTTGTTGTAGATGGACAGCATGCCTTTATTCTATTTTTATGTGGTGCTGAGGATCGAACCCAGGGCCTCACACATGCTAGGCAAGCGCTTTCCCACTGAGCTACAGTCCCAGTCCATGGTATTACATTTAACTACAATAAAATAAAAGTGTTGAAGTTGGAACAGTCTGCACAGATCACACAGTCCTATCTCCTGCCAAGTGCATTCACCCTAAATCAGTGACATTCTACCTCTGATATAGTAGTGACATAAAAATCCCCACTTTGCAAAGGAGACAGTTCTGTTGTTGAGCAGCTTAACCATTATTTCTCAAAAAAAGTTTTGTTTTTTTTTTCTTTTACCAAAACCCTCATTAAGATATATATTTTATAGGGGCTAGAGGTATCTCAGTGGTAGTGTTTGCCTCAGATGCATGAAGACTAGGGGGATGTAGCTCAATGGTAAAGTGCTCCTGGGTTCAATCCCCATTACCAAACAAACAAACAAAAACTTTGCCTACCCTAAGGCAAACAGGAGATTTTCTCCTGTTTTCTTCTAGAAATTTAACTTTTACGTTTAGTTCTATGATTTATTTTCAAGTTAAATTTTGTAGGGGCTGAGGTTGTGGCTCAGTGGCAAAGTGCTTGCCTAGCACATGTGAGGCACCTAGTTCATCCTCAGCACCACATAAAAATCAATAAATAAAATAAAGGTATTGTGTTCATCTACAACTAAAAAATTTTTTTAAAAAATTTTATATTATATATAGTTGTATTAGTCCATTTTCTATATTATATTTGTTACTATAACATAGTACCTGAGGCTGGAAACTTTATAAGGAAAAGAAGTTTATTTAAATCATGGTTTTGGAGGCTAGAAAGTTCAGACATTGTAGCACCAGTTCTATTGAGGGCTCCTTGACTGCATCGCATCTTGGCAGATGGTACCATGGTGGGAGCACTTGCAAGAGGGAGAGATCACATGGTGAAACAGTAAACCAGAGAGCAGAAAGGAGATTGTTTATAACAACTCATTCTTGCATTTGCATCCAGGGTGCCACAGAACTACCTTAATCTCTTCCCAGGGCAGCGACCCCAAGTGAGACCTAAAGACTTCCCACTAGGCTCTACCTCCTGAAGGTCCCACCTGTCACCTCTCAAAAATCATCACAGCGGGGACTAGTATTATCTCTTCTTTTAGGGTTCGACAGAGTTCAACACTGAAGTGGGCACAGTGACACACACACCTGGGACTCAGGAGGTTGAGGCAGAAGGATGACAAGTTCTAGGCCAACCTCAGCAATTTAGTGAGAGACTGTCTCAAAATAAAAAATAAAAAGGACTGGGGATGTAGCTTGGTGGTACCGTGCCCCTGGGTTCCACCCCCAGTGCTTCCCTGACCCCTCCCCCACAAAAAAAAACCAACACTGAAGCCATTTGGGCCTAGGGTATCTTTGTTGAAAGTTTTAAAACGTAACATTTTCAGCATGATACAGTGATGCACACCTGTAATCCCAGCCAGTTCAGGAGGCTGAGGTGGGATTGCAAGTTGGAGGCCAGCCTCAGCAATTCAGTGGTAGAGCATGCCTGGATTCAGTCCCCAGTGCTGCAAAAATAAATTGTTTCCATTTCTTTAATATTGTATCTTTGATTTCCTTACTTTACATGGCAGTTCAGATTTTCTATTTTTTCTAGTGTTTATTTTGATCATTATATTGCTTAAGTAATTTTTCCATTTCATTTATTTGTTAAGTTTATTGACTTTTGGTCATAATATTTTGCTTTATTATTTTATTTTATTATTTTACTTTATTTTTGATACTAAGAATTTAACTCAGGGTGCTTTACCACTGAGCTACATCCCAGCCCTTTTAATTTTTTAGTTGTAGGTGGACACAATACCTTTATTTGTTTTTATTTTTTTTATGTGGTGCTGAGGATCGAACCCAGGGCCTCACACATGCTAGGCAAGCACACTACCCCTGAGCCACAAACCCAGCCCAACCCTTTTTATTTTTAGACAGGACCTTATTAAATTGCTTAGGGCCTCACTAAATTGCTGAGTCTGGCTTTGAACTTACAATCCTCCTGCCTCAGCCTCCTGAGCCACAAGATTACAGGCGTGTGTCACTGTGCCTGGCTTGTTTTTATTTTTTATTTTATTTATTTATTTATTTTTTTGCAGTGCTGGGGATTGAACCCAGGGCCTAGTGCTTGCAAGGCAAGCACTCTACCAACTGAGCTATCTCCCCAGCCCACTGTTTTTATTTTTTAATATAGGATCTATCATGATGCTTCCCTCTTTCATCCCTGATATTGGTAATTGATGTCTTATTTCTTTTCTTTTCTTGATTGATCTTGCTAGAAGTTGATCAGTTTTATTGGTTTATTGATAATGACATAGAAAGTCAGTTTTTGGTTTCAATGATTTTTCTCTAGCATTTGTTCAATTTTCATTTTGCTAATTTCTCATCTTGCCTTTATTATTTCATTCCCACTACATACTTGCATTGAGTTTAATTTGATCTCCTTTTTTCCTAGCTTCTTGGGTTGGAACTTAACTCATTAATTTTTTTTGGTACTGAGGATCGAACCCCAGAGGCTCTCTACTACCAGGCTTCATCCTGAATTTTTTATTTAAAACTTCTTTTATGGCCTAACCTATGATTTATCTTAGTGAATGATTGCTGTTCACTTTTTAATAATGTCTAACTTGCTGTTGTATATATTCTAAATGTTAATTTAGTCAAGTTGGTTGATCGTATTGCTCAAATGTTTTATGACATTGATTTTCCAACTCCTCTATTAATTACTTACAGAGGAGTGTTGAAATACATAACTGTAATTGTGAAATTCACTGTTTCCTCTTTCATGTCTACTATTTTTTTTTTTATATATTTCGAAGCTTTGTTATTTGATACATAAGTACAGTTGATATATCTTCTTGTTGAATTAATCCTTTTATAATTATATCTTTTTAGCTCTGGTAATATTTCTTGTCTTAAGCCTGCTTTATCTAATATTAATATTATCAGCCATTCCAGTGTGTTCATAGTATACTTTTTAATATATGAGTCTTCCTTTTTCATCTACCTTATATGTGTGTGTGCACGTGCATGCTGGAGATTGAATCTAGGAACTCACACATGCTAAGTATGTACTCTACCACCAAGCTGTGCCCCACCTCTAATAACCTATTTAAATGGAGTTTAGACTATTTGCATTTAAAGTGATTATCAGTATAGTGGAATAAAGGTACTGTCTTACTTCTTGTACTTACGCCACTATTTTTTTCTTCCTTTCCCCCTCTCTTTCCTTATCCTACCTCAATAAAAGAACATTGAGCATTTCTTAGGATTTGGTCTCCACAATTAGCTTATTAGCTTAATCCATTGTACTTTTAGTGCTTGCTCAAGGGGTTACAGTGTGCACTTTCCTTCATTATAATATGCATATCACTTGTCACACATCACGTTATATAGCTTGATATGTAGTAGGGTTGGTAACTCACAGCCTACAGGCCAAATCTGGAACACAGCCACGATCATTTATTACATGTCCTTAATGGCAGAATTTTTTTGCTATACTGGCAGAGCTTGTGGTGCTGTTGGAGGTGGTGGAAGGAAGGTAGGTCATTGGGGTATACCCTTGAAGGGGATTTGGGAACTCCCACCCCTTTCTCTCTCTCTCTCTCTCTCTCTCTCTCTCTCTCTCTCTTTCTCTCTCTCTCTGCTTTCTAGTCACCTTGATATGAGCAGCTTTGCTCTACCATGTGTTTCCTGCCTTACTACAGGCTTAAAGCCACAAGGCCAAGTGACCACAGACTTTTGAAACCTCTTAAGCTGTGAGCCAAAATAAATCTTTCCTCCTTTTAAATTGTTTATCTCAGGCTATTTTGTCACAGCAGTGGAAAGCTGACTAATACACTTGGACTCTTAAGGTTTCACCCTGCATGTCCATAGGATCGTGTTCAACCCAGACTCTGGGGGACTTCTGTACAGATTTATTGATCTCTTTGCCTACATTATTGTCTCCTTTCTGGTACTCTGCCCTACAACTTATGGGCCTCATCTTCCTGAATAATAATCTCTGTCTGTTGAGTCCAGTTTGATTTCCCTTCTTTGTAACCCAATTCAGGAAGCCAAAGTTGATGGTAGGATTTACCTCACTTGATTTCTTTCTCTTGGGGATCACAGTCACACTCCATTTTCATTGTCCAAAAACTTTTTTTCATGTATTTTATCCAGTTTTCTAGTTGTATAACTTAGAATACCAAATCTAATACTTTATCAAAGGCTAATCAAACTTACTTTAACAGTTTTCTTATTTTTGCATTTTAAAGGTATATAATATCATCTGCAATGATTGTTTAATCCTTTTCAATATTCATACTTTATATTTAATTTTCTTGTCTAATTCATTGGCTAGATTTTCCAGAATAATGTTAAATAACAGTATTGATGTTTTCCTAGTATTTTCCCCTAAGGGCATATGGGAAATCATTTTATTGTATTTATCTTTTATTTTTTTGCAGTATTAAGGATTGAACCCAGGAGCATTGTACCACTGAGCTGCATCCTAAGCCTTTTTATTTTTTGAGACACCAGGTCTCACTTAGTTGCCTAAACTGGTCTTAAACATGTAATCCTCCTATCTCAGCCTTCTCAGTCACTGGAATTATAGGTATCCACCACTGTGGCCCGCAGAAAAACATTTTTAAAAGATAATAGTTGGCTGAGGATGTGGCTTATTGGTACAGCACTTGCCTATCATGAGCAAGGTCCCAGGTTTAATCCCCACCACTGCAAAATTAATAAACAGCTGCACACAATGTCACACACCTGTAATCCTTTGGGAGGCTGAGGTAGGAGGATTGCAAGTTCAAGGCCAGCCCCAGCAACTTATCGACAAAAAAAAGAGGGGGACTGGGATATAGTTCAGTGGTAAAATGCCCCTGGGTTAAATAACCAGTTCCAATAAATAAACAGATAATAGTCAGGATTGTGTTGGGAAAAAGGACACTATCAAATGGTATTGGTGGAGCTGTAAATTCATATAATGATTTGGGAAGATAATCTGGCCGTGTCCAATTAGCAACTCTACCTCTAGGAATCTATTTTACAAATGCTCAGGTATCTATGTGTAGAATTATTTGTTGCAATATTATAAAATAAAATAATTGTGGGTCGATGTTGTAACTCAGTAGTAGAATGCTTGTGTAGCTTGCCTAGCATGTGCAAGGACCTAGGTGCAATCTCCAGCATCACAATACATAAAAAAAATAAATTTAATTAAAAAAAATTAAAATCGTAAAGTCATGACCCACTTACCTCTTTTCGAATGAGAACAGACAAATGATTAGATTTCAACTGACAGGATATGAAAGTGAAAAGATTGGGTATTGATTTGATGTTTCTTCAGCAATATTCCCAGATGTCTTGTTTCTGCAGTTGTCTGACATGGTCCTGAATAATTCTGCCTCTGTTGGCCTAGCATGCCTGGTTTATCTGTATTCTGGACACTCAGCAAATCTAGGTCTTTGGGCACATAATGAATATGTGAAGTCCCTAACCTCTAGCCAAGTGACTCAGTCTTTTTTATGTAATAATTTTGAAGAGGTTTGTGATTTTGAAACCCATTATTAGCTAGAAACTTGATTATATCAAATGTGGAGCAAGCTGCATTATAGACATAAGTTCTTGGGCACTAATCTACTATTATAATGCTCTTCATCTCTGTATATGTTTGTATTTATAAATTTGTTACAGTACTACCATTGGTGGTTCAGTGGTAGAATTCTTTCCTGCCCTGAGTGAGACCTAGATTTGATTTCTGGCCAGTGAACTGCTCAATTTTTCCATTGGGGTTAAACTTTTTTTTTTTTTTTTTTTTTTTTTTGGTGGTGCTAGGGATTGAACCCAGGACCTTGTGTATCATAAGCAAGCATTCTACCAACTGAGCTATATACTCAGCAAGGGGGTTAAACATTTTTGATGAAAATCACAAATTAAAAAATTTGATAGAGTACTGAATTGTGGCTAATGTATTTTTATTAAAATAACTTCTCAGCCACTTTGGTATGGTTAGCACTAATGAAAGCAGGCTTAGCAGATTGCATATTCCTGAAATTAGGGGGCCTCATAAACCTATTCATATTTTTAGGCCATGATCTCACTTTCTGCCATTATTTCATTTTCTGCTGAATAATTTTGATCCATAATGACTTACCACAGGATATATAAGTATTAAAGTTACTGCAAAACTGCTACACAGAAATCTTACTTTGGATGTTAAAATGGATATTTCACAGTGGATTGAGTCAGAGAAATACCTTCATAAAACTGACTGGCTGTTAATTAGAGATTGGTGGAGAACTTCTGACATCATGAAAGATACCATAAAAGTTACTTAGCCTGGGAAGAAATGACTCACAGCTAAGAATGAACATGAGTGAAAGAAACATCTGGAAGACTGCCACGACTTTAGGGGATATAAAGGGGAAAAAAAATCCTGCCAATATACCAACATTAGAAACTAATGATATGATGAACTTGATTGCACTGATTCTATTAATGTTTCCTTATAAAAATGTGTTTTCCCTGCTAAATTGAATATTCTTATTTTTTAAATAGCCAGACAGTAGATGGGCATTCTTTTATAAAAAGACATGACAGAAATGAAAATTCAGCTATTTCAGTGCTGAGGAATGAGGAGTTGAACTGAGAGCCTCATAAATGCTAAGCATGTGCTCGCCCCCTGAGCCACCCTCAGCCCCATTGCCACTTTCGTCCCTTGATTTCAAGCACTGAATATTCTAGCTGTGGGGAAAAATATAGCATCATATTTTGATCAGTGCTTTTAAACACATATATCACATCCTATTGGATAGCACCTAATCTCTTGAGGTATCTTCTCTCAGATGGGGCCATGGTGGCAGCTATGTCATGTGATGTCTTCTTCCATATTGTGCCAGAAGTTCCGGCATCTCAGACTCATTAAAAATGGCTTACCCTCGAGTTCAAGTTGCAGTCAGTCAGTGAAACAAATTTTAGAGCCATTCCCAGGTGCCCATGCTGGCACATTAAGTCCAGAATCGCTGGTAACTGCACCTGTATCAATTAATTTAGCCTATTTCAACATTATATTCCTTAGAAGTCCTTACCAAACATATTCACAGATTTGTGCCAAGGTAACTTAGCAGCAACATTTTGTATACTTGCACACTTGCACTTTTTTTTTTTTTTTTTTTAAGTGCCCCAGGTAGTAGCAGCAGTCATGGAGAGAAATGATGGGATTTTGCATCTGTTTAGAAGGTAAAGCAACAGACAGCTGGTAGGATGGAGATACCCATTTCCTGAGATGGCTAAGACTATAGGCAAGGCAGGCTTAGGTCAGGGTTGACAAAGACTGATGGACATGTTAAGCTAAGATGCCTATTAAACATCTAAGTGGAGGCGCTGGTAAGCAGGTTTATGAGTCTGAAGTTCAGGGATGAAGTCAGGAGCTGGAAATGTAAATTGGGGAATCATAAACTCAAAGATGGAATTTGAAATTATGAGACTGGATGGGATCCCTAGGGATCTTCTCTTTCTCTGTCATTCCCTAGAGAAGGTATCTGAAGCCTGGGGTGTTTCATCACTTAGAAATTAGGAAAGTGGAGAAGAATCAGCAAAAGAGACTGCAGAAGTGACCAGGAATGTAGGAGGACCATGCAGGAGTGGTGTCCTGGCAGTCAAGTGAAGAAAGTGTTTTAGGATGAAGAGAGTGATCAGCTTGTTGGTAAAATGAGGACAAAGAAATGACCATTTGTATTTGACAACATGCAAGTTACTGACCTTAAAAAGAATGATTTTTAAAGCCAGATGCAGTGACGTATGCTTGTAATCCCAGCTACTTAGGAGGCAGGAGAATTGGATCACAAGTTCAAGGCTAGCCTGGGCAACTTATGAAGCCGCTGTCTCAAAATAAAAATAAAAAAGGGGTCTGGGATGTCACTCAATGGTAGAGCACTCAAGGTTCAAAAAAAAAAAAAGAATGGTTTTTGATAGGTAGGAATGAAAAAATGATTGGAATGGGTTCAAGAGAGAACAGAAGAAGTGAAGACAGCAGATACAAATAACAAAACGAAACTCTTCCGTGAATTTTGTGTGTAGATGTAAATCAAGGGGAGGTTTTTGTTTGCTTATTCGTTTGTAACAGGAAATACTAGAAACCATGTTTGTACAATTTTAGAAATGTTCCACTTAAAAAGGGGGAATGATTTTGAGTTGGGCTTGCTTAGAACGTATTTCCTGCCTGGCTGGAGTTCTATGCACATCTCTCCTGAGCAATTCTGCATTTGCTTCTGCAAGATGCCCCAGGGCCCCATCAGCTCAGGGCTAGTTTTTGTGTTAATTTTTCAGGTTGAGGTTTCCCACACCAAGGAGGTAAAATAAATTTGGACTCTAGAATCAGATAAGGCACATTCTTAGATTTGAATATCTTGCAGCTTTTTTTCTCACTCAAGACCCTACAAAGACAAACTTTGTTGGCCTTTTCCCCAGACTTAAGGACAAAACTTTTCACTAAGGTCACACTCCTGGGAGGGTTCTAACTTTCCACCTCTCATACTTGGGGGTTTGTTACTGATAAAAACCTAACTGAGCCAGGTAAGCCCGTACACACCTGAAATCCCAACCACTCGGGAGGCTGAGGCAGGAAGATTGCAAGTTCAAGGCCAGCCTCAAAATATAAATAGTGACTCAAAAATATAAAAAAGGGGCTGGGGGTGTCTCAGTGGTAGAGCCTTCCTGGGCTAAACCCCAGCACCACAAAACAAAACAAACTAACCAAGCCCATAGTCATTCCTGGCCCACACTCCTGTGCTTCTTGCTCTGGCTCTGCTTCTTCTTTCTCTGTTGGCATCTGGGGATTTCTTATTCTTTCCTGCAAGCTCAGCCATAACACATTCAATAAGTTTGGGTTATATTTTAGTCAGCATCTCCAGGGATTTGTGCCAGAGAAGCATCTGCACTTTCTCAACCATCCATTTTGTTGGAACCAGAATCTTTCCCCTCACTCTTCAGTTAGCTGATTCCTGGTCACTTTTGAGGTCTCAGCTTAAATGTCACATCTCAGGGAGGTATTTCCCTATCCCTTTCCATCCAGTCTAAACTAGTTTACCCTTTATATGACTTATAGCACCTTCCTTAAGTTAAGCAGTTAACTTGCCATTGAACTTCCTGTATTTCGTGCCTGATTCATCCTCTAGATTCAAAACTACATGAAGGTAAGAATCAAGTGTGTTTAGTTTCGCATTTAGATGGAAGACTCAATAAAGTTTGCTGATGAAACAGAAAAAATTTTTTTTATAAATACTGGAGATTTAACCCAGGGGTGCTTTACCACTGAACTACACCCCCAGCACTTTTTGCTTTTTATTTTGAGACAGTCTCACTAAGTTACTTAGGGCCGTACTAAGTTGCTGAGGCTGGCCTTGAATTTGTGACCCTCCTGACTTCCAAGCTGCTGGGATCACAGGCGTGTGCCACTGCACCTAGCAAAACAAAAATTTCTAAAAATCTAATAACATAGTATGGTATTAAATAATGTGTCGAAGCCCATTATTTCCTGTGTCTTGGGGACTATATTCTTCAAGAAGAAAAGGGGTTTGATGGAAAAAGAGGCTTCTGGTCCTGATTTCAGTGCACTCATGCTAGAAGGGGTTGCTGTTGGGTCCCTGATCACCCCGTGTCTTCTCCCCACAGGATGGAGATCTCTACTCATCAGTCTCACCTCCTGCAACAGCTGAATGAGCAGCGCAGGCAAGATGTGTTCTGTGATTGCAGTATTCTAGTTGAAGGAAAGGTCTTCAAAGCACATCGAAATGTCTTATTTGCCAGTAGCGGCTACTTCAAAATGCTTCTTTCTCAGAATTCCAAGGAGACAAGTCAGCCAACCACAGCCACATTTCAGGCTTTCTCTCCAGACACTTTCACGGTTATCCTGGACTTTGTCTATTCGGGCAAACTCTCTCTTACTGGACAGAATGTCATAGAAGTGATGTCCGCTGCAAGCTTCCTTCAGATGACCGATGTCATTAGTGTATGTAAGACTTTTATCAAATCTTCCTTGGACATTAGTGAAAAGGAAAAAAGATCGCTACTTCAGTCTCTCAGATAAGGATGCCAATTCTAATGGCATAGAGCGTTTCTGCTTTTTATGGGGGCAGCTGGCGAGAAGAAAAGCAGTTCCCCACACTCTCACCTCAGCCCAGATCAAGGAGCAGGTGTAGTAAGTGGAAAGCCATGGGGTAAGTATAGTTACTCTCCAGCCTCCCAGCGGAGCACCCCACTCCCTGTGGCCAAGCATGAGCAGAGGAAAGAGTCCATTAAAAAGACCAAGAATCTACGACTGTCACAGCCTTCAGAAGCTGTTCAGTACAAGTCAAGCAAACGAGAAGCACGCACATCCGATCCTTCTAGCCATGTTTCCCAGGCTGAAGAACAAGCGCAAATTGACACAGAAATGGACTCTGCTTCTGTCGGCTATCAGTATGGTCAAGGATCTGATGTCACATCCCGAAGTTTTCCAGGTACTCAAAAGGAGTTTGTCTCTCTAACCAGGTTCCAAACTGCTATTACAAATCCTTTCTCAACATGCCCTAATTTTAGGTGTCTCATAGGCAGTTAAACCAAGTGATTTTTTTAAAGCCATACTTTTATGGTGAAATGGATTTTATAAAAAAAGGAATTTAAAATGTCTAACTTGAAATAATATTGGATACATTTAATGACATTCAATAGAATGTTGATGGTCAAAACATAAGTTTCCAAACCTGTATCTTGATGTTTGGATTACTATTAAATGTTTAAAATCTTTTCTAAATGGTTCAATCTCTAAGATATATATTTTCATTTTACATAGTTTTCCCCGTGTCTTCACTTAGGAGGAGTTTTTGTCAACATATAAGTACATAATTATGTGTGTGTGGTGGTAGGGATGGAACTCAGAGCCTTGTACTTGCTAGGCAAGGACTCTACCGCTAAGCCACACCCCCAGGCCCATAATACATTTTTTTTTTTTAATTTGTAACACACAACTCATACATTTTTTTTTTTTTAATTTGTAACACACACACAATTTATATCATAATTCTTTAGCAGACCACTGTACAACAATATAAGCTATCTCTCTTGCCCTGTGGTGGTACATGCCTGTAATCCCAGTAACTCTGAGGATTACAGAGTGAGTCAGAAGGCTGTCAGAAGGATTGCAGGTCCAAGGCCAGCCTCAGCAAATAAGTGAGGTTCTAAGCAACTTACTGAGACCCTGACTCAAAATATAAAAAGGACTGGGGATGTGGCTCAGTGATAAAGTACCTCTGGGTTTAATCCCCAGTGCAAAAAAAAAGACAAAGATCTCTCTTTCTTTCTCTCTTTTATTTTGAGACAGGGTCTTGCTAAATTGCCCAGGCTGGCCTCAAAAATTTTTTTTTTTTTTCCTTCTACCTTAGCTTCCCAAGTCCCTGGGATTACAGGCATGTACCGCTACAGCTAGCTCATTTTTTTTTAATGATAGTAAAAAAATATAGAAAGAGTATGTATCCTACCCCCACCCTCATATAGCTGAAATAGAGAAGGATTAGAAATATATATTATCCAGTCTTTTCCCCCAATTAACTAGTTTATTGTTTATATATAAAAATTTTAATAAAAAGAAACCCCTGAGTATTTTAGGGTTTAGAATATATATTTCAAATTTTTCTAAGATAAAAAACATACAAAAGGATCTTTGAAACAAATTTGTTTTTGGACTGAATGTATACACTTTTTTTCTTGTCATGTATACACTTTTTTTTTTCTTGTATACTGAATGTATACATTTTTTTTCTTGTTATTTCCTTAACAATATGGTATCACAACTGCTTATATAACATTTATAATATGTAACTATAAAGAGTATTAGGTATTATAAATAATCTAGAGATGTTTTAAAGTATACAGGAGAATATGCTTGGATTATGTGTAAATACTACAGCATTTTATATAAAGGACTTGAGCACCTGTGGATTTTGCATCTGTCAGATGTTTCCTGGAACTAGTGAAGTCTGGGGCTAGAGGTGTAGCTTAGTAGCAGAGTACATACCCAGCATGTACAAGACCCTGAGTTCCATTCATAGCACCACAGGGGAAAACAAAAATTGAGGTTTGCCTCCAATTACAGCTAACAATTATCTTTTTTTTTCTTTTTTCTTTCTTTTTTTTTTTTTTTTTAACTGAGGATTGAACCCACAAAGGCTTTACCACTGAGCTATATCCCCAGACCTATTTTTAGACAGGGTCTTGCCAAGTTGCTGAGACTGGCCTCGAATTTGCAATAGTCTTGCCTCAGTCTCCTGAGTCACTGGGAATACAGGCATATATCACTGTGTCTGGCTGCAATTACCATTTTGTATATAACTATGTGTGTACTTTAAAACCAAATATTAAAGATCCTTGAAATTACAAGTTACATGATAAGTAAAGGCAAGGTGATAAAAAACATAAAACATAAATAAAACAAGTTACATAAAAGCTTGAATATTAGTGTGGTGACACATACCTATAATCCCAGCAGCTCAGGAGGCTTCGCCTCAGCAACTTAATGAGCTTGAAGCAACTTATTGAGACCCTGTCTCAAAATAAAAAATGCAAAGATCTGAAGATGTGGCTCAGTGGTTAAGTGCCCCTGGGGTCATTCCCCAGTACCAAAAAAAAAAAAAAAACAAAAGCCAACCAAACAAACAAAAACTTGAATATTAAATGTTTTAATTTTAGATTATGTCTATAATGTTAAAATCCAGTATTAGCAGGGCACAGTGGCACATGCTTGTAATTCAGCAACTCAGGAAGCTGAGGCAGGAGGATTACAAGTTCAAGACCAGCCTCTGCACTTTAGGTAGACCCTAAGTGACTTAGACCCTGTTTTAGAAAAAGTAAAAATCAGAAAGGGCTGGGGATGTCAGGGATATGATTTAGTGGGTAAGCATCTCTGGGTTTATTCACCAGTACCAAAAAAAAGGAGTACTATCTATTTACATTTAAAAATGTAGTGACTCTACTATGTCAAATGAAAACAGGTATAACAGTCTAAATTTACCTGAACTTTGTAAATTTATCAAATATTGAAGTTATAGTTCTGCACCTAGGAATACACTGACAATTCTAGTCTTAATAAAATGTCTTTCTCCTTCCTTTTAGCTTTCCGAGGTTGAACTCACCAACTCCTTTTGGATTCTTTATGTTAACAGAATTGTTATGATCTCTCCAGTGTTTTAATCAAACTGTCTTGTGACAGATGACCTGCCCAGGATGCGATTCAAGTGCCCGTACTGCACACATGTCGTGAAGCGGAAAGCGGACCTCAAGCGACACCTGCGCTGTCATACAGGAGAAAGGCCCTATCCATGTCAAGCTTGTGGAAAGAGGTTTAGCAGGCTAGACCACCTAAGTAGCCATTTCCGAACAGTATGTATATGATCTTCCGTCATTTTGCTTCTTGAGAAAATGTGCGTTTATCTGCATTAGGATAATCCAATTTAGGGGGCAAATCTTTTCACATAACTCTACCATAGGAAAAATTCTTTGAAATTATGCACAAAATGCATAATTTTATACATGTAGATATATTGATTTTTAGTCTCCTTTGAGACCTCTAAGTAGAGTTCTTTTGATGCTAGTTTTATATTTACATTTTAATTCACATTAAATGTTTTTATATTTTGATCTGTTCAGAGCAAAGATAACGCAAATGTACAAATGTTTAAGTGTCTAGGTCAGAATCATCGCTTCAGATATTCAGCATCTACCAGCAATTCCTTGTCTGGTAGTATCTTAGTCTAGTTGCTGCTGTCTAACCTCTCTCCACTACATCCCCTTTCTAGTCTTTCTCCAGCTTCTCTCCATTCTTCTCAAGAAAGGGAGCCGCTCCCAGTCAAGGATTAACTATTAGCAGTCAGAAAAATTTGTTCTTTGATGCCTTGGGGGTTTCATAAGATAGTGACATTGGAATTGTCCTGCCCTGCATCTTGGCAACACAGTGTTTTCCTGAAATCTGTGTTCTCTCACCTATACTTATGTTCCATTTATAAGAGTTCTTTTTAATTTTAAAGAACAGTGGGTCACTTAAAGTGATTGCTTCATGCATTACTTTATAATTATTTATTCAACAAATATGCATTGAGCACCTACTATATGCCAGATCCTTTTCTAAGTGCTAGGTATACAGCAATGAGAAAAACAGGCAAAATCTCTGCCTTTGTTAATCTCATGAAACTAGAGTTTTAAAAACTAAAAAGTTTTTGGTGGTTCATGCCTGTAATCCCAGAGACTTGGGAAGCTGAGGCAAGAGCATCACAAGTTCAACACCAACCTCAGTAACTTAGTGAGGCCCTAAGCAACTCAGCAAGACCGTGTCTCCAATTAGGAAATAAAAATGGACTGGGGATGTGGCTCAGTAATTAAGCACCCCTGGGTTCATTCCCTGCTACCAAAAAACAACCTTTCTTTATTACAAAAGCAATAAATATGTATTATTTAAAAAATAAGAAAATAGAAGTAAAAATAAGAAAGTAAAAATAGCATTTTTATCACTCCAGTGTTAATAGTCTTAACAATTCTATTATATATTCTTCCAGAATTTCTTCTATGGATATAAATTTTTTTTAGCCCCATATGAGATCATACTGTACATGCTATTTTGTAACCTGCTTTCTTTAGTGAATAATCTCAAAATTTCCATGTCAATAAAATTTTATCTAATGCCCAGTCCAGTTTCAAATTTCCACCTAGTCCTTCCCAAATGTCTCTTACAGCTGGTTTGTCCAAGCCAGAGTCCAATCTAGGACCATGTATTATCTCTCTGCTAAGTCCCTTAAACTTATTTTTCTTTTACCTTATTTACTTGTTGTAGTTGGGGATGAAACCCAGGCCTAGTGCATCCTAAGCATATGTTTTACCAGTGACTGCACCTCTACTCCACCTCAAGTATATTTTTAATCTAGCACAGTCTCCCCCGACACACTCTTCCCCTACCCCAACACTGACTTATTGAAGACAGCCAATGGTTTTTCAAAACACCCTACCTCTGGTTTGTCTGCTTGCTTCCATATGGTGTCATTTAGATTGTTCCATTATCCTCCTTGCAGTTTCTATTAACTAGAAGTTTTATCTAAAGTCTTAATGAATTTAAGTTAAACACTTTCACCTAGAACACATCAAAGACAAGGTTGTGCATTTCATGTTCTGTCATATTAGAAGAGATATAATGTCCGGTGGACCCATCATTTGTGATGTTAAGATTGATCTCTTTCTCTGTGGGTGATGATCATGTAACTCCACCATTGTACATGTCAAGGTGCTGCCTTGTGCTGAGAAAGGAGTTTTTGTGAAAGAATTTTGGCATCATAGAATTACCCCTTTCCCCATCAACCATTCATTCAGTGGTATTAGCAGCGATTGATAATCTCTGTTAGAATTAATGATTTTACTTAGAGTTGTGGAATGATTTATTAATTTTATCATTCCTTCTACAGTTAGCTGGAATTCAATGAAGCAAAGTTTTCCTTTATTGCCTGGGGCTAGTTGGTTACTTTGAAACATAGTTCCTACAGGAGAAGGAGTATAAATGTTTCTTTCTCTTTCTCAATTTTCAAAAAATGAAGAATTGATTAAATAGCAGCCTCAGTGACATTATCTGAGCTTTCTCAGGCTTTGCTGTTGTAGATATCATAAAGTATTAGGGGTTTTTATTGTTTCATTGTGCTTTTTGATACATTTCAGAGTTACATCCAGAACATTCTCTTCCTTGACATGGCTCTTTTGTCCTTTGGTCACAACCTGTTACATTGGAAAGTGTCCTACTTCTCTGGCCCCAAAAGAGTCCTAGACTTTCCTCATATTTTCCCTGCCATGGAAGTGGAATTAGCCACTTCTTCAAGGACCCTGGTTCCCTTCAGGGAGGGCAAAATTAGAGACCAAAATTTGGGCACTCACTGTTATGGTGGTGTCATCTGTCTTTTTTTTTGGCGGTGCTGGGGATGGAACCCAAGGCTTTGCATGTGCTGGACAAGCCTTCTACCACTGAGCTACATCCCAGCCCGTCATTTCTTTTAAAGTATTTCAGTGGACTGAGCAAGAATATTTTTTAATTATGAGTTCATGTTGCTGTTTTCTGTTTAAACATTGTAGTGTTTCACTTGATTTCTTTGACTTCATAATTATATTGGAACTCGTGAATCTTTGTCAATACTCTGTTAACAAAAACACCACCACATACGATACCAATATATTATTCTCCCAGGAGAAATAAGGATTCTTACCAACTGTACACTTTTAATATTTGCTATTTAATGTCAACAGTTAAGCAGAAGATAATAACTGTCCTGAATGGCGTTCCATACATTTTCTTAGATACTTTACCAAACTAAATTAGTTTTCTTGGATTTTATTTAACTGTGGTGAACTACTTTCATACTGTTCTGATTTTTATTTAAATGAATATTCCATAAACATTAATCCATCATTATACAATTAATTCTCATAATTTTTAGAGTAGAATTCATAATCTACTACTCTTAACAGCTATCGAACAAAATTGTTTACTACTAACTATAATGATAATATGTAGTCATTCATCAGTTACAACTTTTTAACCAAAGCATTTCACACCTATTAACTCATTTGGTCCTCATATCAACCCTGTGAGTTGTGTCCCTATTAGCAATAAAGAATCAGGCCAAGATAATAATAGGTTAATGTGTAAAAGAACCACCATACAGGTTGTTTGTGACCAGTGCCCATTCGGACTAGTTAGGCTTCCCATTTTCCTGGGGGTGCCCATATCATACAGTTAAATATTTTGACTGTCACCTTGAAAGCAGGATAATACTGCTCCAAGTTCAGGGTTAATTGACAAAGATAATAAGTGACAAAATGAGGACTAGAACACAAGACTTCTGATTCCTAGTGTGGGCCTCTTCTACCAGTTCTTTTATTAATAGACAGCTAATAATCCTTCTATCCAAAAATAGTGATTAATTTATATTTGAGGATAGGCACAGTGGCACATGCCTGCAATCCCAGCAGCTTGAGTGGCTTAGGCAGGAGGATCATGAGTTCAAAACCAGCCTCAGCAATTTAGCAAGGCCCTAAGCAACTTAGCAAGACCCTGTCTCAAAATAAAATATAAAAAGTGCTGGGGATGTGGCTCAGTGGTAAAGTGCCCCTGGGTTAAATCTCTGGTTTAAAAAAAATGAATAAATAAACAAAATAAAAATTAAAAAAATATATAAGACAAATTTTTCTTTCTTTGGCTAAATAACACAAAATTAATACATAAACAAAAGGATTTTTTCTCTCTGAATTAAAATATGTCAAGTCCTGCTGGGTGCAGTGGCAAACACCTGTAATCCCACAGGCAGGCTAAGGCAGGAGGATCACAAATTTTGAGGCCAGCCTGGGAAACTTAGCTAGAACCTGTCTCAAAATAAAAAAGAAAAAGGGAATTAAGTGTGGTGGCACACACCTGTAATCCTAGCAACTCAGGAGGCTGGGACAGGAGTATCTCAAGTTTGAGGCCAACCTCAGCAACTTAGCAAGACCTGTGTTAAAATAAAAAAGGGTTGAGATGAGTTCAATAGAACACCCCTGATTTCCATTCACAGTACCATAAAAAAATAAAAAAAAAGAAAGTGAAGTCCTTGAAACAATACATGGCACTTATTAAGTGTTTGCAATTATTATTATCCTGGGACGATGTCCCTTTTTACCTCAGATATCAAAATACTGTTGGGTTAAAGGATATATGAAATTATTCAGTATGTAACATTAATAATAAAACTACTATAGCCATTATTTAGAGAACATGATATTTAATATTTCTGTGACGTCAGTTTATTCCCCAAACCTTTTCTAATGATTAGATGTTAATTTGAGTCTAATGCATCGCTTTGAACATCTTAAGTTTATGAACTGATACCTAAAATATCAAATTGTCCTGCTTTTGAAAAATCATTTTCATCACTATTTAAATCTCTACACAGATTCACCAGGCATGCAAACTAATCTGCAGAAAATGCAAACGCCATGTGACTGACCTAACAGGGCAAGTGGTACAGGAAGGAACCAGGCGCTACAGACTGTGTAATGAGTGTCTTGCTGAAGTTGGCATAGACAGCCTCCCCATTGATTTGGAAGCTGAGCAACATCTTATGTCCCCATCAGATGGAGATAAGCATTCCCGATGGCACTTGAGTGAAGATGAGAATAGATCCTATGTGGAGATTGTAGAGGATGGGTCTGCCGATCTGGTCATACAACAGGTTGACGATAGTGAAGAAGAAGAAGAAAAAGAAATAAAGCCCAACATTAGGTAGCTGTAATATGAACCAACAGAGCTGGCATGTCTGCAATTTACATTTACTTCCTGTATCTCTCCTTTCCATGGTCAGAGTCTGGTTAACAAATTTATCATACTGACGTAAAAGAAATGACCTGAAATAACTTGCATGCTTTCTGAACAGGCCATTGCATCCATTCTGAACTTTGTTGCCCTAAAATATGTTGCTGCACTGGAAAGAAAAACCTAGCTTGAGTTGGCATGATGGATAAACAGTTACCCTCTTACTTTATTACACATACCTTCTTTCTTTTAATATTGAAAGATTTACTTAGCAAACTTTCTTCAAAGAAAATATTTTAAATAAATTTATCATAGCCAAACTTTATATAAGACAATGTTAAGGTGTTTCAAAGATATATACACGACCAATATCAGTTTCACAGGAAAAACGGGTAAGGGCACATTTAAGGGTCTGGCAACTCACCTGCCTGAACTAATAAGTCTTTTCTATTACTTTCAGATCTGAAGCAACCTATCAGTTTTCTGGTATCCTAAATGGTTATGATTAATACCTAAAGACTAATATTAAATGTTTGAATTTGTTCATATTTGAAATTTTTGTCATTAAATTAAAAATGACTTATGTAGTCAGTATTGTTTAAAAGAAGAAAAACCAAAGATTATATACAGACATCACTTTTTTAAAATAGGAAACATACTGCCTAAAAGTCAAGGTAGTTTGTAAAGAAGATCTGTCAGTAACAGTTTTCTTCCTCTCTAAAGGACAAAAAGAATAAAATTTAAAAAATAAACTAGGAGGTTCTCATCAGTTCTTAAGAATAATTTCTAACGTTTATCTAGTGTTATATTACCTTAAAGTGTTCTGTCACATATTTTCTCACCTAATGAGTAAGGGAGATATTACTTCTGAGGACATTAAGGTCAGAAGATTTAAGTGGTACAACGGATGATTGGGCAGACTGTGATTTTAAGTAATCCTCTTTCATCAGTCTCTCCTGGTATGTCTCCTGAAATGACGAGTATTGAAATCAAACCTCACCCGCCTGCAGTAATTATAAAAATCAGAATTGGAGTTAGAAAATACATCATAAGAATCCAAATTGGAAAATCCAGGGCTAGGGATATTGCTCAGTGGTAGAGTGCTTGCCCAGCACTTGCAAGGCCTGGGGTCCATCCCCCGCGCACACACGAAGAATTAAAAAGTACGAAAGAAGAATTCAGTCACCTTCAACAACCTGTATCTTTATCTAGAGTTATTCAAAAGACTTACTGACATATTTTTATGTCAGATTATTTATATGTAAATTTAAAATATGAAACTATTTGAGCAAATTATTCTCGTCAATGCTTTGAGCATTTTTGCATATCTTCTTTATATTTTTCACGACAAACTTTTGTCCTAGGATACAAAGTTTAAACTTCTCCCCAGTATGAACTGTGAAACATTTCAAAATTACAGCAAAATTGGAGCAGCATTGTTTTTAGTTCTAAGGATAAAATCTAAATATCAGAACAATGGAACCTCATGAAATTCTCTGTGCTGGCCCAGTGGTTCGCACCTGTAACCCCAGCTACTTGGGAGGCTAAAGTGGTAGGATTGCAAATTTGAGACCAGCCTGGGCAACTTTGGGAGACTCTGTCTCAAAATCAAAAATTAAAAGGGCTGTGGATACAGCTCAGTGGTAGAGCACCCCTGGGTTCAATCCCCAGTAGCATACACACACAAAAAAAGGGAGGTCTCTACAAGTTATCACAGTGAAGTTTAATATAATTAATTTAATTGTGGTATATAGTGAGGCTCCATGTATTATACTGTATTTTTTAATACCATGACATACCTCAAGATGATATTTTTGTTATTACTTTCTCTTATTCTTTAATTAATGATTGTCCTTGATACCAGCTTGTAGGGCACAATACTTAATATCTTTAAAAAGTTTTTTTATAAATAGATGACTAACTACTTTGTTTCATGATACTTAATTCTGAGTCTTTTCCAAGATTGCCCTGATGGCAAATTTCCAGTTGGTTCAAGACTGGCCAGTGTATATTGAATTCATTGGTTCTTCCAACATGACCATTCCTAAATCAGGATTCTTAACCACTAAGTAATATCTAAAAAGGGAGGCACTGCCTGCCATTCTATAGTCTTACCAGAGTGATACTAACATCTTTTAAAATTATGACCTGATTTTTAGTTGTTGGGGCCAATAGGAAAAATGACTGATTTGAGCTTCGTTCATAGAAATGAAGTAGTGCTTGCATGTATATACCCTAATGCACTTTAGTCTATGATCTAAATATTCTTTTATGCTATTATCTTCTGCATGCAAACTTCACACACATCAGCATGAACTTCAACAATGTCCACTGAACCCAGTGCTACCAGCACTTTAATTGCCTTTTCAGAAATAATGCTTTCTCATAACTGTTTATAACAGGCATCAAACAATCCCCACCAAACAGCTATCAGATTCACTAAACCATCTATTCTATCATTTTAGCAGCATAAAAGAAGAACATTTAAGAATGTTTGCAAGTTGTAAATAATGACTCCAATTATCATATCAGATGTATCTAAGACTTCAGAGAAAATTATTTTCTAGAATGAAACTGTATATTGATGATTTCTGAGAAAATTTAACTCTTCAGCTTTTAAATGTGGGAAAATGCTAAAAAGGGATATAATTTGTTTAAATAAGCTTTATTTATGCCAAGGATTTTCTTTCTTTCTTCTTCTTCTTCTTCTTCTTTTTTTTTTTTAATATCAAGAAAATAATGGGAGTTGGTTAGGCCAAAGTTTGCTTTTGCAGAAATGCTGTTTATTATCTTCTGGATGCCCTTCTAACTTTATTGCCCTCAAGAGTGTCTGGTTGATGGGATGAAGTTTTGCAAAAATAAACCACTACTGCAGTCATGTCTAGTGTCTGGAAGAAGAAAAATAAACCAGATCATCAGTTTAAAAAAAAAAATTAACCCAAGAAACTCTTCAAATGAATTGTTTCATAGAGAAGTTCATCACTGGAGGAAGAAGCTCAAAAACCAAGCTGCTGTGGCTTATGTCCTCCCTGCACCTTTTCCCAGACACCGCGGAACTCGGGAGCATAAAATTGCAAATCATGGAGCTAAATCACTTCTTGAATTCCCTTTGAGCATCAGAATCACTTCATTACTCCTATTACTGACTATATTTATAGGAAGATAACTAAGATAGGGTGTCTTAGCAGATCACATCCTTAGCATATGATGTTCCTTGTATAATCATGAGATATTAAAACTTTTAAGAACAAAAGTTTTAATATTTTTCAATATTATATTTTCGAGTAGTACAATCAAAACATAGTTACTGCTTCCTATGTAACCAAGTTACTGCTTAACGGTTGAAAAATTTTTGGTGCTTCAGTTATTTATGAGCTCAGAACTCAATTCTTTTTTTGGGGGGCGGCGGGGTGCTGGGGATCGAACCCAGGGCCTTGTGCTTACAAGGCAAGCACTCTACCGACTGAGCTATCTCCCCAGCCTCCAGAACTCAATTCTTTACAATTATTTTGCTAAGTCATGCTAAGATATATTGAAACTTCTACTCATATTAGTTTTTTAAAATGTATTTTGAGTCTGGAAATTTGTAGTTAGGAAATCCCTAAAAGCACTATGGCATAAAAAGACATACATAACTGAGAACAGTGACAATAAACAGGTACAAGAGGACCAAACTCTAGATTATCCATGAAAAGTCCTATGTTATTTTATATTAGAGTGTATCAGTATTAGTATTTATCATTTATATAGCATTTTATGTCTTCAAGTTGTTTAATAATTTTTGCTCTTCTTTACATTTCTATGAAGTAGGACAGTTATCCCACATGAAAGGTAAAGAAATTGAGGCACAGAACAGTAAAGTAACCAATTTCAAACAGCCAGTGATTCTATGGCAAAAATAGGAATGAGAATGATCAGGTTTTCTGAATCCTAGAATATCAACTTAATTCAAGGGTGTGTTGTATCTCACTCTATTTTATAAGGTGGTTTTATACAAGTAACAGTTCACTGTTTTAAAGTTGTTTAGTCATTGTATGTGGATAAATCCTATACAGAATAAATGTTACATAAAGAATGTGGCTTTAGTTATGAAAGTTTAAGTGATAAAATTCAGGTTATCACAGAAATGGCAATATTTAGCCAGCTGTTTCATACATTGTGAAGTATAATTAAAATTTTATTTTGATACAGGAATTTCTTAACTATTCATGCAAATGGAACCATGAATAGGCCAGAAAGATGAAATCAACAGATGCTCTATAAACTTCATTTTTTTTAACATCAGCTTTCTCCCCACAGAACTTTATTAATGCCAACAGTAAGTCAAATATTTAAATATAATGTTAATAAGCCATGCAAAGCAAGAGATACAAAGGTATTCTTAAAGGCATAATGTTTAATTTTTTTTTTCATAATGGGGATAGAACCCAGGACCCTTTGCCCTTGAGCTACATCCCCAGCCCTTTAAGTTATATATATATATATATATATATATATATATATATATAATGCATATTGTATAATACATATGTGTATTTTTTTTGAGACGGGGTATTTTTGTTTGTTTTGTTTTTTGGTTTTGGTACTGGGGATTGAACTCAGGGGCACTTCACTACTGAGCCACAGCCCTATTCCTTTTAAATTTTTTTTCTTTAATTTTGAGACAGGGTATCCCTTAGTTGTCTGGGTTGGCCTTGAACTTACAATCCTCCTGCCTCAGTCACTTATGTTATATAGTTTCTTTTCCCCACTGGAAATACCTTTTTTCTTTTTTCTTTCTAACTCCCACTGGCAACCCCTAGTGCTAGGATCCAACTCAGGGTAAACACTCTACCAACGAGGTACATCCCCAGCCCAATTGCATACAGCTACTTAATTCCTTTGTTAAGGAGTAACTTATTTTTATTTGGCCAGTAAGGGAAAAAAGTAGAAAAATAATTGTTTCTATACCAAGGGCTCTCAACCTTGGCTACACATTAAAATCACTTGCAGAGTTTTAAAACATGTAGCTGCCAGCTGTAGCTCATTGATAGAGTTAGTTGCCTATCATGTGCAGGGGCCTGGCACAACAAAAAAGTAAAACACGAAGCTTAAGCAAGTCAGAATTTCTAGCAGGTTGGGCCTGGCATCAGTGTTTTTTCAAAAACATCCCAGTGTTTCTTATATGCAAAATAGACCCTCTAGTCAAGGTTCTCCTCTGTCCTCCCCATAGACATGTTAGGGAAGGGTGGTAGGACTATCTGATCCTCCTGGCCAGTGGGTCTCAACCCTATCATTAGGGAAAATTTTTAAAAATACAGATACATGGGCCTGGCACAGTGGCATATGCCTGTAATCCCAGCAACTGGGAAGCTAGGCAGGACAATCTCAAGTTCAAGGCCAGCTTCAGCACTTTAGACCCTCAGCAACTAAGTAAGACCCTGTCTCAAAATTTAAAAAAAAAAAAAAAAGTTCTGGGGATGTCCTTTGTTGGTAAAGTGCCCCTGGTTTCAATCCAAAAAATAAAATAAAAATGTGTGGGCTGGGAATGTAGTTTAGTGGTACAGTGCTTGCCTAGCATTTACAGGGTTCTGGGGTCCATCTCCAGTACTGCAAAAAGAAAATAATAAAAAAATACATCGGTATATCGAGTCCAGGAAAATATAATTTTTGTGACATTTCAAGCCACTGTATGTTCTCTTATCTGAGTTATTATGAGGGTCAGATAATCAACACTCAGTAGTACGTCTTAAAATGACCCCTTTTTACTTTGGGATGCATTTGCATTTTATTTAATCAAGGGTATCACACATTATTGTACTTTAGACTGATAAAAGAACTACATTATGAATACATGGCTGAAACAATATCCCAAATTTGCTTTAGTTTTCTTTTAAAAGAAAGAACCAGTATACTCTTCAAGCACTGTGATGTTCAATTGATACACATTAGCATTCCATTAAAGAATGAAACGGAATCAATTTTATTTCGGTAAAATGTAATACTAGCTGCCTGTGGTGGTCCACACCTGTAATGCCTGAAGGCAGGAGGATCCCAAGTTTGAGGTCAGCCTCAGCAAATTAGGGAAACCCTGTCTCAAAATTAAAAATATAACACTAGAGAATTATAGGCTTGCACCACCGCGCTCAGCAAAAAGATGTTATGTTAAAAAGCCTTTTGAAAATTTTGGAAACAAAAGCCATTTTCTTCTTCACTTTACTTCTTCAATTATTGCCATAAAAAAAGATAACAAAAAAAAAAAAATAGGGCTGAAATGGTAGCTCAGTGGTAGAGTGCTTGCCTAGCACGTGTGAGGCACTGGGTTTGAATCTCAGCACCGCATATAAATAAATATAAGTATTGTGTCCATCTACAACTAAAAATATTTTTTGAAAAATAAAGTTTTCAAAATAACTTAAAACATGGCCATGCTCATTTAAAAGCTACATTTGCAGTCCACACGACAAGTATATTCCTTGAGTATCCTACACAAAATAATTAATTCCAATGACAAAATGGGACTTTCTTGCATAATTCAAACATGCTGAAATAAAATACAGCTACTGTGCCTTTTATTGTGTATTGAATTGACTTAAACTTTTTTCTATATCCGGAGGGAAGAGACCCATAACGAGCGCAGGCAGTGGAAAATTCGTCCTTGAAGCTTTCGCACCAGACCATCCAATATGTTGGGTTCATGTCAATAAAGTGAAAACTTGTCCCCCACCCCATGGCGGTATTTATTCAGGCTCCGCGAGTGACCAGCACAGCTTCATGTCTTATTTCCAGCGAAGTCGACACCAGTGAGCGGAAAGAACCATGGGAACCTTTCTTTTTCTTTTCCTTTTCAGTCCTGCGTTCCCCTGCAACTACTTTTCCTGGAAATTCATGCACAGTCCAGCAGCTAGGTCCCTGGAGAGGCCGGGGGCCTACCAACACCCCTAAATCTCGGCTCGGAGGAGGGGGGCGGTGGACGTATAGAAATTTTTCTCCAGTGCGTCTAATAAAAAAGTCCATGTTTATAAAGCTACCGACTAGATTTCGTTGCTATCTCCTGTTACAACAGGTGAAGCCCCGCGCGGGGTCGCACGCCTGTAACCCTGGCAACTAGGGAGGCTGAGGCGGAAGGATTGCCTCAGCAACTTAGCGAGACCCTGCCTCAAAATTAAAATAGAAAAGACTGGGGAGGTACTCAGTAGAGCGCCCCCGGGTTCCACCTCAGTACCAAAAAATTAAGATTGGAACAACAATAAAAGAGGAGGAGCGGAGGCTGGTGACGTTGGTCTGCTATCCCACAGACCTCGCCACGACTGGGTGAGCAGGGACTGGAGCTCTGGCCTTCGGACGCGGTGGCTGGTGCCTGGCAGCCCCCTCCTGCCCAGAGGAAGCCTAGCCTAGCTCTTCAGCGCTCCAAAAGCTATTGGGTGGTCGTGCTGTTACATACGGCGCGACACAGCTCTGCCTTGTCCCTGACGTCACCTGCTCCCTGGAATACAGCCTGCGACCCGCTTCACCGCGCCAGCCAATAAGGAGAGTCAGGGGTCTGCAGCCCCGCCCACAGGAGCCGCGAGGAGATTCCCCGCGGAGCCCGACTCGGCGCTGGCGGCTGGGGCAGGGCCACCTCTGCCTATCTCCCGGGTTACCCAGAGTGCCCGCCTCTGCGCTGTTGCTTTTTTACCTCCTCTCTCCCCTTTATGTATATATATATACGAGATAGTGGCCAAGACGAGAGTTAGGAAGTTACAGGAAGGAACCGGAAAACGGAGACTCTGGTCCCTACGTTTATGTCGCACACAGATGTAAATACCCACCTGTTGGAAGGTGAGGCACGCACACCGACTTTTGGAACCCCTGCCACGTGTTTGGCAGAGGAATGAAATGAAGTCCTGGAGGAACTTTTATATTCCAGCGAGGTCAGTGTAACGCAAAAAGCACCAAATATCTCCATTTGTTCATTCCACTAATACCCTAGTGCCCACCACTTGTATCCCCCCTGCATAGAATTCAAATAATTTGGGCAGGGACTATGTAACATTTGTTAACTTTGTTTTCATACAAAAGAATATAGATAGCGTGCAAATAACTGCTGATTTTAAAAAGTGATTTTTAAAATTTTTCTGGTATGTCTTGAAGAGTAGAAAAGACATCTAATTAGACTAGTATAACAACGGGTTGTGGGGAGAGAGTTGATCATTGCAATTAAGGAAAACTCGCTGGAGGGCTGAAACAGGAAGATCACTTGAGCCCCAGAGTGTTCGCTGGAAAGAAAAGAAAACTAGCAAATAAAAGGGTGCTAATGACAGATAATGAGGAACATGGAACTTAGACATGAAGACATAACATAAAGGATCCTCTCCCTAAGGAGTATATTGGCAAGGGCTTTGGAAGCAGGAAGACCTGGGTTAAGTGCCATTTAAAAAGACTACTGTAACCAGAAGGCTCAAAGGTGTACAAAATAACCCGTATTTGCCTTAAGGTACTTGGAATTCGGAAGGGGAGTTGTGACTACAGGTATGGACTTAGAAAATTGCAAGCAGCAATTTACCTAGAAATCTAAACTGTGGACAAAATGTTAAGGGGGCTGGGGCCTTCTGGGAGACCGAGGCAACACGAAGACCCCCCTCCCCCAAACCCTGATTCTTGCAATCAAGTCAGAAAGATTTCAGATAGTGTCTTCAGAGTAAGAGTCATGAATTTGTTGAGGGGATAGGGAAAGGGAAAGGGGACACTCTTAAGGGAGAAAATGGGTCCTGACAGAGGGAATGGTTCTAATTCGATTCTTTTTTTATTATTTTTTTTAATTTGTAGATGAACACAACACCTATATTTTATTTCTTTATTTTTATGTGGTGCTGTGTATCAAACCCAGTGCCTCAAATGTGCTAGGCAAGTGCTCTACCACTGAGCCACAACCCCAGCCCCTCTAATTGGATTCTTAACCATAAATTCTTACAGATTTTATGGTTAGGAGGCATTATCCTAATCTCCCTGCTTTTCAAGTTCTGGTCTGTGAAAAGGGTCACAAAAATCTGCCCCTTTAGGGTAACTTGGGTTCCTCCTATTGACAATATTTTGGACTTGCATTTCTCCTGTAGATAACAGTTAGGAATGTAAACTGTCCACTTAAGCCAGGCAGGACTGCAGGTAAATTGCTTCTTGTGAAAAAAAAAGCATGTGGGGTCAGCACAAAGGCCCCATTTTATGGAATTATTCCCTTAACTTCATTTTCCCACCATTCTCAGCTCTCTGTTCCCTATCAAAAGTACTTCATTGGAACTGAAAGAACTGGATAAACCAGGGATCAAGCAAAAGTCTTAAGTCCAAATGACTTCCATTTTGGGGGGTGAGGGGTGGGGGTGTACTGGGGATTGAACTCAGGGGCACTTGGCCACTGAGCCACATCCCTAGCCCTATTCCCCTATTCTGTATTTTATTTAGAGAGAGTCTCACTGAGTTGCTCAGCACCTCACTTTTACTGAGGCTGGCTTTGAACTGGAGATCCTCCTGCCTCAGCCTCTCAAGTCACTGGGATTACAGGAGTGTGCCACTGCACCCAGCTTCCAAATGATTTCTAACTGCATTGAAAGAGGACTGGGTGTGTAGCTCAGTGGGAGAGCACTTGCCAAGCATGTGTGAGACCCTGGGTTCCATCCCCAGTACCACACCAAAACAACAACAACAAAACATCTTGTAATGTATGAAATAATCTGGGGCTAGGCACAGTGGTGCATGTCTGTAACCTCAGCAACTTGGGAGACTGAGGCAGTAGGATCACAAGTTTGAGGCCGGCCTGAGCAATTTAGGGAGACTTTTGTCTTAAAATAAAAAGGGCTGAGGATGTAGTTCAGTGGTTAAGTACCCCTCAATTCCATCCCCGGTACACCGCCCCCACACACATGCACACACACTCACCTCACAAAAGAATTGGGCAATAGAATAGACAAATCTAGAGAATGGAAAATAGATTAGTGGTTGCACAGGACTGGGAGAAACGGGGAGGGAGACTGCTGAAGGAGAGTGTTTTCTTTTGGGGGTGAAGATGTTCTTAAGTTGATTTTAAATGTTGCACAAGTATGAATATGGCAGTCTGCCTTGATCCAGGAGGGTTATATCCCAAAGTTCCCAGTGGAAGTATTGAACCGTGTGTTTACCTTGTTTTTTCCTACACCTACATACTTACAATAAGCTTCAATGTATAAATTAAGCCTAGTAGGATATTGACAATAACTAGAACAATCGTAAAAATATATTGTAATAAAAAGTATGTAAATGTCTTTCTTTCTCCAAAATCTTATTGTCCTCATCTTTCTTGTGATGACATGAGATGATACAGTGCCCCCTGATGAAACGAAGAGAGGTGAATGATACAGGTATGGTGACGTGGTGTTAGCTCTCATGTAAGGGTCTCTTGAACACAAGCACTGTGCTACCACAACACGAGAGCTGATGACCAAGACAGCTACTTAGTAACTAATGGCAGGTAAGTACTCGTACAGCATGCACACAACACAGAACAACGTCCTGGGCCAGACGGAGTGGGATGGCATGAGATTTCATCATGCTACTCAGAACAGCATACAACTTAAAACATATTATTTCTGGAATTTCCCATTTAATATTTTCAGACTGCTGTTAATACAGGGTAATGAAGCTACAGAAAGTAAAACTGGATAAATACTACTGAATTAGTTATAGATATATAGTTATATATATATATATATATATATATATATATATATATATATAGTTTATTTGTTTGTTTGCAGTGCGGGGATCAAACTGGGGCCTTGCACATACTAGCAAGGCCAAGTCACATTCCCAGCTAAACTGTACATTTTATTTTTTTTACTTGTTTTCTTTTGTTATATGTGACAGTAGAATATTTTGACATGTCATACCTACATGGAGTCTAACTTTCCTTTCTTGTGGTTGTACATGATGTGGAGTTACACTGGTCGTGTATTCATATATGAACATAGGAAAGTGATGTACCATTCGTTTCACTCTTTCCCATTCCCATCCCCCTCCCTTTCCACCACTCCCTCCTGTCCAATCCAGTGAACTTCCACCCCTCCCTCCCCATTGTGAATCAGCTTCTGCATATCAGAGAGAACATTCAGCCTTTGTGAACTGTACCTTTTAAGTGAGTGGATTGTATAGTTAGTGAATTATATCTCAATAAAGCTATTACCAAATAATAAAATGAAAACAAAATATAATCTGGGTAAAAATTCACAAGTAGGAAGGAAATGGTGAGTCATGTGGTATGGATTCTGCTGGTGGGTGGTAGAAGGCAGGCTGCACTGGTGGTAAGAAAAGACCCTGGAGAACTCATAGGAAAAAGATAAAGGTGGAAACAAAATCACCCAATAATTTGTGCAACCTTCTTACTGTGATACATCCTTTGACTATGTAATACTATGAGTTACAAGGCAATCACAAATGGACAATTAAGTAGAGGGCAGTCTCCTAGAGAAGCAATGGGTTTGATATAAAGGGAGGTGCCCAGCTTTTAGTGTAGATGTTCAACTAGCAGTATAGGAGGGAAAAAAAAAGATGAAACCAGGCACTGTGGCATGTGCCTATTAGCCAAGGGTTAGGGAGGAGGAGCAAGAACTTCGCAAGGTCGAGGCCAGACTCAGCAAATTAGCAAGGCCCTAAGTAATTTAGCAAGATCCTGCCTCAAAATAAAAGGTGCTGGGCATGTGGCTCTGTGGTTAAGCGCCCTGGGTTCAATCCCTAGTACTCTCCCTGCCCACCCCCCCAAAAAAAATACAAGGGAGTTAAGGCAGAGAGGTTAAGTAATATGCCCAAAGGGCACTTAGTAAGCGGCAGAACCAAGACTTGAGCCCCAGTGATCTGGCTACAGTTTGCTATTAACTACTGCTCCACCTAATGTCCTCGAAGTAAAATGTTAGCATAGTAAGCTTTATACTCTTTGACTCCAAATATAATTATAAAATTACTTTCTCTTATCCTTCAAAATAATAAATATCCTTACCTTCTCTAGCAATGCTGGGGACACTTGATCTGAATTGTTATTATTTCCCTTTTAGAGTCAAAGAAACAATCTCGAACAGGTTAAGAAAATTTCCCAGTCGTACTGTTATTTAATGACATGGTTGGAATTTGAACCCATGACTATAATGTCTGTAACATTTATACTTGGAGGTAATTTGAAATATGGATAGCCAGGTGTGATGGTGCTTTCTGGTAATCCCAGCAACTCAGGAGGTTGAGGCAAGAGGACTGCAATTTCAAAGCCAGCCTCAGCAACTTAGTGAGACCCTGTCTTAGGACAAAATATAAGGACTGGGGGTGTAGCTTTGGTTAAATGCCCCTGGGTTTAATCCCCAGGGCCCAGAAACAAACAAACAAACATGTTTGCTTTGGAGAAAGTTTTAGAGGCTCTTTTCCAATTTCTGGGTTTCTTAAGTGAGGAAGCTAAATTCTCAGTCTCACAGTCTCACTGGGGCAAAGCTAATACTGTCGAGACCATTCGGGGCTTTTTTTTTTTTTTTGTAACAGATATTAATGTCAGGAACTTAACCTCTGTGCCAGCCCTTTTTTGTACTTTATTTAGAGACAGGGTCTCAATGAGTTAGGTCTTGCTAAGTTGCTGAGGCTGGCTTTGAACTTGCCATCCTCCTGCCTCAGCCTCCCAAGCAGCTGGGATTACAAATGTGCACTACTGTATCCAGTGTCATTCAGGGCTTTTATTGGGCAGAATCTGGAGCCTTCTGATAAGCCCATTCTTAGTTGAAAATGGCTTTCCCCCACCTTGAGGAGGATAGAACTGCTCTCCTGATACATTCCATTTCGAAAGCCCAAGTGGGAAGAGAATTAGCAAGAGAGAACACACAGCAATGTAGGGGATAAATGATCATCATACCACTATTGTCACTTTCTATAAAAGTCATGCTATTGGGCTAGGGCTGTAGCTCAGTGATAGAGTGCTTACCTAGCATATTTTAGGCACTGAATTATATTCTCAGCACTGCATATAAATAAATAAATAAACTAAAAACCCACCAACAACTAAAAAGACATTTTTTTAAAAAGTCATGCAGTCATTTTATATAGTACATGTGTATAACATGACAATGGCTGTCAGATTAGGGCAAGTGCACAAACCCGGAAGGTATGACTTGGCTCATTTAGGCTGAACTATCCAAAACTGTTATAGCAAAAAATTCCTTGTCTTTCTCAGCGAGTTGAGCTCTTCAAAATATAACTGCCAGGCTTGGTGGTACTCACTTATAGTATCAGCCATTCAGAGGCTGAGTTGGGAGCTTTATTTTAGCTCAGGAGTTTGAGACCAGTTTGGGCTACATAGTGAGACCCCCCATCTCAGTCAGTCAGTCAGAAAACCATATGACTGGATCAAAGAAATGTAGACCTGTAAAGTTACAAAGAAATCACTGATACCCACAATACATGTAGTTAAGGAGGTAGGACCAACTTTAGTATAGCAAGGTCAGAAACTGTGGCTTGTAACTTGAGATTCTCATGCTCTTGAGATTTACTCAAGAAGTTGCTCTGGCTGGGGATATAGCTCAGTTGGTGGAGTGTTTGCCTTGGAAACACTAAGGTCCTGGGTTCAATCCCCAGCACTGCAAAAAAAAAAAAAAAAAAAAAAAAAAAAAAGTAAGTTGATCTTTAATCTCTGCCTAAAGAACTTTACATAGTCTTAAAATGTCCAAACCCATCAGCCATCAAGTAGTTAATAGCCATCTGGGAACTTACTTTCTATTCAGAAGGACAAGACTAGCAAACAGTCAACAATTATAAAATTAAGTAAGCTGGCAAAATCTTTAAAGCTAACTAGACAGAAATAATCCAGAGAAACACTGATGGCTGAAATGTTTAGGAAGGCTTCCTGGTGGACTAGATTCATTTCAAACGTGATTTGGTTGCTCCTTGCTGTGATGACCCATGGTATTTTTCTCCAAAATATTGGAGGCTTTCACCTTTAAAAAAAAAAAAAAATCTAGATTTCTGGGATGTCTTGAAAAACTGCAGCACTTGGCTTGTGTTCAAACTATCATAAAGGGCTACAGCTGAAGCAGCTGCCCCCCTAGACACTACATAAGCCCTCTGCTCAACACTCACGGCCAAGCCCATCACCTGCCAGCTTCCTCAGCAGTGGGTTTACTACTTCTACTTTATGAGGGATGAGAAAGGCAGCTCAGAAGACAATGAGGACAGAGAAGTGAAGCTAAATAGCTGTTAGAGTTTTTTCTTTTTAAATTTTTTAAGTTGTTGATGAACCTTTATTTTACTTATTTGTTTATATGTGGTGCTAAGAATGGAACCCAGTGCCTCACACATGCTAGGCAAATGCTCTACCACTGAGCCACAACCCCAGCCCAGGTGCTGGAGTTTGGATCTGGAATGTACTCCAAAGGACATTAGGTAGTGGCACTAATGGGAGGTGGTAGAAATTTTGGGGGTAGGTGAAGCAGGCCAGAGACCCCCACCCAGAAGACCCTAACCATAATTAGCAGAAATCCCTACCATATTTGTGGAATATAAGTTCCTCATCTCTTTTTTTTTTAAATATTTTTTTAGATGTTGATAGACCTTTATTTTATTTATTTATTTATTTATTTATTTATTTATTTATTTATTTATTTTTATTTTATATTTAAACAATCTTTTGGAAGATTTAATGGAAGAAAAGATTTCATATAGAACAGTAACAAAAATATATTAATAGGTTTGTCAATAAAAATGTGACCTATTAACAATTAAAATTAAACTACCACTGAAGCCAAAAAATAGCCTTTCTACAAATAGAAGGACCACATTATTGTATAACTTAATTTGTAAATTTAACAAAATCTCAGTGAAAACAACAGTTTTAAGCTATATCACCTGATACTAAATTTAGTGAAAAAATAAACAGAGAAGTGGGACCAGCACTAAACACATTAAGGCATTTTTAAAAGCCTAAATAATTTTAGAGTATCACACTGGTCTATTAGCAAAACAGAATGCCCAGATGTAAGTACACTTAGATAAAAATAGAAATTGAATGTATAAAGAGGACATCATCTCAAATCACTGGGAAAAAGAAGTAGTCAATGAATGTTATAGGGATAAGTAAAGTAATATCCCTGCCTTACCTCATATATCATGATAAATTCCATATGTACCAAAGATATTTTTTAAATAAAACAACCATTAAATCATAATAAGAAAACTTGAAAATTTTTTCTTTACAAATCTGGAGTCAGCAAAAACTATCTAACCTTTCATGACTCAAAATCCCCAAGTCATAAATTATTTCACTGGTACTTTTTGTTACATAAAAATCAATTTTTTATGGAAAGAAGCATCATAAACAAACTTAAAAACAAAAGACAACTAAAGGATATATTTACAGCTCATATCACAAAGAAGTATCCTTCCTAACATGTAAATTGACAAAATCATAAATCTTTCAAAACACAGAAAAAGGAAATAAAATTTGCTATTAATAAACAAGATAGTTAACTTCACTCATTAAAAAAGAAATGTAAATTAAAACTGCAGATGAAAGACCATTTTCTCTCTCTCCATTGGCAGAAATCCAAAGTTAGACAACATACTCAATTGATAGGACTCCGGAGGGGAAAGCGTTTTCTCATGCATTCTGACAGCAGTGTGTTAAAGTCACCCAGAATTATTGTGTTGTGGTATATTTGATTCCTGGAATTGAGGATTTGTTGACATACATGGATGCACCATTGTTTGGGGCATAAATATTTATAATCATTATGTCTTCCTGATGTATGGTTCCCTTAAGCAGTATGAAATGTCCTTCTTTATCCCTTCTAACTAACTTTGGCTGAAAGTCCACATTATCTGATATATGGATGGAAACCCCTGCTTTTTTACTGAGTCTGTGCGTGTGGGATTTTTATCCCATCCTTTTACCTTTAGTCTGTGGATGTCTTTTTCTATGAAATGAGTCTCTTGAAGGCAGCATATTGTTTGGTCTTTCTTTTTAATCCAATCTGCCAATCTGTGTCTTTTGATCGATGAGTTTAGGCCATTAGCTTTCAGGGTTATTATTGAGATATGATTTGTATTCCCAGTCATGTGGGCTTATTTTTGGTTTTTAACTTGACTTAGTTTCTCCTTTGATTGGCTTTTCCTTTAGGATAGTTCCTCCCTTTGCTGACCTACATTGTTGTTTTTCATTTCCTCCTCATGGAATATTTTGCTGAGATTGTTCTGTAGCACAGGCTTTCTATTTGTAAATAATTTTAACTTTTTGTTTATCATGGAAGGATTTTATTTCATCTTCAAATCTTAAGGTTAGTTTTGCTAAGTATAAGATTCTTGTTTGGCAACCATGTTCTTTCAGAGCTTGAAATGTGTTTTTTCAGGCCCTTGTAGCTTTTAGGGTCTGGGCTGAGAAATCTACTGATGTCTGTATTGGTTTCCCCCTATATGTAACTTGATGCTTTTCTCTCAAAGTCTTTAAAATCCTTTCTTTATTTTGTATGTTAGACATTTTCATTATAATGTGCCTTGGTGTGGATCTGTTGTAATTGTGTGCATTTGGTGTTCTGTAAACATCTTGTAGTTGATTTTCCATTTCATTCTTTAGGTCTGGGAAATTTTCTGATATTATTTTATTGAATAGGTTGTTCATTCCTTCGGTTTGTATATCTGTGCCTTCCTCAATCCTGATAATTCTTAAATTTGGTCTTTTCATGATATCCATAGTTCTTGAAGTTTCCATTCATGATTTCTTACCATCTTCTCTGTTTTGTCAACCTTATTTTCAAGATTAAATGTTTTGTCTTCATTGTCTGCGGTTCTGTCTTCCAAGTGATCTAGTCTGTTGGTGATGCTTTCCATTGAGTTTTTTATTTGGTTTATTGTTTCCTTCATTTCAAGGATTTCTGTTTGTTTTTTTTGAGACTCTCTATCTCTTTGTTGAAATGATCTTTTGCTTCCTGCAGTTGCTCTTTCAACTGCTTATTGGAGTGATCATTCATTGCCTGCATTTGCTCACTTATCTCATTCTTTGCTTCACAAATCATTTTAATTAAATGTGTTCTGAACTCCTTTTCTGACATTTCTTCTACCATGATGTCATTGGATTCTATTAATATAGACTCTTGGTTTGTTTGGAACACTTTCTTCCCTTGTTTTTTCATGTTGTTCACATATCTTCCCCTCTAGCAGTGCAGATCTGGGGTATTGCAGTTTTCCCCTATAGGCTTATAGTGACCCTGCAAGTTTCCAAAACCTCTTCTTTTTTTTTTTTTTTTTTTTTTTTTTTTTTTTTTTTTTTTGTGGTGCTGGGGATCGAACTCAGGGCTTTGTGCTTGCGAGGTGAGCACTCTACCAACTGAGCTATCTCCCCAGCCCCCCAAAACCTCTTCTTTAAGCAGAGATCAATTATTAGCAGCACCCAGTATAAACAATATGCTATCCTAAACCAAATAGCCCCTATGAAGACGTTAACAATATTGTCATAATAAGCAGAAAGGATGAGTTTAATTGTTATCTACAGTATATCAAAGAGATTTGCGATGGGGTCTGCAGTTTCTAATGGAGGACAAAGAGGATGGGGAGGGGTGTAGGATGTAACTGTTAATGGGATAAGAAAAGAGTATACAGAAGTAGAAGATCGTAGGATGTGAGAGCGGAATCAAAAGAAGTTGGTTGTTAGAATTAGAAAAGGGAGAACAAGATTCTGAGGAAACAGGTAAACAAAAGGAAAATAGAGTGAGAAAAATAAAGAAATAAAAACTTTAAAATTTTCAAAAAGGAGGAAAAAAGTCTATACCATAACTGACTTTGAACTTATATAGTATTCAAACCTCCCCGTCTTCAGTAGCCTGATGCATGAGAGGTAACTGACAATGAGCTTCCACTCTCCAGCAGGCATCTCAGGATGGGATTTGCCCACCTAAAGATGGGAGCTTCCACTTCCAGGATAATCCAAAATGGCTGCACTGACTTCCAAACGTATGGCAAATGGAGAGCTGCAGCTGGGGCCACAGGATCTGAGTCTGTGCGGGGTGCAGCCGGTTGGGCCAGGGATCCTGGAAGCAGGGCACAGTTGGTCTGGCCAGGGGGTCCTGGAGGTGGGGCATGGTTGGTCGGGCCGGGGGTCCTGCAGGTCCTGGCTCTTTTCCCAAAATGGCAGCAGCCACATGTAACCAAACCTGCAGATACTGTGACAGTGGGTTTCCAGGCAATAGTAGGCAGCTGGTGATCCACTGGTGGTCTGCAGGCTACCGGTGGACAATCAGGAGATGGACCTTGGGTGGTGGGTGATGGGTAGGCAAAAGGTAGGCAGACAAGAAGCAGGCAAACTGACAAATTTTGTGAGACCCTCTTCAATATGAAAAGGGATGGGGCTGCAGCTCAGTGGTAGGGTGCCCTTGGGTTCAATTTCCAGTACAGTAAAAGGAAAGTAAAGAATGCCAGCTCCACATGAAAAGGCTGCCACACTCATTTTCTTTTCTTTTTTTTTTTTTAATTGTAAACAAATGGGATACATGTTGTTTCTTTGTTTGTACATGGAGTCGAGGCCTACCATTTGTGTAATCATAAATTTACATAGGGTAATGTTGTTTGATTCATTCTGTTATTTTTTTCCCTTCCCCCCGCCACACTCATTTTCTATTTCATACTTTCATTATATTTTAAAGCAAGTCAAATCCTAAAGTTTACATTAAAACACAATAAATTATAAATAAAAGAGAAATATAGTTTGTATTGCATAATTATATTTGCTTGTTTGTTTTGCAGTAGTAGGAATTGAATCCAGGGGACACTACTACTAGTTACATCCTTAACCTTTTATTTTTATTTAAAAATTTTTGGGGGGTGATTGAGCCAGGAGCACTTTATCACTGAGCTACATCCTCGGTCTTTTTTAGTTTTTATTTTGAGACAGGGTCTCACTAAATGGCTAAAATTTGCAGTTATCCTGCCTCAACTTCCCGTCAATGCAATTGTACTGGTGGTCTGTTTTATGCTTTGAATATATCCCTTGCTGCTCTAAAACTGTCATGTTTTTTTTTTCTTCCTGATCTTCTCATCCCTAATCCTCTCCTCCCTGGTTTTCTCCTTCCTAATTGCTCCTCCCTAATCTCAGGAGGCAGGATTTTTTTTGAGGGTTGGAGGGTAACCAGGGGTTGAATTCAGGGGTACTTAACAACTGAGCCACATCTCCAACCCTTTTTAATTTTTTTTTTTTTTTTTTTTGAGACAGGGTCTTACCAAGTTGCTTAGGGTCTTGCTAAGTTGCTGAGGCTGACTTTGAACTTGCAATCCTCCTGCCTCAGCTTCCTGTCACTAGGATTATATGCATGTACCATTGCACATGGCTTGACTCACTTCTTTAAAAGCCCCCATTTTGGGCTGGGGAGATAGCTCAGTCGGTAAAGTGCTTGCCTCGCAAACACAAGGCCCTGGGTTTGATCCCCACCACCACAAAAAAAAAAAAAAAAAAAGAGGGAGGAACTGAGGGACCATCCCAGCAGCTACCAAAGCCCTTTTACTTTGGGAAACTCCCACAATTCCCCCTGAATGGTACAGATTGCTCTATCTTGGTCAACTTTGAGAAAAAGGAAACTGAATGCACCCTTGGCCATCTGTTAAGTCCCCAGGTGTGCATGCCAAGACCCTTGATTGCACACATCTGGCATGTACCTTTTTGTGGGGACATCTGTGGCACCACTGGTGTTGGAGTCATGGTAAAGCAGGACTCAAGATTTTTACTCTCTTCTGCTCTGTTCTAGGTTCTCATGTTTGTTGGCCTTGGGTTTGGGAATTCCCTCTGGTTGTTGTGTTTTTGAGACACATTTTAAGATATGAGCAATGCTGTGTTGATTTTATAGGTAGTCTCTTGGGAATGATCTTGGTTGATCTGTTTTAAAGGTTCCTGTCTAATGGTCATGGTTTTGGAAATCCCCTCTGGTTACCTGTTTCTTTTTTGTACAGTCTTGCAGTTGGAGTTGGTCTATCCATGGTAAAGTGGAAGGGCCACCTATAGGCCTAAGTAAGAAAAAGGTAATGTTCTACTGTAATTATCTGACCTTTGAATAGCTTTCTGAATTATACAGTCTTGCAATTGGAGTTGATGTCAGAAGTAAAGTAGAAGAAATTCTGTATATGCAGGTCTGTCTGATTTAAAGGTTTCCATAAATTGGATGCAGTGGCTCATGCCTGTAATCCCAGTGACTTGGGAGGCTGAGGTAGGAGGATTGCAAGTTCAAAGACAGTCTTAGTAATTTAGCAAGGCCCTGAGCAACTTAGTGAGACCCTGTCTCAAAATAAAATATAAAAAGGGCTGAGGATGTGACTCAGTGGTTAAATGCTCCTAGGTACAATCCTTGGTACCCTCCCTGCAAAAAAGGGTTTCCTTAAGTTGGCCATCGTTTGGGGGATCCTTTCTGGTTGTATTTTTTTCCTCTCTGTTACTGGCCCTTTAAGATGTGGGCCATGCTACGTTGATCTTACCTATAGTCTCTTGGGAAGAGATCTTGGCGGAATAGGCCACCTATACATATGAGCCTGTCTAAGAGGAAGATGTTTTACTGTAACTCAATCTGGCCTTTAAATGTTTTTTTCTGAATTATACAATTTTGCATTTGGAGTTGGTCTGTCAAGTAAAGTATATAGAAGATATTCTGTATATACAGGCATTTATGCAGCTTCATGATAAAGAGTCTGAAGAGTCCCTAACTAGGTTGGGGATGCATAAAGGCACTGCCTCTGGGGTGCAAGAACAGGACACCAGAAGAAAGGGTTTTTTAAAGATTTAAATTCTTTCAATCCAGTGCAGGACTGTTTCTCATTCTGCCCCAGCAGCCTCAGAGCATCTTGATGTGTATCGGGAACACAAGCCCTGGGCTGGAGGGGGAAGAAATCCCAGGAATGCTGCTTGGGTGGTAGAAAAATGGGCAAAGAGAACCTGGCCTCTGCCTGGCCTTCCAGCCTTTTTGCCCATGGAGAGTGGAGGGTGCTGGCTACAAAGGACATGGCAGTAAGTTCCAGCAGTTAGTTTATGACCTGAAGACAGGAATGGTCTCCCTTTTTAAGATCTGACAGGACATCCCATCTGGTCAGGGGACATCTGTCACTGGTGCAGAGCAATTCATGTTTTAATAGTATTCCATCAAACTAAATGCATAGGGAGGCTGGCAGGATATACAACTGTACCCAGAAAAGTAAACAAACCCAGAATTTAGATCCAGCCTGTTGGTAGCCTCTGAAAAGGGATCAAGGAAGCCTGAAGAAAGGATGGAAAGGGCCTCCTCCATTGGATATCAATATGTCTAAAATAAGAAAAAGGCCTCTGGGTACAAGTGACAGTGAGGAACTCATTTGAAGTTGATGGCACTGTGATAATGATAAGGGAGACAGGTCAGGCTTAAAAATATCCTGTGCTCCAACCCCTTGAATGCAACCTGGGAGAAAAAAAAGATTAAGGCACTTTTTTTGTGTACATCAGATTGTCCAACCCTCTCCCGAGATAAAGGTAACCTGTTGTCAGTTATATATAAAAGTTTTTGTTACTGTTTACACTGGGATGAGAAATTAAATGTATTTTGGGATGATAATATAGACAGCCTAATTTTTCAAAGGCTGACAGTGTGGAACATGAAAACATTCTGCCATTTTTTTCCACAAAATGGGTTAGGAACTTTCTTAGTATTTGTTTAATTATATTTCAGACGTAATGTTGTATTACATAAACTGATATTCAGATACTCAGGAAATAATATATGAGAACTCTGTAGAATAATATTTTAAAAGTGGGCAAAGATCAGATTCAGAAGTAACACTTTAAGATTCATCAAAGAGACCAGCCTCACCTGAATTGAGGCTCTGCCTCTCATCCTTCTCCATGTTAGGATAACTCTGAGGTTGGCTAGAATTAAGCTTATTTAAAGTTGTGTTCAAAAGACAGTTGTTTTTGCTTTAAAGATCAGTGTTCTCTTGCCAGGTGTGGTGTCACATGCCTGTAATCCAAGTGGATTGGGTTGCTGAAGCAGGATCACAAGTTCAAAGCTGGTCTTAGCAATGGCGAGGTGCTAAGAAACTCAGTGAGACCCTGTCTTTAAATAAAATACAAAATAGGGTTGAGGATGTGGCTCATTGGTTGAGTGCCCCTGAGTCCAATCCAGTACCCCCATCAAAAAAAAAAAAAAAAAAAAAAAAAAAGTGTGATCTCAAACAGAGGATATAATACAAAACTCAAGTAAAGGTTTGGATAAATTGTAAAAGGTATTTAGGTTTGTAAGAGGTTTATAAAAAGTAAAACTTGTGAGTTGATAAATATATAGGTTTTTGTAGAGATTAAATAGATATCACGGATAAATTAGTGTTCACTTTATATTTTCCTTGGAAAGCTTTAAGCTTTATAACTGTTGCCTATTAATGTTTTGCAGAAACACTACTTCTAACAACCTGATCTAATTTAAGACAATAAGTCATCACACACAGGACAGATAGGATATAATGTTGACTTAAAGGACTGATACTGACCCCAACTAGATGAAAGGGGTATCTTTTAAATTATAGATATTAAAGTTATAACCTGTTACTCCCACTTTAAGACCGGTGAAACTGGCCAGCTGGATGTTTAAAACCAAAAATTTGGGAGACCAAAGTCAAGGAAGTAAAAGGGACAAGGGCCCTTGCTCTCTAAGGTTGGCCAGGACCCAGAGAATGACTGGATCCCTCTAAGACCTGTAACTCTGGTGAGTCACCCAACCTCCTGATCAAAGAGGAAGGTCATTGGCGAGGGAAATGTCCCTGATGCTTCAAAAGGAAGCCATGTATAGTCAGCTAGACCCTGACCCACCCTGACAGATGACACAACTGGTAGAGGAAGGCTAAAGGAGCCAAGAGGTTTCTCGCACATTTCCAAGAGCAATCTCTTGAGCATTCCCAACTGACCCTAAGTATAGATAAGAACAAGGTCAATTTTAACCAACTTGGTCTTAAACACCTGGCAGGAAAGTATGACCAAAGCAGTCATACATGGACATTTAATTTTTAATGTAACTTAATATGCCCTATCAAAAATTAAGTAAAGCTGGAGGCTATAAAGGAAGGGTTCTTGTGTGGGAGTGTCCAATAATGATCACAAAGGATCAGTTTGTCCTAAGTCAATTTGAGCCTGATTTCACAGACCTACACATTTTCCTAACCTCTCACATAGATAAACCTGATTTGTATGATTTTGAGTTAGTCTTCATGGTTTTCAGAAACTGGTTGAAATACTAATTGCTTTTGTGCTGATTGTTCACAAAAAAAGTAATGCTTTGCTGTGTTATTTTTGTCTTAGCATGACACCTACCCTATGCCTGTCCAATCTCCCACCAACTGCCCTCGACCTCTGGACTGCTGTGATGCCGAATACACTTAACTGTCTATACCCCACCTAATAAGAGAACAAGAACTTTGGGTCACTTCCCCCAACTTTGCCCTTTCTCAGCAGGAAGCAGCTTGGAGATGTCAACACAACACCCATTTTTCCATAGAAATGAAAATGTAGAAATTGACAGTAGGGAAATGTAACAATGGTCCACTTTATGCTTTGAATATATCCCTTGCTGCTTTAAAACTGACATGTTTTCTTCTCCTTCCTAATCTCAGGAAGGATTCCTTGAGTCACCTCCTATAAGTTCCTTTTTCCCCCTAATGGACAGAATCACAGTCTCTGGGACAGAAGTCCTCTGTGCCCTTGTTAGCAAAGCAACAAAACTTCCTTTTTCTCAAAATCTTGTCCTCATTATTGTACTGGCATTGGGGATAAGGACTGAGCTTTTGGTAACAAAATTATAGGTGTATGTGTCACCAGTCCTGGCAGGTTTTTTTTTATTTTTATTTTGGGCATTGCTGGGGGTGGGGTAAAACTCAAGGCCTCTGGAGCATGCTAGGCAAATGCTGTTCCACTCAGTAGCACAGTCCTACATGATATTTGTTTAAACACACACACACACAAATCAGGGAGATAAAGACACTGATATGAAAGGATCTGTAAACTGAGATATCTTTTGCAGCTCAAGGAGTTTAGGACATGCCATCTTGGGGCTGGGGATATAGCTTAGTTGGTAGAGTGCCTGCCTGTCAAGCACAGGGTCCTGGGGTTCAATCCTCAATATGGCCAAAAAAAAAAAAAAAAAAGACAGGCCATCTCAAAATATGCCCAACAGGTATGCTGTTTATCTGAAGCTAAAGTCACTGGAGGAATTGTAATTTTAGACAGGGCCATTTGCCCTGCCTTTTCCTTCACAGGACAAGCTTAAAGATTTCCCTGGCGAGGGATGTCCTTTATCAAGATCAGAAAACAACCTTGATCTCTCCCTCTGTCACACACACACTTCCATATGTAGTTCTTAATAACATACCTAGAATGTACGCCACTGGTCCAGACCTCCAAGGTAAAAAACCTCCCAAATCCAAGGGCCCCCAAGCTACTTAATCTGCCTTTGACTTAAAAATTTGATTTTTCTTTACACATATAGAACAGTGTATTTATTTCATCTCTTCTTGAGATCTAAAAATGGAACTATATACTCAAAAAGGAGAAAGTTTACTGAGACTTTCAAAGACAATCCACTCTAAATTCGTAACAGAAATGTTGATTGCCATTGAGCTAACAGCTGCACCCTGATACAAAAGGACACATGAAAGATTAAAAAACTGGGGGCTGAGAAGTGTAGCTTAGTGGGAAAGAATTTGGTATAGCCTGAGACCCTGTGTTCAATTCCCAAGAATACAAAAAAAAAAAAAAAAAAAAAAAAAAAAAAAAGAAAACAAAGAGCTCGGGTGTTCCTCAGTAGTACAGCATTTGCCAGACATGAGTAAGGCCCTGAGTTCCATCCCAGCATAAAAGAAAAAAAGAAAAAAGTCAAGAAAGAATAATGCTATCTCAAAAGAAAAAGAGACAATACAATCTTATGGACAGGTGAGTCCACTGGAGCTACAACACCCGTGTTATAGGAAATAGAGGCAACTATCTTTTGTCATGCAAATTGTCATTACAAAAAATATACTTCTGAATGCTGTTTAAAGCCCACCTACTTGCTTCAGAATGCCTGAAGGAACTGTGGCGGGGATGGGACAGGACATTAGAAAGGAGACTGTCCTACCCTCCCCCCCAAAAAAAAAGGGGGAAAAAAAGAGTTTGCTCTAGATACTAAATAGAAAAATGTATCTCCCCAAATGCTTTTTCTTGATAAAGACACAGTATTTCCTGTGTTTCATTTTGATTTTTAATGGGCTTCACACATGCCCAACTGGTGTTCTTCCAACTGAATTATTTTTTATCTTTTAGACAGGGTCTAAGTTGCCCAGAGTGGCCTTGAACTTGCTATCCTCCTGCCTCACCTTCCCAAATAGCTGGGATTATAGACATGTGCCACTGTGCCTACCCTTCCCCCCACCATACAGGGAATTGAACCCAGGGGCACTTAACACACTGAGCCACATCCCCAGCCCGTCTTATATATTTTGAGACAGGGCCTTGCTAACTTTGAACTTGTGATCCTCCTGCCTCAGACTCCCAAGCAGCTAGGATTATAGGCACATGCCACTGCCTTAGGCCTTACCTGTTGTTTTTTTTTTTTGTTTTTTTTTTTTGGGGGGGGGCAGGGGAAGGCCCAGGGATTGAGCCACATCCCAGCCCTTTTTGTATTTTATTTATTTAAATTTTTTTTGGTGTTGATGGATCTTTATTTTATTTACTTATAGGAGGTACTGAGGATCGGACCCAAGGCATCATGCATGCCAGGAAAGTACTGTACCACTGAGCCACAACCACAGTCCCTGTATTTGATTTAGAAACAGGGTCTTACTGAGTTTCTTAGGGTCTCACTAAGTTGTTGAGGCTGACTTTGAACTTGTGATCCTCCTGCCTCACCTGCCTGAGCCACTGGGATTATAGGCTGCACCCAGTCTGACTTGTTTTTCATGAATTCTATTACTTAGCATTGGTGAGAGAGATGGCTAACTCATTTTTTCCCTAGGCAAGCCTATACCTCACCTGGTTTTACCATAGTCCCACTCCTGAGCTTTTCTTTCTCCACGTTTGGTTTTCATTGCCTTCATATTTCATTGATCATTGTCTCAATTAAGCCTCATCAGGTGATGGTATGCAAAAGGGTCTACAGTAAAAAAGGGCCCATCTCAGTCTGGAAAACCACCCTAAAAAGTAAGGAGTCTTCTGGATGTTTTTCCTGCTTTGAGAGTTATACTTCAAACTGACAAAACATGCATCAGTACGAAGAAAGAAACACTCCCCAGCGATCCTGTTATACATTCATTTGAAGAGCTGCTTTTTAAACCCCAGGCTCTTGGCCTCACATTTATGAGTCCTACTTTTTTATACATCCAGAGGAAAAAAATACAGGGCCAAAAGAACATTTAGAAAGCACATCTATAATCCCTTCTTTTTTAAAAAAAAATATTTTTATCAGTTGTTGATGGACCTTTACTTATTTACATCTGGTGCTGAGAATTAAACCTAGTGCCTCACACATGCTACCCAGCACCTAATCACTTCCCTTTTTAAAAAAATACCTTTGTTTTATTTATTTTTATGTGGTGCTGAGGATTGAACCCAGTGCCTCACACATGCTAGGCAAGCATTCTACCACTGAGTCACAATCCCAGCCCCTAATCCTTTTCTTTTAATGCAGGCTCAGCACCCTGTGCTGACATTTGGCACTACCAGGTGTCAATTTTATGCTCTGAGAGGATATCATAAACTAAGGTTGCAAATCAACTTGCAAATTATCTACTTAAAGAAGTTCAGAAAAGCAGTCACAGTGGTGCACAACTGTAATCCCAGTGGCTGAGAAGGCTGAGGCAGGGGGATCACAAGTTCAAAGTCAGCCTCAGCAGCAGTCTCACTCAGTGAGACCCTGTCTCTAAATAAAATACAAAATGTGGCTGAGTAGTTGAGTGTTCCTGGGTTCAATTCCCAGTACCCCTCCACCCCTCTCAAAAAAGTTTAGATAAGAGCCCAGAGTGGTGGCTCACTCCTATAATACCAGTATCTCTGGAGTGCGAGTTAGAGTGCTTGTATAGCATTCTGGAGGCCCTGGATTTGATTCCCAGCACCACTCATACAAAAAAAAAGTTCAGATAACTTTTTTTTCTTTTTCAAGGCCAAGTACCAAACTCAGGGCCTTGTGCATGCTAGGCAAGCACTTTGCCAGTGAGCTAAACCCCCAAACTCCAGATAACTTTAAAGTTGTTTCCCTAGCCTCCTATCTCTAAAGAACTTTTTACAACAAAGAGCCAGGCAAGGTGGCATACACCTTCATCCCAGCAACTGGGATGTGGTGGGGGTACAGCAGGAGGATGGCAAGTTCAAAGCCAAAGGAAATTAGCAAGGCCCTAAGCAACTCAGAGACCATCTCAAAAAATAAAAAGGGCTAGGGATGTGGCTCAATGGTTAGGTGCCACTGTGTCAATCCCCTGTACCCGCCCCCCCCCAAAAAGTGTCAGCTGGGTATGGTGACATAGTACCCAAATTTCCAGTACTGCCCCCCTCCCTCTCAAAAAAGCGAGGTATAGCATCAGATTTTTCTTTCTTTGGTACTGGAGATTTTAACAGGGTACTTTACCACTAAGCCACATCCCCAGCCCTTTACTTCGTGATAGAGTGTCACTAAATTGCTTAGGGTCTCCCTAAGTTGCTGAGGCTGGTTCTCAAACTTGCAATTCTCTTGTATCAGCATCGGTAATTGCTGAGATTACAGGTCTGTGCCAATGTACCTAACTACTATCAAATTTTTCTTATGAGAAAACAGAAAAATGTCATCCATTATCACTGCTTAGTAAGAGTATGAAGGCTGGGATTGTGGCTCAGAAGTAGAGTGTTTGCCTAGCATGTGTGAGGCACTGGGTTCGATTCTCAGCACCACATATAAATAAAGAAAAGAGAGGTACATTGAAAACTAAAAAAATATTTTTTAAAAATTTGAGAGTATGATAAAGAAAATCCTACAGAATTCTTCTAGTCAGTTCTTGTAAGAAAACCAACTGGAATACAGAATAACTGTCCCACAGTTATGTAAAACATGACATCCCTTAGGTACAGACAGAATATGTGTCTTAATCAATTTAGAAGAAAAATGAATTCTAGGTAAAGAAATGTTATTTTCTCATATTATTCTTTTTTCCAAACTGGATTCTATCCCAACTGTTACTTATATCAGTGATCCCTTCTGGGACCAAACTGGAGGACTCTCATTCCATTAGAAGAATCTGGGGTACTTGCTGCCATAGCAGGGAATGAACACAGGAGGGAACATAGCTGCCCTCAAGCACTGAAGAATTCTTCAAAGTCTGAATTTGTAGGGAACACAGACCAAGGCTCTGCTGATTTTCCATTTCTGAAAGTCACACTTTAAGTTAAAAATTCCTGATGCATAAATGCCCATTTATCAAGATACCACAGAAATCAAATCACTGATCTTCTCAAAAGGAGGATTTTGAAAAAAAGTTCTTCATAGGAGTTCGTCTTTCTTTCCTTTTCTTTCTTTCTTTCTTTTTTGGTATTTTAAATATCAACTATCACAAAAACTTCTGGCTTCTCTTCATTATAGACCTGCATTGCTGAATATGTTATTGCTTTGACTTCTGTTCCCTGAAGTTGGGATTAGAGAAAAAACAAATAGAAAAAAAAAGAATCAGAGTTATTAACTTTAGCAACAACTGTCAGAAAGTCAAAATTCTAATACCATTCTAAAAAACTAAAAATCCACATAAAACAACTACTTATCAAATTAGGATAATAGTATATGCTGATCCAATAAAAAGGAGAGGAAAAATGTACATAGAGCCGAATAAGTACTGACCTGGAGTTAGGAGGTGGAACTCCACTCCAGGCTGTGATTCCACTTGGGCAAGGAAGCTAGGTCTGGGCATCCGTTTTTTCATTTAAAAATGGGATGAATCAAAGAACACAAGGTTTTCTACTCTTTGGCTAGGGTTCCTTGTAGTCCCTAACTACCCCCTCATTCTCCAACTTAGGCCCTAGGATCTCCAATTCTCTTCTCCTCAGCTGGCAATAATTCACTTTTCCTCTTGTAAATTCTCTTCAAGTCTAGCTAGAAAGCGAGATACAGCTTCCAGGTCAAAGATCTCCACATTATTCTGATACATCAGCCTCAGCCACCTTACCCCAGTTCAGAACCACAGGATTAGTTCTCTCAAGTCCCTTCCAGCTCTAAAAAGTATCTACAATAGTTCTGTATATCACAAAATGTACCAAGCATTGGTGAATGGCACATTGCTAGCTCTACTGCACATAAAAAATTCAAATATTTCACAGGGTATGAGTGGCATTGCCTTTGCATTTTCTCCTCTACCACAATCACTTGGAGAAATCACCACCTACATCAAATTTCATTTTCTACCCTAAGGCAGCACACAGAAGGCTGACTAGTAATACCCTATATGTATATCTGCAAATCTCAAAAAGGCATTCAGCACTGACCACTTATTTCTAAGTCCCCTTTGTCCTTCACTCAGAAAATTACTTCACATCTTCTTTAGCATCCATCATTCATTTTCTTCTTCTTTTTTTATAACAGTGATTTAATGCAGGGGCCCTTAGCCACTGAGCTACATTCCCCAGCCCTTTTTTAAAATTTTATATTTTGAGACAGGATTTTGCTGAGTTGCTTAGGGCCTCCTAAATTGCTGAGGCTGCCTTTGAACTTGTGATCCTCCTGCCTTAGCCTCCAGAGTAGCTGAGATTATAGGCAAGTGTCATTACACCCATCAGTCATTCATTCTCATTCTAATCAACCATGCTTCCTAGAGAAAATGCAAGCAATCAAGAGGAACTGACTCATCTTCCCACCATCAAATCTACCATCCTGCTGCATCTGAACTCACATTAGCCTTGCCTGCAGTTACAATGAATGGACTGTTCCTGCTCCTACCAGAGATTGCTGACTTCTCTATCTGAGCACTTGATTTCAAACACACACCCTTAACAAAAAAGTTTTTGTTCTGAAACTATCCTCTCCTCTTCTGGTTTATCAATTCTTCCCTCCTCCCTAGATCATTTCCACTTTGCATATAATGGTGCTACAAAGCTTCTAGCTAAAACAAGACAAAAATCTGCAGGGCATGGTGGCACATGTCTGTAATCCCCATAATTAGGGAGGTTGAGGCAGGTGGATTGCAAGTTCAAGACCAGCCTCAGCAACTTAGGGAGACCCTCAGCAAATAAAAAAAAGGGCTAGGAATGTGGCTCAGTGCTCAATCGCCCCTGGGTTCAATCCCCAGTACTAAAACAAAAAACCTCTCTTCCTAGCTACAGTCCTCTCTAGCTACCACTGTTCTATCCATCTATTCCCCTTTTCTGCAGTCTCTTCCAAGATCATACATATGCTGCCTCTACTTTTCCAGTATGTATCATTCCTTCTTTAACTCAAATATTGATAGAAATAAGTACATAAGTCCTCTTTTTTTTTTTTTTTTTTTGCAGTACTGGGGATCAAACTCAGGGCCTTGTGCTTGCAAGGCAAGCACTCTACCAGCTGAGTTATCTCCCCAGCCCTCTTTTTTCTTTTTTTGGTACTGAGGATCTAATCTAATCCAGGGATGCTTTACCACTGAGCTACATCCCAGGCCTTTTTATTTTTTATTTTGAGACAGGGTCATATTAAGTGGCTGAGGCTGGCCTTGAACTTGTGATTCTCCTACCTCAGCCTCCTGACTCACTGGGATTAGACAAGAGCCACCCTGCCCAGTTTACTCGCGAGTCTTCTGATTGTAAACCCAATGGCCGTTCCTCAGTGTTTATGTTCTCTTGTCCTTTTTGATTCCTCTCTTCCAAATTTCATGTCCTGCGGCTCAGTTCTCTCCACTACTTCTGCTACTTGTGAATCTTATTTAGTCCTATTACTATAGGAATTTAGGATAAAGACAGAGATAAACTGAAACTTTTTTTCTTTTTTCTTTGGTACTGAGGATTGAACACAGGGGTAATCTACCACTGAGCTACATCCCCAGTCCTTTTTATTTTTTATTTTGAGACAGAATCTTACTAAGTTGCTGAGGCTGGTCTTGAACCTGTGATGCTCTTGCCTAAGCCTCCTGAATCTCTGGGATTATTGGCATGTACCACCCAACCCAGCTATAGTCTACTCTTAGTCATTTTAAAATTCATATGAGATCCTCAAGTCTGTGGTCATGTCTATCTGTACAACCTCGGCTCTTACTATACCCCCGCAACAACTTCTGCTCCAACAGCACTGTCCTTGCTGTTCTTTGAATATAATCTTGCTTGCTTCAGATTCTTTATATCTACTTCTGCCTGGAAAGTTCTTTTCCCATCTCTGTGCTCATTTCTCATCTCTCTGGCCTCTGCTCCAATGTCACCTCCTCAGTTATGCCTTTTCTGACTAACCTTTCCCAATCCCAACTTAACCGTGCTCTGTTGGCACTATTTTCCAACAGTGATAATGATATGATTTACTTGTTTAATTGTTTGGTTCTCTTCTCTCACTAGATTTCAAGCTCAATAAGAGTGGAGATCTTGGGCACCATGTTAACTTTCTACCTAAAGTGCCTAAAATAACGTCTAGTACATTATAGGCATTTGATAAATATTTGCTGAATGTATATATGAATTAACAAATGGATGGAATATGGATTAGTGGAGAAAAGATAAGGATGACATTAGAACTGGAAAGATTTTTTTAAAACCTAGGAAAGGGCTGGGAAGATAGCTCGGTTGGTAGAGTGCTCGCCTCGCAAGCACAAGGCCCTGGGTTCAATCCCCAGCACTGCAAAAAAAATAAAAAATAAATAAATAAATAAAACCTAGGAAATATTTCAGGAATATTCCAGATATTTTATTTATTAATTTTTTTGCAGTGCTGGGGATTAAACATATTGCCTCACACATGCTAGAAAAGTGCTCTACCACTAAGCCACAGCCCTATCACAAAATATTTTAACATGGCATTCATAAAACAGTCTTTTTTGCTTTGAAGGGTTATTTGATCATTAATTAAAAATAATAAGTAAAACTTTCACACTAGCAAAACTCTAAAATAAGAATGTGTATCAGATTCATAGATTCTTGAATATATTAAATTCAAAAATAGTACTTATTGATTACATTTACATAGCACTGGAATCAAATAAGTGGTTGTTATTTACTTTTAATGAAATGCAGTATCCATACACCAGTCTTAGAGACACAGTATTTCATTATTTCATACTATATAGATATTTCATAGAATTTGGGTAAGTGAGAGATATGAGTAAAGTACCGTCCATGAGTTAGCTCACTGTTGGGAAATGGATGCATCATACTTCAATGATTTACTGTTTCATTAGCTAGCCTTTTGGGATTTACCTTTCTGGTATACTATGTCAGTCATATTCTATTAACTTTAGAGAACAAAACTACCATCCTAGGCCACATTATTATCCCATTCATGGCAGTATTTCCCTGCTAAAAGGAACCCCAAGGGATATGTTAATGGTTAACCCCTCTTAGGTCTCCTTAAAATGTTACATCCTGAATATACTAGTTTACTTTGGAAAAATCCAGTGTGCTGTTTTTATTAAAAGTATGTTTTCAATTCACATGCCCCTCTTTTTTGGTTTCTCATTCTCTTTCTCTCTCTTTTTTTCTTTTTGGCCATACTAAGAATTGAACCCAGGAGTGCTTTACCAAAGCTACCCTAACCATTTTGAATTTTTTATTTTAGACAAGGTCTCAATAAACTACCCAGGCTGGCCTCAAACTTGTGATCCTCTTGCCTCAGGATCCCAAGTTACTGGGATTGTTGCCGTGCCCCACTGCACCTGGCTGGTTTCTTTTCTTTTTATGCTTCTCTTTCCTCTTAACCTTGTTGAAAAAGCTACTACACACAAGTTCCTCATCAGGCTTCATTTCATTATACTGTAGTTGAAGAAATGATACTGTGGTTACTGGAAGCAACCAGGATTTTCCCCAGTCATCGGGCACTAATTTATAATTTAGGCTTCCTTGGTCTAAATACAAGGGTCAGCAAACTATAGCCCATTGGTCAAATCTTGCCTGCCATCTATTTTTGTATAATCTCGCAAAATAACAATGGTTTTAAATCTCTAAGTAAGCCAGGCATGGTGGCACATGCCTATAACTCCAGCTACTACGAAGGCTGAGATAGAAGGATCCAGAGTTTCAGGCCAGCCTAAGCAATTTAGGAAGGTCATCTGCAACTTAGAGACCCTGTCTCAAAATAAAAATAAAAAGGTCTAGGGATACTGGGCATGGTGGCGCACACCTATAATCCAAGTGACTCAGGAGGCTGAGGCAGAAGAATCATGAGTTCAAAGCCAGCCTCAGCAACTTAGCGAGGCCCTAAGCAACTCAATAAGACCCTGTCTCTAAAAAACAAAAAAGGGCTGGGGAATGCAGGTCAGTGTTTAAGCGCCCCTAGGTTCAATCCCCAGTACCTCAGCTAAAAAAAAAAAAAAAATGACATTTGAAAATATGAAATTTAAATTTCAATGTCCATAAATAAAGTTTTAATGCAACAGAAACACATTCATTTATCTATCTTCTATGACTGCTTTAGAGCTACAACAGAAGAGCTCAGTAGTTGCTCTTCCATTGCTCTTGGCCTAAAAATCTTTTTTTTTTTTTTTTTTTTTTTTTTGCGATGCTGGGGATTGAACCCAGGGCCTTGTGCTTGTGAGGCAAGCACTCTACCAACTGAGCTACATTCCCAGCCCTTGCAAATCTTAATACATTTATTATTTGACCCTTTACAGAAAAAAATCTGTTAAGCCCTGTTCCCAGAAGTTTAACTATTACAGTCAGTATATACAGCTTGGAAAATACAGAAGAGGTAGAAAGTACTTTAGAGAACAATCTAGTCCTATACCTTCATTGTAGAAGAAACTAGTTCAAAAAGGCAAATGGACTTTTAAGTTCTACAACATTCTGTAACAAACCTGGCCTCAGAGCACAATGCTGATTCCTAACACACCTAATCAGATGTGTAAATCACAGTGCTTTAACATATCCAGAGAGGTCAGAAAGTTTAAGAAAAACTTATGATAACAATGATTAGAATGAGTTGAAGGTTTTTGTCACACTTATGAATTTTATGGTAAGAAAGTATAAAAGGTTTTCAATGGCTAGACTTTAAAACATACCTGAGGGTGCTTGGACAATGAAAATTCTTCTCCCCACCTTGAGAAGTAAAATTAAAACATGATTAAGATTTCCAAAAATTTTACATTTGTTCTCTCTTTACATATTTTAAAATAAGCCTTATAAACATGGTTCAGATACTAGAGATTCAAAAGAGGGAAGGGGCAGGGAAGCTAAACAGATTTCACTTTGTCAGCAAGTGCAAGGACTTATATCTACTAGCCATTGGTTACTCTCAAGTTTAACAGTTGCTCTCAAACAAAACAAAACAAAACAAAACAAAACAAAACAAAGCCCCAATACAGTGTGCTTATGGCGGATTATCAATAAATCCTGTTAAATGAGTATTATTTCATAATAGGGTGTCATGTTCAAAATTTTCACTGCACTCCGAGCTATAGAACCAATTAAGTAATATCTTCCATGGAGAAAGTAGGTCTGAGTTTGATTTGCATTTTATAACTTTTCTCAAAATATCCATAGTCTGTATACAGAAAGCCCTAGAAAGGTACTCTCCATGAACTTAGAATTTTCTTCTCTCCTTTTGACATAAATGAGGGCTGACTATCACAAGATGGTACAGCAGAAACAGCAAATCTTTAAAATTCTGTTCAGGGACTGGGGTTGTGTGGCTCAGTGGTAGAGCACTTGCCTAGCATGTGTAAGGCACTGAGTTCGATTCTCAGCACCATGTATAAATAAATGAATAAAAATGAAGGTCTATTAATACCTAAAATATTTTTTAAAAATTCTGTTCAACTACTTCCTAGCTAAAGTAGTTGGACAAACCTGTTTATTTTATTAAAAAAAGAAGATATCACAAATATATAAAAATACTATTATATTCTAATGTAAATAATATACACCTTTTACACATTATGATGCAAAAGCATATTAACAGTAAAGGTAATTCTAACATAATTTTTTTTGGTTTTTGTTTTTTTGTTTTTTTTGGTGCTGGGGAATCTAACATAATGTTAACAGTTAAATGTCAATTTGCCTGCCAGGCACAGTGGCACACACCCATAATCCCAGAAACTCAGGAGGCTAAGGCAGGAGGATCACAAGTTTGAGACCAGCCTCAGCAACTTAGTGAGACCCTGTCTCAAAATAAAAAATTAAAAAAGTTGGGTATATAGCTCAGTGGTAAAGAGCCTCTGGCTTCAAAAAAGAGGGGAAAAAAATTGATTGGCCTAATGTATGCAGTATTCCACTACTTCATAGGAAAAAGTACCTGTACATAGGCTTATGTGAGCAATAGAATGTGTTGCAGGGATAAAAGGAAAAGGAGAAGATAATAAAAGACCTCATTTTATAAAAAGAAACTAATAAAATTCAATATGAAATGGTAAAGATAAGCTATATATAGAATAACCTAGAAGATATAATTAAGTGACTAAAGAAACAAGTCCAAAGTGAAATAATCGAGTGTCTGCAAATTCTGGAAGGAAAAGAAAGGTATAATTTGTATAGAAGAAAACTGGTTTGAGTGGGTCTAGAAGTGATGAGCTATGATAAAGGATGTGTCAGTGTTTCTCATTCACCAAGCTGGGCTTTATGCTGTGCCATTTAGTAATTTTATTTATACATACAAACGTATGTATGTATAAACAAACTATACACACACACACACACTTTTAAAAATTTTCCCCCTTAATCAACAAATTGGGAATCAGGCTTAACAAGCAGAATTAACTTTATTCTGACAGTTTCTGATCATCCAAAGTTCAGATGAGTCCTCACTCCCTGGTATCTCTCACACTCTCAGTATGCAACATGTTGCCCAATGCAAATGGTCCTGACTTAACATTTCTATTTGTCTTTCTGCCCACCAAGTTCAATGAAGAATACAACTGACATCCTTCACGACCTGCTACTTTTTAAAAAGTTTCAAAACTTACCCAATTGAACGCAATTTAAAATTTCTTTGATCAATATTAAGTACTTTTACTTCCTAAAGAGAAAAAAAAATTTAATTAAAAAAATGTTTCCACTAGACCATCTTCTAAAACATCTCTAGGTTACTTTTTCTAGAAAATAATGGCATCCAACTTCTCTGAAGTAAGGAAAATTAAAACAGAACAAACTAAATGCATTTCAAGGAACTAAGATATTCTTGCATATTCAAGGAGATATTCTTGAAAAATATACAATGTGAAAACATGACTGAAGGGGTTAAGGTGTAGCAGAGTAGTAGAGCACGTGCTTACTAACTGTGAGGCTCTGAGTTCAATCTCCAACATCAAGAAAAAAGGAAAAGAAAACAAAAGGAGAGTTAAACGAACACCTCTGTAAGATACATGGTAGAGGAGAAGGATATAAGATTTCAGTCATTCTCAGCCTTTTTCCCCCCCTTTTCCTTTTGTCAGTGTATTTTTTTAAAAAATTTATTTATTTTAACATGGTGCTGAGGATTGAACCCAGGGCCTCACACACGCTAGGCAAGTGCTCTACCACTGAACCACAACCCCAACACATTGTCAGTCTATTTTTATGATACTTCTGACACTTGAATTTTGTAGGAAGAGTGACTCAGTTGATAGAGTATGGGTAGAGATGATAAAGAAGATAATAGAGGAATTAAGGAAGCAGGGAGGGCCATGTGATAAGTAAGGATGATTTGGAGAGGTGTTCCTTCTAGAGGTTGACAGCTGCAAGAAATCTCCATATGGCTTCTCCTTTTTTTAAATTAAGGAAAACTAGAAGCAGCAATTGTTGAACTTAGACCAAAGTATCAGAGCTGCTGAACTTTAAATGGAACAAAAGGAACATATGTATAGACATAAACGGCTCAAACTTGGGAGACATAAAGAATACAGATAAAGACTTTAGGTTTCTCCTTATCATACAATCCTATTAGTGACAAGTACATGATCACAGATTTAAGTACATTCAGACATAGCGCCATATGCCTGTAATCCTAGAGACTTGGGAGGCTAAGGCAGGAGGAATGCAAATTTGAGGCTTGCCACACCAATTTAGGAAGACCCTGTCTCAAAATAAAACATGAGGGCTGGGGATATAGCTCAGTTGGTAGAGTGCTTGCCTTGTAAGCACAAGGCCCTGGGTTCAATCCCCAGCACCGCAAAAAAAAAAAAACAAATAAATAAATAAAACACGAAGAGACTGGAGATGTGGCTGAATGATTAAGCACTACTGAGTTTAATCCCCAGTACTAAAAAGAAAGAACAAGAGAACAGAATGCATATACAAAAGAAAACTCAGGTTAATGAAGAAGTGGCTATAATTTATGCAAATCAATATTTTACAATGTCTGTGGGGATTAGTTTTGCATCATGGTTTCTTTTTGTTTTTGTTCGAGGAGTGGGTACTGGTACTGGGGATTACACCCAGGGCTGTTTTACCACTGAATTGCATCCCCAGACTTTTTATTCTGAGATAGGGTCTCACTAAATTGCTGAGGTTGGCTTTGAACTTGAGATCCTACTGCCTCAGTCTTCTAAGCATCTGGGATTACGAGAATGCACCGTCTAGCTAGTTTATTTTATCTTGGTTTTTTTTTTTTAATTGGCACTGGGGCTTTACCACTGAGCTACATCCCCAGCCTTTTCTATTTTTTAAAATTTTGAGACAGGATCTCACTAAGGAGCTAAGGCTGGTAACCAACTTGTGATCCTCCTGCCTTAGCCTCTTGAGTCACTGGGATTATGCCTGGCACATATTCTATTTTAAATCAATTTTTCAATTTAAAAATCTGAACTAAGAACCCATTTGCTCCATTAAAAAGAAAAACTCTTGCTTACCCGGGGTATGAAGAATTCATCAGCACTGAACTTATAAAGCCACTCGTCCAAAAAGTGAAACAGAAGAGACTGTAAGTCATCTCCTACATAGGATAAAAAAGGGCCATAATAGTACAAGTTTAATAATTCTGGTATCTAAAACCTTGTTTCAATTTAAAAGTGTAATGAATTTCTTAGGTTAGTTGAAAGGAAAATTGGGCACATAATCAACTTCGTTGTTTTTTTCTTTTTTGTTTTGTTTTTTGTACCAGGGATTGAACCCAGGGGCACTTAACCACTGAACCTCACCCCCAGTCCTTTTTTTATATTTTATTTGGAGACAGGGCCTCACTAAATTGCTTAGGGCCATACTAAGTTGCTGAGGATGGCTTTTGCAATCCTCCTGCCTCAGCTTCCTAAGCCTCTGCGATTACAGGCATGTGCCACCATGCTCAGCAAATTCTGTTTTGTTTTTTTTTTTTCTTTTTAAGTTGTTGATGGACCTTTATTTTATTCATTTATTTATACATGGTCCTGAGAATTGAACCCAGTGCCTCATACATGCTAGGCAAGTGCTCTACCGCTGAGTCACAACCCCAGCCCCAAATTCTATTGTTCTTACTGTGAAAATATACTTGGATTATTTAAGAACACCGCATATGTGCATAACAATTTTTTCCTTGTGAATGCATTAATTACCTTGGGTTTCTACTTCTATCGTTTGGAGGGGTTCCACAGTCCCAGTATCTGTCATGTAACCAAACATGGCCATTGCACACTGCTCAAATGCTTCCTCCAGAGTATCTCCCCATGCATGTAACCTACAGAAATATATTCATGCTCTCTGTGTAATATAATCCACTGTAAAAAAAAAAAAACTCAATAGCAAAGTCAAAATAAAATCAGTTTGGTAAATACAAAACTAATGACCTTAATTTAATGGCATCCAAACTGGTGCTTTTAAGTCATCATTTTTATGTTAAGAATAAAACAGAGTAGAAAAATAAAAGGAACACCCAGATTAAAACATTCAGCCTTCCTATTTAGAGACATGAATTCAAAAGAACAAATTCCTACTATACTCACTGGACATCTGCTGTATGATCCAAATCTGAGGGAGAAAGGGAAAAACATTTAAAAGTCACTAAACTTGACCCTCAAACCATAAGAAAAAACTAGTTCATTATTCATTATTAAGAACACCATCCTTGAAAAACAAGAAAATTGAGGCAGCCCAGAGCTTTTGCTATCTACTCAACAAAGTTAAGTGCTTTGTTAGGGTTATTTTTTTTTTAAAACCACTCTTCTTTTTTATTTACTTATTTATTTATTGTACTGGGGACTGAATTCAGGGGTACTTTACACTGAGCAATACCCCCAGTGGTTTTTTTTTTTTTTTTTTTTAATAGATGGACACAATACCTCTATTTATTTATTTTTATATGGTGCTCAGGATTGACCCAGAGCCTCACACGCACCAGGCAAGCGCTCTACCACTGAGCCACAACCCCAGCCCCCAGCCTTTAATATTTTATTTTATCTTATTAATACTAGGATTGAACTCAGGGGTGTTCACCCACTGAGACATATCCCTAGACCTTTTTATTTTTTGAGATAGGGTCTCATTAAGTTACTGAGGGCCTCACCAATTTGCTGAAGTTGGTTTCAAATTTGTAATCCTCTTGCCTCAAATGCTCGAGTCATTGGGATTACAGGTGTGTACTACCATGTTTAAAAATGAACCCAGCAAAACCAAGATTCCTATTTAAACAAATGACAATTTCTGAAAGGCAGTAAAGTCCGGGTCTTCTAGGTGTTTTAAAATGGTCTAAGCAGGGTTTGGTAGTGTGCACCTGTAGTCCCCACTATTGGGGAGGCTGAGGCAGGATAGCTTGAGCCTAGGAGTTCAAAGTCAGCCTGGGCAACATAGTAAGACTCCCGTCTTAAAAAGTGTCTACTATATACCAGGCTAGTGGTGCTGCCTATAATCCTAGCAACATGGGAGGCTGAGGTAGGAGGATCATAAGTTCAGAGCCAACCTCAGCAATTTAGTGAAACTCTGTCTCAAAAAATAAAAAGTGCTGAGGATGTGATTCAGTGGTATGTGCCCGAGTTCAATTCTCAGTACCAAAAAAAAAAAAAAAAAAAGTCTATTATATGATAGTTTCTCAGTAAATGTCTTTTCCTGCTATCAGTAATTTTTCCTCAACCAAATAAATCATTATCTTTTCTAAGTTTCTACTGTGCGAATGATAAAAATTTTAGGAAGTACATCATTGTATAAAGTATGAAATTCCAGATTTTTCTGAGTTCTCTTTTCATGAACAGCAAGCAAAATCCAAATTTTTTAATATCATGGTTTGAATCCAGCGGCACTTAACCACTGAGCCATATCTCTAGAACCCTGCCTTTTTTATTTGAGATAGGGTCTTGCTAAATTGCTGAGGCTGGCTTTGAACTTGTGATTCTCCTGCCTCAAGCCTCGAGTAGTTGGGATTATAGGCATGTACCACTATACCCAGCACAGCTAGCCTAATTGTAGAAAGTAAACTCCACAATACATATTATGAACTTTTTCCTCATATTTTCACAGGAAGATCAGAAAGTTACAACTGTGAATGTAGCATGGCTCCACTGGATCTGCTACCTCAACACTGAAGAGTCTATTTTTCACCTGTATCATGACTTCCATCAATTCTTCCTATTTGGGGTCAAAAGATATTGAGGCTAGAAGAACTTCTTAGAGATTATTTAACATAATTCCTTTGTTTAAAAAATAAACCTGAAGGGGCTGGGGAGATAGCTCAGTCGGTAGAGTGCCTGCCTTGCAAGCACAAGGCCCTGGGTTTGATCCCCAGCACCCAAAATAAATAAATAAATAAATAAACCTGAAATCCAGAACTGTGTGTCTTTTTCAGGGCTATAATACTGTTTATAAAGATAGAACTGGGACTGGAATTGAAGTTTTCTGACTCCTGGCTCATGTGCTTTCCACTATAACACATCATCTTTCAGTGGCACTCAAAGTTCAAATTCATCTCTAAATCACTGAGAAATATTACTGAGCACTTACTAAGTTTGGGGTAATAAAGAGCTCAATGACCAGCAGAGATGACAAAGTAAAGAAAATGACAAGTAGTAACCTTGGAGATATCCAAGTATGTGGCCAAAATGGACATGTGAGAATGTTCAGAAAAGCTGGGAGTGGTGGTATACTTCTATAATCCCAGAGGTAGGAGGACGGCAAGTTCAAGGCCAGCTTCAGCAACTTAAACCAGGCCCTCAGCAATTTAGTGAAAACCTATGTCAAAATGAAAAGTATAGCCAGGCATGGTGGTACATGCCTGTAATCCCAGTGGCTCAGGAGGCTGAGGAAAGAGGATCGTGAGTTCAAAGCCAGTCTCAGCAATTTAGTAAAGCCCTAAGCAACTCAGTGAGACCCTGTCTCTAAATAAGACATAAAAAGGGCTGGGGATGTGCCTCAGTTGCAAAATGTCCCTGGGTTAAATCCCTAGTATAGAAAATAAAAAAAAATAAAAATTTCAAAATAATTTTGTTTCCAAAAATTAAAAACCCAATGTTCATTAATAAGAGAGGAGATAAACTGAAATATAATCATACAATGGAATAATACTCAGCAATAAAAATCAACTACTGCTAACAGGCATTAACATGAATCTAAAAATACTGTTCAGTAAGAACTGTAAACTCTCAGCATTTAAGAAGTTCACATGAACCCCTGCTCTTGATCAAATGATCATGGCTGGCTTCCAGCAGTCTCAGTTATCATCCCTACCTGAAAAAAGCTTAACAGGCAGATTTTACAGTTTATTCTAGCTGAAACCTGACATAGGCCCCCAACCTTCCTTTCTTAGAGCAAGTACTAAAAGGGGGTTACAATTATGAATATATATCTCTTACAACTTAGAAGTATCTTTTTCAAGGACCTAAGACACATTCCTTTGAAATGTAATCTCCTGGAAGGGCTTTGTCTCCCAGTCTCTGTGGGAGGATAGGTTCAGAACTTCCATAACTGTTACCTAGCAGATATAACTGGTATTATCGCATTTACACTGACCAGCTCTTTGTACTTTGTTATTTCTCTGACTCATCTGAACACTAGCTCTCACCCTCCCTCATTCTCCCTATAAAAACACCCAATCATCCCTTCACAAATTGGAATGGAGTTCATCTCTTTCCCCTATTGTCATTTGGAGGTCAGCCCTAGCAACTTCAGAGGGACCATGTCTCAAAACCAAAAATAAAAAGGACTGGGGATGTAGTGGTAAAGTGCTCCTGGGTTAAACCCTAAATCAGTATACATAAAAACAAACAAAACTAGCTGTGTTTACCTATGGCCTAGATGAAGAAGCCACACAAAAGAATCCATGCTAAAACTGGCATGGTGGTACATACCTATAATCCCATGACTGGGAAGCCAAGACAGGAGTATCACAATTCCAGGCCAGCCTCAGCAATTTAGTGAGGCCCTATGTAATTTAGCGAGACCCTGTCTCAAAATAAAAATAAAAAGGACTGGGGAATGTGGCTAAGTGATAAAGCACCCCAGGTTCAATCCCCAGTACCCCCCCACACGCACAAAAAAAGAAAGAAAGAATCTATACTTTGTGGTTCTATTTAAATGAAACTCTAAAACAGAAAAAATTAAGCTATGGTGCCAGGTGTAATTATGTATGCCTGTAATCTGAGCTACTTGGAAGGCTGAGGCAGGAAGATTATAAATTCGAGAAACACCTAGGTAATTATTTATTTATTTATTTTTAAACTTTTAAAAAAGGGGCTGGGATGTAGCTCAGTGGTAGAGTGCCTGCCTAGCATGTGTGAGGCCCTGGGTTCAATTCCCCCCACCTCAAAAAAAGAGAAAGAAAAAAATTAAGGTATGGGGATAGAAAACACAATGTGAACAAGGCATGGTGGTGTGCACCTGTAATCTGGATACCCTGTAATCCCAGCTATTCAGGAGCCTGAGGCAAAAAAATTTGCAAGTTTGAAACCAGCCTGGGAACTTAATGTGACCTGCTCTCAAATATTTTAAAAATTAAGAGGGCTTAGGGATATAACTTTATTAGTATCCCTGGGTTCAATTCCCATTTAGAGGTGGGAGACAATATTTGCCTCAAAGTAAGAGAATGAGAGTCTGACTGCAAAAAGCAGGGCAGAACTTTGTAGGGTGATGAAAATGTTTTATTGTTTGATTAGAATGTTGTTTACACAGACGTCTGTGTTTAGCAAAACTCACTGGACTTTACATTTTAAGATCTGAGCACTTCGTTGTGATATTAAATTATACTTTAATTTTTAAAAAATCAGTTCACAAAGATGACATTGCTGGGTGCAGTGACACATGCCTGTGATCCCAGCAACTTTGTAGGCTGAGGCAACACTGTTTTGCATTTTTTTCAAATACTTTTATTAATTTTTATTTATTTTTATTTATTTATTTATGGTACTGGGGATTTAACACAGGGGTACTTTACTACTGAGCCACATCCCAGTCCTTTTTTTGACAGGGTCTTGCTAAAATGTTTTGGGCCTCATTAAATTACTGAGGCTAGCATCAAACTTGCAATTCTCCTGCCTCAGCCTCCATAGTCGCTGGGATTATAGGCATGCACCACTACCTTCTGTTCACATATTTTTAATGTGTTGCAGTATGTTCATTTAATTTGAATGCACGATTATAACCCACCCTTGGGTTGGGGATGTAGCTCAGTGATGAGTGCTCGTGAGCATGGGAGATCCTGGTTTCTACCCCTAGCACCACAGATATGCAAAAGAAAAAGAATTTCATTTGTTTGTAGTGCTGGGGATAGAACCCAGAACCTCCCTGGGGGCAAACACTCCATCACTGAGCTACATACCCCAGCCCCAGAGAAGTATTTTAATGGCTTTTGCAAATAATTGTGGACAATCTTTTTGTTTTACTTTATACCAAAACGCAAAATATGGTAGTTTTTTAAACATTAGTTCAATGTAGAATCTGAGGCTATACAAAGAATTTTTCCTACTCTGTAACATTAAAATTCCCTGATCTATTGTACATGCACAATGGATTGTATCCATGTCTGATGGTGTAATATCAAGCATTAGTTATTTAGAAAATACTAGTTCATTGTGTTACACAGATAATATTGTCATTTAATTACATAGGACTTTTTTGGGAGGGGGGGTAGTGCTGTAGATTGAATCCCAGGGGCTGTACATGCCAGGAAAGCACTCTACCACTATACCACATCTCCAGCCACATACAGGGCTTTAAAAAAAAAACTTTTATTTATCTATCTATCTATTTATTTTTGGAGAGGGGGGGTTGAACCTAGTGGCTCTTTACCATTGAGCTACATCTCTAGTCCTTTTACTCTTTTTATTTGAGATAGAGTGAGGCTGGCTTTGAACCTGCAATCCTCCTGCCTGAGCCTCCAGAAAAGTTTTTAAGTACTGGGAAGCTGGGAAGCTCACAGGAAAGACACAAGTTTTCCAAAATTTTACTATAACTTGAAAGCTTGATTTTTATCATTACCAATAGTTTCTTTCTGATGTGACAGACTGCTTTGTTCATTTTCAAGAAAATTTACATCAAATACCCAAGTCTGAATAACAATAGTTTGTCTTTCAGTCATTCTTACAATGAAGAATGGTGGTCTGTGACAAAAGCTAGTTTAGCCCACAGGTCAATTACACAAGTTCTCTTCCTCAAAGTAAACATTAATACTTTGATACCCAGCAGGAACACTTTATGCATATTCTCCATTTTTTTATGGGGACTATTTAAAAGGCATGGCTGGTCTTGGTGGCAAAAGCCTGCAATTCCAGCTACAGGGAGATTGAGGCAGGATAACAAGTTTGAGGGAATTTAGCCAGGCCCTAAGAAACTTAGTGATACCCCATCTCAAAAAAAAAAAAAAAAAAAAAGGCTGGGGGGCTGTGGCTGTGGTTTGGTAGTTAAGCACTCCTGATTCAATCCCCAGTACAAAAAATAAATGTCCACCAATTAGATATTGGTTAAAGAGAAAATGCTAGAACATTTATGTACGTAAAGTAACCATGGTTGCTCTAGAAACAGGGACTAGAACGTGGGGATCGGAGCTGCAAGACTTAATTTTTCACTGTATACCTGCTTTTTTTGTTGTTGTTGTAATTTGAAGTTTTTTGTTTTTTGGTCTCCATATGTTGCCCAGGCTGTCTGGAACTTAGAGGGCTCATGTGTTTCTCCCGCCTCAGCCTAAAGAGTAGCAACCATTTTTTGAATGGTAACTTACTAAAAATAGTATTTTAAATTGTTTTTAAGTTAGAAAGGGGCAAGTAAGGGAGATATGCTGGGTTGAGAATGCAAAGATGCAAAAAATTTTGGTGGTAGTTGTACATTTTTTATTTATTGCGGCACTGACGATTTAATACTGGAGTGCCCTACCACTGACTTACACCCCCAAGCCCTATTTATTTATTAGTACTGGGGATTTAACCCATGGGCGCTTTACCATAGATCCCCAGACCTTATTGTTCATTATTTTGAGACAGGTCTCACTAAATCGCTTAGGGTCTCACTAAATTGCCAAGGCTGGCCTAGGAAATTGCGTGTCTCCTGCCTCAGTCTCCCCAGTCACTAGGGCTACCAGCGGGCACGGGCCAACAAAAATGAATGAAAAATTTTAACCAGATAAATGAGTCGCATTTGAGGTCCCCAGACCGCAGTCACCTGTAAGTTGACAACTAAATTTTTAATACAGAGATTGAACTATCCTTTCATTTTCTTTATTTTTGTGGTGCTGGAAGATTGAACCCAAGGTCTTGCATGCTACGAAAGCACACTACACTTCCAGTTCACACTATTCCTTAGATGAAGGAACTGGGATGTAAAGATGGGCAAATATAATTTGTTAAAGTCACTAAGTTAATAAGTGGCAAAACCAGGTCCTTTTATGACACGATCGAGGTAAGCCGTGGGTGGTGGCGCCCAACGAGCTCGGAAGGCCGAGGCAGGAGGATCCCAAGCCAGGGTCAGCAACTTAGTAATGCGCTAAGCAACTTAGACCCTGTCTCGAAACCAAATATTAAAAAGGGGGCGCGGCTCAGTAGGCCGCCAGAGTACAATTCCTGGTACCAAAAAAAAAAAAAAAAAAAAAAAAAAAAGAGGTAAAACACCAAGTTATAATTTTCCATGTTAGCTTTCCCAGTCCTCTATATTAGCCACACTCTATCCCCTTGAAAACACAATTACCTTTATAATTAGCGCACTGGTAAAACTCAAATGTGATCAGGCGCTTGTGGAAGTTGTTCAAGAAACTAAGTGTGGAAGCCTAGGTTTCCTGACTCCCAAGCCAGGTGGCCTATTCCTTTTAGAACCCTTTAGGACAAATACAAAAGATACTACAAAATAGGGCGCACACAGGGCACAATAAATTGATGCCTGAAGCTCCTATGGGGCAAGGTAGAAGGTGAGGAAGGAAGCTGCAGGTAAGAAGTCAGGTATGCTCGTGTGCCCATATTTGAACAGAGAAGTGAGCCTTCTACTCACATTCGTACTTCCGATTGACTGGAGGATACTTGGCCTTGATCGCCTTCTGCTCCTCAGTCAAATTGTAATCTCTAACATCTTCCCCTTCCTGCGCCATGATCGCAGGATTGCACGCTCTACTTCCGCCCGTCATCTGCGGGACTTCGACCCGGCGCTACAACTTCCGCCCTAAACCACGCCCCTTTGCACGCATTCTTAAAGGGCCAGGACTCCATTCTCGGAGTTCTCGGAAGGTCGTTAGGCCCTGTCGCCAGGATCGCTTGGTTAAAAGGACAAGACCCCATTTCTGTTTTTATCACTAGTTCTTTGTAAAGACCACGGAACGAAGTTAAAGGACACCTTAGTCAACTCTGGGTCTGAGTAGTGAGGCCTTTTCTCTCCGCCTGGAATCCAGAGTTGATAACTAGAACCTGGAGCACTCTATATTTCTCAATATTCTGAGGGTGTCGTTAGCATAACAGCCCGTAAGAAAATGGCTGCCCCGGGAATGTGTGGACTAAACTTCTCACGTGATCTGAGCGGGCACAGTCCCATCAGCCCGGGCGCGCGCTCAGTCGATGGAAATCTGCTCCCGCGGTGTGGGGGGGAAAAGGGGCGGAGTGCGCAAGTCGGCCTCGCGGAAAGCGACTCCGCGCGTCAGGATAGGTCCAGAATAGTATTGCCCCGCCCATCCCGCCGTTGGGTGCGCGCCGATTGGTCGATGTTGGCGCGAAGGTGCGCGAGTCGACCCTCACGCAGGGGCCGCAGGAAACAATAGAGGCCGCGCGCGCGGAGCAAGCGCTCGCAGGCTCCCCGCCCCTCCCGCAACGCTCGACCCCGGGATACCCCCGGCTCGCCTGCCGCCATGGCCGACAAGGAAGGTGAGGGTGCCTGAGACGCCCCGGTAGGGCGGCGGGTGTCTGGGCTACGGTGCGGCCTCCACACGGCCTAATAGTGGGGACAGGCCCGACTCTGCCGAGCGCAGCTCTAGCAACGCAGGCGTGAGGAGGGAGCTCCCCACGGGGCGGGCTAACGGCGCGCCAGTTCCTCAGGAGCGGATGCCAGTCGCCGCTGGGCGAAACTGGCAGCTGGAGGCCGCGGGGTGTGCGTCCCTCCTCACGCTCCCTGTCGACCACTCAGACCATCTCCGGGCCCGCCTGCTCCGCTCCCTTCCCAAGGCCCGGTGACGCTCCTCCTCGCCAGTCCTCCAGACTGTGCGCGCAAGCGTGCTTCGGAGGCTCGGCGCCGTCGCCCCGAACGGGTAACGGAGTGCTGGCTCGGCTGGCCCGAGGACTTCCGGCCCGCGGAGGTGGAGCGCGGCGTTGTTTGGGGACTGCGCCTGGGGACATTAGACTGATGCCTGCATTCCGAGTCAGGAGGGAGGGAGCCGCCGTAGCTTTGGAGAGTTTTACCTGTTTTCCATTTCTGTTCGCTCACTTAATTTGTTTTAAAAATTTTAGCAGCCTTTGACGACGCAGTGGAAGAACGTGTGATCAACGAGGAGTACAAAATATGGAAGAAGAACACCCCTTTTCTTTATGATTTGGTGATGACCCATGCTCTGGAGTGGCCTAGCCTAACAGCACAGTGGCTTCCAGATGTAACCAGGTGACAAGAATCTCTCGAACGTTACTTTGATTCTCCAGTCGCTCGAAAAGGGCACGTGATCAAAGCCAATTAGTGACACATTGATATGCGGGGGGCGGGGGGATATGGCAAAATGTAAAAATTATCTTGGAATTTATCTGGCAAGAGAGAAATATGTTGGTATTTTCTTTTTGTAGTAATGAATTGAATAGCCTTATTACAACTGTAGTTGACCAAATTGCAAAACTTGACAACTTTCAGAAAATAGCCTAAGTTCAGTTCTTTCAACAAAACGTTTGAATTTTCACGGTCCTTTCCATAGCTGGTTAATGCAAAGAGGAATATGGGTCCTGCCTCTAAAGAATATGTGAACTGGTTGAAGAGGTGTATATCAACTAGTGATTACAGCTGTGTAGAATGAGAACATTATAGAGAGGTAATTAGGATACTTAGAAAACATCTGATGAAGGCCGGAGATACATACTTCATTGGTAGATCACATACCAGCAAGATCCTGGGTTTGATCCTTAATGTGCTGTAGGACCCAAAACAAAAAACACCTGGAGGTGTCATAGTATGGTTTTCATATAATGAAGTTGGGGATTATGGAGACTAATCACTTTTTTTTTTTTTTTTTTTTAATTTATATCTCGTACTGTGGATTGAACCCAGGGTGTTCTACCACTGAGCTATGTCCCCAGCCCTTGGATATGTTCCTTATTCATAGGTAGCTCATTCAGATATAGGTAATAGCATATCATTTAGTTCAGCTTGCATTTATTGAGGCTCTGCTAGGTCCACATAGCAGTGGACACAAATTAATCTGAATTATCACAAGAGTGATACAGATAAAATGATCAGAGCAAGAGAACTGTACCTCATCTTGGAGTATCAGGATTGACTTCTAGAAGGAAGCAACAATGTGTAGATAAGGTGGCTGTAGATATGGAGTCTCAGGATTGATTTCTATAAGGAAGTGACAAAGATATGGAGGATGTAGCCGATAAGTATGTGATGTGCCTAGCTGGGCACGATGGCAAGCATGAGGCTGCTACCTATACAGTAGCATAAGAAAAAATGGGGAAATCTGTGCTAAGGATATTATACAAAACCTTAGTACATAGATAGAATTTGAAGCTTCTTTATCCTGATTGGGGATTCCCACATTCAGATGATCATTGAGTGTTGGAAGTACTTGGAGTTCAAGGTAAGTAGAGTCATTTCTGTCAGGAGTCTTAAGAACTTGAGTTTAGTACTTGGTAAGAAAATTGGATGGTGATGTTGTATTTACTATACTCACATGCTAAATTGTATGTATGAATCTCAAATATTATCTACCCCATACCTACTGAATCATTCTGGGAAGCTTTTTTTTTCCTCCTAAGCCACATCTGCAAGCCACTTCCACTCCCACCCCCACCTTTTGAAACAGTTGTGTTCTATAGTTATTCTCGCCTACTGTTTTCTGGTTCTTTGCCTGAACACAGCCATTCCCAATTTTCAGTTCATAGCCCTCTCCTCTGTCCTTTGTCTCTCTTTTTTATTATTATTTTGTACTGGGGATTGAACTCAGGGGTGCTTTTTACCACTGAGCTACATCCTCAGCCCTTTTTATTTCAGACAGGGTCTTAATAAGTTGCTTAGGACCTTGCAAGTTGCTGAGTCTAGCTTCAAACTTGTGATCCTCCTGCCTCAGCCTCTGGAGTTGCTGGGATGACAGGCATGTTCAGTGGTTCTTTTTCTGGTTTTTTTTTTTTTTTTTTATGGTACTGGGGATTGAACCCAGGAGTGCTTTACCACTGAGCTACATCTTCAGCCCTTTTTATTTTGAGATAAGATCTCAGTAAGTTGCTCAGACTGGCCACAAACTTGAGATCCTCCTGCCTCAGCCTCCTGAGTAACTGGGGTTATATGCATGAGCCACTGCCCAGCTCTTTTTTCTCTGTAGAACAGATGTCATATGTTTGTCTGTCTTACTATTCAGAGGAATTTCTATTGTTACATTTTGATCCAATTTCTGAGGTCCTCCTGGTTCTGTCTTTTGTTTTATGGCTTCCTTCTGGTGCCTGAAGTATCTTATTGGCTTCTCCAGTTTGACATGTTCTGAACAGAATAATTCATTTCATGGAGGTTCCACCCTAACTTTGTCCTTTTTGTTTGTTTGTTTGTTTCGTTTTTTTGTTTTTGTTTTTTTTTTGGTCATAGTTGACTTTTTGACGTCTGTGTTCCCTTTACGCAGTTGACAGGCTGTCAGTTTATAAGCCCTAATTGTGTAGCATCTTTCTCTTCTATACCAGGGGTTTTCATATTGTGATATGCAACATAATCAGCTGGAGGTCTTAAAAAACAGTTGTGCCCCACCTTCCATGATTTCTGATTTATTTGATCAGAGTGGATATGAGAATTTGAATTTCTAACAAGTTCCAGGTGATGCCAATACTGGTTCTATTGGACCTGGTACTACACCTTAAGACCCTCTGCTTTGCACTGTTAATCTTTCTGAGGAAACAAAAATATTATTAAGCTATGTTACTGCTTAGAAATTCTCTATGATTCCTTGTTACTTACAGTATGGAATTTAGAATATCTTAAACTAGTGTTCAAGATAAACTAAAGATTATGGGTTTTATCTACCTTAGAGGTTTCTCTCCCATTGTGCTTTCACACTGGCAGTTTCATCCTAGTTGTTACTTGGTAGTTGAGTGATCTTAGAAATTGCTTAATTTTCCTCAATTTCAAGTATCTTTGTTTTCAAATTGGAATAATACTCATGGTATTATTCTGGTGTTTAAATGTTAGATGTAAAATTGTTAGATGTAAAATGCCTAACATGGGGGCTGGGGATATAGCTCAGTTGGTAGAGTGCCTACCTCGCATGCACAAGGCCCTGGGTTCAATCCCCAATACCGCCAAAAAAAAAAAAAAAAAAAAAAAAAAATGGTATCTATCATTTTTGAGACCTTCCCAGGACTCATCTCTGCCATGATTCCTACCTTAATTCCTGCGATAGTCTAGATTCCCACTTTTTTTTTTTTTTTTTTTTTTCTTTTTTGGGTGGTACTGAAAAATTTAACCCAGTGACACTCTACCACCACAGCCCTTTTTTATTTTTACTTTGAGACAGGGTCTCTCGCCAAAGCTGACATCAAACTTGGAATCCTCCTGCCTTAGTCTCCTGAGTGAAATTACAGGGGAGTGCTTCTATTCCCAGCTTAAACTCCCATATTTTTGTGTACCTTTCATGTAGTTTATATTGCCTAATATTTAGTTATTTGTGTACATAACTGCCTAATTGCCTCTGGGTTTTGTTTTGTTTGTTTGGTACTGGGTGTTGAAACCAAGGGTTCTTAATCACCGAGCCACATCCCCAGCCTTTTTTTTATTTTTATTTTGAGATAGGATTTTGCTAAATTTCTTAGGGCCTCAGCCTCTTGAGTTGCTGGGATTATAGGCATGAGCTACCATACCTGGCTTTTTGTTTTTGAGATTGGGTCTCCCTAAGTTGCCAAGGCTGGCCTCAAATTTGGGATCCTCCTGTCTCAGCTTCTCAAATAAGTGAAATTCCAGGCATCCACCAACACACCCAACCAGGAATAATGTCTTAATTGTATTTATACTTTGATGCATCAGAGCATTTTCTCTATTAGTAAATGTTTGAACGGTTGGTTTATCTGATGTTCTTTTGCTTTTTTAGAGTGGGTCTGAAGTGCTGAAGATTGATTCCCAAAGCACATGCTCTTCCACTAAGCTGTATCCCAGGCTACTACTTTCCTATGCCTTTTTTGGTGGGAGTGGGTAGTGAAGATTTATTGAACCCATGTGCACTTAGCCACTGAGCTACATCCCAAGCTTTTTTTGTTGTTTTTGTTTTGAGACAGGGTCTTGATAATTTACTGAGGCTGTCCTTGAATTAGTAATCCTCCTGCCTTAGACTCCCAGGTCTCTGGGAGCAACAGGTGTGCTCTGCCACACCTGACTTTTCTTTTCTGAAATAGGATTCAGATAAGTTGCCAAGGCTGGCCTCAAATTTGTGATTCTTCTGACTGGGATTACAGGCATGTTGTTGTGCCTAGCCCCTCCTTGTTTGTTTGTTTTTTGTTTTGTGGTGCTGGGGACTGAACCCAGGGCCTTGTACATGTGAGGCAGGCACTCTACCAGCTGAGTTATATCCCCAGCCCAAGAAAGGCTTTAATAAACATAAGTATTAGTATATCCAACACTTGTTTTCTTTCCTTTTAGCCTATTTTAAAGAGTACATAGTTGGGCTGGGGAGATAGCTCAGTTGGTAGAGTGCTTGCCTCACAAGGCCCTGGGTTCATTCCCCAGCACTGCAAAAAAAAAAAAAAAAAAGTACATAGTTAATTCATTTTTTTATTCCTTTAAACTTTACTTTTTCTCCAGAGTAATTATAATTTTTTAACCGATTTAAGGGATGCTTATAAAATTAGGTACTAGGGCTTGGGATAGTAGCTCAGTGGTGGAGCACTTGCCTAGCATGTGTGGGGCACTGGGTTTGATTCTCAGCACTGTGTGTGTGTGTGTGTGTGTGTGTGTAAAGGTCCACTGACAACTAATTTTTTTTTTAATTAGGTGCTATATAGTTCTCTTTGTACTTTGTCCTATGGAAACTCATTAAATGTAGCAAATAGGTCTCCATAACTTTTTCTCTCAAAATCTGATTGTTAGGATTCCTATCACATATGTGTATGTAACTGATTTAGTTAGTAGTCTCTCTTGGTGGTACTGATTTGAGTATTGACCATTTATTGCTGTTACAGACCAGAAGGAAAAGATTTCAGCATTCATCGACTTGTCCTGGGGACACACACATCAGATGAACAAAACCACCTTGTGATAGCCAGTGTACAGCTCCCTAATGATGATGCTCAGTTTGATGCATCACACTACGACAGTGAGAAAGGAGGTAGGAATCTTAAAGAATTTATGATGTATGGTTAATGGTTATCTTTGATGTCTTTGAATTTTAAAAGGATGCCAAGTTTGATAAAATAGCCTCGGTTAGAAATGAGATTTATGCTTGGGAAAGCTAACTTTGCAATATAGAAGAACTGCTCAAAGCATATTTGTTCTGCACCTTTGCTATAAACTTCCTACTGATGGGCGGAATTCTACAACTGAAAGAAGCAGAAATCTACCAACGTTATTTCTCTGCATTCTCAGGGGAGATACTGCCCCTAAGTAGGTAGAAATTGGTTCATGGGTTTGGGCAAGTGTAAATCACATTGAAAAGTATGGGTATACTCGGCACATATTCTTCATATATACTGGATATATGTGGTATTCCAATTTCATTAGAAAAAGTAGGGGGGGAAATGTCTTAAAGGTTTTGTAGCTGAGCAATGTGAAAAACAAGTTGGTACTGATCATGGTGACACACTCTGTAATCCCAGCTACTTGGTAGGCTGCAGCAGAGGGATCCTTAAATTTGAGACCAGCCTGGGCAACTTAGACCCTGTCTCAAAAAAATGTTTAAATGGACTGGGAATGTAGCTTAGTGATAGAACACTTGCATAAAGATTATGTTTAATGCTTCTTAGATTTCTCATGAAATCTAAGGTTAGCAGAATGCTCATATCCTTTTCTCTCTCTCTCTCTCTCTCTCTCTCTCTCTCTCTCTCTCTCTCTCTCTCTCTCTCTCGTTTTTTTTTTTTTTTAAAGTACTAGGCACTTTTCCACTGAGCTACATCCCTGGCCCTTTTTATTTTGATTTTGATACAGGGTCTTAAGTTGCTGAGGCTCACCTTGAATTTGTGATCCTCTTGTGAGCCTCCTGAGCCTTTGGGATTATAGGTGGGCACAGTGTGCCTGGTTTACATTCCCCTTGAATGAGTTTGTTGTTTTTTATGTTTTGTTCTGTTTTGTTTTTTTTTCTTTACTTTTTTAGTGGCATCAAATTTCCTTTTGTTCTGAAGAGACCTTATCCTTCTAACACTTCATACTTGAAGAACAGTTAAAAAGAAAAAAAGCCAGTAGTACATAAAATAAAACCCGTATATATCAACTCTGATCCTCAAGAGGATCAACCAGGAAACCTTGATTTTTATTTAAAACAGGATGTTGCCAAATTGCTGGGACTGGCCTCAAACTTATGATCCTCCCGCCTCACTCTTTGAGTCACTGGGATTATATTTTAAATAGATAAGGCTGGAGATGTAGCTCTTACTTAGCATGTGCAAGGACCTGGATTCGTCACTAGCACTACACAAAAATTTAAAAATCCTAGGTTTCATAGAGGAGGTTTGTTTTGTATTTTGGGGTTTTTTGTTGTTGTGTATTGGAAGTCACTTTTCCACTGAGCTACATCCCTAACCCTTGTAATTTTTTTTATTTGAGAAAGGGTTTCACTAAGTTGCTTAGGACCTCCCTGAGTTGATGAGGGTGACCTTAAACTTGCAGTCCTACTGCTTCAGCCTCCTGAGCTGCTGGGATAATAGGTGTGCGGCACAGTACCTGGTTGAATCCTAATCCTTTAAAATTCAGTTTTGAGCCAATGTGGTGGTGCACACATGACTGTAATCCCAACCATTTGAGAGACAGGCTGGAGGATTACAAGTTCAAAGCCAGCCTCAGCAACTTGGGGAGGCCCTGTCTCAACATTTTAAAAGGGTCTAGGGATGTAGTTCAGTGTTTAAGCCACCCCTGTGTTCAATCCCCAGTAAACAAAACAAAACTCACTTTTGAATTCTCTAAGCTAAATTCTTGCTGCTGTTTTAGTTAGGGAGGCCCACATTTAACATATGCCCAATCTTGAAATAACCCTTGTTATGTGATGATTACCCCTTGTTCTGTGGGTTCTGTGCTGCCAGCTCTTCCTTTTCCCTGCATGATGCCACTTTTCTGACAGTTATGCTTTTAAAAATTTTTTTATTTTGGGGCTGGGGTAGTGGCTCAGTGGTAGAGTGCTTGTTCCTCATGTGTGAGGAACTGGGTTCAATCCTCAGCACCACAAAAAAATAAATAAAGGCGTTGTGTCCATCTACAACTAAATTTTTTTTTTTTTTAATTTTTTTATTTTTTGTAGTTCTCTACAGTTTGATATTTAACCACTGCATGCTTAGACTGAAAGTTTCTTCTGATGTTTCACTTTATTCTTTTTTTGTTACAGAATTCTGGAATAAAATTAATGCATCTTTTTCCTTTCCTTTAGATCTTAGACATTTATTGTTGGACTTTTAGCTTTGTTTTGAAACATTTGCTCTTAACTTTTAGAAAAGAAAAAAATTTTGGAGTTGAAAGTTATGTAATGCCAACAATGTTACCCATTTAATCTTTGCTTCCTGGGAAACTTTTGTCCTTCAAATATTAACCCCCTGTGTTGGCAGTATTACTGACAGCAGTTTCATCTATAACTTTTACAACTTCTTTGTTTTATGGATATTTGAGGCTTAGAAAAATTGAAGGCAAGTAGGGTTTAAGAAAATGGAACTGGGCATGGTGAGGCATGTGGCTTGAGAGGCTGAGGCAGGTAGATGAGAGTTCAAAGCCAGCCTCAGCAACTTAGGAAGGCCCTAAGCAACTCAGGGAACCCTTGTCCAAATAAATACAGAAAAGGGCTAAGGATGTGGCTCAGTGTTTAAGTGTCCCTAGGTTTAATCCCCAGTACCAAAAAAAAATAATAATAATAATTAAAATATAGGTGCTGGAGTTGTAACTCAGTGGTAGAGTGCTTGCCTAGCCCATGTGAGGCACTGGGTTTGATCCTCAGCACCACATAAAAATAAATAAAGGCATTGCATCCAAATACTTCAAAAAGAAAATAGAACTACTAGCTTTTTGTGGTGGCACACACCTATAAATCCAGTGACTCATCTGAAGCAGGAAGATAGCAAGTTTGAGGCCAGTCTGTCTGGGCAACTTAGACCCTGTCTCAAGATGAGTAAGAATGGCCAAAGATATAACTCATGTTTATAAATCACAATCCCCAGTGCCAAAAAAAACCAACCTGCAACTACCTGTTGTGGCTGTTTTTCCTCATTGGACTAAGAGAAACACTGTAGGGAAAAGATATAGTGGTATTTCAGAAAGGTCATCCAAATCCGGAGCTTTAGATGCATAACCTGAGAGAGACTCTTCAGTGCCTAGCACACTGCATTTGATAGTCATTAAAATAGTAACGAGGACTGGTGTTGTAGCTCAGTGGTAGAGGGCTTGCCTAGCATGTATGAGGCCCTGGGTTCAATCCTCAGCACCACATGAAAATAAATAAATAAAAGTAAAGGTATTGTTTTCACCTACAACTAAAAATACTTTTTAAAAAAAGTAACAAGTTGGTTGGGGTTGTGACTCAGTGGTAGAGCGCTTGCCTAGCATGTGTGAGGCACTGGGTTCAATTCTCGGCACCACATATAAATAGATGAATAAAATAACAGCATATCAACATCTAAAAATAAAAAAAGTAACAAGTTTGTTCAGCATACTTTTTTGTATTTTTTTTTTTAGACGGGGTCTTGCAGAGTTGCTGAGGCTGACCTCAAACTTGATATCCTCCTGCCTCAGCCTCCCAAATCACTGGGATTACTGGCATATTCCACACCCATCTTATTTGTACTTTAAATGAGATTTGAATAGTGTTTATGGAGAACCTCCTTTTGAAGTGAATTGGTTGTTTTCCTTAACTTCAGATACTAGTAAAATACTTTTCATTTGTTTGTTTTGAGGTGGGGGGGTTGTTTTTGTTGTACTTGGATTAAACCCCATAGCAGACATGTTACCACTAAGCTACTCTCAGAATTTTATTTCTGACTTTGAGACAGGGTCTCACTAAGTTGAGGCTGGTCTCGAACTTGGGATCCTTGTTCCTTGGCCTCCCACATTGCTGGCGGTAAAGGCATGTGCCACCACACCTGGCAATGTAGTTCTTATTAGGCATTTAACTATATATCTGGAGTCAGAGGAGTATGAAAGCCCTTTTAATGCTAACAAATGTCTAATATTATACTATTTTGCTGATAAAAGGCTTTGCCTCTTTTTATATACTGTGTAACCCAAGCAGAACAGTTTGTGTCTCATTCTTTCTTGCAATTTATTTTATTTACAGAATTTGGAGGTTTTGGCTCAGTTAGTGGGAAAATTGAAATAGAAATCAAGATCAACCATGAAGGAGAAGTAAACAGGGCTCGTTATATGCCCCAGAATCCTTGCATCATTGCAACAAAGACTCCATCCAGTGATGTTCTTGTTTTTGACTATACAAAGCATCCTTCTAAACCAGGTCAGTTACCTTCCCTTTTCTAGTCAAATACAGATTCTGCTTGTTCTGAGTTTTTAATTTCTTGTTATTTGTATAACGTAACATCTCGTGATTTATAGTGATAATGTGAATATTTTTCTTCATACTTTTTCCCTTAAATAGGAAAAAATGCTTTTTAAAATAGAGTAAACAGAATAATGATGATGTAGCTTAAGCATTTTATCTTTGGTCATAATGAGTTTTGTATTTTTTTATAAACATTGGGAGCATTAGACATCATGATCAACATTTCATTTTGCTTAGTAGACCATAATGACATCTTGATGTGTCTATTATTTTGCAGACCCTTCTGGGGAGTGCAACCCAGACTTGCGTCTCCGTGGACATCAGAAGGAAGGGTATGGGCTTTCTTGGAACCCAAATCTCAGTGGGCACTTACTTAGTGCTTCAGATGACCATGTGCGTATCCTTCCAATTTTGATGCAAATCTGGGCTAGTTACCAGTTGGTTTCTTTTTTGGGATTCGTGGGGAGGTGAGACTCTTACATAATGGTTAATTTTACATTTAAGACCATCTGCCTATGGGATATCAGTGCCGTCCCAAAGGAAGGAAAAGTGGTCGATGCGAAGACCATCTTTACAGGGCATACAGCAGTAGTAGAAGATGTTTCCTGGCATCTGCTCCATGAGTCCCTGTTTGGATCAGTTGCTGATGATCAGAAACTTATGATGTGAGTAGAACCCATTGTTTTGTTGTTGTTATTTTATTCTTACATTTTATCTTGTTTTTATATTTAATCAGCATTTTCAAGCTTTTCTCATGTTGCTTTTTTTTTTTTTCCTGCCACTAAAGTTGGGATACTCGTTCAAACAATACTTCCAAACCAAGCCACTCAGTAGATGCTCACACTGCTGAAGTGAACTGCCTCTCTTTCAATCCTTACAGTGAGTTTATACTTGCCACAGGATCAGCTGACAAGGTAACTTCGACTTGTTTTAAGAGAATATGTGGGTGAATTTCTTTGCATTTTAAATGTGCAGAGTTAGTTTGAGTTAATGGGTTTTTTTTTTTCTTTTTTTTGTGGTACTGGGGATTGAACCGAGGGCCTCATGCTTGCAAGGCAAGCACTCTACCAACTGAGCTATCTCTCCAGCCCTGGTTTTTTCTTTTTCTTTAAAAAAAAAAAAAAAAAAAAAAAAAAAAATATATATATATATATATATGTTGGGTACAATGGTAATCACCTCTTAGTTCAACCTGTTTGGAATGCTGAAGCAAGAGGATTGCAGGTTCAAGGCTAGCTAGGGCCACTTGGTGAGACCCTGTCTCAAAAATAAAATGGAAAGGGCTCATGGTGTAGCTCAGTGGTTGAGTGCCTCAGGGTTCATTCCCCACTGCCACAAGAAATGTCTGTATATATAGAGAGAGGGAGAGATTGATCTTTGATCTTGCTTTCCTATTCTGTTTATATATAGACTGTTGCCTTGTGGGATCTGAGAAATCTGAAACTTAAGTTGCATTCCTTTGAATCACATAAGGATGAAATATTCCAGGTAATAGAAGCCATTGCTACTTAGTTTTATTTTGTTGTTGTTGTTGTTAAAGGAAAACTTTGGTGTGTAAGTGGGCACATTTATGTTTATCCATTACTAAAAATAATAGTAATATTCCATATACATATGCTGTTCTCTGTGGGAATTGGGATTGTTTTTCCTTTGTTATTTTTCAAACTGCTCATTGGCCACCTATATATATTTTTGGATTTTAGGAAAACTAGGAGCCTGGCATGGTGGTATATGCCTGTAATCCTAGCAACTTGGGGGAGTGAGGTAGGAGGAGCACAAGTTTAAGGCAGCATGGGCAAATTAGTGAGACCCTGTCTCAAAATTAATAAATAAAATGGAGTGGGGTTATAGTTCAGTGGTAGAGCACCCTTGGGTTTAATCCCCAGAACTGAAGGAGGCAGGAGAAAGACCCAGTGCCTCCAGCTTTAGTCCAGCCTCTGAACTTGTCTCTTCCCTTGTTTCTAGTCCTTCATCCTTTATAGCTTGCCACATCTTTTGGTTTCTCCGTACAAATGTGAACTACTGGTACTATGTTGTTTTTTGTTTTAAATCAGATTAAGCCCCTTTCTTAATCTGCAAAGCCCTTGGACTTAATTCAAGAAATAATCCCAACTACTTGGGAGACTGAGATGGGAGGATTGAAAGTTTGAGGCCAGCCTCAGCAGTTTAGTGAGGCCCTTCCTCAAAATAAAAAGGGACTGAGGATATAGCTCAGTGGTAAGAGCACCAGTGGATTTAATCCCCAGTGCCTAAAAAATAAGATTGTTGTTGCACTGTGTTCAAAGCTTTTGGTAAAGCACTATGAGGAATATGTTTACAGGTATAGTTACATAGTTTTAGTTAAATTGTAGGGCTTAAAATTTCATAGTGAAGAAAGGCCTGTTTTGAAATTATAATAGTAAAATATTGTTGAGGACCTCAGTCAGATTAGCTCTAATGGATAAAGGTGACACCTTAATTGGGTTTTAGGTGAGACATGAGGCATAGTTCTGTACACCTAGTCTCTTATTTTCTACTGCAGCCTACTCCAAAGAATGTTTTTGTCTTTGCCTTCTTTGTTCTTTGCTTAAAATGATATTCTTGCATGAAGATTATCCAAATTCTTTCCTTACAGTAATGTCGTCTTCTCTATACCATGAGCCAGCACCTTTCTTACCAACCAGTAACAATTTGTGATTGTTGCATGTATGTAGTTAAATTTTATCTTAACTCTTAAGATCATTATGAGGAATTTTTGTTGTTGTCATCAGCGTTATTTATATGTACCACAAAGTTCCATATAGTACTTAAGAAAATAATTTTCTATGTATGTCACCTGTTATTTTAGTACTTAGGTAAGAAGTGGGTTACATTGACTAGAGGCCAGAATTAAATACTAAGAATAGGAGCTGGGGTTGTTGCTCAGTGGTGGAGCACTTGCCTAGTGTGTGTGAGGCACTGGGTTTGATCCTCAGCACCACATACAAATAAATAAATAAATACAATAAAGATATTGTGTTTATCTCCACCAAAAAAAAAAAAAAAAAAAGAATAGATAATGTAGTAGCATAGGCCTGTAATCCCAGTGACTCGGGAGGCTAAAACAGGAGGATCAAAAGTTCCAGGCCAACCTCAACAATTTAGTGAGACCCTCAGCAACTGAGCAAGACCCTCTCTCACAAAGGGCTGGTTATGTGGCTCAGTGGTAAAGTATCCCTGAATTCAACCCCCTGGTACCAAAAAAGAAATAATAAGATGTGATCTTCAAAAATATAACATGAAATGGAAGAGAAGCTGGTATCTTAGGTCTTGTAATGGGTTATTTTAATAAAAGAAATTATCAGTTTTAATTATAGTGTCTATAATATTTCCTTTTTATTTACAAAGTTAAAGTTTTTAAGTTGATAATTATAGCTTTAGGGGTTTTGGGGGGGGGTTGTTTTGGTTCTAATTCATCGATTTTCTGTTTCCTTCATTCTTATGTGTAGGTTCAGTGGTCACCTCACAATGAGACTATTTTGGCTTCTAGTGGTACTGATCGCAGACTGAATGTCTGGGATTTAAGGTGAGTCTTGTATTAGTTACTCTCTCTGTGAAGTTATGTTTACACTTTCCAAAGGTAGTTACTCAGAGTAAAATCTGTTTTGACTTTTAAAATTATCTTTTCTAGTAAAATTGGAGAAGAACAATCACCAGAAGATGCAGAAGATGGCCCACCAGAGTTATTGGTATGTTACAACCATTAAGCAATATTGAAATAGTCTGTGACTTCTTTTAATAGTCTGTAGTTTAATGTCCTGTCTCTGCATTTCATCTTTTTCTTCCCTCTTATAGTTTATTCATGGTGGTCATACTGCCAAGATATCTGATTTCTCCTGGAATCCCAATGAACCTTGGGTGATTTGTTCTGTATCAGAAGACAATATCATGCAAGTGTGGCAGATGGTGAGTGTTTGGTCTTTTATTTTTTAGAAGTTAGATAAATGAGACAGCATTATTTCATATTTTATACTTCATAATTGCAGCTGCCATCTCTGTGCAGTTTACTCCCAGTGTGATGTTAGTGATTATATGCACATTGTCTTTTTTTTTAACTATTCTTTACCTTTGTCTGATTGTCCTATTGGTTATTTTAAACTCAGCTCACTTCTCCTTAGTTCCCTTTAGTCCCCTTTTCTCCTCCTGAATCCTTTTATCTGACTAATAACCATGTCTTCTTCAGCTAACCAGACTTAAATTCTGAGTCCTCATCTGCTCACCTCTCAGTCAAGTCTATTTAACAGATTTCATATTGTCTATCTCATCAGTGCCTCTCCCATCTGTCTTCTTACAAATACAGATATATATACCCAGAAGGAGGTATATCACAGCTTGAGATACTACTATGATTTCTCTGAAACTCGTCTAGACTGTAAAAATAGCCCAATTTTAGGCAGTCACCCTTTGAAATTTCAGAGCATTTAATTTAATAAAAATAACTTATGTACAAAAGGCCCTGGGCTTAGTCCCTAGCACTCAGTGGTTAAAAAAAAAAAAACAAAACTAATGTTTGGGGTGTAGATCAGTGGTAGAACATATGCTTAAGGTGAGTAAAGCCCTGAATTCAATCCTCAGCACAAAAACAAATGACATTTGGGTGCAGTGGCACACACCTGTAATCCCAGCTTCTCGGGATGCTGAGGCAGGAGGATTGCAACTTTGAGGCCAGCCTAGGCAAGCCCCTGTCTCAAAATTTTAAAAAATAAATAAAAAGAACAGGGGCTATAGCTCCGTGGTAAAGAACCCCTGGGTTTGATCCCCAGTACCACAAAGAATAAAAATAACTAATGAATAGTGGTATAAGAAATCATCACATTCTTGCTGGGCATATTACCCATGTATAGTCCCAGCAATTGGGGAGACTGGGGCAAGAGGATCACAATTTGGAGATCAGCCTGAGCAATTTAATGAGATCCTTTCTCTATTTTATTTTTCGGTATGGGGATTGAAGCCAGGAGCACTTTACCACTGAGCCACACTCCCCACCCTTTATATTTTTAAGACAGGGCCTCGCTAAGTTGCTGAAGCTGGTCTTGGTCTTATGATCCTCCTGCCTTAGCCTCCAAAATTGCTAGAATTACAGGCATGCGCCACCACGCCTGGCTGAGATCCTTTCTCAAAAAATAAAGATTCTGGGCCTGGGGATATAGCTCAGTTGGTACAGTGCTTGCCTCACAAGCATAAGGCCCTGGGTTCAATCCCCTGCACTGCAAAAAAAAATGGAGAAAAAAAAAAAATGAAGACGCTGATAGAGCCCTGCTAAGTTTAATCTCCCCACCTCTCTAGGGGGAAAAAATTTGTTCTGGATAGGTAGTGATGATGGTTATACAACATTTTAAGTGTTCTTCATGCCAATGAACTGTACAAATAAAATACCTAAGATGATTAATTTTATAATGTATTTTTACCATGATTTTTTATTAGTATTTTTTTAAGGATAGTATGGTAAGTGAAAGCAATTCAGAGAATCTTCTGGTGTCTCTAGGTAGATGTAGAGATAGGAAGAAACTCTAGAGGAAAGTTTTTGCTGGGTTTTTTGGGGTTTTTTTTGTTTTGTTTTTTTTTGTTTTGTTTTTTGTGATGGGTTGCTGGGGATCAAACCCAGGGCCCTACCAACTGAGCTATGCCCCCATCCTCTAGAGGAAAGTTTTTGATTCAACCATGAGAAAGAATATTTTAGTCAGAACTTGCTTAAGATGGGGTAGTAATAAAGTGTTTATGGTATTTGAATTAACAAATTGTACTACTTTGTACTTGTGAATATTGTGTATCAAAAAGAAGTGAGGCTAAATAGGAAAAAAGCAGATTGAAGAACCACATGATAATATCCATATAATATTTTGTGTATCCAGTTTTATGTTTAATTACATATCATTATAGCTACCCCCTCCATATCTGTGAGTTAAACCAGCCGTGGGTTCAAAATATTTTTTAAAAAGTTATATATGTACTGAATAGGTATAGACTTTTTTCCTTGTCATTATTCCCTAAATAACATCATCTAACCTATTTGCATAGCCTTTATATAAGGAACTATAATCTAGAGGTGGCTTAAGATCCACAGGCAGATATGCATAGGTTATAGCAAATACTTTGCCCTTTTATATAAATGACTTAAGCATCCAGATATTTTGGCAGCCTGGCAAGGAGTGGCTGTTGTTCTGGAAGCAATACCCCTCAGATACCAAGGGACAACTCTGTTTAGGAGGCTGTTTCCATTGGGTGTGGTAGTACCCAACTGTAATTTTTAGCAGCTCCGAAGACTGAGGCAGGCTGAAGTTTAAGGCCAGCCTAAGCAACCTAGCAAGACCCTGTCTCAATTAAAAATGATTGGGGATGTAGCTCAGTGGTAACGACCCTCCCAGGTTCAATCTGAGCACTCCACCCTTCCCCTTCCCCTACCCAAAAAAAAAAAAAAAAAAAAGACTGCCAAAATGTGTTCAGTATGTTGAGTTAGGCAGTGCTTTTTTTTTTTTTTCCCCCTATATTGTATTTTTTACAATAAGGATGTTTTAAATGTATCACTGAAATCTAGCTTAATCTCTTTTAACATATTCATTCAAAATTAATATAAAAACTTAAGAGTTCTTATGGGAAAGTGGAATGGGTTGCCTTGGGTAGGTTGTCATTTGAAGGTGTATTAGTAGTTGTGGAAATGTTGAGGCGATTGAGCTACATCTCTAAGACGTTCTAGGATGTTACTTTAAAATTGTGATGTAATACAAAGTAAATATTTTCTTTGTCCCACTTCTTAGCACAGTTCCTAATAAATGCTTGGAACATCCAAAGTGAGGTAGCAAACTGATAAGTAAAAGTGGGACTGTGGCTACAGATCAGTGGTAAAGTTCTAGCCAGCCTATTATGCATGAGGCCCTGGGTTCCATCCCCAACACTGGGGGCAAAAATAACAAATTTTGAGTTCTGTGAATCATTCCAGCAAATTATCAAATGATGTATGTGGGCAGCATGCCATACTGTCTTCTTAGTTGAGTCTTGCAGGCTGAACCTTAAACCTGTTGAGTGATATTAACCTTGGATAATTAGTATTAGAATAAGATTGAGTTTTTGTCTACTCAATGTCAGGAGAAAAGACAGCATATTTTGTGTTAGAAACGGTATATATTCCTTTTCTCTGCAATCACATCACAAGATTTTGAAGATAAGACTATCCTATCCTCTGCAGCACCAAGGCTAGCAATTTGTGCATAGTAAATGCTAAGAGCAATACAGTTTGCCCAAGTGAAAGTTGCTTCTGTATTTAAAATTATTCCTCTGGCAATATCAACAGTTTATGTAAGCAGTATTTTTAAAATATAAATTAAAATTTGTAACAAGATCTATTTAGGTGAATTTTTTTTATTTGTCTACAAGTTACAAGTCAGTGGTTTTTGTTATACTCGAGTTGTGCACCCATCACCACAACCAATTTTATAACATTTTCATCAACCCCCCCCAAAAAAAAAAAAATCCCTATGCCCATAAGCCATCACTTCCTATATTTCCATAGTCCGCACACACACACACACACACACACACAAACTGCCTCAAGCCTTAGCCACCAATCCATTTACTGTATGAATTAGGCTATTTGGTACATTATTGTAAATGGGGTTATACAAAGTGAGTAGCTTCTTTTTTATTGTCAAATAATCTGTTTTAAAGATACATCATATATCCATCATTTGGTGGACACTTGGCTTGCATTTACTTTTGGGTTATTAAAAATATCTGATTACAGGACTCAAGAACATTGATTATCAAGACAGGCAGTAATCAAACTTTATTTTTGTGAAGAATGTCCTAATCCAGGGACCTGTGACCAGCTGCCTATTTTACAGGAATGCAGCTATACCCACTTTATTTTTAGTTGTAGTTGTACGTGATAACTTTATTTATATATTCTTTTATGAGGTGCTGAGGATCAAACCCAATGCTTCACACATGGAAGGCAACCAGTGTACTACTGAGCCACAGCCTCAGTCCCATGCCCACTCTTGAGTGATGCCCATTACAGATTCTCCAGGGCCACAGTTATCCATCAATGTCAGAGTCAAATTAGAACAGCAACTATATGGTCCATAAGTCTAAAATTTTATTATTGACTCCCTAACCTAATGTATTATGGAAATCTTGATCTGAAATAATAGCCTTCATGTTTACTAAATATCCCTTTTTTCTTGTTTTTGAGCAGGCAGAGAACATCTATAATGATGAAGATCCTGAAGGAAGTGTGGATCCTGAAGGACAAGGATCCTAGATGTCTGCACTTGTGATTTTTAGACTCCCCTTTTTCCCCTCTCAACCCTGAGATCGATTTAACACTGGTTTTGAGATACAGACTTTGTTCAGCTATCCCTCTATTATAGCTACCACCACCGATTGCTATTAGCCCAAATAGTGGGTGTTTTCTAAATATTAACTGGGGTACTTTATTCAGCAAAGCCAGACTTATTTAAATTTTCTTCAGGAATTTTCTAGTAACAAACCCAGGTCTAAAGTAGATACAGAAAGGGGAATATTACGTGTGGTTATTTTTCTTCTTAAGCTGTATCCCCAAGTTTTCAGACTCATTTAAGTAAAAGCTAGAACGAGTAAGGAATAGAGCCAAGTGAGGTAGGTGTCTGAGCCATGAAGTATAAATACAGCAAGATGTCATTTTTATTCAGGAATTAGGGGAGATTCAAGTCATGTAGATTCCTATTCTAAAATCTTCACACCTGACTTTGCAGGATGCACATTTTCCTATGTAGACCAGTCTCCTCTTGATTTCTACAGTTAACTCAAAACTACATGTTCTTCCTTCCCCATATATTTTTGCTTGTTAGTGTATTTCTTGAGCTGTTTTCATATTATTCCTTTCCTTTCTGTGAAATGGTTTTTGTTCTTTTGGTTTTGTTTTGTTTTTGTTTTTTTGTTTTTTAAACTTGGGACCACCAAGTTGTAAAGATGTATGTTTTTACCTGACAGTTGTACCACGGGTATACTGTCAAGTTGAGAAGAGTGAATTGATAGCTTGTATGTTTTTAAAATTAAATTAATCCTTGATAAGAGTTGCTTTTTTTTTTTTAGGAGTTGGTCCTTGACCACTAGTTTGATACCATCTGCATTTTGGGTGACCTGTTTCACCAGCAGGCCTGTTACTCTCCATGACTAACTGTGTAAGTGCTTATAATGGAATAAATTGCTTTTCTACATAGCCCCATGCCAATGGGTTTTATTTAGTTTATAACATCCATCAAACACTAGTCCCTGGATATCAAGAGTAGAATTAAATATAAAAGGCCAGATCTATAGAAAAGAGCTTTACTCCTTCCTAGGGAAAAGTGCAAGACAACACACAGAACTAGAGATGATACAGACTAATCTGTGATAAAATGACATCTTTTTGAAGTCTGACCCTAGAGAACAACACAGGCTTTTAAAAAATTTTTCAAAGGCAGTGTGGTTTAAGGCAGAATTTAAATTTGGGAAAGGTGCTTAAGGCTTTTCTCACAGGGTTAAATCTGCTTAGTATGTTTTTCACTGGAGCTTGTACTTAGTGGTTAGAAACAACAGGTTCTAAAATCCTTTATCACCAAATGCCATGACCTGATAACATGTCTGATTCCAGTCATTTCGTTTTGACTGAGTAGACCTAAAAACACTTAAGGTCTTTGGGAAAATCTGAAGTTCTTAATACCATGAAGTTCAAATCTGGATTGGTTCCTTTTCTCCAAGTCAATCATTTCAGAATATAGTGAAAATTATTTTGATACAATTTTAAGAGTATACAATGTATGTATAGCCCTTAAGAAAAAGTAAACTTTGTAAGAGGATTCATTTAAAATCTAATACTCATGGCACAAAAGAATTCTAATTGTAAACCCATATAAGGAAAATCAGTTGCCTTTTTGACGCCAGTTTTATCCCAAACGTTTTTGGTTTGGGTAAACATATAAGGCAAAATACATTTTTTTCAATTCTGCAAGATGTGTCCATACATTCATCCTTTACTCGGTGTGGATGTTAGGGTTGCTGGCAGATAAATGGCTTTTTCATTCCTTGGTGCATTGAAATCAGTATCAGCAGCCTACAATATAGGATCCAGCTAAGAGTTGACTGATGTTCTGCTTCTAGCCACCCTTAAAATCTTTTTACCCAGGTCAGCCAATGTTTGCAATTTCCACGGAATGAATTGCTTGCCAAGTTCTGGTACTCGTCGGTTTGGGAAGAAGTGTGTCAAAAGGGTATTTAGTGATCCTTTGTTAAGAAGGGTTTTTTTGTTGTCTCTGGATTACAGATTTGGCCATACATTTCTAAACAGCCCCTGTAAGGTTGAGGAAAAGAAGAAGAATAAGTTTTATACTTTCTACAACTTGAAATACATACAACCATTAGGAAAAAAAAAGTGAACTTCCAAAGTTAGTTAATAAAGGTTATATTGGGGAATATAATTTACATATGATCAGCGATGACTTTACCCTAGCAAATATTTAGAAGCCTCATATTTGCAAAACAGTGAATGGTTACCTATGTGATAGTGATGTTAATATTTTGCTCAGGATAACTTCACACAAGTATTACCTTTTTTTTTTTCTTCCCAGTTCTGGGATTGAATCCAGAGGGGCTTTCACCACTGAGGTACATCCCCAGCCTTATTTTGAGACAGGGCCTTATTACTTTGCTGAGACTGGCCTTGAACTTGGAATCCTCCTGCCTCAGGCTCCTGAGCCACTGGGATTATAGGCATATACCACTGCACCTAGCTACTTTCATTTCTTTAGAAATGAGCATTGTTGGGCTGGGGATATAGCTCAGTTGGTAGAGTGCTTGCCTGGTATACATGAGGCCCTGAGTGCAATCCCTAGTACCACCAAAAAAAAAAAAAAAAAAAAAGGGCATTTTCTTTTTCTCCAATCCACACAAAGGTATTTGACAGATCATTGTCCCCAATTTGGAGGTTATGATAATCCAACAATAAGCATAATAAATTATACCTAGATTAGATAAGACACAGTAAAAGAAAATCCTAGAAAGTAGGAAGAGCAATAGTTACTTGCAGGGGCTGGGGAGATGCTCAGTCGGTAGAGTGCTCGCCTTGTAAGCACAAGGCCCTAGGTTCAATCCCCAGCACCAAAAAAAAAAAAAAAAAATACTTATAAATTTGAATCCAAAATGCAAGTTTAAGTAGGCAATAAGGGAAAAAATGTGTAGGCATTGATATAGAATGTATTTTTAACTTTTTTTTTTTTTTTTTTTTTTTTTTTGATGGTGCTGGGAATCAAAACCAGGACCCTTGTGCATGCTAGGCATAGCACTGTATCACCGAGTCTTTAGTTTCTTTATAAAGAGGACATATTGTAAAACACGAGGAGTCCTGAATAATTCATTGCTCAGAAAGATGCCTTTGGTTTTGCTAAGCCCTGAAAGTTAAGTCTGTGAAATACAGCTTTATGACTGTTCCTTAATAACTTAGCCCTCTTGTTGGCCACCTTTGCCATGGTCTGAATTTGATAGCACAACTGCCTTCTCTTTTATACCAAGGAAACTGAACAGTAGGTGTGGTTGGGTAGGGAAAGGAACTGAGAATACTTAGAGCCTAGATGTTTTATCTGTTTACAGATTTTCTGGTGGTAACTAGGTCATATTAGGGGTTGGGAGAGAAAAAGACAATAATTAGTATTGTTAGAAGAGCAGAAACAATGCAAACACCACTCTATTACCCACAAAGATCACCTTGAGACTCTGTCTCGATTCCACCTGCCTGAGAACTGGGCGCATCAGCCTGTTCCAGGCTCTTGGGAAGCATAGCCCTTTAAAAAGAGAGAGCTATTTTCCATCTGTTCCTGGATAAGCACAATTTGAAAATCATTTCCCAAATTATTTTTTGTTTTCTACTGTTAGGTGAAATTTTTTCTGAGCTTTCCCCCTCCCCTCAACCACTGTTAGATGAGATTTGGGTGGCAGCAAAAACTGACTTATAAGTTGAGAGCTCTTCAGCAAGACTGATCCTTAGCTGCTCCATCTCTTTGTTCTTCTGTTGCTGGAGTTGCACCCCACTTCTTAACTGCCTCTGTCGTTCTTCCATTTCTTCCATCTGTTCCTGCATGAAATGGCCAAGAATATTTCTAATGAGTCAAACAAAAATTTGATGTTACCCACCATAGCACTTGCTTATACATTGTTTAATCTTTGTAGCAGTACTGAGACTTGTATTGTCTTGATAAACAGGTTAGCCAACTGAAGATCAAATAGGTTGTGCCTTGACACCTTTTGAAAACGGTGGCCTGACTGGTGTGGAAGCACAGGCCTATAATCCCCAGCCTCCTCAGGAGGTGAGGAAGGATTACAAATTCAAGGCCCCAGCAGTTGCTGACATTCTTAAAGTTTTTTCCTCTACTTTACTTTGGAACTTACTAAGGTTTATTTTTAACTTTGTAAAGGCTTGGAGGACATTAAGGATTTATCTGTACTAACTTCATAAATTGTTTACCAGACTTCAGGTTTTAAAGATTATTTCAATACTAAAACCAGATTCAAAACTTGTACAAGGAAAAAATGTGTGTTTTCTTTTTCTTTTTTAAAAATGTAGTGCTGAGACCAGACACGGTGGCACATACCTGTAAATCCCAGCGGTTTGGGAGGCTAAGGTAGGAGGATCACAAGTTGAGTCAGCCTCAGCAATTTAACAAGGTTCTAAGCAATTTAGTGTGAGACCTTTTGTCTCAAAATAAAAAAAGGGTAGTTCTGGGGATCAAACTCGGGGCCTTGTGCAGGCTAGGTAAGTGCTACATTTCCAGCCTTATTCAAAAGTTTTAAGTTGGGCCAGCTGTGGTGGCACATGCCTGTAATGTAGCTACTCGGGAAGATCCCAAATTTAAGGTCAGCCTGAGAACTCAGCAAGACCCTATCTTAAAGTTTTTTTGTTTTTGTGTTTTCTTGGTTGGTTTTGAATTAAGAAAAAGTGGGAGCTGGGGGATCTAGCTAAGAGTAAAGCATCCCTGAATTCAATCCTGAGTAATGGAAAAGTTCTAAGTTGGAAAATGTGATGCTATGCCTAGGAGGAGTCCCTTGAGCCCTCAAGATAAGTGTCCACTTCCCTTTCTGCCAAGACAGTCTGAGGTGAATTCCTATAAATTGTCCCTGCCTCAGATTAATGCCTGGAAAGGCAGTAAGGGAAGATGTCAACAAATAAGTCTTTGGGTCAGCTGATAGCTGGCTTAGAACCTTAAAGCCCTGGGTGGAGAGAGGGTATTGACATGGAAAGGTGTATTGTAAAGGGGACAGACTTTGAAGAATACTAAATAGGAATCCAGTTGGAGTACATGCTATTATTAGAAGGATCTAAATAAATGTTCTGAGTCAGCCTTGACAGTACACCTATGGTACATTAATCTTATGATTTTGCTGAATCTCAGCTTTTGTCAGCACTGTCAAAAGGCTATTGCCTGGGCACCACACAGAAAGATGCTGCCTTATCAACCAAAAGCATCATCTGAAGGGATCTGTTTTTACACTGTTGCCCTGATTTCCCGTGCCTCATTACCTAACAAATCAGTATTGGTGAGACACCCAAGTATGTGGTTGGGAAAGCAGTCTGCACTATCAGAAATAAGCTCAGCTCTGACAGACTGGAACAACCTCACTGAAATGAATTCATCAATGGCAGTGAGGACTGTCTCCAGTTTTAGTCCTATGTAGTATGCTGCCAGATTAAAAATTGTTCTAGCTGGGCCCGGTAGCACATACCTATAATCCAAGTGATGGGAGGCCGAGGCAGAAGGATGCAAGTTCAAGGCCAGCCACAGCAAATTAGATCATGTCCCAGAATTAAATAATGTTATATCTCAAAATCATAAAACTTTCCATTTTCTTTAGGGGCATTCAGACCCTCTAGTTTGAACCTACATTACTTTTGGGGGTGGGGTCTAAGTTGCTGGCACTGGGCTTGGCCTTGTGATCCTCCTGCTTTGGCCTCTGACATAGCTGGGATTACAGGTGTGTACTACCATTTCCTGTATTCAGTACTCATTCCATAAGAACATTTTTCTGTCAAACTGACAGGGAAGTCACTAAATATATGTGGTTGAGTATTTGAAGTATAGCTAGTCTAAGTTGAGCGCATATGGATGTAAATAAAATACATGGCAGATACCTAAGAAAACAGTAAAATATTTATGTTGAAGTGTACTTTTATGCTGGATTAATTTTTTTTGGGGTGGGGATACTGGGGATTGAACCCAAGGGCATTTAACCATTGAGTTACTGAGTTGTAGCCCCAGCCCCCCCCACTTTTAAAAATATTTTTTAGTTGTAGACGGACACAATACCTTTTTCTATGTGGTGCTCAGGACCCAACCCAGTGACCCACACATGCTGGTGCTAGGCAAGCACTCTACCACTGAGCTACATCCCCAGCCCTTTAAGTCTTGATGAGTTGCTTAGGACCTCACTAAGTTGCTCAGGCTGGCTTTGAATTCATGGTTCTCCTGCTTACTTCAGCCTCTGGAGCCACTGGGATTACAGGTACATGCCACTTCACCCACCTCTTTTTTTTTGCTTTTTTTTTTTTTTTTCTTTTTAAGTTTGAGCCGGCATTTTCACACTTAAGTTGCCGAGACTTGTCTCGAACTTGCTGTCCTGCCTGGATCTCCTAAGTTGCTGGGATTACAGGTGTATGCCAAGTGACACCTATAGTTTACATGTCAGTTAAGTTGGTAACGCTCTACCTGGCAACTCAGATTTTAGTGCCTTTGCTCCTTGCTACTTTTCACCAAGACAGCCTGACTTGTTCTCTGCGTTCACCCCTACCTACACTCTAGGACCAGTATATGCCTTCTATAGTGGCCCCAACACCAAACCTGACAACAAAAGTACAACTAAGTTTCTACTTAGGTACTACTTAGGCTAAAGATAGAAAAGATACATTCTCTACCTCAGGAGAGGGGCATGGCTTGAACAATGGTAATATAGTAATAGGTGCTTTGGAAACACCATCTGTTGCACAATAAGAATTACTAGGGAAAACTTCACAGGAAGAATAAGACATGGGCTTAAAGAATGAGTATGAATTAGGTAACAAATAGGCCGGGGCAGGAGGATTGCAAGTTTGATGTCAGCCTCACAAGTTGGCAAGACCCTGTCTCAAAATTGGAAAAAAAAAAAAATGAAAGCCAGGGTATATAGCCCAGTGATATAGTACCTGTGTTTAATCCCATGTACCAGCAAAAAAAAAAAAAAAAAAAAAAGCAATGAAGAGGTCAGTGTGCCAGCATGGAATTGTGGGAAATGTGTCACTGGAACTGCAGGTAATTTGGGGATAGCTAAAGCACAAGGTGACTGAGAGGGCAAAAGAAAAGGTGGCTTTTAGCATCTGCCCCCTTATATTGCCTGTTTTTTTGTTTTTTGTTTTTTTTTTTTTTTTTTTTTTTTTTGGTAACCCATATGTAACCCAATTGGACTGTAGGTTCCTGGTTCTTACCACATCTAGTGCCCTATACATATCTGTTGGTGTGAAATATGCCAATAGTAAACATTCCATATTAAAGCAGTGACAGTATATAAATTAAAAACTTAGGACTAGAGTTTTGGCTCAGTGGTAGAACACTTGCCTGGCATGTGTGAGACTGTGGGTTCAATCCTCAGCACCATATATAAATAAATAAAAGATCCACTGGCAATTAAAAAATTTTTTAAAAATACGGAACTTTGACATCATTCTCAGTGAACTTCCCATCCCACTTGCAAGCCATCACCAAATCCTACCAATTTTACCTCAGAAATCTCCATGTTCTCTCCCTCATAAGATCTAAGTAGTCTTTCCAGGCTCTCATCCTATCATCCAAACCACTACCTCAAAAGTGCACACAAGAGCTTTACAAATATTAACTTATTAGCTCATTCCTTGCAACCCTGTGGTTTGATAGATGAATCCCATTTGATGTGTAAGGGTGCTGAACCACAAAGGTGAAGCGTCATTTCCCAGTTAGTATGTGATTGAGCCAGGAGTTGCTATTAGCTTAGGATTCATACTCCTGCAACTCCATTTTTGTGCCTTCATGGATGGCAAGCTCGCTCCCAGGAGGGGGCCGAACAAGTGCCCTTGATGTTTTTCAGTTAGAGGAACTCCACTTTTACCTATTGTGTATACCAGAATTCCAAATAAAATTGGTGCTGATGGAGTAGCTCAAATGATAAGTGCTTGCCTGGTAAAATTCTGTTTTAAAAAAGGTCTGCCTTCAGAGACCTTTTTACAGTCAGGTCCCCAATCTACCTCTCCAGCTTCATGCCTGCTTCTTTCTTTCTTTGTGATTCAGCCACACTGAGCTCACTTCCCAAAATAAAGTGTCTTTTTGCATCTCTCTGCTTTTGTATGAACTGTTCCCTCAATTGAGAATACCTTTCCCTACCAGCTCAGTGAATTCTTCAATGAGGCTCAGCTCCAGCCCCCTGTAGTAGTTGGGTGTGGACTTGGGCCAGATTGTTCAGGTTACACCCTTGCTGCATCACTCCCAAGCTAAATAACCCTGGACAATTGGACTTAATGTCCCCTTCGTTTTCTAATTTTTCAAATACTTCATACCTCCCTCATAGAGGTGTAAGGACTAAATGATTGGCTATTAATAATCTAAAATTTCTCCTTGTTTCTCCACACAGGAGTAAGCTATACCTGTTGTCAATGATTCAGTACTTCATTCCTACAACAGTTACACTGTTGATCACACTGAAGTGTATTATTTCAAGAAGAATTCCACTTTTTTTTTTTTTTTCCTCCTGGTACTAGGGATGGAACTGAGAGGCACTTTTACCACTGAGCTACATTCCCAGTTCTTTTTTTATCTTGAGATGGTCTCATTGCCCAGGCTGGCCTTGAATTTGCCATCCTGCTTCAGCCTCCCAAGTTGTTGGAATTACAGGAAAGTGCTACCAAGACTTTCACATTTTAACAGGAAACATCTTAAAATCAACAATACTTAGGTTTTATGAAATTAATTCATTTTATCTGGTATCCCTCATCTACTGCAAATTCTTGGAGGGCAGGAACTCCCCCCTCACCTACTACTAATCTTATCACTATTGCCAGCATTATAGCTCACTGATTTAGGAGACATTTCGAAACCCTTGAGTGGATGATGAAGGCAATGATAAAGGCAAACTGATTCTCGGAGCACAATCTAAAAATTAAGGAGGTACCCTTGAAGAATAATCATAAAAAAAAAAGAAAACTTAGACAAATACACTTTAGGAAGCCATTTCAGAAAGAATTAGGGCCTTTCAAACCCTGATTTTTTTTTTTTCATTTTATTTATGTATATGTGGTGCTGAGAATCGAACCCAGTGCCTCACACATGCTAGGCAGGTGCTTTACCATTGAGCCACAACCCCAGCCCCCTCAAACTCTTGATTTCTATTTAACATGGTACAAGTGATAGAAGAAACATCAAGGTTGTGTTTCATTTAACTATCCTTGGAAAGCTGAACAGATCACGAGATAAAACAAACCCCATAAAGTGTTGGAAATCACTGGGGAAAATAACTTTTTAACTGGTACTGTGTCAAAAAACTAATGCAGAGAATTCCCATTTTATGGCACCACCATCCTTAAGTTATCCTTGCCTGAAATTTCAGCCCCCTCTGACTTCTCATCAAATCACTATGTTTATTATTCTACAGTGTAGAATTTATTTATTTATTTATGTACTGAGGATTGAATCCAAGGGCACTCTACACAGCTACATCCTCAACCCTTTTTAAGATAGGGTCTCAGTGCCCAGTTTGGCTTCAAACTTGTGATCTTCCTGCCTCAGCCTCCAGAGTTGCTTGGATTATAAGTATGTGCCACAATGCCCAGCTTCAAAAATTGGTTTTGTGTTTTGTTTTTTTTTTTGTTTATTTGTTTGTTTTTTGGTTTTGGTTTTGGTTTTTTGGTTTTTTTTGGATTGAACCCAGGGACACTTACCCACTGAGCCACATCACCAGTCTTTTTTATATTTTATCTATCTTTAAATTTTTAAAATACTTTTATTTTACTTATTTTTACATGGGCTGAGGATTGAACCCAGTGCCTCACAAGTGCCAGGCAAGCACTCTACCACTGAGCTACACCTTGAGCCCCTTATATTTTATTTTGAAACAATGTCTCACTAAGTTGCTAAGGGCCTAGCTAAGCAACTTGACGATCCTCCTGCTTCAGCCACCAAAGTCACTAGGATTATGGGCATGTGCCATGGCACCTGGTTACAATTGTTCTTGAAATCTACCCCCACCTCCGGTTTATTCCCACCACCATTGAGTATAATCTCTCACCTACAATAGCTTAATTAGCCTCCTTTGCCTTAGGTCTGGCCCATTTTACACAGTGCCACCAATACTTTCTAAAAGTAGAGAACTATCCATGTTACTCCTGATTAAAAATCTTTAATTAAAAAATACTTTTAATTATGTAACTGGCTACTGAATAAAATTCAAACGATTAGTTTTGGTTTCAAAAGTCCTATGTACCAGCAACTTGGGAGGCTGAGACAGGAGAATGGCAAGTTTGAGGTGTGTCTCAAAATTTAAAAAAAGGGGTGTGGATGTATGTACTTGGTGGTAAAGCACCTGTGGGTTTCAATCCCCAGTACCATAAAATTTTTTTAAATAAACTTGAAGGTGCTCTACCTTCAACATACCTTCACAGTTCAACTTTGGCAGTTTTTCACCTTTTACCTACAGCCAAAATACTAATTATATTTTAGATATGTAGGGTTAGATAAATGTTAAAACTGCCAGGCTCAGTGTTTTATTCCTGTAATCCCAGTCACTCACAAGGATGAGGTAGGAAGATCACAAGTTTGAGGCCAACCTGGGCAACTTAGCAAGAGTGTGTCAGAAAAGAACTGGGGATATGGCTTAGTGGTAAAGTGCCCTTAAGTTCAATCCCCAGTTTATCCCCCACCTCCAGAAAGTGTGTATGTATATATATTTACCTATATACAAACTACTTTCACCTATTTCTTTTAATATAGTAAAACTAAATTTTTAAAATACATGTGATTTGCATTATATTTCCAATGGGCAACACAAGTCTAAATTCTTCTTACACTTCAATTCCTAGCTCAAATTCCAACCTTTTTCCATGATGGTTCTCTGATTTAAACCCATGGCTAAAATAATCTATCCCATAGCCCTCTTACTTGTAAGCACATCTCTTATATCACATTACTTATTACCCTGAGTTAAAATTATTAACATAATGTCTACTTGAGTTTAGTTGTTAAGGACAGTACTTTCGCTGAATAATTGCTCTTTCACTAGGATTGTGAACCAATAAAAAAAAAAAAGTGGGTGTTGGGTGAGGGTATTATGAATAATTTGAAAATATTCGGCTGGGTGCAGTGGTGCACACCTATAATCCCACAACTGGAGACTGAGGCAGAAGGATTGCAAGTTTGAGGTGAGCTTCAGCAACTTAGTGAAACCCCATCTCAAACAAAAATAAATAGGACTGGGGATGTAGCTCAATGGTAAATCACTCCTGGGTTCAATCTCCAGTGCCCAACCCCCCCAAAAAGAAAGGAATACACCCAATGCTTGACCAAACCCCACTGTTTTCATAACATAAACCTTGACAAAATAATTAAGTGAATGCAGCCATTTTCAACAGGGGATGTGTTCCCTCAAAGGTACATGTTCCCTCAATATCTCCAGGTGGTGTTTGGCAGTCTGAGGGTTGAACCCAGGACTTCACACGTAGGCAGGTGTTCTGCCACTGAAATGTATCATAGCCCTTTTCACTTATTTTGAGATGGGCTGGCCTGGAACATGTGTTTCTCTTTCCTCTGCCTCCAAAATCACTGGAACTGTAGGCATAATGCCACCATACCTGGCATGATTTTAAGTTTTCCCAAAGCAGTCCATATTTCAGCAGACAAAAATACTGCTCTGACTAGAAAATTTAGATTACTGGTATAATGAAATTTGATGTAATGTTATTTTATGTAAACAATATATGTCATTAAATATGAAAAAATACTGCACTGAAGACCCTGTACAGCCAGCTGCATAAGCACATGCCATAGGGCAGGGGAATCACAAGTTCAAGGCCATCTGCAGCAATTTAGCAAGACCTTATCTCAAAGTTAACAGAAAGGACTGGGGGCTATTTCTTCCTCTGTAGCTGGCCCACCTTCCTCATTCTTGAGACAGCTCATATTCTCCTAGAATGTGCCCTCTGTTTTCCTAAATAAACCTAAGTTTGTGTGTGTTGGTGCATGCCTATATTCTAGCAACTCAGGAGGAGGAGGCAGGATAACGAATTTGAGGGCCAGCCTCAGCAATTTAATGAGGCCTTAAGCAACTTAGCGAGACCATATCTCAAAATAAAAAGGGCTAGAGATACAGCTAAGTGGTAAAGAACCCCTATCCCCTGAGTTCAATCCCCAGTACCAAAAAACCTTTTTTTTATAAAAAAAAAAAAAAAAAAAAAACCTCTTTATGTCTATGGTGGGGGGGAGAAAAAAAGAAAAATAAAGAAATAGGAGGGTCTGGAGGGTCTGGGGTTGTAGCTCAGTGATAAGAGTGCTTGCCTGGCGTGGGTAAGGCACTGGGTTCAATTCTCAACACTACATATAAATAAAATAAAGGTCCATTGACAATTTTTTAAAAAAATTTTTAAAAAGAACTGGGGGAGCTGGAGATACAGCTCAGTTGGTAGAGTGCTTGCCTTGGAAGCACAAGGCCCTGGGTTTGATCCCTAGCCCCACAAAAAAAAAAAAAAAGAACTGGATTGAATGTACCTCAGGAGTAAAGCATCCCTGCTTGGGTTCAATACCCTGTACCAAAAGAAGAGTGAAAAAAGCCCCACACAGCTGGACACAGTTGCACATCCCTACAATCCCAGCTACTTGGGAAGATGAGGCAGGTGAATGCCAAATTAGAGGCCAGCTTGCCTGGGCAATTTAGGAAACCTCGCCCCCCCAAAAAATAAATTAAAGCCCCACAATAAAGTCTCATAGTGCCTCAGCAACACCTTACTCAACACTTACCTCATGTGCCCTGAGCCCTGAGTAGTAGAGAATACAGAGGCAAGTTAAACACAGCCCCTACCTTCTGAAAGCCCGAAGTCTATGGGAGAGGCAGACGTAATTGTTTATTCACTTAGTACTTATACTCCACTGTTCTAAAAAGGGATTAGAACTGGCTCATGGCTTAATCAGAAATAACTTGAATACAGGGAGATGGTGACATGCACAAAAAAGGAAAACGAGGAATAGAGATTTATAGGTTTCATCCCAGTCTAAAGACAGACAACTTTAAGGTGGAGATTGGATGGGTGGGACTTGAGGGTGGAGGAAAGGGATAAATTCATTCTCTCTGGACTCCTTCCCCCAGCTCTCCACTACCCAATAGTGATTCACTCACTATTCAGTTAGAATTAGAAAAAAGGTAACTAGGAAGGAACACTTAAATACTTGGGGTTGGGGTAGTTCAAAACACAAGCCTCACTTTCCTCATCTAAAAGATGAGAATACTGTAGTATTAATGTAAACACCAAACGAGAGATAGTTTGGCATCAAAGTGCTGTGTGAACTAAAAATGCAAGTAATTTCAGCTCCTAAACAGACCTGAGGTGAATGAAGAACAAGTCAGATGTGAGTGGAACGACCCCAGAGGATGCATTGTTCTTCCAACCACCAGATAGATCCTCCAAGCCTAAAGACATTAGATTCTGACCACCCTCTACTTCCCCAGTTAGAAGACCTTCACTTCCTTCCACAGCCAGTGGGGCCTACCCTGTACTGCTGCACTTCTTCATCTCGTTTTTGCCTCACAAGTGTGGATTCTGGTCCTCAGGTTCCTGTTTTGCAGCTGGAGCTGCCGGGCCTCTGCTTGCAGGGGTCTCAAAGCCTCCTTCATCTCCTGGATCTCAGCCTGGGTTTCTGCAGAGCTTTGTCCCTGCTTCTTTCCTCTCCAGGAGCCGAGCAGCTGATGATTTCATATTCCTCCTCCAGCCCTGACGGTTCTCTGCCATGAGATTTTCAAACTGTGCAGACGCCGCCGGCTCTCCTGGAGAAGTGCCCATCCCTCTGGCTTGGGGTGCTTCTAGTTGTTGCCATTAACTGCTCCTTCTGCTTCTGATAGTATCCCGGAGTTGTGCCAGTTCCGCTGAGAGCTGGGGCTGCCCGAGTAGTCACCACTTCCCGAAATCGGCAAACTGAGCCACATCCTGCTGGCGGCACTCTAGCTGGTACTGGTAGCCACACATTCCTTGGTCACCTTGACACTTCTGTTTGACCACCTGATCTCCTCCCTTAGCCCATCCCTCTCCAGCGCTGCCTGGCATGTAGCGTGTAGGCAGCCAGGATGTCTTGATGGACTTGCTGTACCTCCTGTAGAGCTGGTTCCGAAGCAACACAAGCTCATGGATGAGTTGATCCCGGTCCTCTTCCAGCTGGGCCACTGCTTGCACACACTGCTGGAAACGGCCCTCTAACAGTTCCAGGTCTGCCATGCTCAGGTTCTCCTCTGTACTGGGGCTTGGGCCCTGCTCTGAGGCTCTCCTCAGGGCAAGAATTCTCCTCTTTTGCCACCATCTCTCCATCACAAACAATCTGCCTTGGCTCGGGCTCTTTGCTGGCTCTATAGGCTGCTCCCCAAACTGTACCTCATCTGGCTTCACAGTCTCCTCCTCATACTCTGGACTTGCAAGCTCTTCAACATAGAGTGCCTCCTCTGGCTGCCTGGTCTCCTCAATATACAGTGGTTTCCTCTGGCTTCTCCGTCTCTTCCTCATAGAGTGGTGTCTCTTCAAAGGTCTCCTGTGTCACCAAGGTAAAGAATGTCTTCTAGGTTCACGGTTCCCTCCAAAGATAGTGTAACTCTGGGTTCAAGGTCTCAGGCTCATTCCAGGATTCAGGGTTCTTTTCTTGAAGAGGAGAATTGGCCTCTGCTCTTGTTTCCCTACAAAAGAAATGATTTAAAAGTGAAAGGGTTGCCACAATGGTAGGATGATTCATGACAGAACCATCAGTCACAGGTCAAGTTTTTAAAAATGTTTTTATTAGTGCATTATAATTATACGTAATAGGGGTCGGGGATTTAGCTCAGTGGCAGAGCCTTGCCTTGCATGCGCAAAGCCCTGAGTTCGGTCCTCGGCCCTCAAAAAAAAAAAAAAAAAAAAAAAAAAAAGTCTAAAAAAAAAAACAAAAGGAAAAAAAATCCAAAAAAACACAAAGTAACAGTAATTATACATAATAGTGGGATTCATTTTGACTTAATCATACAAGCATGAAATAAAATTTGCTCCCTTTCAGTCCCCAGTGCTTCCTCTTTCCCTCCCCCCTCCTCCCTCTATTCCCCTTTCTCTACTCTATTGGTCTTCCTTCTATTATTTGTTTTTTTAGTTGGTGCTTTGTAGATATACGTAAAGGTGGAATTCACTGTGGTACATTCATATATGTACAGGAGAGACAGGAAATAATGAAGATCAGAGCCAAAATTAATGAAATTGAGAATAAAAAAAAAGAGGATCAATTCAACTAAGAGTTGGTTCTTTGAAAAGATAAAAGTCAACTTGTCTGCTCCCTCTCTCTATTGATCTCCCCCTCCACACACAGTCCTTTGTTTCGAATCCCCTTGAAAGCAACCCCACAAAGTCACTGTCTCATCTCTGTTTACATAACTTCAAGGACAGGAAACTCACATCTGAGCCTCTACTATGATGATTCTAAGATTGATAAATCCTTTGCCAAACTAACCTAGAGAGAGAACACCCAAACCAAAAAATTAGAGAAATATCACCACAGACACTTCTGTAATCCAGAAGAGCATTAGAGATTATTTTGAAAATTTATACTCCAATAAATTGGAACATCTAGAAGACATTGACAAATTTCTAGACACAATATGAGCTGCCCAAATTGAATCAGGAAGATAAAGAAAACCTAAACAGATCAATATCAAATGATATTGAAGCAGCAATTAAGTCTTCCAACAAAGAAAAGCCCAGGACCAGATAGATTCTCAGCTGAGATCTATCAGACTTTTAAAGAACTAATACCAGTCTTCCTCAGAGACTCATGAAATGAAAAACAAGGGAATAATCCTAAATAAAATCTATGAAGCCAGTATAACCCAAGTATCAAAACCAGACAAAGTCGCATCAAGGAAAGAAAACTAAAGACCATATTCCTGATGAACATAGAAGCCAAAAATCTAGATTGCAGCAAGTTCTCAGATCTAGGCTCCCTTTCCTCTATTGATCTACCCCCTCCACACACAGTCCGTTGTTTTGATCCCCTGAAAGCAACCCCACAAAGTCACTGTCTCATCTCTGTTTACTTCGAGGACAGGAAACTCACACCTGAGCCTCTACTATGTACTCCATAGAGTAAAATTCTAATGTTGAAGTAGAAACTTTTTTCTTGCAATACTTGCCTGCTGGACTTGACTCTCTTTAAAATCAGAAAATTCTGCTTTTCTGTATATGTTCTTGAACACTTAAAGACTACGAGCTCAGGGTATAACTCAGTGGTCAAGCAATGTACTTAGCATGTGCAAAGCCCCATGGGTTCAATCCCTAACACACACACACACAACACACCACACACACACACACACAAAAGATAACTTACGTTTCAATTACTCCATACATGCCAGCGTTTCCAGTGCCCTCCTCATTTGAATCAATTCCTTCTGACCAGCTCCATACTGTCACTGTCCCCTTGGGGATGAGTATTAAAAGCAGTAGGTGTGGCCAGAGATGGTGGCACACACCTGTAATCCCAGAGGTTTGGGAGTTCCCAGCCAACCTCAGCAACTTAGTGGGGCCCTAAGCAACTAAGCAAGACCCTGTCTCTAATAAAACATTTTAAAAGGGCTGGGAATGAGGCTCAGTGGTTGAGTGCCCCTGGGTTCAATCCCCCCCCCCCCCCGCCAAAAAAAAAAAAAAAAAACCACGAGTCCCTGGCACTAGAATCCTTTGAGGCAGCCAAGATTTTCTTAGCATATAGGGCAGGCAGCTCCATCACATTCTCCACCTTCCTCCCACCTCTGGTAATGGGGATTGAGCCCAGGATTGTTTTACCACAGAGCTACATCCCCAGCCCTTTTTACTTAAGACAGGATCTTGCTAAGTTGCTGATCCTGACTTTGAATTTGCAGTCCTCCTGCCTCAGCTGCTCTACTTGGCTGGAGTTACAGGCATGTGCCACCACGCCCAGCTGTACCAACCTTCTAATGGGCTTCTTTCCTTCTCCTCACCCCCATATTTTCTACAGGGCCACAGTTAGCTTGCTACACCCTAATGTTGCTCCACTTCACAATTTCATGTGGCTTCAACTTACCTTTTTAGCCTCAGCTCACATTACTCCTGCAACCCACCCCATGCCTGACAACCCAGAACATGTGTTTAACTTTTCACACTTCCCACTCTGATCCTACAAATGACTGAGGGATCCAATGGCTGAGAAACTGGCATTCTTCCAAACACCACCTTGCCTAGAGAACAGCCCTGAATATGCAGAAAGGTCAAGCTCCTGTCACCAGTAAGACACACCTGCTCAGTCAGCATAGGCCCACCTCTGCTACTCTACAGAGACCCCACTTTCCCAGCCAGTGACCCTCCATCATACTACTGCTGAGCCTTCCACCTTGGAATGATTTAACCACATTCAAGGTACTATTCTAAGCACTTTACATGAATACTTGGTTGTAGAACATTCCTCTATTATCCCTATTGTATAGATAGATGAGGAAGACTGAGCCAAAGAGAGTGAAGAACTCACTGGAGTTTCCACACCTCATACCAGTGGCAGACAGGCCTAGAGAATGCCACAAGTACTTACCACTCTTTGCCTCTGTGAGGTCTGGAAGAAGTAACGATGGTATGGCATATATAAATAGAGCTTGGCACATAGTGGCCAAAAACATGTTCCTTAGAGCGGGGAGTAGCTCAGAGATAGAGTGCTTGCCTAGCATGCATTGAGGCCCTGGTTGAATTCCCAAAAAAGAAAAAAAAAAAAAAAAAAAAAAGGAAAAGAAAGAAGGCAAGGTTTTCATTAACAAATTTCTAGTCATCTTTCAAGACTAAACTCATATGTCCCAAACAAGACCCCCCCTAGGTACTCAAAACACTCCGAATGCGGCTCATCTTGCACTCAGTTCTTTGCATTACAGAAGTGCATGGCTCTGTCTCACTGACAGTCAATTTCCTAAGAACAGTTATATCTCCTTCCCAGGGTGGGGTCCTTAAAAGGAAGGCAGAGGAAATGACTGACCTTCAGGAGGGAAACTTCCCCAAGGTCAACTGGCAAAGCTGAAGATAGAACCCAGGCTTCCTGACTCCCAGACATGCTGTCACCCCACCCACGGTAACCAATGTTTGTCCTCACACAGTTGCCTCTCTCTACCCAGCTGAGAAAGAACACATTATGGGAGACTAAGGGGAGAGGGATGTGAGTTTGTTCGGGGGCCCCTGACCTCAGACTTCCTTGAGCCCAGGCAACCTGCTTCTGCCACTCTGTCCCTGTTCCCAGAGGACTCCAGCAGTTCCCTAACACTGTCCATCAGGGATTTGACTGGAAGTGTGTGTGTGACACTATGCAGGCAAGATTGCGCCTGTCTGACTCTGGGTGAACCTACATGCGTACACAGCAGTACAGGTGATTTTATATGTAAGAGTGTGATCCACATGAGGGATGGGACAGTGGAAAGATGTCAAGAGGTATGTATGTGCACCTCCACCTTCTTGGTATACTGAGAAGTCCCAGGGCTACAGTCTGATGGGGCAAAAATACTCCACACTCACTCCCTTAGCCACAGGTCCCTTCCCCCTAACCAGCGGTAAGCTGACAGTCTGGAGAGAGTAGCAGCTGTCCCTCCTGGTCCCTGCCCAGCTAGAACCCTCCTGCTGCTCGAGGGCAAGTAGACCCTCCCCACCCCCATCCCAAGATAGAAGAGAACAAGCTGCCGGAACAGACTCTTTAACTTCAAGTTGGCAAATGCCCAACCTTGCACCAAGTGGCTTCCCGGAGCGAATTCACAACTGGTTACCCCAGTTGACATTTGGAGTGAGGAATGACAGAAAACGAGTATTGTCTTTGGACAGATGGACCAAGTTGATTTTGAGCAGATTATAGCCTGAAAGGGTTAATTCTCACACGCCCTTGGGAGGGGGAGGGGGAGTATAAAAAACCACTGATCAAGGAAGCTGCCAGGACCCCGGGCCAGGGCTCCCCATGTCCCTTCGATGGGTGGCTCCGCCCCGCGCCCCACCCTGGCTGGACCACTAGCCCCAGCCTGGTGAAGGGGCCGCGGCTGGGGGAAGGGAATACGTCCAACACCCCCTCCCCAAAGGGGAGGCGACGCAAGCCCTGGACTGTCCTACCTCGCGGCCTGGGCGGCGCCGTCCCCGCCGCGCCGGAGCTCCGGACTGGCCATGGCTGCGCGACCCCGGGCTCGGCGGGCGCGTTATTAATAGCCGGCCCCGCCGGCCGCTGCTCCGGCGCCCGCGCCCGCCGCACTGCCAGCTGCAGCGGACACCGGATCCCGGCCGGCCCCGGGCCGGGCGCGCCCACTTGGCCCGAGCGCCCGCCCGCGGGAGGAGGGAGCGGGCCGCGGCCCTGGGGGCGGGGAGAGGCCGCCCCTCCCCGGGGCTGCCGGGTGGGGTGGGGGTGAGGGGCGGCTAGCGGCCTTTCCAGAACCAGCCAGTCCCGAGATCTTCCCGAACCTTCCTTCTCTCTATCTCCCCTTCTTGGGGTCCAGGTTATAGGGGGAGACAAGGGGAGGATTCTGCAGCCCCAAGAGACAAGGTTTGGGGGAGGGTGCGCGGAGGGACCCAGCACCCTGCCCCAGGTTTGTGTCTGGGCGTGTCGGCGCCCCGGGTGTCCCGCAGCTGTCGTGAAGGGTTGGGGCAGGGCGCCGGCTGCCGGAGGAGGGTTAACGGCCACACCCCTTGCGTCTGAGGACACCCTGGGGCTTGGGGGCCAGTGGCTGGGGTTAGGGAAGGACGGTGGGAGGACTGTGGAGGGGTTTAAGGCTGAGATTGAGCCCATGTTTAACACCGCTTTCCGTCCTGGGGTCTCCGGCGTTCTCTGTCACCCCCATCCAGTTGGCTTCTGTCAACCTCAAGGCATAACCCCTCCCCCAAGTCCTTGGCCCCCTAGCAATAGGGTCAAACTTCAACACTGAACTCTTTTCCCCCAGGGTAAAAGCTGCTGCGGCCCTTCCAGACCTGGGCCTCAGGCATTCTCCATTCCTTTTTTCCACTCAGTCCCTGGGTCTGGCGAGGTTTTGACTCAATCGCCAGAAGAACAAGTTCCAGGGTCTGGAACTTCTGCTCAATCAGAAAGCCCTTGAGCATGGGGTGGGGTGGCGAAATCATGCGATTTTGTTGAGTGTGGGGTTGGGCGTTGTGATCAAGGTACCCACAGTGGTGGGTCTTGAATTTGGGTGTGGAGTGGAAGATTGTGGGGATGGGTGCCCATATGTGGGCATGTGGAGGAATGTGTGTTGATTGTCAGGAGGGTGTGTTCTTTGTGGGAGTGGGGGTGTGGAGCTGGCTGCAGTGACCGGGTGTGCATACTGTCTTGTATGAGATTGCCATTCGATACCTGACCGTGGCTGACTGATTGCAGCGGCCCGAGGGGGATGGTATCCAGAAGCAGATGCATGGAGTGTCCTCTGTGACTGGGGTATGTACGTGTTCATTATCCACTATCTGTATATTTATAGTTCTCTGTCTAGGGTGAGGGGGTGGAAGATTAACACCCAGGCAGTCCAATATACCCTTGTAAGGTATGCGCGAGAAAAAACTCGGGTTTTGGAGGCGGCTGACGGTTTTTCTGACTTACCCTGAAATATTCCAGGTGAGGAGGTTGGCAACACTTTAGTGGCTGGTTGTTTGACAGCTGCTGCCAGTCAGAGGGGCTCAAGGAAGCAAGCTCAAGGGCCTGCCAGCGGGTACTGTTTGCTGCGGGTGCTAGGCAACAGGTGGCAAGGGCAGCATTCAGAAGGGCTGCTGTCCCTTCCCCTTCAGCCCCTTGCCCAGGAGCTGGCCCTGGGCTGTCCCCCCAAGACTGAATTCCTTATCCTCCCCCAGCTTCCCCTAAGTCCTTCTTTAGACTGAAAACACTGAATCCCCCTGCCCTGGGATCCCAGAAACTCTGCCTCTGAGCCTTTGTCCTTGCGGGTCCCTCTGCCTAGAACCCTTTCCAGATCTTCACATCCCAGCTTCTACCCTGCTCACGTGTCTTCTCTTCGGAGGGCATGCAGCCTATAATGTCCACCCATCGACTGACTGTTTATCCCATTACCCTGTTTATTTTCTGTGTAGCCCTTCTCACAACCTGCAATGATATGGTTTTATATTTAATTCCTTCTTGCTCTGCTTCCCCCACAAGAATAAAACCCCAGGAGGACAAGGACTTAGTGTATCTTGTTATTGCTATGGTCCCAGGGACAAGCACAGGGTCCAGCATGTAGTAGGAAAATCCGTTGTATGATAGGCAGAAAGAAGGATGCTCCTACCTAGGCCAATTCAGGCAACATGGACGCCTGTTGTGTGCTGGGCCTGAGCACCCACTAATCAAGGATCCCCACCCTACTCCAGAAGACAGACGTACAAGTGTGCCCAGATTGTGTCCACCCAGGTAGAGTGAGGTGTATAAGATGGTAGGACAGTTCATTTGGCACACATTAACTCTTGGCCTGTCAAGCCTGTGTCAGCAAGTGGCCTTATTTAGCCCAAGCCTGCAAGAAGCTCACTGTGTAGAGGAGACTAGAATCATCTCCTGGGGAAACAAGCCTGTGCAGAGGGTAATGCCAGATACTAGGCTGAAGGATGTGCTGACAGGCACTGAGAACCAGGGAGGCCAGGGGTGGGAGAGATTAGCTCCAGGACTGGTAACTGCCCTTGGACAGAGTAACTGGGTCTGGAAGGAAGGGAAAGGGTATTTCAGAGTCAGGCACAGATTGTGCCTTGAAGAACAAGCACAAACACTGTCACCCCTTCCCCCCCACAAAGTCAAATCCGGGAAGAGGACAGCCAAGGCTGGCTATTCCCTGCCTCCCCTCCATTCTCCATGCTTCTCTGCTACCCTGTGGTGTCCTGGGGCTGACGCCAATTGCCAGTTTCATGGCCCCATTGTCTTCTGGCTTCAGGTGGGGCTTGGCTAATAGGAGACACTGGCAGGATACCAGAGGGAAGGGATATTCATTATGCCCCCCTCCCTCTGTGATGTTGGCAATTATTATACTTCTTTACCAAAAGCCACAGCTCCTATAAAGTGACCTGTACCTGAGGGTGTAGCTCTCACCAGGTTCACTAACAAGCCTCCCCTTCCTTGTTCCTTCAGACCCAAGGTGGTAGTGATTCCAGCCCATTGTTCTTCATTCCAGGGTGCTTCACCATACCTTCATGCTTCTCTCTGAACAGGTACTTCATGGGTCCTCCTCTTTGGTGTGTCCATTTCCTTAGAGAAACCCCAACAGTAAGTAAGAACTGAACCCAGGCCAAGTTTGGTGGTGACCACCTGTAATCCCAGCTATTTGGTAGTCTGAAGCAGGAGGATTGCAAGTTCAAGGCCAGTTTCAGCAATTTAACAAGACCCTGTCTCAAACGATAATAAAAAAATTAAATAAAAAGGACTGAGTATGTAGCTCAGTGGTAGAAGGAGGAGAAGAAAAAGCAAGAGGAAAAAAAAAGTTACAGCTGCGTGCAGTGGCTCATACCTGTAATCCCAGCCACTCAGAAGACTGAAACAGGGGCTGGGGCCTGGGGCTTAGTGGTAGAGCACCTTGCCTAGCACGTGTGAGCACTGGGTTCGATTATCAGCATCACATATAACACATGCATCAAATAAATGTCCATCAGTAACAAAAATAATATTAAAAAAAAAAAAAGACTGAAACAGAAGGATTGCAGATTCGAAGCCAGCCTGAGCAACTCAGCCAGACCCTGTCTCTAAATAAAATATTAAAAAGGGCTGGGTGGGCTGGGGTTGTAGCTCAGTGGTAGAGCACTTGTCTAGCATGTGCGAGGCACTAGATTTGATTCTCAGCACTGCATTAAATAAATATAAAATAAAGGTTCATCAACATCTAAAAACATATTTTTCAAAAAGGGTTGGGGATGTGGTTCAGATGGTTAAGCAACCCTGAGTTCAGTCCCCGGTTGTACCCCACAAAAGAAAAAAGTTGTGAACACATCCTCTGGGTCACCGCCCTGGGCAGGGTCCCAACACGAGGGGTCCAGTTTATCCCTCCTTAGTCTTAGGCTGGGATAAAGGGCCTGAGTCAGTAGACTGAGGGTGAAAGGAACGGGGGCATGACTGATAGTGAGGTGACCTGGGAAAGTGGGGAGCACCAGAGGGCAGCAGGGGAGGTGGAGCCAGCACAGCAGTCTTTATCATACCCACAAACCTGTCCTTTATGACCCCGGGAAGTCAAGCTCCCTGAACCTCAGTTCCCTGTCAGTGGAATGGACAATCAGCACCTCTTCACGGGATTGTTGTGAAAAGTGGTCAAATAGGAGACTCAACTCAGGAACTAATGGGCAGAATCATGGCCATTCTACTCCATTGCTTTGTGCTAAGAGTCCTTGCAAACCCTCCAGAGATGGGAGGAGGGTGGTACCACGATGCCCTGCAGGGCCCTCAAACCCACTGCTTCTAGATCCAGGGACCAGTCCAACACTTTGCAGGCAACAGGTCAGAACCTGAATCTATTTGCACTTATTGTGTGACCTTGGAAAGGTCCACCCACAGACACTACTTGCTTTCTTTTTCTTTCCTTTTGTCTCCCCAGCCCTGATGGCTGGCTTGCTTGCTTCCTTCCTCTCTTTGCCTATTTCTTTTTTTAATTTTTAATGTTTATTTTTAATTTGGGGCTGGGGTCGTGGCTCAGTGGTAGAGCACTCACTTGCCTAGCATGTGCGAAGCACTGGGTTTGATTTTCAGCACCATATTAAAAAAAATAAAGATATTGTGTCCATCTGCACCTAAAAATATTAAAATTTTTAAAAATTTGTCTTTTTAGATATTCATGACCCGAAGTGTTTTTTGACATATTATACATCCATGGAGTTTGTTTGTTTATTTCCCTCAATCCAGTACTAGGGATTGAGCCCAGGAAGAAATTCTACTTCTAAGCTATATCCATAATCCTTTTTTTTAAATCTTTTTTATTTTTACAGAGTGCATTTTGATTCATTGTACAACTTTCATTTCTATGGTTGTACACAATGTAGATTCATACCACTCATGTAATCATACAGGTACATAGGGTAATACTGTCTGTCTCAGTCTACTATCTCTCTGTCTCTCACCCCCTCCCACCCCATTTTCCTCTACACCATCCAAAGTCCCTTCATTTTTCTCTTCCCCCGCTACCCCCCATCGTTTTATATATATATATATATTTTTTTTTTGGGGTGCTGGGGATCAAACCCAGGGCCTTGTGCTTACAAGGCAAGCACTCTACCGACTGAGCTATCTCCCCAGCCCCATCATTATATATTGTCATGCAATTATCATAGAAAACATTCGGCCTTCAGTTTTTTCACTTAGCATGATATTCTCCAACTTCATCCATTTACCAGAAAATGCCATAATTTTATTCTTCTTTATAGATGAGTAATATTCCATTGTGTATATATACCATAGTTTCTTTATCCATTTGTCCACTGAAGGGCATCTAAATTGGTTCCACAATCTAGCTCTTGTGAATTGAGCTGCTATGAACATTGATGTGGCTGCATCACTGTACTATGCTGATTTTAAGTCCTTTGGGTATAAACCAAGGAGCAGGATAGCTGGGTGAAATGGTGGGTCCATTCCAAGTTTTCTGAGGAATCTCCAGACTGCTTTCCAGAGGTGCTGCACCAATTTACAACTCCACCAGCAATGTACGAGTGTGCCTTTTTCCCCACATCCACACCAACACTTATTATTGCTTGTGTTCTTGATAATACCCATTCTAATTGGAGTTAGATGAAATCTTAGGGTGGTTTTAATTTGCATTTCTCTAATTACTATGGATGATGAGCACTTTTTCATATATTTGTTGATCACCTGTATATCTTCTTCTGTGAAGTGTCTGCCCATTTCCTTAGCCCATTTATTGATTGGGTTCTTTGTATTTTGAGTGTAAAGTTTTTTAGGTTCTTTATAAACTTTGGAGATGAGATGAGTGCTCTGTCTGAAGTGTGTGGAAGAGATTAGGGTTCTGCCTCGGCCTCCGGAGTAGCTGGAATCACAGGTGAATGCCACTACACCCAGCTGAACCTAGGAGTTTGATATCAAAAAAACCAAACTCCCCTTTTTCCTTCTTGATCTCTAAGAAGTTGCAAACAAGGACTAACTGGAACATGACTCTTCATTCAGTCATTCAACATTACTCAGCCATTGCATTAAATCCCAGGGATACAAATTTAGTGAATCAGTCAAACAAGAACAATATTTTTATTTCTTCATACTTGTATCCCTAACTCCCAGCTTTTCAATAAACTGGCTGGAGCTAGGGGTGTAGCTCAGTGGTAAAGTGCCTGCCTAGCATTCAGGAGGCCCTGGGTTTTTTCCCCAGCATCGCAAAATTAATTACCTAACCAGTGGCTAAATGTGTGAATGATATTAACTCTTTTCTTGCATGCTTATTATATACCAGGTGGTAACATAGGCATTTTATCTGCATTGTTGCAGTGAATCCTCAAAACAGCCCTATACCATAGTGCCTGTAATAAAGATCATTTATGATGAGAAATTTCGGGCTTAAAGAGGGTAAGCAAACTTAATGACCAAAAACATACAGGCAGGATATGGTGGCACCTAAGATTCAACATATTGTCTCCAACAGTGAGAGAGACATCATTGTCATTACCATCTTCGTTGTCCATGACCTCCAGAGGCTTATAGTCAGTCTCGTGAGGGATCCAGGGGCCCTTCCCTCCTCAAACTTACTCCCCAGGGCCCCAGCATGGCCATTGTTCTGTATCTCTGGACAAATGACTTAACCTCCCTGAACTCCAGGTTCTGTTTTTGGAAAATGAAGTTAAGTGAACTTTAAATGAGAAAATGTGGAGCCCCACACAGTGGCACATCCCTGTAATTCCAGCTGCTCAGGAGGCTAAGGCAGGAGGATTGCAAATTTCAGGAGACCCTATCTCAAAATACAAACTAAAAATGGCTGGGGGTGTAGCTTAGTGGTAAAGTACTTGCTTAGCATGGATATTCTTTATTTCCCCGTTTCTGTCCACCCTCTTGAATTGTCTAGGGCCATCGACCTGCACCTGTGCTGACCACCTGGGGAGAGGATGCCGAAGCTTGGGCTCACCTGCAGTGCCAATCTCAGCCTTCAAGGGGCGCCGTCACGCCGACCCTGCACCCCACAGGGGTTGTCGTTCCAGACAAGGCCGCGCGGGGCCGCCTGGGCCCTGCGTTTTCAGGACCGACAGTGCGCAGATAGCGGGAAGGGCAGAGCCCAGAGCTGAGTCAAGGATGTTCTTCAGCAACACGGTGATAATTAATAATGAACGACAATAATAGTAACAGCACCAGATCTACCGGTTTAAAAGGCGCATTCCCCGAACTGTGGGGCTCAAGGAAAGGAGCCAAGACATCAACTCAGACCTGGCTTGGAATCCAGAACCCTAACTTTCAGCTCTGCACGCATAGATTTCTCTGAGCCTGTTTTCCTTAGCTTTAAAATGGGAAATGCAGTCTCCGGGCGCGGCAGTACACACCTGTGATGCCAGCTACTCCGGAGGTAGAGGCGAGGAGGCTGAGGCCACCCTTGGTAACTTAGCTAGACTGTATTTCAGAATAAAATAAAAAGGGCTAGGGATGTGGCTCAGAAGGAGAACACTTTCCTAGCATGTGTGAGGCCCTGGGTTCAATTCTCAGTGTGTGTGTATATGTGGGATGATTGGGCAATACAATAATATAGTTCTTAAGATAAATAAATGATCTCCCAGAGAGTAACTGGGAAGTGCAATTTATTGTAATTCTCACTTCTACCCCGTGAGGGCGCTACAGTTAAATTCCTTTTCAGATGAGGATCACTGGGGCCATTCCCCAGGCTCCATGGGCCTCCATGATTTCTCTCACCTGGCAAAGCCCAGAGACCAGTACAGGAGCTCAGCCCCTAAGCCCTCTACTCGCAGCTTCCTCACTCTCTCTGGAGTTGCAGGGTCACTCTCAGACCCTCAGGCTTTTCTAGGCATTGTCCCTCCATTCCCAAGGGCAAGCTCAGGTCTGCCAACTTCCTCTGACCCTCCCACTACACTCCTTAAATTAAGCTCTGCTCCTTCCTTGTGTCTAACCACCTCCTCCAAAACCCTGTTCAGTCCCCTTCTCCAGAAAACCTTTCCTGGGTGTTCTCTCCCCAGGTCCATGGTCTTTGCCCATGCTGTTCCCCCTACCTGACAGCCTTGTCCTAGCCTGTTACTCAGGACACAGCTTACTATCACTTCTAGGAACTCCCTCTCCTTTGTTTTTGGTACCAAGGATTGAACGCAGGTGCTCTTAACCACTGAGCCACATCCCCAGCCCTTTTTATTTTATTTTAAAAAATTTTGAGACAGGTTCTCACTAAGTCACTGAGGACTCACTAAATCACTGAGGCTGGCCCTGAACTTGCCATCCTCCTGCCTCAGCCTCCTGAGCGGCTGGAATTATAGGCATGCACCACCATGCCTTTCTTCTCCTATTTTTACAGCCCCTCTGATTCCTCTAAACTACTGGCAGCATCAGGGATTTCTTGTTTATGATAAGTCTTCCCCAACTACACACTTGTGGCCCCTGAGAACAGGTATTTCATCTACTGATGCTATACCCAGGGTCTATTCCAGTTACTGGAACAGAGAGATGATTCAACAAATCACATCCAATAGATAAGTGTTTGTTATCTCTTGTGTGGTTTGAGTGAATCGCCCAAGTTCATGTGCTGGAAACACAGCACACTTGCTTGCTCAATTGCACCATGTGATTCCCTCCACTGTAAGATCAAGCAGCAAGAAGACCCTCAGCAGGCTGGGGATATAGCTCAGTGGGTAGAGTGCTTGCCTCACAAGCGCAATACCCTGAGTTCAATCCCCAGCACTGCAAAAAATAAATAAATAAAAGGAAGACCCTCCCTAGCTGCGGGTGCCATGCTCTTCAACCCTCCAGAAGCTCCTCCCTCTTCTTTTTTCTTTCCATACTTGAGATTGAACCCAGGGTCACTCTACCACTGAGCCACATCCCCAGTCCTTTTTATTTTAATTTTGAGACAGGTTTTTTTTTTTTTTTTTCTTCGGTACTGGGGATAGAACTCAGGGTCTTGTGCTTGTGAGGCAATCACTCTACCAGCTGAGCTATCTCCCCAGCCCTTGAGACAGGTTCTTGCTAAATTATCCAGGCTTGCCTCAAACTGATCCTCCTGCCTCAGCTTCCCGAATGGCTGGGATTACAGGTGTGTGCCACCACACCCAGCCAGAACCACTTTTTAAAATAAATTACCCAGTCTGTGGTATTCAGTTATAGCAAGAGAAATGGACTAAGACACCACCCATCCATGTCCACTCATTAAGCCTTCCCGATGGCCTCAGCTAAGAGATACAAGTATAAACAGAGGCATCCAGAGTCAACACAGTCACACGCACAGGCACACTGACAGTCAAATGGTCACACACAGAAGGCACATGCATAAAGCTGAACTCATCTGTGTTCACTGCTGGCATGTATCTTGGTACCTTTGTGTCCTGTTATGCATTTTCTTCTTCTTTGTAACCCAGCGTCCCTGAGAATAAGAGTTGTGTCTCTTTTTCCAGCCTGGTGGTTCCTAGGAGAGGGTGAATTGCTCCCATCAGACTGGAAATCCCAAGGGAGGTGTTATCTCCCCCCAACTAGTTTGGGGGCCTGCATGTAGGAGCGTCTCCCTTGTAGTCCGAGAGTTCTTGGATGGGACTATCTCCCACCTTTGGCATGGAATTCCGGAATAAGCCAGGTACTCAGGTTGCAGGTGTAGCCAAGTGATAGAGGGCTTGCCTAGCCTTCACAAATCCCTGGCTTCAATCCCCAGCGCCACAAAGAAATAAAAATGAAAAGAGCCAGGTACTCTGGGAATAGAGCACAGTTAGATCTCCCCTGTCATACTGGTGGCTCTCACAGGCGACCCCTGTCGCCTGCCCATCACCCACCACCCAGACCATCTACCCACCATGACACTGGGCTGGGCGGGGCTGTCACAGCTTTGGAAACAGCAGCAAACACTGCAAGAGGCTTGTCCTGTGGGATTCCCCTAAGATCAGGATCTGAGGGGTGAGCTGGCCTATCTCAGCAAGTTCCAGCAACTGTTAGAGCTCCTCACCAAACCCACCTGGAGCCCTTGGGCCTGGCCTGTTGCTCTGTACCACTGTTGTCATTTAATTCACCAATCCTGCAAAGAGGGGTGTTCACCTCATTTATAGAGAAGAAATGGAAGCCTGTAAGAGGGGCTTGCCCTAAGCCACGTGGCTAGGAAGTAGCAGAGCTGGGCTGTCCACTGTGCAGCCACCTCCCACCAGGCTTTGAGAAACACTTGGGACACAGGGAGAGTGAGGTGTGGAGGGGGACGCCCAGGTCTCTGGCCTGGAGCCCAGATGGTGCTGGCTCCTGAAACAAGGACTAGCAGAGGGTGGGAGTGCCTGCCAGGGCAACTGGGAACAGAGGAGCAGCAGGTTCCACAGGCAGCCAGCCAGGACACGCAGGAGGTGGGCCTCAGTTCCGGAACTCTCCTTCCAGGCACGAGCCTCCTCTCCCCATTTGGCTCTGGCATTGAAATCCCGCGTACAAGTCCCAGTCACCATCTGATCCCTCTCTATGTCTCACTTGCCCACCTGAGAATGAAGGGCACCCGGGAGTCCTGCTCCTTTAAGCCTATCCCAGTGCAGGGTGTGGCCCCGGCTCCAGGTGAGCTGTGTTGCCACATCAGCAAGGTGAGATCCGCCCCGTCCCCTCCCCCAGCTCTGGAGGGAGGGCCCAGGGAGCCCAGAGGCTGGTGGGAAGTGGGTGGGGAGAAAGAGGCAGTCTGGTTAGCCAAAGCTCCCAGCTGAGCCACTGGCTGCTGTGGTGGGTGAGGGAGCTATATGTGCATACCTGACCTAGCTGGCCCCTGTGTGTCTGTCAGTGTATCTATGAAGGTTCTGAAATGTACAGGAGTGACAGGAGTGTAAATAAAATAGCATGCTTTGTGTGTGTGTGTGTGTGGTGCTGGGCATTGAACCCAGGGTCTTGTGCATGAGAAGCAAGCACTCTACCAACTGAGCTGTATCCCCAGCCCAAGAGTACACATCTTAACTGTGCAAGTGTGACAAGTACGGAAGTTTCTGTGCAAGAATGTATGAATTAGCCAGGCATGGTGGTGCATGACTGTCATCCCAGGGGCTCGGAAGGCAGGAGGATATGAGTTCAAAGCCAGCCTCAATAACTTAGCCAGGCCCTAAGCAACTCTAAATAAAATATAAAAAAGGGCTGGGGATGTGACTCAGTGGTTAAGCACCCTTGGGTTCAATCCCCAGTACCAGGAAAAAAAAGAATGTATAAATGCCTATGTGCTTCTCTGTGTGCCCCTGTGTAGGAGCAGACTTCCCTGGATGTGCAGGAGTATGAACGTCTGTGCAAGTGGACTTGACAGTACAAGTGTGTTTGTGTGGGTGTGTGTGTGGGGGGGAGGTTTCTTGCTGGTGCTGTATGTGGGAGTGTGGTGAACATGCCTGTCAGAGTGTGCCTTCATGTGTACAGACATGAGTTAAAAGTAACGTTGGTTGTGGCTGTACCAGGTGTGGTGGCACGCACCTGTGATTCCCCTGGGGGTGGGGGTGGGGCCGAGGCATGAGGATCACAAGTTCAAAGTCAGCCTCAGCAACTTGATGAGGTTCTAAGCAATTTAGTGAGACCCTGTCTCAAAAAATAAAATGGGTTGGGGATTTGGTCAGTGGTAAAGGGCCTCTGGATTCAATCCAGTACCAAAAAAAAAGCAGTGGGAGGCGGGGGAGCAGGGATGTAACTCAGAGCTCAGTGGTAAAACATCTATAGTACCAAAAAAGAGAGAGAGAGAGAGAAAGAGAGAGAGAGACAGAAGCCCAGTCCGGTGCCCGCCTCCCTACTTGGTGATTCACCGCTTCCTGGGCACCTCCAGAGTTTCCTGCTTTTAAAAGTAGTCCCTTAAACTAACTGGGGATGTGGCTCAGTGATAAGGTTCTTGTCTGGCATGCATGTGTCACAAGGTTTGGTTCCTAGCACAAAAACAAAAAAAAGCAGTTTCTTTCTTGCCCAGCTTGCTTTCTCTCCACCCAAGGGGAGGTTCAGGCCTCTCCCCAGGCAACCACTCAAAAGAGCAGAATGAATCCTGCTTTGCACATCCCTGCCTCTCGGGCCTCCTCCACCAGCCAAAGCCAGCCTCAGGAGCCAGAGGAAACTACATATGGTAAAGCCCTGGACTTGAAGTTCAAACACAAGATCCAAGGCCTGCTTTTCCTGTGTATCTGCCTCTCAGAGCTTCAGTTTCCTTATCAGAAATAAGGGAGAAATGTCTGCCCTAGAAGCTTTGGGAGAATAAAAGAGGGTAATCGGTGAGAAAACAGGTTTTAGCCTTCCCCAGGGACCTGCCGTTCATACCTCCTACTGGCCCCTTGTCTCACTGTCCCTGCTTCCATACCTATCCCAGAAGGGAGCCAGGAACCGGGAGTTCTGACAGACAGAGGTTGGTAGAATGGTGGAATCTTAGACCCTTGTGACCAGCCAGTGGGAAGGTGCTCAAGTCTGGGTCCACCTATTCATGTTTTCCTCTAACCCCAGCCCTTTAGTTGGGGGGTGGGGCATGGCAGGGAGCTGGACTCTGGTTAGAACAGGAAGTCCTGCAGGGACTGCTGTTGAGGCTCACATGAGACTGTGTCACCTCAGCTCTGGGTGACGCAGCCCAGGAGCTCTACCATACCTCATGCTCTCCTCCCTTCTTTCTGGTCCTGGAAGCCAGTAAGCCCTGAACTGACCCTCTACCTTCTACTACTGCTCTTAGCTGAATGAGCCTTGGAGCCAAAGAGGCCTGGATTAAAATGCTAGCTCAGCTACTTCTTAAATGTGTGACCCTAGGTGAGCTGCTTCACGTCTCTAGGGCTGGCGGGCAGAGGTGTAGCTTGGTTCTAGAGCACTTGTCTACCTTGCCTAGGGCAATTGGGTTACTGTGTTCAGAATATGATGACCTGAGAAACCCTCAGAAAAGATGTGGACAGGACAGGCACCAAAGACATAAACCACTCCTCAAATTCAGACCCTAATTTCTGCTGGTTCCATGAGGATGAGGACAGTACCTTTGTCCCAGTGCCCAACACAGGCCTGGCAGGATGGAGTTTCAGAGGTTTTATTGGTTTTTGTTTTGCGGTATGGGAGATCAAATTCAGAGACTCACACATGCTAGGCAAGTGCTCTACCACTGAGCCAACAGCCCCAGAGGCTGTTGATGGACGAGTCAATGAAGTCAGCCAGGAGCCCTGGGGCTCTGCAAGGCCATGGGCTTGCAGTGGGTCCTCCGATTCCTGCCTTCTTGGCTGGGGTGCTTCAGGATCACCATCAGTCTGTATCCTGTACCTCCACAATTCCGTGCCAAAGCTTGGGTCCCTCACATGGATCTGTTTCTCTGTGTCACAGAGATACCAGGTGCACTTGAAGCTCTCTGGTGCCACCCCAGACTCGGGTGTAAACACACAGCCTCCCTGCCAGCAGGTCTGCTGGTACATCCCTGACCCTGGTGGGTCTCACAGCCTCTCTCCCTTGCTCCCTTACTGCCTGGGTGTCCTGTTTCCAGCTCCACGGGTGGCTTTGCCTGACCCTGGCCTGGCCTGAAGGGTGGGGTGGGGGTGGAGGGTGTGCACAGAACAGCTCTTGTTCAGGGACCAGGGTGGGGCCAGGCTCTGGGCTCTAGTTCCTGGGTCCAGTCTTGGCAGTCTTGGAGGGAGGGGACTCTGCCTGCAACATCATCTCAGCTGCAGGTCTCCAGCAGTGCAGCCAGAATGGCCATGGAATCTGCCAGACAGCCTTCAGCTGGGCTCTCCTCCCAGGTTCTTATTGATCCCTTGGTCTCTCTCCTCCATCTCAGGGCCTGTGCCCAGGGCCATGGTGAAGGCAAGGATGTGGCTGTGTGGTATGGCAGAGACTCTGTGAACTGCTCGGCCCCAGGGCTGACTTGACTCAGTTTGACTTTGAGGACAGTGGCTGGCCACCTTGGCATCAGGCACTCCTCTGAACACTGCATGGAATCTATAGATTGTGTCTGTTGGGGAGGGACCTGACAGGCCACACCAAGAAGTCCTGAGCATCAAACTGCGAGGCCTTAAGGACTAGGGACCAGAACTGGGAGTGAGCCCTAAAGGTCAGGGAGGTCTGGCCCAGGGGCCTGGGACTGCAAGGAAGTCTTTCCTAGGTTTCTTTCATTCTTTGTGTGTGTGTGCTGAATAGAACTCAGGGCTTCATGCAGCTAGGCAAGGACTCTACTTTTGAGCTACAACCCCATCCTCCCAGGTTTTTGTTCCTCTTATCTCTGGTATCCTATAGGCTGGAGGCAGATTCCAGGAAAGCATATGGAATCCTAGGTACAAAGGGGGCCCTCTCTAGGACCTCAAGGATATGCCACTATATCCTCAGGTTAAATCCCTTGGCAAGCCTCCAGGACTGGGAGTAGTGGGTCCACGCCTCAGATCCTTGGGACAGGGCAAGAGCCAACAACTATGGCATACACCAGTAATCCTAGTAACACAGGAGGCTAACAAAGCAGGAAGATTACAAACTAGAGGTCAGCCTGAGAAACTTAACAAGAGCCTGTCTCAAAAGAAAAAGGACTGGGTATGTAGCTCAGTGGTAGAGCACTGGGTTCAATCCCCAGCACCAGAAAGGGAAAAAAAAGAAAAAAGAAAAAGACAAGACAATATATATAAATACAAGACTTGACCCTTGTGACTTCTCCTTCAGTAGACTCCTTTCTAGCACCTTCTTCATCATGAAATGCCCATCTCTTTTACCAATGATTAAGCCCACCCCAACCCCAGGGTCCCCAGCTCTCTAAGTCTTCACTCCTCACTGAGCCCATCCTTCAATGGTACTGCCCTGTCTCACCTACAGGAAGGGCTGTCTGGACATTGGCCCCATCTACTCCGGCTGGGCAGGGTTCTTGTTGCCCAAAGAACAGCTCATGTGCATTCGTTTGCATAGGATTATTTAATATTCAAATATCCAAGCCTGGCTGGTGAGGAATGGCTCCAATGCATGCTATTTGCATACATCCCTTCTATCTCTTTTTTATTTATTTATTTTTTGGTTTGGGACACTGGGGATTGAACCCGGGGCACTTTACCACTGCACTGCATCCCAGTTCTTTTAAAAAATGTTTTATTTAAAAAATTTTAGTCACGCAGGGTCTCACTAAATTGCTGAGGCTTACCGTGAATCTGCAATTCTCCTGCCTCAGCCTCCCGAGTCACTGGGATTATATATGCTTGTGCCATGTGCCTTGTGCTAAGATCTCCCTGGTTTGTTTTGTTTTGTTTTTGTTACCAGGAATTGAACCCAGGGGCGTTTAACCACTGAGCAGCATCTCTCCAGCGCCCCACCCCCTTTTTTTTATTTTTTAAATTTTGAAACAAGATCTTGCTAAATTGGTCAGGGTCTCACTAAATTGCAGAGGTTGGCTTTGAATTTGCAATTCTCCTACCTCAGTCTCTCAAATTGCTGGGATTATAGGCGTGTGCCACTGTGCCAAGCAAGGTCATTCTCTTTTGAGTCCCACTTGCTGAGAGTCTTGGTTGAGCTCTGCAGAGAAGGTACAACAGTGTAGGATGTGAGGTAGAGACACATCCTTTTTGATCTAGTTCGGGTTCTAGATCCCAGAAGTATGCTGAGGACAGGACTGGGGTGGGAGAAGAGGTAAGAATCTCCTTCCCAGGGCTGGGGATATAGCTTAGTTTGTAGAGTGGTTGCCTCACATGCACAAGGCCCTGGGTTCAATCCTAAGTGGTACTTGGGATTTCTTAGACTGTGTATGGAGGCTACTTAGCATATACATACTACCACTACTTTCGACATTCATGGCAGACACGACTGATTGATTGATCATGGCACTTTCCCTATGAGCCCAGAGGTACTTCATTCGAGGCAGTAGGTGGCATGTGAGATTATGTCTAAATATTTTTTTTTCTCAGTGCTGGATATGGAACCCAGGGCCTCATGCAGTCTAGGCAAGTGCTCACCACTGAGTTACACTTCCAGCCCTGGCATGTAAGATTAAGTCTATGTGTCTTCCCTGATTAGTTCTACTCTTTCCTTTCCAGACAGAAAAATGGAGGCCCAGAGAAGATCTGCCTCCTGGAAACACATGGGTCATTCCCCTGATGAGAAAAGGTAATTCTACTTTGGGTTAAAATATAATTGGAAAACTACACTTCCAGGATTGGGGATGTAGCTCAGCGGTAGAGCACTTACCTAGTGTGTGTTCAAGGTTTGGGGTACCATCCCCAGTATCTCTCTCTCACACACGTGCAGGTATTTCTTTTCTTTTCTTTTCTTTTTTTTTTAATTTTTAAATTTTTTTGTAGTTGTAAATGGACAGCATGCCTTTATTTTATTTGTTTATTTTTATGTGGTGCTGAGGATTGAACCCAGTGCCTCACATGCTAGGCAAGCACTCTGTCACTGAGCTACAGCCCCAGCCCACACAAAGTTATTTCTAAGTCAAATTACTGGTGACTTTCTTTACAACTTCTCTGCATTTACCAAAATTTCTTTTGTGCATGAGTTAATTTTGTGATTAGAAATCCCTCAAAAATAATATTGGCTTAAAAAACTGCTTTAGGCATTATCTAAATCAATCCTGACAACCACTCTGAGAAGGAAATATTATTGTTAATGCCATTTTATTTTATTTTATGTTTGTTCATTTAATTTTTTGGCAGAGAATGTGGGTGGCAACCATCATTCCCAATTCAAATTCCCTGAAACTAAGACTCAGGGAAGTCTCAGATATATATTCCAATGTCACACAGTTAAGTGGCACAGTTGTGACACTAGCCCACATTATATATAATTAAATCAGTCAAAAGTTAACATCAAAACCAGTTGTGGTGGCACATGCCTGTAATCCCAGCTACTCAGGAGGCAAAGGCAGGAGGATCATAAGTTTGAAGCCAACCTCAGCAAATCAGCAAAGACCCTCATCAACTTAGAAAGACCCTATCTCAAAATAAAAAATAGAAAGAGCTGAGACTGTAGCTCAGTGGTAAAGAAGTGGCCCCAAATTTAATCCCCAATGCCAAAAGAAAAAGAAAAAACAAAGTTAACATCAATTGGGACTGGCACCAACCTGTAGTCCCAACTATTTGGGAGGTTGAGGCAGGAGGGTTACAAGTTCAAGGTCAGCCTTGGCAACTTAGACCCTGTCTCAAAAAAAAAAAAAAAAAAAAAAAAAAAAAGACTGGGGATATAACTCAGAGGTAGAGCATTTGTCCAGCAAACAGGAAGCCCTGAGTTTGCTACCAGTACTGACAAAATAAAAGGTAACATAGGGATGTGGTCTGGGCCTACAAAAAAAAAAAAAAAAAATGAGGATTTGTATGATTTTCTGTACGATATATGTGGATGCCAAATTCTGGGAAGAGGGAAGTGACTGCCCATTGTCATACTAGATGTGTGAAAAACAGCCCATGCCTTAGAGAAGGCTGCTGAGTAGTCTGGAGAGGAAGCAGAGGTCCTGGCATGATCTGTGCCCCTCCCCAAGACCTGGACACTGCTCTCTGCTCAGGACAATGGGAACACTGTGCCCCAGCAGGGTGCAGGATGGCAGGTTACCTCCTTGCGTGAAGGTCACCTTCATGCTGAGGGGTGGGGAGAGGCTAGGGAATGAGATCTCAGAGCAGGGCCAGCAAGGGAGGGCAGGGCTGTGTGTGCTTGGGGGTGGGGTGGAAGGACAGCCCTCCCTCCACGATGACTTTGGGAAGGTTTGGGAAGGGGCTCTTTAGGAGGAGCATAGACCCGGTGTCTCTTGCCACCCAGGTTTGCAGTCAAGTCCTGTTGTTGGGCCTGAGGCCCTCAGGCTTTCATCCTGTCTGAATACAGCCCTCTCCTGTGTGCCCAGGACAGGGATGGGACCCCAGGGGGCCAGCTCTCCAGCTCTGGGTGAACTTGGGTAAGCCAGGTAGTCTCCCTGAGTTATCTGACCTGTGAACTGGAGTCAATCAACCCTACTTCCAGGCTGTTCCAGGGAAAAGGACCCCTGCAGTGGGTGAAGCAGCCCAGCAAGGGCTGGCGGCTAACATGACAGAAGCTTCTTTTCCAGCCTGCCCCACACAGTTGGCAATGGCCAGGACTGGCCAGGAGAGCTTGTGGGGGAGGTTCCCTCTTCCTTCCTGCCCCTTCCAGCTGGGTATCAAGATCTGAGACCAGATGTGCTGCTGGGTGACTCAGCTCTTTCCTGCCTGGAGACTCCTCCCTGTCTGCCTCATCAGGCTGGGCCAGGGAGGGTGAGACAGCAGATTGAGGTGAGGGGGTATTGGTCCTGACAACCTCAGGGGAGCAATGGGATGCGGGCAGTGGAGGGAGAGGGAAAAAGGGAGAGGGGAGGAGGAAGAATGAGGATAGTGTGGCTTGGCCAGCAAGGTGGGCATGGTGGGACGGATGCTGTCCAGAGAAGTTGAGGGTGCAGGTGTCCTTGTCTACGTGTGTCCTTATCCACTTACTCAACCTAAAATGCCCAGATGCTCATATCCCATCCCCAATATTTCCAGACAAGCCCAATCCATCGGCCCAGCCTCCTGGACCTGCAGACTCAGGGTGCTCCCTTCCTTCCCTTTACTCTCCTCTCCTTTCCAGCCAACCACCTCCGCTTCCTCACCTCCCTCTCTGCAGGCCCTGTTACCACTCCATGTGCCTGCGCATGGAGACAGCTCTCTGGAAACTTGCCTCCTAATTGCCAAATCCCTCACCCAGCTCAGCTTGATCTCTCAGTGACAGTAAACACCTCTGACCTGCCCCTTCTAGGAGTTCTGTTCTTCGCCTTGGATGAATGTCACCTGGCTGTTTTCCCTTCTATCTCTTGGACAGTTCCAAGACAGCTTCTCCCCACTCTCTCTCTTTTTTTTTTTTTTTTTTTTTTTGGTGGGTGGGGAGGACTGGGGGGATTGAATCCAGTGGCACTGTACCACTGAGCTACACCCCTAATTCTTTTTATTTTGTTATTTTGAGACAGGGTCTTGTTAAATTGCCCAGGCTAGTCTCAATTTTTCAATCTTCCTGTCTCAGCCTTCTGAGTCTTTGGGATGACAGGTGTGTGTCACCATGACCAGTTCCACTCTCCTCCTTAGAGGGATGTGTTCTGTAATTCAGTTCTTTCTATACTACCATATGGAAGAGAGATTTTGTACATGGATGTTGGTATTTTATAGATCTGGATTCAAATCCTGACTACCTTTTACTAGCCGTGTAATCTTGGGTAAGTTAGTTTACTTCTCTGAGCCTCAGTTTCTTCCTCCATCAAATGGGTTGATATTACCTACCTTATGGGGAACAGACAGGACAATGTAAGCTGGACACGGTGGTGCACACCTGTAATCCAAGTAACTCAGGAGATTGAGGCAGGAGGATCGCAAATTTGCCTCAGTAATTTAGTGGGACCCTGTCTCAAAATAAAATATAAAAGGAGCTGAGGATGCAGCTCAGTGGTAGAGTGCCCCTGGGCTCAATCCCCCGTACCAAAGTAAACAAATTAATAGTCAGGCACAGTGGCACACAAGTGTAATCTCAGTAACCCTGGAGGCTGAGGCAGGAGGATCGCAAGTTCAAAACCAGCCTCAGCAACTCAGAAAGACCCTATCTCAAAATAAAAAAATTTAAAAAGGCTGGAAATGTAGCTTAGTGATAAAGTGCCTCTGGGTTCAATCGCCAATACCAATAAAATAAAATAAAATAAAATATAAAATAATAAATATTTAAAATAAAATAATTGCTCTGGTAGAGATCTGTATGGAGGACATTATGCACTTAGAAAGAAAGCACAAATCTGATGGGGTCAATCCTGGGAGTCTTCCTAGAGGTGGTAGCAGCTGGGTTGGCTTCTGTGGGCTGCACAGGCGTTTGAAAGGTGGATGAGTCAGGGAGAGCCATGGAGTCAGCCATAGGTGAAGGTGTGGCAGGGCGAGGTAGGAGAGAGGGCAGAGACTGGGGCTCACTTTTGTTTTGTTTGTTTTTGTGACTCTCTCACTAAGTTGCCCAGGCTGGTCTCAAACATGTGGGTTCAAGTGATTCTCCTGGCTCAGCCTCCCGAGTAGCTGGGACTACAGGCATGTGCCACCATGACCAGCTCTAACTTTTCACTTTAGTATTTTAGAGAACTCCCTAGGGGCAGTATGGGGGATGCTGGATAGGGCAGAAGGAAATAGAGGCAGCAGAGTCCAGGGCGGGGGATGGGGGACAGAGGGAGAGAGAGTGAGTGTGTGTGTGTGTATTTCTGAGGGTCAAACCCAGGGCCTCATGCATGCTAGGCAAGCACTCTATGGCTGAACTACATCCCCAGTCCCCCAAGGTAATGTTAGGGTCCAAAAGTTTACTCCTGCTGTACCACGCCTGGGCTGTGCAACCTTGGGAAAGTCACTTAACCTCACTGAGCTTCCATCTCTCATCTGTCAGTGGAGATAATAATAGGCACCCACGGGGATGCTGGGGAGGGCCGAATGAGCTAATGGAAGGGAAAGTGCTAGATAAACGCAAACTGTTGTTATTGTAGAAAATCCACCAGGGTAGGCTGTGTTCCAGCCACAGCCCCACCTCAAAAATGGCCTGACGGAGCCTCCTCCTAGCTGGGCCCACATCCTCTGGGGCTGGGGGTGGGGTGCAGGATGCAGGGGAAGGATGCACACACCTGACTCTGGCTCCTGGCTCCCTGGTCCTGTGACCTTGGCTCAGTGTCTGTCCCCTCTGAATCTCACTTCTTCAACTACAAAATAAAGCTAAGAACTCAAACTGCAGAGCTGTCTGGGAGAATTCTGTGGTGCCTACTAAGTGACAATTACTACAGACAGTTTCCTGTCCCTTTCTCTCCTGTCCCCTCCTCTAGGGCCTAGCACCAAGCTGAGCAGAGTGGGAAATAGTAAATATTTAATGACAGATTGGCTGAGAGATCCTAACTGAAGGGAGATGTGGAAGAGCCAGAATACACCCACTTCTCCAGCAAGGTCTACACAGCCATCTCTGGAATCCAGGGGGCTACAGCCAGATCCTCAGCGACTCTTGCCTTCAGTTTCTTCCTGGGAGAGTACCAGCTGGCAGGGACCCTCCCAGGGTACTCCAGCCACCCAGCACATCTCTGCTGTCCTTTCTCATTCTGCCACTCAGGGGAACAGTAAGTGGGTAGACAAGTCCTCCACCTCAACAATCATTCTCTGAGCTCTCCCCATTGCACCAAATCTGTGCAGGTACCATCGATGCTGAGATGGAGGCCAGTCCTTGATCTTAGGGCCTGTGCTGTGGCCAGGAGAGAGCAATGGAAAAGATGTTCACTAAATGTAATTGTGTGTGGCTTGGCCAAGGACTGACTTTTGAGGAAATCATAACTTGAAGAAGTGATTTTAAATGCTTTGGGCCTCCACTTAACCATCTGTAAAACGGAACAGTAGTTCTGACTTCCTCCGGGCTATTATGAAGATTAAGGGAAGCAATGATGTCATACACTTAGGGCAGGATCTCTGCTGAACTTGGGAGGTTCCACAGAGGACATGGGAGCTGGGTCCTAAAGGATGAGAAATGCTTTGCTAATGAAAAAATGAAGAGATGAGGACTGGGGCTGGACAGTGAAGGCCCCAAGAGACAATAGGAAGGAATTTAGGGGTAGAGAGGAGTCAGGAGACCTGGAGAAACAGCTATGATGGTCTTAGGGGCTGGAGCCTTGTGCATTTAGTCACCTCCTAGAAGCTCACCTAGGAGTTAATGATTCAAAGATCCCTGTCCCAGGAATATGTCTGTCCCTTCATGGGAACTGACAGGGACAATACCTTTGGCCAGAGGAGCCACCCACAGGACTGAGACTTGGGCCCCAGAAAGATGAAGCTGGCAAACAGGCAGTAGAACTTCCTTTCCTTTCCAGCCCAGAGGTGCCACCCATCCCCCTGCCCCTGGGCCTCCCCTTTGTGAATCTGTCTCTGCGGTTGTCTGCTTGTCTGTGGGCTGAGGCAGCAGAAAGGGCATTTTGGAGTGAGCCAGAGCTAAATCCAAATCCCAGTTCAACTACTAACTAGCCGTATGACTTTGGTCAGATTTCTTATTGAGTCAGTTTTGTGGAAAATGTTCCCATTGGTAGTATCTATACGTGCTTATGTGCAAATGCACAGAAAAAGTCTGGAAGGGTATATACCACTCACTAGGGTTGGTAGCTGCTTGGGTGGGGTGGGGAAGGTATGTGTGAAGGGGAACATTCACATTTTATCCTACTTATTTCTGCATTGCTTGAGCCTTTTATAAGCATGTGTATACATGTGTGTGTATATGTATATATGTATGTATATATACACACACTTTTTTTTTTTTTGCATGCTAGGAAAGTATTCTATCACTGATCTCCATCCCTGGCCCAAGCATGTATATTTTCCATATAATCACATTTGTGCAAAGTGGGACTGGTGCTACCAACCTCATAGACTATTGGAAGGATTTTAAAAAGATCTGACAGATAAACTTCCTTTTATGCTGCCTGCTGCAGAATTGGCCCTCACCACTTATTAGTTCCCTTCCCTTTTCTTTCCATTGCCTGGATCTGTGTTTTTACTTGTAACTGTTTGTCTCTGTGTATCTGTTTATGTAACTAGTCTGTATACATTTCCTTCTGTGGTTTATGGGCTGCTGAGCATCTGTGTATACCCTGTTTTTGTATCAATTAGTATCTGTGCATCTGGAAATGTGTACAGTTGTATATCAGTGTGTGCCTGTGTCACTGGGCCTGTTTGGGTGTGTTAGCGATGTGTGCACACATGTGTGCCTCTGAGTGTGTGTTTCGGGATGTTTCTGTCTGTTTATGGGTGTTAAGATGTCAGTCTGTTTCAGCGTACTTGAGTATTTATGGGTATCTGAATTGTGCCCATGTGTATCTGGATCTGTATGTTAGTAGCCATATATCTGGATGTGCCAGTGTGAATTAGTGTGTTTGTATAGGTTCCTGTGTAGATGGGAAGTGGGGCAGGTGTCTCTGAGAATCCACATCCAGCTGTTTCCCTCTGATCATGGGCAGGGAGCTCTGCCCCCACTTTTTGATCCCTCTTCCACCTTCCAGAAAACCCTGGGTATGGGTGTTTCCCTCCTAGCCCTGCCCTTGGGCACAGGGCCAGTCCTGCTGCCCAGGACTGGTGGAGGGGTGTCTGCAAACACCTAGGGAGGGCCTCTCCTAACAGTCCCCTACAGGAAATCTTTCCAGCTGCAAGCCAGGCTGGCCATCTCCCTGTTTCCTGAGAATTGAGCCCCTCTCCTCTATGAGCAGGGAGACTTCTGAAGCTCAGGGTCAGGAAATCCCTGCTCTGTTGGCCTAGGTCAGTGTCCATCTGGCTGAGCTTTCTGTGTCTGTCAGATGCAGCCAGAGAGCTGGGGAAACAAAGCATATCTCCATGGCAACCCGACTCAGCCTTAGAACTTGGGCAGCTCAGTGGTTTCCTGGGGCCCTCTTTGTGCCCAGTGCTGGGATGGGGGTGAGTGATTAGGATGAGTTAGTGAGGCTTCTGCATGTGTGCACCGTACCTCTGTACCCCAACACGCTCAAATACTTCCACACACACATTGTTTTTTTTTTGTTTTTTTAATTTTTTTTTTTATTTTTTGGAGGGGTACTACTAGGGATGAAACCCAGGGGAGCTTTACCACTGAGCTACCTCCACAGCCTTTTACTTTTTATTTTGAGACAGGGCCTTGCTAAGTTACTGAGGCTGACCTCAAATTCCCAATCCTCCTATCTCAGCCTCCCAATTCACTGGGATTACAGGTGAACCACTGCATGAAGCTCTGTGCTAATTTTTGAGAAGATGCTAAGTTCGGTTAGCTAAGTAACTTGTTTTTGTGCATACTTCAAAATAAAACTTCTGATACTTCTAGAAGTTGTTAAAACTTTTCCCATTTGCATCTGCTTAGCTATGGGACTCAGTAATTTCTAATTACCTACTAACTAAAACTGCTGCAGAAATAAATTGAACCCTGGCACTTAGTTAAAACCATAAGTCAGGGTTTCACATTTTTAGTCTATCAACATGTTGTCACTGATTTTTTTTTTTTTTTTTAAAAACAAAAACAAAAAACAAAAAACAGGGCTTTATTATTCCGATCACAAAGAGCAGGTCTTCACAGGACAGGGAAGCAAGTTCTGACAGTGGGAAGGAGCCCCTACTTGCCAGCGATGAGGGGGTTCCGCAGGACCACAATGACGGAGTCCCCACGCAGAAACATCTTGGAGATGTAGCGGTCCTTGTTGACTGGCTTGGATTTCTTCTTGCCCTTGCCACTCTTGGGGACCTCAGTCCACATCTCCTTCCTTCACATTCTCCAGCACCATGTTGCAGTGCCTGTCAAAGGCCTTCACACGGCCCAGGAGTTTCTTGTTGTTGCGGCAGTTGATGAGCACTTGAGTGTTGTTCTTGACTGACTACGTGAGTACAGAGAGCGGACCTGTGTTAAATTCCTCCTCCTCCCGCTTCTGTAGCTCCTCTGGGGTCATCTCACTCTTGGGCTTGTTGAGGAGGCTCAACAAGCTGCGTCCTCTAGTCGCTACCGTCTCCGCCGCGTTGCTTCTGCCTCTGAAGAGAGAGGAGACTGTCACTGATTTACATTGTGGTAAGTAAAGGTTATATATTTTGACTTACAAAATAAATTTATTCTTATAAAATACTGCTTTTATTCATTATAGTTGTCAGAATTTGGGGTGGATTTTATTTGAGGAAGGAAAATAATTTCCTCTGCTAAAAGATAAAGTGATTTGTTTTGTTTTGTTTTTTTAATGGTACTAGGTACTGAACTCAGGGGCACTTAACTACTGAGCCACATCAGGAACCTTTTTTTTTTTTTTTTAATTTTTAGCTGTAGATGGACACGATACCTTTCTTTTATTTATTATTTTTATGCAGTGCTCCTCAGCACTGAGTGCCTCACATGTGTGAGTCAAGTATTCTACCACTAAGCTACCCCCCCAAAACCGTTAGCCCTTTTTATTTTGAGATAGATCTCACTGAATTGCTTAGGGCCTTGCTAAATTGCTGAGGCTGACCTTAAATTTGTGATCCTCCTGCTGCAGCCTCCTGAGTTGCTGGGATTACAAGTGTGGGCTACCACATCCAGCAGAAAAAGTGATTTTTTTGAAACCCAGTCTCAATATGTTGCCCAAGCCCTGAAGTCATGGAGCTCAAAGGATTCTCTGTCTCAACCTTGCAACTAGCTGTAACTATAAGCATGAACCGGTTAAGGCAATTTGGAAATCACTTTGCTATATTGCCCACAGCTAAGAGAACCACAGTCTGATCCTTGATTATCTATCTGTGGCAAATCTGTTGAAGTCTGGAACACAGAACTTGTACTTAGGTGAAATTTGTTGAAAGAATAAAGAGAAACATAACCCCAAACACAACCTGTGGCAACAGGTGACTTTCTTCTTTCCTGCTCCCTCATTTCTTCTCCTCCTTCTCAAATTCTCTGAAATCTGGCGCTAACTCAGTGCTAGGAGGCCCATAAGACTGCATATCCACCCAGCCACACACCACTAACACCCTGGGCAAGTTATACCTCTCAACTCAGCAGGAGGTGGGGGAATGGGTGGAATGAGGCTTGGGGCCTGATTCTAAGAGATACTCTGAGGATCAAAGAGGACCTCAGCAGGGAGGTAGTTTGAAATGTTAACACAGCAGCCACAAATGCCAGGCACCACGGATTAGGGGACACAGGAATGTTGGCTATGGGATGGAATCTATCGGGTTCCTCCTCCCCAAGGTTTGCTGGGGGTCTTCAACTTGGCAGGACTCCCCCTCCCTCCACTACTATTCCAACCCCTCCAATTGTCTAAGAATGGAGGGAAGCCACAGGTACTCTCATCCATAGGCTCTCTGTCCCTTCCTGATCTTCCCTGTGAAGTGAGGGAGGCCCAGCCACACCTTGGTCTGGCTGCCCAGTCTGGAATGAGGAGTCTGTGCTGGAGAAGACCGGGCCCCCCAGGGGACAAAGCTGGTATCTGTGGGAGGCTGGTCTTCCAAGCAGTTTGGGGTATGTGAGGGCAACATTGGTGTGGTCCTGGGCTTTCCAAAAACAGTGGGGCAAAGTTGGAGCGTCCTTAGGCTGCTGCTCATGCCTGGTTATTGCTGGTTCCTCCCCAGGGACAGGTTGGCAACTTCCTGCTGGATCAGGTGACAATCTGGCTCTAGGTTGGACTTTGGGCCTGGTTGATAGGGACTGCTGGGAAGTCAGCTCCCTGAGCTGCCTGTATAGCCAGTGAAAAAAGGTAGCTGAGCTGAGCAATCATTAATCCCAGGGGCAGGATTCTGCTGCAGCTGAGCACAGGTTAGCCCTTCCAAGGCTGCAAGTCCCTGAAGCAGTCTGCCCACTAGGCCAGGGGACAAGAGGAAGAGCTAAGGCTGCTGTTGAGGTGGTTCATGCTGGGAATGGGGGATGAGGCTCTGGATACTGGAATTCCAAATAATGAAGGGATACAATCCCTTTCCCCTCCAAATCAACTTCATAAGCATGTGAACTGTGCAGTCACACATGGCCCTGAACTCAGAAAGGCCCTGTGCTGGTTAAGGACTTTGCTGTTGTCCTCTTGAAAATTTTTTAAAAATTTTATTTGTTTGGGGCAGGGTCTTGCTATGTTGCTCAAGCCGACCTCAAACTCACAATCCTCTTGTTTCTATCTCCTGAGTAGCTGGGACCACCATAGGCATGTATCACCAAACCTGGGGCCCTCTTGAAATTCATTTTCCTTCCTTCTCTTCCTTTCCCTCCTTCCCTCCAATCCTTCCTGGGATTGAACCAAGGGGTGCTCTGCCACTGAGCCATGTCCCCAGCCTTTTTTATTTTTATTTTGAGATAGGGTCTCACTATGTTGCCTGGAGCCTCAGTAAGCTGCTGAGGCTGGCTTTGAACTTGCGATAATCATCCTGCCTCAGCCTCCTGAGTTGCTGAGATTACAGGTGTGCACCACCTTGTCTGGCATGAAATTCTTAATACTTTTTTTTTTTTTTTTTAGTGCTGGAGATCAATTCAGGGTCTAAACATGCTAGGCAAGTGCTCTGTCACTGAACTGCATCCCCAGCCCCAAGTTTGTGGGTATTAATTATTTTTTAATGAAGGCCCTGCAAATTATGTAGCCAATCCAGGCCACTGGGCAGAGATGCTGAAAGAGTTGGTGTAGGGTAAGATTAATCAATATTCCTCTGCTGATTTCTTCCAAAAGCCAGAATGTGTTTGCTTTTTCTCTCCTCCCTACCTTAAGCATCCAGACTTCATGCAACAGATCAAGGCTCTGCAATCACTCTCTCTATAAGCCTCAGTGCCACCTGTAACACTTTTCCTTTGACACCAAGGGTCCTTCACGTTAAGGCTAAACTGAGCCAAGAACACCATTAGGGCAGGGTCCAGCGCCTATCAGGAATGGGTGCTCTGGGATTGCAGGCTTGATCTAAATGGTGTTACCAGGAAACTGGGGCCCAGATAGTCAGTGATCTGCCCCAGGCTCCCAGGTGAAGGGAGGGTCAGTAATGGCCCAGGTTCAGCACTGTGAAACCTCTGGGAATACTCAGGGGTTAACACAGGTTAGGGAAATCATGCTCTGCCCTTTAATCATTCTACAGTGTTACAGTGAGTGGTCTACAGTAAACAGGCCCCTGCCCTCATGGAGACCAGAACCAGGAGAAAGTTGTGTGGCTAGGGTCAAATTGGTGATGCAAACTCTGTGGGGTGATCACAAAGCCCTTCTGAGAATCCAGAGCAGGGGTCCTAGGGTGCCAAACCTACAGCTGGCCCTATGCTCCTCTTAGGCTGCCCACCTCTGAGTTCTTGGGCAATCACCATCCCTTCCTGGCCTTAATTTCCCTTTTGTACAAAAGGGTAAAAACTCTGCTCTGCTTCCTTCAAAGCTCATTTGTGAAATTGGTGGACAAAAAAGGGCCTGGTCAGCTAGAGTAGAACGCTAGAGGCCTGGAGGAAACGAGCACAGCATTTTCATGATTCTGAAAGGCTTTTCTTTCCTGCCAACTTCTCCAGTCACATATTCTCACCTGCCCCAAGATCCACCCTAATTAATCAGTGCTGAGCATTCAGTGGGAAATCTTGACCCACACGCTGGTGTCCTGGGGAATCAAAGCCTAGACCAAGGGCAAACTGAGGCAGTATCATCCTTATCCTAGCCACCCAAGAGTGAAATGGGAACACAGGAGGCTGAGGATTGTTGGCCCCTGGGGGAAGGTATGATAAGGAAGAGAGGGGACATCTTCCGGGTGCCAGGGGAATGCCCGCGGCGTCAGAGGACTCAGGTATTTCTGCCGCCTACCCCCGCTCTCCGCCAATATTGCCCAGGTCCTGTAAAGAATTCTCCGAATTCCCTTGCTCCAGGAAAAGAATTCCAGAATGCTCCATTCTTCCGAACCAAACTCGGGATACCAGGCTCGCCTGGGTCCAACCCCCGCATTTCGCTCCCCCTTCCCTAGCCCTTCCCCCTCATCCGCAGGTCCCCACCACCCTCTTGAGAACCCAGCACCCTGTGGGCCGCCTCCGGGACAGACCCTCAGTTCCGCCCCCTCTGGGACCCGCCACGCGACCCCGCCCTCCGGGTCCCGGTGGAGCGCTGCACTCCGGGCCCCGGGGACCACCTCCTGTCGGGACCGGACCTCGCCCTCCCCGGCCCCGCGGCGGCGGGGAGGGGCAGCCGGCAGCCGCTCCCGCCCGCGGCCGCTCCCTCCTCTGCTCTTCCCTCCCGGCCGCTCCGCGCCCCGCCCGCCGCCCGGCCCGCCCTCCCTCCGCGCTCGCTCGCTCGCTCGCTCGCCTCCGCCGCCCAAACTTTTCTCCGGGCGCGTCTCCCCGGCGGCCACCCCCGCGCATGGGCGCCGCGCCGCAGGGGGCCTGACCCCCGCCAGGTCCTCCCGCCGCGCCATGGCGGCCCGCGCGCCCCCAGCCGCACCTGCGGCCGAGGAGCCGGGGGGCCCGGGCGGCCCCCCGCGCAGGAAGAAGTCCCGCTCGGGCGCATCGGGCCTCCGCCGCGCCTTCAGCTGGCTGCGGGGCAAGCGGCGCAAGAAGAAGGCGGCGGGGGCGGAGGGCGGCGAGCCGGCAGTCCCTCGGGCCAAGAAGGCTGACGACAAGGCCAAGAGGGCCAAGGGCAAAAACCGAGGTAAGGCGGCCGGGCACCTGGGCTAAGCACCGGAGGCGGGGAGGGTGCGGCGCGGGCGGCGCCGCTCGGGTCCTCGGTGTGTTGCAGGGGGTGGCCGCCTAGACACTGGCGCCGGAGGAGCCGGAGTCCAGGACTCAGGCCACCGCCCCCATCCTGCGCCGCGCTCCAGACTCAGCCTGCCTACCTCTGAGGGGAGAACCCCCGTCCCCTCCAACATCAGCGGTCAGGGCAGGGATACCCTGGTTTAAGCAGGAAGTGCTGGCAGCCTGGCTGGGGCGGAGAGGCAGTTCCCCCTCCCGCAGGCTCACCCAGGTTCTGTCCTCTGCTGAGTCAGGGGGTCAGAGACTTGACTTTGGCCTGGGGCCAGTGGGACAGGCAGGTGGCTTGGGTCTCTGGCGGGGGTTCTTCTGGGTCTGGAACGTCGGCTGCACGCAAAAGGAGAGTGTCTGCCCGCCAGGTGGATCTGGATTTCTAAGCCCGCGAAGGACCCAGCTTGGAGCATAGCATGCCTTAGGTTGTTAACAGTCTTAGCTTCTTCCTCCCGCGCACTCCCCCCGCCCCCACGCCCTCACCTGGGCCAAACCGCAAACATCCACCTCCTGGGGTGGTGAGCTCACCATCTGGGAACCCGCGGCCCCTTCCCATCACTCTTTCCCCCAGCCCAGGTAGGGACTTGCTCGTGTTGAAAGTACGCTTACAGATGGGGGAAACTGAGGCCTGAGCTCAGGCTGTAACTGAGAGACTGTACCCGGGCTGGGGTGGGTGCTTAAAATACAGAAGCTGTTTCCCAATTCGGAGCTTGAGTCCCTGGGCTCCCCCTCTGGACTGATGGATGGGCAACGGAGGGGAGACCCATCTGGCCCATCCCGCTAGGGTCACTTTACTTTGGACCATAATTTAGTTCTCTCATTTCCCCAGTTCTATCTTCCATTTGAGGGGGAGGATTTCAGTCTGTGCAAGAGAGTGGGGCTCCCTTGGGGCTTGTCAACCTTGGACGTCTACCTTTCCTATACTCTTGCTTTAGTGCTGGAGGTGAGGAAATGGCCGGGTGTATGGGCCCATTCCATTCGCCTGTGTTTACCCTCCCAGTGTCCTTTAACTACCTCTTTTGGAGGAGAATTAGAAGGAACACTTTAGGGGTCAGGAAGAGGGTGGAAAGCCTCTTGTGTGATTGCATCCGGCCTGATCTTCCTTTTGGATAAGGGCCCTGCTCCCCTGCGGCCCAGTCACAAATAGAAGCCAGGGCACTGGGTCTGGGATGGCTGGGCCAAGCCCTGCGGGAAGGTTTGGGTGAGGGATGTTTCCTGGGCAGCCCTAACAGGTGGGGATCTATCCCAGTGCTGCCTCATTGGGATTCATCGAGAAGTCATTCCCATTTCACTGAAGAGGACAGGAGTCAGAATTGGAGCTGCATGGATTGTGTTGAGATGGTCAGGGCTGGCAGGCAGATGGTTAGTGTACTAGTGGTGTACCCTGGACAGTGGACCAGGAGACCAGCCTCGAGGCAGGGGGCTGGAAATGCTGAGCCTATAAGGTCCTTGCTTCAGCTGCCTGACTTTGGGGGTCATTGGGTCAATGGCCAGGCCTCCCTCTGCCTTGTGTTTGATATCAGGTGGCTCTAGGCTTTCTGGGCAGCAGGTCAGCCTGACTGAGTCCACGTGCAGGGGCCACACCCTCTGCCCTTAGCTGTTGTTTCCCAGGTCTGGAGGTGGCCCCAGGTATGGCTGAGGGAAGTCCGTTCCCTTTTGCTTCAGCCTCCTCCTATTATTCCAATTGTTTCCTTGTCACTTTCCTGGCCCAGCTTCTTTTCTGTTTATTAAGAGAAAAAATCCGATCTCTCTAATCTCCACTGGCACCCCAGCCAGGAAGGGAAAGCCTGAAGAAGAAGTCTTAACTCTTTCAGTGAGATTGTTCTGAATAGATTGATTGGGGGAGGTGGGAAGCAGGGACACATAGAAGACTCCCAGGATGTCAGATATTAAGGGCATTATCCTCCTTCTTTCCTTCCTTCCCTTCCTCCTGCCTTCTGGGATTGAACCCAGGTGCTTAACCATTGAGCTACAAATCCAATTCTTTTTATTTTTTATTTTGAGATGGGTCTTGCACAGTTGCTTAGGGCCTCACCAAATTGTTGAGGTTGGCCTGGAACTGGTGTTCTTTCTGCCTTAGCATTCTGAGTTGCTGGGATGACAGGCATGCACCACCCCTTCTAGCTAGAAAAGAGGAAATCTGACACTTATTGATTATTCTGATGTGTCAGGAGCCCTTTATCCATTATCTCTCTTTTTTGTTTTGGTACTAGGGATTGAACCCAGGAATACTTAACCACTGAGCCACATCCTCAGCCTTTTTTTATATTTTTTATTTAGAAACAGGTCTTGCTGAGTTGCTTAGAGCCTTGTTAAGGTGCTGAGGCAGACTTTGATCCTCCTGCCTCAGTTTCTGAGCCGCTGGGATTACAGGTGTATGCTACCATTGCCTGGCATCCATTATCTCTTGAGGTCCCATTTACAGTTGGAAAAACTGAGGCTCAGAGACAGTGAGGGAGTGATTTGATCAAGCTGAGATTTTAAACCCAAATCATCTGCCTCCAAAACTGCTACTATTTTCATGGTTCTCTCAAGGACCTAGAGGAGAAATGAGACTTAAAAGATCTTATCCAATTCATTCTGTAGATGAGAAACAGTTCAGGGAGAAGTGAGGGAACTTGAGAGAGTGGGAAAGGTATCAGAATCAGGCAAATGAGAGTTTAAAATTTTGGCTCAGGTTATGGGGGGAGAGAAAAAATAACAGAATGAATCAAAAACTATTACCCTAGGTAAATGTATGATTACAAAAACGGTATGCCTCTACTTCATATACAAACAGAGAAACAAGATGTATCCCATTTGTTTACAATAAAAATGAATTAAAAAAAATAAAATTTTGGTTCAGCTACTAGGACATTGACATTGTCCTAACATCCCATGACATTAGACAGGGAACTTCTCTGTGAACTCAGATTCCATTACTGTCTCATGGGGAAGAGAGAGGACTTTCTCCTAAGGGTGATCCTGTGGACATTGCCTTGATGAGTCTGTGACCTTTCTCTCTTTCCAAGATTCTCACAGGAGAAGATATGAAAATTATAGGAAAGTCATTGTAGAAATGCAAGGGGTTGCTACTTTTGTGTTTAAGTTTGATTTTATAGGGTATAAGTTTAGTCACCTGAGCTCTAAGGACCAAGTCTGGAAGGAGTAGGTGCTGCAGCTGACAAGAACAATTCTGCTGCCCTCTCAACTACTTGATACTGGCAGGTTATTCACCCCTCCAAACCTCATCTTCCTTATTTGTAAAGTAGGGATAATAAATCCTGCTTTATAGGGTGTTTCAAGGATCCAATTAGGTCACAGACATTCAAGTGCTTTGTGAACTATGGAGCATGATCCAGATGGTAGCAGTTTTCCACTGTTCTGGTGCTGAGGACCTGGGCATTAGTTAAGCTCATCCTGATCCATGTTTGGAAAACAGCTCACTTGGTTACACCTCAGATGCCCTGGTGATGATTATTGCTAAGGAGAATTCAGAGAAGGTGGAGTCTTACCTTTGTTCTTCCGGAAGACTTGGACATAATAAAAAGTTAAAAACAAACAAATGAGAATCCATATTTTCCAGAAATATCATCTGGACACTAGACAAGTGTGTGGGGAGGAAGCGTTTCTGGGACTGGTGCCAGGAGTGGAGCCCAGCAGATAATCAGAGGAGGCTTTCTGGAGGAGGTGAGCAGGGTGTGGAAGAAGGCTTATTTATAGGGGAAGAGAAGTAATATGAAGGTTGTTCCGTGCCAGACCTAGGCCAGGCACTTTCCTGAACCAGTCTTCCCTTATCCTCACAACAACTTGGGAGTTAAGCAGTTACCATCAAGGAAGAAAAGGCCCTCAGAGGATGTAAGTCGCTCAAGGTCACTCAACTTCATGTATTTGAAAAAACATAATAGTCTTCAATTTGCATTGTCAGACATTAATGAAGGTGATGAGACTACCTGAGAATAAGACAGGCAAGGTCTTTGCTCCTGTAGAAGTGGTGTGACAGAGTGGCAATAACAGAGCCTCATTGCCTGCAAAGGCCACACTGCCCAAACAAAGTAATATGTTGTCTGATGATCCCAGTGACTTGGGAGGCTGGGGCAAGAGGATCCCAAGTTTGAGACCAGCTTGGGCAACTTAATGAGATCCTGTCTCAAAAAATGAAAAGGGCTGGGGTATAGCTCCGTGATTAAACATCCTTGGATTCAATCTTCAGTACTAAAACAACAACAACAACATTAGATCAGTGTCTGGCTGTGGAACTTGGACAGGACCAGCTTTGGGGAAGGGGTGTGTAGCCCTCTCAAGTGTTCCTCTTGGGCAGTGGGCAGTGGCTGAGGGGTGGGAGAGGATGGCTCTGATACTGAGAATTTAGGAGCCACCGTGCCAGGCCTAGTAGACTTAAGCCCATGAACCTACTTCAGCCTCTCCAAGTTCCCTCAGCTTCCTTATTTGTAAAGTAGGACCATTCTCTGAGGGATCACTGTCCTTGGCATGGGTTGTGAAAAGAGCAGAGATTGAGCTGTGTTTTGCTTTTTGACCTTGGACAAGCCTATCCCACTCTCAGCCAGACATGGCCTGGCCCTGTCTTGACACAGACGGAATTTAAGGGCCTCTGAGACCCCTTGTGGTTCTTGGAATCTCTGGGGTTGAGAGCAAGCTGGAGGAGCAAGCTCATGGGGCTGGGTGATTGTAGGCGTGGGGGCTGTGACTGGGAAAGGAGAGCCTTTCTTGGCCAGCCAGACAAGAGATGGCCTGGATGTCCTAGGAAGGTGGGTAAGGAGAGTCCAGAATAAATAATGGACTCTGCCTGCTGAGGAAGTGCCTATACAACTCTGAAGCAAAGTGAAGACTGAGTCTCTTTGAGTGAGGGGCGCTTTGCCTGAGGTCAGATGGAATCTGTTTACCTTTCAGTAAACACTGTATTTTCACATTATATGCTTTTGTGCTATTCCCCTGCCTATTTATTTATTTATTTATTTATTTTTATGGTACTGGGTACAGGGGTGCTCTACCACTGAGCTACACCTTAGACCTTTCCTTAATTCCTATTTTTTAAATTGCCAAGTTTGGCCTTGAACTCGTAATCCTCCTGCCTCCTGAGTTGCTGGGATTACGTGTGTTCCATGGTGTCTAGCTTGCCTTTACTTTTCTGTCCAGTGAACTACTAATCCTTCAAGACCCAGCTCCAGTGTCCTCATCCCTGTGATAATCCTGGGAGATTCTTGCCCTCAGACTCTAGAGCAGGGTGCTTAATGAGGTCTGGAGTTGGGGCTAGGCTTGGTAGCTCATGCCTGCAATCCCAGCAACTTGGGATGCTGAGGCAGGAGGACCACAAGTTTGAGGCCAACCTGGGAAACTTAGTGAGACCCTGTTTTAACAATAATATCTTCTATTTAATAAAGAAAATATTAAAAAGGGCTGGGGGATGTTGCAATGTAGCACAGTAGTATAGTGCCCCCAGGTTCAATCTCTTGTACCACACACTAACACATACACACACACACACAAAAAAAAAAAAAAAAAAAAAAAGAAGAAGAAGGAGAGAGATTTGGGGTCAGGCAGTATTTTGTGGCCACTTTCTTGAAGTAGGGACATCTCAGTATCCTTAGCCTGAGACCTGGATCAGTGTAATGGAGGCAGGGTTCCCTTTGCAATAGAACACATCCAATAGTGGAGTAGTTTCCATACAAGAGTCTGGGATTCCTCAACAAGAATGTGACAGGGTGACTGTTCTGCCCATCTCCTCCTGGCCCCGTAAAAGAGTGGATATTGTCTGCCTTAGGTCCAGACAGGACAGGGAATCTCATTCATTTCACAAATACTAAGGGCCTGCTGTGTGTCAGGTACTGTTCTGGGGATGAACAGGAGAGACAAGGCCCCACTCCTCATGAACCTCACAATTTGAGACACTGAACAAGTAATTAAGGGTCAAAATGTATAACCAAAGAGGAACACAGAGGTGGTTTCCCTGAGGCAGTGACACAAGACAGAATTGAAGGATGAGGGGAAGCTGGAGTCCAGAGATTGCAGCACTAGAATCAGGCAGGGGAGGCTCTTGGGCGCTGGGGATAGCTGACTTTTCCAGGGTTCTGTGGGGCTCAGGGATCTCCATCTTCACTAGTTGGATGTCCTGAAAGCTGGAGTTGGTTCTTCACTCGGTCCTGCTTGGCACAGGACCTGGCACAGAGTGGCTTTGGGCTATAGGTGGCTGATCTATTATGGGCTCCCAGAGTGTGAGCATCTCTGGATCCTGAAAGTTCATGTCCTGAGATGTCACAGGAAGCCCAGAGGAGGGAGTGACTCACTCAAGGTCACCGTCCAGCCTTAGAGGTGGAACAGGAGCCCACAGCTGGCAGGTGATTTCAGCTTCCTCACTCCTTTGTTCAAACTTCAAACAGAAGAGCCCTTCCCAGAGAGGTGCCTCTGCCAGGGGTGGGAAGAGCTGGAAGTGGAAGCCAACCCCACCCCCAGACACCTTCAGGGCCTTGTTCAGCTTTCTTCCTCACGCTCTAGCTCTCTCCTGGAAATTCCCTCAGTGTGCTCTACCTCACTGCTCCCCACAAAGTCTCCACAGCAGGGTTGCTGGCAGGGTCTGCTGAACTGGGGTGGCCAAACCCTGTGGCCAGAAAAATCTACACAGTCTTGTCAGCAGACAGCAGAGCAGAGCCTCCCTTTACTCCTGCCTCTTGGAAATCCCCTCTCCCCAAACCAAACCCTCAAAGCCCTCTCAGCTGCTCTTGGCCTGTCACATGCTCAAGAAAACTAATGAGAGGAGGCATTGTATATTGTTTGGGTCACAGTGAACATCGTAGGGTGGGGAGAACGGGTACACACATCTTCCAAGTGCAGACCCCAAGGCCACCTCCAGCTCTTTGGCAGACCTGGGGAAAGAAGTAGGTGGGAAGCAGTTTCCTTGGGCAGGAGGAGTGAAACCTCAGTCCACCTCCCCCACTGTTATCCTCACTCTACTCTCTGTTCCTTGTGCTCCACTGTCCCCAGGGGCTGGTTCATCAATGGACTGTCATGCCACTCAGGGAGTCCCCAGCTCTGCTTGGTATGGAGAGGGCAATAGAGACAGCTCAGCCTGTACAGGCTTTAAACCTGAATCTTGTGGCAAAGTGCATGATCTCTGGGAGGCTTGCTCCTGTGGGGAGATGACCAAGTCAGGCCTCCTGACTGCTTGAGTAGTGAGGTGGGAGGTGGTTCCAGCTTCTAATCCAGTGAGTTGGGAGGCTGAGGCAAGAAGATCGTAAGTTGAAGATCGGAAGTTCAAGGCCAGCCTGAACAACTTTAGGAGACCGTGTCTCAAAATGAAAAATAAAAAAGGCTGGGGATGTAGCTTAGTGGTAGAGTGCCACCCAGTTCAATCCCCAGTACAAAAAAAAAAAAAAAAAAAAAGAGCGAGAGAGAAAAGCTGTTAGACCTTTACCACCATTCCCAAGACGATCACAGGGCACCTGATCCTCATCAAGGGGCTCCCTATCCAGCCTGTCCCATGCTCTGGGCCATGGGCGGTACTCCTCCTTCAGGATTCTGGGGCAGGTGCTGCCTTTGCAGTGAAAGTACTTATGTGCCATCATTACCATTTCCACCATTATGCAAGTGCCACCTCTGCCACTGCCACCCATATCCAAATGCCACTATTGCTTCTATACCTACTATACAAATCTGACCATTCCCACCTCCTCCACCTTCTAGGCAGCACTCAGGACACACCTAGTGTGTGCTGAGCCTGGGGTTACCAAGGAGTGAGCTGATCCCTGCCTGTGAGGAAACTTCTGGTTGGAAAGGCAGATATCAAAATAAACTGAAATCTGGATGTAAAGACTGGGATGATGTCACAGAAGGTGCTGGGAAACCCTGAGGTCTGATCAGTACTGTACCAGAGGGCAGCACTAATGGCTGCAGGAGCACCACCTTGGAACGGAACCAGGGGAGGGGAGTGCACGGAGGAGCAGTGTCGATTGGGGCCATGAGGTTGAAAAAGCATCTTCCAGACAAAGGTACAAGAGGAGATGGAGTTGTGAAGACCTGGAGGTGCACACTAGAGAGTGGCAAACAGTTTTGTGTGGTTGAAACCCTAGAATGAGGACAGGATGGTTAGAAATGAGGCAGAGTTGGTGGGCAGTGGCAAACTCCTGCACGGCTTCTGGTGGCCAACACACCTACCTTCCAAATGTCTTTCAAGGCTCTTTGCTTACCTGTTCTCAGTTCATGCAAAGGGATGTGGACTTTGCCTTTGGGTGTTTCCTCTGTTCTCTTTAAGGGCCTCAGTTTCCCTATCTGTAAGCAAAGGAAATTGAATTAGCAGATTTGTAAAGTCCCATCTTTGATACTGGGACCCTCTTTTCTATGAAAGGTGGAGAGACCAGTGTACACACAGTGGTACCTAGTGTGTGGTATTTTCTATGGATAATTATATGCCCTTGAGGGGCTGCACTGTTGTCAATCTCAGACTCTTAGCAAGAGATAGGCCTCAGGGAGGGTTGGGATCAGTTTTGACTCTTCCATTTTGCAGGGAGGGAACAGGGTATCATGGAGCCACTGGGTGTAAGAGGCAGCATGGTGTAGTGGAGGGGCTTGCCCAGCTGGCAGAAAGTAGAACCATATAGGGGGGACTAGAACCAAGGACTCTGAACTCTCAGTCTAGCAAGCACTCTCTCTTCTACATCATGCTACCCCTAGTTGGAGAGACTGAGCAGAGTGATGGTAAAGGAGAGTCACTCTCTAGGCTGTGGGGCCTTAAGTAGGTCCCCCAGTAGAAGAGAACCTCGAAGACAGTGGGAGACTTAGGTAGCCTGGAAGGCTTTTAGAAGAGGTAAGGCTTTGTCTGGGCTTTGAAAAACAGACTTATGTAAGGGAGATGAGTGAGGGGCACACAGCTCCACAGATGCAAGCAGAGGTGGGTGGTTTCACCTATGTTTACCTCCAAGCTCTGTTACACAAACACAAACCAGCTGTATATCTGGGCATACGTGTAACAAACACAATTGCACAGTCATACCAATATACAAAAGGACAGTCTTGGGCTGGGGAGACAGCTCAGCTGGTAGAGTGCTTGCCTTGCAAGCACAAGGCCCTGAGTTTGATCCCCAGTACTACCAAAAAAAATACAGTCTTGTATACAAACATATTTACACATACACACACATAGGCAGGCCATTACTCAAATACACAAAAGTCAGTCATTTGCAGCCACCATAAGAGAGAGAGTCACATATGCAAGACCTGAAAAAACAGATTCTGTTATATAGATATAGTCATAGATGATTAGACAGAGATGTACCCTCATGTTCAGGGTCACAGATATATAACCACACAGTCACATTCAAGCACACAATTACACAAAAATGTTGTTATTGCTCTCCTCCAGGGTGGCACAGAGACATAGATGAGGTGAGAGGTGACGGCCTGGAGCACTGGGAATTGGAGTAAGTCTGGGTTGGAATTCTGGCTCTGTAGCTTAATGATCTCAAGGAGGAGCCTCAATTTCCTCATCAGTAAAACGGATATGATAAAAATACCCACCCTACAGAAGTGGTTTTCGGATGAAATAGAAGTAGTGCATAAAAGTGGGTAACAGTGCCTGGCACACAGTAAACATTAAAAGGATGCAGCTCTTATTTTGAATACAACCACAGAGACACAGTTGGATACATTTGTACACACAAACACATGTGACACTCACGGAATGGTAGGCCTTAGTAGCAGCAGGGCTCGGGACCTCTCCTGCTAGTCCTCCCAGCTCCACTGAGTCCTTAAAGAGGCGGCCCTGGGGTTGGGAAAGCCGGCTACCCGCCAGCCCCACCTGGACCTGCCGATCCTTTCCCGGAGCGTTCAAGGCTGGGCGGATCAGCAGGTCTCCCAGGTACCGGGAGAGGCGGAGCGACGGGACGCGCGCCAGGCCCCGCCCCTTCTCCAGACCCGCCCCCGTCCTGGCCATTGGCCGCAGAGCTCGGGGGCGTGGCCGAGCTGGGGCTGGGGGCGCCCTAGTGGCAGCCCGCGCGTCTCGCTGCCTCCCTCCCGGGGCTGCGGGCCCGGCCGCCGGGCTGGCTGGGCCGCGCTCGGGTTCCGGCGCCGGCTCCCGCGCCCGCCATGGGTAATTCACACCACAAGAGGAAGGCCCCCAGCGGCCCCCGGGCCCGCAGCTTCTGGCGGTTCGGGCGGTCGGCTAAGCGGCCAGCAGGTAGGGGGTGGGGGCGGGGCAGGCGGGGAGGAGGGTCTTTGCTGCAGCGGTCGCCACCGCTGCTGCCCCCTCCTGGGGTCTGGTGGGCTTGAGTGGTGGGCCGGGAACCCTCGCGCAGACCCCACCCCTTACACGTACTCTGAGACGTGTACACACTAATACCTACCGGCGGGCACACGTACATGTTCACATTTTACATGGTCGCGCACACCGAACACACTCTGATGTACGGGCATGCAAAGACGAAAAACAATCACACACCCACCCTCGCTTCATCGCGGTAGGAGACCGAGCTTGAAACTCAGGTACATATACCTATGCATACGGTTTACATGGCCACACGAACTACACCCACGCGCAGATTGAGACACACAGGCACATAAATCAGTCATGTAGGTACAGTTGCCCAGCGTCACGCAGATTCACAACCGACCAGACTCACTCGGGCTCACAGCTAGACCCTAGGGCACTCACACACGTTCCGCAGACCTTAGCCCCCAACAGGCTGAAAGTTTGCAGGAGGGTGGGGAGACAAAGGTGTAGGGGCGAAGCAGGAAACCAGGGGCTGGAGGCTCGGGACCGCCTCCATCTGGCGCGATCGGGAGTCGAACTGGTTCACTGACTCCCTCCCTCCCCCCACCGCGCCACCGCGGCCTTTCTCTGTCCCCCAACTCCCGCAGTCCCCGAGGTCGCCGCTGCAACTCCCCCCTTTCAATGCAGCCACCGAGCTGGAACGCAGCAGTCCTCCTCGGGCGTGCTGCGGGATCCTTCCGCGGGTCACATTCCAACCTCCCAGGGTGGGGGGTAGGAAGTAGGGAAGGCCTCCAACCCCAAGATGGGAGAAGGTATTCCTGGTTTCCTCCAAAGAGTGCGGCAATTTAGGGTATTCCCGAGAATCACAAGGGATCCTGGAGGAGGGGCCATCCAGGGTGCCTGTTTTCTCACCTTGTGAATTCAGAGATGGGGGAGGGGCAGAATGGGGGATCCAAAACCTTACCCCCCTCAAGATATGAGTCTTCAACAGAGACAGGTCGCGTAGGGGTACCTGCTGATCTGAGGGAGTGAGAGAATCTGAGAGGAGGTAGGGTGAAGGGGCCCTTGATGTGGTGGGAGAATCCACCCACATATTCCCAGGCTGGCCCACATTCCTAGAGGTCCAGCAGCAGAGCCTGATGATCTCATCCCTCCATCAGCCCTCAACATAGGGGGCAATGGAAAGAGCCGAGGCTGGAAAGGCGGAGGTCTGTTCTTGTGTGGCTCTGGCATAGGGTCCGATGACCTTGAGCAGATTCTTTCACCTTTCTGGACCTCCCTGAACCTCCCTGACTCCTATGGGGGACCTTCCTGGAATTAGGAAACCTTAGCATAGATGACTTTGTGGGTTTCTTGCAGAACTGGCGAGCCATTTCATGGCTGAAGAGACTGAGGTCTAGAGAAGAGGGTCTTGTCCAAGGTCATTTGCGTAAGGTGATTTGAGCACAAGGAATGATGACCACACTAATAGGAAAAGGGTTAATTAAGTTGAGGTAGGCTCTCAGAGGGTGGGTGTTGACAGGCTGCAGGAGTCCCCTGCCCTGGTAACCTCAAAGTCCTGGGCTGTGCCCACCTGTCTCCTTCCAGAATCTGCACTGAGCTGGCAGGGCTGGGGCTGGGCTTTTCATCTGCACCCTGATGGCTGTTCTGATCTGATGACTTTCTGAGAAGCAACTGTGGGCCCAGACTTATGACCATTTGTCAAGGGGGAGAGAGAGAAAAAGAAGGTTGTGTTTAGTCTTCTACCTGCTGGCACTTGAGGAAGAAACCAGGGGTTTCCAGCCACCCTGTGCACCTCCAGCCCTTGCTTCTACTCAAGGGTCAACCTGGCATTAATGTGTTCCTAAAAAACTAATGTGTTGTCAAGGCAACATAGAAGGGTGGGAGCTGAGGAATATTCTGGGCTATATTTTAAAAGTCGCTGGGTTGGGGTCAGTTTAGAAAACTGATTTCATGATCTTAATTCTGTTTTTTAAGTAACTACAGGATTGGGATCAGTCCTGAATTGTTGATTAAAGGAGAGAACATGGGGGATTCCTTGCAGCTGCTGGGTATGGTCTGGAGCAAAGCAGGGAGTTGGGACTGAGTATGGAGGTTGGAGAGAACAGTTGCTGAGGCTTCTTCCTTGTGCCTAGGAGGAGAAGAGTTTCCACTGTTAATGTAAACTTCAGTTCCTTTGGTTTTATTTGTGTTGAGGATTCTAAACTTTCCCCAACCTCAGCTTCTGGTACCATAAGCCCATAGGAGTGGAGCTTGTTTACTTATTCATTTGATTAGTCTGTGAGTGGAGGAGGGAGAAAGTGTTGGACAGCTAGAGAGGGCCCAGTCTACAGCCATCGGGAGCCAGTGAAGGTGTTTGAGCAAGGGAGGAGTCTACAAAGTGGTGAGTTAGGAAGATGGCTCCAGGGTGGGGGCAGGCACAGGCAGGATTGATTGGGGGTGAGGGTAGAAGCTCAGAACCTGTGACAGTAATCCAAGGGAGAGGTGATGAAGTGAGGGCTGGGCTGGGACCTGGGGGGCGGTGCGGTGTTATGGGAGCACAGAAAAGAGGCATCTGCAGAGACGCTTTGGAGGATGCACAGAATTTTTCGGGATTTGGGATTAATCAGATGTTGGGAGTAAAGACCAGAGAGGGCTGTGAAGGCTCTGCACTCAAGACTGCTTGGCTGGGGGTGGTAGCAGAGTTGTTAATGCAGAGATAAAAATAAGGCCCTGGGTAGCTTGTCGCAGTGGCGCATGCCTGTAGTCCCAGCTGTTCAGGAGCTGAGGCACGGCAAGTACAAGTTTGAGACTTGCCTGGGCAATTTAGTGAGACCCTATCTTGAAATTTAAAAAAAATAAAAAGGGGCTGGAGTTACATGTCTGTGGTAGAGCACCCCTAGGTTCAATCCTCAATACTGACTCCCCTCCAAAAAAAATAACCCCCATGCTAACTCTTTTCATTAATTCATTTGTCTTCAAACAGTCCAACAAGTGAAAAGCTATTCTCATTTTACAGATGAGGAAATTTGAGCTCAGGGAAGTAAAGTTACTTGCCCAAGGACACACAGCTCAGAGATGGCAGAATGGTGATTCAAACCCAAGCTTGTCATGTTACAAAGTGTGTGATCTAAAGTTTAGGGATAGCTGATTTCATGTTGTGATTTCTCAGACTATAAGTCCTTTGGGCAAAGAAATCTTGAGACCGTGGGGCATTTGAGCCTGCAGAGCCCACAAATGTCAAACACTGTGGGAGAGGAGCAGGAACTGACTAAAACCACTGAAGTCCCCAAGGGCTTAGGGAACAGGGTGGGAGGGAAAATCAAGCTCCAAGGAAGGGTTGACTCCTCTGCCTCCCCTGGTCCGGTACTCTGGGAGGGTAGAGAAGGGTCAGAGTGAATGAGGCAAGTCATCTGCTAGGGTTGTGTGGCTTTGGTTTTCAGGAGTCCAACCTAGCCCTCCCTTCTCCATGTCAGCTGGAAACTTGGTCCTAGGCCGGTTGGGGGAATGATGGAGGATATGAACTGGGAGCCCAAGGAGAGACACTCCTGATACCTCTCTTCCAGTTCCTGTGCATTGTACTATAGGTTTACCCACAGGGCCTTTCTCCTAGTTGAATTTATTGTTCCCATCTTGCAGATGGAAAGACTGAGGAAAGGGACTGGTAAAGTTAGTCTCTTTGGAATTTTCTCCATCTTTCCCCCTGCTTCTATACCTGGAGGGCCTAGGCTTTGGTAGGTTCCACATCTGGGGGAAGGTCCTGTTCCTCGCACCCCATGTCTTTCTCTTCCTTGGGGGAGACTTGTGACCTGATGTGTGATATCCGGGCTTGCTTGTTGGAGCCCTGGGCTTCCAGATAAGGGACTTTGCTCTCTCAGATCTGAACAATCAGTGATAAGCTGAACCCCCTTGCTGCCCCAGGTCTTGACCCTAAGCGGGGAACCACTGCTCTCCTTCTAGAAGCAGTTATACATGTAGAGGGCTCTTTGGCGCTTTTCTCTCTAACCCTCCCACACCACAGATTCTTCAGAAGAGGGCAGTACCTGGCTCAGGGCCAGCCTCCAATTAAGAGGCAGTGAAAGCTGGGTGCAGAATGAATCAGGAGGATTACAAGTTCAAGACCAGCCTGGGCAACTCAGCAAGACCCTGTCTCGAAATAAAAAATGGACTGGGGACACACCGCAGTGATGGAGTGCTTGTGTAGCCTTGGGTTCAATCCCCAGTCCCAGAAAGAAATTAAGAAATAAAAAGTAAGCCGGATGCTGTGTCCACAGGTGTAATCCCAGCTACTTGGGAGGTGGAGGCAGGAGCATTGCAAGTTGGAGGCCAGTTTGGGCGATTTAGTGAGACCCTGTCTCAAAATAAAAAGTAGGACAGGGGATGTAGTTCAGTGGTAAAGAGCCTCTGGGTTCAATCCCCAGAACCAAAAAGCAGTGAGCTCAAACCCAGGATTTCTGATTCCCAGGTCAGTGAGATATGTCTGGCCTGGGCCTAGAATTTCTTCCTTCCCAAACAGGGTCAGGACTGCCAGTTTGGGTGAGGTCACTAAGGGAAGATAGGGAGCTGATGTTAAGTGTCCCTTATCAGACCTTTATCTTAATGGTCCTTAACTCCACTTGAGATTGGAGGAGCACTCAGGAAGTGGGCGGGAGGCAGGCCACGGGTGGCATTGGAAGAACATGGTTTTGCAGCCAGTTAGAACTGCGCTCAAATCCTGACTCTGCCATTACTAATCTTGTGACCTTGGATAAATCTCTGACCCTTTGGGAGCACCTCTGTGTGGTGAGGGCCATTTAGTGAGACCATATGTGTCTCTCAGTTGGCCTCCAGGAATGACAGTTTGTTGTCACTGTTGTGAAGTGGAAAGACTCTTTTCCTACCTCCACTCCCTGGAGAGGCAGAGGCTCACTCTGATAGGACACTTTGAACTTGCACTTGGTTATAGGACTTTCTTTAGCTTCTTCAGGTGCTCTCTGAGGTGGGTGTTAGTCCTGTTTTTCACATGAGTAGACTGAGGCCTAAAGAGGCTGATTTATTTGTGCAAGTCCTAGAGTCCACACCTCCTGGTTCCCAGCCCTTCTTGTAACTTCATGGTGGCTGCCTCTCTGGCATCCATAAAATGGGAATAATCATGCCTTGAAGGAACAAAAGAAAGGGCTTTGGAAAATCAGAATTGTGCCCTGGCCGAAAGGGATTATTATGTCATTGTTGAGAGCAAATGCTGGCCTGGAAACTCATTACCACATTTATTAATATTATTGTGGCTAATTCCACCCTGCACTACTGCCCGTTCCCTCAGGGCACCCTGTGGGATGAGGTCCTCCCCTCCCTGCTCCAGACACTCCCTGCTCCCCAATATTTATCTTAGAACCGGCCTGGCCTGTCAGGTCTCCCCGGCTGGGTGGAGCTGGACAAGGGAAGGGAAGGGGATTCCCCTTCTGTAGAGGTGGGGTGCAGGGCTTCCCTTTCTTATGGCAGGGAGGGGACTGAGGCTGTGGCCCCCTTTACCCATTCACTTTCTTAGACTTAAGACAACTAAGGCATTTGCAGCGAGACTCCAGGTTGATTGTGGGATCCACCACTTCCTGGTTAGGTGACCTTGAGCAAGTCTGTCACTTTCTCTTGAGCTTCCTGGTACTCCTTTGTAAAAAGGAAACTTCACTTTACCTTTGGGTAGTCCATGAAAGTGTTTTGAGAATGGCTGAGTGCCTCTTCTCCCTGAGAGTTTCTTATGCTCATTTGCCTTGCCTCAGTAGGAATAAAATCCACAGATGCTCTTGGTTCTGTTCAGGGTTTCTTCTAGAATGTGTGACCTGAGGAAGCCCTGGCCCCCTTTTGGCCTTCATTTGTCCACCAGTACAGTAAGGGGTTGAGAGTGATGGCCTCTGAGCATTCTGACTCTTGGCTGAAGGACTGGCCTGGGGCAGTAAAGACAGGGCCCAGTGGCCGGCAAGTTGGCCCTGAGGGTCCCAGCTCCTGAGCAAGGCACCTGGACAGCTGTGCCCTCCCCCCTCATTCCTCTCCCCTGAGTCAGGCTGGCCTGCCTGTGGGTGCGCCGCCCCCACCCTCAGCTCTGGAATGGGGCAGGTTGAGGCCTCACCCCACGGAGGATGTTGCCAAGACAGTGCGTACGCATGCGCGGAGCATGTGACTGGAGGCGGGTGGGGCACAGGGACTCCCTTTCTGATTCCTCCCTGTTTCTAGGCTCAGGAAAGCCCCTGGGTGGTGGGTACACACACTTGTCTTCTTGTACATACAGCCACTTGGTGGGCCCTGTGTGTGTTTGTGTGGTTGCTTTAGTGGATGAGGAGGGTGTGGCCTGGGAGTGCTTTGTGGGTGTGTTTCTGAGTTCCACCTTTGGAGGTGACCCCACCCAGTGGGACATTCTAGAGGTGCACGCCCCCATACCTGCCCATGGACTGTATCTGAGCTGAGGAGCTTGCCTGGGTACTCCTTGGTGTGCCTGGTGTGTGGGGGTGTGGCCAGGAGTGCCTTCTCAGCACTGGGAAGCCTCCTTCCTCAGGCAGATGGAAGGTGGAGGTTGCCTGGTGAACTTCCCTCAAGGCCTTAACTCCAGGCGGCACCCCTGGACTGTACCAAAGCAGAAAGCCCTGGAAAAAGAACTCCTAAGTGTGGCCTTGGGCTAGGTCTTTTCGTTCTTTGGACATCAAGTTTGTGAGGTGCCCTCCCCCAACTGAGATTTAGGTTGCTGAGCACCTCCCCAAGCAAGCACCTGTGCCTGGGGTGGCTCAGAGAGGCAGCAGGCTCTGACCAGGCTGTGGGGGGAGGGGAGGGGTGTTGCTGGGGCAACCAGATGTTATCAAGTGTGAGAGCCTTGGATCTGGCTGTGGAATTTGCAGCTGTGGCTCTGACTGACATATGTGGGCCTGGGACCTCTAAGGGCTAATGTTCCCTCAGCCCCAACTTAGCCAGAGCTCAGCTCTTTGTTTCCCTAGCTAGGGGGAAGCAGAGGATGACTGTCCTGTTCAGCAAAGGGTACAGTTTTAGAGCCAGCCCGAGTTTGGGAAGTCACCTAGCTCTCCAAGCCTTGCAGATCCACCATCAGTTACTAGGAGCTTCAAGTACTTAAGGACAGACACAGATGGGCACAGTGGCGCACCCTGTAATTCCAGGTACATGGGAGTCTGAGGCAGGAGGATTGCAAGTTCGAGGGTCATCCTGGACAACCTAGCGAGAACCTGTCTCAAAATAAAACTAGAAAAAAGGTAATTTGGTGCAGGGGAAGAACACTCCTGGGTTCAGTCCCCAGTACTGGGGGGGGGGGGGGGAGAGGAAAAGGATCTATGAGTACATAGATGGGGTTTTGCTTTCCACCAGTACCTGGCATCATGCCTGGCAGGGATTAATCACCCAGCAAGTGTCAGTCTACTGCTCTTTTCTGTTTGTGTAGAACTGATAAGTGAGTTGGGTCTGGCCTAAGAGGGGGAGTGTGGGGGAAGCAGGTAGTCAAGAAACCTCCAATTAGTAGAAATGGTGGAGTTCCTGGGCCACTGCTTTGGTGGGGAGGTCAGGTTTGTAGCTGGCATAGTAGATAGCATGGCTCTTGGATTCAGGTTATTCTGAGTGAAAATGCTGCTATCATTTATGCAAAGAAAGCCAGAGTGGGAGCTTTATAATGTTTGCCCCTGCTGGCCTCCATTTCTTCATCTGTAAAATGGGGATAAAGGTGCCTTTTTCTTGGGAGTGTTTTTTAGAGTTCAGTGATGTAATATATAATCTATCCAACTCCACAAATATTTGTTCTCCAGAGGGTGAGGGCTTAGCCATGTGCTTGAATGGTCTTAGAGCCAGTGCTAGGTGGTCAGCAAATGGGGAAGGAGCTCCAGAGAGGTCTTAGATCTCTAAGGATTCTGGGAGGAGGCAGTGCGGGAGGGGTATCCTTGGTGAGTTTGGGGTAGAACACATTATGGTTCACAGAACCTCTTTCAGAGTCTCAGCTGCTCTAGAGATTCCAGGAGGATCCTTTTTGTAACAGTGTCTCTACCCATAACCCTCATGGACTGACTTCCCAGGCTTTTGGAAATATAATCTGGAGTCTGCTGAGGCCTAGGGGCCCCACCTGCCCTGGCTGCTGCCCTCCTCTGATCTCATCTCCTGCCAGTTTCTCCCTTCCTAACCATATTCCAGCCACACTAGCCTCCTTTCTGTTTCTGGAAGTCCACCATTCCTCCTCAAGGCTTTTACATTTGCCAATGCTTGTTTAGAAGGCTCTACCTCCATATCTGCCTTGGCTGGCTCCTCATTATTCAGATCTCAGTTCCTTTTCTTAGAAGGGTATACCACTTCCTATTACAGCTCCTCAGTTTTTTTTTTTTTTTTTTTTTTTTGATACTGGGGCTTAAACCCAGGGGCACTTTACCACTGAGCTACATCCTCAGCCCTTATTTATTAATTATTATTATTATTATTTGTTATTATTTGTACTAGGAATTGAAACCAGGAGCACTTTACCACTGAGTTATATCCACAGCACTTTTTTTTATGTTGAGTTATGGTCTCTCTAAGTTGTTTAGGGCCTTTCTAAGTTGCTGAGACTACCTCAGCCTCCTGAATCATGGGATTACAGGCCTGTGCCACCACACCTGCACTCCTCCATCTTTACTACCTAAATTTATATTAGCCTCCCTCATTCATGTATTCATCAAGTATTATTTACTGAACTCATGACATGCCAGGCACTGATTTAGGCTCTGAAGATGTTCTAGTGAACAAGATAAAGTTCTCCTCCTTTAGCTGTAACCCCAGTTCCCAGCTTAATATTTACTAACCAAATGAACGGATATAGCAGTCTTACAAAGAGGAGTTACTGGCCATGTTTTCTTTTTCTTTTTCTTATTTTTTTGGTACCAGGGATTGAACCCTGAGGAACTCAACCACTGAGCCACAACCCCAGCCCTTTTTAAAAAATATTTAGACAGGATCTCACTAAGTTGCTTAGGGCCTTGCTAACCTGCTGAGGCTGGCTTGTGATCCTCCTGCCTCAGCCTCCCAAGGCGCTGGGTTTACAGGTGTGAGCCACCATGTCCATCCTGACCATGTTTTCGTACATAGTCTTGACTTGTGTGTGATGGAGGTATATTTGAACCTGGACTTGCTTCCTGGTACCTCTCCTCTCTCCACGCCTCCCATCTGCTAACTCTTACTGACTTTGCTTATGGACTCTTTCTTTGCTAATGTGTTCTTCCTGCTGGTGATCCAGCTCAGAATCACTAAGACAAAGTGGGGCCAGTGGGAAGAATCCTAGGCTTAGGGAGCTGGGAGTTCTGTGTTTAAATCCTGCCTCTGCTATGTGACTTTGGAAGTTGTCTATGCTGCTCTGAGTCTCTGATGACAGACACATTGCCAAAGTGGGAAGAAATTGTGGGTTTGAAAACATATGAGGAGGGGTTGTTACCACCAGCCACTGTGATTCTGCTCTGGGCATCTCCCTGGCTTCCCAGCATGTACTGTATCCTGGGCCAGACTGTGCCCCTCCAGGGGCCTCTGCCCATAGCCTCGCCACTCCCACAAGGCAGCCCTGTGTTCTTGCCTGGCTGCTCAATAAGCTGAGCTCTTTCCCTAAGGAATTATCCCATCAGCCAGGAGGGCTTGGGGCTGGGCGCCATGCCAAGTCTGGTCTGGTAGCCCTTACACCTACCATCTGGCAGCTGGTCCTTCCCTTAGCTCTGACTCCTGAAGGTTTAGACTGGACTCATGGCAGTGTTAGGGATCCCCGCAGGAATTATCTTCCGGCCCCCTAGTCATACCCTTTAGCAGAGTAGAGCACCTACAGTCTTTGGGCCTCAGTTTCCTCGCGCCTCTGCATCCCTGCACAGGGGGCGGGGTCGGCGGATAGGCGGGACCAGTGGCGGAGGTGGGAGGAAGACCTGGAACAGCCCCTCCCCTTCCTCTGCCGGGAGCTGCGGCGGGCTCGGGGGCAGGCGGCAGGCAGGCGGGCTTAGGTGCTGGGCTGTGGTGCAGGCGCTACTGGGTGCACGGTCTGGTCGGGAAGGTTGGATAGGGGACATTCCCGAGTGGTGCCTGCAGTCATGGTGGTGTTCCTTGGCCGCCGCCTCCCAGCGCTTCTTGAGCTCTTTAAAAAGAAAGGTGAGTGAGTGGGTGTGGCTGGGGGCCAGGGACGGGAAGGGATCCCCCACAGCTTCTTGCCAGACCCTTATGTAGACGGGGGGGGGGGGGGGGGGGGGGGGCGGGGGGATTGAGGCCAGGGAAGAGCAGTGGGGTGGAGCGGGGCTGGTGAGGTGGCGCGAGTCTCCTGTCCGAGCGTGCCTTTGTCCAGCTGCTGTGTTGCTGCCTTTGTCTGGGCCTGCTGATGCTCGGGAGGATGGACCCGCATCTTCTGACCTTGAAGCCTGCGCCCTCGTGCCAGACTGCCTCCCTACAGGGTACCCATACTTAACTGGGTGCAGCTTCCATCCCAGCTCAGAGTGAGGGGACAGTCCCCTTTGGAGTCATCCCAAAGATAGGGGAGTATGGGATGTGGGGAGCAGCAGAGAAAAGTAGTGCCACTGGAAGTTGTGGACCCTTTTAGAGAGCTGGGGATTTGGAGGAAGGGGCCTGTACCCACTCTTTCCTAGTAGCTGGGCTTTCAGGCTTGGATTCAGACTGTAGGGGCCACAGCTTCTTGGACTTTTGGAAACCAGGGGTCCTTAGTCTGAGTGTGATCCAGGAGTTTCCTCTGGGAACTTGGATTTGGTTTTAGCTCTGACTCCCATTTGCTGGGTGACCTTAGGCAAGGCCTTTCCCCTTTGAGCCTATTCCCCCCCCCCCCCCCCCCTTGTAAAATGAGGGACTGCGGGAGATAGTCACTATCTGCTGGGGTACCTCCTACCTCTGACCTGGGATTTGAGTGGCTTCCCTGGGGCAGGAGCCCTGGCTGTTGAAGAGTGGGCTGAGGAAGGGCTTATGGCAGGTGTCTGAAATGGTGACCCTACTCCTGAGGCGTGGCCCTTTAAAGGGCTTGTTTTGTTCCTGCCCCTCTACAAGGTGCTGCCTAGGTCACATGATCCTCCACTGCTTTTGCTTATGTTGTAGGTTTCATTTAAAGAGGGGCTAGGACTGGAAAGTGCTGACACAGCATCCCCATCCCCAGGATTAGATGACCAGCCCCTCTGTGGGTGGAGATTGTAACTGGATCTTTTGTAATGGATCCCTGGCTCCTGTGCTTCAGGGTCCTGGGCCAGGGCCTCCATACCTGAGACTCTAACCCCTGGAGAGGCTGAACTCTCTTGACTGGGGGTAGAAGTGCCTGGTTCTCTTTTCTCCCCTCTCCTGTCCATTCTTCCATGGAGGGGTAGTCGTATCGGTGAGTAAGGAGCCCAGGAGTTATATTCTTGGCCTGTCCTTCCCCAGGGTTTTCTGGTAATCTGGTTATGACACCACTTACAGCTCTTCCTCCTTCCTGGTTTCCCATGGTATCTTCTCCCTGGACCTGGGCCAAGGCACTGTATGAAAAGAGTGGTTTGTTGTCCTTTAAAGTGGGGCTTGGGGTCTGGAGGTGAGCATTGTATTTGCTATGGGATATGTGTATACAGGGTTGTTTTGCGTGGGGCCCTGAGTGACATGTGTATACACAGTTGTGTGTATACTTTGATATTGTTTACCTATGTGCAGAGTGGGAACTGTGGGTGTTGTGTGGATAGGTGGAGGTTGGGTGTGAGTTCTTACGTGGGTTCATACTTGGGTGCTGTTTGTATGAAACTTGTGTACATAGACAGTGGGCCTCTGTGCCCTGTGTGTGGTGCCTTCTGGGCCATATATGTGGTGAGTATTCAGATATGTGTACCCTTGGGCATAGTTTGTGTATGCATGTGGGGGATGTGTGTATTGAGTGTTCACCCCAGTACTGTGGGTTGTATGTCTGCACTGGGGAAAGTGGGCATTTGCATGTGTGTGTAGGGACCATGTGCAGTTTGGGAACTGGGGTGCCTTTGTCATAGTGCCTGTATGTTTTCGGGACCCACATGCCTTTGGGCCTCATTTTTCTTCTTCCTCCATCCCACTAGGCTCTGCCAAGGCTGAGAGTGACAAACGTCAGAGTGCGGGGCCTGGCCAGGGGTCAGGGTCCATAGTAGATGAGCACCAGGACAATGTCTTCTTCCCGAGTGGGCGACCGCCTCACCTGGAAGAGCTGCACACACAGGCCCAGGAGGGGCTTCGTTCCCTACAGCACCAAGGTAACCCTCTCACGGTCCCTCTACTCTCAAAGCTCATGGGGTCAGGAGCCTAGCCCAGCACTCTCTTCTGGTTTCTTTCAGAAAAACAGAAACTGAACAAAGGTGGCTGGGACCATGGAGACACCCAGAGCATCCAGGTGAGCTCTGTCCCCAGCTCAGTCCTGACTGCTTTTCCTTCCTTACTTGACCTCTGGCAAGCATGGCTTTGGACCTTCTGGGTGTGTTTCCTTCCTGTATCTCAAAGGGCTGACTGGCTGACTCTTCAGGGTTAGTGTAGGCTTACTCCAGTGATGCTCAGTACTGGGTGACATGGGGGAGTCTACAAATCAAAAGTTCTATTGAGGAGTTCTGAGGGGGCATCCCACATAGGCCAGGGCCTAATCTCCTTCCCCTACAGTCCTCCAGGACTGGGCCGGATGAAGACAGCATATCCTTCTGCAGCCAGACCACATCCTACACAGCTGAGAGCTCTACGGCAGAGGACGCACTCTCCATCCGCTCAGAGATGATCCAGCGCAAAGGTATCTCCTCACCAGCCGGATTCCTGGGTAGGGAGACAGGTGGTGGGCACGGTCTTGTTTTAGCACCTGCAGCTTCCCTTTTTCCTCCTAATTCAGTGTCTTCTCAGGCTTCATCATTCAGGTAATTCAGGAGACAGTACCCTGTGTCCTCTTGGAGATTCATGAAGCACATGAATCTTTTTTTTTTTTTTTTTGGTGGTGGTGGTAGGGATCGAACTCAGGCCCATGAATATGCGAGGCAAGTGCTGTGTCACTGAGCCACTGAGCCTTATTCCCAGCCCCAAGCACATGCATCTTAACCGTAAAGTTAAGAGTTGGGGTTGGGAGTGGTGATGCAGCCTGTAATCACAGCAGCTTGGAAGACTGAGGCAGGAAGATGGCAAGTTTAAATCCAGCCTCAGCAATTTAGCGAGGCCCTAAGCAACTTATCGAGATCCTGTCTCAAAATAAAAAATAAAAAGGACTGGCTTTTTAAAGGGATATGGCTCAGTGTTTTTAAGTGCTCCTGGGTTCAATCCGCAGTACCAAAAAAGAAAAAAAAAAAAAAATAAGAGTCGGAAACTTGGGTTTTGGCCTGCTGTTGCTGTCTGAGCAGCCATGGACCTTGGGCAAATCTTTAACATCCCTGAACTTATGTTTTATAAAAACCAATAGGTAATAATGGCATTTACCTTATTGGAACGAATGCCAAACATTAGCGTGTGATATGTTCACTATGGAAGCGCTCACTAAATGGAAATGATCATTGTTGACTTATCCTTCTATAAGTCTTACAGAAAGAAGCCCATATCTGTTTGACTGCGGAAACCTTTTATCCCAAGGCTGTTATTAGTAGTCTACAAAAGTAGTGCTCTGCAGGACATGCCGAGTTCTCCTCTAATGGGTTTTACCCCCTGAATTGGCCCTCAGGCTCCACCTTCCGACCCCATGACTCATTTCCCAAATCATCTGGAAAGTCAGGGCGACGTCGGCGGGAGCGTCGGAGCACTGTGCTGGGTCTTCCTCAGCATGTACAGAAGGAACTTGGTGAGCTCTGGGTTTAGGTGGGCAGTGGTGGTGGGCAGGGATCCCAGCCAGCCCCTCTTTGCTGACCTCCATCTGCTCATCCATTCTAGGTCTGCGGAATGAGCGTGAAGCACCAGGTACTCCTCGGCTTCCTGGTCCACAGGATGCTGTCCGAATCCCCACAGTGGATGGTCGTCCAGCGGGCATGGCCTTAGGGACTGGAGTCCGGGTATCTCTGCAAGCACTGGAGGCAGAGGCAGAGGCTGACGCCAATACAGAGGCCATGTTGCAGCGCCATATCGACCGTGTCTACCGGGATGACACCCTTGTTGGTCGGTCCACAGGGGCCCGGCCCCCTCCATTGACCCGGCCCATGTCCCTAGCAGTGCCTGGACTGACAGGAGGCGCAGGGCCTCCAGAGCCTCTGAGCCCAGCCATGTCCATCTCACCCCAGGCCACCTACTTGTCGAAGCTTATCCCACACGCTGTGCTGCCACCCACCGTGGATGTGGTAGCTCTGGGCCGCTGCAGCCTGCGCACGTTGAGCCGCTGCAGCCTTCTCTCTGCTAGCCCGGCCTCTGTCCGCTCCCTGGGTCGCTTTTCCTCAGTCTCCAGCCCCCAGCCCCGCAGCCGCCACCCTTCCTCTTCCAGTGACACCTGGAGCCACTCTCAGTCCTCCGAGACCGTTGTTTCTGATGGGTCCACCCTCTCCTCAAAGGGGGGCTCTGAGGGTCAGCCAGAGGGCTCTGTGGCCAGCAGTAGCATGGCGCCACCTCCCCAGGGGGGCAGTGGGAGGGGCTCCCCTAGTGGGGGCAGCACTGCTGAGGCCTCAGACACAGTGAGCATTCGGAGCAGCGGGCAGTTGTCTGGCCGGAGCGTTTCCCTGCGGAAGCTGAAACGGCCTCCTCCACCTCCTCGCCGGACCTACTCCCTCCATCAGCGGGGCTCAGAAGCACCCGATGGGCCCTTAGGGTTGCCACCCAAGCCCGAGCGGAAGCAGCAGCCACAGCTGCCCCGGCCACCCACCACAGGTGGGTCAGAAGGGGTTGGGGCAGCACCTTGCCCACCCACCTCAGCAGGTAGTAGCTGGGTGCCTGGCTTGTCTCCTGGTGGCACCCGGCACCCCCCACGCTCCCCAGAACGGACACTTTCACCCTCCAGTGGATACTCAAGCCAAAGTGGTACCCCGACCCTACCTCCCAAGGGTCTGGCAGGTGCCCCTGCTTCCCCAGGCAAGGCCCAGCCTCCTAAACCAGAGAGGGTCACTTCCCTTCAATCTCCTGGGGTCTCTGTCTCCTCTTCCCTCACTTCTCTGTGTTCCTCCTCCTCTGATCCTGCCCCTTCCGACCGCTCTGGTCCACACATGTCCATCCCCCTGAGTGATAGGTTTGTCATACCTCCTCACCCCAAGGTGCCTGCCCCCTTTTCTCCTCCTCCTTCTAAGCCCAAGAGCCTTAAACAAGCTGCCCCTACATTGGTTCCTGGGCCTGTCTCTACCATTGATAGTAGCTCTGAGTCCCTTCCCACTCCCCAGACATCTCTGGCCCTATCCCAGGAGACTCCTGTTGTCTCCAAAGATCAGTCACCCCCACCATCCCCACCCCCATCTTATCATCCACCCCCACCACCTAATAAGAAGCTAGAGGTGGTTGAGGAGGCCCCATCTGCCCTAGAGTCTGCTGAGGAGCCCCTCCCAGACTCTAGCTGGCCCCCACCCCCACCTCCTACACCCGAGGAGCAGGAGCTGTCCATGGCCGATTTTCCCCCACCTGAGGAGGCCTTTTTCTCTGTGGCTAGCCCTGAGTCTGCAGTCCCCCCTGAGCCTGTCAGCTCCCTGGCTGCTCCCCAGAGCCAGCCCCAGGGAACCCCAGACCCTCCTCCAGCCCCACCTGCCCCACCTCCAAGTAGTTCTGTCCCAGAGCTGGCCAAGCTCCCTCAGGAGCCAGTAGGCTGCAACAAGAGCTGTGGGGCTTCCAGGGACGAAGCTGGTGTGCCCCTGGTCACCCCTTCACTCCTGCAGATGGTGCGGCTGCGCTCTGTGGTCGCTCCCACAGGTGCTCCAACCTCAGCATCGGGGCTCTCAGCCCCCCAGAAGCCACTGCGAAGGGCCCTGTCAGGGCGGGCCAGTCCTGTGCCTGTCCCCTCCTCCGGGCTCCATGCTGCCGTCCTACTCAAGGCCTCCAGCCTGGCTGCCAGTGAGGACCTTGGAAGTGCCCAGCCCAATGGACCACCTGAGGCCCGGCCACACACTCCCCAGTCTCCTGCCTCAACAGCCAGCTTCATCTTCTCCAAGGGCACTAAGAAGCTGCAGCTTGAACGGCCAGTCTCCCCGGAGGCCCAGGCTGACCTCCAACGGAATCTGGTGGCTGAACTTAGAAGCATTTCAGAGCAGCGGCCACCCCAGGCCCTGAAGAAGCCTCTGAAGGCTCCCCCACCTGTGGCCCGCAAGCCCTCTGTGGGAGTCCCCCTACCTGCTTCTCCTAGTTTTCCCCGGGCTGAGCCCATAACTGCTCCTCCTACCAATGGGCTCCCTCATGCTGAGGACAGGACTAAGGGGGAGCTGGCAGAGAATGGAGGTGTTGTGCAGCTGGTGGGCCCAGAGAAGATGGGTCCCCCAGACTCAGGTACAGTGGGCAATGGTGGGTGTGGGTCCTGTCACTAATGGTAGGAAATAAGTATCTGCAGTCCCACCCTGGACATTGCTTATGGATCTTTGAGATGGCTAGTTTTTACAACAAACAGGCTTGCTGGGCGTGGTGGCGGATGCCTGTAATCTCAGTGGCTCCAGAGGCTGAGGCAGGAGGATTGCTAGTTCAAAGCTGGCCTCAGCAAAAAGTGAGGTGCTAAGCATCTTCGTGATACCCTGTGTCTAAATAAAATGAAAATTAGGGGACTGGGGAATGTGACCTAGTGTTGAGTGCCTCTGAGTTCAATCCCTAGAACCCCCCAAAAACAAAACAAAGCAACCCCCTTAAAAAAACAAAACAGAACTGGCCTTAGGATGCCTGGAACAGGTGAATTATCACTCTTGAACTACAGGAAAAGGAACATGAGGATGAGGCTTTGGCATCAGACCTAACAAGTATATCCAACTTTATTATTTTGTCTCATCCTAGTGCTGTGGAGTATGGGGTAGTGACACCTACTTCGCAGTATCTGAGTCAAAGTTTCCAGCTGCTGCCACTGTCAGTGAAGTGAGGGTTTAGGGAAAGGTTGGGTGAAAGTGTGCTTGGGCTTTCAATGCCTGAACCAAGCTGGGAGCCCCTTGCTAAGTGTCCCTTTTTCCCCCACAGACCCACAGAAAGAGCTGGTCTGACCGCACTAGCACTGCTGACCCATCCCAGGAATACAATCTCTCAGGGACCTGAGCAGCTCCAAGGACGAGAGGACAGCAGACACAACCTAAGAGAGGACGCCTGCAGCCTTAACCTCCACGGCCTTCGATATTTATGCAAGCCTGGTGTCGCCCGTCCTTCAGATCACCCAGCTCTCATGCCTTTCCCCTCACAGGATTCGCCTCCAGCAGCTGCTGCTTCAGCTTTGGCCTTAGCCTCTTCGTGAAGGAGGTAGCTGGTGGGAGTGGGTGGCTGCGCCCCCTGCTGGCCCTGAGGCCACAGAGGTGGGAGCGGAACACTTGTTTTTTTCCCCATGTCCAAATCATGCACATACTGTAGTCCAGAATCAAAGCACTTTTGTGAAGTGGCTGCATGTCCATTCTCCAGGGCTTGTGAAGCCACGTTCCAAGGGCCTGTTTACATGGTGGCAGCGTCAATCCTTGGGAGCCAGCCCATAGCTGGGACCAATCTGTCCCTCCTCCACAATCTAGTTTGCTCCTTTTCTTAGTTCTTGGAGGTGGGCGAGTCACATTCCCACAGGCTCCTCCAGGCTGGGGGCAGGAATGGGGCTGTGGAATTCCAAAGCACAAAAGGTGCAGTGGGGGATAACCTTCCTGTGCCTCAGTTTACCACCAACCTCCTGCCTTCCAGCTCTGCCAGGTGCTTCATGCAGGGGACAAGAAGTAGGAGACACCCAGACTCTAAAAGGGTATGGGGAGGAAGAAGCAGAGGGCAGGTTTGTAGGCTCTCTGTTCTAAAAAGCAAATAACAGTAGCAGGTCATCTCAGCAGGTCCTTGGCATGCCAAACATCTGCCCCTTGCTTGATTGATCCAGGAGGCACAGCTTCAGAGGCAGGGCCCATGGGCTGTGTCCCTTTCAGCTTCACAGGGAGTACTGAGACAGGAGGGGAGATCTGGCAGTGGGAGCTTATTTGGGCAGCAGCCCAGATCTGGCCTTTGCACTTTATTTTCTGACTTTTCTCTACTCTTTGGTGCACGTCCTTGCTGCCTTTCAGCATAAGTGATTCCACTGGGGGAGATGACACTGAGTGGCAAGGATGGGAAGCCGGAGGTGCAGTCTTCAAAACCTTCCCTAGTCAGAGGGGACCCAGGTGGCTCTCCTCACATGTCAGCCTCTGCTACTGATCTCTCCTCCAGGGATTTTAATTACCTTTCTGTTTTCAGCCTATATGACCTATCTAGGTAAGGTGGCTTCCTCATTGGTCCCCTTGGCTCCACAGGTGGCCCTAGTGCCTCCCTGTATAGCAGTGTGGCTGCCACCCAGGTCCACCCCTTCTTGATCTTTTCTTCTCAGCAGTGACTCAGCCTTGAGCCTGGCAAGGAACCTTTTAGCTTCACCACAGCAGTGACACACTGGCCCCTGCCACCTACCCGTGGGGACCTGGGTGGGGGGAGGGTGCGGCCCTGGGTTCCTCTGGCCTGCTCTAGGGTTTTGTTTGTTTGCCACTGTTGTCTTCTCCCTGTAGTTACAAACCAACATCTTTCCCTTGCCCTATGGGTAATGGGGAGCTGCTGCTGGTATATATTGCACCTGCCCAGTGAGTAGGGGAAGGACAATCAGTAAGTACTGTTCTGCTTGGAGCTTCTGATCTATCCTGCCCCAGGACCCAGAACCTAGGAGCGGTCAAAGCCCCATGAACCAGGCCTCAGAACTGCTGGAGGTGGAAGGGAGCCTGACTTCTCTTCATTCCCATGTTACTGGAGCTCTTATTCTCAGTTGGGCTCTTTTGAGCTTGTTTCCCCACCTGGTGGGCCAGAGCACAAAGGAGGGGGGAATCTAGAAGAGGCAACTTTCCTTTGTTCTCTGGGGTGAATGAGCTTGACCTCGTGCAAATGGAAAGACCAAAAGCCTCTGATTTTTAATTTGCATAAAAATGTTAGAAGAGAGAAGTATATATATATATATATATTTCTTTAAATTTTTGAGTCTTTGATATGTCTATACAAATAATCCAGTCCCTCTGCCCTGAAAAAGCTCTGTGTTTCATTTAAAAGGTGTTAATTAATTAATTAAATGATTGAAACTTGGCTGTGACTGCTGCTTCCCCACCATCCACATCAAATGGGCAGGACGTCCACTGGTAACAAGGTGTGAGAAAGCTCACCTCCCACACTGGTGTGGGAAAACCCAGTCATCGTACCACTGAACCACAAAAGGATTTTGCTACTGCTGCAGCAGAATGGGGGTGGGGTGGGGCAGTGGTCTGGGCCCACATTTAGAAGGGAAAATGTTCTGCTTGCTGCAAGCACTGGATCCAAGGGTGGGCCTCTTCTGTTTAGCACCTCCAAAGGGAAACTTACGGTGTCTGCCATCCACCAGTCCCCCCATCCATCCCATTACTGTGCCGAACTTCCAAGATACAAGCAACCCAAGGCTAGTAGAGGGACCTGGCAGCTGCTTCACGCTTGGAGACAGTTCCTATCCAGACACGCTTGTTTAGACATTTTATTTGAGTTTGACAGTGATGGTTAATGATTTGATTGCGATGCCTTATAGAGGAATGACCTCACCCTCTCTGAAGAAAGACACACGCCATGCCATCCATGCTAACTAACAACACAGCTGGTTTAGGGAGTGTCCCCATCTGGCTGGATCAAGGGAAATTCCAGGAGCCCTGGGGCAGGCCCCGTTCCCCCAGTACCAAGTTCCAGAATAGGTAGGCAGAGTGAAGGCTGCCAACCACTTGATAGACCACTAGGTTCTGTGTTTTCCCTTCTTTTTCCTTTTCAAATCCCACAATTTCCTATTGGGGAAGAAGCTGTAATTAGCCCAGTCCAGGCACTGAATTCCAGCTAGAGGCACAGCTGCTGGGACAACTCAAAAAAAAACCTGGGAACCAATGTTTTTCCAATTACAAGGATTGTGGCACAAACTTTTTCTATGAGTTATACCGAAACCAGAATTCTTGAGTCAGTTGCCAAGGGAAGCTGGGTTCCCTACTGTTGCCTAGCCCTGCTTACCACCTGGGGGCAGGTGGGTGTTTCAGTTTCACTGTAGTAGACAGACGATTCCAGATTCTGGGGAGGTATGCTGCCCCTTACCCAGTGTTGCACCTAAGAAAGAGTCCCAGACCTGCTGCTTCAGTGTCCTCAGAGATGAGCAAACAGGTGACGGATGGAATAAACCAAGACAGCAGAAGACTCAGGACAGTGGAAGGGAGGAAGATGCTGGGCTGGCTAGCTGATGTTCCCCCCTTTCAGTGTTTTACAGGAAATATATCCCAGCTTGGTCATGAAGTTGGTTTGCTTCCATTGTGCAATACACTCATCAGAAATTTTAAAGTCAGCCTGGTTGAGATAGGAAAAAAAAAAAAAAAAAATTATAACAGTGGTGGTTGGGACCATAAGGAAACTCTTACACTACTCGTAGCTCAGCTTTTTTCTAAGAATTTGTCAAAGCGTCCATGTTTATATCTTTTGTCTCAGGTAAGTTCATTTTAGAGATTTATTTCAAGAATATAATCATGACTGAGTACAAAGATCTCTACATGACACCCAGCATAACATTCTTTTTTTTGTGTGGTTTGATGGTGGGGATGGAACCCAGTGCCTCATGCATGCTAGACAAGTGTCCACTGACGACAACCCCAGCCCATCATGACACAATAACAGTGAAACACTGAGAACAACCTCAATGTCTAGTAAAGTCTTAAATGATAATTGTGATAAACTAATATGTAGTATGAACTAGTATTTAAGATATGGAAAATTTGGGAGTAAAGTAGAAAAAGAATTCAGAACTGGGGATTGAACCAAGAAGCCTCTACTACTTAGCTACATCTCTAGTATCCCAGACCTTTTTATTTTTTATTTTGAGACATTTTATTTATTTTTTTAGTCTTGCTAAATTGCCAAGGTTGTCCTAGAATTTGGGATCTTCCTGCTTCAGCTGCCTAAATCACTGGGATTACAGGCATGTGCCACCACACCTAAACTAAAATAAGATTTAAAAAGCAGAAAACTGCCAGGCACAGTGGTGCAAGCCTGTAATCCCAGTGACTTGGGAGGCTGAGACAGGAGAATCTTGAGTTCAAAGCCAGCCTCAACAACTTAGCGAGGTACTTGGCAACTCAGCGAGATCCTGTCTCTAAATAAAATATTTTTAAAAAAGGGCTGGGGATGTGGCTCAGTGGTTAAGTACCAGGGGTTCAATTCTCAGTACCAAAAACAAACAAAAAACCCAGAAAACTTAGTGTGAAGCAAACTGTAAATCTATTTTATGCAGAGCAAAGCATCAAAAGGAAATAATACCTAACTTCATTTTTTAGTGTCTCTTTGGCAGGACCATGGATATCTTATTTTGATTATTTATTTTATAATACTCAAGACTGAACCCAGGGTGCTTTACCACTGAGCTACATCTCTAGCCATTGTAAATTTTGAAACAGGGTCTCACTAAGTTGCTTAGGGCCTTACTAAGTTGCTGAGGCTGGCCTGAAACTTGCAACCCTCCTGCCTCAGCCTGCAAGTCCCTGGGATTTCAGGCATTCACCATGGTGTCTGGTTAGATATTTTCTTAATCCACCCCCCTATATTTTAGACATTTCCTACTATGAAAACTTTATTTTATAACCAGGAAAAATAAGTTACTCATAGTTACCATAAAAAACAAATAGGAGTAAGGCAAAGCCATTTGCTATGTGCAGGAGGCAGACACACTCTAAACACCTCTAGAAGCATTTTTTAGAAAACAGGTATTAAGTAGAAAAAGTCACGTGTTAGTTGTATGAGAGGCAATTTTTGCTGCTTTGTTCAGTGTTGTAGCCCAAGCACCTAGACAGTGCCTGACACATAATATGGACTTGACATTTGCTGAACAAGTGAATGAATGAATTCAGGGATCAACGGGGCAGGCAATCTGTGAGTTACTGTCCAGAGGGCAAGGAGAGAATGAGTATCCAAGGCTCAAGGTAGGGAGAGGGAGGATTTTTGTTTATTTATTTATTTGTACTGAATTCAGGAGTGCTTTACCACTAAACTATATCCCCAAGCCCTTTTAATTTTTTATTTTGAGACAGGGGCTTGCTAAGTTGCTCAAGGCCTTGGTTGCTAAGTTTGCTGGAATTATAGGTGTGAACCACCATGCCTGGCCCTAGTAGGGTTTTGATTCTAGTTCCATATTTTATTTTTAATTCTTGTTCTCTTTCGCGATGGGGATGGAACCCAGGGCCGCGTGCAGGCTAGACAAACACCCTACCACTGAGACGCATCACCAGCCCCTGGCTCCATCACTTCTGGCATTGGCAGTTATGCTACCAGGTTAAATGCAGATAATCTCCATCTACTCCTGTCATAGCCTGGAGATCAAATAAGAAGTCTCTAAAGTTTCTTACACAGTGCCTCAAATAGTCTGTCAGAGCTCAGTTTATGAGAGGTCCTTCTGAGACCTCCAGGACCCTTAGACACCTTACATACAGGAAGGTCTGGAATGAAGAAGGCAGAAGTCCCAACTGAGACTGAGGTGGCTGTAGGTTCAATAACAGCAGAGTAGGGACAGAGCCCAGTAGCAGGCAAGAGAGGGAAAAATAAAGCCCTTACCTGCAACTTCTCGAAAACTTTCTTCTTGGGCTTGAGTTCTTCATCTGGTTGGCCCTTCTCATAGCCCTTGACAAACACTCGCTCACCAGGAGCAGAGCCTGCAGGAGGGTCCAGAGGTTCAACCTGACGGCTTACCCCTTCTCTGAGAAGACACACAGGACAAAGAAAGGGTGAGGCTACAGATGGCTTCCCAGGGTTGTGGAGGCCAAAGTGATCTGGGCCTTTCCAAAGAGCCCTAATGGGATTTAGAACATCCTCAAAGCCATCTCCCCAAGAGGTCCTCATTACTTTAGGACATCTTTGGACATCACCAGGTTAGATTAGGTGGGCTACACTAAATTCCTATGTCAGAAGAGAGAACCAAATCTGGGTTGCTACAGGAAGAAGTGTGAAATAACCCCCAGAGCCAGTAAGAACTAGGTTTAACTCTTGCCTCCAGCAATTACTGGTAGAAGACTTGGGCATGTGCACGTCTCCATTTGTTTTAAACATTAAACAAAATTAACTGTGGATAGTGTCTCGTTCATGGTACTTGCACAATGTCTGCTTCAGACATATCATTTTTGGGCATCAATGAGATGTTTTCTCAGGGCTTCCACCTGGCACCATAGGGTCCAGTTCCTCGCTCTTGGCCTCCCCAGGTCCTGAGCCCATCTAGTCCCTACTCACGTGGAAGCACACAGAAGCATGCCTTGGGACTCAACTCCTCTCATCTTCTGGGGTTTCAGGTTGCACAGCACCACCACAAGCCTGTTCTGTAGTTCCCCCTTGGGCACAAATTGCACCAGGCCGCTCACCACAGTCCGTGGTTCAACTTCCCCCACGTCAATCTTCTCCACATATAGGCTGTCTGCATCTGGGTGCTGCCGGCAAGAGATGTCAGGTGGGAGAGTATCCCAGTGGAGCTGATCAGGGGCCTGGTCCTCAAACTCTTTTTGGAACTCTTGCTCCAAAAAGGGGCATCTGCTCCTTACAGAGTCCCATGAAGGACCCTCTAGAGCTAACTATTTCCAGATCTCAGACAGCAGATAGAATGGGTCTTGAAGGTACATTCTACTCCCAACCAAGAAACCAAATTTGAGAAAATGAATCTAATACTTTTGGAAGAATCCCTGTTAGAGGTTAAATGAACTGGACTGTTAGTGGCTACCATTATGGCACACATGCTACACCAATGTGTCCAAGGTGACTGGGAGGTGGGGGAGGGTAAGTGTTGGCTTCACCATCTGAGGCAGGAGCATCAGCAGCCATTTCAAGGTAATGTGAGTGAAAACCAAGTCAATTCTGGGAGCAGGGAGTGGGCTGGGGAGGGGTGTTTGTGATACGTAGCGGGTGGAGGGGGTGGGGGAAGCTCAGAACAATGATTCACAGCAGCTGATTTACTGGGAAAAAGTAAATCATCCTCCCTCGACCACTGTCTGAGGGGCAGACAACGTGGCTAATCTAAGGTAAGGCCTGCAAACAGTCCAGGCAAGCTGATACAGACGAGGTAAGCCCATCAGGCCAGTTTTAATGGACAAGTTTCTTCTAACATCTGCCTCCTGCATTGAGTTCCTGGCTGTGTTTGGTTGTGCAAGGTCCAGAGACAGCAAATGGCTAAGGAAAGCCTGATGCCTGGAAGGGGTTCTGATTTGCAATATGACCCTTCTCTAGACCAGTTTCCTCCAGGTGGAGACAGACAAACCCGACCCCTGTCTGCCTCTCTGGGATGTGGTGAAAAACAAGTACCTTCTCCACACTGATGATTTTCCCCACGCGGATATCCAGCCGGGATGGGATAACCTCCTCTGGTTCTGAATTCTTGGCAGGGCCTTTGGCAATGGGCTCTGGGAATGAGAAGAACACCGTAGGATCAGGGACACCCCTACCTCCCCGGAGGGTCATCTGCTAATCCCACCAGATGAGAACACGAGATCAGGCACGATTTAGTAGAGAATCCCTAGAACCTACCCACTGAATTATGCTTTAAAACAGGGTCGGCAGTCTTTCAGAAATGACATGTCAGATTTTTATATACTCTATCCATCAGTTGTTAGGCTGGAGGTGAGGGGACTGTAGAGTTTTGCCACCTTTGGGTGTTTCCATTCATGCATTCCACACGGCATTTACTGAGTCTTTTCTGGAAGGGTCACACAAAGTTATCAGTGCCATATCTCAAGCACCATGGATAGGTGAATGGTGGACCAAGAGTCAGGAGAAGCAACTGGAAGGGAACTGGGAGAATCTTAAGATGAAGTGTTTTTGTTTTTCTGGTTGGGGGGTATTGGGGATTTAATCCAGGGGCACTTTACCACTGAGCTGCATCCCCAGCCCTTTTTATTTTTACACAGGGTCTCACTAAGTTGCTTAGGGCTTCATCAAGTTGCTGAGGCTGGTCTCAAACTTGTGATCCTCCTGCCTCAACCTCCTGAGTAGCTGGGATCACAAGTGTGTGCCACTGTACCCAGCTTATAAATGAACTCTTCTCAGAAGCTCTGCAGGCTCTGTAACAGCTTACCACCCTAGACACTGGTTAGGTGTACCAGGTCTGACCCAATCACTCTCCTACTGAAGAAGTAGATTTAGTGAACACAGACTTGAAGGACCAAAGTACATGTCTCCAGTATGCCTCTTTTAAGATGCTGGTACAATAGGACATAGTCACTTCATGGAATCTACCAAACCCAATCAAAATGAATGGAGTCCCATTCCAGAAGTTGGTGAGATAAGACATTTTTGTACTTGAAACACCCTGGGTTCCTGGGTTCTCAATTTAAGTTAGACATGTTTCTGAGGTCCACTGACAGGGTCTCTTTCCTGATACTGTGACCTGTTCCCTGGCCCTTCCCATCCACAGCTGGACTTACTCTGCTTTGAGAGATCAGGGTAGGCAGCACTGGCCAACTTCTTCAGGGCAGGGGTGTTAAACTTTTCCCGAATAGGATCTAGCAACTTGTTCAGGGCGACTTCAACTGAATTCTTTAGGTCTCCAGGGTGTACGACCTGCAGAAATGAATAAGACCTGGTGAGGTGAGGCCTGGAACAGGGCACAAGACACCAAAATCTACTAAATATGTGCATACAGGATGAAGGGAGTATTTTCCCAGCAGAGAAGGGGAAACAGATTCAGAAAGACTAACTTCTCTGAAATCCAGGTCTTCTGATTTTGAGTTCCATGTGGATTTGAGGGCTTTTAGAGGCCGAATGTATTTATTAGTCTAATTCTTCTAGCTTCTTCATTTATGCTTACGTAGTGGCATAAACCACGTGCTATTTACAGGCAGGAAAATATTCACACAGGTAACCCAAAATACTGAAGAATGAGACAGAAGGAAGAAAAAAGGGCTTAGGAGACAGATCTGGATTGGACTTTCAGCTGTGTGACACCAAACTAGGCACTTTACCTGCTAAGTGTCAACTTCTTTACTTATAAAATGAGGATAACAATAGCTATTTCCCATAGATTCAGAATGAGAATTAAATCACATAATGTGGATAAAATGGTGAGAGCAGTACTAGTCTGTTAGTACAGGTTAAACATCCCTCTTTTTAAGTTGTGGTTGTTGTTTTTTTTTTTTTTTTTTTGGGCGGGGGGTGGTGGGACTAGGGATTGAACCAAGGGCCTCACATATGCTAGGCAAGCCCTGTTCCACTGACCTACATCCCCAACCCTTTGTATTTTTCAGAGACAGTGCCTCACAAAGTTGCCCAGGCCAGCCTTGAAGTTTTGATCTTCCTGCCTCAGCCTCACAAGTAGCTGGGATTACACGTGTGCCTCCATACCCTGGTAGATTGAGCATCTCTGACATGCATATCTGAAATTCAAAATACTCTAAAATCTGAGCAGGATGACACAAGGGGAAAAAAAAATCCACATCTGACCTCATATGATGGATTGCAGTCAAAACACAGATACACTAAAAATAATGCATGAAATCACCTTTGAGCTATGCATATAGGTATACATTAAACAAATTAATTTCTTATTTAGATTTGGGTCCCATCCTCCATTATGCATGTGCATTGTTCCAAATTCTGGCAGGGCACAGTGGCATGTGCCTATAATCCCAGGTACTCAGGAGGCTGAGGCAGGAGAATCACAAATTTGAGGCCAACCGGGGCATTTTAGTAAGACCCTGTCTCAAAATAAAAAGGGTTGAGTATGTTGCTCAGTGGTACAGTGCCCCTGTTTTTAATCCCCAGTACCCCCCAAAATTAAATATATAGCCAGGTGTGGAGGCACATGCCTGTAATCTCAGCAATTCGGGAGGCTGAGGCAACAGGATAGAAAGTTTAAGGTCAGCCTCAGCAATTCAGAGAGGCCCTAAGCAACTTAGCAAGACCCTGTCTCAAAATAAAAAATAAACAGGGCTGGGGATGTGGTACCCCTGGGTTGGTTCAATCCCCAGTAACAAAACAAACAAACAAAAATCTGAAAAAATCCTGGATCTAAAACTCTTCTGGTTCCTAGATAAGGGATACTCAATCTAGTTTAGAAATTCAACTTTGTTTTTTCCTGTGTCCTGTGGCTCTCTCTTGGTACTTTTTAAATCTGGCCTGCAAGGATTTTTTAGGCATTCTAAGGGGATATGCCTTAGGTATGAATATCTATAATACAAAAACACCAACACTTTCGTTTCTGATGCTATTTCTCCATTTCTATGGGAATATTTAATTTTTAATAAATGAAAACTTTAACTTGGCCACTGTCCAATATGGTAGCACTAAGACTTTTGTGGACATTTATAATTTGTAAATTAAAATCCAGTTCCTGAGCTTCCCTAGCTACACTTTAAGTGCTCAACAGCTGTCTGAGGTCAGTGGCTTCTGCCTCAGGCAGTGCATAAAGAACATACCTATACCATGGAAATTACTATGGGATAACTTGGCTGCTGACCATTTCTCAGAGCCATTTCATTTATTCCTTCTCAGTATTCCCAGAAAGGACTATGCACAGGGTTGAGGAGAGGAGTGTGGCTTCTGTGGCCTGCCTCAGATGGCAGGAGGAAGTTTCAGAGCAATTGCTGTAAAATATCAAAAAATGGGCCAGACAGGCCTCCAGACCTCAGGTCAGAATCTTTCCCTCCATTTGATACTCAAACAGGCATGCACCATTGTCTCCAAGTTGTGTCCAGTTGCTTCTCGCACACCTCCAGTGCAGAGGAAGGCAAGGTCAAGTGAGAAAGCCCTGCCCATCCCCAACATCTTCCTAACATATCACTGTGGTCCTCACCCACTGTCCTGCTTCAGCTGTTGGGTACCATAAGAAACCTAGCCCCTTCCCCATCAGTCTTTCTCATATTTGGTGACAGAACACACACTTGCTTCTGAGCTAAACACCTCCAGTTCTTTCACCTACATCTTGTGATATGGTTTTGAGATTATTCCCTGTCATGACATTCCTCCTTCCCCAATCAACATGTCCCAGCTTATCAAATAAATCTCTTAAAATTCAAGTACAGGGCAATCACAACACACTGAGAACAGCGAACAGAATGGGTCACTTCCCTGATTCTAGATTCGAGATTTACTTATTTTCTTTTTAGTACTCAGGATAGAACCAAGAGATGCTTTAGCAGAGATGCATTCACAGTCCTTTTTAATTTTTTATTTTGAGACAGAGCCTTGTTTAGTTGCCCAGGTTGGCCTAGAACTTGTGATCCTCTGACCTCAGCCTCCTCTTGGATCTCTGGGATTAAAGGCATCTGGGCTGCACCAGCTTAGATGGAACATTTCTGAAGACTTAGCCCAAAAGTCAATGTAAACATTTCTTTCCTTTTTTTTCTTTTTATGGTACTGGGGATTAAGCCCAGGGATTGCATACCAGGAAAGTGCTTACCACTGAGCTACATATCTTTAGCACCCCCTGCATTTTTTTTTTAAATATTTTTTAGTTGTCAATGGACCTTTATTTTATTGACCTTTATTTATTTATTTACATGTGGTGCTGAGGATCAAACCCAGTGCCTCATACATGCCAGGCAAGCGCTCTTCCACTGAGTCACAGCCCCAGTCCTCCACAATGCCTTTTTTGTGTGGTATTAAGGATTGAACCCAGTGGCACTCTACCACTGAGCTAAACTCCAAGCCCTTTTTTATTTTTATGTTGAGGCGGAGTCCCAGTGAGTTGCCAAGTCTGGCCCCCAACTTGCAATTCTCCTGCCTCAGCCTCCTGAGTTGATGGGATTGCAGGTGTGTGCCACCGTGCCTAGGCATGCTCACACTTCTAACAGCCCATCAAGTTGTTAAATTTTTTTTTTTTTTTTTTGCGGTACTAGGGATTGAACCCAGGGCCTTGTGCTTGCAAGGCAAGCACTCTACCAATTGAGCTATATCCCCTCAAACTGTTAATTTAACCTAAGTTCACAGTGGATCAAAATCCCATGTATTCCTTATTTGCTATTATTTTGTCTTCTCTTTGTGACCTGGCCCTGCCTATCTTCCCACAATGCCGTATCTCACCTTGAGCAGACCACACCATGTGTAATTCTTCATCTTCAACTCTTTGCACAATTCCCTCAAAAATTTTCTCATGAACTCCTATTCTTCAAGCAAAACAGTGCTTAGATATTGTCCTCTCCACAAACCACTTAGTTACTTCCTCTTGTTTTACATCTGAACTGTAGATAACTGTCCCTTGGTATCCATGGTACCATTCCCCAAGGATACCAAAATTGGCAGATGAGTCCCTTATATAAACTGGCACAGTATTTGCATATAACCTTTATCCTTCTGTATACTTTATATCATCTCTACATTATCTGTAATACTAACACTATATAAATGCTACATAAATAGTTGTCATATTGTTTGGGGGATAATGACCATAAAAAATGCTTATACATGTTCAGTTCAGATGCCATTTTCTTGGTTGAACCCACAGGTGTGGATCTTGCAGATATGGAAGTTCTACTATATGGATGTATATGTATATGAGTATGTACATGTACTATACCTACACCTATCTATCTATCCATACCTGTTTTGTATAGTAATACAGTGGATGTAATATGTTTACATGTCTGCCTCTCCTCCTGGACTTCATGAGGATTTAACCCTTTTTGTAATGCCAGTCCTTCGTATAGTGCTTAACACAAAAGCACCCAGCACCCAGTGTTTTTTTTTTTAAGCAATACTGGGGATCGAACCCAGGACTTTTGCTTGCTAGGCAAGTGTTCCATCACTGAACTACACCCCAGCTTCTAGTGAGTTTTTTGTTAAACTGTTGAAATGAATAGTAACTTCTAGTCTATTCCTTTACTATTGTTCCTACTTATTTATTTATTTTTCAGTGCTGGGGATTGAACTCAATGGCCTTATACATGCAAAGCACACATCCTACCATTAAGCTATATCCCAGCCCCCGTTGTTGTTGTTTTGGTTCTGGGGATTGAAACCAGGGGTGCTTAACCACTGAGTCACATGCCCAGCCCTTTTATGAAAAAAAAAAAAAAAAAAAAAAAAAAAAAGAATGTGTATGTATATATATATATATATATATATATATATATATATATATATACATACACACACACACACACACACACACACACACACATATATATATATATTTTTTTGGTGGTGCTGGGGATTTGAACCCAGGGCCTTGTGCTTGCAAGGCAAGCACTCTACCAACTGAGCTATATCCCCAGCCCTACAAAAAATATTTTTAAAATTTATTTTTTATTTTTTTTAGTTATTGATGGGCCTTTATTCTATTTATTTATATGCAGTGCTAAAAACTAAACTTAGTGTCTCACACATGCTAGGCAAGCACTGTACCACTGAGCTACAACCCCAGTCACCCAGCCCTTTTTACATTTGATTTAGAGAAAAGGTCTCACTAAGTTGCTTAGGGCTTAGCTAAGTTGCTGAGGCTAGCTTTGAACTTACAATCCCCCTGCCTCAGCCTCCTGAGTTGCTGGGACTACAAGCATATACCACTGCGCCTGACCCCTGGTGCTCTTTTTTGAACATTATTTTTCACTTGTCTCTGAGTACTTCCTCTTGTTGGACCTTTATTCCAGCTTGTCTAGTCCTTTGGAAGGGAGGAGGACATTGATACATTAGCTTTGTGCCATTTGCCCATTTAATCTGTGAACCATCTGAATCCTCATCTAAGTCATTAACAAAATACACAGTCTGGGAGGCATAAGGATGGATGACTGTGGCACATAGTCACAAACCTTGCTAGGCCAAGAGGGAAAGGGTTGTCAGAGTTTGTTGGGTATTAGCATTTGTCTAGTCTTACCTCGTCAGCAAAGTCCTTTTCCAGATCCAGGTAAGCAGTATAGGTTTTGTTTCCACCCCATTTCTCATCTCGAAGGATCACAAACTCTATATAAGAAAAAGGACCTGCATCAACAAACTCGCTGATAACAGCAGTAAGCATTTCTAGCCCAAAAACATAGGTATTTGTAGTTTTTGCTATATAGCATCTATTTTTTGGTGATAGGATTGAACCCAGAGCCTCACACATTAAGTGTACATGCTCTACCACTGAGCAATACCAGCAGCCCTATTGTTCTTAAACTGAATGATGAGTGGCAATATCATGTACCCAGCTAGCATCCCAGATTCTTAAAGGGAAGGATCATGGCTTAGAATTCTTTTGTATTTCTCTAATTTATCATGTCTGCCTCCAATTATTTCAAAGACCCCTGCCTATCCTGTTACCCCCTCAGAACTTAGGCTGGTAATGAACACCTGGACAATTAAATGATACCCTACCTCACTGGTAGAATTACACACATGAAATTAAGAGTAGAAATTCAGGGCAACCAGTCTCTGGAGGAAGAATCTGTGACAAGTGACAAGCATAACCACAGCAGGAGTTTGGGTCTGCCAGCCTGGCTCTTTTTTTTTTTTTTTTTTTTTTTTTGGGGGGGGGGGGTGCTGGGGATTGAACCCAGGGCCTTGTGCTTGTTGAGCTATCTCCCCAACCCCCAGCCTGGCTCTTGAGAGGACAGGAAGCATCTTACCTGACTTGAGTGGGAAGAGCACGTGCTTGATGAAGGACAGAACACCGTTGTTCTCCACATTGCCTGGTTCACAGAAGGCCTTCTTTAATTTTTTCTTGACATCCTCCTTCCGATCAAGGAGATCAATTTTGGATTCCTAGAAACCATGGAGAAGAGGACCTCTTGTGGTTGGAAATGAGAACTAATCTTCCTTTTTTTTTTTTTTTTTTTTAAACTTTTATAAAGATTTTAACATTAAAGTACCACAAAAGCAGAATTAATCAGGGTGAAGAACCACTCAAATTCTGACATCTGGCAGAATAAACAAATCTTTTTCTGTATTCTTCCCAGACTTTGTCTATAGGACACAGAATCGTTATACATTTGTACTTAGAGAATAAATGTCTACCTTGCTTCTTCATGTTAGATAATATCTTAAGTATTTCTGAGGGGCTACATTGTCTTCATTTATAATTTTTTGGGGGGGGGGTGCTGGGGATTGAACTCAGGGGCACTCAACCTCTGAACCACATCCCCAGTCCTATTTTGTATTTTATTTAGACACAGGGTCTCACTGAATTGCTTAGCACCTCACTTTTGCTGAGGCTGGCTTTGAACTCGCAATCCTCCTGCCTCAGCCTCCCAGGTCACTCGGATTACAGGCGTGCACCATTGCACCCGGCTTTATTTATAATTTTTATCTGCATTATATTCCCAGTTATTAGTAGCATCATAACTAGTTATGATTATGTCCTAATTTTTACAAATTATATATAATGCTATATTGAACATCTTTACAGAGACTGTTTGCCTTCTCTAGGATTATTTCCTTAAACGACCTAAAATGGCTAGGTTCAAGATTGTTTTCTTGGGGCTGGAGTTGTGACTCAGTGGTAGAGCACTTGCCTGGCATGTTTGAGGCCCTGGCTTTAATATATGTATGTTCAGCATCACATAATAAATAAAATAAAAGATCCACTGACAACTAAAAATATATTAGAAAAAGAGATTGTTTTCTTGAAAGTATATATATCAGTAATGTGTGAGGACCTATTTCATAGCACTTACCAACAGCAGGTGCTAGGGTGTGAAAATATGTCCACCAGAATTCATGTGTTAGAAACTTAATCCCCAAAGTCATATGTTAATGATATTTAGAGTTAGGACCTTGGGAGGTGACTGGTCATGGGAGCTTTTGCCTCATGAATGTATTAACTCATTTGTGAATTATAGATTAATCCATGCAGATTAATAAATTAATGGAAGTTAGGTGTGGTGGCTCATCCCAGTGACTCAGAGAGCTGAGGCAGGAGGATCACAAGTTTCAGTTCAGTATTGGTAACTCAGCAAGACCCAGTCTCAAAGTTCTGTTAGCAAAAGAAAATGGAGGTAGATACAAGGTATGATATATTATCGACTGTCATTTTTCCCTTTTTGTTTCGTTTGTTTGTTTGTTATTTCTGTAACCTAACAGCGCTGGGGACTCAAACCCAGGTCTCGAGCTTGCGAGGCATGCGCTCTACATGATGGGCTATATCGGCAGCACTCATTTTTCCCTTTTTAATAGTAAGTTTTGTTTCTTGTTTTGCAGTATGAGTTTATAGTCATTTGAATTCAGTGGTTCCCCAATCCTAGTTTACATGTGACAGTATATGAATCGCCTGAGTATATAAAAAATATAAAGTATTGGACTTCACCCAAACCTAATGAATCAAAGTCTCTTGAGGTTGGCTCAGGCATGAGTATTTTTAAAAGGTTCTCAGGCTTAGGCTGGGAGTATGGACCTGGGTTTAAAAAAAAAAAAAAAAAAAAAAAATTTTTTTTTTAACCTGGAATTCTTTAAAACAAACAAACAAACAAAACAAAACAAAACAACATTCCTGAGTCCCTCCTAGAATGACTTACAGAATTCTAAAAGACAGTCAAATTTGGGAAATCAGAACAACTTTTCACATCTTTGGATTCCATTAATTCCTCTATTGTGTATACCAAATGATCAGAACAAAAGTGTACTTTACCCAAGTAGGATTTTTAAAGGTTAAGAGATATCATATTATTTATATCAAATGCTGCAAATCAAAATGCTAGCTAGTGATATATAATCAAGGCTTTCTCATTAGTAAGGATGAATTTTATCACAGTTTTATGAATGAAGAAATAACGTGCTTGTGGTTTTATCAGTAGTAGTAAGAACTGTTAAAAATTATGATTGGATTCCATCAGGATTACTTCTCCTTCGATACTCAAGAACCACTGAACTAACTGGACAAGAAGTTCTCTTAGAGCACAAATATTATGAATGTTCTAGTTAGCCAGGTCAATCTCTCCATTTCTTGCTGAAGATTACTAGACTCAGGTAATAGTTGGTGGGCTGGGGTTGTAGCTCAGTGGTAGAGCGCTTGCCTAGCACATGTGGGGTTCGAGACTCAGCACCACATAAAAAATAAATAAAATAAAGATACTATGTCCATCTACAACTTAAAGAAAAAAAAAAGGAGAAAAAGAAAAAAAAATAGTTGGTAATTTACCTCTTCTGAAGAGCTCATTTTGCTCCCAGTCAATCCTGGGACCATTGGATTCATCAGGTGGACCCGTTTTGAGTAGCCAAGTGCAGGGAGGTACTGAGAGATTGGAAAGAAACATACAAAAGCAGGTATTAGTATAAATTCCTCCCCAGTACCCTGATTTCATCTAACTTGTCCAGAAACTTAACTTGCTACATTCTTTTCTATCATTTTTCCTTTTTGAATACATGAGTTTCCAACGGTGATCATAATGTGAACAAAGTTTTCTTCCCCTAGTGCTTTTTTGTTATATTACATTATGAGGCTACTGAATTTATGCTCCTACCAGAAACAGCTCTAACAGCAGGAAATACATAAAACATCCAGTTGCAGGCATTGGAGAGCAAGCAATGTGGGACTACAAGTCTTGACAGAAGCTCACACAGCTTTCTACCTGAGGCATTTTCCAAACTAGGTGCTGAGAAAAAGAGATCAAGGAGGCAGCTGCAGTCTAGACAGAGGAGACAGGTACTGGAATTAGGCTGTAGGTAGGCTAGGATTTGGGATGGATTCTAGAGAAAAGGACCCCTGTGCTCTGAAAAAAATCTTCTGTTAAAATTCCCCACTGAAGCCAGGCGCAGTGGCACATGCCTGTAATCCCAGCAGCTCCAGAGGCTAAAGTAGAATTTCAAGTTCAAAGCCAACCTCAGCAAAAGTGAGGTGCTAAGCAACTCAGTGAGACCCTGACTCTAAATAAAATAAAAAATAAGGCTGGGGATGTGACTCAGTGGTCGAATGCCCCTGAGTTCAATACCCTGTACCTCCCCCTGTCCCTGCTAAAAAAAAACATTCCCCACTGATTTCTTAGCTGAATCACAGCTGTACATCTATGTATATGGTGCATAGATCATCACATGCATGGTGAGATTTCAGGAAGCCTGGCAGAGAATTGGCTCTGGGAGACTGGAGACCCTAGCTGAGATTTTAGATGGTGCATAGTACTGGGAAGACAAGCTGAAGTTTAGGTCCAATCAAAGTAGAGAGGGTTTGGTGACCACCCCAAGATTTTAGCTTGAGACCCTGAAAGGCTATTTCCTATGAATAAAAACCACCCTGTAGGAGTAAGGGAAAAACTGAAGTGGACTGCTCTAACAAAGCCTAAACCCAACCTTTAATCTAATTGAGGTGATAAGTCAGTAATTCATCAGTCTCCAGAAAACAGACTCCATAAACATAATCCAGAGCTTCCACAACACATCTGTAGTTTCTCTGAAACAACAGAGAAATACTAGAGATAGGAAGCAGAAAAAAGCAACTGACAGCCAAGAGAAGAGAGTCAACAGAAGCTGATCCAGGAACAACCCAGATGCTGAAGTATGCAGACCAGGATGCCAAAATAATTGACTGGGTTGTTAAAGGAAATAGGAGGAAAAGATGGACAAAAGTGCAAATTGTAAAACAAAAAAGTGAGAGCCTATGGTACAATACAATACTGGATTTAACAGAGACAGGATTGATGAACTTGAAGAAAGAGTAACAGAAAATACCCAAAATATCAGGTTGCGGTGGTGCATGCCTGTAATCCCAGTGGCTCAGGAGATTGGGGCAGGAGGACTGCAAGTTCAAAGCCAGCCCCAGCAACTTAGCAAGGCCCTAAGCAACTCTGCGAGACCCTGTCTCTCAACAAAATATAAAAAAAGGGTGGAGGGGCTCACTTCAGCAGCACATATACTAAAATTAAAAGGTACAGAGAAGATTAGCATGGCCCTTGTGCAAGGATGACACACAAATTCATGAAGCATTAAAAAAAAAAAAAAGGAAACACCCAAACTAAAGCATACAAGGAACAAAGAAAGGAAAACAACAGAACAGATTATAAAACATGTGGCACATGACCAAGAGGCTTAATCTATGTGTGACTAGAGTCTCAAGAGAGAAGAAAGAATTAAGACAGAAATAATATTACTTGAGGTAATAATGGCTGACAGTTTTAAAAAATGGATGAAAACATCAATCTGCAGATTCAAGAAGTTCAACAAAATCCAAGCAGGAGAAATAGGAAGAAAATTACAGCTAAAAACATCATGGTCAGGGCTGAGGTTGTGGCTCAGTGGCAGAGTACTCAGCACATGGAAAGCCCAGGTTCGATCTTCAACACCACAGAAAAATAAATAAATAAAATAAAGGTATTAAAAAAAAAAAATCACAGTCAAATTGCTGAAAATCAAAAACAAAGAGAAAATCTTATAAGCAGCCAGAGAAAACTATATCTTCAAAGGAATAATAATAATACTTATGGTAACTCTTCAATGGAAGCACTGGAAGCCAGAAGACAATATATTTTTTTTTCAGTACTGAGGGTTGAACCTAGAGTTTCTACCACTGAGTTATATCTTCAGCCCTTTTTAGTTTTTCTTTTGAATCTCACTAAATAATCAGGTTGGCTTCAAATACGTCATCCTCCTGCCTCAGTCTCCTGAGTTGCTGGGATTACAGGTGAATGATTCTTTAAAAGCCAAGGTCTGAGGACATAGCTCCATAGTGAAGTACTTGCCTAGTATGTGCAAGACTTTGGGTTTGATTCCCAGTACTGCAAAAAATAAATTAATTAAATTTAATTAAAGCACAGAGAGAAAAATAATTGCAAACCTCTAATTTTATACCCAGTAAAAGAAAAGAAAGATGTTTTTCAGACAAAAGAAAGCTGAAAGACCTGTACTATAAGCACAGAATACTAAGCTGGCTCTCAGGTTTCAGGAAAATGAACTCACATGGAAGCACAGAAGCACAGGACTGTAGGGGGGAACCCAGGGTATCAGGAAGGGTTTATGTATAACTATAATGCAACTAATAAAAACATAAATATAAGTCTCAGATTTAAAATATATGATAATAAAGGCACAGAGGGCAGGAGGGGGTTAACCCAATATGTTCTATTATCCTATATGTAGGGCACCTACAGAGACTTAAATTGAGCAATTTTATAGGTGTCCTATAAATAGGATGATGGAATACAATGGGTTAGGTGGAGGAAAACTGTTGTTGGTTCTTGTACTGTTGAGAATTTGTGAAAACGTCTAACTTCAACTGTAACAAATTACAAGGATACGTGTTGGAATCTATAGGGTAGGGGAAGGCAAAAATTTTCTGTAAATGGCCAGATAATAAGAATTGTCAGTTTTGTGGGTTGTATATGGTTAGAATATTCTTCACCTTTTTTTACTGTCCTTTAAAAATGTAAAAGTAATTTTTAGCTTGTGAGTCATGTAAAAACAAGCTATGAATTGAATCCTTGGAGAATAATAAATAAATGGTTCCATCCACTAAGATGTTAAGAGAGCAGACGAAATAACTGACTAATCAAAGAATTTACATTTTAAGCATTTCCTCATTCATTATAGCTCCAAATCAGTACTTTAATATTGTATAATATTCCACTGTGAGGATTTTTCATCATGTATTTATTTAACCAATTCCTTGATGTTAGAGATATCTATTTCCAAATTTTTGCTTTAAATTGAAAATTGTACTTATTCTCATTTTCTTAGGACAAATTTCTAGAAACAGAATTATTAGGTCAAAGGATAAAAATATTTTAGGTTTGTTGAATCATTCTCCAAGAATTTACATTTCCACTAGCACTGTTTTCTCCATACCCTTGCTACTATGAGGTTTTGAGAAGCTTTCAAAAATACCAACTACTTCTCAATACCTCTTTTCAACTCACTCAAGTTCTTTTCCACAAAAGAAGTATCATGGGTTTATGCCAATTTCCTGCTAAGCCCTGTTAAACTTCATCTTGAGATGGCAGATTACACAAGACAGAGGGCAGTGGGGACCAAATGCTCTGGGGAAAAAAAAAGTAGTTCTGACTGGCACCTCTTCCAAGAAACAGCTATCAGAAAGAAAGCAAATTCAATAGGTCCTGAGCAGCTTTCTCAGTTACTAACTGTGTGACACAAAATGGCTTTGGTTTTCTTCTATTATGTTTTCTCATCTGCAGAACAAGGAGAATATTATCTATCATACAACAGAGTATGAGTTGTGGGACTGGCACATGGTAGTTCAATTAACTTCAGTTGTATACTTCTGAGGCTCAAATAAAAAAAAAAAATAGGAAAAAGGACACTAACCTTTTCTGCAAAGGTGAAAATTTTTCTCTGATCAACACCTCCAAATTGAGCATCTACTTTTAAATACTCTTCATCCAAAGCCTGTGGAAAGAAACACATAAGCATAAACACCTATGGAATTTCTTCCCTATAGGTCTGAAAAATCAAAAACTGTAGAATTACTAGGTTTTTCAGAAAGCAGAGCCTAAACAGGGTTTGGGAGTGGGGAATAATAATAGGCCTCAAGAGCTGCATCAACAGTAATGCGGAGAACATTACTCCATGTAGATGTCATGGGATGAAAAACGAGAATCCAGTGGAAAGGGAGGGAAGAAAAGACAAACCACAGGATTGTCAAAGGTAACTCATTAAATAAGGCAGCCTATGACACATATCAAATAAGTGGCATAAAGAAGTCCAGCCAGGTGTGGTGGCACATACCTGTAATCCCCACAATTGGGGAGATGAAATGATGACAAGTGTGAGGCCAGCCTGGGTAAATTAGCAAGACCCTGTCTCAGAATAAAAAAGAAAAAGGCCTGGGGATGAGCTGAGTGGTAAGCACCCCTGAGTTCAAACCCCAATACTGCCTCTCCCTCCAAGAAAAGTCCTGGGGCTGGGCATGTAGCTCAGTGGTTCTCCAGAACACACCCCCCCCCCCCAAAAAAAAAAAAAAGTCTTGTGAGAGTTTAGAAAAAAAGGTAAGATTGGACTATAAAAGGAAGAGTGACTGCTACAATATTTCAGGCTTGGTGCCAGCTCTGCAAATGCAGCGAGGAATCAGAACCAGACTCCTTTCAAGAAGGGCCAATTACCCACTTGGGGAGAGACATGTAAACAACCACTTCAGCGTTTAAGGGCTGGTCGAGATGTTCATGTGGGAGCAGTGCCAGCACAAAGGAAGGCACCATCGCCTCCCCCAGATGGGTGTGGGGAAAGCTTTCTAGAATCAAATTGTGGGCTGAACTTGGCTTTAAAAAACATACAGATGTTTTTCACCATGAAGAAGAAACAGAATGTGCAAGAAGTCATCATAGGTGTGAAGTTTCGGGGGAAATTTTGAGTGATTCAGTCTGTAAAAGCATTTCAAGGGATGTGGGAAACAGGGAGTGAAGAGGTTAGAAAAGCAGGTAGGGACCTTGAAGTGTCATGCTACAGTGCCTAGTGCTATTCTGGCCAGTGAATGGTTTCAGGGAGGAGATAAACATGACCAGCACAGTAAAAAGATCATACCAGTAGCAAAAATGAACTTAAGAGGGTTTTTGTTTGCTTGTTTGTTTTGGTGCCAGGGATTAAACCCAAGGGCGCTTTACCACTGAGCCATACCTCCAGGACATTTTATTTTTTATTTTTGAGACAGGGTCTTGCTAAGTTGCTGAGGCTGGCTTGTGATTCTCCTGCCTTAGCCTCTCAAACTGCTGGGATTACAGGTGTGCGCCATCACACCTGGCTAATTTAAGAGTTTTTAAGAAGCAGAATTGATAAAATTGGGTGCATGATTGGCTGAGGGTGAAAAGGATGAAAGAGAGTAAAAGAAGGTTGAATAAACAGGGACAACCTAAAATACTGTCCAATAGAACCTTCTGGATGATGGATATGTTCCATATCAGTGCTGAGATAGTAGCCAATAGCCACATGTGGCTATCAGGATTGCTGTGGGAGACTGAGGCCTGGACACAGTCTTATGGCCATCCCCTCCTTTCCTCTTCAGGGAGTATACACTGGAGGGTACATCCATGTAACTGAAGAACAAAATTTTAACTGTTTATTGAGACTAGGTCTTGCCGTGTCACCCAAGCAATCCTCAACCTCCTGGGCTCAAGTGACCCTCCTACCTCAGCTCCTGAATAGCTGGGACTACAGGCATACATACCATCTTGCCTGGGTAAAATTCTAATTTAATTAAATTAATTTTAATAGCTCCATGTGACTAAGACTAGAGCTTACCACATTAGATACAGCTGATGTAGTATGTCTTCAGATTTAATGCTGACAAAGAACTGTTTGAAGTGATAAGGGGAGACTCTATTATCTTTTCTCAGAGATATACAAAGAAAAAGTTAAGTGTATTTTAATTTTTATCTCACATTCCTGAGGTAAACAGTGTCAACAGCTTACTCAGTGTATTTTTCCATCTTTCTCCTCACTCACAAATACACACTCTCATGAAATGTGATGTGATTGTTTTCTTTACTGGAAACTAGGATAATGTCTAAAATTTATTTTCACACATCTCTCTCAATTTTTTTTCTTTGATTAAGAGATAAAGAAGATGTGCAAGACAAGTAATGTCTTAAAGGACAGACAGGAGGGGGAGGACTTACAACCAAAGAAGTAAAAGAACGTTCCAGGAAGACAGGGATGTGGGGAGGAGGACAGACAAGAAGGAAGTCCCAGAAGCTGGTGAAAGGACAGCAAGTATATATTGGTTTAACTGATGCTGACAGAAGATGGTGTTCATCATTAGAAGTAAAGCAGAAAGTAGCTGGGAGGGGTATAGCACTTGCCTATCACGTATAAAGATGGGCATGAGTTTGATCCCCAGCACTTCAAAAGAAAGAAATAGAGCAGAAAGATCACTGGGGCCATTCCATCTCTCTTGAGTACCTGCAGTCCAGGGTACAACAGACCACTCAGCAAAGGATGCTCCACCTGCTTTACGACTTCAGCTCCAGCTTTCTTGGCATCATGTTGTGTGACCACGGAGGACAGTCTGTACACATCCAATGTGTACTCTCTGAAGAGGAAAGGAGGTGACAGTCATAAGACTGGGCACAGGCCTCATTTTCTCAGGTATCTCTTTTAATCTTGGAACATTTGAAGAGAGTGCTGCCAGGTAGTTTCTAAAGAGATTATCTGCTCATCCAAAACATTACTTTATTGTTATATTTTTCTTGTCCTCAACCCCCTCAAGGACTGGAGAGTGAACTCAGGGGCACTTGACCTCTGAACTATATCCCCAGTCCTTTTTATTTAATTCTGAGGCAGGATCTCACTAAATTGCCTAGGCTGGCCTCAAACATGCAATCCTCCTGCCTTACCCTCCCAAGTCACTGGGGTTTCAGGCTTGTGCCACCATGCTGGTAATTTTTTTTTCTTTTAAAAGACGGCTTTAATCTTTTGCTTTACCCTTCTGCTTGCAAGGCAAGCACTCTACCGACTGAGCTATCTCCCCAGCCCCTCTTCCATGCCTTTTTAAAAAAACTTGTTGAGGGCTGGGGTTGTGGCTCAGTGGTAGAGTGTTTGCCTAGCATATGTGAGGCAATGGGCATTTCCAGCACCACATAAAACTAAATAAACCAAATAAAGAACAAAACAAAAAAAAACTTGTTGATATCTGAGCAATACAAACAACATCAAATTTAAGCAAAAGGATCTAAAGATGGGTGTGGTGGCATACGCCTATAATCCCAGCGGCTTTGGAAGCTGAGGCGGGAGGATCACAAGTTCAAGACCAGCCTCAGCAATTTAGCAAGGCCCTGAGCAACTTAGTGAGATTCTGCTTCAAATAAAAAATAAAAAGGGCTAGGGATGTGGCTCAATGGATAAGCACACCTGGGTCAATCCCTGGTACAAAAACCAAAAACAAAAACAAAAAAACTTAAGCAAAAGGATCTAACAATTACTTCTGAAGCTTTTTTTTTTTTTAATTGTTGATGGACCTTTATTTTATTCATTTATTTATATGTGGTGCTGAGAATTAAATCCAGTGCCTCACACATGCCAGGCAAGTGCTCTACCACTGAGCCACAACTCCAGCCCACTACTGAAGCTCTTGAGTACCCTTTAGAATCTATCTCTTCCTCCTCTTTCTCCTCCTTCAGAATAACCACTATCCTTGATGTTTCTTTCAAGTTTTCTGTTTATATCTCTAAACAATATGTTGAAAATATTCTTGTATGTGTATTCCAGTATATATGTACAAGTTATACACACACACACACACACACACACACACACACTAGAATTCTGAATTAGAGGGGATTTGCATCTTGAACTTCAGTGGATAATGCCAAACTATTTCCAAAGTGGTTTTTATCAATTTCATTGCTTAGTATCACCATTAGTTTAAGTCTGCCAATTTGGTGAGTATGGAATGATTTCTTACTGCAGTTTTAATCTATACTTCTTTGAATAATATCCAAGGAGGTTATTATTCTTTGCATATGCTTATTGATCATTAATTTCTGAGAGAATGCCCAGTTAAGTCTTTTCCTACTAGACTGACGTAGTTTTTAAAATGACTCTGTAGTTTTTGAAACATAATACTGGATATTATCTGTGTTATATCTTGTCCTAGTTTGTAGCCTGACTCTCTTTCTCTTTTCTTTCTCTTTCTTTCTTTCTTTGTTTTTGTGCTGGGGTTTGAACCCAGCGCCTCATGCATGCAAAAAGCACACTCTCCCACACTGAGTTGCACTTCCCGGCTTGTGGCTTAATTTTTGGTAGTAGGGTACTTTATCACTGAATCCTTTCTATTTTTTATTTTGAGATAGGGTCACACTGAGTTTCTGAGGCTGCCCTTGAACTTGTGATCCTTGTGCCTCAGCCTCCTGAGTTGCTTATATTACAAGGTATAGGCCACTCTGCCTGGCATTATTGAGTGTCTTGTTTGATCATTACTATTCTGAAAACATAATTGCTCTCTCAAGATGTGAGTACATATCAGTGTATATTCTAAAAGACTTTAAAAATTTTGGGGGGGGAAGGGGGGCTAGCATTGTGGCTCAGTGGTAGAGTGCTCCCCTACCATGTGTGGGGCCCTGGGTTCAATTCTCAGCACCACATAAAAATAAATAAATAAATAAATAAATAAATAAATAAAGGTATTGTGTCCACCTACAACTAAAAAACAAAATATTAAAAAAAAAATTTTTTTTTGGTACTAGAGATTGAACTCAGGAACGCTTAACCACTCAGCTGTATACCCAGCCCTTTTTTTAAATTTTGAGACAGGGTCTTGCTAAGCTGCATAGGACCTCACTGCCTTGAGGTTATCCTCAAGCTTATAATCTTCCTGCTTCAGCCTCCTTATTTGCATCTGAAACACTCTTATGTATTTTTTCTGTCCATCTCTCTGGGATGCATTCTGGGTGAACTTCACACTATCTTTCAAATCTTGAATTTTCTCATTAACTGAGCCTACAGTTGATTCTGTATATTTCAAGTTTTTTTTTTTTTTTTTTCCGCTAATGACTGAAACTGAGATTTCCAAGGTTTCTAAATGTTTCTTTTATGTCTAAATAGTCATGTTTCATTTCTCCCTCTTTGTCTTATAATTTCCTTTTCTTTTTAAGTAGATATTATTTCTTGACATGTTAGAGCCTGTCCTTTTGGTAATATTAGGGACATAACACATAAGTGGTGGGCAGCTTGGATCAATTCTTGGTATGTCAAGTCTCCATAGGCCTGACACTTGATGGAAATCCCTAAAGACTTGGGTGAGTTGTTAGTAGTGCTCCTATTCCAGGTTCTACCTTCCTTAAAAGGCAGATGTGGGACTGGAAAAAGGGGAAAAGCACTACTTTATACTCTGGCTTTACATGGTAAGCTTGGTTTGCTGGTCTGGTTTCTGCTGGTTTCTGGTCTGGGACGCAGGCAGACCTGTAACTTCAATCCAACTCACCAGTTTACATTTCAGTTTTGTTTCTCTTCCCACAGAAATGTTTAGTTTATTTTTGAACCAGGCTATGTCCTTTCATCTATCACTTGCTATGACTGGAACAGGAGAAGTATATCAAAGTGTGCACTATAAAACCATCTTTCTTTCTTTCTTTTTTTTTTTTGCAGTGCTGGGGATTGAACCCAGGGCCTTGTGTTTGACAGGCAAGCACTCGAGCAACTGAGCTATAGCCCTAGCCCAACTATCTTTCTTTAAAGTTACTTTTGCACATAAAAAAACAAGGGACTTGAAACAAGATAGCTTATTTATTTATTCTACTTTCCTATACCCCTAATTCTAAGAGAATAAAAACCTTGGATGTGTTATTCACAGTTATATCCTCAGGGCCTACAATAGAGTTTGCATACAGAAAGAACTTAATACATATTTCTATGATTTGCTCCCTTAACTTCTTCAGGTTTCTGCCTAATATTTTTAGAGAGGTTTCCCCTACCTGTTCTACTTAAAAGAAAGAAACCCCTACTGTCCAAGAACTCCCACCTGCTGCCTGCCTTTAGCACCTATCACCATCTGATACACAAACACACACAATTTATATACATATATACAGATATAAAAAATACTTGATCTGTGTGTATAGAGTTCAATGGTAGCACTCAAGTTCAATCTCCAGTATTGCAAAAAACAAAACAAAACAAGAATAAAATCTCAGGCACCCTACAGACACTGGAGGATTAAAGATCTGTTTATATAAAGATGTTTATATATTTATTCAAAACTCTAAATGTCCAATAGTGGGAAATAATAAAGAAAATTATATGTTAGAAGAAATAAAATGAGAAATTAGAAGTAAGCAAGAGATCTGGGGTCACATCCTGACTCATCTACTTAGTAGGTGTGTAAACTTGGGAAATTAAATCTCAATCTATTTCACTGATAATAGTAATAGTATGCTTACCATAAAAGGTTGTTTTGAGAGTTTCAATGCAAAAGTGCCTAGTAGAGTGACATATGGTATAGAGATTATAAAGACTTATTTTAGAGGTTTAAGACATTTTAAATTGTGGGGCTAGAGATGTAGCTCAGTGGTAGTGCACTTGCCTAACGTGTGAAGCCCTCAGTTCAATCCCCAGAAAACAAACAAAAAATATACAAAATTAAATTTACAGTATATTACAAATATGAATATAATTGACATAGAGAAGAAACAATAAAAATTGTTGGGGAGATGAGAAACGTGTAAAATCTCTTTCACATTTTTTTTAATCATTATTTGCTGAGGCTGGATGAGAAAGGGAGGCTGATCATATACTATCCCTCTCCTACATGTTGTTAGTTCTGCAACTATGTTATGGTTACAATTATATCTCTAGCAAGTAGAACAGTGCCCACATATTTACGAGTTTGTTGGGTTATTCTTTCTTTCTCTTATTTATTTATTTATTTATTTTAGGAGGGGATTGAATTCAGGTTATTTATTTATTCACTTATTTATTTTACAGGGGATTGAATACAAGGGTGTTTTACCAATGAGTTATATCCCCAGCCTACCCCAACCCCCACCACTTTTTAAATATTTTGAGACATGGTCTCACTAAGTTGCTGAGACTGGTCTTGAACTTGCAATCCTCCTGCCTCAGCCCTTCTTGAGTTGCTGAGATCACAGGTGTGTACCACTGTACCCTGTTGGTACATTTTTGATGGATGAATTAAGAGGACAAAGAACATACATTATTTAATGGTTCTTAACAGGTACTGCCAAACAGCTTCTAATCCAAACTTAAAGATTGTCTGGATTCCACAGGTCTGTAATTAGCTAGAAGCACCAGAGCCATGAATAGGGTGGATGATCAAGTACTTACTTGCTGAGTTGGTAATCAGTGCCTTTAACAAACTTGAGCTTCTCCAAGGGCACACCAATGCTCTCCAGCATTGCCTTGATCACATTCTCATAGTAACTAGTTCGGAGTTCGAGAAGTTCCCATGGGGCTTTCATGTTATCCAGATATGCGTGAAGGTCCGCAAACAGAATTGTAACCTAGACATAAGGGATAAGGACCACCAAAATGTGATTTTGTCCATTATCTCCAAACTGCTTTCCCTCCCCTCCCTCTCTTGTTAATATCTTTTTATCATTCCCTGAGGGCAACTGCTTAGCTGATACCATGGATTCTTACCTCACATCCTGCCTTTAAGAAGTCAGCAATCTTGGACATGGGCACAAAGTAAGCCACATGTGGCTTGCCTGTTGTTGCTGTTCCCCAATAAACTTTAAGTTCTCGCTCCTTCAGTGTTTCCTTCAGCTTCTCTTCCCCCAGAACCTCCTGTGTGGAAGTAGAAAGAGCTGACTTAATCCTGGTATTCAGCCTTGCTCATCCTTTCTTGAGACAAGGAAAGCAAAGATGTGTCAAGCTGGTACTGCTCTTAGTGAGGGGAGCATGTCTCTACCATCTCCCCCTCCAGTTACTACTTTTTTTTTTTTTTTTTTAATTTTTAGTTGTAGGTGGACATCATGCCTTTATTTTATATGTTTATGTTTAAGTGATGCTAAGGATAGAACCCAGTGCCTCTCATATGCTAGGCAAGTGCTCTGCCACTGAGCTACAGCCTCAGCCCCACCTCTAGGTACTTCTAACTCACTCTCCTTCCTTTCATAGCCAACTTCTTGAAGTAGTTGTCTCTTTTCTTTTCTTTTTATTTTCGGTCTCCATTTCTTCATCTCCCATTCCAGTGCAAGTTTCATACTGCATTACACATACTCTTGTAAAGATCACAGAGTATCTCCAGGTCTCTTAACTTGAATGAATACTTTTTAGTCCTCACTCCTTCCCTAAAACACTTTATACTTTTGGCTTCCTTACTTTATTCTCTTAGTTTCCCTCTTCTCTGGATGCTCCTTTTCATCCTAGTTATTAAATATTAACAATCCTTGGGGCTCTAGTCTTTTCTTTGTTACTCTACATTTTCCCTAGTTTATCCCCTTCAGTTGTTTCAATTACTACTGATGAGCTAACAACTCCCAAACTTCCCAAGTAGTGGAGACTACAATCGCCTGCCACTATACCTAGCTTAAAAACCTTGACTTCCTTTTGCCCTAAAACAATACTAGTAAAATCCTAATAGGCCAGTATGCCCCAGATTAAAGAGTTTTCAGTGTTTCTTCAAGGGATGGTTTTGGTAGGCTGTTAGAAACCATGACAGGTGTGGTGACCTGTAATTGCCTGTAATCCCAGTGACTTTGGAGGCTGAGGCAGGAAAATTGCAAGTTTCAGGCCAGCCTCTGCAACTTAAAGACCCTGTCCCAAAATAAGAAATAAAAAGGGCTGGGGATGTAGCTCATTGGTAAAGCACCCCTGAGTTCAATCCACAGTATGAGGGCAGGGGAGAAATATGATCACAACAGACAAAAACTATTTTGCTAGTTAAAATAATCTATTACTAGGAACTGTTAAAATCCTGTGCTCTAAGTCTGTTGGCAGCTGATACTGCATCCTCCAGAGCTCCTGGAGGATTCTCATCACCCAAGGAAAGGTTTTAGTTAGCTTCTAAAATCCGAGAGAGTCAATTCCATAGACTTTGGGTGTCTTGACAAGCACTATTTTATGGAGAGAGGCTAGGAAACATAGGATTTGGTTAGGAGAAAGCATGCAAAAATCTTGGGTCAAGATCAAGGTGTGCACAGAATAATACAAATGCCTATCAATTGATGAATGGTGAAACACAATCTGGTATATCCATACAGTGGAAATTCAGTAATAAAAGGAGTGAAGTTCTGATAGGTACAACAACTTGAACAAACCTTGAAAACATTATGCTAAGTGAAAGAAGCACAAATTCCAGTTATAAGCAATGTCCAAAATAGGCAAATACATAGGAACAGAAAGTAGATTGGTGTTTTCTTTAGGGCTGGAGGTAGGGTGATGGGTAGTGATTGCTAATGGTACAAGTTTTGGGGGGATATGAAAATATTCTGGAATTAGATAGTCATGGGTACACAACCTTGCAGATATACAAAAATGCACTGAATTGTACACTGTAAAGGGATAACTTTTATAGTATTTTAATTATATCACAAAAGGATTAAAAGGAAAAAAAAAAAAAAAAAACAACAACACTCTATAGCCCAACTGATGTATCACTGCACTTAGAACAAAGCCCAGAATTTTTTTTTTTTAATGGTGCTGGGGATTGAACACAGGGCCTTATATATACAAGGCAAGCACTCTACCATTGAGCTATAGCCTCATTTTTAAATTTAAAATTGGGCTTGCAGAATAAAGTTTACAAGACTCTCATGAATTGGATTCTGCCTACTTCTTCTAAAAAAACCATAAAATGTATATTAGATGGTAATAAGTGCTATCCAGGAACAATAACTGAAAAACTGTAGATGAGGGGAGACAGTTCTGGTGGAAGTAAATTGTTATTTCAATTAAGTTCTCAAGAAAGGCCTTCCTAGCTGGGGCAGGTGGCCAAGATAATCCAGAGGCTGAGGCAGGATGATCACAAGTTCAAGGCCAGCCTGGCAATTTAGCAAAACCCTGCCTCAAAATAAAATTTAAAAATGGCTAGTGGTACAGCTCAGGGATAGTTCACTTGCCTGGCAAGTGAACAATTCCAAGTACCCTGCCCCACAAAAGGAAAGGCTTTTCTAAAAAGGTGACAATTGTCAGAAAGGAAGGCGAGAGAATGAACAATACAAATATTGTGTCTGAACAGCACTTTGTTCACTTTAGCCAAATTAGTTTTCTCTCTGAACCACAATGTTCTTTCTCTCCCCTGGATCTTGGCAATAATCTTCGAACTAAAATGCTTTTCTCCCCATTCTTCTTCTGGTTAAGTCCTATCCCTACAGTTCCTGGTAACAGTAGGAACATTTGTGGAGTGAAGGAGTGACTCACTCCTCCAGGGAGTAGTTTAGAGGTCACTTCCTCGATGGGAGCCTTCCCTCCTCTTAGTGTAATATATAGTATTCCAACTGTAATGGTTTAGGTTCTGGGTCATTAAGGTCTGATCCCCTCCAGGCCAGCTCTGGAGGGCAGTGCCCTGATATATCCCCCGCGCGTAGCACCGCGATTGGCACAAAATAGCGTGGGTGGGGTGGGAATCTTGGATTCAAGCCTAGCTCCTACACCCAAGAAGTGAGCCCACGGTGAATTCTGTGGCACCCAGGGAATGGCTGCTTGACTGCCCGACCAACCAGCAGTGAGGACGCAGCCTCTCAAGAGTTGTAGCGGCGCGGAGATTCTCTGCCCCACACACTTAGGAGCCGGCAGTGGGGCTCAGGTTCCCTGGACCTACGGCCCCCAGTTCCAAACTGCGCATTCCAACCTCGAGGCCTGACCTGCAGGTTCCGGGTGATAAGATGCAGCTTTTCTTCGGGGCTGGGAGCGTCCCCCATGGCTCCGTCACCCCTGCTTCCCGCGCTCGGCAGGCACCCGCGTCTCTTCCTTCGTCGCCTCCGCGGCCGCGTGCCGGGAACTGTCACGAGAGTCCCGCCAGGTTGCATCAGCTGAGCTCGTCGCTCGGCTTTCTCGGCCTGGCCCTTTCTCCACCGAGCCGTATCCAGGAGAGTCTGGAGCAAAGGAGAGTCGAGTGAGTCGATGAAACGGGAAGGGGCGGAGCTCGCAGTCAGGGTAGGCGGTACGGAGGGCGGGATCGCCGCGTCTGCGCGGGGCGCAACCCTCTCAGAGGCGGGGCGGTTTCCTGCCAATCATTACTTATTTGCCCTCCCCCTGGCGTTGGCCAGGCAGCCTCGGGGTGGGGGAGGTCGGGGAGGGGGCGATAAAATGGCGCAGGGGGCGGAGTGAGGCGCCGTCGTTCGCCCAGGCTTTGGCCCGGCTTCCGGAGGTGAAGAGCGGGAGGGACGAAGGGTCGGCGGTTCGTCGGCTGCGCGGGGGTTGGGGGCGCCTGTTGCTTCTCCCGGGGGTCGCGCACACCGTCCGCCCCCTTGAAGGATAGGGAGGCCCTCGTTCTGCTTGGAGAAGGGCTAGTTCTCGCTCCTGAGGTGGTGGCGGGAGAATATCCCTGCCCCCCCCAATCTCCACTTCGGTGGGCGAGCGACACCCCTCACCCTGCTGAGGAAAAGGGAGGCTGTCGGGTCATCTGAGAGGCATGAGCGACGTCCGCTGTCCCTGCCCGGTGGGGGAGGGCGCAGTGCAGTGGAGGTGGGTGGGGGATGCCCCTGCCCCCTGCCCGCCCAGCGGGGGGGTGTTACTAGGGAGAAAGAGGATCGCGGACTTTAGGCGGCGCGGGCGGGTGCGGGAGGGAGAGGATGACCCACCCCCCGGGAGAGCGGACCGGAGCCAGCCGAGGTGTGGCGGTGGGCGGCTGTCCCCAGCGAGAGGGTGCACCGCCCCGGCCTGCGGAGGGGCCGATTTTGCCCCTGCGGGGGGAGGGGCGGGGAGAAAGCCCGCGCTTCTCCCTCCTTCCACGGGGAGGCGGGAATTTTTCGACTCCTCTGGGGAGGGAAGAGGGAAGCGTAAAGGCCCAGCCGCTAGCGCGGCGCCGCCTCGCGGCCGACGCGTTTCTGGAGAGCACGGGGCGGCGGGGGAGGCCAGGCTGTATCCTTGGAAAGGTAGACTTGGGCCATCCTTCCTCTTGGTCCTCAGTGAACCGGGAGAGGGAAGCAGTTGGCACTGCAGGGTGAGCCCTGGAGACGACCAAGAAGTCGCCGAGTTGCCCACTAGCGTCCCTAACCTGATCTGCATTGTTTCTTTGGATTTGTTAGGATTTGTTAGGGACTCCAAACTTTAGCACACCTGTTTAAAAATTGTTTTAAAAAACATCTTAAAAAGAAACCTTTGCTACAGTTGGTAGTCCCTGCTTCCTATGCCCACTTCGGAGGAGAGTCCTGCCAGCCTGACTAGTGGAATGTTACCTAAAGCAGAGGTTTCCTGCCCTGGATGGTTTGTCTGTCCTATAGTATTTCTAGTTGCCTCAAAGGGAATTGCAGAATTCTTACAGATAATTTCAGTTTCCTTTGATTTTTAGAAAATACTAGGCCCGTCTTATGAATGATAACAAAGACTTTTGTGCTGTGCATTTCACATGTATTGCATATGGTAGAGGTTGCAAATGAAAGGCTAATTAATGGGAAGTCCTGTTCTTTGGAAATAATCTTTAGTTTTGACCAGGACTGTCAGACATAAGTTTGGTAATGGTTTTGGTTTTAGAACCTTGAAAGAGGATGTGGGGTTGCATCTGGTTACAGTTTTAGTGGCCTGAAGAAGGCTTTGTGCTCTAAGGCAATAGGTTTTCTGAGGTAAGGTAAAAATAGATAGGGAACCAGGTTGCTACCAGGAGGTTTCAGAACAGAGAGAGGGGGTGGTACACTGAAGTGTGAAGAAGGGGGTGGACAGGTGAGAGAGATGTGGAAGGACAGAATAGGGTCACACAGGGATGGGGAGCAGAATTAAAAGATAAAATTGGGAAATGGGAAAAATATTCTTTACTTAAAAATAAAGGGGCCCCTGTATTTTAAGTGGAGGTTACCAGGCAGGTAGTAAGAAAGGCAGATGGTAGAATGGCAAGCAGAAGCATAAGGCTGTCTTGTGGATCTTGATCTTAAGAACTTCAGTTTTGTCTGTTAGTTTCCTGCCTTGCAAATTCATTGAAATCAACATTCATTGGCATGGGGTTTTTAGATTTAAAGTACTTTTGTAAACATCCCCTCAGTTGATCCTCAAGGATGAAAGTGATCTTGTTAACAGTGAATATCCCCTTTTTTAAAGTGTTCATCTATATTTAAGTTCAGAGATAACAAGCAAGTTGCTGAAGCCTCTGAATATTTATTCCAGTACCCCTATACAAGATATTTCAGTGACCATTAATTTGCAGAATTTGCCTTGTATTTCAGATCTCCATTCTGTCTGGTCTTTAGTGATCATATGGTTGAATGCTGGGTTGAGTACTGAGCATACTGGATAATTTCTCAATCAGCAGTCTAGGGGAAGTTCATTATCAATTTAGCACTTCCTTACCATTCCTGTGGTTCTGGGGATTCGAACCGTGGTCCTCGCGAATGCCAGGCGAGTGCTCTCCAAGAGGAGCTATGTCTCGAGCTCCTCTTTCTTACCATTCCTATGCTTTTCTTCAGACTTTTCAAGGGAAGTGGTGGTGGGATGAAATGATAGCCACCATTTATTTATCTCTAGATTGTGCTTATAGTGTGCTAAATTCATAATCTCATTTAATTCTTGCAACAATCCTTAGAGATAGGTTTTATACTATGAAATATTTGTTTATTTTTGTGATAATGGGGATCAAATCCAGTGCCCTTCTTATTAAGCAAATGCTCTACTGCTAAGCCATATCCCCAGTCCTTTTCAGAATTTTATTTTGAGACAGGGTTTTGCTAAGTTACTAGGCTGCCCTTGAATTTGTGATCCTCCTGACTCAGCCTTTGAGATGGCTGGGATTACAGGCTTGCCGCATCATGCCTAGGGACTTCATAATTTTAAAAAGCTGTTAATTAAATACTTTAAACATACAAAATAGGAAGTAACATAATGCTTTAATAATCATTATGCTCACCATCCAATTTTATCTTACATTGCCATATTTGTTTCAGGTCTTTTCTTGTTATTGTTTTTTGATGCTGTGGATCAAACCCAGGCCTCTATGTTAGGCAAGCAGTCTATCACATCCTCAGCCCTTGTTCCTGGGATTTTTTTTTTTTTTTCCTCCTTCTTGTATGGGGGATTGAACCCAGAAAAAGAAGCTTTACCACTAAGCTACATCTCCAGCCCATTTTAATTTTTAATATCAGACAGGGTCTTGCCAAGTTGTCCAGGTTGGCCTTAAACTTGTAATCCTCCTGCCTTATCCTCTAGTAGTTGGGGCTGTAGGTGTATGCCACTGTGTCTGGCTTTTTATTTTTTATTTTTTAAAGCAAAGCGTTAGTTGGGGTTGGGAATTTAGCTCAGTGGCAGAGCGCTTGCCTAGTAAACACAAGGCCCTGAGTTCAGTTCTCGGCCCTGAAAAAAAACAAAAACAAACCCCCCCCAAAAAAAGCATTAGTGATAGAACTGAAGCTGCTCATATCTCCTTGCCTTTTTTTCTCCTTCCCTACCACCAGAGGTAAACACTATGCTGAATTTGGGGTTTCTCATTCCTGTGCATATTTTTATAATTTTATAATGCGTATGTATTCATACATGTGTGGTATTGTTTCTTTTACAAATAAATTGAAAGGAGAAAAAGAAGGGGATTCTATAAATTAAAATACTCAGAAGGCATTGTCAGTTGTATTGTGTGGACCTTATTTGAATATTTGTTTGTTTTGTACCAGGGATTGAATTCAGGGGCGCTTAATCACTGAGCCATATCCCCAACCCTTTTTTATATTTTATTTAGAGACAGGGTCTCCCTAAGTTGCTGAGACTGGCTTTGAACTCGAGATCCTCCTGCCTCCGGAGTCGCTGGGATTTTAGGTGTGTACTACTGTGCCCAGCTTTTTTTTTTTTTTACCCCCAATCCTGGAAAAATATGACAAAGATAATTGGAAATTTGAACCAAATATTTTATGATAAGGACTTCTGGTTTATAAATGAAATGATGTGATGCCTGGGACTTACTTCAGAATAGTCTGGTAAAGGGGGGAAATAGATAGGACAAGATTAGCTATGGGTTAATAGTTACTGGGGCTGTGATGGATATGTGGGGGTTCGTTATGTTACTTGAATATATGTTTTAAATTTTGTATAATAAAAATAATTTTGATAAATGAGGAAAAAAGTTGTGAAGAGAATGATTTGTGCAAGTTAAAAATGATCTCTCATGGTTGGTATACACCTATAATCCCAACTACTCTGGAAGCTGAGGCAGGAAGATTTCAACTTTAAGGCCGGACTCAGTAGCTTACAGAGACCCTGTCTCAAAAACAAAAAGGGATGGGCACTGCTATGGAAGTAAATATTAAAAACCTAAAATGTTTTTTAAAAGGGGGAGTATGGATGTAGCTCAGTGGTAAAGCACCCCAGTGTTCAATCCTTAGTACCTCAAAGGAAAAAAAAAACTCTCCGTGTGTGTGTGTGTGTGTGTGTGTTTGTATACACATATATGTACATATGTATGTATATGGCATTGTTTTGCATGCTTTTTCTGTTTGTAACATTCTGTGAGAGAAATTCTGAAGAGCCAGCTCTGAGCTTCTGGATGTTATGTGACACAGAAATTAATAATTACTGTAAAGGATCCTGGCCCAATGTTGGCAAGTTTCTTCCAGTGATGTTTGGCCATGTTTGGGAGTATTTGTCATGTTCTTCCATTTCATCTGATAAGGCAGCTTATTTTTTTCTAAAAACCAAAAACCCTCTTCAGTATTCATATATTCCATGGTTTATTATAGAGTATTCTGAATTTAGGCAGGTGTAGTGGCATATACCTGTAATCCCAATGGCTCAGGAGGCTGAGGCAGGAGATTATATTTTAAAATAGGCTGGGGATGTGGCTCAGTGGTTAAATGCCCCTGGGTTCAAACCCTGGTTCCAAAAAAAAGAAAAAAAAAATACCGAATTTAGAAGATCTGAATTCAGATTCTAGCTGTGCAATTTGCTGATAGACCCTTGGCAAGTCTTATCACAAAAGGGGTAGGAAAAAACATTGCCTGTGGAGTTAGACTTTGGTTAGATCTGTATTCTAGCTTTATTAACTATGCATACTTGGCTAAATTAATGCCTCTGAACTTGCATTTCCCATGAGTGAAAATCTATGGAACACTCCACTTGGCCAAGCAAGCATTTGGAGTAGACCTTTTGGACAGGTTGAGATGAGGCAGTGGTCCAGAAAATGCAGCTACTTAACTCCCAATGCCTGTGATATTTGTGCTTAAAAATCACAAAGGTTTTTTTTTTTTTTTTTTTTTGTCATATTAAGAGTTGTTTATTAAAACTTGTTCCCTTATTCCTCCATATATCCAGGAAACTTGCTTAGAAATCACTTAATTGGGTGCAGTGGCATGTGCCTATAATCCCAGCAGTTTGGGAGGCTGAGGCTAGAGGATGGCAAGTTCCAGGCTAGCTTCAACGATTTAGGGAGGACCTCAGCAATTTAATGAGACTATGCCTCAAAAAATAAAAATAAAATGAAAAGGATTGGGGATGTAGCTCATGGATAAAGTGCTCCTGGGTTTGATTCCCCAATGCCAAAACAAACAACAAAACATCTCTTAATGTAATGCCCTTGTGTTCTGATTGTTTCTTTACAATATACTTCTCTGTATAACAAAAAAGTTTATTCAATTTTTCAATTTAGAAAGTTAATTTTCAACAAAACTTAACACTGAACAAGGACAAATAAATTATAGTTGCCTTGGATATTCTAGTTTGTAGTATGCTTTTTGTTGCTAATCCTGAAGTTTCTTTAAAATTTTTCTTAAACTTTTCATACTGCTGCCTAAATAAACAACTTTATAAAATAACTTAGTTACTAGGTCAAGAAATTAACCTTTTTCTTCATAGGGATACCTGTTTCAATGCCTGGAACTTTTTTTGTTGTATTTAGTTATACATGACAGTAGAACGTATTTTGACATATGAACATGGAGTATAACTTCCCATTCTTGTGATTGTGCATGATGTGGAGTTACACTGGTCATGTATTTATATGTGAACATAGACAAGGTATGTCTGATTCATTCAGTTTTTCTTATTCCCATTATTTCCCTCTGTCTAATCCAATGAACTTCTATCCCCACCCCCTTATTGTGTGTTCCGCATATCAGCAAAAACATTTGGCCTTTGGTTTTTTTGGGATTGACGTCTGGAACTCATGTCACAATAATTGTTGTGTTTTGTTTTTGCTTTTGTTTTGGTGCTAGGGATTGAACCCAGGACCTGGCAAGCACGTGCTCTACCACTGAGCTACACCCCACCTGTCGCCAATTGCTGAGATATTAGTTAAATAAAAAGTGTTAGTGGCTCTTAAGTTTAAATACTTGGTTTCTTTAATAAGCTCAATTTTACAGGGTTGTTTTAAAGGGTTAGAGTTGTAAAATGTTTCTGACAGTTCCTGGTTTATAATAGGCACTTAATAGTTCTTTCGGTCCCATCTTAACTAGGTTACTTCTAAAGTTCTATAATCTTTCCGCTTTTCTACCTCTTTCTCTCCTGCTTTGTTGTTCGTACCATTTTATGTTGTCCCATAATGATGCTTAATTTTCAGTGCTGTCTCCATAGCATAGATTCCTGGAGGATGGGAACCATAACTTTATCTCTGGAATTCATGTAGAGATATATCATGTAACTCAGTGCTATGTGATAATTGTAGTTCAGGCAGTGTTTTCTGAAAGAATGCATGAATCGAAGCTAAAACTCAAGGTGTGGTTATGGAGGTAGTGGAATGGAGGAAATTTTACAGTTAAAAAGCTGTAAGGAATTTTCTAATTATTGAGTTTAGTGTTAAGCATTTCTTTGAGCTTCTTAGAAATTGTATGTAAAATACCAGCGTTTTAGTCACCTTATCTGGACAATTACAGATTAAGTCTATCATTAGCTGTTTATAAACTAGGTTTTAATTATACAAACAAATGTTCAAGTAGAAATGTAAAATGTTGCTGATGGAAGACTTCCCTTAACCTACCTCTGTCTCCCTGCAAGTTATAATGGTCACTGATTTTTACAGACCTTTTCTTTGTATTTTATATATATTGAAAATGAGATTTTTTGCGGGGGGGGGGTGTGATTGTAATTTTTAGATTTTGGTGGACTCTTAGGCATTGCCTAGTCCCCCTTCTCCATCCCTTACTATTTTATAATCCAAACAATTAAATGGCTAATTGGTTAGAGCTGGTTAATGGCAGAACTAGTACTATAATCCAGGTCTTTGGATTCCCAAACCAGTAGTCATCCTACTAAAGCAAATCATAATCTTAAGAAAGTGCAAATTTTGGGGAGGAATAAAACTAGTTCTTAGTTGCATAATTTTTTTCCTCTAAAGGTTTTTCTTTGGTGTTCTTGACTCAAAAAAAAAATTCAACTTTGTGGTATTTCAAAAAAAATCAAGATCGAAATTAATAGATAGAGCACCTTGAAGCATTATGCAGTTGACTTCATAATTAGCAGAGTTGAAAGTGATGAGAAGATCCTTTAATTTTCTTTGTGCCTGCAGGAAGGTGGGAGTCAATCATTTTGACAAGTCTCCTGAAAGGAACAGCTAGCAGGAGCTGAAACCTTTTTCCATTTGGTCTCGTGGCAAAGACAGAGATCGTTCCAGCAGCTCCACACAGTATGGAAGACAGTTATTTATCTAATTATGTCTCCCTCCCTCCCCCTGCTATTTTTTTTTAAGAGTAATTTTTTTAAAAGTGTAAACTGAATGTGTGTGTGTAAATATATATATATATATGTGTGTGTATGTTGTAGATATCATTCCATGATAGTACATATACATATAGGTCTGTTTCATTGTCTTTTAATAGTTGAAAAATACTCTATAGCATGAATGCCCCATGATTTTACTGAACATTTCTGTCAATGGTGAACATTAAAGTTACCTCCAAATTTCGCTACTTTGAAAAACACTGCTTTGAACATCCTTGTATATGTTTTCATGTGCATTTGTAATAGGTGTAGAATAAATATCCAGAAGTGAAACTGCTCAAATAGTATTGCCAAATTTCTTTACAAAATATTGTGCTGATTTATACTCTTAGTGATAGCGTGTGATTGCTTGTTTCTTCATCAACCCAGATTATCCTGTTCTTTATTTTTACCATTTGATAAGAAAAATATTCTAATATGTATTTCCACAATTCTGGTAAGGTTAAATATCTTAAAATTTGTTCTCATGTTACAAGTCTCAGTGCAAAGAATTTGAAATATTGGGATGCCACCCCTATGTATAGTGGGTTGAAGTTGATTTAAAGTATTTTTTATTCCTTAGTGAAACTTACTCTTATTTTTCCAGATATGACGTGCTCACTAGTACCTTCAGAACAGTCTTCTGGTACCTCTTTCTTGCCTAAAGACACTGCCCCATTTTCTTGGGGTTCCTTGGATGAGGATGAATTGGACGACTCCTTGCTGGAGCTGTCTGAAGGAGAAGAAGATGATGACAATTTCAGTTACACGGAGGAAGAGATTGATGAGCTTTTGAAGGATGATGACCCATCAGATGAGCGCTTTTCTTTGGAAGAAAGGTTGTGTAAAGATGATGGCGGGCATGTTGAGAATGGAGGGAAAGGGAGTCAAGTTCTACTTGAAACTCCCCAAGAAAAAAATTCATTATACACCTTGAGACCAGTAGCTGAGACTGCTAGCCTCTTCAAACTACCTCAACTAAGTACATCAGTTGGTCATGGACCAATTCCTACTAAACCATTAAACAGACGATTTGTACTAGAAAAGAATCTTATAAAAGTAACTGTTGTTGCACCATTTAATCCATCAGTTTGTGATCCTGTGCTTGATAAGGACAAGATTGATTCATCCAAAGATACTGACAAACCCTCTTCCCTTGAAGAAGGGATGAGAGAAGATGGTCTTAGCCCTAATGAGAGTGAACTTTGCACTGAATCTGAAGAGATCAGCCCCAATAACTCTGCCTGGGATGGGTCCCTGTTCTCTTCTCCTTTGAACAGTAACTTTCAACAAACTGTCTCTGATAAAAATACACCTGACAATAAGAAATCTACACCTGTGTTCTCTCAGATCTCAGACCATTCAGAGACTCCAAATATGGGGTCATCCTGGAAAAATGGTGGATCACATAAATCAAGTTGTGAAATGAGGTTTCCTGTTATTTCCAGTTCATCAAACAAAGTAAGTACATTTTTCAAGGTAAAAAAAAAATTTTTTTTTTTTTTTTTTTCATTCAGAAGCCGTATAGAAGAGTTCCCTGATACCCCTGTCCACATATGTGTATACCCTCCCCTATAATGGACGTTATATACCACAGTGGTGCTTTTGTTGTACTGTAGCCCAGCTTTATATTTAGACATATGAGGGTTGGAATCCTGACTAGCACTGTGACTCTAAGCTAATTATTTAGCCTCTAGTTTCCCCTTCTTTTTCTTTATTTATTTATTTATTTTTTGGTGCTAGAGATGGGATCCAGGGCTTTGTGCTCACACTGTAACACTGAGGTACATCACCAATCTCTCCCCAACCTGTTTCTGTAAATTGTAATAAATAATATTTCTTTTATTTGGTGCCAGGGATTGAACTTGGGCTCTTAACCACTGAGCCACATCCCCAGCACTTTTAATATTTTTTATTTTGAGACAGGGTCTTGCGTAGTTGCTTAGGACCTCACTAAGTTGCTAAATCTGGCTTTGAACTTGGAATCCTCCTGCTTCAGCCTCCAGAGCCACTGGGATTACAAGGAGTGCACCACCACGCCCCGAATAAATAATATTTTTTGGGTAGAGTGAGGATTAGTAAAATGACGTATTTACAGTACCTGGTACATCATATCTTACTATTTATTATTGCTAAAGTGATGATTATTTTATTATTACTTCTTTCTTTGGATTTTTATCCTAAGTCTCAATCTTTGGTTGCTTTATTCAGTATAGCACCAGCTCTGAGTCAGCCACTGAAGATCTGAAAAAAAAAAAAAATTTGGACAACTTACCTAATATTTTTGAGACTGATTTCCTTTCTGCCAAATGGATTCTATATAATAATTCCTACCTCATAGGATTTATTTATGTATTTTTAAGATTATAGTTGCTGTTTCACTTAAAGCACTACTATAGTGTACAGTATGCAGTAGTTTTCAAGGCTTTTTATTTTTAAGTTGTAGATGGACATAATACTTTATTTTGTTTTTATTTATTTTTATGTGCTGAAGATCGAACCTAGGGCCTCACACATGGTAGGCAAGCACTCTATCACTGAGCCACACTCCCAGCCCAGAGCTATTCAATTCTAATCTTTAATTAAAAAATATTTCCAGGGGCTGGAGATATAACTCAGTTCTTAGAGTGCTTGCCTTGCAAGTACAAGGCCCTGGGTTCAATCCCCAGCATTGCAAAAAAAAAAAAAAAAAAAAAAAAAAGTAGAAAAAAATATTTCCATGAAGTGTTATTTTCAGTTATATGTTATAGCTGAAACTTAAAAGAAGAATTTATAACTAAGAACCATCTTCTTTTTGCACTTCTACTGCTGTGAAAAAAAAAAAAAAAACAAAAAAACCCCAAAACCAGGATGTTCTTGATAAGGATTCTGGGGAAATGAAAGTCCGTGAGAGAAGACTAGGCAAAGTCATTCCTGTTCTACAAACCAAAACCAGGTAATGTAGCAGTATAAATGTTCTGTTTTTTGTTGGTTCTTTTTTTTTTTTTAATCTTTTCCCCCTTCCCAATATCTCCTTAGTATGAGAGAAAGCCCTACGTTGGGAATAAGCAAACCTGAAGTTCTGGCACTATTACTATGTGATCTTGGGCAAGTCAAATAATAATCTCTCATCTCAGTTTTTAATGTCAGTTAAAGTAAACCTTATGTGCCTTATGATGCCTTCTCTGCCTCACAGGGTTATTTTTAAGGTAAAAAAGACACAGAGAAAGCACTGTATAAATGTAAGATCTCTTTTCCTGTGTAGAAGCCTGATAACATGTAAGATAGAAGCATACAGGGTAATTTTAACAAAAATGTTAGAATGTGACTATGTAGAAAATTCTTTAGTTATCTCTGCCACCTTGTATACAGGTTCTGGGGTGAGTAGGGGGAATCCTAGTCAGGGACTGCAGATATTTGGGTCACCTTTTCAGTTGATTTTCTTGTTGCCAGGAGATGGCAGTGTCTGTACGTGGGCCTTTTCATTGAATGTACTAGAAAAACTATTTTTTTTATTGAAATCAGATTGATATTCTTACAGTGAAATTTTTAAAAAGATTTTTGTCACACTTTGATTAGATATCATATTTATTCTGCTTTAAAATTTTTAAATATTACAAATATAGTCCTTTTTGCCTCCCTAATCCCAGTTTTCTGTTTTGTTTACATAATTAAAGGAAATCTTATGAATTGCTTACAATGGAAATTATACCAAAAGAACACAAGTCACATTACTGGGAACAGTAATAAATTTACAATCTCAATATTTTCATTCTCTGACTTTAATACAGCTCAGTCAGCATGAGCAAGGACCAGAAGTTGCTCTTCCCATGGTCACCATTGCTCTAATTGCCAGATTTAGCTTGTTCTTTTCAGCCTTTATCTCATTCAACTTTTCTGTGGCTCTATGAAGTTAGCTGTTTCCTGACTAATTTTGAATTATTGAACAACTGCTTTCTTTCTCTAAGGACTAGGTAATCTTTACCTTTCTATCACTTGTTAGCAGGAGGTTGTATCTGTTTTTTCTCTTCCTTTTACTCAGTTTCATACCTGATTTCAGCTTCATATTATATGACTAATACTGTCTTCTATTGCTGGATCTTAAAGAGAATTCTACCTCTGAAAGTTGGTTGTTCTAATAGTCAGCATTATGTGACTTCTCTTTACAAAGCAGTATATTCATGGTTCTAATGGATTGTTTTTCCTCCTGGTTTGCTTTGTTCAAGGACTAATGTTTCGACGTTTTCACAATCAGATCTAGAACAGCAGAAGCAAATTTATCTCAGGAGTGTCTTTGATCATATAGAAGATCCAGGGGACTCTAACCAAGGTAACATGGTAATGAAAGAATGGCATATAAAACATGTGATGGGACTTTTTCTTTGCAGTGTAATGCATCTTAAATTGGGAGATTATTTTGACTTTTCTTAAATTGGTGCAAAGATATTTCCTTACCCAAAGATTTTTACTTCAAGGGATTGCCTAGCCAGATAATCACCCTAAGTGTTTTGGCTAACCAATAGTAGGGAAGGGTCTAAACAGACTCATATTAGTACTGTACATAAAGAGTGTATCCCTTATGGTTGAGGGCTATAGCTCACACCTCTACTTTTTTTGCTAGGAAATTTTTTGCCTGAAAAGTAGTAGAAGTGGAGGACCCTACTAGTTAATTTGGGAAATTATTTATTTTACCTGTTGACTTCAGCATTTACTTGTAAAAAAAAAAAGCAAGCATTTCAAACACCATCCTGCATCCTGGCTTCTGAATGAAAGCTCCTGAAAGGTTTGACTATTTTCTAGATCCATTAAGCTAATTTTTCCCTATTTCATTAGAGGCTATTGCAAATCAAAGTAGCTAGATTCTTTCTCTAGCACATAGACTTTCTCTAGAGTATATTCCATGTTACCATTCAGCTTGAACAATTGGTTAATGGGGAAACTCCTAAAGGAAAACTTGTGGGCAGAACTGAAGGTACAGAAATTAGGGTAAAAGAAATTAGGGTAAATTGATAAAAGAATTCTCTCTCCTACAGATCACTTGATATTCTGCCATCTTTAGCTTCTTTCATATTCATTCAGTAAACCTTTCTTGGGAACTTTCAGTCATGCTAGGTCTGAAGATCAGAAATTGGAAATGTGAAGAGAAGTTAGAGTGTCTTGGCCCTTTGGAAATTTGTAGTCCAGGGAAGGAAACGATAATTACATGGCAACATTGGTTAGTCTTCTAAAGGATTGCATTTAAAAGTATAAGTAGTTGCTGGGAAGGATTCCTGTGTTTGCAGTTGGATAAGAGTGGAAGGTGAGGAAGGAGGATATCCTAGTTAAGTTCCAGAGAAAAGACATATAAGTAATCACTCTTAAGATTGTTGTAAATTGCTAGGGAATATTTTAGGGGGATTGTCGTTCCTTCAGCAGAAGACAGCCCCTTTCTTTTGTAAAGTCTTTGAATTAGTCGTTTGTTTGTTTTATAAGCCTGTGAGTGAAACTCCTGAATTATCTGTCAGAAGAAGTTTCTATTCCAGGTTCTTTTATTTTTTAATCAAGATTTTATTAAGCAATCAAATGTCACTCGTTATGATTTCTCAACCCTCTGCTCATGAGACTTTTTCTCTTAAACTATTTTTTTAGGTCTGGTGGAAGTAAAGACAGCATCCCACCCACGTTGTTGGGAGGGGAAAATTAGATTTGTTTATATTCAAGTTCTGTGGAAAAGGCCCCAGTCATTGCTTTTCTCTCTGTGAGGTGGCTTCCCTCTTCCTTAGGCAGTTGATACTGATACCTAGTTACATTTTGCTTTCTCATTTGGCCCATTTGAAGAAAATTTCACAGGAAAAGCAAGGATCAACTGCTCACATTATAGAATCTTTTCCATTCCATTCTCTTCCTCATTTAAAAATCCCTCTCCTGTACATATGTCCAAAGTGCAACTAGAATAACTAATAAAGTAAAAAGGCAGCAGAACTTAGTGGTTGGAAAAATAAAATCTAGTCTAGTCTGGGGTCATAGTTTGGCACTACTCTTTATTGATTGGGTGACATTGACCCATTATGAACTCAGTTGTAAAATGAGGATAATGAAGCTTAGTTGAATTCATAGAACAGTACGTAGTCCTGTAACCAGCATTTATTGAATACTTACTGTTAACAAGAAACTTCATCTTTTCATACTAAAGTTTTATATATAAAAAGTGAGATCTCTGGTATTGAAATCTCAAAAGAAAATAAAAAAACCCAAGCCTGGAATTAGATGTAACAGCTTTGACAAAATGTAGCTAGATGAAGCTGAGTGATGGGTGCATGGGTGTTCATTATTCTATACTTTTGTGTATATTAGAACATTTAAATATTAAAGAAATATTTTTGTTTTTAAAAATTGCATCTTTAGGTAGGTGTGGTGGCACACACCTATAATCCCAGCTACTTGGGAGGCTGAAGCAGGAGGATTAAAAGTTCATGATGCTTGGGCAACTTAGTGAGAACCTGTCTCAAAATTAAAAATAAAAAGAGCTGGGGGATATAGTTCAGTGGTAAGAGTATCCCTGGGTTCAATCCCCAGTACCACAAAAATAAATAAATTAGTTAATTACTTTTTAAAAATCACATCTTTTAGAGAATTTTTTCTGACATCTAATGATTTTCAGCATCACAGATATTCTAAAATTTTCATAGGCCTCTAGCATTTCCATCTGCCTGCCAATAATCCAACATGATACTAAGTTCTCTTCCTTTCTTTCTTTCTTTTTTTTTTGCTGCTGGGGATTGAACCCAAGGCCTCATACACACCTGGCAAGCATTCTACTGCTGAGTTACATCCTCAACCCAGTACTAAGGTTTTTTGTTCTGTTTTGTTTTGGGTACTGAGGATTGAGCTCAGGGCAGTCTATCACTGAGGCCAACCCTCTTTTTATTTTTATTTTGAGGTTCTCAATAAGTTGCCCAGGCTGGCCTTGACTTTGCAATCATCCTTCCTCAGCCATCTATGTAGCTGGGATTACAGGCGTGCACTACCATGCCACCAGATACTAAATTTTTGTGTCACTTTCTAATGCCTAATAGTCATATATCCAGAGTCTTAAAATTTTGTACACCATATTAAAAAGTGGGGAAGGGTTTATTCTTCATCTTTCCTCTGTTTATATATGATTAAGGGCATTCAGAATCAAAAAAAGGTAGTATAGTGCCTCATGTCTTTCTTTTGTGATATTTAGTGTTATTTTATCTTGAAAAAGTTTAATTCTTTAGATTCTTATTAGACACAAATTAATAGGGGGCAGACTGAAAGATAGTTCTTGTTAATTCAATCTGAAGTCTTCCTTTGGGTTAGTCATCTCCTTTTATTTTATCAATAATGTGTATATTATTGATAAGGAATGTAACAAATCATCCTTTAACTCCATTATTCTAATGTAGGCATACTTTTGTTTAATTTAGTGCCATATGGGTTTTTAATAAAAACGTTTTTCCTTCCTAGCATCCCAGCCACTTACGATAAACTTTATATGGAATTATCAATTGCAGTTGAAAAGGACTGTTAAAATCTTCTCTTTAATCTCCTAACACATAAATCTGTTCTGTGTATCTTTGCTAAATGACCATTCAGCCTTTACTCAGAGTTCTTATATGCATAACTCATTACCATGAAGTAGGCCGCTCATTGCTTTGAAAACTCTTAATTATTGGAAAGTGATTCCTTACAGTGGACCAAACTTGGCTTCCCTGTAATTTCAGGTCATCGTCCTTAATTCTGCTGTCTAGGATTATTAAAAAATAACTTTGCTCTTCCATTTTTTATTCTTCCAGTTATTTGAAACAGTGATCCTCTCTCCAAAGGAAAAAATTAAAATCACTTAACAATCCATTCTGCTGCCTAGAAATAACAAAATTAACATTTTGATAATTATGTTTTCTAAAAGGTAGAATATATACAGGGAAATTACTTATTTTGTAATCTGCTTTCTTTGTACTTAATGTATTTTAAGGACCTTTACATGTTAAATATTCCACATTGATTTTTAATGATTACAGAGTGTTCTGTTACATAATTTATTCCATCTCGGATAATTAGGTTGTATCCATTTTCATTAGTAATGCTGTAGTAAATATTCTGGTCAATAAATGTTTATGTACAACTCTTATTTCTATAGGATGAATGCCTAGAAGTGGAATTGCTGGGTAAAGTATATAAACATTTTAAAAACTTTTGTTACGTGTTACCAGATTGTCCCCAAAAATTTGTATTAATTTTTATTGTCACCAATATCGATAGGCAAATTTTAACATTTTGTTTTAATAATTAGTAAGGTTAAACATTTTTAATGTTGACAATTTATTTTTAATCATTATTTCTTAAAATCATCTAATATCTGGTCCATATTCCAGTTTCCACATTTGTCCCAACATGTCTATTTGTAACTTTGTTCAAATAGTATCTAATCAAGGTTCACATGTTTAGTTACTGTCTGCTTAATCTTTTAATTTAGGTCACTTGTTTGTAGATTGTCCCACATTCTGAATTTTGTCCGATTGTTCCCTTGGTGGTGTTTAATTTGTTCCTCCATTCCCTGTATTCCATAAACTAGAAGTTGGGTCTAGAAACAGGATTAGATTCAGATTAGGGTAGGAATAGTTCAGAACTGCTGTTAGGTATTCATCCTATATCAAATTAGGAGGCACTAATGACAGGTTGTTCCACTAATAATAATAATATTGTTGAGGTGTTAACTGCCATATCTTTCCAATGTAAATTACATTTTTCCTCTTTGTAATTAGTAAGTCATCTGTGGGGTGATACTTTGGTGCCATACGAATATCCTGTTCCCAGCAAACTGATCACCTAATGATTTGAGCATTCATTGATGATCTTTGCCTGAATGAGCTACTATACTGAATGTTGCATGGAAAATGCTTATTTTCTAAATATATCGTTTCTTCTTCAGTCATCAGCTTCCCTGCCTCCATCCTTCTCTCCCTCCCTCCCTTCCTTTTTCTGATACAAGGTCTTGCTGTGTTGCCCAGACTGGCCTCAAACTCCTATGCTTAAGCCATCTTTCTGACACAGCCTCCCAGGTAGCTAGGACTACAGCTATGCTATACTGTGCCTGGCTGACGATTTTCTACTTTTTTTTTTTTTTTTTTGGTCTAGTGATGGAACCCAGGGGCTCTCAACCACTGAGCCACATCCCCATCCCTTTTTATGTATTTAATTTTATTTTATTTTTTGGGGGGGGTACTCGGAATTGAACTCAGGGGCACTCGGCCACTGAGCTACATCCCCAGCCCTACTTTGTATTTTTATTTAGAGACAGGGTCTCACTGAGTTGCTTAGGGCTTCCCTAAGTTGCTGAGACTGGCTTTGAACTCATGATTCTCCTGCCTTAGTCTCTCGAACTGCTGGGATTATAGGCATGTGCCACCACGCTTGGCATAATTGCTATCTTAACCAAATTTTTGTTGCTTTTTTTGTGGTTCTGAGGTTTGAACCCAGGCTGCCACACATGCTGTGCAAGCATTCTACCTCTGAGATACATTCCCAGCCCTTTTTTTTTTTAAATATATTTTTAGATGTCAGTGAACCTTTATTTTATTCATTTATTTATATGCGGTGCTGAGAATCAAACCCAGTGCCTCACATGTGCTAGGCAAGGCTCTACCACTGAGCCACAACCAGTCCCCTTCTTTTATTTTTGAGACAGGTTCTTGCTGTTTCCCAGGATGGCCTCAAACTGTGTAGATCCTTTTGCCTCAGCCTCCTAAGTAGGTGGGGTCACAGGTATGCACACTGTACCCTGCTCTATCTTAACCAGCTTTTAAGTGTTAATGAACACTACAGTTGATTAGTGTTACATATATGCACGTTGTTGTGAAACAGATCTCCAGAACTTTTTCATCTTGCAAATCTGAGATTCCATATCCATTAAACAAAAATTGCACTCAACCTTTATCCCTTGTTCATGTAAGTGGAATCATATAGTACTTGTTTTTTTTTTTTAATGTGTGTGTGTGTGTGACTAGTTTATATCACTAATGTCTACAAGATGCATTCATATTGTGGCATATGACAGGATTTCCTTCCTTTCTAAAGCTATTCCATTGTATTTATATGTCAGTCATGTTGTTTATCTATTGATCTGATGAAAGACATTCATGTTACTTCTACCTCTTGGCTCTTATGAATAGAGATCTTGCTTTTAAATTCTTTTTGGATGTATATCCAGAAGTGGGATTACTGGATCATGTGTTAGTTTTTTTTTTTTTTTTTTTTTAGTAATCTCCATACTATGTACAGCAGTTGTACCATTTTATAGTCCCACAGCCTTGTATCAGAGTTTCAGTTTTCCCATCTTTGCAACACTTGTTTTTGCTTTTTAAATAGCAGTTATCCTAATGGGTGTTACGTTAGTATTTATTGTTTGTGTTACAAATAAGTAGATATTGTTCACTACAAAGCCAAGTTATGTCTTGTGATTTCATTTTCTTAAATCATTTCTTTTTCTGGAGTTGTTAATTGCCTCACTTTTTTCAAAACTACAAATGAATTTCTTTAATTTTTAAAAAAATGTGAACTTATATTCTAATTGGTGTTCCCTCTCTCCCTCCATAAATACTTAAATATACCAGTAATCTATCAACTTCTATTTTTTTTCCTGGAGTGCTCCTTCCTAGAATCCTCTGTTAATCTGCATTACTGTTCTGTAGCCCTGCTACAGAGCTGTCATCTAGGATTTTCCTTTGCTGCCCTCCTAGATTGATTCTGTTTCCTGGATCCTGTATTTTCCTCTTCTTAATCTTTGGTATTAGAATTGGTAAGAATTGGTTCTAGTACCAAAGATTTGGTAAGAATTGATAAGAAGGGAATTTCTAAGAAAGGGAGCATAGGAGATTAAATTTTTTTTTGGTTCCTACACATCTGAAAATTATTTTATCCCAATACTTGCTTGTTAGTTTGGTATAGAACACTACCTGCATGTCCTCATAAATTTAAAGGTGTACACGCACGCATTACTGTTAAAAAGTCTGTTGTTAGTTATTCTCTTGTATGGAACCTACTGGTTTTTCCTCTGGAAGTTCTTAGGATTTTTTTTTTTTTTTTTTTTTTTTTTTTTTTTTTGGCAGCGGGTTCTTGTTTGTTTTCCCTTTGCATTCTTTATATTACTCATTTTGGTCTTTTAATCTGGGACATATATCCTTCAATTCTGTTGTTTTTTGTGGTACTGGGGATAGGACCCAAGGTCTAGAATATACTAGGCAAGTGTTCTATCACTGAGCTACATCCCCAGCCCTTTTTCATTTTATTTTGAAACAGGGTCTCTTGCAAAGTTGCTGAATCTGGCCTTGAACTTGCAATCCTCCTGCCTTAGCCTCTGGAGTAGCTGGGATTACAGGCGTGTGCCATCACGCCTGTCTACTTTCATGTTTTTGGTGATTGTTTTCTCTTTATATTATCTGTTCTTTCTTTCTCCTGTTACATATTGAACCTTTGAGGATTGATCTTCTGAGTCCTTTTTTTTCCTTTCCTTGTTCTCCCTCTGTCTGTATTATACTTTGTGGAATATTTTATCAACCTTTTCTTCCTATCCTTCATTTCTTCATTTACATTAATGATTTCTTTTTCTTTTTTGTGGTACTGGGGGTTGAACCCAGGGGCCTCATGCATGCTAGGCAAGTGTTCTACCATTGAGTTACAACTCCCATCCCATACTGTACATACTTTAAGTATATAGTTTGTTGAGTTTTGATATGTATGTATATAGATAGATATCTCCATGAAATTACCATTAAAATTAAGATAATAAATATATCAGACCCCAGAGTTCCTTTGTGCACTTTAATAATTCCTCCCTTTTACCTTTCCCTGCCCCTTCTCATTCCCAGGCAACCACTGGTTTACTGTCACCATAGTTTATATTTTCTAGAGTTTTGTATAAATGGAATCGAAAAATGTGTACCTCTTTTCTGAGCCTGGCTTCCTTCTCTCAGCATTTTTTTTCCCCCACTGTGCTGGGGATCAAACTCAGGTCCTTGAGCATGTTAGACAAGTGCTCTACCACTGAGCTACATTCCTAGCCCAGCATAATTATTTTGAAATTCATACATATTGAGTTTTAAATTAAAAAAAAAAAAAATCAGTGGATCATATGGTAAGTGTTCTGTTTTTTAAGAAACTGCCAAACTGTTTTCCAAAATGAATGTACCATTTTATATTCCTATCAGCATTGTATGCATTCCAGTTGCTCCCATCCTTAGCAACACTTGGAACAGCCAGTAGTTTTTATTTTCTTATAGAAAAATAAACATATGTATTGTCCTTTTTTAAATCCCCCCCTTTTTAATTTTTTGCTATTTTAAGGTGTATCATCCAGTGATATCAGTGATATTAAGTACATTCACATTATTGTGCACCTATCATAAAACATCTCAAGAACTTTTTTGTCTTGCAAATGTTAAGCTCTGACTGTACTCGTTAAACAATAGCTCTTCATCCCTGCTTCCCCCAGGCCCTTTCAAGCACCTTTACTTTGTCTTTATGAATTTGACTATTCTAGGCACCTCGCATAAGTCTAATGATACAGTATTCTTCGTTTTATGACTGGCTTATTTATCTTAGCATAATGACCTCAAGGTTCATGCATGTTGTAGCATGTATCAAAATTTCCTTCCTTTTTAAGACTGAATAGTATTTCAGGGTCTGTATATATCACATTTTTCTTATCCATTTATCAATCAGTTGGAGAGTTGATTGCTTTCAGCCCTTACTGTTATGAACATTGCTGCTACATATATGGGTCTACACATATCTCTTTGAGACCTGGCTTTCAATTTTTATACAAACAGAAGTAGATTTACTGTATCACATGGTAATTCTATTTTTAATTTGTGTGTGTGTGTTATGTGTGGTGCTGGGGATCAAACAGAGAGCCTCTTGGATGCTAGGCAAGTACTCTAAACCTGAGCTACATCCCAGCCCTATTTTTAATTTTTTGAGGAACTGCCAAACTGTTTATCCACAGCAGCTGCACCATTTTATATTGCTGCCAATGCACAAGGGTTCCAATTTTTCCACATCCTTGCCAACATTTGTTACTTTTATTTGGTACTGAGGAATGAACCAAAGAGTGCCTTACCAATGAGCTACATCCCTAGCCCACCCCCACTTTTTTTTTTTTTTTTTTTTTGAGCCAGAGTCTCGCTGCCTTTCTTAGGGACTCACCAACTTGTGGAGGCTGGCCTTGAATTTGCAATCCTCCTGGCTTAGCTTCCCACTGCATTATGGTTTTAATTAGTATTTCCCTAATGAGTAACAGTGTTAGATACCTTTTCATGTATTCATTTGCCATTTCTATATCTTCTTGGTGAGAGATCTTTAGCCCATTTCCTCCCAGTCTGTGGCCTGTCTTTTTTTTTTTTTTGTATCAGTGATTGAATCCAGGGCACTTCATCACTGAGCCATATGTTTAGCCCTTTTTATAAGGCCTTGCTATGTTGTTGAGGCTGACTTTAAACTTGTGATCCTCTTGCCTCAGGCATGTACCACTGTCCTTTCTTCTCTTATCAATGTCTTCTAAAGAACAGAAGTTTTAGCCTGGCACAGTGACACACATCTGTAATGCTAGTAACCCTGGAAGCTGAATAAAGAGAATTGCAAGTTTGAGGCCAGGATAAGCAACCTAGTGAGACCCTGTCTGAATATTAAAAAATAAAAAGGGCCAGGAATGTAGCTCAGTGATAGAGCACCCCTGAGTTCTATCCCCAATATCATAGAAATAACAATACCATAAAAATACATACATACATACATACATACATGCACACATACATTTTTAGCTGGGTGTTGTGGCACATACCTGTAATCTTAATGATTTGGGAAACTGTGGCAGGAAGTTCTTGAATTGGAGGCCAGCCTCAGCATTTTAGTGATACCCTATCTCAAAATAAAAATTCAGAAGGGCTGGGGATATTAGCTCAGTGGTAGAGCACCTCTGAATTCAGTGCCCATTACCAAAAAGAAAGAAAAAAGAAATTTAATTGGTTTTTTGACTACTGATTTTGAATTCTACAATCTTTCCTAAATTGACCTATTAGTTTTACTAATTTTTTTATAGATTCCATCAGATTTTCTGTACCGATGGTTTGTTGATCACAAAAGCATTTTCACATGTTTCTATCTAACTTGAATATCATTTATTTGCTTTTCTCATCTTATTACACTCCACTATAATGCTGAATACAAGTGATGAGATTGGTACCTTGTTTTTGATCTTAGAAAAATATTGAGTCTTTCCCCATTAACTATTAATGACCTATAATTTCTGTAGATTTCTCTTGAATTTGTGTGTGTGTGTGTGGTACTGGGAATCTAACTCAGGACTTTCTACCCTTGCATATGTTAGATAAGTGCTGTGATACAGAGCTACATCTCCAGTTCTTTTTTGAAATTATATTTTGCACAGGATCTTGTTAAGGTACCCAGGCTGGCCTCAAACTTGAATTCCTCCTGCTTCAGGCTCCTGAAGCACTGCTGCCAGCTCTATTTCATTGATTTTTATTCTGATTTTTATTTTATTTTTGTTTTTTAATCTATTTGTGGAGCTGGGGTTTGATCCCAGGGTCTTGTGCATTCTGGGCAAGTGCTTGCATCCCTAGCCCACTATTCTTTTTGTTGTTGTTGTTGTACCAGAGATTGAACTTAGGGGTACTTGACCACTGAGCCACATCCCCAGCCCTATTTTATATTTTAGAGGCAGGGTCTCACTGAGTTGCTTAGTGCCTCACTGTTGCTGAGGTTGATTTTGAACTCCCTATCCAAACATGCACCACCATGCTTGGTCCTAGCTCATTATTTAGATGTTTATTTCCTTTTTTCTGCTTGCTTTGAATTTCATTTGCTCTTCTTTTTCTAATTTCTTTAGATGGTTGCTGAGATTATTGATTTGAGACTTCTGATTTAGTGAGGGATATTAGGAGCAAGAGGAGATAAAATCAAAAAATCCACCTGCTATAATGTATCTGAAAATTTGCCTTGGCTTTTTAAAAAAATCAACTTTATTAAGGTATACTTTACATGAAATAAATGCACCCATTTTAAGTGTATATTTTGGTAAGTTTTGACAAATGTACGCACCTGTGACGTTAACTACAATAATCAAGATTGATAAACTATTGTCCCTGATATTTCCTGCGTTCTCTAATTTTATCACTCTGGTCCCTATCTCCACCCTAGCCCTGGGAAAGCACTGATTTTTTTTTTTTTTCCTTTGTCCCCTATAGATTAGATGTCTTTTTCTAGAATTTTATATAAATGGGATCATACAGTAAGTTTTCTTTTGTGTTTGGTTTATTTTACCTGGGACAATGTTTTTGAGATTTATCCTTGTTTGTTTTTTCCATTGCTGGGGATGGAACCTAGAGCCTCAAGCATGCGAAGGAAGTACTCTATCACTGAACTATAATCCCAGTTTAGTAGTTCTTTACTTTTACAGTTGAATTTTCCCTTTTCCTGTTTTAATGTGACACAGTTTAATCTGGTTACTTGTTGATGAATATTTGTGTTAGTAGTTTTTGGCTATTATTAATAAAGAAACTATGAACATTCCTACATGAGTTTTTGTGTCTACATGTGTTTTCATTTCTTTAAGTTAAATAATTAGTAGAATTACTGATATATATATAGTGTTTAGTTTTACAAGAAACCATTTTTCAAAAATTTTATACAGTTTTTTTGTGACTTTTGTAAAGACTTAGAGGGCGTTTTGTTTCTTTTCTCTTTTTCTTTTCTTTTCTTTTTTTTTTTTTTTTTTGGCATATGGATATCCAGTTGTTCTAGCACCATTTATTAAGAGTTATCTGCCAGACATTGTGGCACACACTTGTAATCCCAGTGGCTCGGGAGGCTGAGACAGGAGGATTGCAAGTTCAAAGCCAGCCTTAGCACTTTAGTGAGACCCTGTCACAAAATAAAAAAATAAAGGGATATTACTCAGTGGTTAACCCCTGGGCTCAATACCTGATCCCCCCCCCCAAAAAAAAAAAATCCTTTTCTGAGGCACAGTAACAAATGCCTGTGATCCCAGTGATTTGGGAGGCTGAGACAGGAGGACCGACACATTTAAGGCCAGCCTCAGCAAATTAGGGAGACCCTCAGCAATTTACTAAGACCCTGTCTGAAAATAAAAAGGAATGTAGCTCAGTGTCAAAGGGCCCCTTGATTCAATCCCCAGTGCAGCTGCGTGTGTTAGTACATGCATGTAATCCCAGTGGTTTAGAAGGCTGTGGTGGGAGGATTGCAAGTTCAAAACCAGCCTCAGCAAATTTGCAAGGCCTTAAAAACTCAGTGAAACCTTTCTAAATAAATACAAAAAAGGGCTGGTGATCTGGCTCAGTGGTTGAGTGTCCCTGAGTTCAATCCCTGGTACAAAAAAAAAAAAAAAAAATCCTTTCCATAGGTTTATATCTGAATTACCTGTTCTATTCCATTGATAATATGCCTGTTCTTTTGCTAGTGTCACACTGTCTTGATTACTAGAACTTCATAGTAAGTCTTGAAATTGTTTGAGTCCTTTGGATTTCCTTTCTTGTTAAGAATCAGCTTATTGGTTTGTTTGGATATACCTACTGGGTGTTTCTTTGGCATTGTGGTAAATCTATAAATCAGTTTTGGGAGAACTGACATCATAACAATATTGAGCCAACCTGTGAACATGATATATTTCTCCATTTATGTATGCATTTAATTTCTCAGCAGTGTTTTGTAGTTTTTATTGAACATGTGTTAACACATATCTTGCTAAATTTATTCATAAGTATTTTATGCTGTCTTATTATTAAGTTATTATAAATGATAATTTAAAAAATTTCTATTTCTATTTGGTTATTGCTAGTGTACAGAAATGTAATTGATTTTTATATTTTGAATTTATATTGTACAAACTATACTAAATTTTCTTTCTACTTTTGCTGATTCTTTTAGAGGTTCTTTAGCATTTGGTATGTTACCTATAACATTTGGTATATTATCTGTAAATAAAGGCAGTTCTTTCTTTTTAGGTTATAAGCCTTCTCTTTTTCTTGCCTTATTGTACTGGCTGGAATCTCTAGTACATTAAGCATGATATTAGCTATAAATTTATCACCAGTGCCCTTTATTGGATTGAGGAAAATCCCCTTCTACGCTTCTGTTTGTAGATTAGTGAGTTTTTATCATGAATGAGTGGTTAATTTTGTCAAGTACATTTTTTCTACATTTATTTAGAAGGTCATAATAGTGTTTTTCCTTTATTCTGTGTACCTTATAGTTTTTGAGTTTTAACTGTTAGGCTAACTTGCATTCATGGGATAAACTCACTTGGTTTAAATGAATTATCCTGTATTCAATTTGCTAATGCTCTCTCTTTTTTTCTCTCTATTTATTTTCACTACTAGGGATTAAACCCAGGGATGCTGTACCACTGAGCTTATCCCCATTCTTTTTATTTTTTGTTTTGAGATGGGGTCTTGGCTACATTGTCTAGCCTAACCTTCAACTTCCAATCTTCTTGCCTTAGCCGCCTCTTAGCTGGCATTACAGGGATGCGTCTCTGTGCCTAGCTTGCTATTAGTTTTTATAAAAGGAGTTTTGTTGATTGATCTTGAGGAATATTGGTCTTTAGTTTTCTTGTAATGTTTTTGTCTGGTTCAAGTGTTATGGCAATTCTGGCTTTATTTATTTATTTTTTGGTTCTAGAGATTGAACCCAGGGGCACTTAACCACTAAGTCACATCTCCAGCCCCTTCTATTTTTTATTTAGAGACAGGGTCTCACTAAGTTGCTTAGGGCCTTGCAAAGTTGCTGAGGCTGGCTTTGAACTTGTGATCCTCTGGCTTCAGCCTCCTGAGCTGCTGGTATTACAGGCATGTGCCACTGTACCCAACCCTTACAGTTTTTAATAAAAGAGTGGTGTTCATATATTCAATACTAGTTGTGGCTTTGTATCTTCTTTTAGTTCTGGCAGTCCCCATCTACCCGCCCCCTCCACCAGTGCTGGGAATGGAACCCAGGGCCTTGTACCTGCCTGGCAAGCATTCTGCCTCTGAGCTACACCCCCAGCCTCTCCTTATGTATTTTGAAACTCTGCTCTTGAGTGCATATACATTTAGGACTTTTATATGGTCTTGATAAATTGACCCCTTTATTATAATGAACTATTTTTTTCCTCTGGTCTTATTCCTTGTTCAGTAGTCTACTTTGAAATTAACATAGCCATTTTTGCTTTCTTTTGATTTATGTTTGCATAATATGTGTTTTCATCCTTTTAGCCTATTCCTTTAAGCATAAGTTATACACAGTTTATAGTTGGATGTGCTGTTCAAATATCATAATCTCAGTCTTCTAATTGGAATGTTATAGTCCATCTACATTTAATGGATATCTGATATGGTTGGTATTAAAACTACTATCTTGCTACATTTTTTTCTGTATATTCTTTATTTTTTATTTCATCATTTCCTGAATTTTTGAGTTTTCCATTTTATCTCCACATTTTACTTATTACTTATACCTCTTTGTTGTAATTTTAGTGGAATTCTTAGGTAGTGGTTTTCAAAACTTTTGAATTGAGCACCCCAGAGTACTTTGATTTTTGTGGATTATGTCTATACATAACCATATTAAAATTAGAACTAATTATTAAAGTATTAGTACTTTTTTTTTTTTTTTTTTTTTTTTTTTTTTTTGCAGTACTGGGGATCGTCGAACTCAGGGCCTTGTGCTTGTGAGGCAAGCACTCTACCAGCTGAGCTATCTCCCCAGCCCAGTACATTTTAAAATAACAATAGACCCATTGTTTGTTAATGTACATAATATGTTTTTTTAAAAATCTTTCCTACTGGGTGCAGTGGCACAGGCCTGTAATCCAAGAGGCTTAGGAGGCTGAGGCAGGAGGATCTCAAGTTCAAAGCCAGCCTCAATAACAGTGAGGTGCTAAGCAATTTAGTGAGACCCTGTCTCTAAAATACAAAAAAAAAATAGGGCTGGGGATGTGGCTCAGTGGTCAAGTGCCCCTGATTCAATCCCTGGTACCAAACGCCCCCCCCCAAAAAAAAAAAAAAAAAAAAAAAAAAACTTGCCCTGAAATACTCCTAGCTTTATTTGATTCATGTTTCAGATGTAATGTTGTATTGTGTTGTTGTCAAGAGCCCCACCTCCAGAGAGGCAGAGAGAGCTGTTAGAATGACTCCAAAACAGGCTAGACTTGAGCTTATTCGAAGTTGTGTTCAAAAGATTATTGTGATCTCAAATGGGATATAATATATAACTAAGTAAAGGTTTAAGATTTTTAAAACAAAATATATATGATAGTGGAGTTTATTATGGACTTTGTGTGGTTTTTTTTTGAGATCGTGTCTCACTATGATTCCCAGATTCTTTATGCTTTGCTTCAGCTTCCTGAGTAGCTGTGAGTACAGGTGTATATTACCACGCCTGACTAAAAGACTATTTTGTTTTATTTAGTTATACATACATACATTCTAGGGATTGAACTGGGGATACCTTACCCCTGAGCTGTATCCCCAGCCCTTTTAAATTTTTATTTTGAGACAGGGTCTCAGTAAGTTGTTTAGAGCATTGCTAAATTGTTGAGGTTGATCTCAAACTTGCAATGTTGCTGCCTCAGTCTCCTAAGTCACTGGGACTACAGGTATGTGCTGCCTTGTCTGGCTTATAAAGACTTTTTTAAATGAGAAAAATAATCCATTGGTATTTGCTCACATATTTACACTTCCAGGGCTTTTGATCCCATTTCTGTAGACTCAAATTTCCATCTGGTATTATTTTCCTTTTTCCTAAGGAGTTCCTTTAATATTTTCTTAGTAGTACAGGTCTATTGGTGATGTAGTCTCTGCTTTCATTTATTTAGAAGTGTTGCCAGGTGCAGTGGTGCATGCCTATATTCCAGCAACTCAGGATGCTGAGGCAGGAGGATCACAATTCCAGACAGCATTAACAACTTAGTGAGACCTTGTCTCAAAATAAATAAAAAGGACTGGGAATGTAGCTCAGTGGTTGAATGCCCTGGGTTCAATCCCAAAAAAAGGGGGGGAAATGTGGTGTTTATTTTGGGGGCCATGGATGTTGCTGGCAGTGGTAAGACTGCTTGCCTAGCAGGTGGAAAACCTTGGATTTGCTGCCCAGCACTGGTGGGGTGTGGGGTTGTGGGGAGTTTATTTTACAAGCCATAGACCCAGGGCTTTGTGCATGCTAGGTAAGTGCTCTATCACTAAGCTGCATCCCCAGCCCTTTTTATTTTATTATGAGACAAGGGTCTTGCTAAGTTACCTAGGCCAGGCTCCAACTTTTGATCCTCTCAACCTCCAAGTAGCAGGGATCATAGGTGTGTGCTACCACACTCAGCTCTGAATGAAGTTGTTAATATATTAACAACATTAATATATTAATTATTAATATATTATTAATATATTATTATATACATTAATATAATATATTATTAACATTCATATATTAATGAAGTTGTTTTATATATTTTGTCGTTTCCAGTTACAATGAATGGTTAAATCTTCCATTCATCTTGGCTAGAAGTGGAAGTGTCTATTTTGACTTTTATTGAAGATCATAAGCAGCATGGTTATATAAATTCTGATTCTGCATTTGCCAGGATTTCTAAGGACATTGTATATCATTCAGTGTCCCCTCTATAATATAGCACTTGAGAAATGAGCTGTATAATAGTTTCTTTTACGTTTTGCTTTGTGTGCAAAGAGAATCAGTCAAGATTTGTATCATCAGTTGTATTGACATAGAGGTGACAGATTTGAATTCCTGCTTTATACTAATTTTTTTCTTTTTATTCCTATTTTGTTTTTCTGTTTATAAAAGCAGTAGCTTATGCCCCTTTCCTTCTCATTCCCATTTGTTCCCTCCTCTGTATTAGATATTTTAGATTCATAGACTAGAAACATTATAATTGCTTTCAAGTAACTGAGTTTTAAGAATTAAAAAAAAAAAAAAAAAAAGATTAGACTCTCAACAGCATAGCCAGATCTCGTAGTGAAAGGAGTCAGCCATAGAGCCAATCCCCTTGTCCCATCAGAAATGGGCACCTCTAGGGCTGGGGTTGTGGCTCAGTGGTGGAGTGCTTGCCTGGCATGCATGAGGCCCTGGGTTTGATCCTCAGCACCACACAAAAATAAAGTTATTGTGTCCTCCTACAACTAAAAAAAAATATTAAAAAAAAAAGAAATGGGCACCTCTGTTTTCTATTCATATTTTCCCTAATCTTTCTCTGTGACCAGAGCCTCTGCTGCTCTGTTAGCTATGTATAGTGACTGCTGTCCTAGAACCTTGTGTGCTGTTCTTTCTCTCCTGCTCTTTCATCTTCCTTACTGATATTCCAAAGGAGAGTATATCTGATTGATTCACTTAATGACCTGTAGTGCTAGGCCACCTTCTAGTCATAGCCAGCTGAGATATACTCTTCTCTTTGGTCATGTGCCACACTTGACTGACTGGAGTCATGCTACAAAGTATGCCAGCCTATAAAACCTGTCACAATTGTCATAGCAGATACTCAGGATTACCCATTCTTCTCCCCTTATGATACAGTAATTCACATTTAATTTATTAAGAACAGTTATTAAACTGAATTTTCCTCAAACCAGTCAACTTTATAATTACAGATTAAGATTTATATGAATTACTGATCTCATTCCTGAAAGGTTGGGGGGTGGTCAGGTTACTTTTCATTCTTAGGCACAAAACAAAGGACAGTCTTCAGTACCTTTTAGCCACGACTTAAAATAAACCCATGGTACTGATCGTTGGTCCAAAAAAGCCCATCTGTTAAGAGACTGCAGAGAAAATTTAAATGTTCCCGTTCTTGTTAGCATCTCTAAATTTGGAGGACGAAGAGGTTGAAGCTATGAGCTTAAATGAGGCTTTTGGATTACCAGCCCCACCTGGGTTTGAATTCTGGCTTTACCATTTCCTAGATGATAGATGAGTATGTTTTCTAAACTTTGGTTTATTCATGAATTTTTAAAAAAAGTTTAAAAAAGCTTATGGTTGTTAGAATTCAGTGTTAGAATACATGTAAAGCATTTAGCAGAGCTTGTCATATAAGAGGTACTTGATAAATGTTAGCCTATCATCTCTAGATCATTAAGTCTTACTAATATAAGGGTTACTCTAGTCTAAAAGTAAATTTTTTTTTTTTTTTTGGTACCAGGGGTGCTTAGCCAATGAACCACATTCCCAGCCCTTTTTATTTTGAGATAGGGTCTTGCTAAGTTGCTGAGGTTGGTTTTGAACTTTTGATCCTCCTGCCTCAACCTTCCTAGTCACTGGGATTACAGGTGTGTGCCATCACACCTGGCAAAACTAACCTTTCTTGTTGCATTAACAACATTATGCTAATTAATTAGGTCTTGAGATGTAATTGTTTAACTCTTGTTACTCAGTGCTAAGCTAGATAGAAACGGGTATACAAGAGACATATTGCAATATAATTCTTGCTTTCTAATCTCTACTGTGAAATGTTAGTCCCAGAAAACATTTTAAGAAAACTCAAACCCATGTTAGTATTTTGTTGGAATTCTGGCTCTGTCTTTAGCTGTATGTTCTAGGAAAAATTGCTTAACTTTTTCTGTGCCTCAGTTTATTTATAATTTTTAACAGTTTTGTCTGTAAAATGGGGAAACAAGATTGTTGGAAAACATGTTAATGAAAAAAATATGTAGAGCAAATAGGAGAATGCCTGATATGGGGTAAATGCATATAAATCTTTATTGCTTGATGTTGACTCCTAGCAGTTGAATATTTAAATACCAGACTCCTTGGGCCAGATTGGCTAGTCCTTCTTTTCATTGTTGAATGTGAATTTGTTTCTGTGTAGGAAGTTTATAGTATATTTTTAGTCTCCACTGCCTGGGCAATTTTGTAGAATTCAGATATAAGAGATGAGTAAACTAAAGGACATGGTCTACAAATAATCTGTGGTTTCATTTTGATGGACACAGAATTTCTATCTGTTACCAGCCCTCCTTTGGTGATACTTTGATAGGAAAAATACCTTGAATTTTTTACAGGACTGATTTTCCCCCATTCCCACTGAAATGTCCTTTTTGGAAGATTAGGAAGAATGAGGTGCTAGCAGTATGATAGTAGGATATAAGAAAGGCAATTTGGATTGAGATTTTTGGTTTTAGTTCAGCAAATGCAGCAGGCAAGGTAATTTTTAAAATTTTTGAGAGACAGGGTCTTGCTATGTTTGTTGAGGCTGGCCTGGAACTCTTGGGCTCAAATGATCTTCTTGCCTCAGCTTTTCTAGTAAAACTATAGGCATGTCCCACTGTCCCCAGCTCTGGCAAGGCATTTCCTAATCTGTCACTTCACTTAAAGGGAAAACTCATTTTGGATTTATATTTCCTTTAAGAAGTAAGAGTAATATGTTTTCTTTCCATATTAGTAAGGTTAAATATTCTTTTCAGTGTTTTTATTGATTGTTTGCATTACTTGTGAATTGTCTATTCATGTCCTAGATCTCTTTTTTTTTTTTAATGAAGACTTATCTTTGTATAAAAAGGACACTAAACTTTGACAAATGTTTTCCCAATATTTTTCATTTTGTCAATTATCTTTCATCATTGATTGTGCTTTTTTTTAGCACCACAGAAACTATTTATTTAATTTTTTCTTGTACTAGGGATTAAACCCCGGAGCACTCTACCACTGAGCTACATCCCCAGTTCCTTTTTTTTTAATTTTGAAAGATTGTCTTACTAAGTTGCATGAACTGGCCTTCAACTTGAGATCTTCCTACCTCAGCCTCTCCAGTCTGAGGTGTACACCAGGATTACAGGTGTACACCATCATGCCCAACTGATACATAAAAACAAATTGTAGGACTGAGGCTGTAGCACAGTTGTGGAGCACTTACCTAGCATGTGTGAGGCACTGGGGTTCAATCCTCAGCATGGCATATAAATAAAAAAAATAAAGATCCATTGGCAACTAAAAAAAAAAGGTTGTACAAAATGTAATGTTTTACTACATTGCTACACAGAAACTTTTAAGGTAATAAATTTACAAATTTTTTCATGAAAAATACTGTCTCACATGGTTAGAAAAAATTTTCTGATGCTAAAGCATGTCATAGTTTACATGTAAGTTTTTTTTTTTTTTGGTACCAGGGATCGAGCAGGGGCACTCGACCACTGAACCACATCCCCAGCCCTATATTTTGTATTTTATTTAGAGACAGTGTCTTACCGAGTTGTTTAGTCCTTACCATTGCTGAGGCTGGGTTTGAACTCACAATCCTTTTGCCTTAGCCTCTCAAGCTGCTGGTATTACAGGTAGGCGCAGCTAGGCTGATGGGTCCATTTAGTAAACTTTTTTCCTTATAAATAGAAGATGATTATCAAAGGGTTTGCAGAGTCTGCAAGTTATAAACGTGAAGTTCTAGCACCATAACAATAGCTACCATTTACTACACTCCCTGTGTGACAGGCAATGTGCTAAATAGTTTTTTTAGGTGCTTGTTATAGAGCTCAGGGCCTCATCTCAGACAAGCCAGGTAAGTGCTTTACCACTGAGCTACCTGACCGGTTCAAGGTCTTTTATGTACAGTATTCTCAGTACTCATCTTCAAACTAAATAGTATTATTATCTGCTTTTGGTAGATGAGTAAAGTGAGACTCAACGAAGTAAAGTGATTTCCTTGGGGTCACAGAGCTAGTTAGTGGCTAGATTGGAATTTTAACTCAAGTCTGTATAACTCCAGAGTATACACTTTTTCTTCTTCTTTTTTTTTCCCCTGGTACTGTGGATCAAACCCAGGGCCTTGTGCTTGCAAGGCAAGCACTCTACCAACTGAGCTATCTCCCCAGCCCAGTATACACTTTTTCTACAAAGCTTTGCTTCTTGAGGTTTCAAATATATTGATCCTAAAAGTTAAGTTTTATCTTTCTAGAATTTGAGAAGATGGGCCGTAGCCTAGTTAAACTGCTCTTGGTGCTGAGTAGTAGTGAAGATAATGAGAAACATGTAAACTAATTGAAAGAAAGGTTTTCAAAGTGGGGTTCTCAGACCAGTAGCATCAGCAACATTGAGAATATTTCAGAAATGTGAATCCTCAGGCTCCACTCCAGACCTACATAATCAGAAACTCTAGGGTAGTTACCATCAATCTGTCTTAAAATCCATCTGGCTGATTACAAAGCATATTAAAATTTGAGAATCATTGGTCTAGAGAAATTATCTCCTAACTAGTGTTTCGTTTCTGCTTTTATGGGATTTTAGCCTAAGTCTTAGCCCTTAAGTGCAAAATTAACATTGTCACTTATTGGCAAGAACATGATGTCATACAGGAGCTAGTTGAACGATTAAGCATTTATGGCAAGTACACCTCCCTGAACCACAACTTCCCATCTCTGAAATGATGTTAAGATTTTTAAATTAAGATAACATTGCAGTGCCTACTACATTGCTAGACTCCCAGGTGTTTGAGAAATTGTCTCTAGTAATTTTTCTTGTTACCAAGGAGCACCCATCTCCATCTGTTCTGAACTCCTCTTGTTTCTTGAGTGTATTTTGCTGTCTTTTTGCCCTGCACCTTTGTATTAGCTCTTTCTCTTGGGTACCCAACCTCCTACTCCTCTGTACCTCACTAGCTTCTATACATCCTTCAGATCCCTGCTTATGGTTTACTTCCCTTGGACAGTCTCCCTTATCCCCTTTCCCAGTCTCAACAGCAGCCTATATTTCTCCTGTCACTTCATTTATCACACTGTTTTGGAATCACCTGTCTCCTGTATAAACTTCACTGAAGGCAGTACAGTGTCTTGTTCATGCCATATTCCTATGGACCAGTTCCTCAAATATTGTAGGGGCTAATAAATATTGAATGAATGAACAGTGGCTACCATCGCTGCATCACCATCATCATCTAAGAGCAAGCTCCCTACTCTGGCTTGTAGCTTTTGTGCCAACTGCTTGTAATAATCACAAGGAGATATTATTGGACTGTTGCCAGTTTTCTCTCCCTGAAAACAAATACTTTGACCTAAGTTGACAAATACTATGACCTAAGTTGACATAGTAGTTCACTCAGCTGCTTCCTAACCACTGATCCTTCTGTATCACAGGTACCTCTGGGGAGCTGTATGCCTTGATGAATCGGCAGCATCCTTCGGATCTCACCATGAGGTGAGTGGATGATTAGAGGGAAGAAAAGGGTAGAATTTGACTGCAAGGGGAATGTGGTGGGGAGTTGGGATTGTAATTTTTGGGGTTGTAATTTCAGAGGTGGAAAATGAAACCTTGCAGTAGAATGGAATAAGAACTGTACTGAATTTCAGGAAACCTGGGTTCTAATACTAGCTTAGCAGTGTTTAACTAGCTATATGATTTTGATCAAGTCACTTCACTTCTTTAGTCATGAAATCAGTAGAAGATGTTGGACTAATTGACGTCAAAAGATCTTTCTAGTTCCAAATTCTTGATGTAGTACAGCTTTACAAATTGATTCAGTTACTCGAAAACCTTGGCGTTATCTTTGTTCATTTTTCTCCTTGGAGTCATCTTTGACTCCTCTCCCTCTCATCCCATATTGAATCCGTTAGCAAATCCTATTGCCTCTCTCTGTGTACATATCTAAAACCTGACCATTTCTCCTGGATTATTGCAAGAGTCCTAAATATTTCCCTTTTTCTGCCCTTGCCTATCTACTGTTTTCAAATTCAGCAGCCAGAGAGAGTTCTTTAAAAGTATGAGTAAGATTCTTTTCTTTGCTTGACATTTTCCAAGAACTTCTCATCTTCTGTCTTCCCATCCTCACAATCCTCTCCAAAGGCCTATGTGCTTTGACCTCGGCTCTCCAACCTCACCACCTAGTACTCTTGCTATTACTCACTATGTTCTGGTTACACTGCTTCCTTTCTGTTTTTAAACATGTCAGACATGTTTTCCCTTCAGGCCCTTTATATTCATGTTTCCTCTATAGTCAAAATCATAGCCTTTCTCAAGAAGAAAGGTGGTGTAAAGCTTGGGGTGTAGCTCAAATGGTAGAGTGCTTGCTTAGCATGTGCAAATCCTGAGTTCAATATCTGATACTGCAGAAAACAAAACAAAACAAAACAAAACAAAAACAAAAACATGTAGTGTAGTGGTTTCTAAATAAATTTTGGAGACAGATGTGAATTCATATCCAGGCTCTTCTCTTTACTGTACTATTTGACCTTGGGCAACTTAACATGAGGGTTTCCTTACTTGTGCAGGAATTAAGAGTACTTTCCCAGTAGGATTTCAGTAGCATTAAGTAAAATTAGTTCTTTAAAGAATGCAGCAAATACTTGCAGATAGTGAGAGGTAAACATCAGGTACAGATATCTAAGCCATGACTCCAAAGATTCTAAGTCATAAAGTTGGGGGAAAGAAGGGTTAAGAATTTTACATCTTTTAAAATCATTTGCTAGGTGATCATTAGAACAGTTTTGGAGCTGAGATTGGGGTCAGATTGTCTTAGGATTAGAACCCTCACCCAGCACATGACTGAAGGAGACTCTCAAGAAACTTTACTGTGAACTGGGTATAATGGCACATGCCTGTAATCCCAGCTACTTTGGAGGCTGAGACAGAGGATTGCAAGTTTGAGGCCAGCCTCAGCAATTTAGCAAGTCCCTGTCTCAAAAATTAAAAGGGCTGAAGATGTGGCTTAGTAGTAAAGTGCCCCTGGGTTCAATCCCCAGTACTGGAAAAAGAAAGAAAGAAACTTTATTTTGAGTCTGTGCTTTTAGTTATTATCTCTAAACTTATAATGTGATACTCAAATGATGACTTACCTTCTCTGGGAATTTTATTCTAATTTTAACTGCTATGTCCTGAGCAACCTTCTAACCTTGAGCTGTGTGACAGTGAGATCCTGTTGGAGGTACAGGTCTGATGCAAGCAATGCAATACAGATCCTGTTCTTCTAGAGGAAGTAAATTTTTTTTTTTAAACACTATTACGCATTGGTCTTCTTGGGAACATTACCTGTGTGGGAATTAGGTAGCTTTGAGTGTTGGAAGGAAATAGTACTTATGATATGGATTTTATATAATTAAGATAATATAAAAATCTCTAAAATTGTGAGAATTATAAAATTAATTTCTGATGAAGTAAAAAATATTCTTAAAATAGTTGTGCTGGCTTTTTATGTATGTAGCCATTTGAGCTAAAATATTCTTCCTGTTTTTATTCTCTCATTAGAAATTATGCCCGGTTCCGACAGAAACCTCTACAAAGATACAGTCTGAATCAGTGGGTTGACAGGAACAAACGAAGCCACCATCGGTTCCAGCGTCTCCCTGACTTGTACAGTCCTTTTGTCTCATCCCATCAGCAATGAAAGTCCCTTTCCAGGGTCCTGTCCAGAGCAGCATCTCATTTTGTTCTGCTGTTTTGTGCTTCGTATATTTCAAATTTATTTTTCACAAGATTTTTATTTAAAGAACTTGTCACCTTTTGGAAATACCCATTGCTGACTTGACTTTTTTTTGTATGAAGACACTCCTGATTTTGTGTGCCTGTCTGTGTATTATGTCTAAGCAGTGTTAAGGTGATATGTTTTTTAATTTTTTATTTAAGTTGAAGGTGGCTGCCTCCTGAAAGCCAACATGAAGCTAAAATACCCAGGCTCAAGAAAACACCCAGCTGTATATAGGCAGAGGTAAAGTCCACTGGTGCCCAAAAGAAGTCAATCTTTTAATCTACTGTAAGGAATAGATTCTTTACCAGGCTGTGCACCAGTGTTATTGTTAATGACTTGTGACTGGATATACGTTACTTTTTACAATCCCTCTTTTTAAATTGGAATCTCTGAATACCTGTCAGTATTTTAAAGTTGGCAATCCAGGACATTTTAAGTAGGATGGAATAAGAGAAAAATCCTGTTGAAAGAATGAACTGAATATGTAAATCCTTTCTTTTCTGTACCTATGAGCTACTCTTCTCCTTCCCATGTTGGGGCATTGGGGATAGAACCCAGGGCTTTGCACATGCTAGGCAAGCACTCTACCACTGAGCTACAGCCCACCCCAATTTTTATTTTTTGACTTTTTATTCTGTTAAACTTATTTTGCACATAGTGTTTATAAATCTTATGCATCTTAACTCTGACAGAATACTGCTGATTAACCTCTGTTGAACACCTTGTTGTCTTGTGACTGTCTTCTGTCCTTCTATAAGCATTTTCCCTTTTTTTTTTCATTCCAAGTGACCACTCTACTCTCTAGGGTTCTTCAGGCAGTGTTCGTATATCCTGTTTGACATGGATATGCCTCTTTTGAATGGCCTCCTTGCTCTCTTTATTGAAGAGCTGTCCAGTGCCATTGAGGTGTCAATTGGTCTTCAGTTTCATCTGCTGATTCCTAACTTTGTGGGTGTTAGCCAGGGAACCTCCATCGTGTGGGAGATATTTTGGAATGGTACTCTTGTTTCCATTATTGGTTAACAGGTGCCTTTAGATCCTGAATGTTACCATCTCCTCCTTTGGTCAGGCCCAGATGTATAGTTTCACATAACTACTCAAGTGGGTCTAATGGTATTATGATTAAGCATGAGCACAAAAGCATTACCCAGTTGTAAGGTTTGGTGTTCTAACCAGAGCTGACAGATTTTGTGCATCTTTCTCAATGGACATCTTAGAAGTTTGTTATTCTCTCTTCACAGACAGCTCTAGACATTATTTTAGGAAGTTTTGCAGTCTGGCATTCATGCTGCTGCGGTTCACTCTGTGAAAGTTGTTCATAGTTACTGTAGCATTTCTCTAGTTGTGTTGTTTTATCTGCCCCATCTTTGTATGTGAGTAACCCATCTTAAACATTCTACCCACTTTAGAAATGGTCTTGGGAAAAGACTGGTCATTCAGTTCTCCAGTACATTTGGATAGATGTCCCTAAGTGTTCACTGTTTTTATCCAATCAAGGATTCTCTTTTCCTTGGACATTTGGTTTAGATTCTGGAAATGGAATGCAATGAAGAAATTGCATTCAAAGGCAGTTGTCTGAATCTATATTTTAGTTGGCATAATTGGCATTTACTTGGCATTACTGGTCACTTCTCCAGGATGTCCTAAATTAGCCTGATGGAGTGGGACGTGCCAAACATCCACCTTTGAGACCAAAGTGTAGTTAAAATTAAATGTAGCTGGAATAGCGACCATTGCAGCTAATTCCCACAGGTAATCCTGGAGTGAAAGGACAGCATTTTTGCTTAGGTAAAACTCTTAAGATTCGTGTTCTTGTCCTGATACAGAAGGGTTTATGACTGAATGTGTAATAGGAGCATTGCCTTTGCCAAATTAAATGAGTGACAGGTTAACTAGACAATGTGACAATCACATTTCCTCTTAGCTCAAATAATTCTGTTTTTCCAAAGCTTTAGCAGCTTAATTAAATCTGTTGGACTGGGGGAGGAGAGAGCTGTTCTCTAGTGGTTAACATGGTATTCTTTAAGATATAAAAAACAAAGCCAAAGAAAACTCATTATCTGGCATGTTTGCCTTAAAGATGGTAGTGGGTAGACTCTGGAGTTTTAATCTTTTCAAAGCTGAATATCTCTTGTATTTAGTGTTGCCCTCTAAGTCTGGTATTTCAGGTGGAATTCCTGCTGTATTTTTAAGTTTGAGTAATCTTTATGTGCATTTAACTGCCTACCTAACTTTCTTCATCCATGATGACATTCTCACCACAGGAGGTCTTGACAAAGCAGAGTAAAAATGTGCTGTTTAAATAGTTTACTTATAAGTAAGGAGCCTGAAATAACCTGTAGTTTTGCATCTAATACAGGCCCTGATTTACTTGCATTGTTGTCAGGATCAATTATGAAACTGAAGTTTTGGTGCCTCCTCTGTATCATGTTTTTTCCCTTGTAGCAGTTGTGTTTAATGTCATTAAAAAGAAATAAAAGTTCTTGTCAGTGGCATATGTACCATGGCCGTCTGTTGCGGGCTTTGGAGGAGGGTTATTTGCCTTCCTCTTTTGCGTAGGTAGGTTAGTGGGATATGGGAAGGGGGTGGCATTTAACAGAATATTGTTCTGGGAAGGCGAGGGTGCTTTGCTCCTTATTCTTTTGAGGGTAAATTACAGTGTTGAGAAAGGTGTCCCAGCAGTTAAGAAATGTTGAAATTGATTGGGATTTGCAGCTACGTATAATGCATGTCAGGAGCCTGACATAGGGAGAGCCTGAAATATCACTGTGCTGCTGTTTTTGTGGGGGAGGGGTTAGCTCAGCCTTCATCAGGCAGGCAGTGCTTTGCTATTCCTTCCCATGACTGTGTGGCTGGCCGGTATATCTCTGCTTCTCCCTGGTTAAGGAAGAAGTCATACTACTCAATGACAGTCTCCCTTTGAAGATATGAGAAACCAGAATCGATAGTACAAAATTGATGATTGTTCTTAACCCAACTTTTCTAGAAATTGCTACTCCAAGAACCTGTGGTAAAGGTTGGATGAGTATGGATAGATGTGGAAGAAACGGCTTTCCTTAGATCCCTAATCTTAGACTTATCCCCAGGAGCAAAGAGAAAAGATTAGGGAATAATAGCTTATCACCTATATTAGCCAATGCTTTCAAAATCTCAACTCATGCTTAGAAAATACAGAGCGATATATTTGGACAGGCTCATTTGTCTGCTGTTCTGTAAATTATGTAAGTGCATATATTCTAGACCAAAGAGTCCAGGCAAAAGGCTTAATATGAATGTGTTAAGTATTTAGCTACTAGACACTCTTTTGTCTCAGTCTGAGGTACTGGACCTACACACACCCGTTGTGTTCTTGTCAGGTGTTGATATCCTTTAGTAATTATTTCCTTTTTAGCAATGTGTTACTCTGTAGGTGTCAAAGGTTTCAGAGAACAGAATGAACTCACTGAAATGGTGTGCTCCTTACCCTCAGTTCATTTGTTATGGAAAAAGAAGAAATGGACGGTAAGAGGAATGGGCTCATCCTCTAACAAGACCCTTTTGAGCTTTTATAGAAAGGGAAAATCTAACCACTTAAAACTAGAAAGCAAAGTTCCCTGTTTTTCTTAGTGTTGTCCCCCTTTTTGTCTAAGAGAAAACAATTATTTCTAAGCTAAGTCCAGGGTATGCTTGCTTTGTATGCCAGAGCACCTGTCAGGAAAAAATTTCCACTTGTCACCAGGAAGTGTCAGCTGGTCACTTTTGGAATTCCTTAATGAACAAGCTCCTGCCTTGTCATTCCTTCTCACCTGCTCTCTCCTTGTAACAACTGGAACATGCCATAGACAGAAAATCTGGCCCTCCCCAGCACCCATTAAGAAGGAGGTGGAATGTGATCTTTGGGTAATTTTGAATGCAATATGAGTGATAATCTTGGAATGTTGTTATCACTAAGGAGCCATTTGTATACCAAGATCTCCTTCAACTTAGCTTCAAGCCACATTTGCACACTTATGAATATTTTTTTTATTGGTAGGGCTGGAGCTGGACAGTGTCCCGTTTATAGAAATAATTTGTTCTTGGTGACTGCTTTTTAAAAGCATAATTCAAAAATTGCCAAACAGGATTAAAGAGGGCAAGAAATAAAGTAGAAAGCCCAAACATCATATAAATGGATTGTCGAGATGCTGCATATTTCTGGAAAGAGTTGAATTAGAAATTTTTAGAAAGGATTCCAGAAGAGGCCATACTAAGAAGTTAGGGGTTAAGAGGACAGGAGTGGGAGGCGAGAAGGACTCCTGCCCCACAGACCATCCACCAGTCTCTCCTCCCCTGAGGCCCTGGGTTCACCTCTTGTTTCAAGGAGACTGCCCCCTTGGTCCCTGCTTTAGGAGTCTCTGAGAATCCTTTCTTTCCTACCCATTTTTGGTACAAAGGAAACCAAAGATAACCTCAGAGAAGAGATTGCCTGAGGCGTTAGTTGGCTACCAGGCAGTGTCAGACCAGCATTCCTCCAACAGGCTATGGTGGTCTACAAGTAAGGTCTTCTGGTTTCCAAGGGGCTGTGTGAGCCTTTCCCAGTTGTGGGATTCATGTGAAAGGTGGTGAAAGGATCACATCCCAAGTCATACAGTTGATTCAGGAAAAGCACCAGTAGTTGTTTGGGGAGGCAATGGAAAGGGATGGAATTTTATCTAAACTGGGAGCTTGTTTGTTCTCCCTCATATCCTTTTTTGTACCACAGGCACAGATGAAGTTGAAGACAGGAAACCCCTATTAGTAGAGCTCCCTTCTTTATCATTTGACAATAGATGGGTACAGAGATGGCCCTAAGAAGTCCCTCTCTGAGGTTGGCTTAGAATCCTGTATGCTCTTTGTTTCCTGCTTCCTCCCTTCCCCCCAGTCTCCGAGACCTGCCTTCCCTCTGCTTTCAGAACTTTCTGAATAGCCTACTCTGACATTTTCTATCCAAGCTTTCTCTGGCTCTGGACAGGAATTTTCAAGGTGTCCCACTTAGTGGTTTGCTCATTCGCTAATGGCATCATTACTCTCTGCCTTTCAGCTTGCTGTTGGGATCACAGTGATGTTCCTTTAACAGCCCAGAACGGCAGCTGTGAATACTGAACCTCAGAAAGCAGCCTCTGCAAATCCTCTTCCCTCCTTCCCTACCCTGGGGAGATAAGAATTGCATTCCTTTAGTCAAGGAAAGCACTCCAGCCTGGTCCAGAGAGGATAGTCCTTTGTTTTTTTTTTTTTAAAAAAAAAAAAACACGGCACCAGCCTGCATACCTATGCAGTGAGGCAGCCCAGGCTGGGCTTGGGGAGCCTCAGAAAGAGGATGATAGAGAAGCTATTTTCTTCTCCTACACGTGCACCCCCATCTGTTCAAGAATTCCCTTCCAACTCCAGCTTGGCTGGCAGGCATGTCCCTAAGAAGCTGCAGGCCAAAATGGAAGAGAGAACTGATTCCCTCCTCCACACATCCTGACTTGCTGCCAATTGCCAGAAAAAGAGGGCAACATTTGGGCATTTACCAGAAGACAAGGATGTGCCTTTTCATTTGTCTTTTTATTTTACATTTAAAAAGTGGTTATTGCTCTAACTGGATCAGAGGTAAGGACCTCTCCCTTAAGGAGCCTTGCTCCCCACTCAACAGGGATGGAAGTCACAAGACGATGAGTGGAGCCCCATGCCCTCCCATGAGGAAGCCCTTAGTGTTGCTGACATCTGCCCTTTTCTCCTGTCTCTCCACTCCTGTGCTGCCACACTCCAAAGCAGAGTGCTGGCTGACCCAGCCTTGAGAGCTCGTGTAGACCAGAAGGAAGGGGTAGTCATTGGGTGATGGCTTTCAGCTCTCTGGCTTGTGGGGCCAGTGCTCTTACCATTCAGTGCAATATATATTTACTGAGTGCTTCCTGTGTGTCAGGCTTGTGCTAGGCACAACCTTCCACACTCCCCTCCTTGGCCATCAGTGGAAGATGCACAGTTCACCTCTTCCTATGCAGGCATTTGGCAGCCGTAATATGTCAGTCCCAGGGAAGAGTCTGCATTCCCTCATCAAGCACCATTTTTTTTTTTTTTTTTTTTAACCAGTAAGGGGCAGTGGAGAGACCTGTCACCTTACACCACTCAGGCTCTAGGGAAGGACATGAGGACCCTGGGTAACTTTCACAGAACCTTGGATGAGATGGCAAGGTATGAAGACCCCAGAGGCCAGTAGTGACAGCCAGGCTGCTCTTCCTGTCTGTGGTGAATGGCTCATGCCTGTCTTCCAGCAGCTAACACTCTTATAGAGTGGGTGGCTCAGCAGCCCCCAGGATGCAGGATGTGGATGTGCTTTTTCAGTTGTCCAAGCCAATACTGCTGAAGCTTCCAAGGGATGCTTGCTAAAAAAACAGGGCCAGTAAGTGCCTTCCAGGTCTTCTTCAGCTCCCAGCTGATGATCTTACCATCAAAGGAAGGGTCAAAGAAAACAGGATGCAGGCAAACCAGCTCAAGCCTTGGGAGAAACCTCTGCCCTCTGGAGTGGTACCCTCCAACTTTGTTTTCCAAAAGAGACCTAACAGGTGACTTCTTACATACTCAAAAGGGTGTGCATCACACCACAAACAATTCCTTGATGGCTGGATCCAGAAAAGGCTTGATGGCAGCCCTATGGCTTCCCTGATGTGCCTCAGTCTGAAAGACACAGCTTGAGTCAGTCTTGGTACTTGTCATCTCCCAGTTTTGTGCGTTTTCTCAAAGAGGAAGCCAGTCCAGGAGAGGAGAGGAGGCAGAAGGCTATATCTCATGCAGTTTTTCCTTTTCCAGGATGGGGCCAGGCCTTTTAGTTTTGTGGCTTGTTATTTATTTATTATTATTTTTATTATTATTATTTTTTTTGCAGAATTTGGGTTTGCAATTCAGCCTCTGTCATCAGACTAAGATGGGGAAGAGGGAGAACTGCAGCTAGCTGGGCCTCCTCCCTTGCCACAGTCAGCTCTCTCCCTGTGCCCAGGACTCAGGTACCAGCAGAGAAGAAAAATGAAATTCTTCTCCCTGCAGACAGGCAGTCATGCTTCGATGATGTTCACTGAGGACTTGTTTGGAAACTGGGAGGGAAAAAATGAGAGAAGCGGCCAAAACTGATTGAATAGACTTCTTGAAAGGCGGGAAACAGAGAGGACAGGAGGAATGGAGCAGCAGGGTTGCAGCCTAAAAGTCAGGCTCTTGTCCCTTGTGGAAAGAAAAGAGCAGCCCTGCCTGTAAGTCTTGTTTCTCTGCCTTTTCAAACTTACTCAGCTGAAGGGCCAAGACCAAGTCCTGGGCCTAGAGCCCTGGTACCAGTCTACCCTCAGCAGAGTCATCCTGACTGGTTCTCACATCCTGCAGATCTGCCTCTGGGCACAGCCTCAGCCACGGACATTGTTGAGGTGCTTCTGAAGATGGGAGTTAATAAGAGGCTTCAGGAAAAGGTGCCAGAAAGAGAGAAGCCAAGAGAGAGGACAGTAAGCCCGAGGACACAAGGAGATGGAGGAAGAAGATGCAGAGAGGGCCAGATGTTTGTTGGATAATCATCGTCAGAACCATGAGATCCTTTCACATTCTCTAATGTCTTTCTTCTGAGCTGCTCAGAGCAAGCACTGAAAAGGTTTCATATCTGTTTTACGGAAGAGGAAATGAAAGTAGAGTGAAGCACCTGCCCAAGCACACAGCATGGCAGGAACGGAAATGGTCCAGCACTCCTACCCTTAAGACCCCACACCAACCAAAGATTCCACCCCCACACCACCTTTTCTTTTCTTTTTTTTTTCTTTCCTTTTAATCACCACTGGCCCCTGGCACCCTGCAAAAGGAGAGGATCCAAAATCAATTTGCATTGTCCCGTGTCACACAGGCAGTAGCCAAGCTTGACTCGGCCCAGCTGTAGCTATGCCAGGCCCTGAGCTGACCCCTTTTGCAGTCCAGGGACTACCAGTGCACATGGCATGGAGCCACCCTCCTAGCCCAGGTCTTGCCCTCACCTTGCTTCGGAGGAGACCCCCGCCCTGGTGCTCTGGTGTGCTGGTTTCTGACGCACTCTTAGTTTTTTCTTTGTTGTTATTGGGTTCATTGTCCTTAATAATATCATACTGGCGGCAGAAGAGGGCGATGACACCTGGGGAGGACAAGCAAGAGCAGTCAGAGGCCAGGGCTGATTACTTGCCAGGCCTGCTTCATTCTCACCAGGGCTTGGCGACATCTTTCCAGATGGCCTCCCCTGCTCCACTGCTGCAGCCTCCGGCTTCTGTTTCCACCCGTCCTCTCGTCAGCCATCCTTTCCACTGCTGTTCGGCCATCTTCCTACAGCATGTACCTGATCATGTCTCCTCCCCTCCCTTCCTGTAAACCTCTGACAAGCTCCCTTTTCCTTTAGGGGAAAACAAAACAATAACAGCCTTTGTTGAGCATGGGCCTGGCCCTGTGCTGTGGGCATACGCGACTTCACTCAATCCTTCAAGCTCAAAGGGTGCCTATTATTAGCACACCATGGTGCAGCTGGGAGATGAACTCCAGGGCCTGTTAAACGTCTAGTTTTATCAAGTCAGTAATATGTGAACACTAGTTTTTGAAGGATAGTATTAAGGCAACCTACTCCAATTCGAGATGTTTTCCCCACTTTCACCTCTGTATTTATAATGTTATTTCCTGATCTATTTTAGATATCTGTTGACTTCTCATCATAGTAGATAAAGCCTAACTCCCTTTACTTCCTTCTCCATCTCCTAAAAGAATTACACCACAATTCTGGGTTAATTCACTATGTTTATGGTGTTATGATTATGTAAATACTGTTGGTGCCAAGTCTAATAATGTGCTATAAGCAAACCTCCTCTTTTGTACAACACTTTGTTTTTCCTGCTTTTTTCCCCAAGTGCCTGTTTTCTACGTGCCTGAGGAACATTTTTTTCCAGAATGCTTTCTCAACAGAGCATGCCCTCTCAACCACCGTGCTAATCAGGCTTTAGCATGGTGTTCAGATTTCTCAGAAGACTCCACAGACTCACTGAGCTTTACTCCCCCACACTCTTCCTTCTCTCCTAGATCAGAGCCACAGTGGGCCAGGCTGAGCTTAATTTGTTTGTTGACCACACCGTGCCCAGAACTCTCTTCCTCTCTGGCTGCCTGGTGAACACCTATTCTTCCTTCAAAGTTCAAATCCCATGTTATCTCTGCTCTGTTTTCGTCTTGATTTCTTATGCCTAGCTCCAGAATTAATTCCCTCTCCTCTGCTCCCATACTTGGTATTACTGTAGCACTCATTACACACTGAATTATAGTTAAGCTTGGGCCTGGTTCTCCTAGACCGAGTTCCTTGCAAGAACAGGGTCCATCTTGGTCATGACTGTAACACTACTCTTTGGAATGGAGTGGTTAGTCAGTCAAATGCCAGCTGAGTTGATTTCAAAGATGAATGACACTTGAACTTTACCCTTAGGGAGCTCACAGACCAGCATGGGGTGGGGAAGAGACAGCCATGAGCCCAACAGAAGGAGGGCTAGAAGGCAGAACAGTGCTGCAGTAGCATGAGGGCAGAAGGCCATTCAATGGGTGGATGGGGGAGTTTCCACAGTGGTAGGCTTAGAGCTGGGCCTAGAAAGGGGCAGGTGAGGACATGGTCTCAAGCTGTAAACTGAACAGTTCCTCTCTAGGCTGCCCAGGCCTAAAGCAACCCAGAAGAGGAATGAGAGGCTACAACCATTCCCAAAAGATATAGGAGCTGTGGATGTGTCCACCTCAGGAGGCAAAGTCAATTATGAGGGAGGGGAAAGGCAAGTACCCCATATAATCCTAGAAGGCAGCTAGTAATACGCTGTTTTTGGTGAGTGGATTAGAGAAGGGGTCAGATTTGGCCCCCAGAGCTATCCTAGGCTATCTCAAGAAACTTTTTACCTCTTCTCTTAGATATCTCCAAGTCCCTTACCCTTGATTTTGTGAGAGAAAAAGAAAGGCGTGGAGGCCTGACCCACCTGCCCACATGAACAGGACCACAACGATGATCAGCACCTCGCCCGTCCTCAGCTGTTGGTTCCTCCCCATCTCTTTCATGGTCACCTCATCTGTGGAGAAAGAGACACTAGTCTGGAGCTCCTTCCTCCCCCAGTCTAGGGAGTCAAGTTCTCTAGGGCCAAGACCTTGACAATAAGTGCTTATGTTTTTAGACGCCTACACACCTAACACAAAGAGATCTGGAGACACTGATGTCTGATTGAGTTGGCAGCAAAAAGACTTTATCCAAAGGTGAGAGTTTATATGACTACTGTTCTGGAGAACTAGAGTGAGTGAACCTTCTCCCTCTTGAAGGCTGCTTGGCGGGGACAAGAAGGGGACCGGGGAGAGGGTGCTTTCCTCATACTACCTACTGCTCTGGCCCCAGTTGCTCCCACCCTGCTCCTCCAGCATGCCCCAGGCCTGCCTTTGTTCTTGGAGGCCATCTTCTCAGCCTCTCGTGGGGTCTTGAAGAGCACGGGCTCACTAGCCGGGCTCTGGCCCTGAATGGAGATGGCCTGCACATGCACGATGTACTCGGTATCTTCCTCCAGATCCCAAAGGGCACAGGAGCGAGTGGTAGTGTTCACTTCCTGGATGAAGCGCAGCATCCGCACATCCTTCTTCTGCAAAAGTGAGCCCCGGACATCTGTCAATGCCCAGACACCAACTTTGTTTCTGTCTACCTCCCAGTAGTGACAAAGCCTATAGCTAACACAATCATCCCCTCGCTTCAGGTAATGTTATCTCCATTATACATTTAAGGAAACAGGTTCAGAGAGATTAGGGAAATTGCCCAAGGCCTCACGTCTAGTGAAAATTGGAGCCAGGTCCTAAATACTGGTGGTTCTAAGCTCAGATCCATGCTCTGAATTCCCATGTCCCAACTGAAAGCTCCTGAACCCTTCTCCACGAACAATTTTCCTTCAGGGGCCCCAATTTTAAACCATATGTGCAACTCATTGCCAGTCTCTTGCCTTTGTATTCCTTTTCCTTTCTATTTCTTGACCCCACCACCCTCCATTTCCAGTATTCATTATCTTGATGTGTCCTTCCCTCCCAAGGACCATCAAGTGTTACCTGCTGAGAGATGGCAAACCCGATGACAACCTCATCTTCCAGGACATCCCAGCTGACAACTGCAGAGTTGGCTTTGAGGTGCCGGACGGTGACGTTCACTGGGGCTGAGGGGCTGTCTGCAGGGCAGGGAGGCACTTGATCCTGAGCGTCCCCTGCTTGTGATGCCCAGCCCCACTGTTTCACAAGGGAGAAGGGGAATCCTGGGGAAGGCCATGCCATGGGGAAAGGAAGAGGTCCCGGGCCCTTTGTGTATAGGACGAAAGCCTCTGCTGACCCTAGGGACCCACATATAAAAGTAATGGACCAGGGTCAGATTGAATGCATGGACGGTTAAAGTCTGGGGAACAGGCATGGAGGGGATGTAAATGACGAGGGTCGCGGAAGCTGAAGATTAGTTTGATGAAAAGCAACCAAAAGGACTCCCAGTCCAGTGCTCTTTCTACAGTCCTGCACTGTCAAGTGAGTGACCTTGAGGGAAGGAGAAAGACCCAGAGGTTGAGAAGAACTGGATGGACTGAATCCTGGGATGGGAGGAAGGGGTAATGGAGGAAACTCTCAGAATTGTGATGAACTGGTCCAAATGCAACTTGGGAAGGGGTCTTCATGAGTCTCGTCTCTACACTCCAACAACCCCAAGGGACTGGCAGTAGGGAGGGAGCTGGAGAATACCAGGTACTCAGGGTGAGTCCCTCAGTGAAGAGACAAGAGGACAGGGCCAGGCTTTCTAGGTGTGGGCAGAGGATGATGGGTTATCAGTCAAGAGAGAAAGAGGGAGAATGTTGGGGAATGGGGGTCAGGTCAGGAAGAACCTTCCAGAAGAGGGGAGTGGAGTCACACAAGTTGTCTCCCAAGAGGCAGACACTGCAAGGGGAAGACATTGGCCTGAGCAGTAACCCCTCACCCCACAGAGGAATGGACTTGAGACCCAGGGGTAGGCCAGACATGGAGATGGAGGGGACAGAAGGACACAGACAGGTGGCGGCAGACACAGAACAACAGAGAGCAGACAAGTGGAAGGTTAGAAACAGACAGAGACCGCAGAGCAAAAGAGCACTGAGCCATGGAGAGATAGATGGGCAGAGGGAGCCGCAACCAGAAGGGACAGAGACCTGTCAGGAGAGGCTGGGCCCCAGGGGCAGGGCCAGACACTGCACCAGGCTTGGGGGCCACCCCCACCCACCCTGCACCCCCAGGTGCCAGTCCCCATTCCCTTCACATGTTCTCCTGCACAACCAATGTGTGGAGTTGTCCTGTGGGGCTCTGAGAGGTCTTTGAGGACAGGGAAGGAGGCCCAAACTGGGAGGACTGGTGTCCTCAGCTGCTCCCTGGGCCAGAAAAGCGGAACCTGAGGCAAAGACCTGGGATCAGGGCATGGGAGTAAGGTATGGGGGACCACAAGACTCTGGAAACCCAGGGCTGAGGTGATGGGCAGGGTTTGGAGGCCGAAGGACAAGTCTGGGGGTCACAAGGTAGGGAAGCGCTGGGGTCGGGTTAGGGAGCAGTGAGCAGGTGAGTCAGGAGGTCCCTCGGGAGCAGGAAGGGAACCGTGGACTCCCAGGTGGCAGGACCTGGAGAGGAGGCTGCCCCGCCGCCCTGCCCGCCGGCCCCCGCCCGGGGCCCCCTTACCCGCCTGCACCAGCGCGAAGCAGACGCAGCCCAGCCACAGGCGGAGCGCGGCGCGGGGCGGCCAGGCGCTCGGCGGCCCCGGGTGCATAGCGGCTCCTCCGGCCGGCGGGCCCGGGGCGGCGCAGGGGGACGCGGCTCCGGTGTCCGGCGGCCGCTCGCGCTCGCGCTCTGGCCCGCGGCCCGCCCGGCCCGGCCGCCCCGCGCCGCCCCGCGCCGCCTGCATGTCGGCTCCGCGGACAGCGACTCCCGCGCGGCGGCGGCGGCGGCGGCGGCGGCCGCGTCCACGTCGGGCGCCCGGGGGGCGGGGCGCCCCCGCTGCGGGGAGAGGCGCGGGGGCGGGGTGAGGGCCGAGGGCGCCCCGACTGCTGCCCCCGCGTCCCCCTCTGTCGGCGCACCAGGGACTTAGCGGACTAGCGGCCCGGTGGCTCATTCTCTCTCGCTGTACTGGAGCAGCAGGGTTCCCAGTGTCCCCACGGTGGTCAGCCCCGGCCCAGATCTGACCTGGCCCCCCATCCTTGCCCCCACTGAAATGTTCCTTTTTGCCTTCACCCCACCCCAAAGTGGCCTGGGGGTTCCCATCCTTAGCTTCCCCCCAGAGGGGAGTACTCATGGTAGGGACAGGGGTGACCACAGAGTGCTAAGTAGGTACTGGGGTGCACCCACCAAGTGCGAAGTGTTTACCGTGGGGCCCAGAAGGCAGTACTCTGGCTCATTGGAGGTCTAGTCTAGCTGGGGGACCTCAGACCTGTCCTTTTCTTTTTTTTTATGTCCCCACTGAGCAATAATGAGCATCTGCTAGGTGCCAGACACCACCCTGGGCTTTACTTGCATTTGGGTGCTTAGTCTCACTGAAGCTCCATAAGGTCGTACTCTATTGTGTGCCTTTTGCACAGGTGGAGACTTCAGGTTGAACAGGCTATTCGACTCCTGCAAGGATCCACAGCAGTCAGAATTTGAACCCAGGCTGCTCTGATTCCTAAAGCTGGGCTTTACTCAACTGTCCCCCACTCCAGACTGACTTCAGAGTAATACCCCAGGATCCCTGAGACTTGAGAAGCTTACTGTGGCAGGGCCTTCCCAGTCAGAAAACAATCTGGAACAATCTCTCTTCAAGAGCAGTGGGTGGAGGTGGGGTGGGGCAGGTCCAGGCTGGCTCCCCACACCATTTGGCCTGACTAAATGTGTGAGCAGTGATTGAGCTAATGGCTTTAAAGTGCAGAGGGCTTTGGAGACGTAGCCACAGCTAATGAAAGGACTTGGATGACCCTTGCTTCACAACCCTGTGAGCATCGATATGCCTGCTTCTGCCACGGCACACCCTCCTGGCAAACCCACTCCTTTTCTGATCTTAGGGGTAAAGAGGTGTCCTTGTCCTGCACTCATGACCTTCTCCCTAATAAGAGGACCTCTGGAGTACCAGGCAGCTAGAGATGCCCCCTGCCTCAACCCTGTGACATTCTCCACCTCAAGACCCAATCAGAGAAATAAGATATGAACCAGTGTCCCAGGACCCCTGACATGGAGGGGCTACCCATCTGTCCAAACAAGCCCCTTACCCCCGCTATCAAATTTCTACTCTATCTTGGGAGTTTTCCAGAGGCCCTGGAAGAGCTACCTTCTTTGGAAAGGGGACTCCTTGTACAGTTATCCCACAGAAGGTCTTCAGGGTCTTTCTCCAACCCTCCCAGTTTTAGATTAAGAAACTGAAGCACAGAGATGGAAGAGCTTGGTGCAAATTCACACAGGGACTCAAGAACAGCAAGCTCCCCTCCGAATGTCCACCCCAGGACTCCTTCCCTTGCTCCCCAAGTTTCTACCTGGTCATTTTGGAAGGGGTGAGACAGGAGGGGGCTCATGGGTTCTCCCTGAGCTATAGAATCTTACTGCCCAGCCCCTCCATACCCCAGGCCCCCTCCCAGCCCCATCTGCTTCTTCATACATACCTCTTATCTTGGGGACAAGCCTCAGCTGGGAACTCGACCTGTTTGGGATAGAAGCTGGGAGCCAGAGCACCTTCTCTTTCCTTTCTCTCTTTCTCTCTTTCTATCTTAGCAGTTGCTGCCTGCCCTGCCCTGCCTGCCCCGCCCCACCAGCTGCAGCTTGGCCCCGAGGGACCCCCTCTCCTCCCCCCAGCCAGCCAGTGGGCCTGCAGGAGCAACTGGAGCCTCCTCATTTCTCCATCACAGGAGCCAGCAGGAAGGAAAGGTCACAGAATCCACTCCTGTCCCTGCTGGGGAGAAAGGAGGGAGGGAGAGGGTCCTGGTGGGGTCCAGCCTCTGGTCCAGCACTAGAAAAAGGGGTGCCTCAGCACCATCTGCTGGCTTCTCCTGGTAAAACCCCAAGCAGATGTAGGGCATTGGGAGGGGGGAGATGGCAGTGTCTGAGGGTTTGAGAGGGAGGTGGAAAGGAGGCTGGAGGAGAGGGTGTGGAGGACGGGGAGGATTGGGGGAGTTGTAGCTGAGGGGTGTAGCCATCCAAGGTCTTATGGGGCACTGGGTTATTGGGCAACACCTCAATTCTGGGTGGAGCCCTCGGCCTGGAGCCTGGCAGCCAGTGGGAGCTGTGTTGGGAGGATTTAGAGGCATCCTGGTGATCCTGGAAGGGGGCTTTCAGCCCCAGTTGCTTTATCTACACCATCTCTCTTCCATTTCTTAACGCAAGACCTAACACAGTAGGTGCTCAGTAAATATTGCTTGTATGGAGTGAGTTAATTCTTCCAGCATGGATCTACTGAGCACCTATTATGTGCCAGGTTCTGTCTTAAATACAGCAGTGAAAGAAGGAATGAGCACATGTATGGGGATCTGGGTGGGCCTCCTGAGCTACACTCACAGACCTCCATTTGGAGAACTTCACAGATACCTCCTAGGGGGCTGGCTGGTCACTTATACATTGGCATCTGATGGAGCCACTAGCATTTGGAACCCTGTAGGTGTTAAGAGCTGTCTGGAGTCATAGCACGTCACTCAGACTGCAGGTGTCCAAGCCAGATCCAGGTAGCCATCTAGAACAGGCAGGCCCTCCTCTTCGCTTTGTTTTGTGTTTTGCAGTGCTGGGATCGAACATGGCACTCTACCATTGAGCTACATCCCCAATCTTTTTTATATTTTATTTTGACATTAGTTGCTGAGGCTGACCTCGAACTTGTGACACCCTTTCCCACCCGCCTCAGCCTCCCAAGTAGCTGGGTTGTAGATATGCTCCACCACACCTGGCAAAGGCTCCTCTTAAGAACCCGGAATGGTCATGATCTATGTCCAGGGCGCCCCTGAGACACATACCCTGCCCCGAATCACAGGAAAAATCAGGAAAAATGTCAGGAGATTGCTTTGGAATATAATGATTAAAAGATCATTCTGAGTTTACAAGAGAACTTGGGGCTAGCAGGGTATTTTTTATTCAACAAATATGAGCACCTCCTAAGTGCCAGGCCCTAAGTTGGGTCCTGGGGACACAGAGGTGAATAAGATGAGTTCCCCTGGGCCTCCCATTCCAGTGGAGACAAGCCCTAAACAGGTAAACTCATGACATGACCGAGTATCTTCAGAGTGAGGTGCTATGAGAGACACGGAGGACTGTGGTGGAGACGGCTGGATGGGATAAGGGTCAGTGGTGTGGTTGAGAGGAGGCTGTCTGAACAGAGGCCTGCAGGAGAGGAGGCAGGTAGAGCTTCCCAGAAGGCAGGGGCAGCCAATGCAAAGCGAGCGCAAGGCAGCAGCAAGCTGTTGTGTTTGGGAAGCAAAAAAGTCAGAGCGGCTGGCGCTTGGTGAGCAAGATGGAAAAGGAGAGCAGCTGGACCTGGGCAGCACGGGGCTGCAGGGCTGTGGGAGAGCACGCAGTGATCCACAGGCCAGGGAAGCCTTCAAAAGGAGAACCTTGGTGTGATGGATTCCCGTTCCCACAGTCCCACTTTACCTGCGTGTGCGCCAACCAGACTGCAGAAAAGCGGGGCAGGCAGGTGACCCGTGAGGAGGCAAGGAGGCTGCTGCTGTTGTCGGGGCAGAAATGATGGGATCGTGGCCTAGGTGGTCACAAGAGGCAGGGAGAAAAGTTGATGGAAGATCTGGGACACTCACAGGAGTGAGACGGGGGAGCAGGAGAATCAGGGCAGGATCTGCTTTCCAAAGTCCAGATTCTGAGACCAGGAACACCTGGCTGGGTGATGCCAGTAACTCCACCTTTCTGATCCTCCAGTGCCTTCTTTTGAAAAGATAATAATAGTATCCACACCACAGGGTGGTGGAGGTGATGGTGGGTGGGTGGGTGGAGAGGAATAAGAAGGAAAGGAAGGAGGAGGTGGAGGGTTGGGGCCTTCTAATTAGGGAAAGGAGACCTCCTCAACCTCTTCAGTTCTTTAGTCTACAAAGGAAAGTGCCCATCTGACAACACTCAGCGAGGTTGAGAATCGTGCCCAATATCACAAAGCCAGCCTGTGGCAGCTCCACACCTCAGACCCCTGACCTTGGCTTTGCCAAGGCTACACACACCATAGTCACCCAGATCTCTCATGAGTGGTGGAGCTCATTTTCTGGGGCTCTGAGTGGCAGGGTGGTGACAGGAAGTAGGGCCCCCTAGGATAAGATTCCTTTCCTAACAGGGAGAGGACAAAGGCCCTTAGCCTCACTTTTTAGCTCAGTCCCTTACTGGCTGTTGACCTCAGGCCTCGTTTTCCTTGGCAAAGTGGGGGTGATCCCAAGTGGGGTCTGAGGCTCAAGGGTCCCCCACATCCCCAGAGGTAGGTACCCTGAAGACCTCACCCTGACAGAACATGGCTTTGCAGAGACAGGATGCTGCCAGCAGAGGGCGTCCATCTTGGCTGAGGGAAGTCAGCGTTGGACCGAGCAGGAAGACCCCCAGGAGGTGGAACCCCAGCTGGTAGAGCTGCCCTGCCTCCTGTTTTGCCTTTGCGCAGGCCCCCACGCAGGAGGCCAGCTCCCAAGGTCAGCTCCACAGACTCAGCAGCCGGGCAGAGCTGCATCTTGCTGCCACGGCACTGTCCACGAGTCAGATCCTGGCAGCTGGATTCCTGCCTTTACTGAGGAAGAGAGCTGATCTGTGCACCCACGTGACTTCTCTTACAGATTCTCAGAGGGTCTCGTTTTTTTGCTGTTTAAAGGTCCTTTTTTGCCTCCTAAGAGGAAATCAGTGGAAGGAAAGTCCCTTTGACCCTCTGGTCTTCTCCTTATTCCTCCATCCTGGGAAAGGCTGGGCACCTGATAGGGAATCTGATGATCCAAAGTGAAAAGCCCAGAAACCCTGCTATTCTGGTCGTGAGGCCCCAGCTCTGGTCCCACTTCTGCAAGACATACCCGCCCATGTGTGCCAGGCGAGGGCCTGTGGGTCTGGCATCAGGGGATCCAGTGATCCAGTGATCCAAGAGCCTAAGGCTTGGAGCCAAAAAGTCCTGGGCTCAAACCTTGTCGTGGCCCATCTCTACTGTGTGACCTTAGTCAAATCACTCCACCTCTCTGAGCCTGTTTCCTCATTTGGCACCTGCTGCAGAGTGGCATTGCGAGGACAGTAGGAGATGCTTCGTGGGAATAGGAAAATGCAATCCCTGACACATGGCAAGCAACTGTAAACATTGCAGTGGGTGTTATTATAAAGTTGAAGCTCCTCATTTCGCCAAGACCTCTGCCCCTGAGAGGCCAGGGTGGCTCTGGGAGTGGGTCAGGTTAGGCACGGAGATGTCCTGACACACCTGTGGGCTAGTGGGCCAGGGCTGGAGCATCTTGCATGTGCCTGCATGTGCATCGGTATGCACATGTATTCACAAGGAGCAAGGGTGTGCACACACAAGCATTGGGTGTGCATGTGTGTGCAAGGGTACAGGGTGCTTGTGTGCATGTGCCCAAAGATTCCCAGGGCACATGCATACTTGCAGGTATTGCTGCGGTATCCCTGCAATGATTCAGAAGGCCCCTCTGTTCACTGTTACCATGGAAACACTGAGGCAATCCCCAGTCTTGGGAGAACCCGAGGTGCTAGAATGAGAGCTGGCCTGGTCTTCCCAGGAAGAGAGACAGATTGGGAGTCCCCTGGGATAGGCCTCTGGGAGTGGGTTCCGGGGCTCTGGGTACCCTGGGCCCTCTGGGAAGCCCTTGCTCCTCCAAGGCAGCTGGGCACACTGCAAAGAGCTCAGAGATGGAGCTGCAGCCCACCTCAGCTCTGGCCTGATTCCAAGCACATTCTCTGGCAGGGACCGTGGTCCTTTTGGGCCTCAGTTTCCTCTTTTATGTAATGGAGGAAATAGCAAGTGACTTCAGATGCTTAGAACTGGATGGAGTGTGACCTTCCTGTCTCTGGGGGCACTGCCCTCTAGGCTGTCTTAGTATGAATCCAGAGCCCTGAAGTATCACCCAGCAGCTTCTTTCAAGAGCACCACCTTCTACAGTGTCTGTGGGCTCCTCACAGCTCTGGAAAGAAGCCAATTCACAAGGAACTCAGACTCTGGGAGGCACAGATGGACAGTTGTGGAGCCATGTCTGCACCCCCAAACTCTGGGCCCAGCCCTACCCGACATGAGCAGTCCCTCAGCCCATGGCCATGCCTCAGAGGCAGTTGGTCATTGCCAGCACATTTTTGGGATTGTGAAGGAGAGTCAGCCTGGGCCACCTAGGTGGACCCAGTTTAGGAAGAATGTTCCCTTTAAAATCTTGCACTTTAGACTTTGACTCAAGTCTCAAATGTCCTTTGTGCATATTGTGATGCATTCCGACAAGTTGCAAGTGCTAATTCAGCTTCCTGCCACACTCCGCTTCTGAGAAGTGACTCTTGCCTTTTCAGTGACCCCAAAGTTTGAGATAGGTGAGATAAACCAAGAGGAGCTGAGAGATGGAACGCCCCAGACGTGAACTGTGGGAGGGAGATCAGAATATTCATAGGTATGAGGCCAAAGGGCCAGCCTGGCTGGGTTACCTCAGGCAAGTGACTATCCCTCTCTGGCCCACCCCTGGGACCCTTCCAGCTAAAAGTTGCTTCCCCCAGTATAGGAAAGAACAATTATTGTGCTGGGCAAGGGTTGGCCAGGATGCGACCCTAGCTGACAGAGTCACTTCTCCCACCCCTGTCTAGATTCAGTCTCACGTGGAGAGGTTAGGGCTGGGACCACGGTCATTTTGTCCAGGAGGTGCCGGGCTGGTGGAGAGTTACAGGGTGGAGAAGGTGGAGGGCGAATGGCGCAGTGGGCAATGTTATTAGGGAGCCTCAGATTTCTCTTTACTCTGGTAGGCAGTGGGGAGCCATGGAAGGTTATTAAGCAGAGAGGAAGATAATCAGATTTAGAGAAACTGATCCCAGCAGGGGACCTGTGAGGAGGCCAGAGCAGAAATAGAAGGCAGATCTGACCACGAGTTCAGGGCAGAGGGGAGGCGAGGCTGGGCTGAGGTCTCCTCTGGTGGTAGGGTCTGGACTGGGAAGGGGCAGGTGCAGAGGTGAGGAGGAGGAGCAGGTCCTGGATCCGGGCGGCTCCAGCTGTGGTTGGAGGGGACCCGGGGGCAAGGCAGGCTGCGGGGGGTGGGGGGGGTGATGAGTTGGCTATTGGCTGTCTTGAGTCGCGGGTGTCTGCGGGCTCCTGGGAGCATGTCCAGGAAACAGCTGGAAATGCAGGTTTTACAGAGAAGGAACCAGAAGGTCAGAGAGGTTGTTTTTGCCAACTTTGCCAAAGCTGGAAAAGGGCCATGTGAGGATTTGAACCCAAGTCTGAGGAGCCAGCTAAGAAGCAGACTTTCTCTACTGAGGGAGTCCCTGACTCTGGGCTCAGCTGCCTTTACCTAGGAGTAGGAGTATTGCAGCCTGTTCCCCACCCCACCTGCTGCAGAGCCCAGCAGCCACAGGGGCATGGCCAGCAGGTTCTTCAAACCCAAATCTCTGCTCCCCAAAGGGTGCTCTCCAACACCAGGACTTCCCTATCAGCAGCCCAGAGCTGCAGGCGTCCTGCCAGCCAACACTGCCTATGTTGCTGACTATGTGCAGGTGCAGCACAGGCTCTTTATAGGCATCCTCTTCCCCAGGCTAACGGCTTCCCTCCCAGGGCAGCGCTGTTATCTCCACTTACACATGGAAGAACGGAGGTGCAGGCCCAGCCCTGCTCTGTGGGGCAGCAGCGGGGTAGTGTGACCTGGACAGGCACGACAACCCTCTGAGTGCCCCCAGGGAAAGCGAGGCCTCTCCAGAGGCCCCAGGCCCCCGGCCCCCAGGATCTCCCCACCCAACTGCCCTGGCTTCAGGTCTGCCATTCCAGCTCTCAGGACATTTTCTTCCCTCCCCTGCCATTCTGCTCCTCATGGCCACCTCCCTTGGGAACAGCCAGGCCTGCCCCGCCCCCTCCCGGGCTGTGCTCCTGGCAGCTCTGCCACCCTGGGCTCTGGTCCGGGGGTGGTCCCTGGCGGAGAGGGAGGCAAGCAGAAGCTGGGATGGGTGCGGCGAGAGGCAGGGCATCCGGAGACCCCTGGCCCCCACTTCACAGTCCTCGTGCTCCAAGCTGGGTGGGCAGGGCTTTTTGGAAAGGGGTGGCTTGAGGTTTTAATCACTTTATCAATGTTTGTTTGTGTAATTCCGCCTCGAGATGCTTTTCCCTCCATCTGTCCCCACCATCTGCTCCCATCAGGATTTTCCAAACCGTTTGGGACCCAAGAGGCACCCGAATGGGGGTGGGCTGGGCCTCGGAGGGGGCTGGGGAGGGGCCAGCTCCACCCACTTCATAGAGAGGCTTCCAGGAAGGGTCTGGGCTTCTGAGTCACGGAGAGCCGGGTTTGAATTTCTGACACTGCCACTTTCTTACTGCAGCACCTCAGGTGGGACTTCACTTCTCTGGGCCTCAGTCTCCACATCTGTACACTGTCAGAATCACTGAGGGCGAAATGGGGTGGCCCATATAGAGCACATTGTAGAGCTATGAGGTCCTGTGCCCCGCGTGCTCCTCCGCATCCCGGAAGTTGGCCTGTCTTGCTGGGAGAGCGGGCAGCTGCCCCTGTTCTCTCGCCACTTGCCTCACTTCTCAGATCCTAGACTTGCTCGCTCACCAGGGGACCCTGCCTGCTGCTCTGTCCTCTCAGTCACGTACCTGCACTTCTGCTCTAAACTGCTGTCCCTCCCTTCTGGGTCCCTCAGTCTTAGGTGGGAAGGGACTGGGCATTACAAACAAGGACACTCCCTCTGCCAAGCTGGCTTTCAAAAAAGCAAACCTGCGGGCTCCAGGGTCACGGTTGCCTCGGCCATCTCTGCTCATGTCACCTGTCTAGCCTCTCTGCTCAGAAAGGGGAAGAGACTTGCTCCAGGCCATCCAGAAATGAAGCACCCAGGCCTCCTGACTTGCAGCCCCTCTGGCCCTCTTTTCTGAGCTTTGCCTCAAGGCACGAGTCTTGGCCCTAGGGCAAATGTGCAGTGTGGGGAAACACCAGCTTCTCTTTTGGCTAAGGGTGGTCTCCCATTTCTTCTTGGGCCCCTGGGAGGGTAGAGGTGCCTGGGAGATAGAACCAGCAGAGCCACCAGGGCCTGAGCTCTGCCTCCGCAGGGACCCTACTCATTCTAGATGCAGGAACAAAGGGAGTGAAGTGCCCAGGGTGAAGAGAAGACATGGTCCTACCTTCAGAAGCCCCCATCTACTGGGGAGACCGGATGCAGATGGAAGGTCCTGAGGGCAGGCTCCCTAGTCACTCTCACAGAGAAGAAAAGCAGTGGCATCAGCAGAGCCAAGGAGTTAGTCTGGAGGAGGCAGGAAATGGGGGTAAACTGAGACCCCCCAAAACCCAGGATGGAGAGGAGGATTAGACCATGCTGGGAAGATTCCAACTGCAGGCAGGAGAGAGAGGAAGGAGCCATGGGGGAAGAAAAGGCTAAAGGGGTGACTGCAGAGTAGGCCCCTCTCCCTGTCCTTGGTATGTCAGGCCCTTCTGGCCCACCGAGAGGTGAGGGAGGTTGTCATTGGAGTGGCTTAGGGTGGGGACTGAGCAGCTCTTTGCTCCCCACCCCCAGGTCCTCATACAGGAGGCAGCTGGGAACCACCCACGAGCGTCTGGTGTCTCTCACGCCTCCACTGGGGGTCCCAACAACAGAGCCAAGGCATGTAATGCAGCCAGTGTTCCGGAGGGTCCAGCTGTCCCCCCACCCCAGTCCGACTCCCTAGCTCTTCTGGTGGAGACCTCCCCACTCACCCCCAAGCAGGAGGGACTAAGGCTACATTCTGATGGCCTGGGAGGCTTGGTCTAGATGGGGAACTTTGGTCTGAGCCCTGGGGAGTTGGAGGGTCTGAGCTGCAGGCACTGAGAGAATTTGACTAGGAAGAGCTGTCTAGGTAGGTGGCAAGGGCTGTCAGCTCCACCTCCCAAGGAGGTCCAGAAACCAGACTCGCCTCTGCCACCCTGGTCATCTCTCACTCTGAAATGCTCCTACCCTTGCCTCCCATTCCTTAACATCCATTGTTGACATAATGGCCCAAGTGAGCTGTGGACATGAAATCAGACTCTCTTACTGTGCTCAAAGTTCCAAGGACTTACCACTTCATCTGTAATACAATCTAAAGGCTTCGACATGGATCCCACAGCTCCTGATCTGCCACCCTCCCAGCCTTGTCCCAAATCACTTGACTTATCTTGTGACTGTCATTTCTTGTCCACACCTGTAACCTCACTGCCTAGAACAGTGCTGGATGCAGAACTAGGTCTCGATTAAAATTTGTAGGATGAATGCATGAGGGCATGTAGATTCAAGCCCAAGCCCTCCACTGTGAGACACTGGGAATATTTAACCCATTTAACCCCCACCGACCCTCAGTTTCCTCATCTGTAAAGTGCAGGTCAAAGATCATATTCTAGAGATGGAAAAGGACAAAATTTAAGCACAGGATGTGGGAATTGTTTTCAAGACCAGAGGAAGGAGAATGCAGCCCCCATACCGGCAGGAGGAGCTGTAAGGTGGTCAGCAACTCTGCAGAGGAACTGTCCAACGCGTGGCCAGGGCCTCTGCATCTCAGAACCTCAGATCTGGAGACGGCTCCTATCCTCACCGGTCGCAAGCCTGCACCGGCAGAGGCTGGAGTGTACGCTGCATCGCTGTTGGGAGGTGGGATTAATTCTGAGAGGGGGTGGGGGATGAGATCGAGAGTGGTAGGCAGGAGTGGGGGCGGGCTCTGTAAGGTGGAGGTGGGCAGGGGGCGTGCCTAACCCCCCTAAGACCTCAGGACTGAAGGAATGGGAGCTCCCCGCTCCCCGAAGAGCCCCTAGTTCGGTTGGTTCTGGAGTTGAGGCGAGGAGGCAGGGAGGGTGCCTATCGAACCGCCCAGGATTCGGATTCCGCCCTCGGAGCGACGTGCGGCCCGGCGCCCAGGTAGGCATGCGGAAAGAAGGTGGTGGCGCGGCCGAGGATTGTCCCTTGCTTAGGAAAGAGGTCTCTCGGCACTGACCCTCCCCTCCATTCAGGCTCCCTGAGTCCAGATGCTGAGATGGGGGCTCGGGTTCTCCTCCCCCGGCGGGGTGCTCCTTCGAGAGGGGGACCCCGGCGGTGGGGGCGTCCCCTTCCCTCTCGGGGCGGGGGCGGAGCCTAGCGCACCGCTCCCCCCACTCGGGGCTGGAGGGGACCCCCCAGGGGAGGGGCTCCGGGCGAGCGCTGCGGGGCGTCTCCCTCGCAGTCCCGCCCGCCCCTCCGGCCGCCTCTGCCGCCGCGCGCCGCAGCAGCGCCGCCTTCCCTGCGCAGTCGGTGTCTCGGCGTCGCTGGGTGAGTGGGGGCGCTCCGGCCGGGCCCCGGGGATGCGGGAGGGATCCTCGGAGCAGGGGCCACGTCCAGAGCTCCGCAGCCCCGCGACTGTCCGCGCCTCCTGGGATTCCTCCACCTGGGGCGCAGAAAGCGGGGATCCCCGGGAAACACGCGGCGCTCTCCAGGGTCCTGACGGCCGAGCGGCCAGCCCGGAGGAGTAGGGTTTCGGCCGCCCGGGAGCGCCCCCTCCAGGAGGGGTCAGGAGCCCGAGTGCCGCAAGGATTGAGACGCGATCTCAGGGCCAGAGCGGCGGGGAGGTTTGTAGGGGAGACCCCGGGTGGGTTTCTCAGGTCGAGCTGCGAGGTTCTTCCCATTCGGGGAACTGGGGGTGTTTGAAGGGACAACGGAATCTTCTTCCAACTGGGAGGGGCAGCTCCGAGGGTGGCAGGGAGGAGGGGACACTGGAGGAGCTCTCCTGCCCAGAGCATCTCTCTGCCCCCGCCTGGGTGACCCAGTTCCTTGGACCTTCAGAGGGGAGTAAGGGACACACTCCCCTGCTCAGCCCTGCGCATTTCCTCAGTCCCTTCCCACATATTTGTTTTGTGGGTCCTCAGCTTGGGGCAGAAGAGGCTGATCTAGAAAAGAAGGGCTACCAACTTACAGAAACATAGATGTGACACACTGCTGAAGACACACACAGGTCTCCCTAAATGGCCACACAGGCACACTCGCTTCACATTGTGACAGGTGCATACCTGGTCACATGCACATATATAATGCACATGCACAGATATGGGTGGAAGCACACCAGGAGATAAATGCAATGCAGAACACAGGGCACACATGCATGATGCATGAGCACATGTATTCTCACACATGCACCCGCCCACATGTGCACAGAGCTTTGTGCATATGAACACACGAGGAACCTCCCTCGCCCTGTCTCACTCTCATGCCCAAGTTCAGGGGGAGCGGGGCACCTGCACACACCCCTGTCCAGAGCTGTCTGTCTCCTCTCCATTGCCTTCCCCTCGGCCTCATCTTCAAAACCCCTGCCCTGGGGGGACCAGTAGAAGCTGAAAGGTGAATGCTGGGGGAGGTTGGATGGGTCGGGGTCTCTTTGGAAAAGGGGGCCCCTGGGAAGGGCGGCAGCTCCCTCTCCTGGGACCTGGCAGCATCCCTGGAAAAATAAAGAAAAATGACAAGGGTGCCTGAAGGTCCCACGTGCAGCTGGCCATGTGAGAGGTGCCGGCATTCGAGTTGGCGTGTGATGGCATGTGTGAGACATGTGGGGTCGTGGGCTGGTGTGTTGATGCACAGGGTATAGGAGGTGTGCGTGGTGCTGTGTGTCAGTGCGTGTGAGTTGTGGAACAGGGGGAATGCTGTGTGTGGTGGCATGATGACCACGGTGGTGTGGGCTGGTGTGTGAGTGGCATGGGACCCAGGCTGTGGTGAGCGGTGTAGCAGAATACGTGTTAATGCACATTCATTTGCATATTATTGTGCATGCTTTTGTGGCACCTAGTAATATAAATCATTTTTATTTATCTAACACTTATGTAGCACCTGTCTATGCAGGCATGGTTTTAAATGTTTCCTGTGTATTAAGTAATTTAATCCCCTCCAACAATCCCATGAGGTAAGTGCTATTATTACCCCCCATTTTAAATGAGGCACAGGGTTTAAGGAATTGACCAAGGTCATATAGCTGGTAAGAGGCAAAGCTGGGATTCAAACGCAGGTGATCTGCCTGGGAGGCCAGATTAACGCCTATCCCGTGCTGCCTCTTGTAGGCACACCTGTAGGAGAGAGTGGAGGGTCGTGTCTGGGCTACAGGTGTATTTTTTGGTGGGAAGGCATGTGGTAGGTGAAGAGGGGGCAGAGGATAGGAGGGAGGACCAGAGGTCCTTCTGCACCTCCCTGGGCAGCTCTAGGAGGTGGACCTGTTGTGTCATGGCTGTGACCTGAAACACGTGACCTCCCTTCAATGAAATCTGCCTTCTCATCTGAAAAACGGGGCACATCCTGACTTCCCCTTGGGAGGGTGGAAAGATGTGCCCTCTTGAAGGCAACCAGAAGCATCTGTGTAAATACGAGCCCTTCTCCCTTCCTCCCTCTCCAGCTCTGTTCCCAGAGAAGTGTAAGGTCTGGGGAAACGGTGAGAGCATGTCACAGAGGCCACATGCTTGGGTGCAGGCTGTGTGACCTTGGACCAGTTCCTCTCTCTTGCTGGGCCAAAGGAGGGGTTGAGGTGGCTGGTGTCTGGGGGCCCTTCTGGAAGGGTCACAGGTGACCAGGAGGTCCTGACCACTCCTCTCTGCCCCTTGGGGACCCAGGTGGGACTTGGCTCTTCGGCCATGGGCAAGCAGAACAGCAAGCTGCGGCCGGAGATGCTGCAGGACCTGCGGGAGAACACGGAGTTCTCCGAGCTGGAGCTGCAGGAGTGGTACAAGGGCTTCCTCAAGGACTGCCCCACGGGAATCCTCAACGTGGACGAGTTCAAGAAGATCTATGCCAACTTCTTTCCCTACGGCGACGCCTCCAAGTTCGCCGAGCATGTCTTCCGCACCTTCGACACCAACAGCGACGGCACCATCGACTTCCGGGAGTTCATCATTGCGCTGAGCGTGACCTCGAGGGGCCGCCTGGAGCAGAAGCTCATGTGGGCCTTCAGCATGTACGACCTGGATGGCAACGGCTACATCAGCCGGGAGGAGATGCTGGAGATCGTGCAGGTGGGCCCAGGCTGGGAACGCCAGTCCAGGCGGCTTGCGCCCGCCACCCCTTCCTAGCTTCTCAACAGAGCTGGTAGGCAAGTGGTGACAGGTGCTATTCTTATGATCCCATTGACGGAGTTCTTTCATAGGAAATAATTAATTGCTGATTTAAAGAAACACTGAGAAAACTCCCAAGTCCCTGGGGCCCAGATTCATCAATTAATATTTTTTACATTAATATTTTAATATTAATATATTAATATTTTTAATATTTTTTTACATGCATGCAATGCTTTCTTGTTTTGAATGCTGACCCTTACCCCTATGTATTTCCTAAGAATAAGGACATTCTCTTACATAACCCATAATATGATTATCCAACTCAGGACATTTAATATAGAAACGATGCTATTATCTAATTGACGGACCATATTCCAATTTTGCCAACTGTCTCCATAATGTTCTCTATAGCCTTTTTTGGACCTGGTCTAGGATGATACCTCCCATTTCAGTCTGGAGTGGTTCCTCAGCCTTTCTTTGTGTTTCGTGACTTGACATTTCAGTTATGTTTTATTGATCCCATTTACTCAAGGAGGAAACATGCGTAGAGAGGTCGAGGCATTTTCTCAAGTCCACACAGCCTGAGTGAGCACCTGATTCCAACAGTCACATTCTAGTTGGATACCTGGCCACTTTCCAACTAATTGATAGAGGGGCCACCAAGGGCACAGTACTGAGTGAGGTGCTTATATCCTTGTGCTAAGTGCATCCTCACTACAATCCCATGAGGCTCAGAGTGGTAGAGAGATTTGCCTAAATTCACACAGTACATAAGTGAAGTCAAGCTCAGGCTGGCCACCACCCAGAGCTGCCTTTTGTGAGGGATCTGGGCTCCTCGCCAGAAGATCTGGCTTCCAGTTCTGGAGTTGGCTGTAACTCTTAAGTTGTTCATCTGTAACATGGGGCAGTGATGCTGACCTCAAGAGATTTAAGGATCTGATATGAATGCCCTCTCTTAGTACAAATTTGTGAGTGTGATACGTGTTAGCTTCATCCGTGTTAGCACCCACCTGCTCAGCCCAGCACCAAAGGCGTCAGGGCTCTGGTTCTGTTTTACCTATCCACTTCTTTGCCCACTTTCCCCCAGCTTTCCTCGCTTGTAGGGTGTGTGGGGTATCAAGCCCCTGTTTCCCGGGCTTCGGCAGGGATAATTTGGGATGGTGGTTCTAGCGCAGGGCCCCGCATATATTCAGTACTCAGTAAATGTTAGGGACTGTCAATCATTTTTTTTTTTTTTTTGGGATCTGCACATCCTCTGCTCTTGTCAAAAGTGGCCTTTTTAATGTCTCTGAGATGCCTGGAGTCATGCTGTGGCCCAGACTTGCACAATCTCTTGTATCCTTTCCTTGTGCTTCTCTGAACCCTTTCCCTCTGGTTCCTCAGCTCCGTGAACCATTCCCCTTCCCAACTTATCTGCCTGGATGGACCTTGACTTCTCTTACTACCTGTCTGGCTCTGTGCTCTGTAGCTGGAGCAGAGTGGCTGCCTTGGGAGGTGTTGTGCAGTTGAGACCTATTTCCTCCATGTGGACCAGTTTCTGCTTGGGTTCCTGATGGAAGGATCAAAGTAGGTAGAATAGTGGAGAATCACTGAGGAATCAGCTAGAAAAGAGCCAATCCATTGGGAATTCATGTTCTTCTACTTAGTGTGGTCACGCTGGTGTGTGCGGGTAAATCTAAGTCTTTCCGATCTGCCGCACCAGTGCATTAGGGCTTTCTGGCTGGCCTCTGCTTTCTAGGCCCTAGCTTCCTTTAGGGCAGCCCAGAGACCCCAGGTGGTGGGTGCAGACAGAGCTCTTCAAACCCTGGTGCCTGATTAATGACAAAGAGGCTCCAGTGAAACTATGAGCAGCAACTCCAATTCATTAGGAGATCCAGAAGAAGAACTGTCACACAGGGAGTGGTTACTCTCTAAGTCACTGCTCAGTCCTTCTCAGGATTCAGTCTGGTGCCAGATGATGGGCACGATGGGAGGGAAGAGACTGTTCCTCTTGGGGGGGGGGGATCCCAATCTGGTAGGAGAAATCAATGTGCTCACCACATGAACCAGCTTAGTGACAGGATTATAAAAATGACATCTAGGCTCCCAGGGAACTGAGGGACAGGGGAAAACCCGATGACATGGTGGATGAATGATGAATATCATGCAAGCTGCTATTTAGTGACCACTTACTCAAGCCAGCTACTCTTCTGATTGCTTTGTCTCATTTAATCCTCTGGGCAATCCTAATGAAGGAGATGCAATTAATCCCATTTTACAGATGGAAACTGAGGCTCACAAAGGTTAAGTGCTTTTTCAAGGCTACACGACAAATAAGTAACCACTTTAGGTCCATCTTACTTCAAAGCTCCTGCTGCTCATCACCATTCCAGACTGCCCAAGTATCCTCCCAGCAGCTAAGAGGTGGCAGGTTCAAATCGAATTTGGTCCCTGCCTTCTATTCCTTCCTCAAACCTTGGTTTCTTATCTGGAAAAGAGATGATTATTGTTTTTCAGGGCTATTGTGGAGTTTGTGAATAATGAAGGTAAAGGACCTTGCATGTAGTGGTTGCCTAATAAATGGTAGGTATCATTATTCTAGGCGGAGTCCAAATGTGATGGGGAATCTCAAAAGCTCAGGGGTGTTCAGCTGTGGCAGAATTACCCCTCTAGGGGAGACCTGATGATACAGAGGTCAGCAGCAGGTAGAATGTGAAGTGTCTTGAATGCCAAAGGCCAAATGGTTTGGACTTGGTACAAAGGGCAGTAGGAGGTGTGGACGGTGTCTAAACAGGGGAGTGCCAGTCAGGTGCCAGGCACTGCATTAGGTACAGAGGATCTGGACACTAACTCAATGCCAGTGGTTCTTATCTGTATGGTGAGAACTAGGAACAATCCAACCAAGGCACAGTTACTCCTGAGAAGTGTCCTCAAAGGAAAAGGAGGCTTTTTGGATACATATGCCCCAACTCAGCCTGGGTCAGAGGACTCGCTAGGAGAGCATGGTGTAATCTGAACCCTAAGAAGTGGGAAGCAGCAGAAGCAGCACGGGGCAGCAACCAGGAGCTGGGTGCTTCACGGTCTTGGAGGGAGGCCTGTGTGTGTGAGGGAAGCAAGGGGGTGGCCTGCTGGACTGAGGACATGGTAGTGGAGATTTGTATTTGGAAAGAGCTTTAAGAAGCAGTGTGGGGACAGACACAAAGGAAAAAGGCCAGAAAAGAGCAGCGTGGAGGCAGAAACTGAACCTGAGGCAGAGGAATTCATGGGATGGGAGAAGAAGGGAAGCTTTTTGGAGGACGTGTCAGTCTGGAAGACTGAGGCAAAAGCCGGGTGCTTGAGCTCTGGGGCGCAGAATCCAGCCCATGCCACAGGCCACGCACTCTGTGCTCTGTACATTTAGCACAAAAACCCTCCTTCGCGTCGCCTCGGGAGCTCTTGCACGTGGCAGCTGCCGCCCTCGGCCCAGCAGAGCTCAGGCTGTCCCTGCCTGTTGGCAGATGCTCATTTGCATTCATTTGCATAACCTTCCCCGCCCCTCTGGGCCCCAGCTGCCTCTACGCAGTCCTGCGCCCCCTGCTGGCCACAGACGGCACCGCAGTCCACGGCCACCCGCTGGGCCCCGCACTCCCTTTCCGCAGCCGAGTGCTGGCGGTTCCTGAGCGACCTCGCTAACCCGGTACTTACCCTCAAACTTGCGCCCAGGTACGGCGCCTAAGCCCTGCGTTCTAGGTCCCTCGCTCTGGGCCTCCAGGTTGTCTGACATCTCTCCTGACTCCTTGCACCCCGCAATTCTTGGTGCTCACTCAGAGCTCTCGGGCTGCGGCGTCTTTGTTCCCGCAGCCCTGTGCCAGCGACCCTTTCCACCTAGTCCTCCAAGGGAGCCGCAGTGCCCGCTCCGATAGCCCCCTCTTCCGGAAGATTCCCAGACCCTCCTTCCCGAACTCCCGGCGCCCTAGCCTCGGTGACCCGCCTCCACCGCGGGCGGCGGGCGGGAGCGAGCCGGGGCCGATCTCCGGCGGCGGCCCCGCGGCTTTCCTCACTTCCCGCCTCTCCTCCGTCCCCAGGCCATCTATAAAATGGTTTCGTCCGTGATGAAGATGCCGGAGGACGAATCGACCCCGGAAAAGAGGACTGAGAAAATCTTCCGCCAAATGGACACAAACAACGACGGTGAGGGGCGGGCCCGGCGGGTGGACGGGGCGGGCGGGCGGCGCTCCCTGCTTCCCGCTCCCGCGCCCCCTCCCCTCGCTTGCCGCAGCCTTCTCCCCAGCACGGCTCCCCTCGCCCCGCAGGCAAGCTGTCGCTGGAGGAGTTCATCCGCGGGGCCAAAAGCGACCCGTCCATCGTGCGCCTGCTGCAGTGCGACCCCAGCAGCGCCTCCCAGTTCTGAGCGACAGGAGCCAGGCCCCTTCTCCTCCCTGCCTTCACCGGCCCCATCCCGGCTCTCAGCTTCCTCTCCCTTGTGTCTATCCAGGCTGGGGGCCAGACTGGGGACCCCCGCCCCGGGTGTGCACTGTGGGGGGCCTCTGGAAAAGGGAACCCTGTGAGTAAGGGGCCCAAGTAAGCAAGCCGTTAGCATTTCCCCGTCCAAGAAATAGCTCCCTTTGGCAATGACCGAGATACCTTCTCTGGCTTGGTCTGCCCCTCAGGGTCAGCCCGCACTTAGCCAGACGGATCCACCATCTCCCACCCTCCCACGGCCCTGAGGCCAGGCCCCTCCAGACCGGGGAAGGGCTCCCCTTCTCGTAGGTCTCAGCCTGGGCGGAGGTCGGGGGTCAAGCCCAGGTGAGGAGCCTGTCTATTCGTTTGGAGGGGAGAGAAGGATTCCAGGGCTGTAGAAAGAGTTCAGGATTGCCGGGGTTTGAGGAAGAAGATTCTTTCAGTTGCTCTGCCCTGTGGGGGGGGGGGGGGGGGGGCAGCCCTTCCTGCCCAGCTCTTGCTAGCCCGGAGGCCACGATAGGAACGGAACACCTCCCAGGATTCCAGCTGCAGCTGTGGTCCCATGAATCCTGACTACCTTTGAGCCCTTGGATGGACACAAGACACGCAGGCCACAGATCCACCCTTCTGTATTCTCTCTCTCTCTTTTTTTCACACACACACACACACACACACACACACACACACATACACACACACATACACACACGGGAAGAGTCTTTCCACAGTGTCCTGCGTGGGAAAGAAGCACAGGCCCCCTGGCTGACCCCTGTCCCCTCCTGCATGCAGCCACACGGAGCATCTCTGTTCTTTTTAATAACTTCAGAATAAAGTCTCGTTTCAGTGCAATGGGTTGGGTGGCCAGGGCAGGAGGTGGAAGCCCTCTCCGTTGTCCCCAAGGGTGGGCTCTGGGAATCCTGGAGCCCTCTGGGCCTTGATGGCCATCTGGGCACTGGCCACAGTTCAGGCTTGGTTGCAGGCCCCCAGTGGCCGTGGGACTCCTGCGAGGCATCGGCTCTCAGAGGGTCAGGGGCACAGAGCTGGTGCAGCTCAGCAGGTCATGGCCCTCCATGGGCTCCGGGCTCTATGGAGACACAGGTCACTGGTGGGCCTACTGGGTTAGGGCTGGGGTCCCCTCCTCCAGGACACCACAGAAATGGCAGGAGGAAGGGTGGGGAGGCTCTCTGGAGGGCAAAGGAGCATCGTCATCCCATGCAAGAGCAAGGACAGACCCCTAGAGCATCCCTTATTCAAACCCAGATGCCCCTTACCCTCCCTCAGGATTTGTCCTGGATCCTGGGACAGCCAGATACTGTCAGCTGTGTGACTTAGCTGGGAGATCTGGTCTCTCTGAGCCTTCAAGCTTCTCTTTGGAGACACTCCATACAAAGGGGTGGGACAGACCACCCTGGGCCCCCCAGCAGGAACTCCCAGAACACATGGGAAGTCAGGGGTACAGAGGGGCCTTACCACGTGGTGGATGCTTTTCCCCCACCAGGGCCTCAGTTCCAGCACCTGGTGGGCCAGCTGGGTGCAGCGCACAGCAAACACAGTCTCTGCTACACAGAGCACCAGTGAGATGCCCCAGAGGCACAGGCTAGAGCTCTGCAGGGGAGAGGGGACAAAGATGACTGGGTGTGTCCCAAGAACCATTCCCATCCCTGGCGAGGGCCTGGGTGCCCCATCCCAGGCTGAGGCACTCACGTAAATTCGGGTGGGGTCGAAGGGACAGTCGGGTGCAAGTGCCAGTAATTCAGGGCTCCCAAAAGTGCAGGTAGCCAGCAGTGCCTGGCCCTGGGTGGCAAAGGTCACAGCGATCGAGGCCAAGAGGCCAAGGGCACAGGTCAAAGAGAGAAGAGCACAGGCCACGCTCGAGCTAAACACTGTCCAGCGCTGGATGGGGGAAGCCATCGGTCAGTAGACGTCAGGCTTGGCCTCCATGGGCAGCTCTGGTTTCCATGATAGTCAGCCCCACACCCTACCCTACAGCCCCATCCCAGGAGGTGCCACATACCAGGGGGCTGCTGGGGAGGTAGCGTGACAACACGATGGCTGCGATGCCCGAGGCAATGACCTGGGGGTGGGGGGGCTCAAGTCAGCTCTGACCCCATGCTGGAGGACAGCAGGGGGAGTCAGGACCATTCTTGGATAAAGATGCCACCAACGTCACCCCAGCTCTCTCCAAACCTCCACCCCCTTGTCTTGTGCTTAGCTTTGGTCTCACTGCCTCCATCCGCAGAGGTATTTCCTCCGCGGTCCAGCCCTGGAGTGATGCTTCTAACACGCAGTCACACCTGCCTACAGCCTTGCATGACTCCCCACGTCCTGCACACATGAGTCTCCACCAGGGACCTGCAGGGGCATGCCCTGGCGTGCTAAGCCACCTGTGATGTATCTCCCTGAAATGGAAGAGATTTGGAAGAGACTAAGTAACTCAACTGGCAAGGAATTAAAACCAATGTGATTACATTGAAACAGACCAGGACACTTTATGGCATAAAATTCAAAATCCCTAATAGTATTTAAAATTATTCCAGGCTCTCAGTGACCTGGCCCCAGCTGTCAGCTTCTCAGCCCCACCCTGGGCCTCTGTCCTCCCTCATTGCCCAGGATATGGACACTCACACAAAGGCTGCTGATGCTCACCCGACACCCAATGCCAGGAGCACCCTCCCTGCTCCCTGTACTGTGCAGATCCTTCCTTGTGCAGGCTTGCTAACCCTAGAGCAGGACAGCCTGTGCATTGTCCACCCCAACAGCTGCCCTCTGGATCTTTGGGGCTCCATTCAGTCCATCTTCCTCCTTATGTTCCCCCAGTGTAATAAGCAGAGTACCATGGCGTCCAGCAATGGCTTTAATTCACTGTGTAACCACAACTAAGTGCTCCAACCTCTCTGTGCTAAGCCCCACTCTGCAGGATGAGTTCACAGAAAGGACCCTGACTTTGAACCAGGGAGGTTCAATTTGGTTTGGCATCTTTGTATCAGCAGAAGAGGTGAACCCCTGAGTCTTGGTTTCCTCCTCTGTAAAATGGAGATGATAATGGCCCTGGGTTGCTGGGATTGGTGAGGATTAACTGAGGAAATGAGGGCAAAGGAGAAGTAGTCCAGCCCAGAGCCTGTCCCTGGGGGCCCTCCCAATCCTGGGCCCATTACCCCCTACTCCGCCTTCTTCACAAGAGCCCTAATTCCAAGGACACTGCCCACATCCGCACAGCCCAGCCTGTCCCACTTGATGAGCGCTTCTGATTTGCTTGGGCCTTGTCCACCAGGCATTCAGGCCAGCAGGCTGCCTGCACTTTATTTTTAGACAGAGAACAGGCTTAGAGAGGTCCCTAGGCCAGGAGTGGCATGATGGAACCCACACACTGATGTGTAGACACTCCTCCAAGGTCGCAGGTGCTTCTGCTGACAGGCCCGGAAGAGCTTAATAAATCTGAGGCCACCAGGCTGCTTCATTTGTACATTCCTCAAACAGGGGCTATCCTCCGGTCATAACAGAGCTACCATTTATTGAGTTGTTATAGATCCGGTCTAATGATAAGCTCCTGCCAGAATGGTTTTCTCAGTGTCTCCAGAACAGATCTTAGCCACTCCCATCTCCACGTTTTTGTGTTCTGTACGTGGAATGCCATCCCGGCTTCCTTTCCTACCTGCCAGTCCCAGCAGGCCATGTACCTGGGTTGTTTATTGCAGTCCATCTGTGAACTCCTATACATCCATCAAAACCCAGCTCAGAGGCCTCCACCTCTGTGAGGTCCTCCTGAATCCCCCCAAACTGACCTGCTGTTACTTCTTTCTGTCCAAGGGTACTTTGAATATTTCTCAATGGTAATAGTCATGCTAGTTCATGCTAGTGCACACAACCATGTGCCGGGCATAGTACACTAAGCAGTTCATGTGAATGATCTTATTCCAAACTCACCAGGACCCTATGAAGAGGACACGCTTACCACCCCCATTTTATAGATGAGAAATATGAGGCAAAGAAAGTTTGAGTGACTTGGTAAGTGGCATAGCACGTTTGGGCTACCTGCTTATCCCTCCAGGCTGTGGTGGAGACTCCTCAAAAACCTTGCAAATCCCTCCCTCCCACCTGTCACCCTCCCAGTCTGGTGATACCACAATGGCAGAAGTGACAGAGAGGATGTTGACCACGCAGTACTGCAGAGCCACAGCATCGCGGGGGGCAGCAACATAGCGCAGCACGGTGCCATGCAGCACAGCGGCGATGATGAAGCTGACATGACCCAGCACCACCAGCACCAGGCCCGTCTTCATTAGCACCTTCCGGAAGTCACCCACACTCAAGCCACCTGTGGGGTGACAACCATATCAGAGACCAGGGTGAGGCTCACTCTGTCAGGCAGAGGAGGAAACCTAGCCCTGGAGTGAAAGATATTTCACTATTTCTGGATGACTTGGGGCCAGTACCTTGTCATCCCTGAGCCTCAGTTTCCCCATCTGTAATAGAGGTTCATGATTCCTTGTGAGTCCTTGGACTATAAGGCTGGAAAAGCACCCAGGTGGTACTCAGTAAAGGGTAGTCATCTTGGTTAGTACTTAAGATCAGGAGCAGCAGGCCTGTAGCTCAGGTCTCTAACTTCAGCCCTTTGATCCTTCCATTGACCTCTCATTCACTGTGCCAGGCTCTGGGCTACCACAGTCACTGTCCAGGATCCATGGAGCCCAGGGGCCACTGGGCAGTGATCAGGACTTGCTCAGTATTCAGTTTGGTAGAGAGGGCCTGGCACACAGTAGATACTCAACACAACTGATGAACTGCACTCCCTAGAGCCAAGTGACTCGGGGCAACTAACTAAAGCCCCTGAGTTTCCATTTCGACAATCTGTAAAATGGGAAAAAGAACTTTGGTCTCTCAGAGAGGAAGGAGATCTGTGAGATGGATGGAAAGTGCAAACTCTGGGGGTACTGGGAAAAGCAAGTTCTTAGCACAAGGCAGCAGTAGGCAGGGCCAGGGCAAGCCGGGAGGCTGGGACCAAATGCTGAATTCTCTTTGAGCGGCCAAATGGCTGCTCAGCTCCGATCATCACATCCCAGGAACAGGAAGCCCTCCTCCTCAGATAGCTCAGGCTATTCCAGAGGTGCTCTCTGCAATGTTCTCCATGGCTCCTGGCCCTGCCCTCAATGACACACACCATGCTGGTTCCCTGGCCCTGCAGGTCCCCTCACTCTAGCCAGCTCTGTGAGACCAGAAGACTGTGGTCAAGTCCCAGAACTAAACAGCCCTTCCCTTAGGTGCTCCTAGTGGGATCTAACTTTGAGTTCCTTCCTAAACCTCAGTCTCCCCATCTGTGACAGAAAGGTCGATCACATTTTACATACGGGAACTCTACAGCTAAAACAAAAAAAAAAAAAAAAAAAAAAAAGAAAGAAAGAAAAGAGAGAAAGAAAGAAAAAGACAAAAGGAAAAAGCAACCACTAGGCTGGTTGTGTTTGGGATCCTGTGCAAAAAGGCAATCCCACCCAGGGAACAGGGAGGCAGGGGCCATTCAGTCAGACTCTGTAACCTAGCACTGCCCCTCCCACCTCTTGGCTCCAGATTCCCCATGTAGATGACAGGATGGGGGTGGAGGTCTAGCTGGCCTCTGAGCCCCTGGAGCCTGTAGAGTTCTCTGGGGCTGGACCAGGTCTAGGAAGCAAAGGACAGAGGATGGACTGGATGGGTACTGTGAAACTGGAATGGCCAGGTGAAGAAGAATGGCTAGCCTAACAGAAAGGGGCATGGCAGCTTCACTGCAGGGGCCTGCTGCACCTTACCCCATCCACCCACCTACCTGGCAGCCAGACACCACCCAGCTCAGGGCTGGGCTCAATAACAACAGCATCCCAGGACGAAGACCTTGGTCAAACAAGAGGCACAGTGCCAGCTTGGGACTGCGCCTGGAGCCCTGGACTGAGAGTCTCAGGGCAATTCCTGGCTTTATTTCTAAGTTACCATCCTGGGAGCATTGAGCAATGTGTTAGGCCACAGTGTTAACACTTCACGCTTGGAGCTAAGTTTATTTTCATAGACATCTAGGAGGTGGGTGCTACTATCTGACTTTACAGATGAGGGAAAAATGAGGCTCACAAGGTCTCTTGCGGGGACTTCCCAGGACTGCCTAAGAGCAGCATCGCAGTGCCCCCGGAGCAGGGAGAGAGGGCACACAGTCCTCTCCTCTGTGGTAATTGTTTGTCACAGCGGTTCCCTCCAAGCGTGGTGGGGGACCGGCGGGTATGAAGTGAGAGCACCGGGCCCTGCATTCCCTCCCTCTGCTCTCCCTTCTGTTGAGGTGCCGGCCACTGTCTCCAGCATCTTCTGCCACCAGGGTGTCCTGGGGGCATTCGTGCCATTCAGCAAGAAAGGAAAGTGGGGGCAAGGGGCCCGAGGTGCTATGGCCACATGGAGAACACACCCAGCAGCCCTCCTTCCTCCATCGCCCTGCTGGGGAAACAAGTCCAGAAAGAAAAGTGCCCTAGGCCACAAAGTGAGTGGCAGGCGGAGCAGTGGCCCAGACCCCGGGTTCGGGCCCCCACTACAGAGCCTCCCGCGCCGCCCCCCGCGCTCACCCAGGCGCAGACACATGTCGCTCCCGCGCGGGTCGCCGCGGCCGGCGTCAGCGGGGCTCCAGACGCTGCGGGCAGCAGGGGCGCCCGGCTCCCATCCTCGTCGCCGCCGCCTGCTGCGGAGCCGCCCGTGCCCACTTCCCGCCCGGGCCACGCTCTGTCGCCGGCTCGGCCTCCCTTCCCGGCACCCCCGCCGCCCCGGCGCGCTCGCGGCGGCCGGTCGGACCGGCTCGGCAGCCTCGGCCCGGGCGGCTGAGTCACCACGCCGCCCCGCCCCGCGGCGACCCTGCCGTCCCTGGCTCTGCCCGCGCCGCCGCGGCGATGCCGGCTGGACGGATGGCCACTGAGGCAGCGAGGAGCGGCGATCGCCCGGCCAGGGCGTGGGACCCGGGCTGCATGGTGTCTGCTGTGGTTATGGTGACCCAATGGGCACCTGGACGGAAACTCCCCACCCGCGGGGGAAGGCTGGGAATGGGGAGGGACAGCCGGGGGTGGTGAAGGAGAGCAGTCTAGGGGACCAGGGTCTGTCCCTGGCCTGCTGGGTGACCTCGGGCAACAACTTTTCCTCCCTGGGCCTTACTTTTACCGGGTAAAGAACAGCACTGTCCTCGGAGCCTTGTCTTTCCTGCTGAGCAAGGTGCTTTACCTATCTGTCTTGAAGTTCCTGCTCCCGCCTTCAAAAATCAGGGATGATGATTCCTGTCCCTAAAGTTGTGGTGAAACAAAATGAGATACAAAAATAAGAAAATAGGACTGGGGAGATAGCTCAGTTGGTAGAGTGCTTGCCTCGCAAGCACAAGGCCCTGGGTTCAATCCCCAGCACGGCAAAAAAAAAAAAAAAAAAAAAAAAAAAAAAACCTTAGAACTCCCTAGAGTGTCTCTATGGATAAAGCATAGATCTGGCAGGACACATAGTAGGAGCCTTCTAATCCTGGTTGTGGCTTACTGAGCCTCTTTCATGTGCAAGCATGGATGGAGCTGGCCTCATTCCATTCTCAGCATCCCTGTTGCTCAGGTGCTGTCCCTTCCTTTAGGTTCAGAGGACAGACCACTCACCCTAGGCCCCCAGCCCGGAGCAGTAGAGCCAGGATTCCCATCCAGGCCTCTGAGCCCAAGCTCTCCAAAGTGGCAGTATTGTGGTTGCCTCCCTGGCCTCCCTAGGTCTTTGAGGCAGACTTCTGAGAGGCACTTGCTGTGACAGTTGGATGGCATCTGTTCCCGGGCCTTGCGCCCCCCCCCCCCCCCCACTGGTCAGTGACCTTGATGGCAGGGGCCACATGTCTCAGGCATTCCTTTTCTATAAACCTGTACTGTCACCTACTGTGCACCTGGTGTGTCACGGGGGTCAGTGCAGGGAGCTTCCGGAGTTTGGAAAACATATGAACACCAAAGGAGGGAGGGGAGCCATTTCTCCTGGGAAAACCCCTGGGAATCCCCTGGTCACCACCACCAGCAGGCCAGGCTAGTAGCCCCTCAGTGCACGGGTTTCCATGACTTCTCTCTGAAGGGGACAATTGAAGTGGCTGCTGGGCAGGGAGGCAGACTTTTCAGGTGGAAGGGAAGATGGGGGCAGGTTATTGAGCCATGAGGTTGGGGCCCTTCCTGACTAGCATATGAATGTTGATGCCCATGGGGACAAACTTTTAGTAGGCAATGGGACAGTACTTCTCCATATTGTAAATGGTCACACACATGTGATTATGGCCCAGTGATTCCATTTCTAGAACCTCTTCCAACACAGAAAAGAGTTAACAATATTTATGGATGGTGGAGTGGTTCCTAACAGTAAGGAACTGGCACTAAAGTGACAACTAAGGGTGGGGGCAAGGGCATGACTTTGCTTTTTTGTTTCACACTTGGTTGTGGTGTTGGAATCTTACAATGAACAATCTTGCACACCTTGCTTTTTTTTTTTTTTAAAGTGTCCTTTACCATCACCTCCCTGCCCCTACTCCATCAATGACTTTCTGATGGCAAGCTCGACCTCCTTAGGGTCACTGCAAAGCTGGTGTCACATCTTAGGTGTGCACATGTAGGTGGCTTTCTCTATCAGTGTTGGAAAATCCCCTTGACATTGAGCCCATCTGGAACCTTCTGGAATTGGGTTGGGGACCAGACTTATTGAATGCTTTTGCTTCCAGAATAGATAATGGTTCTCTTTTTATACCTGGGGCAACAGTGAATGTTTAAAAAATAATAATAATAATACCCATTTTACACAAGAGAAAATTGAGACCGAGAAAAGTAAATGACTTTTCCAGAACCATACAACCTATGTCTATGATAGAGCTGAGACTTGAATCCAGGCCTGTTTGACCTTGAAGCATCTTTCTTCCTAACTTCGTTTTTTTTTTTTTTTTTTTTTTTTTTTTTTGGTGCTGGGGATCGAACCCAGGGCCTTGTGCTTACTCTACCAACTGAGCTATCTCCCCAGCCCCTTAACTTCTGAGGGTGTGTGTTGGGGATGCAGAGAGCCACAGCCTCCAGGACTGTGCCTATTCTCTGGGCCTCTGAGGAGGAAGAACTTTTCCACCTGCTTCTCTCCAGACCATCATTTCCCGGCCATCAGCCAACCTCAGAGGCCTGAAGTTATTGCCATTTCTTTTCCTTATTGCCAGGTGGCCAAAGTCCATGAGTCCCAGCCACCCCGTGACCTTTGCCTCTGCCCCACCTGCCTAGCACTAGCCTGGGCCAGAGCTCTAGTTCTTTATCTCCACCAACTCACTGTGGCATTCTGGTCATTCTCTGTTACTCCCCAAGCCTCAGTTTCCCCAACTGTCCAATGGGGATAACGATTTGCCTTCCAGGCTTTCTGGGTTTGGGAGGCATTAATGACTTGAGCAATGTGAAAGTGGGTTGAAGCCCGGCCAGAGAAACATAAATATCTCTCTTCCCTCTTCCTGGAACATTTAATGACCAGGTGTGGTCCAGTGTACTTAAATTGGAGGCCTCCAGGTGTGGTGTCCCCACTGGAGCTGTGCTGGAGAGGTGGGTTCAGGCTGCCAGTTGCTGGGCAACCCCTCTTGCTTTAAAAAAGTCCCCCGCTCCATTTAAGAGTCCTTTCTTGGGCTGGGGTTGTGGCTCAGTGGTCGAGTGCTTGCCTAGCATGTGTGAGGCACTGGGTTTGATTCTCAGCACCACATAAAAATAAATAAATAAAAATTTTAAAAGTCCATTGACCACTAAAAAATATATGTATATTTTAAAAAGAGCCCTTTCTCCATGTAAATAAAGTCACATAACCACATTCTATTTCATGCATGTATGTACAGGTACATAAAACTAAAACCAACTAAGCATGCTTGTCCAAGAGAAGAGGAGGTGGTTATCGCTCTAAACTAATTTTTAATTTATTTTTTAATTAATTAATTTATTTTTTGGTACTGGGGATTGAACCCAGGGGCACTTAACCACTGAGTCACATCCCCAGCCCTGTTTTATATTTTATTAGAGACAGGGTCTAGCTGAGATGCTCAAGGCCTCACTAATTTGCTGAGGCTGGCTTTGAACTCACCATCCTACTGCCTCAGCCTCCTGAGCCGCTGGGATTACAGGGTGCACCACTTCACCTGACTTAAACTAATTTTTTAAACAAATATGTTTACAATCACAAATTGTGGACAGTGCAAATTGGGGAATTTGTTACATTATTTTCTATCTTTTACCTTTCTAAAAAACAAACAAGAAAAGCTCACTGTAGAAAACTTGGTGGCGAAACTCATAAAAGTGTCAAGAAGAAATCAGAACTACCCATAATCCTCTGGGCCACCGTGGACAGCCACCATGCGCTTTTTTGGAGGATTTCTGGTTTTGTTTTGTTTTTCCTATGTGCATATATCCTTGGTCATTTTTTTCCTCCTCCGAGATTCCTGCCACCTGATTCTGTTCTCACTACCCTCATCACCTGTGACCCTGCTTCATACATTCAGGATTTGGATTTTTGTCCTAATGTCCTGCTCATCCATGTGAATGACCCTCTGGTACCCTCCTTGATCTCCTCAGTGACCTTCCTCATGACTCCAGCTGTCCTCTCTGGAGCCAGACCTTGAACACCTCCCTGAGGTCCCAGCCTCAAGCAAGGCACAGAGGCCCCTGGCAGACTGACTGCCCGTGTTCCGACTCCCACGGCCTCATCCCCAACTTCTAGAGGGCACTGTCCTTTCCAGTCATTAGTTCCCTCCTGCCCTGTGTACCATCAAGCCTAAACCCAAAGTGGAGTATCGAAAGGTCAGGTCAGGTGGCCTAGTGAGATGGGATATGTAGGTGGACTTGGACTTGGGCCAGGTTGGTGGTGGAGGAGTTGGAGGAGGGGAAATTTGAGGTGTGATTTCATGTCAGAATCTGAAAAGCATCACTCTAACCCTCTCCTCCTTACTCCTCTCAGAGGCTCCCCCAGCTCCACAAGGCCCCGCTCTGCCCCTCCTGCTCTCTCTCCTAAAAAGTACAACTGCCCCTTGGCCCTCTTTGCATTTCTAGTTACTGCTTTGTCACCTCCTCTCCCTGACCCCTCAAAACTTCTGGAATGAGTTATCCTTATTTGCTGTCTCCTCTTTCCCAGCTCCAACTTCCTGCTGGGTCCACAGCAAACTGGTCTCAGTCCTCTGGGGAAGAGCCCTTGCTGTGGTCACGATGGACTTCTGACTTGGCTGCATCCAGTGGAAGTTCTGGGTCCCTAATTCATTATTCGCCACCCCACCCCACTTTTCCTCTTCCCTGGTCTGCTCCTGCATCTCTGGGGGTTCTTTCTCAGTCTCCTTTGTGGATTTTTGTCATCAACCTTAAGAAAGGTGGGCTCTGGGAGAGAGAGAAAGGGAGATCCTTAGTCGATGGAGACCTGAATCTACCAGGATGACCAGTCACACTTGTCCCTTTCGTTAGACAAACAAAACCTCCAGCATATGCTTGTATCAGATTAACTAGAACAAAAACATAATTAATTTAAATGTCACCAGATTCAAAGACTTACACAATGTGCCTACAAATGATTTATGGCTAGACTGTTTAACCAAAGAGAAATATTCTGAACCCCACATATTCAATGATTATCATGGGATTTGACTTTCAAAAGAGCTTGCCTGAGAACCCGCATGTTTCTTCCCAGGACAATCATATGTATAATTAGCTCAACCCAGGACATGTCACTTGTCTTCTCTGAGTGGAGAGGGGTGCCTGCACTCTGCCTTTGGGGTGTGTGGACCTTTGCTGTCCTTTAATAAATCTTTGCTTGCGTCTTGCTTTTGACATGTCCCATAATACTTTTCAGTGGTGAAAGTTGAGAAGCCACCCAGGCCAAGTTGAGGTCCCATTCTCCTCTGAAGAGGGACCTCCTTGATGCCCTATCCAAAAGCAGCTCAACCTTTAAATATTGGCTTTTCTTTGCATTCTTTCTGCTTTCTTTATTATTCCCCTTAGCTGGTTCATGGGTTTCCTTCGTAGATGATTTTCCAATCACTGATCCCACGCAAGGCGGCTCCCCTGAGCATCTGACTCAAATAGCCAATTATCTTGCTGCTCCACATGGCTCACTCCACGCAGCATCTCGCGGTGATCTCAAGCTCAATATGTACCAACTGATCCATTTATCTTCTCCCCCACCCAGTACTGTCTCAGTTGGTGGCATCACCATGCAGAAAAACCAAAAGCCTGGGAGTCACTCTTTTCTCTTTCTGCATAAAGTCAATCACCAAGTCCTGCCAATTATGTCATAAATATAACAAGGGCCTTTCTCGTTTTCTCTGCTATTATTCGCCCTGTTCACACAGTCTCTCTTGGCCCCTAAACATTTTCCCAAACTACTGAGCAATCTTTATATCTGTGTGTGTATATATATATATATATATATAATGTATCTCCAAATGATTTTCAACAAAGGTGCCAAGATGATTCAAGGGAATTGTCTTTCAACAAGTGGAGCATGAACAATTGGGTTTCCACATGTTTTGTTTTGTTACTAAAAATTAAAACCAGGGATGCTACCACTGAACTAGACTTCCAATCCTTTTTTATTTTTATTTTGAGACAAGATCTCACTAAATTACAAATCACGAAGGTTGGCCTCAAACTTGAGATCCTTCTGCCTGGGTGGCTTAGTGAGATTCTGCCTCAAAATAAAAAATGGGGATGGAGCTTAGTGGTAGAGCACCCCTGGTTAATTTCCTAGTACTGAAACAAAAGAAAGGAAGGAAGAAAGAATCGAGGGAGGGAAAAGAAAAAAGAGTGAAAAGACACTACACAGGGTGGGAGGAAATAATTGCAAATCCAGCCTGTGGCAAGGGTCTAGTGTCCAGAACACTCCAACTCAATAACAAAAAGACAAGCCAACTAAAAACGGACAGAACAGGTGGGGCAGTGCTTGCCTGTAGTCCCAAATGTTTGGGAGGCTGAGGCTGGAGGATCTCAGCCCAAGAGTTCAGACCAGCCTGAGTAACCCAGTGAGACCCAGCCTGTGGTGTGTGGGGCAGAATAGCTCTGGCTTCTGTGACCCCATGCACTTCAGATTTTCCTACCTCTGTAACCATTCATTCTTGGTCTCCTTAGTTGATTTCTTCCTCCTGGACTTAGATGTCTAGGTTAAGTCCTCAATGACCCATCCTTGAGGTCAAACCTTTGATCTTATCATCATCAATAACTGGATTACCTTGCATTTCAGCACCTCACTCCCTGACACCTGTCTCCTTTTTCCAGTGGGAGGGACTGAACCTAGGGCCTCATGAATGCTGATCACAAATTCCACCCCTGAGTTACACCTCAGCCCAATCTCTTGTCTTTCCAGCTCACTTACCATCTCAACAATTCGACTCTTTGAGATTTCCCTTTTCTTGACCATTCATGATGGCATACTTGAGAATTTGGTCAGTGGTCAAAGCCCTCTCTTCTTTTCTTTGTTTGCACCCTCTTTTTCAGTGATTTTAATCAGCCCCTGGGCTTTTGAACTACCAATGCATCAAGGGACTATCTATCTGTACCATATACATGTCATATATATGTGTGTATATATACACGTATGTATATTAGTATAGTCTAGTTATTGAGCATTTGAATTGTGGCTAGTGTAACTCGGAAATGGACAATTAAAATAGATGGTACACGCCAGTAATCCCAGTGGCTCAGGATGTTGAGGCAGGAAGATCATGAGTTCAAAGCCAGCCTCAGCAATTTAGCAAAGCCCTGTCTCTAAATAAAATATTAAAAAGGTCTGGGATATGGCTCTGTGGCTAAGTTCTCCTGGGTTCAATTCCTGATACCAAAAAAAAAAAAAAAAAAACCCAAAAAACAAAAAACCATTAAATATTAAATAGGTAGAGGGGAGAGTAGATACCATATTGAACAATGGAGGTAAATTACTCCCAATCTCCAGTTATTTACCCTGTTTTATTTTCTCCTAGGCATTTTTCTCTAGGTGAAATAATCTTATTCATTTATTAATTTTCTACTTCTATCTGTAAGAATTTTGGTTCCATGAGAACAGAAGCCTTAAGAATCTTGTTTATAGTTCATCACTCAATACTTAGTGAGTGGAAGAGCATCAAGGACACAGTGGGCACTTAATAAATATTAAATGATAAATAAAGCATTATATGAGTGTTTCTCAGCATGTGATCTATGAACCCCTGCTGGTCCTCAAACCTTTTCAGAAGGTCTGTGAAGTCAAAATTATGCTCTTTATTCCCCCAAATTATTTGCATAATACTACTAAGATATTATCTTGCCTTTTTGATGGCATAAAAGCATTTGGTTTGTTGGCCACTTACCAGAGGACAAGTCAGCACCCCAAGCCATGCTGGTAGCTGTATTCCTCCCCACCATGCGCTCAGGGCAAAAGAGAGGATGATACCAGTTCCATTTAAGAATGATTCCATGAAACAGCAAAGATTTTCAACTTTATTAAATCTCTAACCTTAAGCCTACTAGTTTTATCTTTATTTTTTCCTTTCCTTTCTTCTTTTTTAATTTCTTTTGTTGCAGTGCTTGGGATTAATTCCAGGGCTTCTTATCTTAGGCTAGTATGAGCTACATCCCCAGTCCCAAGTGTACTTCCATATATATATATATATATATTTTTTTTTTTTTTTTCTTTTCTTTTGAAACAGTCTAGCCATGTTGCCCAAGCTGGCCTTGAACTCCTGGACTCAGGTGATCCTTCTGCCTCAGCATTCCAAGTAGCTGGGACTACAGATTATGTCACTGTGCCAGAATACTTTTGATTTTTTTTTTTTTTTTTTCTTTTTCAGTGCTGGGGATTGCCACATCTCCAGCCCTTTTTATTGTTTATTTTGATACAGGGTCTTACTAAGTTGCCCATGCTGGCCTCAAACTTGTAATCCTCCTGCCTCATCGTCCCAAAGAGCTGGACTTGCAGGCCTGCACCCCACACCCAGCTCTTTTAAATATTTTGACAGAGTGGAAAGGGTTGTTCTGCATAGCTATGTGCCACAGTTGTCTCAAGGAAAAGTCCCTGGGTACCTGTTGGAGTTGCAAACTAAGTTAGCCACTTTCTTCATGGAACATCATTTGTAGTTGAAAGAAGGATGGAAAAACATACTATGGTTGTGCAAATGCAAATATTTTGCAAACTTTTAAAAAAATATATGTTTTTATTTTTATGTGATGCTGAGGATCAAACCCAGTGTCTCACACATGCAAGGCAAGTGCTCTACCACTGAGCTACAGCCCTGCCCCTTGCAAACATTTTTAATTACATGATGAGCAAAGTAAGTCTGTTACTTCAAGAGGAAAAATGACAATATTTGCTGCTAAAAGCTTTTGAATGAAAATGAGAATTTTGGAAAATTTGTATCCATCACCATGATTTTGACAGTTTTCTGATACATAAAAATTTCTGAAAATATCAGAATTAATAAATGTGATAGATTTGCATAACTCAGTAGTAAACCCATATATGCCAAGTGACTGATGCATGATGCTACAAAGTCATGCATGGATAAAAGATGCATTCAGGGCTGGGGAGATATCTTCGCTGGTAGAGTGCTTGCCTCACAAGCACAAGGCCCTGGATTCGATCCCTAGCACTGCAAAAAAAAAAAAAAAAAAAAAAAAAAAAAAAAAAAAAATGTGTTCTAAGTGCAAAATAGGGGAGACTGAGGGCAGGAGGATTGCATGTTCGACTTTGGATAGGTCAAGTTAGCAAGACTCTGTCTCAAAATAAAAATTAAATAAAAGTTGGGGATATAGCCCAGTGGTACAGTGCCCCTGGGTTCAATCCCCAGTACAATGATAATAAAATACTCTTCCCCTTTCTAGTTACATATCTGTGTGAGACTGAATTTTCTTCATGTGCGTGAGACAGAATACCACATCTGTACACAGTGAATGATCAATCAGATAATGGGAGTCTAGTTGCCTTTCACTAAGACAAACATTAAGATTTGCAAAAATGTAAAACAAAACCATTCTTACTAATTTTTTAAAACTTGGAAATAGTTGTTTTTCATTTAAAAATGTGTTATTTATGTTAACATTATGAATCATTATTTTTATTAATTTTTTTATTGTAGATGGACACGATATCTCTAATTTTTTTAATTTTATGTGGTGCTGAGGATTGAACTCAGTGCTTCACACATGCTAGGCAAGTGCTCCACCACTGAGCTACAACTCAGGTTTCATTATTTTTAATTTTTAAATAAATATTTTAAAATTCCTAATTTTAATTGATAATATGGCAAATATCAATAATACCCATAGAAAACAAAGGTCTTTTAGATCACCAATCACTTTTAAGAATATAGACAGGTCCTGAGACTCTAGTGTTTGGCAAATGCTATTATAGATACAAATTAAAACCAATCAGCCCCAAATACCATGGTGCATTGTGGAAGGAGAACAAGATAATAATATAATCCTGTGGATCAAGAATGGAAAGGACTCCTTGCCTCAGTCGAGCCAGGCCAGTCTGACTGCTGGGCCATGTTGGAGGGCACTTTGATTGGGCTAAGTGTCCCTCAAAAGTCCATATGCAGGACTGGGGCATAGCTCAGTGGTCCTGGGTTCCATCCCGAGTACCACAAAAACAAAAACCCACTTTCTTAAGAGATGTGTAGAGTTTCTGACTTATTCACTTTTGGATAACACCCTGGGCTAATAACCAAGTCAGAAGAGTTCCGAATTATGCCGTCTGCATCTAAACTTTGATCTCAATGTGCTGGGGAAAGGAAGGCATCTGTCTTAGCAATGGGTCTCAACTCAGGGTCTCCATCTTCACCTCTGCTTTGAGCAACAGTGAACACCAGGCATGGGGAAGGCAAGCTGGCCAGTTCTGACCACTAGGCTGCATCCCCAGTGGGATGCTCTGTACATAAGGCTAATTGTTCTCTTCATGGGGATAGGATGGAAGGGCTTGGGGGTTGCTGTGTCTCCTGCCTCCTGGCCTCTACTCCCACTTGCTTCAGCATTGACCAAAAAGAGATTTTTCCATCCTGCAAAGCCTGTGACCAACAGACACAGACTGGGCTTGGATTGCTGATATTGCGGTTGGTGTCCCCTAACAAAGCAAAAGGGTAGGGACCAGGCTGCTTGGATTCAAGTCATAGCTCTACCAGAGTCTAACCTCTGAGCTAGAGCCTCTGTTCTTCAAATGTAAAATGGGGAATAAACAGTGATTTAGTGTTCTTTATTATTATTTATCTTTATGTTACTCATAAAGACCACATAACAATAAATTATGCTATTGTGAAGATTAAATGTTGTCTTCTTTATGTTATTATGAAGATTAAATGAATTAACATGTGTGTGGGCCCTGTCTCCTGGAAGGAGGCCTACAAAGATTAAATGAATTAACATGTGCAAAGCACTCAGACTAATGCCTGGCATGTGATATCTCATAAACGTTAGCTTTTACCGTTCACAACTCCCTCTGCAAAATTTGTCATTTTTTGAACACTAAACTGAAGATTTGAGAAAATAGCCAGTGTACTATCAACTCCTGACATATTTCTACGAAGTCTCCTAATGTTTCTACTCATGTTAGGACACAATCTGAGCTTCAGGAGACCTTGGTGATGCGGCTGCTCCTCAGGCCCACCATCCTGATCCTGGACTGGGGATTCCTCATGAATCTTCAATCCACCTCAGTGCAGCCAAGTCTGAGAGTTAGGGACCATCACTAGTGCTTCAGTTTGGAGGAATGTCCCCCAAAGGTCCATGTGTCAAAGGGCATTGGTCCCCACTGGGGTGCTATTGGGAGGAGGTGTCACCTTTGAAAGGTGGGGCCTAGTAGGAGTTTTCAGATCATTGGGACTGGGCCCTTGAAGGGGCTGTGGTACCCCAGGCTGTCTTTTCTGTCCACTTTGGGCTCATGATGGATGTGATTTTGCTGTCATGTACCCCAAAATGTGCCACTCTGGTCAGAGGCCCAAAGTGATTGGGCAGCCTGATCTTGGACGGAAACTTCTAGAACCTTGAGCTAAAACAAAATCTTTTCTCTTTATAAATAAATTGCCTTAGGTATTTAGTTACAGTGACGAAAGCTGACCAATATAACAAGCAACAGTCTACTTATTGTATTAGTCAGAACTTCTTCGGTTAGAGATGACAGAGTCCTAACTGAAATGGACTTTGGGTGGGGGAAAAAAAAACTATTGGATTAAGAAACTGAAAACTTCAGGGCCTTCAGACATGGTTGGATCCAGCATTGAAATGACACCATCTGGGGTAGTCCAGATGTTGCTGCCTCTTGCCTCCTACTCCCAGCTCTACTTTGCTCTGTGCCTGTTCTAACATCAGGCATTCTCTGTCCATTAATGGTCTCCGGAAGACGCATGCTGCATCTTCTCAGCTTAGGAACCCAGTTGAAAGCAGCCTCCATCCCCCTGCAATTCCAGAAAAGTTCAGGATTGCTCTTAATTTCTCCAGTCCACATGTTCTTCAGCGTCATGTCCCAGAGCGATGTCACATATGGCCCAGCAAGTGAGGTGAGGAGAGGACTGGTGTTTACCCGCTGTCTCTTCTGTGCTAGGCACTTGATACTCTCTCATTGTCCACAAACTAAAACTTCCAATCACCTTCCCCTGAGCTGACAGGGAGGGACCCCTTCTAATGACCACGGCCAGCCCCTCTGCAGTGCCCTGGATCACCCACCCCCCGCCGGTCCTCTCAGGGATGAAGACCCATCAAACGCTTTCCCCTCCCTCCTATCCTGTCGCTCTCTACCTCCCCTCCCCGCATCTCTGAACACGCTGAAGTCTCTTCCACTGAAAGAAAAACTCACTTCCTCGTAGAGTCAGCCGCGGTCTCCACTCTTCACCTCCAACTTGGAAATCAATTTACTCTGCTGTCTCCTGAGATTGCTCCTCTAAAGTTACAGATGACTTTCCACACGACAAAAGCAGCCCTCAGCGACCTGACCTGCTGTGGACCATGATGACCGTCTCCCGGCTGGAGCCCTCACCTGCTCAGCTTCCATTATTCAGGTCCTTCCGGAATTCTCCTTTTCCCCCTCCCTGGCTGCTAGTCACAGATTGAGGAGAAGACAAAGTCAATCCTCACATACGCTCTCCAGTGCCGTGTTTTCACAGGTGAGTTCCCCATCCCCTCTGCCTGGGTCCCTGTCTCTGGGCACCACTTTCTGTGCTCCAGCACAAAGTCTTTGCTATGACTTGAATGTGCCCCCTGACCCCAAAAGCAGGTGTTGGAAACTTAATCTCCAGTGCAGCAGTGTTGGGGGGTGGGGCCAGCGGGAGGTGGCTAGTGTATGTGGGTGCCACCTTTGTGAATGGATTAATAATGCCAATAGACATGCAGATGCTACACGGGTGACAGCAAACAAGATGAAGCGTGGCATCTCTGCCTTCATTTTGCATCTGTCTCCTTCATTAACTTAAACTTTGGGTCAGGTTCTTGCTCAGCTCTGCACATAGGCACATTAATCACTCATCCCCAATCTGGTAATACAAGGTTTATTAGCCCTAAATTTACCTATTTTGTCCCCCTTCGAGACAGGCCAGATTTGCAGGGAGACTTGCGGCAGCCTGTTTTGGACCCTGGAGTGCTGCCTCGAAGTCTTCTGCTGAGACTCCTTCCCCCAACAGGAGCCATCATGTCACGGGAACTGAATCACCCCTTCCAGGACCACGGGTCTGATGGATAAACGTTTGAGCAGCAAGTGGAAATTGCCCCTTTAAGTGATCAAGACTTCTCCAGAGCTACCTTGCAGAACCAGAGTGGAGAGAATGATCAACCACACAACCGTTAGACCAAGACTGTGTAGTTATGCATCTCTCTCACCCGCTACCCCAATTCTTCTGCTACTTAAACCTGAAGCTCCTATCAGCACCCTATAGATAGGGGTGAGATGCTGGATTTCACTTTCCTTTCCCACTATGGCCACATTGATTAAAGTTTCCTTTCCTGCTTTTCACTATCATAATTTCTGCTGGGTTTAGGAGGTTGAGTGGCCAGATCTGTTTTGTTGGGGATCTCTCTCTCTCCCCCTCTTTCTCGTGCAAGTACATGATAATGCTCTCTTGCCCTTCTACCTTCTGCCATGGGATGACACGGAAAGATAGCTCTTGCCAGATGTCAGCCCCTCGACCTTGGACTTCCCAGCCTCCAAACTGTAAGAAGTAAATCTCCATTCTCTGTAAATTATCCAGGCTTAGGTATTATGTTATAGCAACACCAAAGAGCCTAAGCCTGCAACAGAGCAGCTGCCTGCATCCAGTGGGTAGTGAGTGACTTTCCTCAGAGGCAGGTACCTGGGGTGGCACAGCCAGAACCATATTCAGATCTAGAACTTTTTCCAGTCCATGCACACAGGCAGACGCCAGATGCAAACTTCAGCAGCATTTCTGGCTCAGGCTGGGATCAGGGCCAGTTCCCCTGCCTTACTGTCCCTCAGATGACCACTGAGGCCCCAGAGCTCAACCTCACAGTATCTGCTGCCTTCTTGCACTGTGGCTCTTCACCTATGGAGCCTGCTGTCTCAGTGCAGGAGACAGTATGTCAGAGTGCAAAGAGCGGGATGTCTGGAATTGAGAGCTGGGTTTGTGGCATGCTTCTTTTCCCATCTGGCTGTGTGTGACCTCCAGACAGTCTCTGGTCACCTTCAAGAATGTTCCTGAGCTCCTTCCGGTGTGCAAGAAGAGCCAGGCTCAGAGGACTCTCAGTAAGGGGGAACCATGGTAAGGACACAAATGAAGTGAGGTGATCAGGGGAAGCTATCAGCAGCACCAAGCAGGTGCCTGGAGCAGAGGAACAATGACAGCCTTGTGCTCTGGCGCTGTGCCCTCTGGGTGTGCCCCCAGCATGTGTGTCTCCCCCGCTAGGCAGACTCACGCAGGCGGTCGGCCTCCATCACATCGCGCCTATTCACGGCAGCACTTGGCTTGGACCCAATCCTGCACCCAGGCGGCTCGGGCAGAGTTGGCAGGGCGGCCCCACTGCATTTACGTGACCTAGATCACAGCGATGCATGAAGCTAGATCAGTGAAGGCGCGTTGGCCTCAGGAGGAGGCTAAGAGAGTTGCAGACACTCAGCTTCGTGATTTCTGTGTCTTCCTCAATTTATTTCTTTGTCCGGTGAAGGGGTTGGATCCACTGATCTCAAAGGCTTTCTAGGAATTTATTGTTGTTATAGTTTGACTGCACATCAGCTCCAGCAAAGTGATGCGCTGTCAGTTCAGTCTAAGGATTCAAATTGTGCTGCTTATCAGGCAGGGATCAGTCCTAGGAAACAAATCACTCTAGATATTTTAATCAGAAAGGGATTTTTATTTTTTGTGGTGTTACTGGGGGTGGAACTCGGGGCCTCGTACCTGCTAGGCAAGCGCTCTGTGACTGAGCTCTAGCCTCAGCCCCCAGAAAGGGAATTCAAAATTAACATCCTTACCCACGAGCTTCTTTAAGACACTAGCAAATGTTTCACCCTTGTGTCGCACACTGTGCTGCTGTGTTGTGTCCACATGAACCTTTACAAGCCAGTGGCCATCCAGCTTCACTTGGATGCTCTTATGTACAATTTTACTTGGGAAGACCAAGTCCTTAAGGAGCGTGATGTGCACAGCTGTTGGCCTGCAGTTCCTAGATGCTTCTGATTATTTTTTACGTGGATTTTATTTTAAGTTGGCTTAAGCAGAATTCTCCTCTGAGCAACATAGACCACATGGTTCCCACTGATTTTTTTCTGATTCTTGTGCTAGCTGGACTTGGATTGTCTGGAAAAATTTCGGCTGAGGAACTGGAACAAAGATTATGTTCACTTCCCAACCACTGCCAACTTCAATTTCCTTGACTGTTGTGCTGTTCAGCTCCTGTGGCTGAGCCTCAAGGTGGAGTTCATGTCCAGCAACAGCAGCACCTTGGATGTGCTGGACTCAAACTGATCAGGCTTCTTGGGCTTCTCTATCTTGGCACTTGAGCTGAACGTGGCCTTCTCCTTGTTGAAAACTGACTTAGGAAGAGGAGAAACTAGATGCTTAAGATTATAGTTGCAAGAGCTGTTGGAGTAGGCTCTAAATGAGCCTCCAGGAATAGCTCCCAGAAAGGCTGCAAAATCTGGCACTATCAGGAAGGTGACGAGTTATATGAGTTAGTAGGTGATGAGCCACTACTATGATTGTTACTTTGAAGGTCAACCAAGTGAAAAGATAGCCCACAGAATGGGAAAAAAATATTTGCAAATCATATACAAGTTGAACATCTCCAATCTGAAATTTTGAAATTCAAAATTTTCCAAAATCCAAAACTTTTTGAGTACTGCCATGACACCACAAGTGGAAAATTCCACACCTGGTCTCACGGAATGGTCAGTCATATCTCGTTATGTATATATAAATGATCCAAAATCTGGGAAAAAATCCGAAATCCAAAATAGTTCTGGCCCCAAGCATTTTGGATAAGAGAGATCAAATTTCTATCTGTTAAAAGACTTACATCCAGAATATACACAGAAGTCTTATAACTCAACAACAAAAAAACAAGAAACCCAATTTAAAAATGGGCAAATGAGGGCTGGGGAGATAGCTCAGTTGGTAAAGTGCTTGCCTTACAAGCACAGGGCCCTGGGTTCAATCCCCAGCACCGCAAAAAAAAAAAAAAAAAAAAAAAAGAAAAAAGGGCAAATGATTCAAATAGTTCTCCAAAGAAAATAGACAAATGGTCAATGAGTACATGAAAGATGCTCAGTGACATTCATCATTAAGGGGATATAATCAAAACTACGTTGTACCCATTAGGATGGCTATAATTAAAAAGACAGGCTGTATTGAATGTTGGTAAGGATGTGAGGAATTTGGAACCCTTGTGCATTGCTGGTGGATAAAGTGCTATAGCTGCGGGGGAAGATAGTACAGGAACTCTTCAAAAACTAAACAGAATTACAGCAGGATCCAGCAATTCCACTTCTGGGTATACTCCCCAAAGAACTGAAAGCAGGTATTCAAATGGGTATTTTTACACCAATATTCAGAGTAGCAGCATGTTTCACAGTAGCCCCACAGTGGAAATGACGTATTTGTCCACCAATCAGTGGATAAAGACAATGTGGTATATTCATAAAATATCTATGCAATACACAGTGAAATATTATTCAGCCATAAAAAGAAATGAAGTACTGATACATACGTACTACAACATGGATGGGCCTTGAAGACCACACTAAAGCTGGGTGTGGTGACACATGCCTGAAATCCTAGAGATTTGGAAGCTGGCACGGGAGAATTCCAAGTTCAAGGCCAGCCTGGGCAATTTGGTGAGACCCTGTTTCAAAATAAAAATTTAAAAAAGGAATTGGGGCTCTCTGTGCGCCGTCAACCGCCAGCCAGGTGGACGTTACCCTCTCCACGTGCCGGTTTCCTTAGGGACCCAACCGGCCCGGGAGGCGGGGACAGGCAAGGATGAGGCTGGGCTCCTGGAGAAGCCAAGATGCCGCCGAAGAAAAAGGACAAACGGAAAGGCCAGGGCAAAGGCAAAGGCAAAGGCAAAGACATTAAGTAAGGGGCAGCCGTCCTGGAGTCCCCTCTCCCTGGGCCTGGCCTCAGGGGATTTCGACTCTGGGGACTGCTCATTGGCCGCCCCCCGCCAGCCAGTGGACCCTGCTCTGGCTCTCCCGGCTTCTCAGGACAGTGCTACTGTTGATTCTAGCTTGGCCCCGGCCTGAGAGAGCTCTGCTATGCAGCTAAGATGATCTTGAATATCTAGAAGACGTTCTGGTCTGGGTGGTCAATGTAATTCCTTGGGCCTTTTCAGGAATCCGTTTGGATCTAGGAGGAATCTGAAGGATTTGGCCAGATTGGGTAGTTGTTAAGTTTTCCTGAAACTGGTAATGCCCTAGCACTAAGCCCTTCCAAGCTTGGAGTTGCTACTAGATTGCCACCAGACCCATTAGGTGACCCTGGCGGCTTCTAAACATATTGGAGTTTTACATGGTGTTCCACCATATATGGGACCACAGGAATCCCAAAATTTGTAATGTTTATAGAGTAACTTGATTGTGTGTGTTTGGGGGTGGGGTGGAAATGTAGCTCATTAGTCTAGCGCTTGCCTAGCATAAGTGAGGCCCAGGATTCCAAAATTCCAACAAGGCAAAAATAATAAAAAATTAAAAAACATTAAAAAAATTATTAAAAAAATATTTTTAAAAATACTAAAAAATAAAAACTATTGAAAAATAATAAAAATTAAAAAAATATATAAAAATTAAAAAAATATTTAAGATAGTAACTCATGCTTAGTACAGAGATTTGGAAAACATGAAAAGCACCAAAGGAGGAAAAAAAAAATCACCCATAATACCATCATTTGTAGATAACTAATACTATCATTTTGTGACAGCCCAATTATTTGTAGCTTTTTTCCTTCCCTTGTATTAATGTGTTCTTCTACAGGGTCTTTTCTTTTCTTTTTAAACAAAACTTCAGAGTCTAGCACTTTTTAAAAAGTGCCAAGACCTTATCCCATCTGGTACTCTCTATCACGTTTTCAGATTTTTGCTATATATACATCTGCAGAACACATGTAAAAAATTAAGAACATTCAGGATAACAGAACTTTTATTCCTTGGGTGTTCCACTGCCCATTGTTTGAGAAATCCTGCTTTGTTTCTCCAGTCAGTGTTAGGGGTATCTAATTTCTTACACCAAGTACTCTGATACCTTCTGGGAGCAAGTGGATGATTGTAGCAAGGCAGTCCATCCCTGGTGTCTAAACTATCAGTGCTGGAAAGAGAGATCAACATCTGGAGTATCGGGTTGGGGATGGAACTGGCCTTCATGTGAAGAGAACAAAAGTTAGGGGTGAACAGGTACTAAGGATCAAGAGTTGAAGAATGGATAATGGAGGGCAACAGTATAGAAAGGTCCACTCACAAATGTGTGAGAATGTTTAGAATTTAAATACAAGTGAAGTTTTTTTATGTATTTTTCATATATTTATATATGCCTACCATGTAAGAAGGGACAGTGCTTTGTTAATGCTCATACAATAAATGTTTTGAAAAATCTCTCAAAAAAAAAAAAAAAAGGGATTGGGTGTAGCTCAATGATAGAGTACGTCTGGGTTCAATCCCCAGTACCACACACACACACAAAAAAAAACAACACAAAAGACCAAACCATGCTAAGTGAAAGAAATCAGGCACAAAAGACTACAAAATGTATGATTCCATTTACACAAAGTATCCAGAACAGGCAAATTCATAGAGACAGAAAATAGCTTAGTAGTGACCAGGGCTGGGGGAAGAGATAATGGGGACAAATTACTAACAGCTTTCTTTGTGGGGGTAAAGGAAATGGTCTGGAAGTAGACAGATGTGATAGTTATACAACTTTGTGAAGATACTGACATCTACTGCATCACAGTTTAAAATGGTGAATTTTATGTTATATGATTATACTTCCATTTAAAAAAATAGGTTGGTTAGTGTTTCAGTGGTAGAGCATGTGCTTAGCATTCCAAGGCCCTGGGTTGATCCCTAGCACCAAAGTGGAGGGTGGGGGAAAGCAAAGCAAAAAAAAAAAAAAAGATTTTTTTCTTTTTTGTGTGTGTGTGGGGGGGCGCTGCTGGGAATTAAGCCTAGGAACTCATGGTCAAAATTTTGCTCCTTATCCCTGTGCCTTTGGTCCTTGTTAAAAGTTTCAATACTTACAGGAGAAATACTTCCCCTAGGGCAAAGAGTGAGTCCAATGAACTGGAAGGTCTCTGGCCACTTTGGTCTCCTCTTCCACTGAACCAGCATCTTGGGTAGAGTGAGTGGTTCTGTCAAGGAACATAGGGTTACTGCTGCTTAGTGGAGGAAGGAAGGGGCATGCTGGAAGGACATACCTGAAGGAGTAACTAGGGCTACTTCTAGTACTGCCATATTCAAAGTAAAAGGCTAGACCACTCAGGGCTCAGGTCCTTTAGGAATAAAGGTTGAGGTCACCCTACCAAACAAAGAACTTCGTCCAGCTGGGGTGCTGACTAGGGGAAAAGAAATGGAATGAAGCGTGGAGAAAGGAGGATATGAACATAAGTAACTCAAAAGCCGCTGAGAAATGAGGGCAGTGTGAGCATTTTATGTTTTCTCTTTTGCTCCGTTATATACCTAAAAGCATGCCATGTGGCATCATCCAGACACTCAGGAAGATGAAGCAGGAGGATTACAAGTTGGAGGCCAGTCAGGGCAACCTACTGAGACTCTACCTCAAAACAAAATTTATAAAAAGACTGAGGATGCAGCTCAGTGGTAGAACATTCCTGAGTTCAACCCCAGTACAGAAAAATAAAAAATCAAATCTTCCCCTGGCCTTGCTCTCTATTTTTTTCATTCTATAGAACAGAACTTGAACTTCTCAAGATGTCTCCCAGCTGGAACCATAAATAAGTCTTTATTAAGCCATTTGACTGTTCTGTAAGGCCAGGACGATCCCCTGGGTCTTAGTCCGGTGCCTTACTTGGTGAGAAGCTGTGTTGATGAAATACCACATGATGAATAAAACGCATTTAATAAGTTCATGGATAATAATAATTACAAGGATCATGATGGTCATGATAATGAACAATGATTCTAGGCCAGGCACTGTTATGATTTTATCCTCGCAATTCCACATGAAGAACCTGACAGAGGTTAAAAAATTTGTCCAAGGTCATAAATTACTTAAATAGTAGAGCCAGAATTCCAGTCCAGACATTCTGGCTCTGAACAAAATCTTCTTAACCACCAAATTTCTCAAAGTGAACATATAATCAAATTTAGAATAACTGGGGGGGGGGGATCTTTGATTTTGTAATAACTGGAATTTTTCCTGTTTAAAATACATTCTATGTGAATATTTTAGGTTTGGCAGGCTTAAAATAATCCTGCCTTGGAAACAATCCACATCTTGAATGTCTTTTCCAGTGAGGACAAATCCCTCCCTTCTCTGTGATGGAAGGGATCTGGTGTCATCCAACTGCTGTAGAGTGCCCAGCTGGTCCCCTAGAGCACAGAGCAGGGCTCAGTAGCAAGCCAACATCAGCTTCTAAAGGAGAATAGCCATTGCCAGAAGTAGGCAAGGTTCTGTGCTGTGGCTCTATATGGGAGCTTACACAGTATCCTCATTAGCACCACTGGATCTGCTAGATAATTCCCCAAACTGCATCCACTGTGGCCATTGGTGGATATTCTTTCTCTGGGCCTTCAAAGTTGGTAGCTTCCCAATTACTTGGTAAACAAGTCCGTGCTACATAACCAAACATCATGAGACCCAGTGGAGGCTCAGGATTTTCCTTGGTGGGGTGTATGTACAGTGACCAGCCCATCTATCACTTTAGAGCGGGTACTGCCATACACTGGACTATTGCTTGCGACCCCTAAAAATCCTCTTAGAGACTTTCTCCTATTCTCCATAGCATGTTTTATGAGGCATTTTGGTGTCTGCTACTTCATACATACTAGGTCCAGAAACACGGTTAGTGATGTTCTGGGAGATGAGATAAAGTGTCCACAGCTTAGATTTCAACAGAGCTGGGGCAGCAGTGTAACACAGGTGTTGAACAGTGAGAGGGACTGTCAACCCAACAGGTAAAATTGGCTTATTTTCTGCTCTTCCGGCAGGAGAAAGCTGCATATTCCAGGTCAACATGTTTAGTTGCAGATTCAGTTTGCTTCATACAAGATCACAACTGCAATTACAGCTATGAGTTGAGTCCTGCCTAAGCCAAATGGGAACAATAAGAATCATCACTCCTGAATCTCATTTTTGGTGGTGGCATTAATATCTCATTCCCTCAGGGATATCCTGTTGTTTTGGGTTGTGATTTTGGTGGGAAAGGGCAATTCCAGGGGTTTCCTTTGCTGTTTACCACAATGGCTTTCACTCCATGGGACCAGGTGAAAATCCTACCAGCTGCCAAGCATGTCTATGACAACTGCGCCTACAGGAACTGGGGAATAGCCACAGAAGAGTTATGCGTGATAGACTGAGGCCCAGACTCCTTTTTACCACCTGACTCCCATGTATGAATATGCTAGGGCTGCCGTGAAGAAGTATTACAAGCTGGGCAGCTTAAATGACAGAAATTTACTGTTTCACAGGTCTGGAGTCCGGGAGTCCTAGATTAAGGTATTGGCAGGGCTGGTTCCTTTGAAGGGCTACGAGAGAGAATCTGTTCCAAACCCCTCCTAGCTTCTAGAGAAGCTAGCTTGCTGGCAATCTTTTACTTCCTTTGGCTTCTGCTCACCTCAGTCTCTGCCGTCAACTTCATATGGTGTTCAGCCTATGTGTGTATCTGTGTTCAGATTCCACCTTTTTATACAGACACCTATCATATTGGATTAGGGGACCACTCTGATCCAGTGCGACCTCGTCTTGTTTTGACTTTATCAGCGATGACTCTGTTTCTAAATAAGGTCATGTTTTGAGGTACTTGGAGTTAGGACACATCGTCCCTACATGATTTTGGGGGGACACGATTTAATCCATAAATTCCTATTTTAATTAGTGGACCACAAGAAACTTTTAGATAGATCTCTTGTGATTTGTGTTGGTATAGGACCAGTCTCCAAATAATCCTTGAAGGCCTGGGTATGCCCATCTCTCTAAGCACAGGAGCTTAGGTAAATGGATTAAGATTCCCTTAGGGAAAACTAGATTTATAATTCAGTTATGGTGGTATTGCTTCCTCCCGGGTACTCAACATCCTTTGAAGGACCTCAGTTCTGAGAATTAGACATCCACTTTTTTTGGCACCAGGAATTGAACCCAGGGGTGCTTAACCACTGAGCAACATCCCCAACCTGTTTTTTTTTTTTTTTTTAATGTGTCAGCCATGCTTTATTTAGCACCGGAGGGTCACATCTTCCGGGGCAAAATGGTGGCAGGCCACCATGAGGGTCTGACTTTTATAGGGCCTTAGCAAAACCAGGTCATGGGAGGACTTACTTTTGGTGGGTCCTCGTCTTTTATTTTTTTGAAACAGTTCTCGCTAAGTTGCTCAGGGCCTCACTAAATTGCTGAAGCTGACCTTGAACTTGAGGTCCTCCTGTCAGCCTCCTGAGCCTCTGGGATTACAAGCATGTGCCACTGCACCCAGAAATTCTCCATTTTGGAGCTCTAAACAGGTCTGTATTTATCCCACCTTAGATTTTATTTGGTGTATAGACCAAGTAGAACATTAGTAGGTTGTCAATGCTTCATCTCTCCAGCTTTGTTGCCCTGGTACAATCTCTTGGCCCCTGTCACTCTAGTATTCCGCTCATCCTTACAGATATTAAGGATTCTGAGTCAATGGTAGTATCTCCTAATCTTATTCCCAGTCTAGGGAGGATACACTACAGCGTTTTTGTTCAAAATAAGGGGATGGGGTGTAGTTCAGTGGTAAAGTGCTTGCCAAATGCGTAAGGTCCTGGGTTCTGAGCATGGAAAAAAAAATTGGAAGGCAAAATTAGGAGATAAGTAGGTCATGCACATAATACATCTACAACCAACATCTCTATCATGTTTTGGTTCTTCTAGTTATACTAAAGAATTTGTGACATCTCAATGTCTTGAGTATAGGCCATTTATAAGTCCAGGAGTCATCCAACCAACCAGCTAAGAGTCATTCTTGAAGCTGGGCACTGGGGCGCATGCCTATAATCCCAGGCTTGGGAGTCTGAGGCACGAAGATCACAAGTTTGAGGATTGCCTCAGCAACAAGTCAGCAAGACCCTGACTCAAGATAAAAAATAAAAAGGACTGGGGGTGTAGTTCAGAGTAGAGTGCCCCTGGCTCAGTGCTTCCCCCCAGAAAAAAACATTACCATACTGAATCCAAAAAACTCCATTATACCCACATTGATAAATTCAACCAAAATGAAAAAAAAAAAAAATTATCTTCCTTTCTTTCCCATCTAACAACTTTAGAGTTCATGCACACTCCCCAGGTTCCTGCTGATACAAATTGGCAAAATGTTGTGATCCTTCTATAAGTCTTCTCTCAGATCAGACTGCTTTCCAGAAAAAGCAGAAATCTGACTCTAGCTACAGATCTGGTAGTAATAACAGGTAGTAGGTGGGACATGAGAAGTACTGGTATTTTCTTTCAAGGCAATTATTCCAGGTTCTCCAAGCAATGGAACCAGCCATATCAATGAGGGGAATAAGAGGTGCTTTTGTTGGATAAGAGAAGCTATATGGAGTCAGTGGGTTCAGAGCTCAAATTTCTCATTCCAGGGTCTTGCTTTCTCAAATGATGCCCGAACTTTCACAGAAGAGACATGGTAAAGCTCCACCTGATTTTCACATTTCAGCCTTATAGACATGGGGCTCTTCTGTGGCACACTTCTGTAATCCCAGTGAGTTGGAGGCTGAAATACGAGGATTTAAAGTTCAAAGTCAGCAACTTAGCAAGGCCCTAAGCAACTTAGCGAGATCATGTCTCAAAAAGTCCCCTGGGCTTCCATTTTCTTCCTTTAACTTCTCTGGTGTAGTCCCCCAAACCCTCAGTTCTCATGTGATAGTCTAGCCACTTGATCTGTAGGCTTTCACCAAAAGACATTTTTCTGCAGGTGACCATAGATGTCAACATTTGGTTATGTTTACTTTCCCAAAGGCAATGAGATCCTCATTTCCTTTAAACCTAACTTAATCATAACTCATCTAAGAGGGTCTGTTGCCCATAGCCATTTTTCTGGGGGGACTGTGGATTGAACTCAAGGGCACTGGACCACTGAGCCACATCCCAGCCCTATTTTGTATTTTCTTTAGAGACAGGGTCTCACTGAGTTGCTTAGCACCTTGCTTTTGCTAAGGCTGTCTTTGAACTTGTGATCCTCCTGCCTCAGCCTCCTGAGCTGCTGGGATTACAGGGGTGCGCCACTGTGCCTGACCAGTCATAGCCATTTTTGAAATCAAAAGTAGTTGCAGGAGACAAATGTCTCTACCAATTTTAAGTAGAAAATTATTCCATATAGGCAAATTAGGTGTTTACCAAAGAGTTGGGAAGCCTGGGAAAGAGGGTTGTAGGCTGGGCTTCCAGGAGATTCCTAGAATTGGCCAACGCTGAGGAATGCCACTTAAAAGATATTAGGTCTGTACACCTTGCAGCCCAAGTAGCTAAAGACAACCCCCAGATGCTCCTTCCTTCCACATCTCATTTGTACATCCAATGGGCAAAGTTTAAGTCTCATTCAGAGTGTTGGCTTCAAGGGAATCTAAGATCTAAAATTCTTAGCTTGCCAGCAGCCTGCAGTACAAGATGGTGTGTAAGGTCAGAATGAGAACCCATTTGCTACGTTCACAGCTTCTTTCCATTGGCCTATCCAAGTAGGACTCTGGGACCAAACACACCCGCGCCCCGTTTCAGTCCCTCTGAAAGCTGACTGCAGCAGCTGTCTGTCTAGCTTTGCCTGCTACTTACCTCCTTGGCCTCAGAGAGACCTTTAGTTTTCTTGTCTTCTGAGTTGTTCTGCCCCCAGCTAATCTGCTCCTCTCCCTGCCTTATCCCATTTTGTTCCAGTCAAGGACACTATACTGTGTCTTTTAAAAAAGCAAACTGAGGATGCTCCCCCAAAGGCCTTTGTACTTTATTCCTCATATCCAGCGTGCTCTTCCCCTCTTCACAGTTCTTTTCCTCATTCTGCTCAATCTCTAATAATGAAAGTGCGCCCTTATCAGAGGCCCAGTACTGCCCACCTAAAGCATCCCCACCTGCCACTCTCCCCGCTTTTTCCTCAGCGTATCTGCCCTTAATATCTACCTGACTGACTTCCCCCACCAGAGTATAAATTCCACGGAGACAGGAATTTTGTTTTCTTCATTTCTGCATCCCATACCTGAAATGCGGTAGGTGTTTCAGAATTAATGAAGGCCACATGAAGAAAAATTAGCCAGGAGCTGTGGCACATGCCTGTAATCCCAGCAGTTGGGAGGCTGAGACCATGTCTCAAAATAAAAAGGGCTGAGGATGTAGCTCAGTGGTTAAGTGTCCCTGGGTTCAATCCCTAGTACCAGAGAGGGAGAGAGAAATTAAGCTGTTCTCTCAGCAGAGAACTTTCCCTAGGCATTACTTATATTGTCCTCCAGGTGGTGCTGATGAACCTTTTTAGATGCTAATATCTAGAAGATGACTGAAGTGTTACAATGAATTCAAATAAAGTTTTTCCTACCCCTGGTCTGGAGTTCTGGGCTTCCTTTCTTAAATGATACCCAGAATCTCCTTTACTTCTATATGATCTTACAGGAGAAGAAAAACACTGGCCTTTACCAATAGTGTTTTCAGTACACCATCTCACTTAATCTTTGCAATTCCATAATTAGGCTTATTATCCCATTTTGATTAAGTGAAAGCAGACTCGGAGTGGACTGCCCAAGCCCCACAGCATTAAGCAGAGCCCAGATAAGAAACACAGGTTTGGCTGTAAACTCCTTCCAACAGACTTCTTTGATTTTATACAAGTTAATTGCTTTCTTGATGAGGGTTCAAGAGAATTCCAAGTCGAGTGGAAAATCTGCATTTCAGGTCTCCAGACTGTCTGTCACTTCTTCCAATAGGTTCCTTTTGTCACAGAGGGACACCCTTTAGGGCACTTTCTTCCAGGGACCTGAAGTCCACTAATGGCATTTTCTGTCCCAGATACAAGAAAATGTGCTAAGTTGGACCGTAGTACCTAAGAGATAAGATGCTGGCTGCTGTCCAGACTCTTCGTCCTTAGTGTAGTAAGACAAAGAGCAGGTGCATCTGCAAAAGAATAAGAAAGCCACCTGGTCCTCAAGGAAAGATGCATTCAATTCTTTCTCTGGGCCCAGGATTAAGGTGATAGGCTTGGCACTAGAAGTTCCTTAAACAGTCTTGAGAATGGGGGAATCTGGGGGCACCAGGGAGTTACTGACTTGTACCATCACGAAATTGTCAGTGCCAGATCTGGAAGCTTGCATTGGGGGTTATGAGTCTTTTATTCAATTTTCTTGCTACTCTGTGCATAAGCTTTCATTTCTAAGGACATTATTCTAGACAGTGCCAAAATCCAAAGTAGTACTAACTTAGCTTAATTCTGATAAATTTGTAAGATCAGGCAAAGTTAAAAATATTCAGAGGTTTTGATGGTTGGTGTCCTCTCGTTCATTACAAATCTCAGATTTCTTTGTCCCTCTTAAACTACATTGGCAAAACTGAGAAAGCCTTTTGGAACAGGGGCACACACCTGAGAACACAGCCAATGCCTCCATCACTGCTGGTGATCATGCAGAATCAGTACATTTCCTCCTCCAATAAGAATACTCTGTTCCCAACTTGCGACCCTGCAACGTGCATGGAGACCTCTTGAGAGCAACTGGGACTGCCAGCCTGTCCTCTTCTGAACACAGGACTAACAGTGACTATAATGCAGAAAAGGGTAAGTAAAGCTTTAACAGGAAAACTGCAGTTGCCTCTAGAGGGCAAACAAAGTTCATTTTTTAAACTATGGCTTTCCTGTCCAGCTGACTCAGCTAATAACTCAGTCTGACTACACAGTCCAAAATGAGCCTGGCTTTCCTCCCTGTCACACTAAAAGAGAGTGGTTTATACACGACTCCACTGCAGGTGGATTTGAATACAATCCTTCTTCCCTGGGGTAAGAAAAACTCAGGACCTGAGACTGTCAAAGATGTAGTGTTTTGTTTCAGTCAAACACTTGGCTTTGTAGGACTAGCCAAGCCAAGGAAAATGAGATGAATTGAAGTACCACAGAAATCTTTATTAAAATGTGTCCTTCAGTAATACGTTAGCATACATACAATATACACACATACATATGTACACTCTTTGACACACCTCACGGATCGCCAACATCAGTTTAACCAATAAATTAAAACTAAAAAAGAGGGGGAGGGGAGGGGACAAGGGCAAAATTTTCATGTATTATCTGGTAAGAAATTGCAAATTTCTCAGAATTTCTCAGAATTTCCCTGGGGAAAACCTGACCAGAAAATCTTTGAAATAAAATACATAAATCCCCCCCACCCCACCCCACCAAAAAAATCCAAAAGATGCAGTTACAACAAATGTGCTTCTCAGAACAGGAGCATTCATTTCACTTCATACTCTGGCTTCTGCACCTTCTGGCTTCAAGACAGTCTGTCCCTCGGCTGGGGCACAGAGGTTCATATGGGCACTTGGGCTTGGTGCACCTTGGGCTCTGGGGGTTGAGGGGCAGGCTGCAGTATGGGAGCGGGGAGAGCCGCACTCATCTGAGGTGATGTCTGGCACATCATCTGACTGTGTGTCAGAGCTCTCCAGGTCACTGCGGATGCTCTCTGGCTGGGCCAGGCTGATGTCCCAAGCTTTACTGGCCAGGCAGTCTTTCTGTTCACAGCTTTGGTGTTTGCAGGGGGGATCCTCTTCACTGCCGCCGCCATTGCCGCCACCACTACCACCACCACCACCACCGCCACCGCCACCACCACCACCTTCTTCTTCATTTTCTGCCATCTGAGCATGGACATGGAGAGAGTCCTCTGTGCTGCTTCCACTCACCAGCTGATACTGGCTTGGTTTGGCTTCAATGTCCACTTGAATTTCCATATTGTTGCATTCTCTGTGGAGACAAAATCCACTGTGCTGAGTCATGCATGGGTCATTGCTATATCTGTTGACAAAAGTAGTTTGTGGATTTAGGATTAGGAAGTTTAAAAGGATGAGTAAACAGTGGACTAGAGCTTATTTTGTGTGTGTGTGTGTGTGTGTGTGGTGCTGGGGACTGAACCAGGGCCCTGTGCTTGTAAGGCAAGCACTCCACCAACTGAGCTATATCTCCAGACCCTAGAGCTTACTTTTTGCGACACACACAAACACTCCTCAGCAAATCTCTTTTAAACATCTGAAAAAGCTTCCAAAATTCTACTAAGGGTCATTGCTTCATACTATCTTTCTCAAAATGTAAATGTGAAAGATTTATAACTCTTTGCTACTGTGCTATAATTAAAAGAAGCCAGAATTCCAACAGTAATACTGCAATCACACCAAGCCAAAGACACTACTCAAAATAAAAGAGTAACAGGCTATGGGAACCATATTGAGCAAAGGGTAAGCAGAAACCCTAGATTCACAGACATCAATGAATACCAATCTAGCTCTTTAAGTTTCATGTAAGTAATTACACACTGCTTCAGCAGCTAAGGGGAGGGGAGGAGGAGGGAGGGGAGGGAAGCAATCTTTAGACATCAAGTGCTAAAGAGAAGAATCAAGAGATGCTAACACTCTAGGACCAAGAACTTGGTCAATGAGTTCACAGGGCGTGCTATACATCCCACTAGATGGTACAAAAGAGCCCTAACATGAGGCATTGTGCTTCAGAAAAAGTACCCGACCAAAAAAATGCAACCTCTCCTGGGCATCTGACTGTTCACATACCTGTCCTGTGGGTTGTAGGAACTGATTATGGAACCGGCCATAGCACGAGTGCTTGCGTTGTCACTAATTGCACCGAGACTGGCTGTATCTTTGGGGAAAATTTCCTTTTGGACATCGGCTTGGACTTCTAACCTGTGTAAAGAGGGGACGTTCAAGTTAATATGAGACCTGGGTATTCTGAGACAGTCTACTTCCTGGTATTCATCTCTTCCATTATTCTCTTGCAAACTGTGATGATCTATCTGATCATCTCCAATTGTCAAAGAGCTGAAATACATGTCCGCACATTTCCCTTCTTAAATATCTACTAAAATCGTCCCCTCCTTTCTATCCCCACTGCTACTGCATAACTTCAGGTTCCCAACATCATCTGCTTGGGGAATTACCACTGGGATCTCTCTCCAAGTCAAACAACCTCCAGACCAGTGCCAGTGCGGATGAAGACCTGATCACTCTAAATTCTCTAACTCCTGGCTGCCTCCTGCTAACAGGAATTTATGGTCTTCCTGATCTGCCAGGAAGCCAGTCCCATCTCTCACAAGAAGCTCAAAACCATAATCACTTTGAGTTCACATTTTAAACCTCCATAACTCTGCACGTGCTATTCTCTCTCTCTCTCTTGAAGTTTCCTTTCTTCTGCCTGACAAACTTATATTTGGCCCTTAATAAAGGAAATACCATTTCCCCCTTTTCTCCCAGAAAACCAGTCACTTCCAACTAAGTGCTCCTGCAGCAACTACCTATTTATCAATTTATGTATCTCTCTCACTCCTCTGGGAGTTTCATAAAAGAGACCATATCTCACTCACACTTTACCCTCTGGATCTCAAACACTTAGCAATCAAATCACTGAAGGACATAACACTGAAGGACACACAGGAGTCAACCTCCTCCCTTCCTCATAGAGCAGCACTTTCCCAATGATGTCTCAGAGATAGGAACCCATAACTATTTGCCCTCTTGGCTCCAACACCATTTTGTTGCACTCCTAAGTATTTCCTCATAAAGGGTTTCACCATCAAACCCATCTGACTCATTCTCTTCCTATAAAAGCAAGGCTTTCACAGAACTGGAACAGCTGGACTGGCTAAGCTGCAGTTTCAGCAAGTCACTCTTCAATTACATCTGTCTGCTCATTTACAGGGGAGCTGGCTCTAAGATCACAGCAGTGAATGTTCCAGCATTTGGGGGCAGGATCCCCTAACAAGAGACACCAGAGTCACAAGACACAGCAGGTCAACAGTAGTCTCCACCCTGCCACCTGTGTCTTTGCTCTACTGCCCTGCCTCAGATGCCCTTCAAGGATGTGCAGAGGTCTGGCAAAATGAGAGGAGTTTGAAGGAAGTGTACTCATCAGAGACCTGGGTTCCAGTTCCAGCTCTGCCATAGGTTCACTCTCTTTCGACAGAAGCTTTCTCAAAGGCTATTTTTTACTTAGAAGCTATAATAAAATTACCTTGGAAGTTTGTTTTTAAACACAGACCATCCCTAGGTCCCATTCCAGGAGACTGTTGTAAGTTACTAATTCTGGAAATGGGCTCTAAAATCTGTTTTTTAAGAGGTTCCCAGGTGATTGACCTACCTGCCATCTGTTGCTTGAATCCTTTTAATAGCCAAGAGGCCCTCTGGTCCCAATTTAAACACTTCAAGAAAAAAGGAGCATAGTATCTGCAATGGCAGTCCTTTCCTTCTTTGGGTTTTTATACAGCTTTCCCTATATTCTCTGTATTGCATGAAAATTAGTTTTCCTCTAGCTTCTGCCTAGTCATTTTAATCTTCCTCTAGGCATGAGTCACAGAAGTCCAATCCTTTCCCCAGCTGAAGGCCTTCTGACATCTGAAAGTGAGTCCCTTCCCTCCCTCTGCTGTGCTCTCCCTATGCTCCTCCCTAGGCCACTCTTCAGAAAAGCAACAAACTGCTTCTCATCTAACATCTGTTAAGTGCCTCTGTATATATTCTGGGTTGTCTAACTGTGAAAAGATCAAGCAAGTCACAATCTATTTTTTTCTTTTTAATATTTTTATTAGTTGTTAACCTTTATTTATTTATTTGTATGCGGTATTATGAATCAAACCCAGTGCCTCACATATGCTAGGCAAGTGCTCTACCACTGAACCACAATCCCAGTCCCAGGTCAAGTCACAATCTTTTTAAAAGTCATAAAGCTTTACATATTCTCAACACAAATTCATAGGATAGGACAGATATAAGGACCATAGTAATTTATGTTGTACCAGTAAGGTACAATAACAAGCTGAGGGAGAGCACAACATCAGGAATTCAATGAAAATGCCTGCTTTAGGCAGGAAGCCCAATGTGGTTAGTAGAGGGAGGATATGAAGTCAAGACTATTCTGCATGTGGAAGCAGCTATTTTGCAGTGGAAAGAACTCTGAACTTTTCTAAAAGTTGAAAAAAAAAAAAAAAAACCACCATTGACAATTAAATCAAAGTGACATGATATATGAAACATGCCTAGTACAGAGAAATGGCTCAATGTGTCACTTCTTATAATTCCAACTATTTCTGTTAGAAATTATCAATTTGCTTACCTGCTGTACTTTCCCTTGCCACTGGAGAGAATGCCACCACTCAGAGTGCCCCCTGAGAGGGCTGCGAAGCTGGCCGTTTCACTGTAAGGGCCTTGCATAACACTGAGTCCATCTGTGGGGCTTCCGCTGGTGCTCAACACACTAGTCAGGCCTTCAATACTGCTTTCCCCAATGCTGGGATTCTTGAGGGCTCGCCAGGCATCTGCCACTGTGGGTAGAACAAAACATCTCAATTCAGGACAGCATAGCATCAAAACAGTTTGACAGGCATATTCCTACAAAGGCTTTTCAGAGTGGAGGATTTTCAAGTAGAAAAGTACTAAGGTATTTAGTTAATGAACAGCTACTATGTGCAGCCACTGTACATCAGTTGTTTCAATATATGTTCATATTTAATTCTCCCAATAGCCAGTCATCAACAGCTCCAACTTTGATGAGGAAATCAGAATTTAAAACTAAATAACTTATCAAGGTCACAGTCACACCAAACTAGAATTCTAAGTTCACTATTATTTCTACAACTCTATAGCTGCCTTTAATTAAACTGAAGATTTCAAAATATGTTTAGGTCAGTGTGAATTCCACTAGAAAGAATGAGAAACCGTTGGTGAACTCTGTGCCCCAGGTTAGATAAAATGGTGAAGTGGAAACAATGTTCAAGTACTCAGAAGATTTGCTTAGTCTTAGCTCTGCAAAAACTCTTAACAGATACTGAAATAAGTTCTAAACTTAAAATAAGTTTTAAGTTCCCATTTAAAAGCAGATAATAGTAGCCCCTGCCCTTCTTCAGAGAGCTGTTGTAAAAAGCAAGATAATAACTGTGTAATGTCCTCTGAAAACTGTAAAGTACTGTGCAGCTATAAAGCTTTATTATAACCACTCAACACCAGCATACTTGGAGTTACTTAGAATCCTACTAGTTTGTACCTGCCACACAGAGGCAAGCACCAGAGGAATTAACCTAATAATTCTGGAACAAAGAAATGAAAAGCTAAAAATACATTACCCCCTACAAACCTCATTATCCAAAGTAATCCAATGACAATCTCTGTAGAATGTGAATTTTATTGATTTTTATCTTATGTCCCATAAATTTAAATGAAAATAAAAAATTTTTCCTTTACCTGTGATTGGACCATCGTCTTCATCAAACTCAATTTTTACTCCCTTTCCATTGGCTGTGCTAACTCCACAGCCACCTCCACGACAGAGAGAAATGGGCACAACCCCATAGACATATGCCAGCATAATGGGGACACCAAAACCTAGGGGGAAGAAATGAAAACATGTCAGCAGGCCATCAGGTTGCAGTTGTCCTAAATTCTCTTTCCCAGCCTGGACATGGACAAAGAACTTTAAAAAGGGCCAAAGAAAGAGTGTACAATCCCAAAGGGGATGCCTGGTATAATGGAATGATGACCAGATTTGCAATCAGAAAAGTGTAGATTAGCTGGGTATGGAGGTGGATGCCTGCAATCCCTGTTACTCTGGAGTTTGAGGCAGGAAGATCCAAGTTCAAGGTCAAGTAAGACCCTGTCTCAAAATAAAAAATAAAAAGGGCTAGCAATATAGCTCATTGGTAGAGTGCAGCTGGGTTCAATCCCCAGTACCACCAGAAGGGAATAAAAAAGTCTGGATTACAATCTTGACTCCAATTCACTGGCTATCTGACTATGGACCTATCTTCCCAGGGATAAGAGAATGTACGTGCAGTGCCCAGCACAGTAAATACATATTGCTTTCATTTCCCTCCTATTCACTGCTTAAGGCTAACCCAAGAATTAAACATTAAATAAGTGACTACTGGGGTTTGTAAATTCCAAAGTCACACTGATGTGTGAGGTAGAATGGTTTAATTGTTAAGAACACAGGATCTAAAGTCAGACTGCCTTGATTCATATACCTGTGCAAAGTGACTGGGAAAATGACTGCACCATTCTGTTAAAACTGTGCTACTTTTCTGAGGCTGTAAGGATTAAATGAATCAATATATGTGAAGCACTCAGAATTCATTGATTTTTATTAATAAAAAAATTCAGCATACTTGGAATTAGTGAAAAATTAGAATTGTTTTACTAAAAAGTAGAATCCATTTCTACTTTTAGCTAAATTCAGAGTTCTTAACACTGCATGAGAGCTGCTTCCATATGCAGAATAGTCTTGACTTCATATCCTTCCTCTACTAACCACATTGGGCTTCCTGTCTAATGGAAGAGCAGGCATTTTCATAGAATTTCTGAGGCTGTGCTCTCCTTTAGTTTTCAGTTGAACAGCCTTTATGTTGTACCTTATTGGCTTAATGGTACTATGGACCTTATATCTATCCTAGTCTATAAATTGTGTTGAGAGTATGTAAAGCTTTATTATAACTCATGAAATGTTACAGATTATTTTTCTAAATATCCCCCAAAATACTGTGAGGCATTAGTCAAAAATAAAACTGATATACCTTTGTGAATCTCATGACAAGTAGAGGAGGAGGAAGATGAAAGGTGAAAAACCAGGGCTTAAAATAATTTTCTTTAATTCAACCTTTTGTGTGTCACACCAAGTTCTAGACACTAACTTAAGACACATTCTGATAATTTAGGGTAGCTGAAAAATAATCTTAACAACAGTGTCTAGTAGAGTTAACTACAAAGGTAGGTGTCATAAAATGTAGGTGTCTCCAGAATAAAATGTCTGGCCAGCTGGCTAAACTGCTATGGTCAGAAAGCTAACAGAGGGATGCGCATGGTGGTGCATGCCTATAATCCCAACAAATGGGAAGGCTGAGGCAGAAGGATCAACTTAGCAAGACCATGTCTTAAAATAAAAAATAAAAAGGGCAGGAGGTGTAGTTCATCTCCTTAGTGGTAAACAGATAGCTAACAGAGGAGTCATGGACCTGACTAGCTTACCAACACTAACTGCAGCAATCACTGGGGATGCAATGACCGACAAAGTCACTCCTCCTGTGATGGCTAAATTCCTCTTGTGTTTGGAGGTTTTCCTTCCCTCATACCTGCTGTGAATCTATAAAAGAGAAAATTCAGGTCAGCAGGTTAGGAAAGCAATATTTTTCCAGGGGAAAAAAGAACAAGTGAATAGTTGTTTATAAGTTATCTATATTAAAATATATCCTCTACCCCCAAAAAATCTTCAAATTTTAACCTAACTTAAGATCTGGAAAATATAAACTAATGCAGAAAAAGTAAATCTGAGGCAGAATAACTCAGGGTAATGAAGTAAGCAGTTCACCTTTAAGTCTCTTAGACAAGCCAAGTCAGGATGTTAATAAGAACTCTGAGATCCCATGGGGGTTTATAAAAAATCCATTTAAGAAATTAAAGTTATTTTTAATCTAAGAACCAGCTGATTTCCAGGCAGCTCTGAAATACAAGCTCCTTCCCATTTCCCTCAAACCTTTGCCAACAAACCTAAAGCTGGAACAGGCATAGAACCTAGCATGTCTTACCTTCCTTCCAACGTAAACAGGAATGCCAATGACCATGGCAGGAATGGCAATACCAGCAATGAGAGAAATCCCCACTGGAGCACCAATTAATGTGCCCAGCTGCCAAAGAATTTTCTTCTTCCGACTCCATGGCTTCTTGCCCCAGAATGTACAGCCAGAGGGACTACAGAAGAAACATGAAGTTATTGTCAATATCATAAACACAGCTTCTTATCAAGAAGGCTCGATAAGAATAATAGCCTTCTTTCCAATGAATGATTGAGTTAAAGAGAATTTAGGAAACCAATATATTACCCAAGAGAGAGCAAAGGACATGGCCAGACTAATAGAGCTCTGAGCTCTTCCAATTATTTATTAATTTATTTACTTTATAAAGGCAGACCTCCAGAAACAAAAGTCCTTTTCTTCTCTCTGTTGAACTCTCTTCCCAGACCCAACAACACTGATCCAGCTTCTTGACAGACACTACTTGGGATCCTGCATAGCATGTGCATTTGATAACTCACCCAAATGCTTTGTGTTCTGCAGCTAATTAACATTCTGATTGTGTAGTTTCTTGGAATGTGTCCTACCACCCCTAATAGATACTGTAAACCATGTTCATCACGTTCTTTAATGTCAGTTTGAAACTCTGGCCACTTTTATGCTCAGTCCTTCTATACCTGGTCCTCCTCCTTCATTCCCTTTGTGCTATTTTCTCTACTTGATATGACAAGCAACTGTGAACGTAGGAATCATGTTTTAAACACCCTGTGCCCCCAATGACTGTTACAGAGCAAGTATTCAAATGCTCACTAAAATGAAAATTAAGTATTTCATCTACACAATGGAATTTATAAATATTAGCTCCTCTAGGACAGTTATTTTAAGATTCACTCAATGATTTGGGAACTCATTAAATTTAAGAAGCTGTAAAGAGATAATAGTTTAGTAAGATTAGACGTGTCCACTACGAAGTAGTGATAATATACTGAAAGCAACAAGGGAATGTCAGTGAAGAATGAGGAGAACTCAGTTACTCAAGAGGCTGAGGCAGAAGGATCACAAGTTTAAGGCCAGCCTAGGCAACTCAGTGAGACGCTGTGGCAAAATGAAAATAAATGAATAAATAAAAGGGGCTGGGAAGTAGTCCAGTGGTAGAGTGCTTGTCTAGCATGCATGAGGCTCTGGGTTCACAAAGAATGAAGGTATGAGACAAAGAAGGTATGATCGATGAAATGGCATTTAAATGGCTCTTGAAGGATCAATAAGAACTGAGCAAACTGAGACAAAAGGGAGATACTGGGAGGCTGATATGGTTGGAAAGCATGCCAGGCAAAGAAAGCAACATGAACAAGCATAGAGGGAGGATACCCAGATTATCTGGGATATAGCACAACTTTAAGAGTAGATTAGGGCCAGACTAAGGAAAGCTGTTAGGGGTAAGACATGATTAGAAGGTTGGTTGGAGGTTGCTGAGGTGGAGAAAAGTATGATCAGAGCGGTGCTTCAGAGGTACTTTTTACAGCTTCCTTATTCTGTAATGAGAAGACAACTATGTCTGACATCCTTTTCTCTAAATGAGTAAGAGAATAAGACTATAAAAGCAATGGATATATTTCTCATCTCACCTGAGGTAATGCAAGTCTGAGATCTCTTTCATACAAAGCCAGCAGAATTCACAGCCACACACTGCACAGGTCATGTGATTGCAGCTTCCATCATTCATCTTGATAATGTAAGCACTGCATCGTGGGCATGGCTTGATGTCATCTGCTGGGGGTGGGAGTAGGAAGGATGGGTAGAAAAATACCCACTATTAAACCTAGCTTGACTTCATCATTCCAAAGAGTGCACACAGAAATGAAGGGAAGTCAAGAACTCCTGACCGAGGATTCCAAATTGTGCAACACACTTTACTGGAAGGTTGGCTATGTCTAGACCTCAGGAATTTTCAGAAAATGAATTGTTTTATACTGAGCTGCCTACCCTAGTAACTGGCATCTTAAGCAGCAGTTGAGTCACAGTCTGAACAAGACTTCCCTAGAGAGAACAATGGTTCCAAGTAAAATGGAATTTCCACCTGCCAATAGGCTGATGGATTTAAAAGCAGAGTCCTACCTCAAGAGTCAGCGGTCTAAAATTGACTTTAAATTTTGATAACTGTAAGTTCAGGAAATTTATTTTTCAGATTTAATAAGTATTATTGTGATTTGTTGTTAAGATAATCCAGTGTCTTCCTATGATACTTTCAAGCTTAAAATCTAAAAATAATTGGATATGCTATGTAACACGGACCTGGTAATGTTCACAGCAAGCTAGGAGCTATCCTTTGAATAAGAAAATTTAGGAGATTGTGCTACGCCAGAAAAATGAATGGCAAAATCTTTCCTATTAGCCTCTCCCAAATGACATCCCCAGACATAATCCACTGACATTTTAAAATAGGTTTATTCTGACTTGTCAAGGTTGGAACTGAATATGTGATGTTCCTCCTTTTTTTTTTTTTTTTTTTAAGGTTCTGGAGATTGAAAATCTTCCTTCTTTTAAGGTTAATCATTAATCCATATTAGTATTATTTCCTTTTCTTAAATCTGTACCTTACCTCCAAAAGTAGTGATGCACTTAAAGCTAGAAGGCAAATGAGTACAGGTTTAGCACTAATTAAATGTTTTTCTGCTCACAATGAAAAGTACTGCAGAAGACCCTAGCAAAAGGACCTAATTGTTCTCCAATTTGAGACATATTACTAAGAAGGTGGAGACTTAAGAATTCAATTTTGTGGCTGGGCATGGTGCTTTAATTCTAGCTACTGGGGAGGCTTAGGCAAGATCACAAGTTAGATGTCAGCTTGGGCAATTTAGTGAGACCCTGTCTCAAAATAGAAAATTTTAAAAAGGGGGCCTTAGGTTGTAGCTCAGTGGTAGAGAGCTTGCGTTGCATGAGTGAGTCACTGGGTTAGATCCTCAGCACCACTTAAATAAATAAAATAAAGGTACTGTGTTCACCTATGACTAAAAATTTTTTCAAAAATTTAAAAAGGGCTAGGGAAATAGTTCATGATTCAGCAGTTGCCTAGCATGTGTGAGATCCTGGGTTCAACCTGTAGTACCTACGTACACATACAAACATACACAATTTTGTTGGATTTCAATTTTATGTGCCTATAATAACCTACAAATGGTCAGAAGGGAAGCTACATATCACAAACATATTATTGAAAATATAACCATTATACTATCATACCATGCCAGGCATGGTAGTGTGCATATATAGTCCCAGAAACTTGAGAAGCTAAGACAGGAAGATCATTTAAACATGGGAATTTAAAACCAGCCCTGGAGATCCCAGCTCAAAATAAAAAGGTTGGTGGAGATGGGGGGGAGGGTGCTGGAGATGTAGTTCAGGGATAGGTAGAGTACTTACCAAACATGCCTGAGGCCCTGGGTTTGATCCCCAGCACCGCCAAAAAAATTATGATCAAGTAATAGTTTCTATTCTCTGATTCCAGGGAATACTTGGGTTATACACTAAGATAATCTTTTCAAGATTTGGGCTCACTTTATGAGATACCAAATAAAGAGACAATGAGATTATGCCAAGTTATACCTGGTCCAGATTCTTGCCCATAACTGAGACCTGAAGTGTGCTTGGTCCGAACTCTCAAAGTCTGGGCCCTCTGCTGCCGGGCCATATCGCAGGTCTGATTTGGATGCCATATCTGCTTACAGTGGTAGCAGAACTCAGTCTGGCAGCCTTCTCTCTCACAGGTTAGCTTTGGGCAGCTGGCACAGCCATAGGCAATAACAGCATAACTGGTAAGGAAACAGGAAGATACCAGTAAGGTTAAGAATGATCTAATCAAGGTGGACATTATTCATCAGGGCTAACACCCCTGGTTTGGCACCATCCCACAGCCACATAAGATGCCAAGAAAACACACACACACACATGCACACACACACGCACACACACACACACAGAACCTGACCAACTATATAACTTATCCCAAGTGAGAAAGCAGATTTCTTGATATTCCAAAAACAATTTATTTCCTGAAAAAAAAGGGAGTATATATCATATTTAGCCTGAATTCCCAGCCTTTATTTAATTGTAGTTTAAAATGCTTGAATAGCTATTTGCCACCCTGTTTCATAAATAAAGGGTCCAAAACAATTTCTTTCCATGGTTTTCTATATTTAGAGAGATTGGAGTTTGTTTACAAGAAAAGACAATAATTATAAAATAACTACAGCAAAAACTAAAGCAAGTATACTTTTTCATTTTAAGTTTTACAATGGAGTTGGTCTGACCACAGTTTGAGAGAACAACAGTCCTAGATAGACTTGTGGTCAAGTTCTACTGAAAGCTTGTTTTATTTTACCTTTTTTATATTTTTTCTCTTTTTGGAAAAATTCCATTCTACACCTTTTAATGTTTTCTTTCTTGACAGCCTCCAAAAGTCAAGAATACTACCCACCTCTCTTACTAGTTAATGTAACGTAAGGCCATATCTTACCTCCCCCCTCTTTTGATACATATTCTTTAAAATGTAATTTAGAAATTATCAGTACTAGATCAATTGTTTCTTGTAATCCATGTTCATTTGCCAAGAATTAGTCTCCCATAAACAATCCAATATATTTACAACTATTAGCTTTTCTGATTAAATCTAAATATGTCAACTAAATTTTCAGACTACCTTAACGATTGAACACTTTTCTTTAAAAAATTTAGAAAAACAAATGGAAAGCTATAAAAGTTTTACCACACAGTTTTCAAACAGATCAATAATTGCATACTTGGCTGTTGACATCTGTGCTCTGTTGTCCCCTATTCCACCCTTTTACCAATTTCCAAAGACCTCAAATAACTTATGTGAATGGCTAATAAGGTTTTCTTGGATTTATTCTAGCTTACTTGTTTATTTGAATGTACATTAGATGTTCATAATAGCAGCTCAAGTTCTATGGTTTATCACAGATCCTGTAAATTGATTTGAGAATGACACTAAAAATATAAATGACAATGTATCTCCTATGTCACATAGGCTGCATTAAAACTCTTCTCAGAAAGAACAAAGTGAGAATAGGTCAACGTGTGAATGCAAATGATTCATATCCTGTGGGAGCTCTGAGCAAAATTTACCCCACCTAGCTGCAAAATAGCTACTAAAGATAAACAATGTGTCTCCTGAAGAAAGTGACTTGCTTGGTATTTTGTGTTAAATGGGAAAAGTAGTAGATGACCTCAGAAGAGTAATAAGCCAAGTTCTGAAGCTACACATTAAATAGACTACCAGTCAGGAAGAACTTAAACGCTTAGTGATCCAATACCACTTTACACAGGAGGAGAAAATACTTATTAAAATTCCTGTTTGGTTTTGGTGCTAGAGATTGAACCCAGGGCCTCCTGCATAATAAGCACACACTCTACCACTGAACTACACCTCCAGATAAGATTCCTTTTTTAATTGAAAAAAAAAAAAAAAAACACACACAGTTCAAATCAGTATGTCTGGTTCATTTCAGTTTCTTCACTGCCAAATCTGGGGGTGGGGACTGCTTCAGTTTTCTCTGACTTCCCTTATCTATGACCAAGGTATAAAGGTATCTGCTGCTTCAAACCTTAAACTTTTTTTCTTAGTTTTGACAGACTTGGAATCCTTTCATCTGACTATGAGTGGAAAATCCTTGATTTCCTCAATTTTTTAAGGCATGGCAATGAGGCATACTAGGGAGAAGATATGGACTAACACAGCAAACAGTGAGAAATCAATTTTAGGTGTGTAATTTAGTTCCAACAAAGTATAATAACACCAAATACTCCACAGCAATCTATTATTATGACACAGAATTACTCATGGCATGAGACTTGGCATTCTTGTTTTTGGGTGCCTGGTCTGGGATCTGATTCACTCTACACGACACTGAGCTACTTAAAATCTCCAAACCTTAGCCTCTATCCCTCAAATCGAGGTATAGGTAGATACTTTCCACTTTCAAGTGTAGCTAAACATATTCTAAAACTGTACTTGCAGTCTTGGCCTGAAAAGTATGGTATAAGAACAGCGCAAGTTGGGCTTGGTGGTATATACCTGCAATCCCAGGTACTAAGAGGCTGAGGCAGGAAAATCAAAGGTTGAGGCTAGTCTGGGCAATTTAGTAAGTCCCTCCCTAAAATACAAAATTAAAAAAGGATTGGAGGTGTAGCTCAGTGGTAATATGCCCTTGGGTTCTATTCTTCAATCCCAGTTCAATTCCCAGTGCCACACCAAAAGAAAGAGAGAGAGAGAGAGAGAGAGAGAGAGAGAGAGAGAGAGAGAGAGAGAGAGAGAAGAAAAACATGGCATGCTTTACTCTTCACTTCTTGACCTTTGCATACTCTACTCCTGCCTACAAGTCTCTTTTCCTTTCTTCTTGCCCATTTAAAAATCATCTCAAACGTCGTAGTCTCTGTAAAACCTACTTAAACTCTCTAGGCAGCTGGTTGCCTATCTTGTGCCAGTGCACAATTATAACACATTACTATACATTATATTGTAATTATCTTGCCTCTCCAACAATGATAGAAAAAAAAAAAAAAAAGAGAGAGAGAGAAAGAGAGAAAGAGAGGGGGCGGGGAGAAGAGGTAGGCGGTGGAGAGGAAAAACTTCTTCAACCGTAAACTTATTTACATGGTTTAGGTACACAGATCAACTTGAACCCAGTCAGACTGCTATCTAGTCACTTCCCAGATCATGCTCCCTACAATATGCATCTAGAAGCTAACCAAACTGACTCCAGACTTAGGATGGTATCTTGGATTTTTATACCTCCATGCATTTGATCATAACATTCAGGTTTAAAAGGCTTTTTTTCCCCCTCTGTTCTCATCTTTGTCTACCCAGTATGAATTTCTACTCATATTTTTGAAAGCCCACATCAAATGTGTTGAAAGCCAGCTCCTCTATGAGATCTTTCTTGATACTATCATGCAAACCCATTATTATTTATTTCATCTAAGAATACTTGTATTTTCCTTAGTACTTATCACATTATGTTTATATTTCTTATCTACTAATCATCTTGTCTTTTCTACCAGCTCAAGCTTCTTATCAAAAGGACCATGTCTAAGTTCTTTCTGTAATATTCCATTCTCAACCAGGTTCAACACTCCATTATTCTCAAAAGCATCTGCTGAATGATCACCTATCCTATTCTTGTCCATCTCCTATCTCATTTCCTCATCCATGAACCAAGTATGCTGCTCATACACCCTACCTTTCTCATCAAGATTCACCTGTTCATTCCACTCTTTTAGGACCTAACTGAAAGGCTTTGTACATGGGAGTTGTAGAAATAGTAGAAATACTCTAGAGGAAGTAATTTTTTTTCAGTTGTAGATGGACACAATACCTTTATTTTATTTATTTAATTTTATGTGGTGCCCAGGTCGAATCCAGTGCCTCACATCTGCTAGGCAAGTGCTCTACCACTGAGCTATAACTGCAGCCCCTAGAAGAAGTAATTCTTAATCTACTCTGAGTGTACAAGATTTACTGTTAAAGACACTGACTCAAAGCAGGCCAGAGTGACAACTATTAAAGAAGACTTGAAAACTGCAAGTAAGAAAAATAGCAAATAATCTTAAAGATGCCAAAGAAAAATAAAAACACGTTCCCTAATGATCCACATTTTGAGACAGGGTTTTGCTAAGTTGTCCTAGTCTCCTGAGTCACTGGGATTTTAGATATGTACCACTGTGCCTGGCTAATATTCTCCTTTACTGACTGTGAAATCTGTCTCACCAAGAGAACTTGTTCTTCCCTCATAAATGTGCTGGAAATGAACATAAGTTTCCTGTTTATGGGAATGGTACCATCCAGTTGTCTGGGAAGACCAACACTGATACTATCTCTCCTGGTTTTGGGTGTGATGTGGGACTCTTTAAGGTACAGAGGCAATAATGAGAGGCTGGAGTTGGGGGAATTTAGGTCAGGACAACCTTATTTCCTATTCATCCGTACAAAAGTTCTGCCCTTGTATACCAGGATGTTTTGTTACCTACTTTGCTCACCCTCAGCCTCCCAGAGATTCTGAATGGGTTTGAAAATTGGCAATGGAGCACCTGAGAGGAAAACATTACAGTTTCATTATTTGGGGGTTTTTGATAGACATGCTTAGGCAGAGATTCAAAAGGGTAATAGAGCAACTGCATCATTTATTAGCTACAAAATATTAGATACCACATTTATTTATTTTTATTTTTTCAGTACCAGGGATTAAGCGCAGGAGTACTTAACCACTGAGTCTTATCCCCAGTCCTTTTTATTTTGAGACAGGGTCTCATTTAGTTGCTTAGGGCCTCAACTAAGTTGCTGAGGCTGGCTCTGAACATTTGATTCCCCTGGCTCAGCCTCTGGAGCTGCTGGGATTACAAAATCTTCTCTGAAATGGTTTCTCCTTTACAAAATCCATTTACCATCACCTACCTGTATGAGACTAAAATGAAATTATATCTAAATAAGATTATACTTAAAGACTATGCTATAAATAACTAAAGTGTCAGTTATTTGTATTTTAAGCTAATTTTATCTCATTTGAAAGTTTATTTATTTTTGTAGCACTGGGGATCAAAACCAGGGAAGCTCTCCCAAGCTTTCTCCCCTGCATTTTTAATTTTGACACAGGGTCTTGCTAAATTGCCAAGGCTTGCAACTTGTGCCACGAAGCCTGGCTGAAAGCATATTGTGGTGCACATCTTTAATTTCAGCAGCTCATGAGACTGAGACAGGAGGATCACCAAGTTCAAACCAGCCTCAGCAACTTAGTGAGGCCCTAAGCAACTTAATCAGACCCTGTCTCAAAACAAAAGATTAAAAAAGAGTTTGGGATGTGGTTCAGTGTTGAGTGCCCCTGGGTTCAAACTTTGGTACGAAATAAGAAAAAGGAAAAAAAAAAAAATGTGTGTGTGTGTGTGTATGTGTATGTATATACTCATTAATGTAGCCTTTAGTATATCAAATAACAATATGAATGTTCCCTTATTTATGAATAAAATATTATATTGAAATATGAGAAAATAACTATGTGAACTCTTTTCCTCTGTTCTACAAATACTTCGTAAAATAATGAAATCTCTTAATATATAGTGTTCCATCATGAGTAATGATAATAAAACTAATGATCAGAACTTGGTAAACTCACTCACACATTCCCCTACCCTGACAAATACATGTGCATGCTCCCATGTGAATGCACACACAAGGGAGGACTTAATAATTTTGCTGGCAAGTTCTTGATCCGTGGGTCAAGTATGGGAAGAGATAACCGGAGCTTAGGGCTTCTTTTCAAATATTATCCATGATTTTCCTCAGGCCCAGGAAAATAAAATGGTTTGATTCAAAGAACAAAACAGGGACTTAAACATCCAATAAGAACACAGAAGCTATTTTCTTCCTGCCATTAAAAATACGCAGCAGCTAGATGCACCCCTGTAATCCCAGCAACTTGGGAGGCTGAGTCAGGATTGTAAATTCGAGGCCGGCCTCAGCAATTTAGTGAGACTGTTTCAAAATAAAAATAAAAAGAAGGACTGGGGTAGCTCAGTGGTAGAGCACTCCTGGGTTAAATCCCTAGAACCACAAAACAAAAAACCCACAGATAGTAAAGCTATGGCCACATTCCTAAGGAAACCTGGACACTCCTTTGGGAAATGAAAGAATTTTAAAATTATTCCCTGTTTTTCTTTTTTACTAATATTTTTAGTTGTAGATGGACACAATACCTTTATTTTATTTTTTTATGTGGTGCTGAGGATCGAACCCAGTGCCTCATACATGCTAGGCAAGCACTCTACCACTGAGTCAGAACCCCAACCCCTATTCCCTGTTTTTCTAACCATCTTTAACTATCTCAAAACCCTTTGCAAATATTATCTAAGAATCTCAAGCGAGGAAAAAATTAGAACTATTTCAGATAAGAGAAATAAAGTAAGTAACTGTTAACAATAGAAATTAGAAAAGAAACTAGGTTCCAGTATACCTGGCTCTCTCAATGTTGTCCTTAGGCTACGCTTAAGGAAAATACCCAAATAGTAGCATCCCCAGTAATGGGGGTTATGCTGATAAGCCAATGCTTTTTTAGAACAGAGGCTAAGTGCAAAGAGTAGTTTAGAACAGAGGTTGAGTGGCCTTCACCGGTGTTAAGACCCACACTCCAAGCCTAGTTTACCACCTACTAGTCATATGACCCTGAACAAATCAATCGATTTCTTTAAACATTAGTTTCCTCATCTGTAAAACTATATCAAATCCATTTCACAATGTTGTAAGGATCCAATTATGTATGCCAGTCATGTAGGTCCTCAGATGCCAGCTTGCTTGTTTTCCTTTACCTTTAAGCAAACAGATACATAGAAAAGAAAAAAAATATACAATTGCTATAATTGTTTTTGCTAATTAAACCTGGATGCTATCAACCCACTAATTAGCCAGATTAAGAGACGGCCTAAGCACAGTGGCATACACCTATAATCCCAATGATTCAGGAGGCTGAGGCAGAAGGATCACAAGTTTGACTCCAGTCTCAGTAATTTAGTGATCAACTTAGTGAGAGTCTGTCTCAAAATAAAAAAAATAAAAAGGACTGGGGATATAGCTCAGTGGTGAAATGTCCTGGGTTCAGTCCTCAGGACTAGGAAAGAAAAAAAAGGGAAAAAAAGAGAGAGGTGGGGTGGGGGGGTGGGGAGAGGAAGGGAGGGAGGGAAGGAAGGAGAGAGACAGAAAGAGACAGGGAGGGGAGGGAGTGAGGGAGGGAGAGGGAAGAAAAGAAAAAACCTAGGACTGGGGGTTGTAGCTCAATAGATGAGCACAAGACCCTGGGTTCAATCCCCATAAAACACATACACACACAAAAAGATCTTCAACAATTCTTTAATAACTTTCGAATCAATAGTGGTTTAGAGCTCCCACCAAGTTTTCAAATTAATTTCTATTCATTTTTTATTGATGTGAACAAAGATAGAAACTGACTTCAGAGAAATAAAAAATGTGAAATGTGGGGGGCTGGGGTTGTGGCTCAGTGATGGAGTGCTTGCCTACCATGTGTGAGGCACTGGGTTTGATTCTCAGCACCACATATAAATAAATGAATAAAATAAAGGTTTATCAACATCTAAAAAAATATTTTAAAAAAGTGAAATGGGGCTGGCTTGAAACTAGTCATAGGAGGTTCGATTCATCCCTTTCTTGAATTATGCTTTGACATATTTTCCAGAAAGATGATCAAGGGTGCCACATTTCTTAGTTAAATTCAAGGAAACTCATATCTCAAAAAAAAAAAAAAAAAAAAAGGAGTTAATATACCATTCCCAAACTAACCATACAGTATTCTCTCATTCTTTGGGTTCAGAAAATAGATTAGCAGTATCTGCAAAACTTTAATATATAATTATTATATTAATTGATTAATATATAAATTAACTTCACCGGAGCTGGGTGCAATAGTTCATACCTATAATCCCAGCTGTTTGCCAGGCTAAGGCAGGAGGATTACAAGTTCTAGGCCAGCCTGGGCAACTTAGTGAGACTGTCTCAAAATAAAATAAAAAATATAAAAGGGGGCTGGTGATATGGCTCGGTGGTAGAGCACTTGCTAGCAAGTGCAAGGACCTACATTTAATCCCCAGTATTGGCAGGAAATAATTAACTTCATAGGAGCAGTAAGACCACCAGACCATAAGCAGACCCTTTTGTTTAGTTTTGTTGGCACCAAGGATTAAATCCACGGGTGCTTAACCACTAAGCCACATTCCCAGTCCTTTTTGTTTTGAGACAGGATCTTGCTAAATTGCTGAAGCCACCACGCCTGGCAAGTAGACCCTTTTAAAGAGTCTACAAAGTCCTTCCTGATACTTATTAACCAAAAGTGAAAGTGATCTATCATAAACAGGGTACTTTGACCACACACTTCAAAGTAATTTGGAAACCCCATCTTGGTGAGGTTAATTAACACACCCACTTCTAAACAAGTTTGGCAGAATTAAAAAAAAATAGAAGTCAACTATTTTAACTCCGAGACACTCTAAAACGGCTCCTTTTTGAAAGGAAACAAATGGCAGCATCATGGAAATCTCAATATACAGAAACTATATACAGAAACTACATACAGAAACTACAATTTCTATATACAGAAACTACAATTAAAAGTCCTTAAATGCTTTGAAGCAAAGGATCACAGCTTTTTAATAGCACTACATTTATGTACTGCAAGGTGTCCCTAGCATCCATTTGCCTCCAAAACATAACACAGGGGAATAAAATTATCTGTCCAAGGTCCAGAGCAGGTAATGGTAGTCTGCCTCCCAACCCCTTAGATGAGCCCCTCTTGGCTGAATGATACCATTCATGAGATGAACTGAAAATTACAATCAGATTTTTTTTAAAGGAGGGGTGTGGGGTGGGGAATCTCCACTGAATGCTTCAGATAGGAAAATCTAGTGGTATTTCAGCTCTGCAAATATAACATTTTAACTCACTGACCTTTGAAATCAAGCGTGCATAGTGCATTTTGAAAAGACTGTCATCAAGATCTCAAGATCAAAGCGGCTGGCAAACATTTTTTTTCCTATCATATCAACCTCTGTGTATTCTTCGTCTCAGTGCCCCACTGATACTCTGGACAAAGAAAGGGTTTGTCCAACCCTCACCCTGCCCAAGGCAGCAAGGTAAGAACCACAGGGTGCCTCCCAAAAGCTTGGCACAGAACACACAGTGCCAGGGTGCTTTCAGAGCTCTGCCAGAAAGCTGTCCTCTTCCCCAAGTGCCATTCCTATCACCTCCATCCCAACTTTCAGCAGCGATTGTCAGGAAAAACACGCCTTCTTCTGCAATGCTGCTAAGCGTGCCCCTAGCCAAATGGACACACCCCTCCAAAGCGCTGCCCCTGCAGAATGTCATTCTCACTGCCTCCTTTGCCAAAGATCCCCTCCCTTCTCACCAAAAGATATCCCCACCTCTGCAAAGGGGCCTTCGCCTGACAAAAAAGCCTCACGTCTGCTGACTTGATGGACAGTTCCCTTCCCCTGACCGACAGCTAAGTCCGCACCTCGAGCCCCTGGTCAGGGGTGGGGCTCTGGGTGCCTCCAGCACACTTGTCGGGGCTTGCCGGATGGTTAGCTACCGGTTACCACCCGCCGCAGTTGCCTTCTCTCCCTCCCGCTGGTCATCACTACCTCCTCCTCGCTTAGGGACACACTCTCGGGGAAGCCCCTCGCTGCTGGCCGCACGCGGGGCCCGCAGCCCCCGCCACACCCCTCGGCTGCAGCCAAGCGCCCCCGGCGGCCACGCCCCCGCGCTCACCCGCAATCCGGGGCCGGGCACCAGCGGCAGTCGGGGTCCGAGGCCAGGTATCGGCGCAGCATGAACTCCTCGTACTTGTGCATGAGCGGCGGGTCGGCGAGCAGCAGGCGGATGTCGTGCGGGTTGAGTCGCTCACTGCACTCGGGGCAGCTGATGGGCACCCGGCTCTCGCTGATCTCCAGGCGCAGGTAGTGGCGGAGGCAGTCCCGGCACGAGCGGTGCGGGCAGCTGAGTAGGCGCGGGGCCCGCTCCGGCGGCAGCCGCACCAGGCACAGCGGGCACTCCACCTCCTCCGCGCCCGGGCCGCCGCCCTCCGCCGCCTCCTCATCGTCGAGCCTGGCCCCCACGGCCGCGGCGGCCTCCTCTGCCTCGGCGACCGGCTCAGCGGGCGACGCCTCGGGCGGCGGGGCCTGGGCAGCGGCTGGGGCCGGGACGGGCGGCGGCGCGGCCGGGGGCGGCGGCTCGGCCTGCGGCTTGGCCCGGGCGCGGCGGCCGCGGGCCGAGGCGGAGAAGACGCTATGGAAGGTGAGGCGCCGGCGCCGGCCGCCACTGCGGCACTTGGGGTCGGGCGCAGCCGCGTGTAGGGATGTGGAGCGCGGCGACTCGGAGTCCTTCTCGGAGCCCATGGCCCGCAGAGGTCGAGGAGCCAGGGGCGCCCAGCGCCGCCACAGCTCCCGCCTCAGGGCCCCCCAGCCGGCGCCCCGGCCGCCGCCTCGGCCGCCCTCCCCGAGATAGAAACCGAGCAGCGGCTACGAAGTGGTTATAAAGCCTCCGCCCCGCGCGCCGCGACACACTGCGCAGGCGCCTGGCTCGGACACCTCACAACCCGCGCAGCCCTGGCGAGGGGCGCTGGGCGGGGCCGAGCGGGCGGGACCGCGGGGCCCAGGCAGAGCCCCGCCTCCTGCTGGTCAGGTGGTTCCAGTGCAGCCATGTTGCAGAGATTGAGAGCGAGACTAGCCAACTGCTGTCCCGCTCCTCCACCCCGGGTTCCATCACCTCTACCCGCATCACCCCCTGGTGGACTTGGCTGCGCAGCGTTCCTTACAGATAAGCTGATTGCCCCTCCCAGTAAATGAGGTTCCAGTTAACTGATCTGTAAAAAGTAAGGGGTTGATCAGATGGTGATTCTCAACTGGTCCACCTTTCACCATTTCTGTTGCTACTATATATTAGGCAACAACATTAATTAACAGAGAACATATTCATTCATTGAGCATGTACAAAGTGTAAGGCATTACCAGATAAGACAGCCATGGTCCCCTGTCTGCAAGGGATCTTCTGAATAAAGTCAGAATTTCTTAATCTAGCATTCAGTGATGTTTGTGAACTAATAAACTATAGTCCTTGACCCACCTGCCTGTCTGTCTTCCTGATAGCCTGGAAGGAGGCCCAGCAATTTCTTGTGTGGAAGTGCCTACTCAAACTCCTCTGACAGGGGCCCCTGAGGCTTCCTAATGGGAGACAGTGTCAACTGTGATGAAAATGTATCAGGATTAGATTTAGTTGCAAATAACAGAAGAAAAAGATTACTTGTAGAAATTTCTCTTTTTATGAAAAATAATTCCAGAGTTAGGCAGTCGAAGTTTGCTTAGCTACCCCTCAGCATTTGGTTAACAATTTTAAGGTAACCTCATTTCCTTCTCACATCCCTAACAGTGGTAAAGAAAATGAAAAGACAGGGTGACTTCTTCCTTTTAAGAAGACTGCAGGGAATCCTGCATATTTTTGCTTAAATCTCATTGGCCAAAACATAATTGCACGGTCGTACTTAGCTGCCAGGAGCCTGAAAAATGTAGGGGTTTTAAAAATTGGGTACAATGTGTCCAGCTAAAAATAGTCTGTGTTCTTTTGTTTGTTTCTTTTTTTTTTTTTTTCTTTGATATTGAGGATGAAACCCAGGGGTGTTCTATAACCGAACTACATCCCCAACCCTTTTCATATTTTATTGTATTTAATTATTTATACTTATGGGTTTAAATTTTTTTTTTAGTTGTAGATGGACACAATACTTTTATTTAATTAATTTATTTTTGTGTGGTGCTGAGGACCGAACTCAGTGCCTCACACGGGCAAGGCCAGTGCACCACCACTGAGCTTCAACCTCAGCCCTTATGTTTTATTTTGAGACAGAGTTTCACTAAATTGCTAAGAGTCTCACCGTGGTTGCTGAGGCTGGCCTTAAATTTGCTATCCTTCTGCCTCAGCTTCCCAAATTGTTGGGATTACAGGTGTGTGCCACTATGCTGGGCTAGTGCTCTGTTACTAATAAACAATGGTAAAATGAGAGCAGGACGTACAGTTTTGTGGTAAAGTGCTTAGCTAGCATAGTCTGGATTTGATCCTCAATGCCCGAGAATGCGCACACACACACACACACACACACACACACACGCACACACAAGGCATAATAAATACTAGAACATATCTAGCTGTCTTTTTCATTAATAGCATTTAAAACCAGGTTCCCAGATCTTCAAACTTTTTGAGGTAACAACAAGAAAAGGGAAGGAAAATACCTGAAAACGAGGGGCCAGTGACCTAAGAGGAAAACCAAGCAGGTATGATGTCACAGATGGTAAGATAAATTGTTTCCAGGAGGGAGTGGTCAATTGTGACAGATGCTGAGACATCAAGAAAAGATGAGAATAGAGAAGTGACCATTGGATTTGGCAACACCAGAGAGTCCTGTATGGGGATGGGTGGGTATCCTCAAGTAGGAAGCAATTTTGATACTAGATGGTTAAAACAATTAATGTCTATATTTGGTCAGAAAAGGTTAGACTCTGCTGTAGTTACAAACAACCCAAATATCTCAATGGCTTAACCAACAAGGGCTCATTTCCCCCTCATATAAAGCCTGCTATGGATCAGGGCACTCTCCATAGTAGCTCCCCTTCATTCCACTGGTACATTAGAGTGTGAGGCCACCTCCATCCTGAGCTCCACTACCTCAACACAGGGCTTTCAGGATTTCTTCAATAACACAAAGGCAGCTGAAGGGTTGTGCACCAGCAATGAAATGTTTCAACTTAGAAAAGATATACATTGCTTTAGTTCATAGACCATTAGCCAGAACTTGTCACATGGATCCGTCTAACTGTAGGGGTTGGGGCTGGGAAATGTAGGGGGAAACCATAGGCCATTTAGTAACAGTTTATCTCTGCCACAGTTTGCTGGAGTCATAGCATCTTTTCTTTCCAGTACTGGGGATTGAACCCAGGAGTGCTTTTCCACTGAGTTACAATCTCAGTCCTTTTGATTTTTTGAGACAGGGCCTCACTAAATTGTCCTCAAACTTTCAATCCTCCTGCCTCTGCCTCCTGAGTTGCTGGGATTACAGGTATGTGCCACCATGCCCAGCTCACCAGAGTCATCTTTGACCATTCCCAGTGATCAATGCCCTGATTGGTTGCAAAGCCACTTAGAAGAGTATGTGAGACATGGCTGTCCTGTTTCTCTGTCAGATTTTGCTGAAGGAGGTGGGGACCTCCAATTCCAGCCAGACCCAGATGCGTTTTAGCGCTTCTCCCTGTGCAGCTGACAAACAACTCTCAGGTTCTAACTTGCTGGAAAGCTCAGCACCCCAAACATTTGCTTGACTTGACATTGGCTCCCAAAGTCTACCTCATTTCAAAGCTGTCACCATCAGTGTTCTGGCAGAAAATTGACCTGGGGGGCTCAGTGTGTGGAGTGGTAAAGCACTTGCCTAGCAGCATTGGGTTTGATCCCCTACTGGGGGAAAGAACAACAAAGAATGGAGGGCTGGGGAGATAGCTCAGTTGGTAGAGTGTAGCACAAGGCCCTGGGTTCAGTCCCCAGAACTGCAAAAAAAAAAAAAGGAAAGAAAGAAAGAAAAGAAAGAGGTGGGGGAGAGAGAGAGGAGAGGGAAGGAAAGGAGAAAGAAAATTTACCTCATAAATGCCAGTGGTCTTTGCAATAGCTCTAGTTCTACTGGGATTTCTTCCTTCCTGAATCATCATCTAGAAGAAAGAGACAAAAGCAATTCCTCCCACTTTTTCTTCCGAGTCTTTCCTTGATAGAAACAGTAGTGGCTCAGAGAGATGGCATGAGGGAGAAAAGGATTCTTAGTATTTAATAAACATATATTATACTTACTATGTACAAAGTCCTCTGTCAGGTAGTAGGGTCATGGATATGAAACACAGTTTCATGGGGGTTACAGACAAGAAAGCAGATTGTTGGGATACTTGGTGACAAGAACACGGATAAAAAACTGACAAACCAATCAAGCACGTGGCAAGCACTGCTCAGGGTGGTTAGGGATGGCTATCCCTGAAAACACTTCTGAGGGGCTGGGGTTGTGGCTCAGTGGTAGAGCACTTGCCTAGCATGTCTGAGGCCTTGGGTTCCATCCTCAGCAGCACATAAAAAATAAATAAAGGTATTGTGTCCACCTACATCTAAAACAAAATATCTAATAAAAAAAAAAGAGAAAAGAAAACACCTCTGAGTTGGGTCTCAAAGGATGAGTAAGAGTTGACAAGCTTGTAAAAATGAAAAATTCCAAACAGGAAGCCAGGAGGAAAGGCATAGAGGGAAGGCAAACTGAAGATCAGTCTGAGGAAGTATGAGCAGCAGGGTACAATGGGAGGTCAGAATGTCTGAAAGAATGTGACAGTCAAGTGAAAATAAAGTCTGTATTATGGCTCCATTGGATGCAAGCCAGAGAAGCCAGGCTCAAAGAAGCCTTAGACCTAAAGAATGACTTTTGACTCATGAACAGGTGGTATTATAGCAACTAGGCTCATCGACCAGCTGCATCCCAGGAACCAACCAACTTCTGCACCCTGTCATTCATTTTTGCTGCTTTGCAAGTCAGCTTTTTTTTAAAAAAATTATCATCATTATTATCATTGTGGTGGTGGTGGCAGTAAAAACTACATATGACATAAAACCCACCATTTTAACCAAGTTTTGTTTCCAATGGTAGGGATCAAACCCAAAGCCTTGTGCATGCTAGGCAAGCTCCCTACCACAGAGCTGCATTCCTAGCACCTCCCTTTTTAAACCAATTTTAAGTGTGCAGTTCAGTGGCATTAAGTGCATTTAGTATTGTTCTGCAACCATCTTCACCATCCATCTCCAGAACTTTTTCATCTTCCCAAACTGGAAATCTACTTATTAAGCATTAACTCTCTCTTCTCCCCACTTTATATTTGCAGACCACTTTCTCTCCTAACTGGAACTGTTCCCCACAGCAATCCCCAGCTTATGCATCCCAGCTTCCTTACCAGAGAGATATGAGTATTTCTCTTTCAAATCTTCAAAAATCTTACAGATGGATTCTGATCGACTAGGTTTGGTTACAGATTCACTCACACCTGCAGTCACAGGGCTCAAGAGGCCATAATTGATAGCCCCTACCTGGAGCAGGGCTGCTACCTGGGAGACTCCCTGCCTAAAAAAGATAGACTTTGTGCCTGGGAGCAGCAGTTCTCCAAAGGACAGAGTTGTGCTCTTAAAAAAAGAAGGGGTCAGGTGTGGTGGCCCATGCTTTTAATCCAAGGGCTCAGGAGATTGAGGCAGGAGGATTGCGGAGTTCAAAGTCAGCCTCAGCAAAAGTGAGGTCCTCAGAAACTCAGTGAGACCCTGTCTCTAAATAAAATACAAAAAAGGGGCTGGGCATGTGGATCAGTGGGTAAGTGTCCCTGAGTTTAGTCCTTGGTACCTAAAACAAAACAAAACAAAACAAAACAAAAAAAAAAAAAAAAAAAAAAAAAAAGAAGAAGAAGAGGAGAGGGGACCCTAAGCAGATGAAATAAGAAATGCTCACCAAAGATAGGTTAGAGTCAGGTCACCAGGAGCCTTTGGAATGCCCAGCTTTATTCTGTTAGGGAGTGGAGCATTGTGGCAGCATTTTGATCAAGGAGAGCCATATGTACAATGAAGTTGGATCATGAAACTTGGTCTTTTCTTCCTTGAGATTCTTCTCTTGATCTTGTCTTTCAGGGTTGCTACAGAAGCTAATTTTAATCTGATGTTATCTGAATACTAACTGAGCCCCAGCTACTTCCTCTGACTTCAGGAATGATCTCTACCTGTTGGGAGCCCCACCTTTTCCCTCTAGGTCAGGAGTGATGAATGCTTAATCAGCCTGATCCAGCTCATCTCCTGTCTTCTGGGTCTCCTGACCTGTTTCAGTTAATGGCCTCCCCATTCACCTGGAAATCCTCCACCTGTATTTGGATCCTCTCACCTCCCCGCTCGGAAGTTCTATCCAATCCATTTTCCCTCCCAAGTGCTTATGGAAGCTTCCCCCACTTGTCTGGGCCACAGGCCCCACTCTGGCTCAGGTCTCAGTATATAATGTTTCCTGCCTGGACTTTATGCCCAGCTCCTCATTGGGTTCTTCTGGGAAGCCACAAACTTGTCTACCCTACTCACATTCTACAGCCAGCACTATACGAAGCCTCATACGAAGCCTCATCTCCTTCCATGCCTCCTGGACTCAAGCCATGTGGCCGTCTTAGTTCTTGACAGAAAGAGTGTGCCAACCCCTTGTTTCAAGTTTCATTCCATTGAAATCAACACAAAGAGAGGTTATAGTGCACTAAATGTTCCTTCCTTTCTCCCTCCCTCTCTCTCTCTCCCTTTCTTTCTTTTTCCTTCCTTCCTTCTTCCTCCCCCCCCTCTCTCTGGCAGTGGTGGGATTGAACCCAAGGCTTTGAATATGCCAGGCAAGTGCTCTACCACTGAGCTATATCCCCAGCACTATGTGGCTATCTTAATATTAGCTAAATATATTCAGAATTGTCAAGCCTTACTTCTTTGCAAATAGTAGTCCCTTTCCTAGTTAAATCCTTCCTATTTCTTCTCTTGGTGTAATCTGATGCACAATTCCAGGCTCATGTTCATGGTTACCATCCTCCTTTCTATAGACTTACCTCCTTCCCTCTGTTGTGTCCCAGAGCACAATGTAGATGATTCATGTCACATCTATTAATTACTGTGATGACCACATAATTTACTATCCAAATCAGGATACTTTCAAGAATGAAAGGGAATGCTGTTAATTGCTTGGTTTGATAGGTGTTCCCTCTTCTGCTCCAGGTAAACTGGAAGGTACAGTCACCTTTCTTCACCCAACAGCACTGAAAATCTGGGTGTTGGTCTGCTGTTTATACCATTTGTGTCTTTCAGCAGCGCTGTGAGAGTGGTTTTGCTATCCCCATTTTTTAAATGATAAGATAGAGTCTCAGAGAGAGGAGACTTGTGGTTTCACAGCCAGAAGGCAGCAAAGCTAGATATCTAAATCCTGGACTCTTTTGACTCCACACCTGTTCCTCCAATACCAGAGCAATACTGTGTCTAGGTTAATGATTTGTGGTCCCCTGGGATGAAGTGGCAGGGTAGAAATGGAGTCTTACTAATAAAGAAGGTCTCAGTATGTGCTCATTTTATAGATGACTTCTTGAGGATCGGAACTGTGTGTTTATGTGCTCTTTTCCTCCTCCCCTAGAACATTACTTGCTATATCATTCATGCATTCAATTAGCATTTATTAAGTACCTACTGTGTACCTGTGTGGGACCCCAGATTTTGTCTCTCCTAAATATATTTCTTTGGCATATTTGGAGATGGTTATTTAAAGAAACTGCAGACAGATATAGCTCTGAAAATCTGTTCTTTAGTAAAAGAAATTCACACCTATCTACATTAGTAAAGAAAGCAACAGATGCAAACAGGCTTTCTCTTTGAGATCTCCATATCTGCCTAGGAAAGATCTTTTCACAGGAAGAAGAGATTAGAAGTCTGACACCTGACCCAGACAGATTACCACAGGTGGTCTGAGGGCTGCTAACTTGGAGACTTCCTGCATAAAAAAGACAGATTTTGACTGTGGTGCATGCCTGTAATCCCAGCTACTTAGGGAAGTTGAGGAAAGATTACAAATTTGAGGCCAGCCTAGGCAATTTAGTAACACCCTGTCTTAAAATAAAACAAAAAGCGCTGGGGATGTAGCTCAGTGGTAGAGCACCTCTGGGTTCAATTCCCAGGACTGGGCAGGGGGAGACAGCCCTTGGCTACCTGCAGCTCTCTTGAGATCCCATGGCTTGGGTCAGTCACTGCCTCCCCTCCTCCAGGAGCCTCAAACCCCTATTCCTTTGTGTAAAGCAAGCTATTTCATGAACTCCAACCATCTGGCCCTTTCCTTGAGTCTTACACTTTGTGCTCTTGTGCCTATGTGCATGATTATTCTTTTTCTTTTTGGTGATGCTGGGGATGAAACCCAGGGTTTCATGAACATTAAGTTTCGTTTGGCTTTTCTCCTTTTAACCTATATACTGTCTTTCAGTTTATTTTCTAGACTAAAGTTATAGCGCCTTCAGAGAGAAGAGAAAAATCAACATATCCCTGCATCTGGTACCGTGTTGGTGCTACGAGGGTGAGCGACACAGCCCAGGCTCTCCCAGGGCTTACAATCAAGTGGGGAAACTCCATATAAACACAGTCACACAAGTGAACATAGTTACAAATCACGATTAATGGTAAGAAGGAGAAACACTGGATATAAAATTTAAGAGATATTTTGAAGAGAAATTTAACAGGTTGTGGTCACAGATTTGATGGGGGCAGAAAGACGGAGATGGAGGTTGGTTTTCGCTTGAAACAGGCGCAAACTGGGCAAGTAATGAAGTCCGGTTTGAATGTGTGGGATTTGAGGTGTCTGGGGGACTTCCCTTCTAATCGCCCCGCGCCAGCCAAGTTAAATTGCGTTGCCCCAAACTGGAAAAATACGGCAAGTCACCGAAACCCGCTTCAGCCAGCCCAAATAGAGCGGGGCTCCGGGTGGGTACGGTGGACAGAGGGGCGGCTGCGGGGAGGCAGGGGAGAAGCAGAAGAGAAGGTGGGGGTAAGGGGTGTGTTCCTGCCGGGCCCGGTCGCGCTCCATCCTGCCAGGCAGGTCCTGCGGCGCCGCAGCGAGGGGAGGGGGCTGCTCAGAGCCCCGAAACCCGAGCAACCCCGGCTGCCTCGGCTGCGAGACCCGCCAATCGGGCTGTGCCTGGTGGCGGTGCCACGTGATCAGCCTCCCCTGCTCTCCCTCCCTGGCCTTCCAGGGAAGACCGGTATCCCCGCCATCCCGCCCCCGTCCCTTGCGTGCCGCAGCCGCCAGGGCTGGCTGGGATTCCGCCGCAGTCCGCTGCAGCGCTGGGAGGGGGAGGGGAGCCAGCGACTCGCAGCCGCAGCGCCCGCAGTGCTTTGTGTCAAGGTCGAGCGTGCCACCGTTGGCAAGGCTGCCTCCGAAATTCCTCCCTTAGAGCCCTCCCAGCCGTTCCCACCGCTTTCTGCCACGCGTCGGGCTGCAGCATCTCTGGTCCCCTGGACCACGGGACCAGCTTCTCCTAGGCTTCCTGCAAGGGCCAGGGCAGGTTTGGGAGGGGGTGAGCAACGGAAGGGTTTCAATTCATCCTTCCTCTCGAGCTTCCTAGTCAGCTTTCTCATGCACAGCACCTGGTTTAAACCCCATGCTGGGGCTGGGGGTACAGCGCAGTGGTAGAGTGCCCGCATACTATCAGGACTCCAGAACTGCAAAAGTAAATAAATAGGTAGCTAGAGTCTGAACCCCACTTTGGCTCCCATTGCTATATAAGAGCACATTTAGGCCCTTCATAAGCAAACCCCAGCCAAACCTTTTCCAGCCCCGCCCTGCTTGTCCTGGAGACCCCAGTCCTCTGGACCTTGCCTTTCCAGGAATAGCCATCGCTTGCATAGAAGCCTGTGGTGCCCTTTCCCCTTTTGTGATCCTGGCAAATCCCCAGAACCAATTTAATAATAATAATAATAAGGCAGCAGAGGGTGGAAGCTGGCACCAAAATGCCTCTTAGCAAACGCTATAAACTTTAAAGCTCACAGGGTTCCAGGAGGACAGATAAATAAGGCCAGTGAACAAAGGCCTAAGAAACACTTGTCTCAACAGCTGGGACCCAACTCACCATTCAGGCCAACAAGCTCCTTGGAGGAATTGTGTGTCTCAGGATGCCAGATTTCCTAAGTTTACAAGAAAAAGCCACAATTCCAGATTTTTATGTGTTATCTGTTTTGGGGAGTGGGGTGGGTAGTGGGGATCAAATTCAGGGCTTCATGCAGCAAAGCAAGCACTCTACCACTGAGCCACATTTCCCAGACCTTCATGTGGAATCTCTCAATTTCTAAATGTTAGTTTGATTTTTAAAAATCACCTCTGTGGGTCAGATGCAGCTCATAGATCTTCAGTGCATGACCTCTACTCTTTAGGGAAGAAGAGTTTTCATTAGGAAAACACTTCGAAAACCTATTTAGGGTGAAGGTGTGGCCTTGAATAGCCTTCAGTCTCTGAAAGGCAGCTGGCAACTTTTGTGGAGGCAACTAAGAGGACTTGGATTTGCTCCCAAAATGACTAGATTTCTTTCTTTCTTTCTTTCTTTCTTTCTTTCTTTCTTTCTTTCTTTCTTTCTTTCTTTCTTTCTTTCTTTCCTTCCTTCCTTCCTTCCTTTTTTTTTTTTTTTTTTTTTTTTTGGGGGGGGTGGTTCTGGGGATTGAACTGAGGGGCATTCCACCATTGAGATACCTAGCCCTTTTACTTTTTCTTTTTTATTTTAAGACAGGGTCTTACTAAGTTGCCTAGGCTCACCTCCAACTTTGCAATCCTTCTGCCTTAGCCTTCCAAAAACCTGGGATTACAGGAATGTGCCACCATGCCTGGTTCCAAAATAACTGGATTTTTAAAATAAGAGGTTCCATATTGAAAAGCTAAGGAGGGCTCAGCTGGTTGGCCTGAATTTGGAGGAATGGATTTGGGAAATTGGCGGGAGCAGAGGGTACTTAGGGAGTGGGAGGTTAAGAAGCTGGCCAGGACTATCTATCTACCCATCTGTGTCAACTGTCACGAATGACAGCAAATGTTTTCTCCCATCCTAGTGGAGGTTACATGAAGGTCATAAAGGGGCCTTTGTGCTTTCACTTGGTGTGGGAAGACAGGAGGGGAAACCCACCCCTCTGCCCCCAGGGCTTCACATAGTTCATTAGTACCTGCAGAAGGAAGTGGAGATCTCAGAGAGGAGGTGAACAGCCAAACAATGCAGTTGGTTACCAGGAGCTACTGGGAGATGGCTCATGGCTGAGGGACTGGGGACAAAGTGAAGGGAAACAAGAGCCAGATGAACTGTCTTGGGAACCAGGTTTATTTTGTTGTTGCTGTTGTTTCGTTTCACACTGAGGTTAGCTAGGATATGATTCCCTCATATTCTTGTAAGTCTCCAGAAAAATCTCTTATGCTTAGAGAGGCTGACCTGACTGTAGTGTTCGTGCAGATGGCTGTAGGGCCAAGTTTTATACTGTTTTGGTATAATGCTGACTGATGACGGTAAGGCTGAAGCAGGAGCTGGACCTGGAGAAATAATACCTGCCAGGAATTTGTAGTCTTGGAACTAGGTTTTGGACTGGGTGCTTGTGCTCATCCCAAAGTCTCAAAGGATTAGAAGACCTCAACTGATATACAGGATCAGCTAAAATTTGTTTTGAGTTATTGCCTTGTTTGTGCAAGACACTGTGCTAAATGTCTTACGTACATTTTCTCTGTTATCCCCACCATGATCCTATGAGGGAAATACTATTATGATAACCCCCATTTTACAGATGAAGAAATTAAGGCTCAGACATGCTCAAGTCCACAGAGCTAGCAAACAATGGATTGGATCAACTCTCTAGTGGGTTGCCCTCAGCAGAAGAAACTGTCATCTTGTCTGGGATTTTCATTGTACTTTTGGCCCACTCAAAGATAGCACTTGCCATACAGAATGAAAGGTATTGTTTTGATTTGCATGTCTGCCCTCCCTGCTACTGTACTTACAGGAGGGCAGGAACCTCTAGTTGCCAGTGCCCAGCTTCTACCTGGTGTGCAAATGAGGTAGAATAGAAGAAAGTAAAAAAAAAAAAAAAAAAGAGAGAGAGAGACAAAAGGAAAGACAAGGGAATATAATTTCAATCTGAAGTTCTGCATGCCTTCCTATGACTTTCACTCCCCAAGTTAGTTTTTCTCCCAGGCTGGTCACTCCCAGATTTCTAGGGAATCCATAAGTCCTGGATTACCATAAATTCGCCCATTTAAAAAATTACCTTGTGCACTGTTAATTATCCCACCAATAAATAGATTAAACAAAAGGAGAGATAATATTTTAAGAAAACTACAATTTAGGGGACTTTCCAATATTGTCTACTGATTGATAATGGAGACCACATCAGCCTGAGGACTCTGAAAAATGGGTGGGCCACATAAACTGTCTTGTGGTCACCAGACCGATTGCATCCCCACATATCCTCCCATGTCTAACCCTCATCGATTTTCCTTCCAAAGAAGAGCCAGGGATTCCCCAAAGCATGTCACTTACTCCCCGTGTGGCCCACATTCTCCCCTGAATGTGTTTCTGATTTCCTAAATAAATCTCTGTCTCTGACAGTGTGCTGAAATTTGTTTCCATCACACAGATATGTCAAGGACCCCTCTTGTCCTGAGTTGAGGGTCTGTGCTTTGGGAACTCCTTGGACCTCTTCCAGTGTTACAAGTACATGTTAAATTAATTCTGTCATGAAGGCCAAAAGCGGTACTCTCAACTCTCAGATCATTGTATCCTTAGGCAAGTCACTCAGTTTCTTTATCTGTGAAATGTAGATCGTAAAATAGATCTCACGGGATTATTGAGAGATTTAAATGAGATTAGGCTACCAAATTTAAGTATACTGCAATACAACTGGCAGCTGTTTTTGCTGCTATAAAGATAATGATGGGGACTAAGGAAGGGGCCAGGAAGGAAACCAGGATGTAAAAATGTCAGAACTGTATCAGCACAGACAGGAAACAGGAGACCCAGCCAGTCTGCATTTCCAAGACGACTGTGTCTTCATTCATTCATTCCTTTTTTTTTTTTTTTTGACGACTGTGTCTTCATTCATTCATTCCTTTTTTTTTTTTTTTTTGGCACTGGGTGGAAACTAGGGACTCTTTGTCACTAAGTACATCTCCGATCCTTTTTAGTTTTTATTTGGAGACAGAACTGGCCTCAAAATTGCAATCCCCCTGTTTCAGTCTCCCAAGTCACTGTGATTACAGGTGTGGGCTCCCCCTGCCCCTATACCGGGGATGTAACCTAGGGCCTTATGCATGCTACACAAGAGCTCTGCCTCTGAGCCACACTCTCAGCCCATAATTCAGTCTTCACTGATGGAACACCTACTATGTACTGCTTGATATCCTTTCATTTACAACTCTGCAAAGCAGATGGTCAGATTGTCCTCATTTTCCAAGTGCAAAAAATGAGGTTAGAGACGTGATGCGACTTCCCCAAGGTGAACCCAGCTAGAAAGTGGCAGAGGCAGCATTTGAACTTAGATCTGTGTGGTTCTAAAATCCTTGTTCTTTCTGCTTTGTACTCCACAGCTTCCTCAGTCTTCCCTTCATTCACTGGACCATTTATCAAGCATCAACTAAGGAATAGGCCTTCTGCAGGGAGCAGGGGAGACATAGCCAAAACTCTTGTCGGCAAGATGCTTCTCCTTTGGTCAGGGAGGCAGTCGATTCAGTGGACCTTGACATTTCAGCGTGACAAGCTCTCTGCTGGGGAGGTGCAGTTGATAGAAGAGTGGGTCATTGCTTTACTGAAGAATTTATTTTATATATATTTACTTTTTGTTTGTTTTTGCAGTACTGGGATAGAACCCAGGGCCTTGAACATGTCAGGCAAATGCTCTACCACTGAGTATACCCCACCCCTGGGCCATTGCTTTAGACTCAATTATCTCCTTGGCCCACAAATCCCTTCAAGTCCCAGACCCCTGAACTGAGGCAGAAATACCCTTACACTGTCTGGGGTTGTTACAGCGAGACATCGCAGCAATCAACAGTTCTCTCCAAAAGAATTCCCTCTCACCTGTGCTCTCTCTCTTACACACACACACACACACACACACACACACACACACACACAAACAGAATAATGCTGGTAGAACTGGTTTCTGCTTTCTCTATCCTTCAGTATGCCAGGGTGGTCTAGAACCTTAATTTGGGATGTGGTGGTCCTTGCCCCCAAGCCAAGAGAGGAAACTTGCATTTGACATCCTGTTACATATGCATTAAAAAAGAAATCCGGAAGGAGAGTCCACCCAGCTGTCAGTAGCTATTATCTCTAGGTACTGAAGTGATATGGAATCTTTGTTTTCTTCTTTTTACTTATATTTGCTTAATTTTTTTCTTCTACCACAAACTTATTTCTTGTGTCATCAATAAAAAGAAATGAATAAAGTCATTCTCTGTTTTAACAATTATTTCTGGCCCCAGAGATGTGGGGGTAGGTCTGTTAGAATTACTAGGAGGAGGAGCTTGTCCTGCGCAGGGCCAGGACTGAACAAGACCACATGCAAGGAGGTAAGCAAATGAGGTCATTGAAGATTGAAGAAAAGCCACCATTCCTGAGGGACTGTCTGACCCCAGTGATAAACTGTTATTTCACAGAGGAAACCAAAAACCTATTTTACAAAGGTGAAGAAAGCAAGACCCAGAGAGGTTCCATTACCTGCCCAGGGACACACAGCTAGAAAGTGATTAGGCAAGATTTGAATAGAGATCGGAATCTGAGTGACTTCATAGTCTGTGTACTTTTTTTTTTTTTTTTTTTTTTGGTAGCACTGGGGATTGAAACCGGGGTGCTCTATCGCTAAGCTACATCCCCAGCCCTTTTAATTTTTTTGAGATAGGATCTCACTAAGTGCACTCAAATTTGCCATCCTCCTGCCTCAGCTTCTGGAGTAGCCAGGATTACAGGTGTGCACCCCATGCCAGCCATAGTCTATACTTTTAACACCTGGACTTGGTGGCCATTGCAACTTCTCCAGTTGAGCGGCGCTTATTCCCAACTGGCCACACACACACACACACACACACACACACACACACACACACAGGCGTTCATCAATATTAGTAGAACTATTTAGAGAAGACTGTGAGGTGAAGATCCTAGTCCCATTTTTCAGATGAGAAAATTAAGGCCAGAAAGGTGACCTGTTCAGTATAGTAAGCTGAAGTTCCAGCATCCGGTCTCCTTTCTCTTCCTGGGCAGCTCTCCCCTTCTCTACCTTCTGCCAACTGCTGAGGCTTCCTTCACGAAACAAATGACTCACCGTAAGTCGCTGGCTGGACTTCCCCTTTCTCAAAACACAGCAAGTCTGTGTTTGTAATGCCTGTGGGTGAGCCACTCAGGTCAGTTATAAAGTGGGTGGGGCCGTGGAGAGGGTTGGATGGGTGGGCAGGACTGCTAGCTACCTGTGCTGTGGCACCAGCCATTTTCCTTCCAGGGGTCATGCCACTGTTTCTGCCAAGTCAGGCTTAAGGTCCCATAGCAAAGAGCTGACTGCACTTCTTAAGGAATTTAGAAGCAATTTAGATGCTCCTCCTCTCAATATTAATAGCAACTCAGTATTTAATATTTGTACCAGGCACTGGACTAAGTGACTGAGGTGAAACTTTTCAAGCCCCCAGTAGCCCTAGGAAGAAAATTCTGTCTTTGGAACCGGTGCCATTTCCCAGTCGTGTGACCCCAGGGAAGTTATTTACATTCATTTAAGTAAATATCCTTGAACACCTACTGTGCACTCTATACGCCATTCAGTGAACAGAATGGGGATCTCTGCTCTCTCTTGATGCTTACATTCTAGGAGGTGAGGCAGACAAATCGCAAACAAAATAAAGAGATGAATAATGTTAGAAAGTGGTAAGGCTATGAAGAAATAAAAATGGAGGCGGCTGAGCAGATGGGAGAGCCCATGCAGAAACGGGGGAGGGAGGTTGCAGGTTCAATAGAGGTTTTGGGGACTGGGTGCTGCTCAGTGGTACAGCTGCTTGCCTAGCATGCCCAAGGTCCTGGGTTTGAGCCCAAGCACTGCAGAAAACAATCAAATAGTGGTATCAGGGAAGGTCTCCCTGAGTAGGTGATATTTGAGGGAATTAGCCATACAGATGAGTGGGGGACTCTTTTTAAGCAGAAGGAACAGCCAGTAAAAAGCTCTAAGTGTGCTTGGTGGTTTCAAAGAGTAGTAAGAAGGCCAGTGTGGCCAAACAGAATGAGCTAGGGAGAGTCCCCTGGACCCCCAAGGACGCCACAGTCGTTCTTTCTCATACTGAGCTTTGTGCTTCCTTATTTTAATTTTTAAGTATTTTATTTATTTGGGTGTTTGCTTATTTCTTATTTGTTTTCCCTTCTAGTCCTGTGCTGCTTAAGACCACATTAGTCTTGTTCGGTGCTGATTACAGAGGCTGGGCAATAGAAGGCACTTGAAGTTGAATGAATGAATTAAGACCATTCATCCATCCCTCCAGTCATAATCATGGTAGAACCCACCCATTCCGTGGAGTACTGTTTCTCAGGGGAACACATTTTGAGTTCCAGGCCAGGACATTAGGTATACAGGTAGTAGTTAAGAGCACAGCCAGACTGCATGGGTTCCAGTTCTGATTCTACTCACTAGCTGTGTGATCTTAGACAAATTAGGCAAAACTGCTCTGTGCCTTAGTTTGCAAATCTGTATATTGGCTTAATAATCATATTGTTCTCCAAGGGTTGTAAGCACTCCAAGCAGTGCCATGTGTATATGTACTTTCCTGTGCAGCCCAGGCATGGGAAACAGGACTCTAATTCCTTCCTCTTGTACCAGATCCCAAAAGGGAAAAGAGAAGGACAAGGGCTCATAGTGGAAGTGAGCCTGCAGAGCATCCCTGGTGCAGGCCGCCATATCTGTGCTGTGTGCTGACAGGTGAGGGCTTCAGGGTCTCCACTGGGACGGCCTTCTGACGATATGGTTGCTGGCTGTGTCTCTTTCCAGCCTGTTCCTTTGGTTCTTTTCTGTAACACAGCCTAGGGTGGAGTCTGTCTCTTGCAACGGAGAAAGTTGACTGATGTAGATATTAATAGAGTACCTTCTTTTTTCCTGCCTGGCACTTTATATCATTATCTCAATAACTCTGCACATCTGATAGGTAGGTAGTAACCCCATTCTACAGAAGTGAGAGCCAACTCAGAGGTAGAGTGGCTTGCCCGAAGTTACATAGCCAATGAGTGGCAGAGTCAGGGTTCAGGCACAGGCGTGACTCCAAATTACTCTCCCAAAGTGCCTCCCAGTGATGACTAAAAGACCCTGGCAGGGTGCTCTCCTCCTGTACTTGCTGCTATCTGTGATGACAGGCCATAGCTCTGCCTGGAGAGAGGGACTCATGTGAATCTGGTCTCTAAGCCAGAAAGATAGATGCTTCTGGGCTGCCTGGGAGATCTCCAGGACCCAGGGGAACTGACTGTCTTGCCTGGGTCAGTACTTAACACAAACAGCCCTCTTCCATACTGCCCCTTAGACCAGAGGCAGTTTCTCTCTGAGATCTGAGCCCAACTGTCACTGGGTGGTCTGATTCCCATGGAAATGTGGAGATAGAAAACATCTGGGGTGACTGGTTGCCAGGCAACAACCAACCACTCACTTAACAGAATCAAAGAGGCTGTCTGGTGCTGACAGATACGTGGATCTGAGGCCTAAAGACCTAGATTCGGGCTCTGATTTGTTGTGTGATCTTGTACAAGTCCCGGCCTCCCTCTGGGCCTCAGTTTTCCATCTCTGGTATATAGGGCAGTCAGATCAGGCTGGGGGATGTAGCTCAGTGGTACAACCCTTGCCTAGCATGTGTGAGACCCTGGATTCAATCCCAAGCATGGGGTTGGGGAGGGGAAGAACAATCAGACTGTGTAAGTTGCAAGATGAGTAGACATTAGGTGGTCAGAACGACAGGGGGCACAGCCAGAGGCTCCGGGCAGCTCACCAATGAGGGAGGACTCAGTTCTGTCCATCCTGCCCCAGGCTGTCCCGGGTCTTGTCTAGTTAAGGGCAAGAAACCTTTCCACTCCTCCCCTGGAGTCTGGCCATCCGGTCTCCATCCCAGGCTACCCTTGCAGGTCAGAGTCTGGGAATGGTCCTCATACCCACAAGTTAGCACAGTTACCGCCTAGCCGGCAGATGTTTCCCTATGGGGAGTTTCCTCAGTTGCTGCCAAAATGAAGCCACCCAACTCTGGGTGTTTCCCTGGACACCCATCAGAAAGCCTTCTGATGCTGTTTGCTGAGATTGCACGGATGGTAAGCCCTGAGGGTGGTGGTGTGTTTCTTGGCGATCAGCAGAGCTAACATGTTCCATTTCACATCCATTATAGAATTAATGACAGCAGCTGTCGTTTGCTGGGCCTGGCACAGCATCAGATGCTTTCTGTCCATGATCTCATTTAATCCTCATACAATCCAGAGGGAGGGGAGCAAAGGCCACTGTTATAAAGATGCGAAATGGAGCCTCGAAAAGGAGAAATGATTTGCTCAAGATCCCATGAACGGTGGAAGCAGGATTTGAACACAGGGCCAGGGGTTTAACCACTATAGGGTGCTGCACAGTCCCGGCATAGCTTGTCAAAGCTGCAAGGACTCCACTTGCACTTAACAGATGAACAAGTCAAGGCCCGGAAAGAGTTGCCTGGCCCATAGTCACACAGCAGGTCCATTTCAGAGCAGAATCTAGGATCTGTCTCCTCAAAGCCTCACCACACCATTCCAGAACACAAAAAGTGCCTAAGGCAAAAGCAGTGGATAAACAAGAAATTCTGAGTCTTAAGAAATCCCCAGCATTTCTTAGGAAATCAAGAAGCACGTAGATCTTCCAGAGGTCCTTGGGGTCAGAGCAGAGTCCTAGCTAGCATCCCTCTGGACAGCAGGGAGAGGTGGGTGTCACTGTTTTTGGCATAGGTGAGACCTCAACTCCAGCCACTTGCTGAGGAGACGGGTATGCCCAGAATATTCTCCCCCTTAATTGTTGTGCCTGGCTAATGCCCACCTCATTGAAGTTCAATATCACTTTCCCTGGGAAGCTCTCTTACGAGGTTCCAAGATCCCTCACCATAGGTTCTCATGGTTCCAGCTCTTTCCCACAACAGCACTGACCCAGTTTGCTCTATGAACTCACATCGGAGGGACATTGAACTAATGCCAGCTTTAAAATTTATCCTCCACCTACTGACCTCCAAAGATGCCAGTTCAGAATTTGGTTTTATCCTCATAAAACCAAACTAATCTTTTAACATGCACTAAGATGATGGATGCTTAATATAAAACTAGATTGGAGTCAGATCTGCAGACTCCAGGAACACTCCCAATTCTCTGTCCAACCTTAATTCATCCCTAAAGATGGGGTTGTTTTCTTAAAAGCAGAGTGGTTTCAGTGTCCAGCTATCTAGAGATAGCCTTACCTGGAGTTAGTTCTTTCAGCCCAGATCATTGCTTTTCAGACCTGAACATATAGAAAAATTATTGTGCCAGGTGTGGTAGTGCACACCTGTAATCCCAGTGATTTGGGAGGCTGAGGCAGGAGAATCACAAGTTCAAGGCCAGCCTCAGCAACTTAGCAAGGCTCTAAGCAATTTAGGGTAAACCTCTCTCAAAATAAAATATAAAAAGGGCTGGGGATGTGGCTCAGTGGTAAAAGCACCTCTGGGTTTAATCCCCAGTACCAAAAAAAAAAAAAAAAAAAAAAAAAAAAAAGAGAGAGAGAGAGAATTATTGCACAGTATATAAAGTCTCTTTTCTATTCTCTTTTTTTGGGTGCTAGGGATTACGTTTAGGGCCTGGTGCATGCTAAACATGTGCTCTAACCACTGAACCACACTCCTAGTTTCTGTATATCTAATTATTATTATTATTTTTTTTTCAGCACTGAGAATTGAACCTAGGGCCTTGATGCTTGCAAGGCAAGCACTCTACCAACTGAGCTGTATCCCCAGCCCACTAATTTAAGGTCCTTAAATGTAATTTTAAATGATAATGCTCTTGTTACCTAACTGCTGCTTCTAAAATTCAACCTTATTCAGAGAGAGTTCACTGTGATTATGAGTACTGAATTTCTGTACCCCTCCCCACCCCTAACCCCTTGCCAGAATAGAAGTTCCGTGAGGATCTGTTAGGCTCATCTCTCTGTACTCACCAGCACTGTGCCAGGCACAGAGCAGACACACAGTACCTGTTTATTGAAGGAACGAATCACATGTATTTATTTGTGAAAAATAACACCAGAAGTGGTACGCAGGTGGCTGCAGGAGCTCACTCCCCAAGACCACAGGTGCATACTCAACTCTGTGCACCTGCTCCCCTGCCTGTGCAAGGCGAGAAACAGCATGAACAGGAATGTGAATATGTGTATGTATTTGCCCACATGCTGTGAAAAACAGTTTATTATAGTTCCAGAGTTCAGAAGTCTGAAGAGGGCCTTTTAGGGTCTAACACCAAGGTGTGGGCAGGATCATTCCTTCTGGAGGCTTTGGGAGAGAATCCCTTTGTTGGACCTTTCCAGCTTCTAGAGCTGCATTCCTTGGCTTGTGGTCCTCTCCTCCGTCTTCAGGGCCAGCAGTACAGTATCTTTAAATCTTCTGTAAGGACCCTTGTGATGACATCAAGTTCACTTGGATAATAATCCAGATGATCACATTTTAAGATCCTTAATTTAATCATATCTATGAAATCCCTTTTGCCATCTAAGGGAACTCTCACAGGCTTTGGGAATTAGGACCTGATATCTATTGTGGGGGAGGAGGGCACTGGGGGGTTGAACCCAGAGCCTTGTGCATGCTTGGCAAGTGCTGTATCTGAACCACATCCCCAGCACTTTTAAAATTTTGAGACAGGATCTCGCTAATGCCCAAACTGGTCTCCAACTCACCTGTGATCCTCCTGCCCCTACCTCCAGAATAGCTGGCATTACAGGTGTGCCCCACTGCACTGACTAGGACTCGCTATCTTGATGTGACCATTGTTCAACTTCCTGAAGCATATCACACCTTGCTCTATGGAGCAAAGTGCTCAAATACAAAGGGAAAATCTACTGCCCCAGCGGAAAGCCCACAATCTGAGGACTTTGGAGCTGTAAGAGTGGCAAAATCGTGGACATAGTAACGTATAACCCAGAACCCTTCTCAACATAGGGAACAGCTGGCATCCCCAGGGTATTGCTGGGAATTGCTGTTTCTCTGCTCTCTCCACAACACTGGCAACTCTCTAACCTCTCTAGCTGCTTCCAGGGATCAAAATTTTTGTTTTTTAATTTTTTTTTTTTTTCTTTGAGGGACTGGGGATTGAACCCAGGATCTTGTGCATAAGTGCTCGCTAGGTAAGTTCTCATCCTCAGCCCTTGTTATTTTATTTTGAGACAGAGTGTGGCTAAGTTGCCCAGGCTGGCCTGGGACTTGGATTCTCTTGCCTCAGCCTCCTGAATTGAATAGCTGGGATTACAGCCTGAGCCATGGAAAATTTTGTTCTTATTTCTTGAAGAAACAATGTGCAAAGTTTATTGTTACCAAACAATTAGAAACTTGATTCTGTTCATCATTTAATTGAGAAAAAGAACTGATTGTTTTGGTTAAGCTTAAACTTTGGAGTCCCAAGAACCTATATTCAATCCTTGGCTCTGCCGCTTAGTGGCTGGGCACAGTCATTTCACCCCTGTGAGGAGTTTCAGATGATGGTTTTGTTTTGTTTATTGATCTGTGAAACAGGCCAATAACAATCTTTATCATAAGGTGATTGTGACAAATAAGTAAGATAACATCTACTGTGGTTCTCAAGTGTGGTCTCCAGATCAGCAACATTAAGGTCACCTGTGAATTAGCTCCACCCTGGACTTGAAGCTCAGCAATCTGTTACAACACATCTTCCAGGAAATTCTGGTGTAGCCCAAGTTTGAAAACTGATTTATATGTAATGGGCTAAGAATAAATACTCAACAAATGACTCATTGCTCTCACTGTTGTTTCCTGTGATAGTTTCAGCACATGCCCTGTGATGTTGAGTTGGGTATCTTTTATCCTATGAATGTTGTACATATTAGGGTGACCTGCTGATGCAATCTGTCAATCACACAGTTGCCCTTTAATGAGGTCATCTTCAGCCCCCTGCTGCACATTTCTAGTACCAGGGAGCTCACTATTTATTTGGGCAGCCCCTGGGCAAGCCCTGCCCATACCTGCATGCCAACTGCATACACTCTGCAGACATTTCTCTCTCCTCTGAGGTTCCTCAGCTATGCTGAGATCTCTCTCCAGTTTCAAGGCTGCTTTCCTGTGTGCTGAGCCTCAAATGGGGCCTGATTAGCCCTAAGGCAGAGAGGAGGGTTCCTTCTCTGATTTGGACTGGGTTTCTGTTTGCCAGTGTTTTGGCAGCCTTTTCACCCTGCTGACTCACTCTGGTCTGAGGTCAACCAAAACCCCCAGCCTTTTTCTCAGGAACTGCCCACACTCTGATTGAACTGGTCACACCAGTCCTTGATGTGTGCAATTCCTTTTTTAAAAATAGCACTACTTTCGAATTATAAAAGTAAAACATGCTTGATACAGTAAGTTAGGAAAATGTAAAGAAAAAAATTCATTGGTAACCATCATTTTAAAATTGATTTTCAAAAAATGACACTTTATTGTACTAAAGGGGGTAAAAAACCCCACAATTGTGCAATTTCTATTTCAGGCAGAAGAAAAAGAATTAGAGAAAACAAAACAAAAATACCAGAGGGAAAATTGTGAATTCTAGCATAAGTAGATATCTCTTATCTCATAATTCAAACATACATCAATATAACAATGAAACTCCATACCCAAGAGACCACCATTGCTAGTATTTGGGTATAGCCTCTGAGTCTTTATGGTTAACATCATGTATTTTAAAACTTAAATCTAAGTCTAAATTCAGCACTGGATTTGAAAACAGAACTGTTTCAAATTCTGGCTTCTTATTGTTAGATCACTTTGGACAATTAACCTCTTGGAGTTTCAGTTTTCTCATCTGTAAAATGGGGGTAAGTATTTCTCAAAATTGTGGCAAAAATGAAAACTAATGAAAATGAAGCTGGCACACAGTAAATGCCTGCAAAGAACTTGTTTTGGGGATTGTTACTGTTAGGAACTCCTCACTTGGCTAAGTGCTGCTTTCTTCCTGATCCAGGTCAGGTGCCACCCCTTTGTAGACCTCCCTGCCTGGCTACTCCCACACTGTCTTGCTGCTGTCCTGCATCCGTCATTGTGTTATAGCGCCGGACATAAAGCCGCTGTACCCACTTTCACTTTAAGCCCTTCCAGGTCAGGGACCAACCACGTCCACCTTATTCATTTGTTTCCTCATGGTCCAACGGAGTGCGTGACCTAGTGCGAGTGATTGAATAAGAATTGGTTGAAAGAATGAATGAATTTCAGGGAGATTGCGCGAATGGATGAATGAGTCAGTACCTGCAGGTGTCACCTGCTAGACCAATCCTCATTCTCCTAGATGAGGAGAGAATACCCCGCCTCGGGCTTTATCAGGTGGTGGGCGGGGTTCTGGCTGGGCCCTGTCAAGAGGCTCCGCCTCTCCCTGCGGGAGCGTTGGGAGGCGGAGCCCTTCAAAGCGAGTAGGCAAAGGGTGTGCAAGGGGCAGGACCCCGCTGGAGGGGGTTCGAGGCTCGCAGCGGTGTAGGAGAGCCTTTGGTGTGGCCAGAATTCGTGCACACAGCCAAACCAGTTTTTGAGCGCGGCTGCGCAAGCTCAGTTTGCAGCCATACTGGAGATGTGATCAAATGGGGGTTCCCGGCCTAGATAGCCAAGAAACTGAGGCCTCAGAGATGGGAGGCAGCAGCCCAGCGGGCTGATGCGTCAAGGTCCGATCCTGGCAGGTGCTTCTGGTTACTGGGTCTGACCCCAGCCTGTGAGCTAATTTACCTAAGACATGCTGCTCCCTGCGCCCCAGTTTTCCCGTGGTGGGGGGGCTTTTCCCACTTTGGCACTATTAAGAACTTTTTTTGGGGGGGTGCCGGGGATTGAACTGAGGGGGTGTTTAACCACTGAGCCACATCCCCAGTCATTTTTATTTTTTATTTTGGGACAGGGTCTCGCTAAGTTGCAGAGACTGACCTCGAACTTGTGAGCCTACGGCCTCGGCTTCCCTCTCTAGGACTACAGGTGTACATCACTAGGCCCGGCTACGATTAAGAGTCTAAACTCTCTTCCAGGCAACCTCCAAACCCCGCCCCGCCCACACATACATACACCAAAAAACCAAAAACCAAAAACAAAAACAAACAAATCTTCTCCCAAGGCAAAGCAAAACCCAAACTGATACTCAATACACAATACTTTTTTTTTTAGTCCACCTAGTAGTTCGTTAGGAGGAGCAGAGGACTCGGCCCTGTTTTCAGTTTCCTTACCTGTGAAATGGCCATGGATAGCTACTGTTTCCACCCCCAGGAACAGCTGTGAGGGATAGGGAGCTGCTGTGCCTGGACAGCTCTGCAGGGGTTGGGAGCATTTTACTTACTCTCAGAGAGGAGTAGCTTCAGGCTCAGCCTTTCCCGAGGCCACCCCCCCACACCCTCAGCTTGTGGCCAGATGGGAGGCCCTCCTGGACATTCCTGAATCTGGCATGGTTCCAACTAGCAAGCCAGTCTAGGTAGTCTCTGCTGAGAGCCTAGCTGGTCTCAGGCCCTCAGCGAGGGAGTTTTTAGAGAAGGAAATTGTGGTTGGGACAGCATGATGGAGCAACTTCCCCGGGATCTGGGTGGAAAGCCCCTGCTCCTGGCTGTTCTCACAGCGGGATGTGGGGCAGACACTTAGCGCCCTCCCCACACCATTATCACCAAGAAGTTCCTAGTGGGGAGCTGTGACGAGTTGTGACAGCAACGTGTCTTCACTTGTGGAACCTCTGACCAGTCACTTTTGCCATCTCTGGTCTCAGAACCTCCCTCTTCCCAAGTGGTTACTCATTCAGAATCTGGTCCCACCAGCTGGGCCTCTATCCTGTACTTCAAACGCGGGGCCAGAGAACCAAGGACTTTGGAATTAGCTCCTGATTTGTTGGGTGACATGGGAGGTCCTTTCTCCTCTTTAGGGGGATGTGACAGTGAAGTTACATTTAGCTCTGCCGTGGCATGATCTTGAGTCCAAGATACTGTGCCCATGCCAAGTTATTTTGTAAACTCTGGGCTGTTGGACAGTACAGAGGCCCAGTCCTGTGGAGAGATGTGCCCTCCAGGCCGCTGGAGGGCTTGGTAATTGCTTACTGAGTGGCTGAGAGAAGACCTAACCTTCTATGTTTCCACCTTCTCATCAGCAAAATGGGCACATTCCCCTTTGGGCCCTTCTTCTTTCTCTGTAAAACAGGAGTGGAATGAGGGTCAATGGTCATGTGCCCTGTGATGTGCTTCCCAGCTGTGACCGTGGGCAAGCCATTTCAGCTCTGTGTCACAGTTTCTTCATCTGTGTTACTCTAGGGGTTGCTGAGCTCAACCGGGTGATAAGCCCAGAAGTTTTCCGAACAGGAAAAAAGGGAACACTAACATGGATGCGACCCAGGCTCGTTACCACACTCCCTGAGGAATCTGGGGTTCACCGCACCTAGGGTGTTCGCTGGAATTAAACTTTGGAATTGTCATCCTGAGGAACAATGTAAACACTCTCAGCCCCTTTGGGGGCTCTACAATGCCCCAAAAGGATCAAGGACCAATTTCCACTTTTGTTCGAAACCCTCTACCACTTACACCTTATTCCCCCTGCTCTCCAAGATATGCCAAGAACCTTCCTTAAACAAGCCTGTACTTTTCCACTTCCAGAACTTTATTCATGAGTTCAAGGTCCCTATACTTGTCATCTTCCCCTCATCTTCCCCTCATCTTCCCCTTTTCCAAATTAGAGGACACCCAGCGTATTTAGGGGCTGATGCCTGGAACCTGGAGTGTACAATCCTCAGTTCCCTTTCTCTCCACCCACATTTAGATGAGCCTTCTGATTGCTGAGAACCCATCCTTTGTGTCCCTCGTGTGTTCCCTAGGCCTTGAGGAACACGCAGGGACAATGCTGAATGGTCACATGCCTCCTCTGAGCTAGGCCCTGTGCTGACACTGGAGGCTCCCAGTGGGCCAGTCTTTTTCCTCAGGAGCTCAGGCTGGCAGGGACAAGGTAAAGTAACTACCACCCTCACTTACCTCCTCACTCCCTTCATGTGTTAAGTCCCTACCAGAAGAACCTATAACATAGCTGGAGAACTGGACCTGTTGAGTGACCACAGGGAGATCCTCTCCCTCTCTGGCATCTGGTCTGGTTTTGTCTCTTGCACAGTGGTGTGAAATTGGAGAAGGGAAGGTGGGGGGGATTTTCCAGTTCTGACAGTCTTGAAGGCAGTGACTCGCTAGGCAGGGAAGCAGGTGGGGGAGGGAGCTAGAGTTACAGTGGTGAGGAGGAGGTCCTGCTCCTGCCAAGACAGTTCCTTTGAAGCCCCACCCCCTTGTCCTCACCTCTCCCCCCAAGAGGGTGTAAAGCTTTTTTGTGGAGTCTCGCCTAAAACCAAGAGGCTGCTGGTTAGCTCCCTGTCCCAGCCCAGCTGGGTCATCTGCCTGGCACATAGCCCAACCTGGCTGGTGACTCGTTGCTTCTCTCCAGCTGGCTCAGCCCTGGAGTCCAGGCTGGAAAAGGAGAGCCCTGGCTTTCTGCCAGTGCCGCAGCAGCAAAGGGCTCTTGAGTCAGACAGACCTGGGTTTGAACTCCAGCTCTGCCACTTGGTAGTTATGAGGCTGTGAGGGTTAATTTTAGCCATTTGACAATTCAATGATGTCAACTTGATTGGGCCATGGGGTGCCCAGATAACTTCAGACTCAGACTGCAATGAAAACATTGGCTCTCCTGAGTCTCCAGCTTGCCGACTCACCCTGCAGATCTTGGGACTTGTTGGCCTCCACAATCATATGATTATACGTAGATCCTATTGGTTCTGTTTTCCTGACTAATACAGAGACCTTGGGCAAATTGCCTGCTCACTCTAAGCCTCTATTTTTTGAAATTTGTAAAAAATGGAAGTAACAATTCCTAATAGAAGTGCCATTTCTTTGCATTAGAATTCCCAGTATTGACTGAGAAGGACTCCTAGTCTTCTTTGTAAGCATTTCAAAGTTCTTCTCTGCCCTGCCCTAGCCAATCCCACTGAGACTCATTCCATTGACTGGATGCTATGGCTGGACACCATTCCTGTTCCAGTCCCCTTGCCTTTACATAAGCTCTCCCCTTGTCTTGTCCGCCTGGTGAGCTCGTACTTCCTCAGGGCCCATCTCCCCTGTGCACTCTTCACAGGGCCTTCCCCCACTGCCTAGGCATCGTCTTACCCTCGCCAGGCCCAACACACCTTGGCTGTTGCATTACTCATGCCATGTTGGTGTTGTGGGTCTGTGTCTGACTCCCCAAGACTTGAGCCCCTTGAAGGCCTGGCTCCAAACCACCCATGTCTTTATACACAACAGAGAGGTAGTTCCCCTGTCTGTCTGGTTCAACATCTTTTAGTTTAGAAGCAGATTCATGGTCTCAAACTCATAGTCACTTAGGGAAGGAGGCAGGGCCAGGATTAACGCCTCTAGTTCATCCCACCTCCCTGGACAGGTCTTTTTCAGAAAGAGCTCTGATGGGGAGTAGGACTTGGTTGTTTGAACTCAGGTCTCCAGTTCAGCAGGTGTTGGGGGAGGTTGGGGCTACAGAAAGGGTCAGGTCTGGGGCAGGTGGGAAGGAGCTGGATCTGATTATAGATGTCTCTCTCTGTGGGGGACTTTGGGCAACTCTGTATTTTTCTCCATCATCTTCAATTTTCTTAGCTGCATAAAAGGCCACTCTGAGGGTCAGTGTGGAACATAGGAGATGGTCAAGGGGCAAGTGCTCTGGGAATGAAAGTGACTGAAGAAACTATGGGCATAGCAAATGTATGTCCCCAGACGTACTCAAACACTTCAACTATTTCATTTTGCTGACAAATCATTATTGTTGAACCATCTCTTAGGGTCCAGAGTGTCCCTAATGCCTTATCAGAATACAAAGCTCTTCTCCCTAAGGGCTTAGACACCCTCCCACTGGGACCTAGAGGTCCCCGAATGAAGTGGGGACTGTTAAGGCCCAAAGACAGCCCCTCCCATTCCCAGACTCAAGGGCCAGTGCTGAAGAGCTTGCAGTCTCTCTGATGGTGGTGCCATCGGAGATCAAAGGAGAGGCCTACACTGCCTGCTTATAATGGAGCTCATGCTCCTTTTCATTCAAAAGCAGCCCTGTTTGCCTCAGGAACAGGAAGAACCGCATTCCCAAGTGTCTGCTCTGGGCTACAGCAAGGCTGGGAAAATAGGTGGTTGGAGTCCTTGGGTACTCCCAGGCTAAGGATGGGGCTCTCCCGGTCAAATGTCTCTGGAACTAGCTGCTCTATTTCTCTACGAAGTACCCCCACCCTGAAAGTTCCTTGTGTGTCTGTCATCCCAGGGATGTCCTGGTCCAAGGCAAAATGGGAGGAATGGTATGGTGATTTTCTTCCATGATCTCACCAGGTTATCTCAAGTCCAGAGATGTGGGTCCTTGTCTTGGATTTGACTGTGTGGACACTTTGACTTCCTACATTTCGGTTTGCCTCTGAGACGATACAGCAAGATCAAAGAGATGAAAATTCTTCATTGATTTTTTTTTGGGCAGAACTGGGGATGGAACCCAGGGCCTCATGCAGGTCAGGCAAATGCTCCACCACAGTGAACTCCCACTGAGGACATTTGAATATGGGAGAAAAACATCAAGGGAAGTCTGTGAGGCAGCAGGCCTGATGTGAGACAGGACAGACCAGTTTGGGCCCCAGATTCTCTCATTGACCAGATGACCTCAACAAGTCATTGTACATTTAGTAACACTTCCCCTTGCTACTTTAGTAAGCTGGGCCCAGCATCCTCAGGTTCAAACTGCAACATCACTTCCTTAGGGACATCTTCCCTGTCTGCCTAGGGAATTCAGCTCCCTGTTATAAAATATTTCCCCATTATAAGGTTTATTTATCTAGGAAGGGAATTGAACTCAGGGGCACTTTACCATTAAGCTATATCCCCAGCCCCTCCCCAACCTTGTTTTTTTTTTTTTTTTTTTTTTTATTGTAAACAAATGGGATACATGTTGTTTCTCTGTTTGTGCATGGAGTAAAGGCATATCATTTGTGTAATCATAAATTTACATAGGGTACACCCCTCTTGTTTGAGACAAGGTTTTGCTAAGTTGCTGAGACTGGCCTTAAACTTGTGATCCTCCTGCTTCACCCTCCCAAATCTCTGGTTACAAGCATGCACCACCATGCTTGGCTAAAGTTTTATTTTTCAAAAAATCAAAATAATGATAAATAATTAAGAGCATGATCATGTGTTTAACATTTGTCTTCCCTGCCAGACTGTGGGCTCCCTGCAGGAATCATGTCTGGCCTGCTCTCTAGATGCCAACATGGGACCTTGCCCGTTGGAGCTGTGTAACAATTTCTGCACAGTAGTACAGTTCTTTGCATCTTAGCTGCCTAGCTAAACTGCTGGAGACACCCAGAAGACAGAAGTTGTGGCCCGTGAATGTGAGCTGAATGGGATGAATGGGTTGCTCTGTGAAGAGCTTTTATCTGAGATTGGGGGGTGATGCGCTCTGAACAGGAAGGCACAGCATAGCCTTTGGCCTCCAGGGAAAGGAGCAAGTGGCGTGGGCCACACTGGGATCCAGAGGCCTGTGCACTGCTTTTTCTAGTCTTAAGTCTCAGGTTGTGGCTTAGGAACTTGGTGCTTAATTGAGCCACTGCTACTGCTCCTGTCCCTTTAGCCAGGTCTCTTCAAACACACACACACATTCTTCTCCCCCTCTGCCACATGGAGTTCACCCTTTCCTCAGGAGACCGTCTTTCCTGCTCATCCTTTTCTACCTGGAAAATGCAAGACTTAATTTAGCTCCATGTTTTCCTGCTGGGAAACCCTCCAGGCTGCTGCAGGCAGTTGGTTGCTCCCTCCTTGGAGCCGCACAGCCCATCCTCCTTCTCTCTGTGCAGTAATGTACCTACCACATCGGCTGTTTGCTGGCTTTCCCATCAGTTCCCCTAGCCCCCAACCAACTGGGCACTACCTAAAGACAGGGATAAGCTTAGCTTCTCTGTGTGACCCCTGTGCCCAAGGAGAGATTCTAAATAACCTGGGGTCCAGGTTTTTAGGCAGGGACAATTACTTTGAGGTACCCCAAATGTCCAACCTGTCAGAGGTTATATTTAGGAGAAAGGTCAAGGACAGGGGTGATCTTATTTATTTACTTTCTAGGAAACTGAGGCCCAGGTAAGGAAAGGGATTTGTCCAAGCTCCCACAGTACATTGGCTAACAAGCTGAGCTTGGAACCCAGGGGTTCTTAGCTCTGGCTGCGGCAGCCTTGAACAGCATCTAGGCATTAAGCCAGGGTGCCTTGGAGGCCCCAGAGGCCCAGGTCCTGCAGCTGCTCAATCCATACTGGCTCAGTTCCTCTGGCCAGGCTCTCAGCCAACAGCAGCACGGGGCTTTGGCTGCCCCTGCCAAAGGTTGTGCTGTCAGCGATTTGGGGAGGCAGCCAGGCCACTTCCCCATAGACAGCTCAGACACAAGACCTGGAACAGAGTTTAAAGGACTGTGGGCTCTTTAAAGGACAGAGTACTTCTTATAAACCTGATTAGAGCCTGATTAAACCTGTGTCTGAAGTGCACAGAGCAGAATTCAGCGTGGAGCATGTGCTTAACCAAAACTGGTTAGTGCTTCATAATTACTATTACTATGATGATGATGAGAGCCCATTGGATTGGGAAGTGCAGTCTCTGAAGAATGAGGCCAGGGTGAAATGTTAGGCACCAGCACTTACCAGGTCATGCAAATTACTTAACTGCTTTATGCCTCATTTGTCTTTGAGACAGGCATAACAATAATTCTTGTCTCACAGGGTGGCAGGAGAATTAATAATTAAAGCACTTACTCGTCACCTCTAAGATGATGTCTGAGATCAGGGCACTCACTTCACTAGTGAACAATCTTCTTGGTGACCATGGTTCCAGGTGCAGGCTTCAGAACCAGAGAAGCTGGGTCCAGATCTCAACTTCAACATTTACTGCATGAGCTCTGGTTTTAGCTTCTCATCTGTGAAATGGAAATGACATCAGCCTTGTGGAGACTATATGCATTGATTGCAATAATGTACAGAATGTCCAGCACGATGTTTGGCATGTGGGAAATGCTCAAAACCTCTCTGAGGCTTGTACACCACTGGCCCAGTCATTTTCCTCCTCTGGGTTTGGCATGGTCACGCATCCTCCTCCCCAAGCTGCCCTTCTCTGACTGGTGCAGCCCTTGCTCATTGCTCTTGATTTCTGCAGTCCTTGTCTAGGCTGCACAACTCAGTGTATTCCACTGCACTGGATTCCTGTTAGTCACCTTCTCAGGACCCAAACTGTTCCCCGCTTCCTCAAATTCTCAATTCCCAACAGAAACTCATAGTTTCAGGGAAGTTGCTGCTACTTTCTATCATCCCTGTCCCCCCAGTTCTAAGGGTAAACCACATGATCTAGGCTAAGACAGTAAACAACACCTGCCTCTGATGGCTGTTTCACAAGTGGACACGTCACCTTCCTTATTCAGTTCATAGTGAATCTCAGGACTTTTGCTGGGAATTCTGGAATAGATTCTCTCCATTTTATCTCTTGTCTGGATGTGTGAAGTACAGATGTGATGTCTGAAATTGCTGCAGCCATTTGGCTGCCATGAGAGAAGCCAGCTTGAGGATGACACTGAGGAGACAATTAGAAGACTAGGAGAGAAATGGAAGTTCGATCAAATCATGCCTGACTTACTGCCAGGTTCCACTAGACCTTTTAGTTGCATGAGCCAACAAATATGCTTTATTGGTAAGCAAGTTGTTATTTGCAACTCAAAGCATCCTAATTCAAACACCATCTAAACACTTCTATTTTATCAAGATATGTATTTATTCACTTAAAAATAATTAGGCCCTGTTACATGTCAAGCACAATGCTGGGTGCTAGGGACTTAATGAACAGCACTAATGTGTTCCTGTTCTCATCAGGGAGATTATAATCTCCCTGGTGAAAAATAGTAGAAAAGGTGCTTCCTTTGGGGAACTCACTCTAGTGTTGTGTTGAAACTACTCAGCATCAGTCTCCCTCCTTTGGCTAGTAGAATGCTGACTTTTCTTTAGGAAGAAATCTAAAGGCCCAGTCAACTCACCTAAACCTGGTCAGGTGGCACATGCCGTGCTCCTGGCCACAGTGATTCATTCAGTGACAAGCATGCAAGTCAATCCTGAGATTGCAAACTTCAAGAACAGGTTCTGTCCTTCTGCTGGGGTCACTGAACAGGAAACATAAACCTGGAGTTTTCTTAAGCTGAAACAGTGTTAACACTAACTAGTTAAGCTCTGAGAGCTGATAGCAATAAACTTCTTTGACTTCACCCGTTAATTCAACCAGGCATCATCATTGCTTCCTCTGGTGACTTGCCTGCTGCTGGGTAATGAGAAAGAGGGACAAAGTTGACTGGGTCCTTCTTCTTGAGCTCAGTCTAAAGAGAAGGACAACTGCATAAATGACCATGGTATAGTGTATCCGGACTGGGAGTAATCAGAGGGCCCCCACTCAACCTAAAGACATTTGTTTTTTAACGTTTTAAAACTATATGATGCAATAAACACAGAAAAATTAGAAGACACACTAAAATTTTTAAAATAAACATTCCCTTAGTTCTACCACTAAACTACGATTTTAGTTAATATTTTCATTTATACCTGCCAGATGCTTTTCTAAGTAAAATTTTAAGAACCCAAAATACTAAATGCAATGTGGTATAACAGGTTGAATCTCTGAACAAACAACAACAAAAGGATATCAGCAGAAAAACTGGTGAAAAATCAAATATATTAATACTCTAATAAAGTGCCAATGTTAATCTCTTAGTTGTGACAAAGGTACTATAGTTATGTAAGACGTTAATAATAGGGGAAACTAGGTTAAGTATAGGCAGAAACTCTACATATTGTCTTTGGAACTTTTCTGAAAATAGAATTATTTCAAAATAAAAAGTTTACTTTAAAAAATAAACCCAAGGGTTGGGGTTGTGGCTCAGTGGTAAAGCGCTTGCCTGGTATGTGTGAGGCACTAGGTTCAATTCTCAGCACCACATATAAATAAATGAAAAAAAGCAAAAGGTCTATGGACATCTAAAAAATATTTTAAAAAGCCCATTTTGTATTGTTTTACAACTGGTTCATCTACCTAATAGTTTATCATGAAATCTCTGTCTTAAAATCATTATTTCAGGATCACAAACTGTGAATGAATCACAGCCGATCTCCCCGGTTGTTGGAAATTTAGGTTGTTTCCAATTCTTATCCTGCTATAAAAAAATGCTTTCTGCACAGTCATTTCCTTAGGATACACGGACACACTGGAATGGCTGAGCTGGAGCTGCCTGCTGGGGAAGGCTTCCCGAGCACTGAGCAGCCTCTGTTCTAAAGCACCTGATAAACGCCAACTCATCCTGCCCGCTCTCCTAGAGGAGGGTGCTGCTCTCGTTCCTTATTACAGGGCAATTTTCAAAGGTCCTCAAAACAGAAGCCAACAAATGCTCACTAGACTTCTCCCTACCAAAGCAGCTCCTTGGTGTCCAGCACACACATCTACCTCACTGTGCATGTCTGTGTTCCCTCCCATTTTGCCCTCAAGAGTGGCAGTTCCTGCAGGCAGCCACCGCAGCAGGTCTGCAGGATCTGAGCAGGTCCTGCCAGCCCCAGGTGTGATATTAGCAGTGGCTCCCATTCTCTCATCTTTGACTACACACTGCCCTGCTTCCAGTGTGCTTTGGGCTCAAGACTATCACTGTCTGGCTGGCTGTCATGTCAGGATCACATTCTACCTACCAACGTAGAGGAGAAGCAGCATCCCTGGGGAAGAGAACTGATTCCCGTCTCCACCCAAGGGCATGGCCGGCAGCTCAGGAAACACACCAATGAAAAATAGCCTGTTCTAGTTTGGTACCATTTTCTAAAGGGGATGAAGAAGTCACTGGAGAACAGGAATGGGTGAAGATACCCATTCTGAAATGCCTGGTGCCATGGTAAGGTCTTTTTTCCTTCGCAAATGGCCGTGGGGAAAGCGAGAGAAAGGATCATTTATAAGGCAGCAGCTATTTTTCAATTCATATAAACTCTGCCATCCTTCTAATGGGTGCTGTGATCTGCATTTTAGTGAGTTTGTTGAGGTGTAGAGGCTAAACATCTTCCCCCAAGGCACAGTGAACTAGTTGGTGCCAAGATCTGACCACAGATGATCTGTCACCCCCAGAACCCATGCTCACACCAATGGGAACAGGACTGAAACACAGAGCCGACAACAAAATTGAAGTATTCCCTGCTTTTCAGTCTCACAGCAAAGGATGGCCTGAGTCATTCATTGTCAAATCTCAGACTGTGGTGTATCTTGAGGGAGGGAGGAGAAAAGGCACCTGAGCGGAACGTGAAGTGAGCTATAATCTGTGTACATGACTTTTGCTCTTCCAGGGTCCTGACATTATTCATATTGTCTCTGCACTTTGTTTGAAAAGTACAATTTCCAACAAGAGGTGAATTTCTCAAGACCCCCATGGGGTGGGTCACTAGATTAGAGTGGTCCTAACACAGCAGACTCTGCTGCCATGTGCCACCCTCTGCACAGAACCTCTGACTTCCAGACCCTGCCTCATTAACCTTTCCTGTAAACCTGCATCTCTACCAAAGCAGACTCTAGGCAGTTTACAACACAAACATGCAGCACAAAAATGCTAAACATAAAAAAACTGAGATTGAGGTGGGGTACAAATTTTATTAATAAATCTGGCAAAAGAAAGCATAGCAGCTGAACAAAAGACAGTTGAGTCTCCTCATAGCCAGGGCCAAAAGGAAAACACAAGAAAATGAAGCATCTTTAACCTGGAAGAATGAAGACCAACGAAACAGGAGAGCATAAGTGTCTCCTAGGTCCCAGTCCAGAGGAATCTGTCCTAAGTCTTTTTTTTTTGTTTGTTCCTTCAAACCCAACTTAATCATAACTGATGTAAGAGGGTCTGTTGCCCATAGTCATTCTTTTTTTTGGAACTGGGTATTGATTGAACTCAGGGGTACTTGACCACAGAGCCACATCCCCAGCCCTATTTAGTATTTTATTTAGAGATAGGGTCTAAAGTAAGTTGCTTAGCACCTTACTTTTGCTGAGGCTGGCTTTGAACTCTCGATCCTCCTGCCGAGCTGCTGGATTACAGGTGTGCGCCACCATGCCTGGCTATAAAAGTCTTTCTTGAAGGGACACTGTACAACGGGATGATTTGATCCACATCAACTTTACTCCCCAAAGTGCAGATCTGTTTGGCCTATGGGTCTGAGGTGGTGATCTGCACAGGGTCACCTGGTTTTGTTTACTGTACCTTTTCTTTCCACTCCCACCTACTCTGCTGGTGGGGCAACTCAGCCAGGTCTGGGTCCCTGGAAGAGGCCATCTGTGAGAGGTGGTCATCATTGCACTGTCCCAGACAACTCTAAACATAGAGCTGACACATCCTGGAGACCTCAGAAGCACGGTGCTCCCTCTGGAGTTATGAATAATGCAAGGCCACAGCTACACAGAGCTGTAGTCCATGAGGGACGACTGTGAAGTACAGCTCATACACACACCCTCCCACTGCCACTCTTTCCAGAACCAGAGGTGGGGAAACTGGCTCCTCCCCTGCCTGCTGGCCATCCTGGAACAAGGGTAGTTATAAGAGCTTCACTCCAATAGCAAGGAAGTCATGGAGATGATAGAACTGAAAAGACCTTACCTGTGACACTGTTTCCCATTCAGATCCTTCACTGTGACAGAGCACAACTGTGTAGATATCTCCTTGCATTTGATCCATGACTTGTAGCCTCTTCTGTAATATAAGTGCCTGAAAACCTTTCCCTTCTCCCCAGTAAAGTATCAAATCACCCAGCACAGTGGAATGAGGCTAGGATGTGGGGTCACATGTGTGATCCTCAAAATGCACAGACATAGCATGGAGATAACAGTACTTATTTCCAGGAGGTTACTGAGAATAATGTATGCAGAACCTCCCACATAGTAAGCATTCAACACATGATGCTATTAATTATAAAAATACACAAAAGAAAATTTTTATACAAAAAGAATTCTGCATACAGTTTTGGAGGTCCATGATTTTTAGATTTACTGAAGTTAAGAATTCTTAGCCTGGTTCCTCCTGCTCGGGGAGACAACAGCTCTCACCAGTGTCTACATTTTCTCTCTGAACTCCATCAGTATTTACTGAGTACTTGCTGTGTACTGGTTGTCCTGACCCATATGAGCATCTTAGTGACTAGTTGTCAGCATACTTGAGTGTAGGGATCATTTCCATTCCACTGATGAGGGGAAATAAGTTGTCCAAGATCTCATGGTGGGAGGAGCTGCTGTTTAAATCAGTCTTCTGACTCACACTGAGCCATCTTCCTCTGAGGAAATACTGAGGCTTCCACAGAGGTTGCTCCTCATCCCATTCTGCTCTGTCAGTGATAATCTGCACACAAGAGTGCCTCCCTTGTGTGAGACTGGCAATGTGTCCATTGAACGATCTTTTATTCAGAAGGGCCCTTTCTGCCTATAGAGCTGCACAAGTCATTTCAGCAACAAGGTCAAGGGTGAAGACCAGTGCTGGAGATTGCAAGCAAGTTCCAACTCTGCCTCTTCTGTGTGACCTGAGGAACATTACTTCATTTGAGTCCTTGCCTTCCTCACCTGTAAAACAGGACAGGCCTGACTGCAAGGGTGCTTTGTGAGAGTGATGTGCAGTCAAGTGTGGAGAGCCTGTGTACAGTACCTGGCGTATCCGTCCTCCAGGAGTGGTGGCAATTCTTGTCTCATCCAATCTTGATTTGTAATGAGGACACCAAGGCCCAAAGGAGTAAATGAAGAACAGCTTGCTCAGTCATCTTTCAGCTTATTCTTCCCAACCATCCTATGCTGCTTTGTGGGCTGCTTTGACAGACATTCCCTCCCAATTGGATGTATGAAGGGAAGAACATTTTCACGGAATTTAAATAGCTTGGGGAGCGAACTGATCAGAGCAAATCAGTCATGCTGACACCTGGAAATAATTGCTGAGGTGGGGAAGTGGAGGAGCAGACAAGGGAGGGGCTGCTCAGGGAGCGGTTTTAGTATGCCGGTGAGGACTCTGACTCTCAGTAACAAGATGCCTGAAGAACGGTGGCGCTTCTATCCCAGCTCCCTCTGGTTTTGGGAACAGCAGCAATTTCTCGGAAACCTCCCTGGCAAAGGCAGTCTTCTAAAAGCATGAGAGCTTCAGTTTGGACAAACCATTTAAGCTCACTTTTGTTGGGGAGTAAATGGATTTAAACTAGGACATACAAAGAAGCAACCAAGGGTGTTAAAAGCAGCAGCCATAAAGGTAGACAAAGACCTGGCTTAGGATTAGAAGCACTGGCTTTCTAGGCTGTGGACAGCTGTCCCTTCATTATTATACAACCTGGCAGGAAGCAGATATTTCTCTGTGTATGTTCTGATCTAACAATTTATCCAATGTCTGTTATATGCCAGGCACCAAACCAAAGCTTCTCCTTATAAACCTCATTTAATACCATTGCCTCAGAAAATGCATTGCTGGCCTTCTTCAGATGAGGAAGCAGGGACCGAGGGGAGGCCAGCACTGGGATCTGCTTGGTCTCCTGGAGAACTCCAAGCACAGTGATGTCTCTACTAGATCAAGCTGCCTTGTCTCTGGGATCAAGAAAAGGCCTAAGAGTGACAGTTAAGAGGGTCTGCAAATGCATCTTAGGACCACATACTTGGACCTCCATGCTACAAGGCTGCTAGTGACCATGAGAAGGTTTCCAGGTCAAATCCAGAATTCAAGATCATTTTTCTAGCCCAGGTTCTCTTAAAAAAAAAAAAAAAAAGCCACAACGGGATACAAATTTTTAACATACTTTATTGACTTAGGGCCAAACAAGGCAGGCAGCATTTGGTCAATTAAGAAAGGCACCTCATTGAAGATAATACAGCACAGTGCTGTTGAGTGATCCCACTCACAGGTGAGGATGGAAAGGGTCATCTTTGGATGATATAGCTTAGGACACTTGCTCATTTATTATTTTATTGACTTATTTTTCATGGTGCTGGGGACTAAACTCAGGGCCTTGCGCATACCAGGCAAGTGTTATACCACTGAGCTACATCCCCAGCCCTTGCTCATTTATTAAAAAGGGTCCCTTCACAGACCACAGATGAAAAAAGGCATAAGACTGTGGCATGTGCTGGGTGACTGCTGAGACCATGAGCTCAGCCATGAGTGGTGAGTCAGGGGAAGGGAGTAAGACCTGCTTCCCCTTCTCTCCCCAACACTAGAAAACCTGATTTGCCCCACCTCTGAGGGTACACCCCTCATCTCTTTCAGATGTGGAGATGACTCTTTTTCTTTTTCATTTTTCTTGATGCTGGGGATTGAACCAGGTCCTTGCACATGCTAGGCAAGTGCTCTATCGCTGAGGTACATCCCCAGCCTGTGGAGATGATTTTTTGATCTTAAGGTGTGGGGCACCAGGGTCAACAATCAAACACTTTCTCTTCCAAGTTACAGAACACACAGGACCACAGTTCGATTTCCTGCATTCTTGGCCTGGCACCCCATGAGGTTCTGAGAAAAAAGCTGAGGTCTAAGAGCACTGGCTTTAAAATATATTGTCACCAGTTTTGAGTAGATGAAAACCCAATTGCTTAGAAATAATACTGTGTCACCCTATTTGTATCCACACCCTTTAATCACAGTGTTTTTTAAAAAATTAATCTTTATATTTTTAAAACTCCCACCTATATGTAAAAAACCCCACTCACTACAACAACACTGTTGCTCTTCCAAATAGTCCTCTTGAGCCCTCACCACCCCTCCCTCTCCATGCTTCCCCTGACACCCTTCCCCTCTGCCCAGCACCTAAGAGCAGGGATCACGCCGTGGGGTGATGAGCAGTGGTGCAGTCTCGCCTGGCCTTCTGTTACTAGGCTGAAATAGAGAGGAAACAAGAGAGAACAAAATGGGTTTTTAAAAACCAAGTAAATGTCAGAGAAGGCTGGCATGCACGCCCCAGCAACCAAATGCATTAAACACTGGTCATTTCTCTGCTGTGAAAGCTCTCATGCCTGCTGAGGTTAAGACTTTGCAATTAAATGAAGCAACAATACAATCATAACCACCTCAGAAAGGTATCTCCTGTGATCATCTACTTTCTACCTGCAGCTTAAATATCACTTGCACACGTCTGTGCATGTGTGCACATGTGAATATACATGGACAGATGGCAAGTGTTTAAGAAAGGAGTACACATATTCAGTTAGCAAACATTCAGGGACCCTGACTTTGAGATCAAGTGCCTGCAACTATCCCTGGTCAAAGAGGAATCAATTCCAAGATTCAGGAATCCATCCCTCATTCAGAGAAGGATGTGACTCCTGGCAGGCATAGCTGATAGTTTTAGTTTCATTCTTTTTCCTTGCCCAGAAGTCATGTGCTTTCCAGAAACACCCAAAGCCAGACTGGGTTTTCATTAAGAGAGGAAGGGTTAGATTAGAGCCAGGGAAATAAGGTAGGGCAGAGGCAGCACTCACTCACTTGGACCAGGCGAAGAGGAAAACAAGATGGCCACATACCCACACCCAGTTTCCATGTGGGCAGAGAACAACAAGCCCCCAGTAGTCTTACGGACAGTAGGACAGCTCAGGTCAGATGGGGACTGGGCACTTTATAGTCCATTGCAACGAGTCAGCAGCAGATTACGCTGAGGCAGGCAGCATTACTTACTGGATGTACCACTGACTTTCTAATGGTTTTCCCAGAGACTGCAGGTTTTGTGGTCTCTTCACAGGAACCCATTAATTCCTCTGTTTGCCATAATCAAACCAGACACCAAAAAGGCACAGCATGGACCCTAGGGAATGCTTAATAGCTGGAGAGCCAATGTTATAAATAAAAACTTTTGTTACTGTCATAGGTGATCTTATTTCTGGGTGATTTTTTTGTGTGTAGGGGATCTGTGTCTACACCATCATGAAATAAAGGGTGAAACACTGGATATGGGAGGGAGAGGGTTTGAGTTTCAAAAGGACACATTTGATTTGGGTTTCATATCCCAGAGCGGGACTGGGTTTGAATAAATTCTGACCAAAATGAATAAAAGAATAGATCACCCCCAAATCACTGTTTTGTTAATACTTTGAAACACAGGCAAACATTAAAAACAAAAGCAAACAAACCTACCCTGGTCTCTCTTTGGGGAAATGATTTGGCTGCTCTCAGTTGTCCAATCTGGATGTTCAAAAGACAATCTGAATTCCAAAGGACCTTTTACCTGGTTTAATTCTTTGAAACAATTCAGTTTTCAAACCCAAGTACCAAATGATCCATATCTTCCAGCACCATGATATAGATCATAAAAACATTTCAACCTGGCTTGGCTCTTTCTGATACTCTCTCCCAGTAAATTCTGGAATTTGTAATAAAAGTGCCTTTTATTTTTCCATTTTGGGGGGAATTAATGATCCCTATCCAGCCACTGACTCATGTAGCTTTTCATTGTAGACTGAAAAAAAAAAAAAAAGTGGAATTCCCTGCCAACTCTCTCCATCAGGAACTGCCTGACTTCATGTGACCTTGGACTTCTTATCAGCTGTTAAAGATGGGATACATACTGAGAGGCTTTGGAACGGGGTACCTGGCAGATACCTGGGATGGTTTATTTTGGTTAAAAAATAAAACCAAGAGTGTGGCTAAAGAGCCTGGTGCAGTGGTACATGCTTATAATCCCAGCAGCTTGGGAGGCTGAGGCAGGAGGATCACAAATTCAAAGCCAGCCTCCACAAAAGTGGGGCTTTAAGCAACTCAGTGAGACCCTGTCTCTAAATAAAATACAAAATAGGGCTGGGGATGTGGCTCAGTGGTTGAGTGCCTGAGTTCAATCCCTAGTACCCAAAAAACAAAAAACAAAACAAAACAAAACAAAACAAAACAAAGAGTATGGCTAAAGAAATAAATAGTTGGTAAAGTAACTGAGACCCAAACATAGAGAGTAGGAGTGATCACATATCACACGCAGAAACACAGATGAGATGAGAGTTGCATACACACCAGGTACATCAAGCAAGTGCTTTTTAATCAATAAATCAAGAGATATTCTGCTAGCTTGAGGAAGGAAGCTTCCCTTTGCTTGCCCTGCCATTCCTACCCACTCCTCTAACAGGGATAGAAAGAAGAAATTCCTTTCTGAACCCAACATTAGATAAACATAACCAAGTCTTTACATGTGGCTTTGGAGAAAGCTGCTAGGATGCTGGCAAATACGACATCAGGGGTCTGGGATGCATCAATGGCGGAGTGGATGCCCCGTTTCCTGTAGTACTCCACAAGTGGGGTGGTCTGAGTGTGGTAGGCTTCCAGGCGTATTTTCAAGGCCTTCTCATTATCATCTGATCGGCGGATCAAGGGTTCCCCAGTGATCTGAGAATAAGAAGGGGATTTAAATGCTGGGTCTATTTGCAAGGTTTCCTTACCCATGCCAGATGTGAGATGGGATCATTCTATCTAGGATGTTGTCTGATCCCACAGTTCATCAGAAACAAAGACAGATAATCAAGACCCTCTCCAGTAAAGAACTTTTCCACTCCCAGTAGCAGACCAATAGGACCAAAGAAGTCGGAGAGCCTGTCAGAAACAGCAACATGAGGAAAGGCCCTCATGAGAGGACCTTTCTCTCACAAGTCTCTGCTTAGGCTATTCATCTTCCAAGATGAACACTTCTAGGGAGAGAAGCAAGAAAGATAGAGGCCCCTGAGACCAGGAGAATACATTGAAATTAGAGATGCATTAGTAATTGTAATCCTACTTGCTTAAATATTTAGCATAAGTACTATAGTGTCATCTACCAACATTCTAATAGTGGCAAGTGAAGTGAAAAAGGACTCTAAATGGTAGAATTACCAGTTTTTCAAAATGTGCCTAAATTTTGATGGCTTTGGAATTTTTATTTATAGAACCTGGATGACCTGATGAACTTCTCTCATGTGACAAAGACAAACCCAGGAAATTCTCACTGTGGCCTGCATGCTCTAAAACAGATCATATGCACTCTTATGGCGAATGGTCTAGCGACCATGTGTGAAATTCCAGGGTACAGCAGAGCAGTCACTAGGATATTATGAAGCAGAACAGATCGGCACACTTCTCTTCAGTACTACCCCTCCACCTGCTAGTTCTGGGCTTCCCTGCAACGTGTGTGTGTGTGTGTGTGTGTGTGTGTGTGTGTGTGTGTGTGTGTGTGTGTGTGTGTGTGTGTGTGTGTTTGTGGTGCTGGGGATTGAACCCAGGTGTGTGTGTGTGTGTGTGTTTGTGGTGCTGGGGATTGAACCCAGGGACGTGTGCATGTGAAGAAAGCACTCTACCAACTGAGCTGTATCCCCAGCCCTGCAACCTTTTTTTGATTAGCTGACCACTTAGGTGGCCATGATATCAGAATGGGGCTGCTCTGGACAGAAGATATTATAAGGCCTTGGGAAACAGCTGGAACTGGCAGCTGCTTGAGGTGAAGCAATAAACCACCCAAAGAGATGCTATACAGATTTGTCACAGGCCATCTGACTTATTAACAGTGCTATATTTTTCATGCTTAAGTCAGTAATATTGATAAAAGGGAAGACAGAAAGAACAAAGGAAAGAGAGAAAGGGGGGGGGAGGAGAAAGAAAGAAAAGAAACATGAAGAAAGAAGAAAGAAAATTTCCTGTCCTGAGTTTACATACATCATCTTTCATGGGCTGCTTTGGGGGGTTGAACTCCTCATGGTAGGACCGGCCACTTGTAGGGTGAATCAGCCTGAAAGATATAAAATGTACATGAATCAGCTTGCCTAAAAGTAGCCCCCTTACCCCAAGTTTCTCCTGAATGATGCAGACAGAAAAGCTGGATGTACAGGCTTTCACCCAAAAGAGAACCCAGCTATAGGTACCTCTTTTTTTTTTAAATATCGTTTTAGTCTTTGATGGACCTTTATTTATTTTTTATTATTTATATGTGGTGCTGAGAATCAAACCCAGTGCCTCATACATGCTAGGCGAGCGCTCTACCATTGAGCCACAACCCCAGCCCTATAGGCACCTCTTGCTTAGGAAAATAACTAGACTTATGCAATGGTAGAGTAGGTATGTTTTCTATTTTGACCAAACATAATGATTGTTTAAAGAGGCAAGCCGCTAGCATAACTACATAATTCAGGACTTGAGAGAAGGGGTTCTGGTGTTGGTCTCGCACAGTCATTGATTCTATTAACATTCAATGGACACGAACAGTGCATTCACTAGTTCATTCAACAAACACGAATAGTGCCTAGTCCAATTCAGGTCTTAAGTCGAACCCTGAGACTAGATGAAGCAATGAGTTGAGATTTCTGTTCATAAACAGTGTTTGGTCAGGGAGACAATGGTGGAACCTATAACTAATGATCCTCCTGCCTCAACCTCCTAAGCAGCCAGTATTATGGGCATGGGCCACTGCACACAGATTAATGCCATTTTCTAAACTAGTTTGGTTACAAAACCAAACAGCTGCTAACAACAACAAAAAAATAATAGTAATAATTCATGGACATGAACACCCCTAGATAATGCAGCACATCTTTACAATCACATAAAGCACAGCCTAACCATTGCAGGGCAATATTCAGGTGATCAGGACAAATGACATATTAAGCAAGTTATGAAACCAGGTGCAGTGGTGTGGGCCTATAATCCCACTATAATCCCAGCTACTTGAGAGGCTGAGGGAGGAAGATAATTTGAGCCCAGAAGTTTGAGTCCTATCTTTGATCAGACAACACGATGTTTTGTTTTAAAACAAAAATACATCAAGAAATAGCCCGGGCCAGGTGTGGTGGCACAGTCCCTGGAAGAGGTCCTTTGGTCCATCTATTCATAAATGGCATCTACTGGGAGACCCAGGGTGAGGAAGAGCACAGGCTGCTGGGCTCAGCTGCAGTGTCTTTGGGAAGGGGTGGGGGCCCAGTGATATTTCTTCACCTGGAAGATACAGGGCACATTGCAACAAATATAACTCCCTTCTTTCCACATCTCTACACTACCATTTATGAATTCCCAGATGCCCTCAACTGTCTGATTACACACAACATACTCTTTCCCCATCCACAAACATCTCTTTTTTTTTGTTTTTGTCCTGGGAATTAAACCTAGGACCTCATGTATACTTGGCAAGTGCTCTACCACTGAGCTATACCCCAGTCCCATAAACTTTACTTTAAAGAGAAATGCAGAAGGTAAATGAAACAAAGCAAGCCCAATCTCTAGGTTCTCAAAATGCAATTGGTTTCAAGTACCAGCAAAAACAGCTCCATGAGTTACTGGGCCTGGCCTGAAGGTAGAGGCAAAGGTGAGAAGCAATCAAAACTGGGATTCTACAGTCACTGTTATCTTTATTTTTATTTACTTATTATTTTGGTACTGGGGATTGAACCCAGGGGCAATCTGCCACTGAGCTATATCTCTGGCCCTTTTTATTTTGAGAAAGTTTTGCTAAGTTACTTAGGGCCTAAATCACTGAGGTTGGTCTCGAACTTGCAATCCTCCTGCCTCATCTTCCAGATTACTGGGATTACAGGTGTGCGCTATCCCATTTGGCATCAGTCCTTTTAATTTTGAGGCAGGGTCTTGCTAAGTTAGGTTGTTCAGGCTGACCTTGAATTTGTAATCCTCCCAAAATTCTGCTTCAGCCTCTCAGAGTTGCTGGGATTACCAGTATATGCCATTGCCCTTGCCAGTCACTGTTATATTTGATAACACTTTAGACTCCCATTTTCTCATCCTCAAGTGGAGATGGTACTAGACATTAAGATAATGATACCAGAGGGCCAAGGGTTAAGATAACTAGGGTACCAGAGAGCCAAAACTGAATAGGTGAAAAACAAAAACCAAAGAAACTAACCATACATATTCAAGATACCAAATTATTATTAATTAGAAGTGAGGTCATAGCTAATTCAGAAATCTGTTATAGTGAGGTCCTTTATCACTTCAGACTTAACTGTCTACAATCTGCCTCACTTTCTTCCAACCATCAGTGCAGTATTCTAGGAAGCAGAAAGCAGGTTTCTGGGGCTGGTTCTGCCACTCATCTACTCAGTGAATTTGGAAAAATACTTTTGCTAGCTGGCATGCCCAGTGAGGGAGCAGGTCCTCATCTCTGAGGGAGGAAGTGACACTAAAGCACTCAGTTCCAAATGGAGGAGCTGAGTCTTCCCCTTTCACCCTCTATTGCACTATTGCGGCTTGTTCTTTAGAATCTTTTTGCTCTCTCCATTCCCATCCACCTAGCTGCAGGCCTCTGTCACTTCATGTGGCTCATGAGCAAGCTCCCAGATGGGGTCTTTATCTTGTTTCTCTTCTCCTCCAATTTACCTTGTATGCTAACACTAACGTAATGTTCTTAGAATGCAGTTTTTGCCTCAACACCCAGTGGCTTGAGAATATCCCTCGACTCCTGAACTCGTTGTCAAGTCCACTCTCTTTAGTCGGGCAGACCTCCCATCAAATTCCCATCCTCTTTCCAACACTTCGCCTCTCATCTCCAGAGCACTCCTCCAACTATGGGCAAACAAGTCTGCTACTAGCCCCAGTTAGAATCCCTCCTCGATCCATACTCATTCCTGCCTCCACTCCCTTCTTGGAAGGACTCACTGAAATTCTTTCCATTCAGAAAGGTTGAATTGACATAATGCCTCTCCTATGCAGCTTCCCTCCCCATTCCCAGACTCTGTTCTTGAACCTTCCTACTATACTACACTACTAAACAGCTATTTGAGGTCAGTGATGGGCATCACTATACTGTTCCTCTAGAGGCTCTCCTGGTCCTGCTATGCAGGAAGCAGGTACTCAGGAAGCTGGACCCACTGAATCAAAGGTCCCCAGTGTCACCTGGTTCTGTTAACATCTGCTTTGTAACTCAGGGACTCCAGGCTTGGTGATGTTCCTTACTGTCAACCCTATTGTTCATCGGCCTGCATGAACTTTGTCTACTCTGTGCACAATAGGAATGCAAAGAAACAAAATTCCTGCAATGAAGGAGCCTATGAAATGGACATCTGAAAAGAAAGTTAATATAAGGTAGATCTGACTAATTCCTACAGCCTTCTAGGAAAACATCTCTCCTATCACTCTGCCATCTATTTGTGTGTCTGTCTTTCTCTTTGAAGGTATGGACTATACATACATAATATATGTTCAACCTCAGAAAATCAAAGAAATAGTCTAAAACAAGAACATATTTTCTTCCTAAAAATTTAATGTCATATAATGATTACACTATCAATTTAACAATAGCTAATCAAAAGAAACACAAATGTAGAGCAATGAGGGAATAAGTAAGGAATGGCTCACCTACTACATGAAATTTCATGTGACAATTAAAAATAATGATCATGGATATCTGGGACAGCGGAATGATCACCTTCCTGAGACTTCATTAAAATGACAAAGACAAAAAAAACTATAGCCCATATTCAAGAAAATAAAGGAGGGTTCATTCATAATTGAGAGCTTCTAAAATATTTCTGCACTATGAACAAATATTTCCTTTGTTTTCTAAATTTTGTGTAGATGGTCATATTTTTTAAAAAATTTTAATTTGTTTTAATTAGTTGTACAATATTATTTTTTAAAATTATTAAAAAGCCCACAGTAAAGGATGAAACTCCACTGAAAACAGATTTAGAAAGCACTAAAATAGAGATACATCTGTAAAGAATTTCTTAAGCACCTACTATTAGGCAAAGCCATGAACTATGTACTTTGTTACCTAACATGCACCTGAATAGGACCTGAAGCAGGAACTATTAACCCTATTCCACGTAAAAGGAAACAGCCTTCTTAGAGAGTACCTAGGGTCAAAGATAAAAAAGACAGGATTGACATGCTGCCTTCAAATCCCTCACACTTTTTTCTATATATTGCCATCTCATGTCACCACTTCAGTGGACGTGAGCAAATAAGATCAATTCGTGTTGAAATGGCACTAACCTTCATGGCTGGGATTAGGTAAGAGCAATTCTCATAGGCTGACAAAGTTTTGAGAAAACATGAAAAGAAGGGACCTTCAAGGAAAAAATACCTTCCAGTGATTCTCCGGATTAGCAGGGAGTCTGGAATGCGGAATTCAATCACAGAATCAAGCTTCTCTTTCCTCTTCTCCATGAGGTCATCAAGCTGTAAAAGAGTGTGACCCACCTAAGCTATCAGAGATGGTCAGACCAATCTCCTTCAAAAGGATTTAAGAGATAAAGGGCCAGAGTTTGCTTTTAGGCAATGGTGATACAAATAATATACAACCCACCATTTCTGCCTGTCTCACAGTTCGAGGGAAGCCATCCAGAAGAAAGCCATTTTTGCATGAAGGGGTCTCCAAATTCTTCTCAATAAGCTCCACTACCATTTCATCACTTACCTGGAAGTAAAGAACAAAATAGCCTTGGATTTCAATTTGTTAACTAGGTGACATTAGCCCAACTGTAGTGTCAAAAGTTTTTATTTGTATAACTTAATTACTAAATGGCAAGTCCTCTTGATCTCAAAGAAGCAAAAACGAGAGCAAATGTGAAGTGGCTCCATTTGCAAGACCCGGTTTTGTAACTGTTTCTGTAGTTAACATACATATTCTTTTCCCTTGAAATTGTCTTGTGTTCCAAAAATCTGGGTCATGTGAAAGGGACCTTTACAGCTTCTGAGACCACAGAACTCGGAACTCCCTTGCTTCTAGAGTCAGAGTCCTAATGATTAGAAAACAGCTTACAGCAACCAGCTGACTTCATGGCACAGGAAAGGTGAGGGTACATGGCTAAGAGATCATCTGAGGAGAACCAGGGTAGAATGGGGGTTGATCAGAATGCAGGCAGACACCAATTATTCCTGATTCACAATTTTGATTGGACTAACAGTATAATGACTGAGATATGTGCTTGGTCACACATCTGGGCGATCCTGAATGTAAGGTAATAGAAAAATTTACTGAATTAGTAAGACTGGATCAGAAATAAAGAATGGAAGGACCAACCCAATACATTTCTGAACCTCTCTGAAACCTCAAGAAGGACCCCTCTCAGCTTTCAAAATCTGGTTTTTCTCCTGAGCCTTTGTAGAAAAAGTTCCTACAGTGTATTGCAGTGAAGGTCACTCATTATGGCTGTCTTCTGTCTCAGGATGAGCTATGAACTCGGGAACAAAGTATAAGCTCTATGACTAAGTGAAGGTTGGAGATAAGCAATCTTATTGTCATATCCTAATTTTCTCTGTATAGAATTTTCTGCCAAGACCCAAAGTCCAAAATATCTAACTGTCTGGCTTGACTAAAGTCCTCACTAACATAAAGGGAAAGCTAGAAAGAAATGGTTAGGTGGGCCGACATACTACAGGGAAACTCCAAACCTAAGAGGAAGCTGGAGGTGAAAGCAAAACTTAGCACCTTCCCCAATCAATATTCTCAGATATAAAAAGACCAGAGAACCAAGTACAAAATGACTTCTGAAGGTGATTCCTAGAGGTCAGATTCTAGAATAACTCAGTTATAATTAAGCTCTGGCATTAATTAGAGATTTAGTATCTAATTCATTGTATTTGTCCAATCAGGCTGCCTAGCCTAAATTCAAGAGAAAATTCTATTATATTCCCCAATTATTTTTGTTCCAATTGCTAACTCCCTTGTTAGAGACAGAGAACACAGCCATGCAAGAGGTTAAATAAGACACTTATCTGTGACTTTGAGTCTTCTTTTGAATATTCCTGAGTTCTGGCCTAGGCATGGCAGTTTCAGTTTTGGTCCTAAATTTTTAATATATTATAATAAAGCATCAGCATAAAGGAACCTTGAGAATACTGTGAATAAGGGATGTAACTCATTTGGCACAGCATTTGCCTACCGTGTGCAGAGCCCTGGGTTCAATCCTAAACACCACCAAAAAAATAAAAATATTTTTAAAAAAAGATACTGTAAATAAATTCAGAGACATAAATTCAGAACAACCAAGTAACTTGCTATTTGAAAAATTCATATAATCTGACAGTTTTTAAAATACCCTCTAGAACAGGGCTGTCCCAAAGAATTTTCTGTCATGATGAAAGTGTTCTATGTCTTTGTTGCCTGGTGAATACCTAAAATATGGCTAACACAACTGAATTTTAATTTAACTTAAAGAGCCACATGTGTCTGATGGCTATCATACTAGACAACATGAATCTAGGAATATCAACTCACTGATGTGACCAAACCTACCAGTTTCCCAGCATCCATAGTTGCCTTCAACTTTTTCCCCAGTTCTGAGCCAGAAGCCACCATGGCCCTCAGCATATCCCCAGTGGCCAAATGGCAGACACAGAAGTTTTCTGCCAATTTGGGTGCCTGTGGAAGAAAGACAAAAGCCAAGATATAGTTAACCCTGAAGGCCCTGGTGTCAGACTGTATGGGTATGAACCTGGTCCTGCCATGTACTGGCTGTGTGAATTCAGGAGAATCTCTGCTTTCTTACTTATACAGAGATAAAAGTACCTTATATCACATTCTAATGTAAAATTATTATAGGATTATGATAATGATATGTGATAAACATGTAAACCTCTATTATCACTACTTTCACTAGATGCACTGTGACATATAAGCCTCAGTTTCCCTATTATGAATGGGAAGAACAAAATATTGTTATCAACACTTCATATATTTGCTGTGAAGCTTAAATGAGATCACATATATAAAGCACATGGCACAGTACTGGGCACATAATGTGATAAATATCTGCCAAAGAATGAACGTATTATTGTCATACAATAATATATGGTTAATTGGGCCTGGGAGTTAAGGGCAGGGTGAAGAACATGTTTGCTTCCAGGGAGGATTGGGTTCCACCCCTTCCCTGTCACTAGGTAGATGCATCACCTTGGTCAAATCATTTAACTTCTCACACACTCAGCTTCCTCTTTTATTTAACATGAAGGCAAAACAAAACAAAACCCAAAAAGTTCCATCTTGGAAGATGTCTGTGAGGCTTATACTGGATATAGCAGTAGAGCATATGGCAAACAGTAAGCAACCACATGGTAGTTTTGGATGCAGTATAGACTTTTGGATAAGAACATGGGCTTGAGAGTCAATCTGCCTTGGTTTCAGACTCCAGCTCCACTAATCACTACATTCATGAGACTTGAGAAGTTACTTCACCTTTCTGTGTGTCAAATTTCCTCTAAGTAAAATGGAGATGGTAATAGTACTTATCACTGAGTTCATGAGACGATTATGTAGAATTCTGCATAAGCAGGGCCTGGCACATAGTAAGTCCTCAGTGAGCATAACCCTTGACTTAGTTCTATGTTCACTCAGAGACCTGTCCTCAAAGAGCTCACAATTTGGTGGACTACAAATTGGAACACAGAATTAGACCATGAAAAGATCTCAGACATGGGCACTTTTCCACTAAGCTCTTTGTAGTGGCAAAAAAGAATACAGAATTCACACAGAACTGAATCGGATCAAAGAAGCTCAATACTTAGCTTTCTTGTTCAGCTGTTTTAGGAACTGAGTAGTTTGGATCCCTGTTCAAACCAGTTTGTTCTGAGTTTTCTTAGGAGCACACAATAAAGGTAAATGGGGCTTAATGCAGAAAATTCTGGTTTGTGATTCATGAACTGATTCAATTCAAGCAAAGAAAATTATTTTATAGAAAAATGGAACCCATAGAAGAAAGCATTAAAAACTCTGCACCTTGGGAAAATAGTGAACATCAGAACCTGCTGGCAGTGGAAATCCAGGCTGGCACTGTGGTCATATATTCAATTTCTCCTTGGTTGTTAAAGTTTACTTGGGTGAATCATTTGGAGGTCAGGTTTGCTCATGGGGAAAAGGTGACCAAAACACTACAGAGAAGAGCTGTTTGCACAGAATCTAACTCTTCTATCATCATTCCCAAACTGCAGGACTTTTCTACACTGTTCCAGGTGATTTGATTCTACAGCTGTGTGAAGAACACACACCAATAGGAAGACGTGGTATGGCGGAAGACTACTCTACTTCTTGTTGGCTGCATGAAAGTTCATGCAAAGAATATGGCTGGGCTTGAATCCTGAGGCACTCAGAACTGTGTGACGCTGAGATCGTTATTTAACTTCTTGAGTTGGTTCACCAAATGGGGATAATGGCAACTTCACAGAGTCTTTAAAAGAATAAATACCAAAACCTCTGATGCACAGTTGGCATTCAATAAATAAAAGACCTCCTTCCATGATCTTTTTTGCCCTCTTTACTTGCAGACTGCAGAAATACAATGAAGTAACTACTGTAGTTCCATCACACTTCAAATTTGTGCTTAGAGTAGCTTCTCAGACTCTAAATCATCTGGAGGGGTACTGTTAACATGTAGATTATGATTCCAAAAGGCAAGTGCCAAGCCAAGGAAGTGCTTAATTTTAAACCAGCTTCTAGGCCTGGATGGGCGGAAGAGGAGGCGGCTAAAGTTCACACAATCACATTCTGCTGCTGGCCAAAGACAATTACTGAGCCCAAGTACTGGACTCATCACCTCTATGAGAATCCTGTGGGTGGTGAACTTTTTTCAGGGGAGTGGATGGGAATGGCCAAAACCACTAGGGACAGCATGTTGGGGCTTAGTGGTTCTCAAATATCCTGACTTCTCACAGTCCAACTTAGGATATTTTGGCTTATCATGGTTTTGTTTGTTTGTTTTTTTTTTTTTTTGGTACTGGAGATTAGGGCTGGGGGCACTTTTCCACTAAGCTACATTCCCCAGTCCTTTTTATTTTTTGAGACAGGGTCTTGCCAAGTTTCCCAGGCTGGCCTTGAACTTGTAATCCTCCTACCTCAGTCTACCAGGTGACTGAGATTACAGGAGTGTGCTACAATGCCTGGCTTTTATCATGGTTTTAAAGAGATACGCATTCAGCTGAAGCTTTGATATTTCATAGGCTAGCAAAATGTGGACTGGTATTCTTCTGTGATGCTGGGCAAAAGCAAGAGCCACAGTTCCTAGTCAGTCAGGAGCTCGTGAGTGGAAAGAACTGATAATGAAGATATACAGTACTGGTAAGCTATGTTTGGTAAGTTAGATGTACTAAATGCACTTTCAACTTATGATGGGTCTGTCTGAATGTAACCCCATCCTAAGTTGAGGAGCACCAAGTCATTGCAATCTCCCGAGGCACTTGCTTAAAATATAAATGCTAGACCCACCATTACAGTTATGATTGAGTGGTTCTCATGTTGTGCCTTGTGATTCTGATGCATGCACAATTTGTGACACTCTGGCGTAGTGGTAAGAAACTGGGTTTTGTAATGGTACACATCTGGATTGGAAAATAGCTTCTATCATTCATTCATTGCTTCACCTTGAACAAGTTATATAACCTTCCCAAGGCCTCAGCCTTTTCATCCATAGAGTACAATGTCTATTTTCAAAACTACCATGGGGATTTAATAACAGTGTGTGTGCAAAATCACCCAACATAGCTGGTTGAGGTGGTGCACATCTGTAATCCCAGTGACCTGGGAGGCTGAGGCAGGAGAATAGCAGGTTCAAGGCCAGATTCAGCAATTTAGCAAGGCCTTAAGCAACTTAGTGAGATCCTGTTTCAAAATAAAAAGGGCTGGGGAGGTAGTTCAATGGTAAAGCACTCCTGGTTCAATCTCCAGTACAAAACAAAACAAACAAAATTTAGCATATTTCCTGGCATCAGGAAATAAAGGGAAACTATCAGTCTCCAAATTCACCAGTTTCCTCCAAACTCACTTATTCTCTCACTTCATAATTTTCTTTTGGCTTCCAGTCTTTTTCACTTCTACCTTCAATGCCTCTGCACACATAGAATCATATCCTACAATACTGCTGGATATACCACCCTCTCCCCACCTACATATACATTTAAAAGCTTCCTATATCTAAGTGCTAAGACATTAGCACTGAGACAAATATCTTAGCCTGGCACTCAATGCCCTCCACAATCAACTTCCTACACCTGGCAAACTCTTCATACTTACTTCCAAAAGTACCCTGCGTGTATGTATAGTTCCCACATATACAATAGGCTCTTCTCTACATAGGAATGAACTCTTTCTTTCCTCTACTGGTCTCAGTCATATCCTTCTCTACAGTAAAATTCTGAGTTCATTTCTTCCAACAAAAAGCCTTCCCAACCACCTCTTCTTCCTCTGAAGGACATGTTAAGCAATTGTCCATGCATTAATTTACGACAATTAGTTTGCATAATACATAATAAACCCACGAAGTATGAACTATTTCTATCTGCTCCCTACAGATGAAATTCAGAGGCTAAGTTGTCTAGGATCACACAACTAGTAACAGCAGAGCTGGCAGCTGGCCCCATGACTGTCAAGGCCTAATTCTTATCCATAACACTATATGACATTAAAACAACCTACCCAGTGTTAGTGTAGCTGTCCATAGAGGAGGGGCGCGCGTGTGTGTGGAATCATAAGATTTCAGTGCTGGCAGTGTTCTGTCTTGATAATGCATGTAAGGTATACAAAACTGTGTTAACACTGTAAAATTCATCATTTGCAAAAAGTATTTGCATCTTTCTCTATGTATATTAGATTTTGATGTAAAAGTTTTTTGTTTTTTGTTTTTTTTTTTTTTAATTATAGAAACTGTGTTTGGATTTCCACTTCGCCTCTTATTTGGGCTATTATCACCAACCTTACCCCGCGAGCAGGAAAATATACAGAAGACCTGCAACAAATTCCAGTTCTTGTTCTATTCTTGAACTAACTTGGCATTTGTCAGTGTTACTCATCTGATGCTTCCCACGTGGCACCTTCTACTAGCATGTATTTTGAAAAATTCTATTTACTTTTTATTCTTTTATTGGCAGCTTATAGTTGGGTTCATTTTGACTTACCACATGCATGGCATTTAATTTACTTCATTTTAGTACTTGGGGCCTCCCCTCCCTCCCCTTATTTTCCTCCTATTCTTATTGTTCCATCTTCCACTCATTTATACATGTATTTAAAAAATTTATTTATTTTTATGTGATGCTGAGGATTGAACCAAATGCCTCACATGTGCTAGGCAAATGCTCTACTACTGAGCCACAACCTCAGCCCCCCATTTACATATTTTAAATCAGTGCTTTACAACTTGTATGTATACCCAAAATGATAACTGATGAAGAATCAGGCAGACATCATGAGTTCAAATCCTGCCTTTGCTACTTACTATATTTGTATCCTGCAGCAAGATATAGCCTTAGGGTCTCAATTTCTTTGTCAGTATAAAAGTATGAATAACAACAGAACATACTTTCTAGGGTCGTAAAATTAAATTACATGAAGCATGTATAATCTTTAGTTTCACATAACCCAGTAAAGGGTTACTATGTTGTAATTATTACATTCTCCTGACATGCACAGGATAAGAGAAAAATCTAACTTTGGGAAGTAGACAGCAGCAGAAAGAGCTTTGGAATCATTCAGGCGTAAGCTCTGTCAACTACTTGCTTCGTAGCCTAGAGAACAAGTCAATTGGACTCTATTTCTCCAACTGTAACAGAGGGGATGAGAGTGTGGGGAGTTGTGAATTTAAATTCACTAAAGTAATTGAATAAACCTGACTTGGGAGACTGCAACTGATTGCCTAAGTGCACCTGGTCTCAAAGAATTGGCAAAAGCCGGACACATTGGAAAAATGAGGAGGGATTGGCAGAAAAAAAAAAAAAAGAAATACATTTTTGGTTTTGGCCATACTGGAGGAACATCTGACTCCAGAAGGGAGACAGAAATAAGGTTATTTAAATAAAATAACAAACCCAAGTATTCTAGATGTTTTAAAACCTTAACATTGACACAAAAACAGGCAGTTTTAAAAATGGTTAACCATTTAAAATCGAGGATTAAAAAAAAAAAAGATTTAAGTCATGCCAACATAAAATGCCTAAAATACTAGGTACAGCAGGAGGTACTAACAGGAAGAAAACATCGCTGAGTAGGCACTAGGCACTACTCCCAGGTTAGGAATTTTACATCAAAAGTGGTGAATATTTGCCAATGGAGGCCAGTCAGGCAATGTAAATAAATGAAATGATTCTAATGTAAGCAACAGGCAGCAAAGGGGACTGTGCGGGGGACCAAATACACTGACCATCCAAAGTAACAGTATTACTCAGCTGCAAGAGACTACTGCTGTGCTGGAGTGAAGGCCCATGGCGGCCAGACATTCTCTCTCTCTCTTTTTTTCTTTTTCAAGGTGCTGGGGCACACATTCTAATTTCCTAAAAGAAACTGGAGCTCTGAATGTTTAAAACAAACTGAAAGCTGATAACTAAAGAGAACAAATTAAGCATTATCTCACTTTTTCTATATGAACCATATCAATGGATACAAATAAAGGAGGGCAAGCTTTTCTTTAGAGAGAGAGTTCAGCTAAGAAATGAAAAAGGAATGATATAATTAGAACATCACCATTTTGCCACCTATAATGAATTGATGGACCTAGGCACTGAATAGTTATGGATGTGAACACTCCAGAGACAAAAAAGTATCAAGTAGATGCCTGCTAATGGAGAGCTGAGCATCACCTGTGGTAGATGGGTCAATAAATTGATCCTAAATCTGATTAAGCATTTGTAGGAAGTGGGACAGAGTAAGATGTTAAACAGACCAGAGGGACACAATAAAAAATTTGTAAAATAAGCAATAACACTACCAGGACAAACTAGTTTTCCACACAAAAATGTAGAATTAAAAAAAAGAGCAAAAAAGTAAGACTATCATATTTGAGAGACAAATGGAAATCTGACCATTAACTACTATTAAAATTTAATTTTTAGGGGATATTGAACTTGTATCTTTTCAAAGAAGATTCTTTTAGAGATGTAGATTGAAATATTTACAAATGATGTGTTATGGTGCCTGGGAGATGCTTTATAATAATTTGGGAAGGGAGAGTGGATGGGGAAACGAGTACCAGCCGATGGTTACTGGAAACCATTACACCATCCTGTCTTCTTTGGTGTATTCAGAACTCTTCATAATTTGGGTGAGTTGGGTGTGTTTGCAGGCGAAATGCTGCTACAGGTTGCCACTCTGCAGCATTTATGAACTTTTAAAGTTTCTAGGTACTGGGGATTGAACCCAGGATGCTTTACCATTGAGCTATCTCCAAAGTCCTTTTTATTTTCAAACAGGGTCTCACTTGGTTGGTTGCCCAGGCTGGCCATGAACTTGCATATCTCCTGCCTCTGCCTCCCAAGTAGCTGGTATTATAGGAGTGTGTCACAACACACCCTGCTCAACTCTTTTTAAACTCCATAAAACTACAACCACCAGTATTCCTATTGTTCCCACTATGAAAAGGAAGCTGTACAGAGATTGTGACTTGTGTAAATCTTACTCCTTCCTCAAGTTCCAGCTCTAAAATTCTCCACTTCACAAAGCATTCTCTGGTCAACTTCTATCATTCATCAACTTGCATTATTTTCTTCAAAATATCCTGACTTAGTCATCTTTACACTGAAATACATCAGAGTTGGGGGAGAGATGTGTTACTTAGGTAAGGGAGTCAATATTCATGGAACACCTAAAATGAGCCAGGCTGTCAATTAGCTACATCTGGATGCTTTATAAATGTATAAATCATAATCTTCCAGCATCCCTGTGAATTTTTCACTTTTCAGGTGAGAACACTGAGACTCTGAAGTTACAGTTTGCTAGACTATAAAGTCCTTGTCTCAGCACGGGGACAGTTGTCCATTTCACAACTACTGAAACTACCGATTTCAATATAAATTGAGGAAAAAAAAAAAAACCCTCAAAGATGCATTTAAGCTGTGCTGTTTATTCTGAGTCACAGTAAAAATCTGCAAAGTCCAGGATTAAACATCCCTAGGTTACAGGTTACCTAATAACTGAGATGTCAACAGGAAGGAGATGTCAACATTACTGGGTACAAGGGGATTAGGTACAGGGTGGGGCCTCAAGAAGAATCAGATGAGTTTATGGTGAGAAAAGGGAAAGTGGTCCAGGTCCTTCCTGACCCAATGCCCAGAGGTAGAGAGCAAAGCCACAGGAATACACTGAGACTTCTAGACCTCCCTTCCCTCATTACCACATTAATTTGTGTCATTCATCCATTTTCAGTAACTCCACTAAATGCCAAGTAACATGCTGAGTGCCACAGGGGTCCCAAGAATGGGTAAGACAGTCTGCTAACTTTCTTTTCTTCTTTTTTAATGTGGTGCAGGCTGGTTCCAAACTCATGGGCTAAAATGATCCTCTTGCCTGAGCCTCTCAAGTAGATGGGACTACAGGCATGGCCACCATTGCCAGGCTTGCCAAGACTTTTAAAGTTGATCTGTGCTATGAAGAATGGGCATAAAATAACCCCCATTCATCTAGGAGCCCAGACTTTCAGAAATTCCCTCTTTAGTGCCTAGTGATGAACTAAAGTCCAAGGCCTAGGGCCTGTGGGGCAATGCTAAATCCTAAGCAGGAAGGGGACATCAATAACCCTACCTGTAGACTTCCAAATCCTAAATGAGATCATAAATCCCAACTCTGATCTATGGCCCCATTATTTCCCAGCTCGAGAGAGGGCCCAGATGCCAAGTGGGGCCCTGCAATCTGCTAGGGCAGGAGGCCAACTTCAGACTCCAATCCTCTGGAGGTCCAAGGCTCCCGAAAACCTAGGTTCCATAAAACCAATTTCACTAACTTGGGAAAGCCATTTGACCTCTATGGGTCTGTTTTCCTACCTGTTGATTCGTGAAGTTAAATTTTCAAGTTCTCTCTCATCTAAAATCATTTTAAGTTATCCTGATCTTCCCTGATGTACAGGGAAGATCTTAGGTTTGCGCCCCATTCCCTAACTCGTGGCTCACACATCATTCTCCCAGCAGTATTCCTAATCACACACGGGCCTCCACTCTGCCTCACGTGTTGGAGATGCTCCTCTATCTCTAGTCGTCAATCATTATCAAAAAAGTTATCCTACCCCTGGTGCCTGGAACGTAAGCCTGACTGGACAACTTACTTCCAACTTGCAAGGAATCTTGTCTCCACTCGGTCTGTAATTCAGTCTCAGTCCCAGGTTCACCCCAACCCTCAAACCTCTACTCTAACCCATGAGGCATTCAACCACCGAGATCCTTTCCTTTCCTAAGACACTCCAATTATGGATCCCTCAAGCACTCGTCCTAACCCAGACTCCTCGCCTCCTTTGTGGACCCTCCCCCTAAACACTTCACCCGAACCGGAGATCTTGGCCAAGGTCCCCCGAGGCCTAAGCCCACCGTCCGCTGCTGGGCGAGAAAAGGGCTTCCGGGTCTCCGGCCGCCCTGACCTTGGAGTTCAGCGGGCTCCGCTACCCAGCCGGGTCCAGACGCTCACCTGCGTACCCTTGCCAGCCCCGGGGGGCCCCAGCAGCACAGCCCGGATGCCTTTAGGATACTCGGGTTCGGCTGCCGGCGCGTTGGGAGCCATGTCCGCTAAAGCCTCTCGCAGCCACCCGCCCGCACACCTCACAGGTCCAGTACTTCCAGGCCAGTGCGCCGCGCACGCCACGCACACCTCGCTCGCGCTCACACTGGCCGGTCGTCACGTCCGTCAGATCTCTCCAGCCCGCCCCCGAGCGCGACGGACACTTCAATTTACCAATAGTGTGGCGATACTAATGACTACTGCTTCTTATTGGACAGAATGATGGGGGAGTGAGGAAGGGGCGGGCCATTTTGGACTAAATGGGGCGGTGCGCTCGTGGCGCTCGTGGCTGGTGTACAGAGTGGGCGGGAAAACGTGAAAGAAGACCAGAGCCGAGGGCAGGGGGTTCTAGTTCGGTATTTGACAGTTAATGACATCCGCAACTCCATTTTACTTCTATGAACTTGCCGGTGGGAGTATAAAAGGGTAAAATCATTCTTAGAAAAGATATTGATACTATGCATCACGCAATCTTTGGTCCAGCAATTCCACTTCCAGGAATTCAAAGGACAGAATCAAGGATATGGGTAAAGATTTTTGTAATAAATGCTGCCTCACTTAACAATAGCCCTAAAAATGAATAAATGAATGAATAACAGGCAGCAGTTCAAATGTCCAACAATAAGAGATTGGTTAAATAAATTGCAACAGATTTGTATACTGAAATCTCCCCCATTGTCTGAGACTATTTAATTACATGGGAAAAATAAATGTTCGCCCAGATGATACAAAATTGCAATTACAATAATCCCAACTTTGTTAAACAGTTACAAGGGGAGGACCTCCAGTGTGACTTAGAAGAGACTCTCCCTTCTTTGGACATTTTTGTATTTCCCAAATTCTATAATGAATTCTATATGAAGAGGTACTACCTTTTTAAGAAAGAATATTTTAAGTCAGGGAAAAGATAGTTTTGTTGTTGTTTGCTTGCTTTTTCAAGAGAGAAAACCCTCTCCTGGACAGAGAAATTATTTCTACAGTTTTTTTGGTGTGTGAAAGTTTGATCCAGCCCCAAGGATCCTTTGGGATCTTTAGTGAGAGCTTGATTAGGAAACTATTACGTTCCTCTATGGGTTCATAGCAAATATTTACTACATCCTAGTGATGAATTTGCTATCCCTTCTGCTGTGATCTTTTCTACTTTACCTCACAGAAGTTAAGATTCATTTCTCATCTCCACACTGGAGGCGTAAGGTGCCTGCTTGATCTTGTTGGATCATCCCAGTGACCTTGAAAGCAGGAATTATTATACCTATTTTTCAGAAAGGAAACCTACATCTAGAGATATGCAGTGACCAGTTCAAAGTTACATAGTAGCATTCTTACAATAAAGACTTTGAGTGACAAGCTGGTGCCCCTCCAGAGAGCACAGTGCCTAAGGGGAACAAGAACATTTTCTCTGGTAGAAGTTTCTCTGCGACCCAAAATTCACTTCAATTCAATAAGACAAACTTACTAAGATGTGTGGTGAGCAGGGCACTAAGCAAGGTGTATAGGAACAGCCTTCCCCTTCCACCAAGAATTTCTATGACCAGGAATGGACCCCCTGGGAGGGTAAGCAACGAAAACTACACATAAATATACAAAATGTAAGATTTATTCATTCAATTAAAAAATATTCTTGGTTTGGAGGCATAGTAAGGATATTGACATTCCAGGAGAAGGGAGTATCTCATTCATTTAATTTTTAATAATAACTGCTACTATCCACCTATTATTGTTTACTATATGCAAGTAGTGTGGGCTGAGTCATTTATATGCATCATCTCATTTACTTCTCACAGCCACCTGTGTTTGGGGTAGCTACTTTATATCAGCATTTTTTTTTTTAATGGAGGAAACTAAGCCACAGAGAGGTTAAGTATTGTACCTTGCTCAGGGGGTCACATGACTAGCCTGTGGCAGAGCAGAGATTGAGCTCAGAGATCTGGCACTGCCAGGTAACAGACGTGGAGCTCACAGTCCAGCTGGTTTCCAACTAGAGTGATAATGAAGTCTTTGTGAAGCAGGAGGACCTTGAAGGATGAAGAGGTTTTGACTTTGGGGTGGGGGGCATTTCCGACTGAGAGAACTCTCGGAGCAAACCCTCACAAGCAAGACTGAGCTGGCATACTGTGGATTTTATTCAGTGGGCTCTGGGGAATAGGAAAGTGTCTTAGGTAGGACAATAATGACCAGATTCACATTATTTAAAGATTAGTTGAAGGACGAACTGGACAGAAAAAAGGTGGATACGGGACAATTTAAAAGGTATTTCTGTTAATATTTTGTGGTAGGCAGAAATAACAGCCCCTCAAAGAATTCCACATCCTAATCCCCGGAACCTGTGACTGTATTACCTTACATGGCAAAAGGGACTTTGCAGATGTGATTAAGTTCAGGATTCTGAGTTGGAGAGATTATCCTGGATTATCTAGGTGGGCCCGATATAATCACGAAGGTCCTCATAAGGGAAGGCAGGAGAGTCAGAGAAGGATCTGTGATGACATAAGTAGAGGTCAGAGTGATATGATTGTTGGCTGTGGAGCAGGCAGTCACAGGTCAGCGTATGAGGGTAACCTTTGATGCTGGAGAAGGAAGGAAGTGAATTCTCCTCTAGAGACTCCAGAAGAAATGTAACCCTGCTCACATCTGACTTTCAGCCCCATGCGACCCACTGTGTACTTCTGACCTCCAAAACTGTAACATCATTAAAAGTTTGTTTTCTAAAAGTCACTAAATTTGTGATATTTTGTTAGAGCAGCAATAGGAAACTAATACAGGTTATTTGGGTACAAGTGATAGAAAACAGATTCTGGCTACATTCAGCAAAAAAGGGAATTCATTAGGAAAATACAGTTGTACAACCACGGGCCTCAGGAATGGTAAGATCCAGGGCTGCTTTGGGTAATAGATATCAGGAATAAAAGTGAGCAGTACTGAGGGAACATTTACTCCCAACCCCATGTGAGAGTCAGTCATCCTTCCTTCCTTCCTTCCTTCCTTCCTTCCTTCCTTCCTTCCTTCCTTCTTTCCTTCCTTCCTTCCTTCAATAGTAGAGATTGAACCCAGTTCTACCACTGATCATCCTCAGCCCTTTAATCCCCCCCCCCTTTTTTTTGGCACCAGGGATTGAACTCAGGGGCACTTGGCCACTGAGTCACATCCCCAGCCCTATTTTGTATTTTAGTTAGAGACAGGGTCTCACTGAGTTGCTTAGTGCCTTACTTTTGCTGCGGCTGGCTTTGAACCTGAGGTCCTCCTGTCTCAGTCTCCTGAGCCACTGGGATTACCAGGCATGTACCACTGCGCTCAGCTAATATTTTATTTTTATTTTTTTAGATTAGGTCTCATTAAGTTGCCTGTACTGACCTTGAACTGACCTTGTGAGTCTCCTGCCTTAGCCTCCTGAGAAACTGGGATTATAGGCATGCACTAGCCTGCCTGACTGGGACCTCCTTTAGAGGATACTTTTGCCTCTTCCCTTCATCTACCTGTTATTCCCCAGAGGAGGAGAAATGATATATAATATCTGATTAGTGAGTTTAGGAAGAATGAATTGAACTCAACTCAGTTTTTTCTTTTCCTCTTTTAGATCTTTCTTCCCACAATAACTGGGGAGTTTTGCTCTCCTGCATGCTTAAAAGTTCCCAGGGCCTTCCACAGAAGACTATGATTGCCGGATGCAGTGGCTCCTGCCTGTAATCCCAGGGGCTCAGGAGGCTGAGGCAGGAGGATATCAAGTTCAAAGCCAGCCTCAGCAAGAGCAAAGCACTAAGTAACTCAGTGAGACCCTGTCTCTAAATAAAATACAAAATAGAGCTGGGGATGTGGCTCAGTGGTTGAGTGCCCCTGAGTTCAATTGGTATCCCTCCAAAGAAAGAAAAAGAAAAAGCTATGCTTTTTTTCTTTTCCCTTATTTAGGAGATAGGGTCTCACTTTATTGCCCAGGCTGGCCTTGAACTCTAGGGCTTGAATGATCTCCCTGCCTCAGCTTCCTTAGTAACTGGGACTATAGGTACACATCACTAAGCCTGCATAAGAATATGATTTTCTAGCACTACCTGAGACTGGGTGGAGAAGTTTAATTTTGGTGTCCAATATTAGTCAACCCACTTGTGTACTGGTAAAGACACATTTCAAACAACTCTGTCAGAAATAAAGATAATATTCTGATCCCCCTCTGCCTCAGTTCTGTGACTACCCCCTCATTTGGTTCTAAACTTGATGAAACCATTCCAAAATGCAATGAAGAATTTCTTATGAGTCATTGCTCATTTTCTGTATTTGTGTATTCCATTCAAGAGTCAAATTTCTGGGACTGGGGAGATAGATCAGTTGGTAGAGTGCTTGCCTCACAAGCACAAGGCCCTGGGTTCAATCACCAGCACTGAAAAAAAAAAAAAAAAAAAAAGAGAGTCAAGTTTCTGGCTGGGTATAGTGGCATACACCTGTAATCCCACTGGCTTGGGAGGCTGAGGCAGGAGAATTACGAGTTCAAAGCTAGCCTAAGCAACTTAGTGAGACCCTAAGTAACTCAGCGTAACCCTGTCTCTAAATAAAAATATAAAAAAGGGCTGGGGATTTGTCTCAGTGCCCTTGAGTTCAATCCCCGGTACCACAAAAAAAAAAAAAAAAAAAAAAAAAAAAATCAAACTGACTTAGATTTGTTCATTCCTTGATGAAAGTCAAAAGGGATCTTGATTGACACTTCCTTCAAGACTTCAGGGAATGGGAGAAGTAGTTCCCCCCAAAGTAAATGGTGGCAGCTTCCAAAATAAGAGGAAAGGGCTACTGGGTAGGCAGACATAACAGAAGTCCTCTATAGGGAGCTATTGCAAAGGTCCTGGAGATAGATAATGAGGGCCTACACTATGGACATACAATAAAAGGGACAGACCAGATTGGAGCTAAGGATCCAGTGGTGAATAAAAGGCAGGGCGTCCATCCTTATAGAACTTGCACTTAAGTGGGGAAAAATACAAATAAAACATTGTTGAATGCAATGCTGGGGAAAGTACATGCTTCAGAAAGAACATGGTGGAGGGGCCTCTAACTCAGATTTGAAGGAAATTTCATGTAGGTGAGATGGGATCTTAATGATGAGAAGGATTCGCCTAGAGGAGAGGAAGAAGCATATTCCAAAAAATCAGCATGTGCCAAGGCCTGGAGACACGAGATACTGTGGAAAGTCAAGGGAACTATGGTACTTGGCAGAGGAATGCGGGTCTTGTGTTGTGGAAATTCTCTACTCCTAGGGACTCAGTGGAAAACAGAGCCACATTTCCCTCTGCAGAAGTGGAAAGGGCAGAATCTGACTGCCTTCCTGGCAACAGGAGAAAGCACATGCCCAGGCTTGGCCAGCAGAATGTTCCTGCCCAGGACTTTGACCCTTGAAGCAGAGAGGTGTAGGGGCAGGGCTGTTCTCGTAGAGATGAGAGTCCAGCAACTGAGGGTGGCCAATGGCCAGAATTAGCTGTCCAGCCAGACTCTGACTGTGCCATGACTTTGGCTGTGTTCTTGGCCTAATTGCTCTTGCTTCCTACTCAGGTTTGGAATTCATGAAAACCACATGTTGTTCAAGAGATCCATTCACTGCCTAAGTTAGCCTCTTATAGCCCTGACTGGTGCAGAGCCAGGAGAGGGTCAGTCTGACTGGAGTTTAAACCTGAGGGCAGGGGGGAGAGGGCAGAAAAAAGAGGGGGAGGAGGCAGAGTCTCATGGAAATTTTTCCTGGGGGTTTTGGGGGAGGTTTTGCTTTCCAGTAAAAAGAGAAATTCTGGGGAGGAAAAACTCCCTTCTTGCCTGTTTTTGGATGCTGAGAGAGGATGTAGTGCCTGAAATTCACCAGCCATCTTGGGACCATGAGGAGAGAACCCAGAGACTCAGAGACTGACTCAGGACCTAACATCACTGAACTGTTGAATTAACCTAGGTATCACTTTCCTCCAGACTTCCTGTGATGAGAGATAAATCCCTGATATTCAAGTCACATTTATTTGAGTATTTGGGTATCTGCTGTTAAAAGCACCTATGTGACCCTGCAAGTCATCTAGTCTCTCTGGGCCTCAATGTATCTTTGCAAAATCACGATGGTGATACTTAACCTCAGAGTATCATGGTACATTGTTGAATTAGATAACAAAAGAAAGCATTTATCATAGTGCCCTACTTATGGTAAGCTCTCAGTGCATGCTAACATTGCTACCTGCATCAAAAGCACAGAGTAAACTGGCGCAGTGGCACACACCTATAATCCCACTTGAGAGACTGAGGCAGGAGAATCGCAAGTTCAAGGCCAGGCTGGGTAATTTAGCAAGACCGTGTTTCAAAATTTAAAAAAAGAAAACATGGCATGTGGTTCAATGGCAGAGCTCCCCTGGGTTCAATCCTTAGTATCACAAAATAAAATGAATAAATAAAATGCCTGGGAATGTAGTTCAGTGATAAAGTGTCCCCGGGCAATCCCCAGTACCACGAAAAATGGAATAGAATGAAAACGAAAACAAGAGAAAAACGAAGATTAAACCTAAAGTGAAAAGAGGTGGATGGCAAGGAGTCAGGGAATGATTAGAGAGGTATGAGGAAAACCTATGATTTCATTCTTCCCATCACTCCCTTTTCATCTGGAAAACTCCTTTTCATCCTTTAAAGTCTTTTTAAAATATCCCCTTCTCTGTGAAAACCTTCCTAGGCCCAGGCTCACAGACTCATGGTCCAAGTTAGTTGCCCTGATACCCTTGATCCCAAAGTTTACCCTTCTTTTCTTGCATTTGTCATGGTTTGTTGTGGTTTTCTGCTCTTATATCTGTCCCTCGTCTCAGACTATGAGTGAACGCCTGAGAGCAGAGGGGTCCTGACTGGATCTCCTGCCCCTAGCTTGGGACCTGACAGCTAGATATAATAATGAAAGTTATCATTTGATGCCAGGTACTGTGCTAAGTGCTTTACATATATTAAATCATATAATCCTCACAGCAACTTGATAAGGTTGGTGCTATTATTAGTTTCATTTTACAGATGAAGAAATTTAAGAACTGAGAGGTTAAGTAACTTGTTCAACTTTATACCCATAAGTGCCAGAGCTGAACTATAGGTTTAGGTGGTCTGTCTCTTTATTCTGCACTGTTCCCACTCTGCTCTGTTGTTTTTCCTGTGTAGTGGGTGCTGATAGATGTTCGTGATTGAAATGATGGAGAAGGAGTGTTACCAAAGCCAAAGAGTTTCAAGGAATATGTTAGTCAGCTTCTGCTAAGTTATGCTGCAGTGACACATAACCCCCAAGTCTACAGAAAGGGTTACATATCAGCTTCTGTTCAGTGATGGCTCTGCTGTATATAACGGATGCAGGCCAAACAATCAGTTCTAGTTCAATTATCTAGAACAATGCTGTTCTCAGGAGAGAGAAAAAGATACTTGGTGTGCAGGATTTAGCTCACATTAAAAAGACCTGATAGTGTACAGATCTTCCCAGCTCCATGCTCAATGATGTCACATTAGCAAATTGAAATCAGTCACAGTGAGAGTATTTATACTATGGATATCATTAAATACTTTTCCCATTAGAGAGGGAACCTTTACCAGCATAGCACTGGAAAAGGACCATGATTAGATTGTGCATTTGTTCTTTTTTTTGATATATTTTTAAAGTTGTAAATGGACATTTATTTATTTTGATGTGGAGCTGAGAATCGAACCCAGTGCCTCACATATGCTAGGCGAGCGCTCTACCACTGAGCCACAACCCTAGCCCTGTGCATCGGTCACAGGTCTTGGATGAGGCACAGGCCACATGTGCTCACATTTTACTTGCCAAAGCAAGTCTCATGGCCAAGCTGATGTCAATGGGGCTAGTAAAATATTTCACCCACAGGGAGGGACTATTGGAGAAGCAGTGAATAATCTAGAATAAAGACAATCTGCCTTTGTGGAGGAGTCAAAGGAGAGGAATGAGAAAAGCCCCTTGGAACTGGCATCAAGGGAGCAATTTCAGTTGAAGAAGTGCTACAGGGCTTCCATTTACTCTTGCCTTGTGGCAAATTTATCTGCGGTTTTATTTACCAGACCCGTGTTCAGCCAGCTACACAGAATCACAATGCTCTTGCTATGTCAGAAATATTGTTTTTCATGTTTTATATGTGGGAAAACTGAGGTTTTGTATGACTAATTGGCTTACTTGAAATCACACAGCTTGTGAAATCTCCCACCACACAGCAGCTTCTTTGTGATAGACTGTCCTGTTTTCCACAAATGTTTGCTATCTCTCTGGTTGGGAGGAATTTATATCTCTGTCCTGTTGAACTTAGGTGAGAGCATATGACTTGCTTTGGCCAATGGGATATGACTTCTATGACACGCAGTCCACTTCCAGAAGGAAGCTTTAGAGAGCCTGCCCAGGATTCATGTGTTTTCTTGTCCTACCCTCTGCAGTCATGGAAACTTGTGTTGAGATGGAAACTTTGTTAGCCTTGGTCCCTGGGAAACTTCGTTGAACAGAGCTCCTGAGTGAGTTCCAATGAGCCTATAGTATAGTCAAGGACATTAATTAGTTGTTTTAAGCTACTGAGATTTTCCTAGTTGTTTCTTACAGCAACCAAACCTGTCCCATCCTAACTGATTTACCCCTCATTGGGGTCAGAGTAAAGAGCCTGGACAAAAGTTTCCCACCAAGTGGATCAAGATCTGCTTACTTTGCTTGGTGGAGATATAGGCTTTGAGTTCCTGGGGCTTTGCAGACTTGGAGTTCCAGTTACCTATACTACTACCAACTCACTACTACCTGGAAGACAGCTCACCTCCTTCTGTGCCCTTTTAGGGCTTCACAAATCCACCTGACATGGTACCCATTTTCAGTCTTTGTAACATGCTTCCTGTCCTCCTGCCATCCAAACCACAGCAAAAAGATGTGGTTTTCTAAAGAACCAACCAAGTCGAGCCACCCGAATGAAACAAGTCTTTCCGCTATCGTTTTGAGGTCACTGTGGCCAAATGCTCACTTCCATAAAAGTTGCCCACCTTCCAAAGAAAGGCTTATGACATTATTATAATATGTTCTTATTCAAGAAAAAATTATTCAATGATCCTTGTTAAAGCACAGTAAGGCAGACTCTATTCAGGACCACTGTGATAGGTGTAGGGACTACTGTAATGGGGTCTTGCAGTCGGGAGAGAGAGACTGGGCTTCACTCCAAACACAGTAGACACTGGTGGAATTTATAACCAGGGGGCAGTGTGGGGGTCAGTGGATGGAAAACTACCAAGAGGGACATCAAGGGTTAGGGGGATTCTGGCTAAGCCCACTTAACAGGGTTCTTGCTGAAGACAGGCCAGAGTGATTGCACAGCATCTGGGGATGGTGGAGGATAAGGTGCTGATCATATATTAGCTGATCTCTGATATCCTCAATATCAGATACTGAGGACTGGCGAGTTTTCGCTAAGTTGATAGTCAGGTTCTTTGCTAAAACTGGATTTAACGGGGAAGTGCACAGATGGGCCTAGGGAGATTCAGAAGCTGGACAAGTGTGGCCAAGTAAAGACTCTTTTTTTTACAACAAATTCAGTTGGGAAATGTTGCAATTAGTTGTGGCCTGTGAGGAAATGCTCATAGAAAGAACCAGAAGTTCTGTTGGAAAATGAAGATGTAGAGCAGAGGGCACTGGGTTGGAAGCACTCCTCCAAAAACATTTATTGAGCACCTACTCTGCCTGGAAGTCAGAACTCTGTGTCAGGGCATTCAGTCAAGGGTGGGGACGGGCAAGTAAATGAGCAGAGGTGCTAAGACATTGTAATAAGTGAAGTCTGTTAGTTCATTCATTCATCATTCATTCATTCATTCATTCATCTGTTGCTTATTTATTGCACTCTCTTATGTGAGGGACTGGACATTTAGTATAAATGAGACAGGGACTATCTTTGTCCTCATAAAGTTAGATTCTAACAGACATGAAAAAAGTCAGCACAAAGAGCCAAGGAAGTGTTTAGCAGGGCGACCCTATGGGGTGGGGGTCAGGGTGTGGCATTCTGGGATAACTGTAAGAGGTAGGATCGAGGGCCAGGACTATGTAGCTCAGTGGTAGGGCACTTGCCTCGCACATGTGAAGCACTGGGTTCGATCCTCGGCACTACATAAAAAATATAAAGATACTGTATTCCTCTACATCTGGAAAACTATTTTTTAAAAAAGGTGGGATCCAGTAGAAGGTAATTAGATCACAGAGACATTGCCCTGAGAAGGGACTAATGCTATAGTCCAAAAGCATAGGGTGTAAACCAAAGAGGGGCAAGAGATAAGGCAAGACACTAGGCTGATAGGGGCCACGTCTTAAAGGACTTTAGGTGCTTGGATTTAATCCAAAGATAGTAGGTGGCATTGGAAGGGTTTTGAGTTGAGATGCTTGTTACTGAGTAAACAGACTGAGCCCCTGTAACAGAGACTGCAAGATAACAATGGCTTTGAAAAGGTAATTTTCTTTTTTGGCAAGAGTGTTATGCAAAAACCGTGGCAGGCAAGTGAGAGTGGGTATGGTGTGTCTACTGCCAGGGTCCTGGCTCTTTCTGCTTTGTTGCTCTGACATTCTCAACATGTAAACTCTTGTGGTCCAGGATGATGGTTCCAGGTCCTGTTGTCACTTCTGCGTTTTAGCCAGCAGGGAGGAGGAGAGGGGCTGTGGAGGACATCCTTCCCCGCTAAAGACAAAGCTTGAATTTGCACATTGCATAGCCAGAACTGAGTCACGTGGCCACAGCTAGTGGCTAGGGTGCTGGGAAATGTAGTTTTCATTCTGCACAGACATGTGTTCTGCTAAAAGGAAGACACTTAATTAACTTATTACTAAAGGAAGAATGGATGTGGAGGATGACAGAGTGATGATCCTAGTTGCCTTTGTGGTTTTTTGTTTTTTTTCTTCTCATTTGAGCGGCCGGGGATTCGAACCACGGTCCTCGCGCATGCTAGGCGGGCGCTCTCCAAAAGGAACTGTTTCTTCAGCTCCCCTACTTGCCTTTGGAACTCTGTCTCTGGGGAAAATGGAGAGTGGGCTGGATGGCAAAACATCAGAGCCAAGGAAAGACACTGAGGCCTGCACAAAGGCAGAGACATCTGGAATGAGAAGTGGCAAAAGGCGTAGGAGATATTTTGAAATTAATTGGACACGACATGGTTACCAATTGACTATACTTCTTATTAACTGTGCTTATCATGGTCTGAAACTCTATATGTGCTTATGTGACTGGCTGTTTAGTGTCTCCCTCCCCAAGTAGACCATAAATTCTGTGAGGACAGGGATTAAGTCTGCATTGCTCATCACATAATCCTGGGGACAGTGCCAAGCACTATGCCCAGCATATAATAAATGCTTGTAAGTGAATGAACAGATGGAGCTAAGGACAATGATCATGATGACCCTTGGAACTAGTTTGATTGAGATTATCAACATCTTCAGCAAAGAGGTTTTTGAGAGTCCTACCAACTGTAATCAGACCCCCTTTTGGGACATTGGGCTCCCTGATGACATCTCCAACTGGTTCAGTGAGTTTTAGTTACTAATGGAGATTATTGTTTCAGGTATATTCATTTTTCTATTTTCCTTCCCCCCCGGGGATCAAATGAAGGGCTCTGAGTGTGCCTGACAACTTTTCTACCACTCTGCGTTTTTGAAGGTCAGTCTTCCAGTGGTTCAAAGTCCAGCAGGCAGGACTGGAGAGGAAGTAGGTGTAGTCAGCTCTTGCTGTCCTGCCCTCTGGTGGGTAGGGACTAGAAGGAAATAAAAGACTTGTTCCCTTAGGTGTCCCTGGTTGGCCCTTGGTCGACCTCTTCCTCACAGCTTGCAAGGTGACTGCTCCTGTCCTGAGTCATCACAGCTGCCACAGCAAGGGTGGGATATGCCCACAGGCTAAGCAGTCCTCCTCTGCTGGCGGTCTCTGGTTCCCCTTCACGGTTCACCCCTTTGCCCCCAGCAGGCCCAGCTGCCCCCATTACATCTACTCTCTGCAGTCCCAGCCCTGGGGACTGTGGACCCTGGTGAAATCCATCTTTCTACTTCTCTTTGCCCTCTTGCCACCTGGTCACATCCTTGACATTTTCTCCAATGCCCTTTCCTCTTTCAGTAGCACGAAGGCAGGTTGGCAGGTGAAGTCAGTCGCTCAACCCACAGCGGCAAGGAACGAGAAGCCAGACGCCCTCTGGTGGCTCCTCAAACCCCCAAAATAATTCATCTGACTTCTTCAAGTTATCTAGATGTACAGCAGATACCCTGAACTTTGTGGCATCACACAACCTCTATTTTGTCATGTTCGTAGAGCCTGAGTCAGGAATTTGACGAAGCACAGGTGGGATGGCTGGTCCCGGCTTGCAGTAGGTGGCTTCCAAGATGGCTTCCAGTGACCCCTGCCTCCTGGTGATCATGCCCTTGTGCAGTCCCCTCCCACATTGTATTGGTCTGTGTGACCAATAGAATATGGAGGGGATAATAATATGTACTATGGTTTGGATGTGATTTGAATGTGTCCCCTCAAAGTTCATGGGCCCCTGTGTGGGTGTGTTGGAACCTTTAAGAAGTGGGATCTAGTGGAAGGTAATTAGGTCACAGGGACATCACCCTGAGAAGGGACTAGTGCTGGTCCTGTGGAGTGAGTGAGTTCTACCGAGAAGGAGTTGTTATAGAGAATAAGCTTGGACCCTCAATCCCTTTGGTTTCCTGTCTCACCATGTGATCTCTTTCGCATCTTGGTGAGACAGACCCTCATCAGGGGTCAAACAGATGGGGCTGCCAGATTTGGGACTTTCAGCTTCAAGACTATGAGTTAAATAACCTCTTTTCTTTAAAATATATCCAGCCTCAAGTATTTTATTCAAGCAATAGAAAACAGATTAAACCATATGTTGCTTTTAAATCCAGATTATAAAAAAATATTGTGGCTTCTGACTCTCTGCCCCTTGGATCACACACTCTGGGAGAGGCCAGTTGTCACATTGTGAGGATGGTCACGTGTAGAGAGGCCCATCTGGAGAGGAACTGAGGCACCTTGCCAATGCCCATGTGAATGAGCTTGAAATGGATTTTCTAGCCCGCCCCAGAGAAAACTTGGATGACTGTAGTGTTGGCTGACAGCTTGACTAAAACTTTATGAGAGACCCTGAGTCAGAGCCACCCAGATATGCCACTCCCGGATTCCTGACTGTCAGAAACTGCGTGAGTTGATACATATTTGTTGTCTTGAGCAGTTGCATTTTAAAGTAGTCTTGTGCAGCAATAGGTAAGTATCCACTGCTCCTTGTTGTGGGTCTTAGTTGGAAATACTCAGATGGCTGGGGGCTGGAATCACCTGGAAGCTACTTCACACACATGCCTGGTGCCTGAGCTGGGACTGTCACCTGGAGGGCATATGTAACTGGACTTCTTTTCCTTCTCCTTTTCCTTCTTCTTTTTATCATGGCAGCTGGGTTCCAAGAGAGAGCCCCTATAGAGAGACCTTCCAAAAGACTGAACTTCTGCAGCATGCTCTTGGTCATGAGCGAGTCACTTAGGCCAGCCCACACCCAAGGGGAGGGGAATGTGACTTGTTCTCTTGATGCAGGAGTAATAAGGTCAGGATGTAGAAAATCAAGTGGGATGGAAATTACAGAGCCATCCTTGCATAATACAGCCATACCTGCCCCAGGGAGAAAATCTAATGCCTTGCTCCCTACATTGCCCCTCAGGAACAGAGGGACAGGTGATTCTTTTCATAAGCCCTGCACTGTGGGGAGATATCCTTATCTAGCAGAATCAGACGAGGTTGAGTCACGGGACACAGAGGCCTGGCTTCTAGGAACTGGCTACCATGAAGGACTGTCCCAGATCAATGGGGAGTATGTGGCACTGTGTGGGAGAGGTTCCCTGTCTTGTTCTATGATAGCTTCCCTGAGTAAATGGCTTCCCTAACTCCACCCCATCCTGTTCATCACAGAAGACGCCCCTCCTGGTCTGGACACCTTTACTTGTGTGGCTATAAATAAAAGAGAGTTGGGCTACTCCATGTTGTAAAAGGCCAGATCTGGTATGGCCCGATCCGTCACGCCTTCTCTCATTTAAAAAGAGTATCGGCTCTTGTGTGTTTATGGATTAGGTAAGTTTATGGGTAATTGATTGATTTATAGCCAACAACGTCCTTCAGCAGTTAACCCTTTTCTCATCCATGCGGGATGTGGCGAGAAACTCCCACACTGCACACCTCCAGAACTGGGAGTAAGGCTCATTCTGGTGAAGTGGCTCTTCCTGTCAAGCCCTGAGGAGAGCCAGCAGTACTTCGGGCTTGGAAGGTGGGTACTTCTTGCCTTTTGTTCTCAGTTACCGACTCTGGTGCAAATCCTACCTTTCTAGGAAAACAGAGAAGATTCTATTTGGCACCTCACCCCACTAAGTCACTCCACTCTTTCTCTGCCAGTCACTGCACTTAACCCTTCAAGCTAGGAATTTTAAGCCCATTAGACAGAGGGGATCTAGAGGACCAAGGTCCATAGCTGCAGGTGGTGGAGTAGGGAATTGAGGCTACCTCTGACCCCTTTGTTAACATTATAGGGTTTCTGGGATTCCAGAAAGTCTACAGGTATAGGAACCTCAGCCCTGGTCTCCTCAGGTCCTTCCAAGGGTGAGACCAGAGTGAGTAGAGTGCGAGGGTGGGAGGGAGCTACTTACCCAAAGTAGGACATTCAAACCCCTACCTAACAGTCATCGAGAATACTAATAAAAATAAATACTAGAGAGGATGTAAAGAAAAAGGAATACTCTTATGTTATTTGTGGGATTATAAATTAGTACAACACTATGGAAATCAGTATGGAGGTCCCTCAAAACACTAGGCCTGGAAACACCATGTGACCCAGCTATACCATTCCTTTATCCTAAAAGAATTAAAGTTATCACTATAGTATGTTTATCCAAGTTTATAGCAGCATAATTCACAATAGCCAAACGATGGAACCAACCTAGTGTCCACCAGTGGATGAATGGATAAAGAAAATGTAGTATATATACACAATGGAGTTTTATTTAGCCACTAAAAAAATGAAATTATGTCATTTGCAGGAAATGGATGGAACTAGAGAGCATGATGTTAAGCGAAATAGTGGAACTCAGAAGGTCAAGGGTCATATGTTTTCTCTCATATGCAGAAGCCAGAAAGGAAAGAGGAAAAGAAAGGTGAGGATGGATCTCATGGTAATCAAAGGGAGATCAGTATAGGAAAGGGACCAAGGGGAGGGAGAGGGGAAGTCCTGGGAAGTGATATTGACCAAATTATGTTGACTGAATTATGTTGTCATATTGTGAGCACGTACGACTCTGTAGCAACAAATTCCATCATTATGTACAACTCTAGTGCACCAATAAAAATGTGAAAAAAAACCCAAACAAACAAAAGCCCTGCCAGAGTGTTGGGGCTAGTTGTCAAGTGCGCACTCTGGGTGAAAGGGGAGGGGAAACAAGAGAGGGAGAGTAGATTTTTACTTTATTTTCAGACCTGTCCTCAGTCAGTGAGTTTTCCAGTGGCCAGAAGATCGATCCCAGGATGAAGGCCCTGGACTTGCTACCTCCTCTGTTGGTTGTCCTGACACCTGGAGATCCCTCTGAGCTCATGGGGTCTGCTGGTGCTCAGCTCCTGCAGGTGCTGTCTGCCCCTGACTATCAACTGACCACACTTTCCCAGCATGCTGCTTTCCCAAGTCCCAGGACACAATGAGCATACCTAGCACCTACATTCTGCCAGGCATTGAGCTGAAGATGGGGACCCAAAATAAAAGCGATACATCCTCTGCGTTGGAGTTGATCCCAGTCTAGTAGAAGAAGGAACACGAGGAGTTAACTACCAGGGATGAACCATTGAACATGCCATCACATGGATGAATCTCAAGTCGCTCTGTAGAACATGAACAAAGACATAGTGGATGATTTCAGTTTCATCACATTCTAGACCAGGGAATACATTGGATAGAAACAGAACCAGTAGTTTCTTGGATTAAAGGGGGATTGACTGGGAAGGGGCATGAAAGAATGTTCTGAGCCTCAGTACAAGTGTGTGTTATGTTAGAATATTCCATTATTTAAACTGATCAAACTGTATACCTAAGATCTGTGAATTTCATCATGTGTAAATTATGCCTGTGTCAGGCAACTTTCAAAATGCCCTCCACTGGCCTCCACTTCCTGGTCTGCACGCCCTTGTTTAAAACCCCACTTCATCTGTCACTTTCCTGCAAATGACTTAATCTATCAGGTTGGTCTCTGGCCCATGGGATATGGCAGAAGTGATGGGCTGTCACTTCTGAGATTAGGTTGTAGAAGACACTACCGTTCTCTCTTGGCCTCTTTGTCTCTGTCTTTGTCTCTCCACTTATTGTGGAAAAGTTCATATGTTGAACATTCCAAGAGGCCATGAAACCTCTTGCCAACAGCCTCCAAGTGGAACCTTCAGTCTCAGTTAAGTCTTCAGATGTCTTCAGTCCTAGCTGACTACTTGATCACAAACTCATGAGATTCCTGACCCTCAGAGACCATGAGAGATAATAAATGTTTGGTGCATTATAGTTGGAAATAATGATGGAATTTGTTGTTACATATTCGTACATGCACATAATATAATTTGGCCAATATCACTCCCAAGCACTTACCCCTCCCTCCCCATCTCCAACTCTTCTCCTGATCTCTCTTCGATTACCATGAGATCTGCCCACACATTTCTTTTCCTTTTTCCTCTCTAGCTTCTGCATGAGAGAAAACATAGGATCTTTGACCTTCTGAGTTGACTTACTTCACTTAACACAATGGTCTCTATTTCCATCCATTTTCTTGCAAATAACAAAATTTTGTTTTTCTTTATGACTGAGTAAAACTCTGTCATGTGTATATAGACACCACATTTTTTTTTATTCATCCTTCCATCCATTGATGGATACCCAGACTGGTTTCACAATTTGACTATTGTGAATTGTGCTGCTATAAACATGGATATGTATGTATCACTGTAGTGTGATGACTTTAAAAATGTTCGTTGTTTTAAGTCACGAAGTTGTGGGGTTATATGTTATGTAGCAGTATATGACAGTATAATATTTTAATAGACTAAACATATGGGGAAAATATATTTAAAGCTCTATTTGCTCAGATGGTTTCCCCAGGGTCTTTCAAGTTCTTTTTGTGACTCAGACTTCTGGGCTCAGCCTCTGAGATGGAGAAACAAGGGGTTGGGAGCTCTGTCTAGACATCAGGAACTAGTGCCTCCAAAATAGACACAGACCTCGCCTACTCAACAGCCCCACAATAGCTGCACATGAGGCCTGGGCACACACTGGCTGGGCAGAGAGGACTTCAGAAATGCTCCTGGCCCCTGCCCATATGTCCTCAGCTGCAGCAGGAATCTACCCAGGGCTCAGGAGCTAGTAACTTTCTGCTATTTTTGGAATACTTTATGTGTGCCAGGTGTCATGCAAAGTGCTTTGCATGCATATTTACATTTACTCTTTGTATGGATTCTTTTTGACATAATTGCAGTCATCTGAGTTGGAACTGCCATGATTGCCCCAGAATAACCCTAGCTGTTTTTTTGTGCATAGTTTCCAGCAAAGTATAAGTAGATGAAACCATTTGAATGGTGTATAGAGCTTTGCATCTAGATCCCAGATCTAGGGAAGTGCCCTGACTCTTTCATATTGACTTAAGATAAACCAGGTTCATTCCAGCTAGGTGAAGTCATTTTTGTCCTAACGCATAAATTTGCCTCCCTTTCTAACCCAAATTTCGGGGATCTGACTAGTCTTGTTGCCTCCCAGGACCATGCTTTTATTAGGAGGTCTCCCAATAAATTGCGCTCTGCAATCCTAGAGCTGTCTGCCTCTCTTTCTTCAGTATCGTGGCACCTTGGGGCCAGTCTTCCTTTATACACTATGACTGAGTTGTTCTGGTATACTCTTCTCATCAACCCTGTGAAAAGACATGACTAAACCTAGTTTACAATGGAGAAAACAGACCCAGAAAGCTGAAGCAAATTGCCAAAGTCATAGAATTTCTAGGTTGTGGCAGCTTTAGACAGAAATCCACATTTGTCTAGTTCCCAAATTGAGAGGCAGGGAAGCAGTCACCCTGGACTTGAAAACACGTTTCTCATCTATGCTTGGAAGAACAAGGAGAACAGCCACACATCCTACTTTCTGATGAAGGCCACAAATCTCACCCCAGATTCCGTAGGGTAATGTATAGAGAGACTGGCAGATGATATCAGAGCCGGAGAGTCTCAGAAATCATGAGTCAGAGAGGAGGGAACTCAAACTCAGAGAGGGAAGTGAGTTTTCCAAGTGCTCTTCAGTTCTATCAACCTTCTCCTCCTTCTCCTCCTCCTTCCCTCTGCTCCCCTCCTTTCCACCCCCTTCTTCTTCTTCTTTTTTTTTTTTGGTGGGGTGTAGTATAGGCATTGAGTCCAGGAGTGATTTACCACTGAGCTACATCCCCAGTCCTTTTTATTTTTTATTTTTTGACAGAGTCTTGCTAAGTTGCCCAGGCTGTCCTGGAACTTGTGATCCTCCTGCCTCAGCTTCTCCAGTTACTGGTATTACAGGCGTGTACCACTGAGCCCAGTTTATATTATTATTATTTTAAACCATTCCAGGCAGTGGAAGTAGCTATACAAAGATCTTAAGGTGAAAGAGTGCCTGGGTGTTACCAAAAATTTAAAGGGAATTCTTCAGTGTTTTTGCCTGCTTAGAATGAATTCCCCTTCTTCGGGGAAAACATCCCTTCCCCAATTTCATCCCGTATAGTAAGTGTGGGGTTGATCTCCTTTCCCATCTGGGGGAGGGGAGTCTTAAGACCTGGCCTAGCTGGTCAGAGATGTACACATCAAGCAACAGAGCCAAGGAGGCAGGATCAGGGGTGAGGAGAAGTGAGGGGTAAGAGTCAGCCTGGAGAAGAAGCCAGCTCCAAGGAAGGCACTGCTGAGGCTTGAAGCAAAACAGATTCCCAATGACAGTTTTAAGCACTCGGATCTAGTTGGCATCTGAACTTGTACCCTTCAATGGCTTATTTACATGAGGTAATGAATGGCGTTTTTGCTTCAGTCGGGTTGAACTGTTTTCTTTTACTTGCAACAGATAATGTGTTGACTGATCCAAAGTGTCAGGGTAGCCTCAGGCCTAAAGGATGAGCAGCAGTTGGTCAGGTAAAGAAATCAAGGATAGTGTTCTAGACAGAACAGCAAGTGCAAGGGCCCAGGAGAGAAAGGAGTGTGGCAGGTTCAGGGAGTTCCAGGAAGGCTGGAAAAATGGTAGCAGGGAGGCTGAGGAGATGGTAGAGAGGAGGCTAGAGAAAGTTCTGGATGGAGAGCTCAGAGCCTTTAGATCTGAGATGTTGTCCCAAGAGCAAAGTCATTGTAGGGGTTTAAACAGGTAAAGTTTCAACTTAATGTGCATTTTGACAATGTGAGGTCTAGACTGGCAGGGGTCAGAGAAGTGCAGGAGGGTGATTTAGAAAACTATTAATAGTCAACCTCCCAGCTGCAGATGATGCTGACTTAGAGTGGGGGCAGTGAACAAGTAGAGAGAGGGGATGGATGAGAGGGGGTGGATTTTGTGGCAGCCAGTCTCTAAAGATGGTCCCCAGTAAGTCATGCCTCCTAATGTTCATGCTTTGTGGGATGCATTTCTGTCCTACAGGGAATCTATAGGGCAACCCGTGACCCACATTAACCAGTGGAATGCAGAGGAAGTGATTTTGTGCCAGTGCTGAACCTGTTTTTCTTCTTCTTCTTCTTCTTTTGTGGTACTAGGGAGTGAACTCAGGAGTACCAGACCACTGAGCTATATTTAATGTTTTTGAGACAAGGTCTTGCTGAGTTGCCCAGGTTGTCCTCAAACCTGTGAGTCTCTGGCCTCAGCCACCCATGTCTATGGGATGTCATTGTGCACCATCACACCAGGCTGAATCTAAGCTTTAAGAAGACCTAAGAAACTCTGCCTCAAGCTCTCAGGAGCACTGTTCCACCAGGGAAGAAGGCCAGCTCCCTTGCTGTGAGGCCATCTGGAAGCCCCATAGTGAGGGCCTGACATACAAGGCATGAGAGAGAGCCCTAGCTATTCCTGTGCCCCAGTTGAGCCTCGAGATGACTCTAGTTCCAGTTGACAGTTGATTACAACCACACAAGAGACCCTGTCCTAGTTTGTTTATGTACTATAGCAAAATACCTGAAGCTGAGTAATATGTAAGCATCAGAAATGTATTTCTCACAATTGTGAAGTGTGGGGAGTCTAACACCAAGGTACCAGCAGGTTTGGAGTCTGCTGAAGCCCCATTCCTCATTGATGGTGCCAGCTAGGTATCTTTGACAGAAAGGGAAGAGCAGCACTCTGTAGCCTCTTATGTGGGCATTCATTCCATCCATGAGCACACAGCCCTTATGGTTTAATTTCCTCCCAAGGCCCCACCTCCTGATATTACACCTTAGGGGTTAAACTTCAGCATATGAATTTTGGAGGGATAAGTGTATTGAAACTATTGCAGACCCTAAATGAGAACATCAGAAAAATTGCCTATCAGAGACTGGTAAAATCCATAGAATTGTGAACCATGATAAAAATCAGAAGCAAGTTTTAAGCCATTGAAATTTGGGATGATTGTTACATAGCACTAGCTAACTGATATAGATTTGAGAACTATTCAAGGAGTGGAAAGAAGGATAAGGGGGTGACTGAAAAAGGCATTAAGGGTGAGGCCAAAGCATCTGACTTGGGCATGAGTTGGTAAATGATAAGGGGAGCAAGTTGGAGAGTGATATTTTGGATATGTTGAATTCCAGATGCCTGGGACATCCATATAATAGCAACATTCTGTGAAGTAACTTCCCCAGGCTATACCCTGAGCTAGTCTCATGCAAAGACAGATTATGAGGAACAAAAGTCAATCCAAGAAGGATCCAAGATGGTGGACTAGAGGGAGGCTGAGTTCCTTGTCACTCCGTAACTCCGGTTTCAAGCAGAGGATATCTGTTTCTTGGTGAGGCAGTTTTTGCTGCTTATCGATCCCCTGGTGTATACCCCATTTGTCTGCTGTGATGACCTGCAGTTTGCCAGCATAGCGACGCCTTTTTTAAGTGCAGATTGCTCACTGTCAGGTGTCTGTCATCCGCCATTTGCCTGCCTCTCGCCTGTCCATCGCCTGCCTTACACCTATCCATCACCCAACGCACGAAGTTCACCTCCCGATCGTCTGACAACAGTCAGCAAACTGAACGCTGACCACCAGTGGAGCACCAGCTGCCTGCTGTCGCCTGGAAGTTCACTGTTACAGTACCTGCAGGTTTGATTACACGTGGCTGCCGCCATTTTGAGACAACAGCCAGGCCCTTAGGACCCCTGGCCAGACTGACTGAGCCCCGTCTCCAGGATACCTCAGCCCAACTGATCACTCCCTGCCTCTGGGGCCCTCACATCGACTGACTGCTCCCTGCCACCAGGATCCCCAGACTAACTGACTGCGTCCTGTCATTGGGACCCCAGACCGACTGATTGCACCCGGCCTCCAGGATCCCACAACCACTCCAAACACACCGGACCTCCAGGACCCCTGCCGGACCAACCGCATCCCGTCTCCAGGACCTCCAGCTGACCACGTCCGCCCCTGAGCTGCGGCTCCCCATTTGCTAACACACTTTGAAGCCAGAGCGGCCATCTTGGATAATCCTGGAAGCCGTAGCTCTGATCTTTGGGTGGGGCAAATCCCATCCTGCGACGCCTGCTGGAGGCTTGAAGCTCATTGTCAGGTACTTCTCATGCATCAGGCTACTGAACACTGGGAGGTTTCATTACTATATGACTGTTATACTGTAGATTTTCTTTTTTCTCCTTTTTAAAAAATTTAAGTTTTTATTTCTTTACTTTTCTTGCTCTCTTTTCCTTTTATTTACCTGTTCCCTCAGAGTCTCTTTCTCCCTTTTTTGCATGCTAACATCTGATTTCTTTTGATTACACTCTCACCCTTTCTATTTTCTAGAACTTCTGTATATTCTTTTCTTATCCCATTAATAGCCACATTCTACATCCCTCTGCATCCTCTTTGTCCTCCATTAGAAACTGCAGACCTTATTGAAAACCTGTTTGTTTTACTGAAGATAATATTTGAACTCATTTTGTTTATTATGACAATTTTGTTATTGTCCCCATAGGGGCTATGTGGTCTAGGATTGCATAGAGTCTGAATTGGGCACTGCTAATATTGATCTCCCCTTAAAGAAAGGGTTTTGGAAACCTATAGGGCCACTATAAGCCTATAGGGGGAAATCTGCAATACCCCAGATATGCACTGCTAGAGGGGAAGATACATGAACAACATGAAAAAACAAGGGAAGAAAATGATCCAAACTAATCTAGATTCTACATTAATAGAATCCAATGACAGTATGTTAGAAGAAATGTCAGAAAAGGACTTCAGATTATACATGATTAAGATGATTTGCCAAGCAAAGGATGAGATAAGAGAGCAAATGCAGGGAATGAATGATAATACCAATAAGCTGAAAGAGCACCTGCAGGAAGCAAAGATCATTTCAACAAAGAGATAGAGATTCTGAAAAATAAAACCAAACTGAAGTCCTTGAAATGAAGGAGACAATAAACCAAACAAAAAACTCAATGGAAAGCATCACCAACAGACTAGACCACTTGGAAGACAGAACCTCAGACAATGAAGACAAAATATTTAATCATGAAAATAAAGTTGCCCAAACAGAGAAGATGGTAAGAAATCATGAACAGAATCTCCAAGAACTATGGGACATCATGAAAAGACCAAATTGAAGAATTATTGGGATTGAGGAAGGCACAGAGATACAAACCAAAGGAATGAACAACCTATTCAATGAAATAATATCAGAAAATTTCCCAAACCTGAAGAATGAAATGGAAAATCAAATACAAGAGGCTTACAGAACACCAAATGCACAGAATCACAACAGATCCACACCAAGGCACATTGTAATGAAAATGCCTAACATTCAAAATAAAGATAAGATTTTGAAGGCTGTGAGAGAAAAGCATCAGATTACATATAGGGGGAGACCAATACGGATAGCAGCCAACTTCTCAACCCAGACTCTAAAAGCTAGAAGGGCCTGGACCAACATATTTCAAACTCTGAAAGAACATGGTTGCCAACCAAGAATCCTATACCCAGCAAAACTAACCTTCCGATTTGAAGATGAAATAAAATTCTTTCATGATAAACAAAAGTTAAAAGAATTTACAAATAGAAAGCCTGCACTACAGAATGTTCTCAACAAAATATTCCATGAGGAGGAAATGAAAAACAACAATGTAGGTCAGCAAAGGGAGGAACTACCTTAGAGTAAAACCACTCAAAGGAGAAAGCAAGCCAACTTAAAAACCAAAAATAAGCCAAATGACTGGGAATACAAATCATATCTCAATAATAACCCTGAATGTTAATGGCCTAAACTCATCAATCAAAAGACATAGACTGGCAGAATGGATTAAAAAGAAAGACCCAACAATATGCTGCCTGCAAGAGACTCATCTCATAGAAAAAGACATCCACAGACTAAAGGTGAAAGGATGGGAAAAAACCTACCATGCACATAGACTCAGTAAAAAAGCGGGGGTTTCCATCCTTATATCAGATAAAGTGGATTTCAAGCCAAAGTTAGTCAGAAGGGATAAAGAAGGACATTTCATACTGCTTATGGGAACCATAAATCAGGAAGACATAATGATAGTAAATATTTATGCCCCAAACAATGGTGCATCCCTGTACATCAAACAAATCCTTCTCAATTTCAGGAATCACATAGACCACAATACAATAATTCTAGGTGACTTTAATGCACTGCTGTCACCACTAGATAGATCTTCCAAACAAAATCCAACCAAAGAAACCATAGAACTCAATAACACAATCAATAACCTAGACTTAATAGACATATATAGAATATTCCATCCATCAACGAGCAGATTCACTTTCTTCTCAGCAGCAAATGGAAACTTCTCGAAAATAGACCATATGTTATGCCACAAAGCAGCCCTTAGGAAATGCAAAAAAATAGAGATACTGCCTTGTGTTCTATCAGATCATAATGGACTGAGAGTAGAAATCAACGACAAAGTAAAAAACTAGAAATTACTCCAACACCTGGAGACTAAATAATATGCTATTGAATGAAACATGGATAACAAAAAACATCAGGGAGGAGATAAAAAAAAAATTCTTAGAGGTCAATGAGAATGATGATACAACGTATCAAAATCTCTGGGACACTAAGAAAGCGGTACTAAGAGGAAAATTCATTGCATGGAGAGCGTTCCAGAAAAGAATGAAAAGTCAACAACTAAATGACCTAACATTACAGCTCAAAGCCCTAGAAAAAGAAGAACAGAATAACAACAAAAGTAGTAGAAGACAGGAAATAATTAAAATCAGAGCTGAAATCAATGAAATTGAAACAAAAGAAACTATTCAAAAATTGACAAAACAAAAAGTTGGTTCTTTGAAAAAGTAAACAAAATGGACAAACCCTTAGCCACACTAACAAAGAGAAGGAGAGAGAAGACTCAAATTACTAAAATACAATGCAAAAGGAAATATCATGACAGACACCACTGAGATACAGAATATAATGAGAAGCTACTTTGAAAATCCATATTCCAACAAAATATAAACTACCAAAGACATTGACAAATTTCTAGAGACATATGCTCCTCCCAAACTGAACCAGGAGGACATACACAATTTAGACAAATCAATATCAAGCAATGAAATAAAAGAAGCCATTAAAAATCTACCATCCAAGAAAAGCCCAGGACCAGATGGATATTCAGCCGAGTTCTATAAGACCTTCAAAGAAGAACTCACTCCAATACTTCTCAAAGTATTCCAGGAAATAGAAAAGGAGGGTACCCTATTGAACTCATTCTATAAAGCTAATGTCACCCTCATACCCAAGCCAGGAAAAGACATATCAAGGAAAGAAAATTTTAGACCAATATCGTTGATGACTATAGATGCAAAGATCCTTAATAAAATATTGGCAAACTGTATCCAAAAACATATTAAGAAAATTGTGCACCACAATCAAGTGGGGTTCATCCCTGGAATGCAAGGATGGTTCAACATTCGTAAATCAATAAACGTAATCCATCATGTCTATAGACTTAAGGATAAGAATCATATGGTTATTTCAATTGACACAGAAAAAGCGTTGGACAAAATACAACACCCCTTCATGCTCAAAATACTAGAAAAAATAGGGATAGTAGGAACATACCTGAACATTGTAAAGGCTATTTATGCTAAGCCCATGGCCAACATCATTCTTAATGGAGAAAAACTGAAACCATTCCCTTTAAAAATGGGAACAAGACAGGGATGTCCTCTTTCACCACTTCTATTCAACATTGTCCTCGAAACTCTAGCCAGAGCAATTTAGGCAGACCAAAGAAATTAAAGAGATACGAATAGGAAAAGAGGAACTTAAGCTGCCACTATTTGCGGATGACATGATTATATATTTAGAGGATCCAAAAACCTTCTCCAGAAAACTCCTAGACCTCATCAATGAATTCAGCAAAATAGCAGGCTATAAAATCAACACGCATAAATCTAAAGCATTTTTATATGCAAGCGACGAAACAGCTGAAAGGGAAATGAGGAAAACAACCCCATTTGCAATAGCCTCAAAAAAAATAAAATACTTGGGAATCAATCTAACCAAAGAGGTAAAAGATCTCTACAATGAAAACTACAAAACATTGAAGAAAGAAATTAAGGAAGACCTTAGAAGATGGAAAGATCTCCCATGTTCTTGGATAGGCAGAATTAATATTGTCAAAATGGCCATACTACCAAAAGTGCTATGCAGATTCAATGCAATTCCAATTAAAATCCCAATGATGTACAAGGAATCTCCACACTGCTTTCCAGAGTGGCTGCACTCTGGAAATCCCAGTGATGAGCAAGCAATCATGAAATTCATCTGGAAGAATAAGAAACCCAGAATAGCTAAAGCAATCCTTAGCAGGAAGAATGAAACAGGGGGTATCGCAATACCACACCTTCAACTATCCTACAAAGTAATAGTAACAAAAACAGCATGGTATTGGCACCAAAATAGACAGGTAGATCAATGGTACAGAATAGAGGACATGGACACAAACCCAAATAAATACAATTTTCTCATACTAGACAGAGGTGCCAAAAATATGCAGTGGAGAAAAGATAGCCTCTTCAACAAATGGTGCTGGGAAAACTGGAAATTCATATGCAACAGAATGAAACTAAACCCCTATCTCTCACCCTGCACTAAAATCAACTCACAATGGATCAAGGACCTTGAAATCAGACCAGAGACCCTGCATCTTATAGAAGAAAAAGTAGGTCCAAATCTTCACCTTGTTGTCTTGGGATCAGACTTCCTTAACAGGACTCCCATAGCACAAGAAATAAAAGCAAGAATCAACAACTGAGGGGCTGGGGAGATAGCTCAGTTGGTAGAGTGCTTGCCTTGCAAGCATAAGGCCCTGGGTTTGATCCCCAGCACCCTCCCCCACCAAAAAAAAAAAAAAAGAATCAACAACTGGGATAGATTCAAACTAAACAGCTTTCTCTCAGCAAAGGAAACTATCAGCAATGTGACGAGAGAGCCTACAGAGTGGGAAAAAATCTTTGCCCTCATACTTCAGATAGAGCACTAATTTCCACAATATATAAAGAACTCAAAAAACAGACACTTCACAGAAGAAGATCTACAAGCAATCAACAAACATGTGAAAAAATGTTCACCATCTTTAGTAATAAGAGAAATGCAAATCAAAACTACCCTATGATTCGATCTCATCCCAATGAGAATGGCGATTATCAAGACTACAAGCAACAATAGGTGTTGGAGAGGATGTGGGGAAAAAGGTACAATCATACATTGCTGGTGGGGCTGCAAATTAGTGCAGCCACTCTGGAAAGCAGTGTGGAGATTCCTTAGAAAACTTGGAATGGACCGAGCATTTGACCAGCTATCCCACTCCTCGGCGTATACCCAAAGGACTTAAAATCAGCATACTAGAGATACAGCCACATCAATGTTCATAGCTGCTCAATTCACAATAGCCAGACTGTGGAACCAACCTAGATGCCCTTCAATTGATGAATGGATAAAGAAACTGTGGTTTATATATACAATGGAATATTACTCAGCTATAAAGAATAATAAAATTATGGCATTTGCAGGCAAATGGATGAAATTGGAGAATATCATGTTAAATGAGGTAAGCCAATCTCAAAAATCCAAAAGACAAATGATCTCACTGATAAGCGAATGATGACACATAATAGGGGATGGGAGGGGGGCAAGAATGGAGAAAGGAGGGACTGTATAGAGGGAAAAGAGAGGTGGGAGGGGTGGGGGAAAGGAAAAAAATAACAGAATGAATCAAACATCATTACTCTATGTAAATGTATGAATATGCAAATGGTATGCTGTTACTCCATCTACAAACAGAAACAACATGTATCCCATTTGTTTACAATGAAAAAAAAAAAAAGAAAAAAAAAGTCAACCCAAGTCAATACAAATGAATGATATTAGCAATGGTAATTCTGGGTGCTAAGCATGTGCATCCCTGTTTTGATCTTTTTACATTAGTGTCAGTCCATCTGGACTGCTATAACAAATACTTTTGAGTAGATAACAGAAATTTATTGCTGGGAAGACCAAGGTCAATGCAAATCCACTGTTTAGTGAGGGCTGCTTTCTATTTCAAAGATGGCACCTTCTGGCCATTCCAGTAGTGGCTACTTCCTGGAAAATGGTCACTGAGAAACATAGTCTGAGGATCCAGAGCTCCAGGAAGTTCCATAGAATTATATTTATCCCATTTCTTTGGAAACTTTAACTCTCACGATCTCAACAGCATGACATCAGTTCCAAAACAATTGCTCTTTGTCCCCATCCACTGCTTTTGGTGCTGTCTGTTGTTGAAGTAGAAGAAACTGGAGATATGGTTGCTCTCTCCTTACATCTGGTGCCCAGCATTGCAAGCGTTTGTTCTTGCTTGGGGACATATACACCAAAGAGAAATGGACAGATGTAACTTTGAAGGACCTCCTGAATCAAACCTTGTCCTGAAAAACTGTGCTATTTATTGAGGCTAAACTTGAGCTTTGATCTTTGAAAGTTCCAAGAAACAGTAAATACGGTGATTTCACTAAGTTGTTTCCTATTACATGGAAACAAATTGACATTGATTAAATGGCAAAAAATGTTTTATTTGCAACAAATAATGCAATGAAAAAATGCAGCCTCTAATTTGTACTTGTTGGTTAGAAAGGGGTCCAAAAAGGGGAGATGGCTGAAATTTGCATAAGTAATATCTCACAGTTTCAGAATCCTCAAATCATGAGATAGGAAGAAGGAAGATCCTGCCCAGAATCCCAGGAAATTGCTTCTGTTCTTTATAATCACTGCCTCCTGAATCACCAATGAGTCTTTTCTTCATTTTTTATTAGATTTTTGTTTAATCTCCCACGTTTAAACAAAACTATTGTACTTAGAGATCAAATAGCCAAAAATTGAAACTTTTATCTCTGGGGGAAAAACGTTCAGAAAAATGAATTCAACGTATCTGGTATTGAAATGAAGAAAGGATGTAATGTAAAAAAAAAAAAAAAAATCCCTTGACTTTGAAAGGAGAAGAGATTTAAATGAAAACTTTCATATTAATTACCTGCATAAGATCATCCCCATGGTGCAAAGTATTATATTAAATATAAACTCATTATGTTTTTAAAAAAGGAAAACAAGAAAGCACCTGCTTTTTTAAAAAAATTGTTTATTTATTTATTTATTTGTTTTTGTGATATTGAGGACTGAACCCAATGAGGTAGCTCTGTTATAGGAATCACAGAGCTACATCTACAGGCCTTTTTATATTTTAGTTTGAGACAGGATCTCACTAAATTGCTGAGACTGGTCTTGAACTTACAATCCTCCTGCCTGAGCCTCCTGAGCAACTGGGAGTATTAGTGTTCCCCACTATACCTAGCAGATGGCATCTTCTTGCTGCATTGAGTGACAGGATGGTGTAATAGCATTCCCCCAGTCCCTTTTATAAAGGCATTCATTTCATTCACGTGGGATCACTTCTCCAAGGCCCCACCTCTTAATACTGTTAAAGCAGGGATTAGGTTCTAACACAGGCATTTGGGGGAACATTGACATTAAGTGACCATAGCATCTGGTCACTTATGGATACTCACTACATCAGTCTCATGAAATGTGTAGTCTTATTATCCCCATTCTTCAGATGGGGACAATGAGGCACAGATGAATGGTGGTGATACAGAACCCAGTCTTTATCCATGTTGCCTATCCGATAATGAGGACAAGGTTTCGAGCAAAAGGGCAAAGACATTTTCCTGATCTGCTAGTAAATGCGAATGCAGAGTAAGTCTCAGAGGCTGTGATTCTTTTTTCTTTTTCTTTTTTTTTTTTTTTTGGGTGCTGGGGATCAAACCCAGGGCCTATGTGCTTACAAGGCAAGCACTCTACCGACTGAGCTATCTCCCCAGCCCCCAAAGGCTGTGATTCTAATCGCCAGGTTAAACAGAGGACTTTTAAGAGGGGGGACACAAGGGCTGGGGTTGTGGCTCAGTGGCAGAGTGCTTGCCTAGCATGTGTGAAGCATTGGGTTCAATCCTCAGCACCACATAAAAATAAATGAAGTAAGTAATAAATAAAATTTTTAAATGTGTTTAAAAATTTTTTTTAAAGTTGGGGGAGACACAAAGGCTAAGTTCCATGTATGCCCATCAGGAGTCAAAGTTCATATCCAGATGGCCACCTTGAGAGATAGCCACTTCTTAGATTTGCTGGTACCAGCTCTCAAGTCTGGATTTTTTTTATTCCTGTGGTCAGTGAGCAGAAGGACTGATAAGTCAGCCTAAGACAGGAAGAATATTAATCTTGCTTTCACTGCAGTTAGGGAAGGGGAGAGGGAGAAAAGAAAGACAAAAAAAAAAAAAGTCAGTTTTAAAATAAGCCACCAGCAGGGTGCAGTGGTGCACACCTGTAATCCCAGCAACTCAGGAGGCTGAGGCAGGAGGATAGCAAATTTAAAGCAATTTAGCAAGACCCTAAGCAAGTTAGTAAGACCCTGTCTCAAAATAAAAAATAAAAAGGGCTGGAATGTGGCTCAGTAGTAAAGTAGTAAAGCTCCCTGGTATGTTTAAATAAATTAAATAAATAAAAAATAAGCCACCAGTGGTCCACACTGGTACACACACACACACACACACACACACACACACACACACACATTTTGACCTCTGTTACGGTGGAGCCAGGGTTCAAAGGCAGAAGGTCTGACTCCTTGTGTTTATGTGACTGAGGACTCTGCCACGCTGCCTCTGTGAAGGGGGCTTACTGAAAGGACCAGGTCCTCTCATGGATTCCTGCATGGCTGGACGCCTCAGAGACAGAGGCAAACACTCTCTGGTTCCTTCTGGAGTGAGTTCCTTTGACTCCAGCCCTGAACCAGTCACCTGATGTGATCTCTGTGTCTGTCTGATCAGTAACCTGGAGGGCTGAGGACCAAGTGCGGGCAGATGAGCAGTGGGGGAGGGGAGCAGAGCATCTTGAGGAGCAGACATGACTGGCTGAACCCACTCTTCCCTGGGGTGAGAGGACAGTTTTTTGAGAGAACATGAATACTATAGTAATTTAGAAAGAGGTCCTGCTTGGGCCAGAACCACATGACTCAGTGCTCAGCACATCAACCTCTGCCCTGCGAAATCCCATGGGGAAGGGAAAAGAATGTGGCCAGCCACCCCTGGCACTGTGCTGACTCACTTCCTAAACCTCTGAGCTCCACTGGATGTTCCTTACCCAGGACCCAAACCTCTCTATGGGGCTGCTTCTCCCACCCTGCTCCTGCTGTATTCCTTTGATATGGTTCTGGATTTTTCTCTTCTGGTTCCATGCATTCTCACACAGGGAATAATACTAATAGCTACTACTTGGGATGCATTTGCTAATGCATGTGCTAGGAACTAAGCAGGAGTTGTTTTTTTTTTTTTTTTTTTTTTTTTTTAAAGTACTAGGAATTGAACCCTGGGGTGCTCTATTACTGAGCTACATCCCCAGCGCTTTTTTATTTTTTATTTCACACAGGGTCTCTCTGAATTGCTTAGGATGGTCTTGAACTTAATGATCCTTCTGCCTCAGTCTCCTGAGTTGCTGGTATTACCAGTGTGCACCACTGTGCCTGGCTATACAGGAGATTCGATGTGCTCATAAACTTCTTAAAACAATCCTAGGAAGTTGGTGTTCTTATGCCCATTTTAAAGATTAGAACAGTGAGGGTCTCAGAAGATATATAACTTTGCCAAGGTCACCCAGCCAGTGAGGATTGCCCTTGAAAATGGATTTATGATTCCCTGAGATTTGTGCTTCTACTGTCTAGAGACAGGGGAGCCTTCCAGCTCAGGTTGGTTTTTGCCCCATCCTCCCTCCCTGCTGTGGGGAAGAGCCTGATGCCTTCTTTCTTTGGCCTCTGCCTGTTGTGCGTCAGGTTCCTTTGGTGGGGGGCATTCTCAAAGTTTGATTCCCAGACCAGCAGCATCAGCAGAATCCGGAAACTCGTCCAGAAGGCACATTCTCAGGTACCCCTACCTATTGGATCAGAAGCTCTGGGTGGGCCCAGTGCTGTGTGCCTTAACAAACCCTCCCCATGGTTCCGATGCCTGCCCAAGTCTGAGAACTACCGGAGAAAGCAGGAGTAAGCTCAGTCCACAGCCTGTTCCATCTCACGCCCAGGTGGCTCTGGAGACAGCAGCTGGGGAACGTGAGAGTTTTCCGCTGAGTGGTTTCCTGTGTGTGGTTGTTGTTGTTTTCTCATCACATTTGTTAGAAATGAGTCAGGTCTGGCTTGAGGGAAAGTGTGTGAATTTTTTAATTGTCACACATCATTATTATTTTTTCACATTTGAGTGTATCCTAAGAGAGTGAAAATAAATGCAAAGAAATCCAAATTGTGAGTGTCTGTGTAGTGGAGGGTTCTGAATAAAATCCCTTGTTTAGTCAATGAACTTGAACTTTGCCTTCTCAGGGTCAGGTCCTGGTGTAGGTTCTGAGGTACAGAACCTCTGTCTGCCTGATCCTGTGTCAGGAAGCACAGATACCTCACTAATAACTAGAATGTGGGGTTTCAAGAGTTGGGGCTGCAGATTCTTCTCCACTCTAACCCTAGGCTGCATGATTTCAAATTTCTCACCAGTGTACAACCTCTACCACTGACCTGCTCTGTGAACTTGGGAAAAATGACTTGGCCTCTTTGGGCCTGATTCCTCCATTGTGGAATGAGAAGAATAATTCCTGCCTTACGGGTTTGTTGTGATGATGGAGAAAATATATGTAGTATTGAGACACAGGGATCTGTGTTGGTTCTTTGTCTTGCAGATTTGAGGAATGAGAGCCACAGACAGGAAGGGTGAGAGCAAAGTAATAGGATTTATCAAAGTAATAAAAAGAAAGCACAGCTCCTGCAGTGGGGGCGTCCCAAGGAGGGTTGCCACTCGGTGGCTGTTGTCCAGGAGTTGATATGATGGGGGAGTTAGTGGCCCTGGAGACCATAGGCTAGAGACTTGTAGGAACTGGGTCTCGGAGTCCAGTCCCACCAGGGCACCCGGTGTTCATGGTCCCCAGTCCAATCAGGATCTTGATCATGTGCTGCTGTGCCTCAGGGACCGGCTCAGGGTTCTGATGCAGACCTTCGGGCTCCAGTGGAATCTGTCACTGGTCACCAGCTGTCTACCCCAACTGTAAATTCCTGTGGGGGACGGGGTGCGGGTCTTAACCCTGCCTGCCTAACACATTTCCATCTCCTGCTCCCCAGGCAGTGTTGTCACTTGCTGGTTGTGTAAACTTTAACAAGTTACTTGGCCTCTGTAGGCATGTTTCCTCTCTAACCAGCAGTACATACCTCATGGGGTTGTCCTGGGGTTAAAGGTTGTACGTTGTTTTATGTTATTATTTTTGGTACTGGGGATTGAACCCAGGGGTGTTTTACCACTAACCCATGTCTCGTCCTTTTTATTTTTTTATTTTGAGATAGAGTCTCACTAAGTTGCTGAGGCTGGCCTTGAACTTGCCATCCTCTTGCCTTAACCTCCTGAGTTGCTGGAATTACAGGTGTGTGCCATTGCACCCAGCCTTACATATTGTTTTAGTCAACTTTTGCATCACATGATGAAAATACCTGACAAAAATCATTTAGAGGAGGGAAAATTTATTTATTTGGGGCTCATGGTTTCAGAGATCACAGTTCACAGACACTCGACTCCATTGCTCTGAATCCAAGTAAGGCAGACTGTTGCGGGGAAGAGCCCAGAGAAGGAAAGCACTCAGCTCATGGCAGGGTCAAAGAGCAGAGAGACAGGTTAGTGGGAAGGGGCCACAGTGAAGATGTGCCCTCCCAGGGTACATCCCCAGTGATCCACCTCCTCTAGCCACGTCCTACCTGCCTACAGTTACCACTTAGTCAGTCCATTCAAACTAGGATGGGCTGATTGGTTACAGCTCTCATCATCTGATCATTTCACCTCTGTCTATTCCTGCATTAACGGGAGTTTTGGGGGATACTTTATGTACAAACTATAATCTATATCACTCTTAAAAGAACTCTGCGCAATAGTAAGCACCCTGCGGATGTCAGCATGGTGCCTGGGGTGCAGCCAAAGCTCAATAAGCATGGCTACTCTTATTATGGGTTTCCATCCTTGACCTTGCGGAAGCCCCAACCTCAAAAAGTAATGAGACTGTTGTTCCTGGTTTCTAGTATCTTCAGGGCCTCCACTTCACTGATCCTTTCAAGAGTTTGCAGTCCTGACTTTGGGTCTGTGCCCTTCCTGCCAGTTCATTTTGTGTCTAACTTTGAGTTTGCTCTTGATCTGTTTTCAGCCTTTTTGTTCTGGCTTCATGCTTTATTCCCTGGGTACATCTCACTGGCATTAAGTCATACAGACCAAGAGTCAAGTGCCTGCTCTATTGCTCAGTAGCTGTGTAACCTTAACAAAGGATTTAATCAGATTTTCTAATCTGTAAAATGGAACTAGCAAAATGCCTGTCTTGTAGGGTTGTTTAAAGATTAAATGCCGTCATGTGTTTGTAAATATTCAGCCCAATAAACGGTGCTCAATAAATGCTTATTTTCTTGTATCTACTTCTCCCATAATTGTCTGAAGTCAGTATATTGATATTTATTTATTAGCTTTGATTTTTAGGTACTGGAGATTAAACTTAGAGGCTCTTTACCACTGAGTCACATACTCAGTCCCCTTTTTAAAATTTTTTATTTTGAGGCAGGGTCTTGCTAAGTTGCTTAGGGCCTCGCTAAATTGCTGAGGCTGGCTTTGAACTTATCATCCTCCTGCCTCAGCCTCCCAATCCACTGGCATTACTGGTGTGCACCACCATATTTAAAAGGGGATGTAACCTTCCCTACTTGTGGCTGAGACTGCCAGTCACCACACCATACCCAAAAATACTTCTTCAATATTTTGACCTTAGTGGGATGTGGGAGGCACACAGTATACCCAACTTAAGACTCTGTCTTCTCACGTCCTTCTCCTTGAAGTCAGATGTTACCATGTATCTGCATCATGGCGAATGATATGAAAAGAAGCATTCAGTTGTGGTATGGGCTAAATTCCGTCTCCCTTCAAAAGATGTGTTAAAGTTCCAACCCCTAGGATACCACAGACGGCAATCTTATTTAGAAAGGCATCCCCCCACCAGGTAAGCAAATTAAAATGAGATCATTAGGGTGGATTAGGATACTGTTATGGGGCGCAACTTAAGAACAGACCGATCACCACTGAGAAGACCAAATTTGAAAGTCTTTATTAGGCCGGCCTGCTGACTATCTCACAAATGCCCCCAAAAATGGCTATTGGGAGAACAGCCCCGACCACAGGGTTGTAGGGGTTCTTATACCAAAAATCACATTAATCATGTGTCTGTTGCTATGATTTGAAATTACACATTAACATCATGAGATCATCGACAGAGGGGGAAGTGGGTCAAAATGACCCTTACCTAGGTACAAACTAAAGAATGGTTACTAACATCCACACAATCACTGTTCACATGGTACATTGTATAGGAGCAGTAGGATTCAAAAGAGAGCAATTTTTCATTACATAAGAATTGTCATTTTGTATTGCTAAACATGTCATGCTAAGTACCTGATAATGGGCACAGAGGCGGGGTGTTCCCATGGGAGAAGCTCATTTCCTACATAACATGGAGTCTCAGAGCAAAATGGAGTCTGTTTAGTCATTTCCCTTAGAGTCTGGCCTAGAACATTCTCATGGAGCCAGATCTGTCAGCCCATCACAGATACAACTAGTACCCTTCTATAAAGGGGAAATGTGGATTCAGAGACAGACATGTGTAAAGTGAGGATGGCATGAATGGCATGAAAGACAGCCATGTGACTGGACTGATGTGCCCACACACCATGGGACTGCAGGATTGCTGGTGGACACCAGAGCACAGAGAAGCAAGGAAGGAGTCTCCCCTGACACTGGACTGCAAACTTCTGTCCTCGAGAACTGGGAGACGAGACATTGCTGTTGTTTACATCACCAGATGTTGGTACTTTTTTTCCTAGAAGCCCTAGGACATTAATACAGGCAGAATTTTGGCAAGCCTGAATAAAACGATGAACAGAAAGTATTTTGCAAACTCTCTGGTGCAAAGCATCTTTAGGCATTTTTATTATGGTAATGTTCATTTATGATTGATTTAAGAACAGGTTGAAATTGGTTGAGATGATCGTGGCTAAGGATCAGAGCTCTTTGTTCTGCTTTAGCTCTGTTTTCTTGAGGACCCTGTGCAAGGGAGGGTCAGATTTTAGTGGTATGAGAGACTCAGGAGAGGAGCCTTTGGGATGAATGCCATCAGGGTGACTGGGAGCTTTTGTTGAATTGGGGCTAGAATTCTCAGCTACTGGTTGACAGTCAAATATAAAGGTTAAGGGCTAAGATAGATTGGGATTTTTATTTTTCTGTGTTGAGGGTTGAACCCAGGGCTTCACATGTGCTAAGTCTCAGTCAGCTTTTTGTCCCTATGACAAAATGCCTGAGAAAAACAACTTAAAGGAGCAGCTCACTCTTGGCCTGGAAGGAGGGTGTGTGTGTGTGTGTGTGTGTATGTGTGTGTGAGAGAGAGAGAGAGAGAGAGAGAGGCGCAGCACACACCTGATATCTTATTGACTCTGGAGACTGAGGCAGGAGGATTGCAAATTTGAGGCCAGCCTCAATGAAGCCCTAAGTAACTTGGCAGACCCTTTATCAAATTAAAATATTGAATGAGCTGGCTCCTGGGTGGGTGAGAGAGAGAGAGAGAGAGAGAGAGAGAGAGAGAGAGAGAGAGAGAGAGAGAGAGAAAGAGAGAGAGAGAGAGAGAAAGGAAGGGAGGAAGGGTTAGGGATAACATTAACTAGCCCCACCTCCTAAAGTTTTCACCATTTCCCAATAGTGTCATCAAATCATGACTCCATCAATGGATTAATCCACTAATGAGGTCAGAGCCCTCATGATCCAATCACTTCCCAGAAGCCCCACCTTTGAACACTGCTACATTGGAGACCAAGCCTTCAACACATGAGCCCTTGGGGGACATTCTAGATCTGAACTATAGCCCTAGGCAAGCACTTCAGCATTGGGTTACACACCCCTCAGACCAGACTTGCATTTAAATGTGGGCTTCACCCTTACTTGCTGTGTGAGCCTGGGCGAGTTACTGAATTACTCTGAGCTTTGGATTCCTTATTTATAAAATGGAACAATTATAGCTCCTATGTCATAGGGTTCTCATGGTGATTTAATGACATAACATGTTCACTAAGGAGAAAGATAAAGCCACATCCTATCTCTACCTGGTCCAGGATGTAGATTTTTCTGCTCTGATTACTTACCCAAGATTACAAGTGGACAGACTGGATTCTGGTTTGTTCCTTCTTACCTATGTTGATTCATCGGGTAAACATGCTAAATGTACCTACTATGTGTCTACTACATAACAGGTGATGAGAAAATGTGGTGAGCCAGACCCTGACAATAGCATCCAAACATTGACAACTCAAAGAATGATTCAAAAGTAGAGGCAAAGTGGTTTGGGTGCCCTTCCCCTCCTCTTAATCTCATAATTTGAGGTTCCTGCTATGTCTGTCCTGGTCCACCCAGTCCCAGGCACTAGATGCTTCTTCTCAGGAGGACCTTGCTCCTCTTTTTTTTAAAAAAATTTGTTCTGTTTAGATATACATGACAGTAGGCTGTACTTGGACAAACATACATGAAGTATAACTTAGGATCCCATTCTTGTGGTTGTACATGAGAACTTGCTCTTCTTGAGAGAAGATAAGGATGCTTGTTTTCATACTATAGAACAAATCTCTCAAAGCAGAAACTTGCAAATGAGCCTCCTGTAAAGCTTCTTGCCTCCTGGAAGGTTTTTCCTATGCATGGAAAGCACCAAGTTTCCAGGCTCAGAGAAATCAGTCTGAACTCTGAATCTACAGTGGGGAATCTAGCATGCAGAAGTGACCTAGGTCCAGGCAGAGTGACTCACCAAGGATATTCACTTGTCATGTGTGACTTGGTTAACTAGGGAGCAGAAAATGGCCCTCCCTGTCTCCATGGTCACTGCCCTGCCTCATCTGTGTACCAAGTATGCTCTGATTAGGTTTCACAGAGTGTCCTAGGGAGATACTGAGACAGGACAAATTGATAGCCTGGCTAGGGACATGAGCACACAAGGTAGGCTACAAGCTCTTTTCCCCACTGATTTTAAATGCTGCATTCATTGTTTTCTAAGTTCTCCAGTGTACACAGAACTGCTCTAGACTCAGTCCTACCATTTCTCGCTGCTCTAGCACCAGACTGTTTTAAAGACTGCAGCCTAACAAAAACATTTTTTTTAATATCTAGTAGAGGAAATCCTCTCTTCTTTTGCAAGAATGTCTTGACTGTTCTTCAATGACTGTTCCAGATGAACTTTTGAAATTAGCTTTTGAGTGACACAGTGATCACAGCATCTTCTTGAACACCTGTGTATGCCAGGTGCTGAGCACTCTGAAAAGCCAACGTGTGGGTCCCTTTCCTTGGGGCTCACAAACTAGCTGAGAAGTGTTGCCAGACAAATGGAAAGTAAAAACGGAATTTCAGTTTACAGGTAACAAAAGTCAAATGAGTGAGAAGCTGGGGTAGACAGAAGTAGTGGGAGTTCCTTTGTCCGTTAGGCTAGGTAAGTCATGAAAGGTTCAACAGAGGAGGTGATGTTATACTGGATTCTGATGGATGAGGGAGCAGGAGTTTGTTAATACAGAAGACAAAAAATGCTTCGATTTGAGGAAGTCAGAAAAAGTTTCTTGGAGGAGACACACTTCATTTGAGGGCCATGAATTTGCCAGGTTCAGAGGGTAAAGGAGGGAGGGATCACCCTGAGTCTGGAATGTCACAAAAAGGCTTTCTGAACACATTTGAATTGGGTTTCGATTTGGCAGAGTCAGAGAAGATGCCTGGAAGAGGCAATTTAATAAAAAAGATTTTATTTGAAAATAATACAAGCAGATGACATTTGTCTTGGGCTTTCATGAATGAGCGAACACTTCACGAGGTGGAGAAAAGAAGAGAGAGGCACCATGGAGTTGGGCCAGACACAGAAAAGGCTTCTTGGGGCCACTTAAAGAGTGGGCTTTCTGCCCACCCTCCAAGACCCAAGATGCAGGATCTAAAGGTGCTACCTGCGTAGACGCTGTGAATTCTGAGGTGGTGGCTCTGCAGTTCCAACTTCCCAGCACGAGAAGGATCCGCGAGGGACTGCGGCGCAGGTTTGCGGAGCAGACAGGCAAAGCTGAATGCTTTATGTCCGAATCGACCAATGAGCTGGCGGCACCCGGTTGCCAGGGTTACGGAGCTAGCGGGGGCGGGGACTGGGCTCAAGGGGCGGGGCCTGGGCGGGGCTTATATAAGTGGGCGGCAGGCAGAAGGCGGGGCGTGGGGTCGGTGGCTGCTGGGCGCGCGGGGCGCAGGCCGCGGGGCCGGAGCCGGGGGGAGCGAGCGAGCGGAGGCGCCGAGGATCCGATTCACTCGCTGGGGAGACCTATGGGCCGAAGCCGTGTAAATGCGTTTTAAGGCGAGTGCAGGGAGTGGCTTGGGGAGCCTCGGGGAGCGGGCGCCCTCGGCTTCGGTGCTGACCTGCCTCCTGGCCCCTCTTGCCTCCTCTCAGCAGGGGCCTCGGCTCCGCAACTGCCACTCCTCCTCGGGGTGTTGCACAAGTTTCGAGGTCACCGGCGACCCCCCCTAGCAGCGCGCCTGGCTCTGGCCCCCGCGAAGGAGGACGGGGCTTGGTAAGGGGTATGGGGGTTGGGACGGAACCTCAGCCCTGCGCTCGCGAGGGGTCAGTCGGGCAGAATCTCGGCTTTAGGTTTGCGCCTGGGAGCCCGCGAACCCCGCCCACCATGTGGAGCCCTCGGGCTCTCTTAGAATTCTAGCACGACAGGACCAACAATTTACAAACGGGGAAACCGAGCTCTGAGAGGGATCGGAAAGTACCCAAGGTCACGAAGCAGAGAGCGGACTCGAACCAAAGCTGCTCTTTTCAGGCTGAGAATCTTTGGCTTGACCGCAGGCACCTCTCCAGGTGGGCGTGGTCAGGACTGGGGGCACCTTGGAAACTTCCCCATCCAGGTGTTTCAGATTTCCAGCTTCCTTGTTATTTACCTCTTTCCAAACCCAGAATTTCAGAACTGGAAATGGTCTCCAAAACAATTCGTCCATTTTACAGATGGGGCAACTGAGGCTGACAGACATGACATTTAGGCATACAATGCTTTGCCCCATTCAGGATTCCTGACTGTCCCCGATGTTCCCAGTGTACCTAAACTCCCAAGCTTGTGCTGGGGGCGGGGCGTGACGGGACTTGGAAGGCGAGGGGCGCAGCGGATCCTGCCTCCTAGTGGTCCCCTCCATTTCTCCCCTTCCCGCCCCCGCCCCCCGCAGTGTGTTGCATACTTTCTAAGGCGGCGGCGGCGGCGGCGGCGGCAGCAGCGGCGGCTGTTCCTGCTCGGCATGGCTGGCTACCTGAGTGAATCGGACTTTGTGATGGTGGAGGAGGGCTTCAGCACCAGAGACCTGCTGGAGGAACTCACTCTGGGGGCCTCACAGGCCACCACGGTGAGAGGCTGGGAGTTGGGGTGGTCCCCTATCCTCTCCGCTGGAAGTACTCCTAGGGCCCTCCTCTTATTCTTCCACTTATTTGGTATTCAGTTCTAGTTATTTGCAAGAGACTGGCTCATTTATCCCCCGTTTCTGATTCTACTTATTTATTTATTTATTTTGGTACCAAGGATTCAACCAGGAACACCTTACCACTGAGCAACATTCCCAACCCGTTTTTAAAATATTTATTTAGAGGTAGGGTCTCACAAAGTTGCTTAGGACCTTGCTAAAGTTGTTGAGGCTGGCTTTGAACTCACGATCCTCCTGCCTCAGCCATCCTGTCCGCTGGGAGTACAGGTGTGTACCACCACACCTGGCCTTCCACTTTCTGATTTTTGCTCCCCAAATCTGCCCCTCCTATAATCCCTGCCTTGATGAACAAACAGCATCAATGCCATGTACCCAGCCCTTCAGGCCAGCAGCCTGGGAGTTCGCTACTTCCCGGCTTCCTTACCTCCCAAATCTCTAGGCATCACCCATCTCTGTGAGGTCTGCCTCCTTAAATAATCCTCCAGGGATTCAGTTCTCCTCATCATGTAGTTCAGTCCTCATCTCTCTGAAGGCCCGCTGATCTACCTCCTGTCTCATCCCACCTTTCCAACTGTATCATAGCCCCGCCCAAACACAGAAATCTTTGGCAGTTCCCCATTTCTGGCTTTATATTCCCACAGTATTATTATGCTCCATCAGAGCTGAACTACTCTATTCCTGTTTCCCAGCGACGCCTATGCTTTATTACCATGCCTTTACCAGGCTGTTCCCTCCATCTGGAACATTCTCCTCCCAGCCTCTCCCCTATACCCACTTTTAGTGTTCCTCACTTCTTTTCTGTGTTGCTTTTCCCTGATTGCCCCAAGCAGAGATTTTATTTTTTCTCCGTGGCCCCCAATACATTTTGTAGAAACACCCTTCTAGCATTCATTGAGGGGGCTTGTAATTACTTATAGTTTCCTTTCAGACCCAAGCCCCTTTAGGCATAGAGAACTCTCTGGTCATCTCTGTCCCTTAGCATCCTATCTGATACCAGATGGGCATTAGGAAAAAAGTGTTGCATGAAAAGGAAACAGTCCCAAGGAAGGTTTAAGTCATGTGTCTTACCCAGGCTCATACATGTTCAGTCTGTGATGACCAGTTGTCCATAGGCATTGCTTGTGGTGGCAGTGGAATGACCTCAAGGCTTCACTGAGCAACTGTGTGTGAAAGGTGATGGGCTGTTGGCCACAGCTTCGGCCTTCCCTGGTGCAGACTGATGTATATGCAGTTCTGTTACTTTGGAAGCACATGCAAAATGCAACAGCAGGATTCAAGGCCAAACTGCCTCACAGGTTTGGGGAAGGTGGCATTTGCAAGCTTGGCGGGAGATTGGAATTTTGCTACACCCAGCAGAGGAGATGGTGGGAATAAAGGTTTGGAGATAGAAAAATGATCCAGCCTGTAAGTTGGCGTTGTAGCTGCGTTGAGGGGAGGGACTGGAGCTGGATCACAGAGCCTTGAATGCCAGGCTCAGGAGTTTGCCTTCCATCCTGTAGAGCCCCAGGAGCTTGACAGCAGGTAACTTTGTGGCCAGAGCTGAACCTGGGTAGGTATTCTGGATGGCTTGCACCGGGAGGGAGCTGGCCAGGGTCTCACGTCCATCCACCTCTTGTTGTGCAGGGCGAGGTTGCTGCCTTCTTCATGGCAGACCTGGGTGCCGTGGTGAGAAAGCACTTCTGCTTTCTGAAGTGCCTGCCTCGAGTCCGGCCCTTTTATGCTGTCAAGTGCAACAGCAGCCTGGGCGTGCTGAAGGTCCTGGCTGAGCTGGGGCTGGGCTTCAGCTGTGCTAACAAGGTGAGCCCCTGCCCTCACCAGGGCACTGATCTTTGGTGCCTACTGATTGTGGCCCTGATGGGTGGTTGGGCCCTGGGAAGGAGTGACCTGCAGTTGGGCCCTACCTTCTGGGAAAGCCACCCACTCAGGAGGAGGCTCCAGGGATGAGGGAGGGAGAAATGAGCATGAAATTTGTTAGACTTGAAGTTCCAAATTGGAACATCGTGTGTCCCTGGGTAGATGGGTCGCTTTTTTAATGGAGGTTTTTAAGTGTTTTGGCATAGAGCTATATGTGGTATTCTTCTAATTAAAACAAAACAAAAACACTTCTACATTGTTGGTTTTATTTTTTTCTTTTATAATATTAATGTGTGACTGTGCTTTTTTTTCTTTTAAACTAATCCTTTTACAATTTTGTTGTTGCTGCCAATTTTACTGGCTTTCTAATTTGATTTCTGCTGCTGTCTTAATTCCCTCCTACTGGCTTTTGATCAATTTTGTCTATATACTGTCACTCAATAGTTATTGAACCACAGTAGTGACTGCTTGGTAGAACTAGAAGTATAGCATTGCACAAGACAGACTCTGTTGTCTTGAGTAGAATGCCTACTTCATCTATTTTCATTCTGTTTTTTTACTAGATTTAAATGCCTGTAATCTATAAAGTTTCCTCAGAGTACAGCTTTGGACATATCTCATTTATTCAGCAAATATTTACTGAGCAGCTAGAGGGGGGCCAAATACTATTCTAGGTGGGGATTTAGTCATGAATCAAACAAAACAAAAAAGCCCTTCGTGGAGCTTGCTTTTTTAAAAATAAACAAAGGAAACAGTGAAAACGTAGTGTTTTAGGTGGTAAATGCTGAGGTGAAGAAGCAGGAAAGGAAGTAGGGACTGGGGCAGGAGTATGGCATTGTCCTGGCCAGGGAAGGCTGTGCTGAGATGCGAATGCAGACCTGAAGGAGGCAAGGGCTCCAGCCAGGTGGATAGCTAGGGGAAGAGCGTTCCAGGCAGCGGGAACAGGCCTGCTGAGCATTGGTTTGTGATATCGTTGCTGTCCTTAGTTTCTAGATGGTTAATAATGGTTGTTTTGAGGGAAACCCCTTTTAAACCCTGCTGGGCAAGGTGACTGGATGTCGTGAGGAGAGTTCCAGAAAGGATCGCTGGAGTAGACAGGAGGAGAGCCAGCCTGGGCAGGATGATGGGGCTGGAGTGCTTCTAGGTGGGGAGAGGTGTGCACTGGGATGGGGTGATCAGAACAAGCAGCTTAGCCTTTGCCAGGGAGTGAATGTTAATGCTCTCGCTCTTCTTGGTTGGTGAGTCTCTTTCTCTTTCTTTTGCTTTGCACATCTCATATTGCATGTGTCTCACACAAAGCCCTGTGAAGCTCATGGGAAGAAATCCAAAACCAGGACTTTCACCCTCCCGGCCACCTCCTGCAGCACACTGGGCTTCCACTTGGGATGAGAAGGAACAGGATCCTTTGGTCCCCCTGGTCTAGGGGTGAAAGATAGGACAAAGCCTTACTGACCAGGGCTCTGTGCTTCTGGAAGCCCAGGGAGGAGGTGCTTGGTCTTCCAGTCTCTGGGGCTGGCCTCCAAAGGGTAGAACTGCTGGGTGCTAGGGTGTGGAAAGAACTTGAAGATGGTAGAAGCTTCTACTGTTTGCTGAGTGCATCTGCTGTGCCAGGCACTTTGCCAACCCATTTCTGTACATGATCTCATTTTTTCTCGCAACAGTCCTGTGAGGTCATTATTTTCTCAGGACTCTGACAACTGTTACACATATTATACAGAAAAGTAAAGGAAGCACAGAGGTTGAGAGATTTGCTCAGGGTCATGCACTGGGAGGTGACAGCTTGAGTCTAGTAATGTGGTCTCCAGCTCCATTGCTGTTGTCTTTTCCAAGGTCCTTGGAAAGGGTGTGGCTGAGCTGGTACTTGGCCAGTGTTGTATGCACTCATTTCCCTGTCAGGGCAAGGAGAGGCCTGGGCTCCCTCCTTGTGTTTTGAATCATGCAGACCCTTCGGTGCATTACGTATGGAGAGGTGGCTCCTGGGACTTAAAACTTTTTTCTTCGCAGCACTGGAGACTGGCCTCCTACTTGTTAAACAAGCCCTTTACCCCTAAGCTCCTTTCCCAGCCTGACTTAGAATTTTTCTTAAAGGGGCGAGGCTGCCCTCTTCTGGTTGATCTTAGTGGGTGGCCATGCTTAGTGGCACCATGCCCGCCTTCGTGGACATTGTCGCATGAGCTAGGGCTGAATGTATAGACAAAGACCTATTCGACAGGCTCCAGGGCTGTGGCTAGCACAGGTGCTCTGGTCCACCTGGTCTTCTTCCCAAGGACCTTCAATCATTGCTCCAAACCCATCTCTTGCCCTTGGCTGACTCCCTCAGCTTCCTCCCATCCCAGCCTTCCTTGGATACCACGTCCTCCTCCAGCCTAGTTCCTTGCTCCCTGTGGTCAGTTCAGCAGGTTGTCTGCATGCTCGCCTGTCTACACTCATTGCCGCTGCCCTCAGTACCCGCTCCTTAGGCCACGGCTCCTTCACTCTCACTACTGCAAAGAATTTACCAAGGTACCCAAGGCCCTCCAAGATCCAATGAGCACTTTATTTTAAGCAGTAACTGTGAATTATTCAGGTAATGCATTGATTAATTCACCCAAAGATAAAGTAGGACGTCAGCTTTATGTCTCCATAGATAATGACCATTATGGGTTTGGTGGATATATAGCATCTACAAAATACATCAATGAGTCACAGAGGGTATATAAAATATTTTATGACTTTATAACAGTATATAAAAAGCACTCGTGGCATATACTGTTCCACACAGCTTTAAACTCAGCAGGTATTAGAGACGTGTCCATGTTGACACATCTGGACCTGGTCTGAGGTTACTCCTTGCTCTTTTTATTGTCTGACATCTTTTATTTATTTATTTATTTTGGTATCAGGAATTGAACCCTGGGGGGGGGGGGGCTTAACCACTGAGCCATATCTCCAGCCCTTTTTATTTTTTATTTAGAGACAGGGTCTCTCCAACTTGCTTAGGGCCTTGCTAAGTTGCCGAGGCTAGTTTTGAACTTGTGATCCTTCTACCTCAGCCTCCTGAGTCGCTGAGATTACAGATGTGTGCCACCAGGCCAGGCACTATCCAGCCTCTTGACTGCATTCTATTCAGCAACATCTTTTGAAAAGTAACATTAATGTATGCCCCTAAAGAGTTCAGAAGTGGGAAGGCCAACACAGTATGCAGTGGACCTGCCCCACCTTCACTAGGTGCCGCTGTTCCTTGAGAATGGCATTTTCATATGCAGATTTTCCCCCCTCTTTTCCTGAGTCCTTGGACCAGGCTTCTCCCGTCTTCTGCTGCTCTCTAAATGGTAGCATTCCTCTCTATTCTTAGACCCCCTCTCTTATAGTCTCCCTCCTCTTGCAGAATTTCATCTCCTCTCATTGCTTAAATACCATCAGTATTCCAGAGCCTCCCACATTTAACCTTCAGCTCCTACCTGTCTGTCTAGCTGACTGGTACCAGCAGAGGCCCAGACGGGGGTGCTGACACACACCCCTGACCTCCCCCTCTTCCTCTACTGAGGACGCATGCGGTCTGCTGGAAGGATGGGTGCCTTGCACATATCCTCACCCCTTATCCCCACACGCACCCCTCCCCCAGCTGGCCAGCCAGCCTCTGGAGCACATCTCCCAGTCTTTCTAGAGCTGGTGCTGTCCTCTCTCCCAGGACGATTATGACAGCCAGTGACCGCTCTCCCCAGAATCCCCTCAGGCCCCTCCTCAGGTGACCAAATGATAAACACTGAGACCTTGGGGTTAAAATATGGTTCTGACAGTGTCAGTTCCCCTCTTGAAACTCTTAAAATTCTTTCCCATCGTCTTCAGGGTAATTTATAAACCCATAGCAGTGTTTGGTTTCCTCGGGGCTCTGCCCACCTCCTTCTGACTCCTCTTCTCCACTCCCAAGCCGAGCCAACAGCCTCTGTTCTTTGACTTGCCTGAACACCTTCTTTCCCTGGAACCTCTGTCCAGGTGGCCCTGTCTCCTGGAAACATTCTTGCCTTCCCTCTTGGTCTGGCAGAGGGCCCTGGCAGGGCTTTGTTTCAGTTTCTGACTCTCAGAAAGGCTGGCCTTTATCCCTCGCACCCAGGTCTCTGTCCGCTTTCTCTAGCATCCTGTACTTTTTCTTCACACTTTTTAACCCTTTATAATCCCACTATTATCAATGTCTGTTTCTGGCTGCCTGTCTTTCCCAGCAGCCTGCACGCTCCATGGCGTCAGCCACCCTGTCTGCTTCATTCAGCACCCATCACAGAGCCTTATGATTCAATAGATTCTCAAGAGACACCTGTGGTGCAGGTTGAGGTGTGACAGTTACAGTCGCAGCTGTGTCATTATAAACTGTGTGACTTTAGACAAGTCACTTAACATCTTTGAGCCTCTGTCTCTTCCTTTATTAGGAGTATTAATGAAGATTAAATGAGAATATATTTAAAATTTTAATGCAATGGCTGGTGTATAGCAAGCCTTTGTAAATGATACTATGTAAGTATAATCAAGGCTAAATCACAGGTGTTATCATTGCTTCTTCCGCTCACCTCATATGGCAAAGCAGGCAGCAAAATCACATTTCATGTGCACTTGAACTCAGGATGAAGGACACATCACCTCTGGGAAGCGAGTGGTAATGGGAGCTGCACCTTTGTGTCCTACCCTGCTACTTATTGACAGTATCTTCATAGGCAGATGCACCTCTCTGAACTCAGTTTTATACTCTCTGAAATGTGGCCTGTAAATACTTCATAGGATAGTTATAGGCATTATATGAAATAAATGCATATAAATACCTAGTGCTAAAAATTTGCTAAATTGAAAATTAGAGTTTTATTACAAACTCAGGATGGCTACAGATGGCTCTTACCTCCTGCCATGTTTCAGAACTGGCTCTCTGGACTTCTTTCCCTTATTCATGAAGAGCCAGACTTGAATTTGAAAGTTGGTTTTGCCACCTGCTGGTTACATGGCCTCTCTGAGCATCAACTTCCTTCTGTGTAGAATAGAGCTAATACCCATCTGAATGGGTTATTGTAAGGATTGAATAAACTAGTGAATTTAAAGCCGGGTCAGCAAACTATGGACAGTGGTCCCAAGCCAGCTCGCTACCTGACTGTATCAAGTTTTACTGGATCACAGCCATACTCTTTCATTAATGCATTGTCTCTGACTGCTTTGGTGCCACAGTGGCAATTGAATTGTTGTGACAGAGATCACATGATTTTCAGAACTTGAAATATGATTTAGACCTTTTATTTAAAAAAAAAAAGTTTACCAACCCTTCATATCAAGCACCTCAGTCAAGGCTGTTCGGGGCAGGTGCTTGATGAATGTGCCCACTGTCACCACCGCCACCCCCTCCCCAGCATCACTGTCTGTACCATTAACACAGCAGTCAAGTGGAGCTGTGTTCTGTAAAGGTGAGGAAGAGCGGGGGTGTAGCTCAGTGGTAGATCATTTGCCTACCATGCCTGAGACTCTGAGTTCCCTCCTCAGCATTGCAAAAACCAGAAAAACAAAATCCAAAACGAACACAAAAACAATAAAAAGTGAGGAAGAGGAGGCCTTAGGGGGACAGGGGCTGAGCTGGAGTCGCCATGCAGGGTACCCTGCACAGCACAGACCTTTGGGGCTGAGTGATGTCTCAGAAAGGTGCTCAGTCTTGTAGACTTTCTAACACACCAAGTAATGGTCTTATTTATTAAGTTGAAAAAAATATATATTTATAATTTACGACATAATTTTTTTGGAGGGTGGTACTGGGAATTGAGCCCAGGGTCGCTCTACTGCTGAGTTGCATCCTCAGCCCTTTTAATTTTTTTTTTTTTTTTTTTTTGAGACAAGTTCTCACTAGGTTGCCAAGGCCGACTTCAAACTTGCAATCCTCCTGCCTCAGCCTCCCAAATTGCTAGGATTATAGGCATGTGCCATCACATCCAGCCCCAACATAATGTTTTGAAAATAAGTTTGCATTGTGGGATGGCTAAATTAAACTGACATAACACATTGATTCACATATTCATTTTTTTGTGATGAGAACATCTAAAATCTACTCCTAGCAGTTTCCAAGAAGACAGTATATTGCTGTTAGGTATAGTCACCACAACATACAATAGATCTCTTGGACTTACACCTCTGATGCTGTGTATCCTTTGACATCTCCCCTCGGCTCCTCTACCATGCTGGAAAACACCATTCTATTCTCTGCTTCTCTTGAGTTTGAGTTTTTTAGATTCTACATACAGGTGAGATCAAGTGGTATTTGTCCTTCTGTCTCTGGCTTAATAACGTAATGTCTTCCAGGTTCATTCATGTCATCACACATGACAAATTTCCAGGGACTGGGGATGCAGCTCAGTGGGAGTATGCTTATATACTATGCATGAAGCCACTATGTTCAAGTCCCAGCACCACAGGGGAAAAAAATTACAAAATGACAGAATTTATTTCTTTTTTTTAAGGCCGAATAGTATTTCATTGTATATACATACAGCATTTTCCTTATCTATTCATCCATAAATGAGTGTTTAGCTTGATTCTGTAAATTGTCTGTTATAATGCTGCAATGAACTTGGGAGTGTACATGTGTTTGACATACTGATTTCAATTTTTTTCTTTATTCATTCATTCTCTCTCTTTTTTTTTTTTTTTTTTTTTGGTACCAGGGATTGAACTCAGGGGCACTTTACCACTGAACCACATCTCCAGCCCTTTTTATTTTTATTTAGAGACAGGGTCTTGCTGAGTTGTTTAGGTTCTTGCTAAGTGGCTGAGGATGGCCTCAAACTTGCGATCCTCCTGCCTCAGCCTCTCAGGTTGTCAGAATTACAGGTGTGCACCACTGTGCCCAGCTCTAATTTCAGTTTCTTTGGATGTATACCCAGTATGAGATTTCTGGATCAAAGTAACTGTACTTTTAATTTTTAAGGAACTTCTATACTGTTTTCCAAGTAATATTCATTTAACATTTAAATTTGCCATGAAAATTTATCAGAAGCCTGTTGTCAGGATCATCATGGGTCCATATAGGGCCTTCATGTGAATTAGAAAATGTACCCCTTAAGATACTTAATTGTTATAATAAATATGCTGATTTTTATAAGAATTAGGTACTTTACTGCTGGTGTGTTATAATAAGTGTACAAATATCCCTTATAATTGCTGTGAATGGGACTCCCCAGGACTGTGCAGTGCACCATTGTATGGCTGCAGCAGCTCAGAGTGAGTGAATCAGCATAAAATCCTGATTTTTGTTTATCTGTTGTCTTAAAGGGGCAGCCCACTTGTTTTGGACTGCCCCATGTGTAGCTAAGACTTTGCCCCTGACCTGTGCTTCCTTGGCTTCCATGGGCCAGCAGGCCTTGGTGCCTCCTCACCGCCACCTTTGGGACCCCACAGGCAGAGATGGAGTTGGTCCAGCGCATTGGTGTCCCTGCCAGTAAGATCATCTATGCCAACCCCTGTAAGCAAATTGCACAGATCAAGTATGCTGCTAAGCATGGGGTGCGGCTACTGCGCTTCGACAATGAGATGGAGCTGGCAAAGGTGGTCAGGAGCCACCCCAGTGCCAAGTAAGCTGAGAGTCACTCATGCAGGGGAGGCTGGGCTGCTGGGTGTGGGCAGGAAGGGTGGGAGGTCCGGGGGGAAGCTGGGGAGAGGACCCTGTCCGACGACCTGGCCACAGTCGTCGGAGGTTGGGGTGGCTGCTCTCTGGACACAGGATGTCAGGGCCTGACTAGATCAAAGGCAGAACTCATTGGTTACAACCCTGGCAGAGAAGGCACATGGTATGGAGGTCAAGTCACAGGCTTGAGAACCTAGGGGGGATGGTCAGGAGAGCTTCAGGAGGAGGTGGCATTGGAATTGGGCCTTGGGGAATGAATAAGATTTGGGAAGGGCACATAGTGAACTACCTGAGCAAGTGCACTGGTGTTGGAAACAGCACAGTTATCCAAGGCATAAGCAGCGATGTGTAGCTGGGGCATGTTGTGTGATGGGTGAAGCACATACTGAATGTCATGCAGACATGGATTCTGGAAGTGGTCAGGGCTGGACATTTTGCTCTGACTGTAACTTTTACCGGTTACTTGATGCCCTGGGGATCCCAGGAAGGGGCCCTGGGTGAAGAGCAGGTTGAGTGGTAGGCTACTCTGGTTCACCCAAAGCAGCTTTCATTTGTTACTGGGGTTCTTCATAAGACCTTTTTTTTTTTTTTTTTTCTTCTGCAAAATGTTTCCCCTCATACTTGAAAAGTTTGAAAACTCTGCCATGTATGGAGGCTGATTTGGAAGAATGGGAGCTGCCCAGGGGAGACTGGATGAGGTAGACCAGGCAGGGGCTGTAGGGATGGGTCCTGGGGCTTCTAGAGAATGGCTTGTCCAAGACTTCAGAGGTTGATGGCTGAGCAGGGAGAGGAGGGGTATGGAAGACTGTGGACTCTGGCTCTGAGCATGTGAGTTCCCATCCCTGGATTCAGAGGAGATGTGGTTGGGTGGGGCAGGTGGGATTCACCCAGCGGGGTGCACTGCGTGTTTCCTTAGGATGGTTCTGTGCATTGCCACTGATGACTCCCACTCCCTGAGCCGCCTGAGCCTGAAGTTTGGAGCGTCGCTGAAATCCTGCAGACATCTGCTTGAAAATGCCAAGAAGAGCCACGTGGAGGTGGTGGGAGTGAGGTGTGCACCAGGAACCCCCCCCCCTCAGCCCTCTGCCTGTTTCGCAGGAATTAATCATTCTATATGAGACTTTTCCCAGAGCCTCCAAGTAAGGCCTGGAATTTTGCCAGTTGAGAATTTCCTCTCTCTGAAAAGATTTGGAATGTCCCCTTCCTAATCTCACATTCTCCAGAAGGTCTTATTCCAGGAGGTTCTTCCCAGGGACCTGGCTGTGGGGAAATTTAAATAAGGCAGACTGAATGACTGGTCTGGGCCCCACAGCTGAGGGACAGGCATGCCTGGATCTGGGTACTTTGGGGCCCTGGTTCTTGGCCCTTAATGTTCCTCTCCAAGGGACAGCATGGAGGAATGGGAGGAGCAGCAAGTGCCTCCTCTCTACTCCTCACTTGCCACATGGTCCTTTGCAACCCACTTAATGGTTCAGGCCTTTAGTCCTTGTACCTCTAACATGGGCACATTGTCCTGTGTGTCTGCCCAAGGCTGGGACTGGGGTGATGACACTTGGGGCTGTTCTCATAAGCCGAGTCTCTTCCTCCCTTTCCAGTTTTCATGTTGGCAGTGGCTGTCCTGACCCTCAGGCCTATGCTCAGTCCATCGCAGATGCCCGCCTTGTGTTTGAAATGGGTGCCGAGTTGGGCCACACAATGCACATTCTGGACCTTGGTGGCGGCTTCCCTGGCATAGAGGGAGCCAAAGTGAGATTTGAAGAGGTAACCCTGGGTCTGGGAGTGTCTTGCTGGGCCCTCTGGGTATGGAGCAGGGGGAGGCCATGGAGGGGTGTGGTGATCCCAGGGGCTCACTGTGAGCGGGTCCTGTGTGCCACATGCTGTCCTTGTTGCTTTCCCTGCGTCGTCTCACTATTTGTTAACGTCGTACTATGACTGAGCAAACCGAGACTCATAGGGGTTTTGACATTTCCTGAGTCCACAGCAGAGCTGACTGAACACCAGGCTCAGCCTCGAGCCATTCCGTTCTTACCCAACCTGTGTGAAGCTTAGCCAAGAACTATTTGTATGTCATAAGGCTCTTTGAGGGTCTGAGTATGCCCTATTCACCCTCAGGTGAGCTGATGAGAACTCAGGTGGGAAGGAAGGGGAAGGAAAACCACCTTCCCACCTGTGAGATGAAGGCCTAAAAATGCCATTGCAGTCCTCACTCTGACCACTAGGAGTCACTTCTCCTTCGAAAAAAGCCTTTCCTAGAATCTCCACATCTAGGAATTGACCCTGAGGAGCTAATTCAGATGGACCAAAATAATTAGCCTCAGAGATGAGAGTTGCAGCTTTGTGCATAATCAAAGTCAAGTGCACATACCTAAGCCATCTAATACTTGGGGTTGTTTAGATTATGGTTTTTTTTTTTTTTTTTTTTGCACTGGGAATTGAACCCATGGGCACTTTACTACTGAGTGACATCCACAGCCCTTTGTTTATATTTTATTTTCAGACAGTCTTGCTAAGTTGCTTAGAACCTGCTTTGCTAAGTTGCTGAGGCTGGTCTTGAATGTGAGATCCTCCTGCCTCAGCCTCCAGAGTTGCTGGGATTACAGGCATGCACCACCCTGCCTGGCATGGAACATTCTTAAGATGAAAATATTCACTCACATGGGAAGGGCATTCTCAATCTATGGAGTAAAACAGGCTGTCAGAACATATGCATAGACCTGTTATGTTTATAATAAAAAATAATGTTTGCATAAAAAGAATTAAAGGAGCTTTCTAGAAAGTTCACAATGATGCGATTCATCAGCATGACAGAATTAGGTGTCTTTTGTCTTCTTTTTCCTTCTTATAAATGATTTTTTCTGTAATCTAATGTATTATTTAATGAACTGGTTATTTATGAAAGAAAGATCCATCTGTCTGAAATTTGAGCACCCAGCCTTATAAAAGACTGCTCCTCCCCATTGTGAGGGCATGGAGCAGGGTGATTTATATAAGCATGAGGGTCACGATTCAGTCCTGTCCCCCTCCCACCTGCCTGGCTAGCTGTCCCCAGTGACCAGCTGGGGCCTTAGCTGCCAAATCTTTCTTCCTGAAATCAAAACAGCTTTCAAGAAACAGACTTGGAGCTGTAGCAAGCTTCAGCATAAACCCCACCTTTCAAACTAGAATAGACTTAAAGTCTATTTTGAACACACAACTGTCCCCTCATCCCCTCCCACCAGATTGCTTCTGTGATCAACTCAGCCTTGGACCTGTACTTCCCAGAGGGCTGCGGTGTGGACATCCTTGCTGAGCTGGGGCGCTACTACGTGACCTCCGCCTTCACCGTGGCAGTTAGCATCATCGCCAAGAAGGAGGTTCTTCTGGACCAGCCTGGCAGGGAGGGTAGGTGCCAGATGGGCAGCAGAGCCCCATTCTTCCCTAAAGCTGGGACAGTGGCTGGCTGAGCAGTGTCTAGATTTAGGCCCAGTGGTGGTGTAGGGGGGAGTCTGGAGAATGGGTGCTTGCTGTAGGGAAAATAACAATCAAGTCCTCTCACCCCAAGATACTTGTTTAGCATCCTTTTTCCTATGCATGTTCATATTTTGTGCAGATTGAGATCAAGACAGACTCAGGGAGAATAGATTCTTTATTGACTCCATTTTTTTAGATGAGGAAAACAGTCAAAGGGAATACAAGTGAATTGCTTAGTAGCTTGTGAAAAGATAAAGCCTGTATTTGACCCCATGTCCATCTCCTCTCTAAGGTACTCCTGCTCATCCAGCCTCATAACTTAATAAAATAATCACCAACTTATATTTGTTAAAGTCCCCGGTACAGATGACAGAATGAAGGCAAGGAGAAGTTGGGTCAGCAGCCCAAGGTCACACGACTGATAAGAGGCAGTGCTGGAATTCAGTTCAGGCCAGGCTGTCTCAGTGTATGCCCACACAGACAGTGTCAACACTCTTTTCTGTCCTTCCAGAGTGACAGATCGGGCCTCCCAGGGACCTCTCTGAGCTCTGTGAGAAATAGGTGTCAAAGATTCTGATCTTGGGCTTTGCCCTGTGTTCTAGGACCCTCAACACAGCATCAGAGAGAATTCATATGGCAGGGTGGTGGGCTCCAGGTAGAGAGGTCCTGTGTGTGCGTGCCCAGGGATGCCATTCTTCTGGCCTCCATCACTGATCTGGGGAAGTAGCCTATCTAGTCCAGTCAGAAGACCTGGCTTGTCATTCCAGCTCTTCCACCGCCCTGTTGTGTGCCTCTGAGCAAGAGGCTTAACTTCTTGGGGCCTTGAGTTTGGGTGGGCTACTCTTCTCCCTTTGCTAGAGCTGCAGGCAGGCAGGGTCCTGGGTAGGACTGCTCAGCGGCCAGGGGGAGTGCTCCCACCACGACAGTGAACCCGTCATCAGGAGGTTGGCTGTTGGTGGCTTCTGTTGCAGGACCTACTCCATAGTTGGGGAAGGGGCAGCCCTGGCATCCTGCTGGGCCCACAGTGGTGCCAACTCCCCACTCCCTTCCACTCTCTCACATTCTGCTTGTACTGCCCCCCATCCCTCCCCACCTGCAGAGGAAAGTGGTTCCGCCCCCAAGACCATCGTGTACCATCTTGATGACGGTGTGTATGGGATCTTCAACTCAGTCCTGTTTGACAACATCTGCCCCACCCCCATCCTGCAGAAGGTGAGCCAGCCCCGTGGGCCTGTTTTCACCTGTGTGTTTCAGTAACCTCTGTTGTGTTTTTATCTAATTTTTCTTTCTTTATTTTTTTGTGGTGCTGGGGATTGAATCCAGGACCTTGAGCATTCTAGGTAGTTGCTCTATCACTGAGCTCTATCCCCAGCCTTTTATCTAATTTTTAAAAAGTAAAACATGTTCATTGTAGAAATTATACAAGGACAAAATTATTGCTGATAACCTCCCTATGCCAAGATAGACTCCTTGTACATTGTGTTTATTGTTATTCTTTAAAAATATGCATTGTGGCTGGGAGCAATGGCATACACCTGTAATTCCAGTGACTAGGGAGGCTGAGGTAGGAGGATTGCAAGTTTGAGGCCAGTCTCAGCAATTTAGCAAGGATCTAAGCAACATAGTGAGACACTGTCTCAAAATGAAAAATAAAAAGGGCTGGGGATATAGCCCAGTGGCTAATTACCCCTGGATTAAATCTCTAGTACCAAAAAAAGCATTGTACTTTGTTTTCATCAAGTTAAAATCATTATCATGGGTAGCCATTTCCATACTATTAATTAATCTTTGACAACACGCTTTTTTTTAAAATTGTAAACAAATGGGATACATGTTGTTTCTCTGTCTGTACACGGCGTAAAGGCATACCATTTGTGTAATCATAAATTTACATAGGGTAATGTTGTTGGATTCATTCTGTTATTTTTTCCCTTCCCCCACCCCTCTTTTCCCTCTATACAGTCCTTCCTTCCTCCATTCTTGCCCCCCTCCCTAACCCTAACTCTAACCCTAACACTAACCCTTCCCTCCCCCCATTATGTGTCATCATCCACTTATTAGTGATATCATTCGACCTTTGACAACACGCTTTTTGAGGACTACATAGTATTTCAATTCATCTAACTCCAATGTGGCCGTGTGGCTTCCTGTAATTTTTTTCTTATACTGGGGACTGAATGGTTTTTTGTTTTGAGCATTGTGAATGTGTCTTGGCATACATCCCTGATTACTGGTCTGGGTTAAACTCCTACAAGTAAAAAGAAACAGTTCCTCTGTAATGAGTTTTTTATATTAACAGGGGAACAAGAGTAGAAAACACCTGGGGCCTCCAGCAGTTTCAATGGGCATCAGGCAGGGCATTGTATTTTTGTGTCTCTGGGCCTTTGTTCACGTGGCTCCTCTTCCATTCAGATCAGTCTTGAAAGCTCCTGCGGGGAGCTCTTCCTACCCTTATCCCACTGCAGGCAGAGGGAACCCCCTTCACCCCCCAGGGGCCCCAGCACTGTGTGGGGTGCTGGGTTCTCATTCTGCAGTTAAAATTGGCTGATCTGCTGTCTGAGTCAGCCTCCCTACTGGGCTGAGGAATTCAGTGTTCTACTCATATTAGCATTGCCTGCATTCCTGTGGTAGCCCACATCCTTCTGCACGGAGAAGGGACCAGGCTGGGCCTTGGCTAGCCAAGCCCAGGTGGCAGTCCCCCTCTTCCTGTTGTATGCCATCCCTGAGCCACTCTCCAGTCCCTTCATTGGCTCCTCAGAACTGGGGCCCCCACCCACGGATTTGCAGATATGCCAGGGTCCCTGCTTTGGCCCTTAGTTGGCATTCCTGACTTGGGCACCAGGATGTTACCTGCTCTTTGTGGCCTGTGCTCTTCCTTCTCTGGAGGTTGCCTCGATTTCCTCCTTCAGGCTCTCAACCATTCACCCAGGGTGGCCCTGTGGGAGGAGAGCCAGGGCGGGGCCCACAGTCTGGTGGTAGAGACCGTGTCATTTAGATCCGGCTGTGTGGGGAGTGTGTCAGGGGGACTCAGCCCAGCTAGGGCTATCTCCGCCTTGTTGTCCAAGGAATGTGCCCCTCATGAGTGGTCGTGGCGGCTTTGTGTCCCTACTCTTCCTTTCTGGGGACTTTGGTTTTAGACTTCAGGTATAAAAAGTTGTATGAAATAGGATTTACTTCTTATCACTGGGCCATGCTTAGCCTTCTGATGTCTGTGTTTCCTCTTTTTTGTTTTTTTAATTCAACAAAGTATTCTGCTGAGGTCTGCAGACCATAGTAGGTAAGAGTCTTTTGTGTCTTGGAAATACAATCCTGTTGGATAGAAATTGTGTGTGTGTATGTGATTAGCACACAAATTACAATGTCATGAGGAAAGTATGGGACAAATATTATTGGAATTTTTCAAAAATATTGTAGTTATATCTCTAAGAGATAAAGACTTTGAGTAAAATTACAATTCCATCATCAAATGAAAAAATTAACAATTTCAGGGCTGGGGTTGTAGCTCAGTGGTAGAGCACTTGCCTAGCATGTGAGGCACTAAGTTTGATCCTCAGCACACATAAAAAATGTAATACAGCTATTGTGTCCATCTACAACTAAAATTTAAAAAAAAACCCAACAATTTCATAGTACGCATGCTTGGCAAGCTCTCTACCACTGAGCTACACTCCCAGCCCCACCACATCTGTTTTAACTTATTGGTTTCCCCACCCTTTAAAAAAATTGAAATGTTTTTCATAATTTATTTGTTGATGAAACTGAGCCGTTTGCCCTATAGTTTTCTGTGTTCTGGATTTTCCTGATTGGTGGATTTTCTGGATTCCCCTTTGGTGCTGCTGAACATGTTTCTCTGTGCCTGGTATTTTTTTTTGAAATTAGGTAGTTACATTTCATGGTTTGAATAGATTCCCAGGTTTTTGAATAAAAATACTTCCATGGGAGGCCTTGTCTGTTTCCTTGAGCGTAATAAGCATCCTTGTCATTTTACCACCCCATCCCTCTGTTACCTCCCATGCAAAGTATCCGCTGTCTTGACTCATGTATTCTCAGTCTCCTGCTCTTTCTTTTTCTTTCTTTCTGGTACTGGGGATTGAACTCAGGAGCACTCAACTGCTGAGCCACATCCCCAGACCTATATTTAGAGACAGGGTCTCACTGAGTTGCTTAGTGCCTCACTTTTGCTGAGGCTGGCTTTGAACCTCCTGTCTCAGCCTCCTGAGCTGCTGGGATTTCAGGTGTGCACCGCCGTGCCCAGCCTGTACTTATTTTGTACTTTTTAATAATGATAATTATGATCTATGAAAACTTCCTGGGCTCTTCCTCACATCACACTTCAGGAGTCATCAACACCAAGCACATACCTAGAGTTCACCCATTTCTCTGCTATATAACACTGTGGGTGGAAATGCCATCGATGAGTCTTCTGTTTTCCTCTTGAGGCATTTGGACTTTTTCTAGGTTTCTGCCTCTGTGAATACTATGAATTCTTGTACATATCTCTGTGTCACATGATCAAGGAGTGAAAAGACAGGGGATAAGGTACGTGGGACTGTTTTCCAAAGTGACTGTATCAATGGACAGTCCCACCATCTGTGTATGAGAGACATGGTGGATCCACATTTCCCCAACACTTGGTATTGTCAGACTTAAAATGTTTGCACAATGGAATTGCTATAAAATAGTATCACATTGTGTCTTAATTTGCATTTCCCTGATCACTAAGGAAGCTGGACTGTTCTCGTTTATTAATTGTCCATACATGTTTTTCTTCTTCCAGGGCCTCTGTTAGGTGGTTACTGTACTTCATGCCCGATATTCTCTACCACATGGTCTGCACGCGCTCCCCTCTCCATCAGCTCCCACTCACCCTCCACGCTTCTCCATCCACACACTCCACAGAGGATGCTTTTGAGAGTCACATTCATGTTGCTCGGCCCTTCGTCCTCAGCAGCCTGTCCTCCTCTGGTTTCACGCCTGACTCTCTCTTGGCTTCTGTGGCAATGTCCTGGGCCTTGCCTTCTTCCCTGCTAGTCCCGCCTAATCTCTCTGGCACTTCTTCTTCTCAACTCTGTCTCAGGCCTCAGTCCTGGGCCCTCTTGTGAAAATAAATACTGAGATATGCCATTTCAGATAAATAAGCCAACAACAAATGCAAACATTGGCATGCAATGCCTGTGAGCTTATTGTGTAATGGGTGCAACTGGTAACAGTCACTCCTAAATTTCTCTATCCTGGATTGCACCCCTGGGCTCCAGACCTATATATCCAGCTACCCATGTGACGTTTCTCCTGGTATCTCACATCTTAGATCTAATTTGTTCAGAACTGAACTTTCAATTTCCAGCCCAAAACTTCTCTGAGTAGACAGCACTTCCACTAGCCTGTTGTTTAAACTAAAAATATTGGCATTTTTCCTGCTTTCCCTCTCTCTCCACAGGGAATCTTCCTGCAGTTGTTCAGTATAGTTCCAAAATAGGTTTTGAGTTCATCTCAATTTTTCTCTGACACCATCCTAAAGGCAAGTCACTGACACCACCCGCCTGGACCATTGCAGTAACCATTGACTCCTCTTCTGACCTCTCCTCCTGCCGTCTCACCAACTATTCTCCACAATGCAGACAAAATGATCTTTTTAAACATCCAAAGATCACGTCCCTTCTTGGCTTAAAACCTTCTGTGGCTTTCCATTGCTCTCAGAATAAAGTTCAGACTGCTCACCCCAGCTAGAGAGGCTCCTGCCCATCCTTCCAGATGCCTCTCCTTGCTCCTCCCTCTCACTCACCTGTTACATCCCCACTGACCTCTTTTGTGTACCTGGAACACCTGAGCTCTTTCTGATCTCAGGGCCTTTGCACTTGTTCTGCTTAGAATGATGTTTACTTGTTCCTTAGATGACTGTTATTCTCTCACTCTATGTCTCAGCTCAGAGGTCACCTCTTTAGGAGGTCTCTTCCTCATTACCCTTTCTAAAGCAGGTGTGGCCTCCCACCATTAGCTAATTTTGTCATCCTATTTATTCTCTGTGAAACATCACAGTCCATAATTATCTTGTTTTTATTTGCTTGCCATTGGTCTGTTTTCTCCACTAGCAGGTAGGCCTTATGAAGATAGCTACCTCATTCAATTTGTCTCCTCTAATTTCCCAGTACCTGGCACATGGTAGATACTTAACATTTATTAAATGAATTATGACTGAATGAATCATCTATTATATTGTGAGACCCCTGAAGGCAGACACTATTCATGTTTGTTCTCTGTCTAGAACTTGGCACACAGTAAGTACTTAGTATATGTTAGAATTGGATTAATTTTATTTTTTGAGATGGAGTTTCTCCATATTGCCCAGGTTAGGTTTGAACTCATGGGTTCAAGCAGTCTTCCTGCCTCCACCTCCTGAGTAGCTGGGACCACAGGTGTGCACAGCTGCACATGGCTAGACCAACCTACCATCCTTCCTTTCTTCCTTCCATTCTTGAGATGGGGTGTCACTCTGTTGTCCAGGCTGGCCTCAAACTCTGGTCCTCAAGTGATCCTCCTGCCTCAGCTTCCCAAATAGCTGGACAACAGGCTCATATCACCATTTCTGGGAGAATTGAATATATTTTTAAAAATTATATAAACAACTTAAAATTTAAAGGGACTTAGACAACGCTTTGCATCCCTCTAAGGGAACTCTGTTCGTCTGTCTGTAACGTCGCCCCTTTTCACCATGCATGTGTGCTGCAAGGCTGCAAACCTCACACCTATGTTGGTGTGGCTAGTCACCGTGCACTTACGGCAGCGGTGCTATACTAAGCATTTCTCTTTAATTTTTGCAGTAATCCTTTAAAGTAGGCATTATCAATCCCATTTTACAATGAGAAAATTGAGGCTTCGAGAGGTGAACTATCTTGTTCAAAGTCACATTCTTCATAAGCAGTAATGCTTATTAACTGTAGACTCCAAGTCTCTGGAGGATAGGGCTTATGTCTGACTCATCTTTGATTATCTGTCTGGTGCCAAAGAAAAGCTCTTAACTACTTTCCTATAAAACTACTGTCTTCCTATAAAATTGCTGTATTGCTGGGCATTTAAGCATTGCTAATTTTTTGTTTTTCATGCTTCCATGAATACGCTCTTTGCTAATCTCTGCCTGGCTGGCTCATTTTACATGCTTCAAGTGTATTCACATTTGAGAATGATTTTCTTTAAAAATTAAGAAATTTTCTTTTTATTGGTATATCATAATTATACATAGTTGTATACATAGTTGTAGTTACATAATTGTAGAACTTGTTATATATTCATTATGCATACATCAGTATATAAACTCTTTTCTTTTGAATAATCTCTGGAATAAGATTACCAGGTAAAAACATATGAGCATTGTTAGGTCTCTTGATACATAATGCCACATTATTTTTCCAGCATCTTGGACTAATATCTGCTGTTACCAACTGCACCCATTTCACAGGCATTGCATGCTATGACCTGTTCTTGATGTCTAATTTATCTGAAAAGGCATATCTCAGTATTTCTTTTATTTTCATGTCATTTTTTTTTTTTTTTTTTTTTTTTTAGTGGTAATGGGGCACTCTACCACTAAGCCACATCCTAAGTCCTTTGTATTTTTATCTTGAGACGAGGCCTTGCCAAGTTGCAATGCAATAGAAATATGGGGGACTTTACCATTCAGTTCATAGAAGAGGAAAACCAACTAGAAAATGAAAGGTGCTCATTGGTAATCAAGGAAAGGAAAATTATAATTAAAATGAGATACAAAAAATAAAAATAAAATGAGATACCATTTTATACCAACTTGGTTAGGAAATAAAAGAATGGCAATGTGAAGCATCGGTGAGGGTATGTTATAGCTGGATCTCTTAGACACTGCTAGGTGGGAGTTGGTATATCTGTTTTGTGAAACAATTTGTCATCAGATAAAGCTAACAAACATTAGGTGTATGTTGTAAAGAAATTCTTGGCATGTATGTTTGAGGAGATATATCAGAGTGTTCACAGAAGCAATCCCAATTTTTTCTTTCTTTTCTTTTTTTTTTTTTTTGCGGAGCTGGGAATGGTACGCAAGGCCCTGTACATGCTATGTAGCACTCTATACCTAAGCCACACTCTCAGCCCCGGGAGCCATCTTTATACAACAGTGGAAACAAGCAGTAATGTTTGTTGGCAGGGCCATAGACAAATAAATTACAGTGTAGTCCATGCAGTGACTTCTACACAGTGTATTGTGAACTATGGCTGTATGTAGCAATTGGATGAATTGTGGGAATGTAAGTTTCAACAACAAAAAAGCAAGTTGTAGAGATTACAAACTATCATTCAGAGTATATAAATTTCAAAAGTATGCACAACTAAATCTGTTTAGGGCTAGTTACAGAATCTGAAAACGATGAACATAAAATTGAGGATAATGGTTAATGGTCTAATGAGATTAGAGAAGGGGGATATCATTAGCGTGGGCCACAAAGGGGATTTCAAAGATACTGGAAATTTTATATTTCTTTAGCTGGGTGGTAAGTACACAGATATTCATTTTTCAGTTGTTTTTACACATGATATATTATTTTCCATGAATTAACTAACAAAAAACTGAGCCTGTTACTGCTTTGTTAGTATTCTGATAGTGTCATAAGTATTCTTTTATCACATGGTTTCTAAGGTTAAGAAAAATATCTTGGGAATTTCAATTAGTAGTAGTTTATTTAACCTATTTATTAGATTTCTTTCTCTCATTTTTTCCTTTCAATATTGGGTATTGAACCCAGAGGCATTCTACCACTGATCCACATCCCTGGTCCTTTTTATTTTTTATTTTGAGACAGGGTCTCACTGAGTGGCTCAGGCTGATCTTAAATTTGGGATCCTCCTGCCTTGGTCTCCTGAGTAGCTGGGGTTACAGCTGTGTGCCGCTGGGCCTGGTGGGAATTCTATTTTTTGTTGTACTGAATTTTTTTTTTTCCAGCTGGGAAAAGGTAGAGCCTCCAGTATTTTATTTTCCCATTGAGGTCTTAGTATTTTCTTTGAATAAGTATTATTGTGGCCCAGGCACAGCCAAGAATTTAATAACCTAATGCTTTCATTGACTGAGTGCAAATTTCCCCTTTGTTTTTTGAGCTGAGATACTGGCTTTTGTGTTAGTACTCACTGATTCCCTCTAATAACTTTGATTCCCTTTGGATTTCCCAGGCGAACAAACATGTTATTTGCAATGTAATGTTTTATTGCTTAATTTTCTTCATATCTTTTTGCCCTAATAGTGATTGCCAGAGTTTCTCAAGATGTATAAAATAGGAATGATGATAAAAAGCTTCAGATGGGAAGTCAGAAGACATGAGATTGAGGCCTGGTCTGCCATATGCTGGATGAGTAACCTCAGGCCAGCTACTGAATCTGAGCCTTGTTTCTCTAGTTTCTTCATTAAGAAAGTGAGGGCACTGAACTTTGCTTACTAAGGTTGCTTTTGGTTTTGAAATGAGGCCATTTTAGTGTATTTCCGGGAAGTTGGAGTTGGCTCCCTATGTATGTTAGTCTCTCTTCATTATGGGGTTTTGTTTGTAGTTTTAATTAAGAAAAAAATTTACAATAGGCTATTGGATACCATCTCGATGTGTTTTGGAAAAATTACCTTTGCATTATAGATCTGCATTTTTTGTGTTATGATGAACACAGTGGTTGACTTTGCCTGTGTTGTCTCCACCTTCTGCACACCAGAGCAAAGCATCTGAACTTTGAAGATGATTCTTTGCAATATAAGCCTGGATTTGGTTATTTAAGGTTTCATGTCAGATTTTTGCCTATAGACCAGCAAAGGAGATTTGTTTAAATTATATTTATTTGTTCTAATTAGTTATACATGACACCCGAATGCATTTTGATTCATTGTACACAAATGGAGCACAACTTTTCATTTTTCTGGTTGTACATAATGTAGAGTATATCATTCATGCAATCATACATGTACCCAGGGTAATGATGTCCATCTCATTCCATCTTTCCAACCCCCATGCCCCTTCTCCTCCCCTCTGTCTAATCCAAAGTTCCTCCATTCTTTCCTTGCCCCCCACCCCCATACAAATCGGCATCCACATATCAGAGAAAACATTTGGCCTTTGGTTTTATGGGATTGGCTTATTTTGCTTAGCATGATATTTTCCAACTCCATGCATTTACCAGCAAATGTGATAATTTTATTCTCTTTTAAGGTTGAGTAATATTCCATTGTGTATAAATGCCACAGTTTCTTTATCCATCTATTGAATATCTTTATTCATCTATTGAAGGGCATATAGGTTGGTTTCACAGTTTAGCTATTGTGAACTGAGCTGCTATAAACATTGATGTGGCTGCATCACTGTAGTATGCTGATTTTGAGTCCTTTGGATATAGACCCAGGAGTGGGATAGCTGGGTCAAATGACTGTTCCAATCCAAGTTTTCTAAGGAATCTCTATATTGCTTTCCAGAGTGGTTGCACCAATTTGCACCCCTACCAGTGAAATATGAGTGTACCTTTCCCCCAACATCCTCACCAACACTTATTGTTGCTTGTTTTCTTGATAATTGCCATTCTGATTTGAGTGAGATAAAATCTTAGTTTTGATTTGCATTTCTTTAATTACTAGAGATGTTGAACATTTTTTCATATATTTGTTTATCAGTTGTATATCTTCTTCTGTGAAGTGTCTGCTCAGTTCCTTAGACCATTTGTTGATTGGGTTATTTGTTTTTTTGGTGTTAAGTTTTTTGAGTTCTTTATATATCCTGGAGATTAGTGCTTTATCTGATATGCATGTGGTAAAGATTTTCTCGCACTCTGTAGGCTCTCTCTTTATGTTATTGTTTCTGCAAAGGAGATTTTGAAATGTTTTGTTCTGACACTTGTGTGTTACCTTTGTTTATCTCATTTTTTTTTCTTTTAAAATATTTCTGATTTAAAGTTTTTTACAAATGGGGATTAGTTAGGAACTCCATCCAGGACATGTACCTTTCAGGGTATTTGATCTTGTTTCTTCTCTGGAACTGTTCCCATAGTGGGTCTCTGGGGAAGGCAGTTGGTCTGAGATGGCTCAGAGTTCTGTTAACTCCCTCCAGAACCTGGGACAGGTCACTTCCCTCTGAGTTTTCTCATCTGTAAAACAGGACTCACAATGGTGCCACCTGCCTCCCAGGTGAGATCTGAAGTTGTGATTGGCATGCTTTGTAAACAGGGAACTTCCTGCCTTTTCTCACAGAGGGGCCCAGTGGCCATTAGATTTGGCATCTTTTTTTACAGTTTTACAGTGGCCTATTTCCGTTCAGTTACCAGACTTGTATACAGGGCTGAGATTTACAATCTTGTCGCCACATTCTTTTGGATTATTTATTTTGCAAGTTCTTTTTTTTCAAAAAATGGCTTTCAATAGTTAAATGGTAGATTTGCATTATTTCCTGTGAAGCCTTAAAATTTTTCTTCCATCTACTTTTTATTTGTGTCACTAATGAGAAGTGAGAGAATGCTAACTTACAATCCAAGGTTGCCTTTTCTCTTTATACTGTTAGAACCTAAAGTGTATTTTCTCCAAGATCCTTGTGGATACATTCATAGAGCATCCCCTGCCCACCCCCCGCAAACTTTAAATGTTATTTTTTTCTAATGATTGACACTAAGGGAAATAATTCAGAGCAACTGAGACTAATTTTACTCATTAACCAAAAGCTTGTACATAAGAACATTAAAGTAAATGGTTTGCCTCCTCTTCCTAGAACTTTATGAATAGGGGAACTTAGCTGTTTTGGTGTCGCCCTCAGCTCCTAGATCAGAGCGTGGCATGGAGTAGGTGCTCGATGTGTTTGCTGAAGAATGAATTCATGAATACAGGACAATTCTCAATCTTGATTCTAATAAGTTGTGCATGGTTTTCTTTATTAACAGGACTAATAGCTTATTAGCTTTTTGCGAAATACATAAATATTATTTCTCCTTGTGGAAACCATGACTTTTCTTTCTTAATTTTGCTCATTCCTGCTCCCGGCTAAGGCACTGAAATGCCTTTCCTGTTTTCTCCATTGGTCTTCACTGCCTCCTCCTAGCACCTGTGGATGGCTTCTATTCATGTCCTTTTTTTCTTTTCTTTCTCACTCTCATCACTCATATATATGTAACACATTCTTTCATTCACTTCAAAAAATATTTTGACACCTACTGTATGCCAGATGGCAAGGTACACAGGAGGTGGGGATGAATGGATCTGATACTCTCCTGGGCTTGTGGAATTGATCATCTGTCCAGGAAGACAGTCTTGAGCAGCCACTTCACAAATATTGTCACAAATCATGGCAAATACAAAACTTGGGGAGCATAGAGTTTTAGGATAGGCTTTCTGGACTCTGTTTCTATCAGGATCTAAAGGAAAACAGGACTTGGCATATTTGGAACCTCAGGGAACAATATGAGTGAAGGCAGAGAGTAGGAGAAAGAAGCCCAGAGCAACAGGAGAAACTGGAGGACATGGCTAGGACAGCAGAAGATGGGCCGGGGGTCTTGGAGGGCAGTCAGGGTCCGCACATGTCCATCCATCCGTCACGACTCCTTCTCTAGGACCTGCCTGGCAGGAGCCCTACACTGTGACAAATTGCCCTGATATTTCAGTTGCCTGCAAATGGTCTGTGTTACACATTCCTTTTCTGGATTTGGAAGTCATTTAAGAAAAAACTAAAAATGTAATGTAAAAATTTGAGCAAATCTTTAACTTCTCATAGCCTGTTTCCTGAAATGGAAGTCATCATGTCTGCCCGGTGGGGTCCTTTGTGGCCTCTGCCAGGTCTCCCTGTGATGGTCTGCTGGAGGCCTGTCTTTCTCATGGACTTGAGGGAGGATGGGCCTAGCCCAGCTGCATCACTGGCTCCTGTCACTGGATCTGATATGGAATGAGGGGAGCCAGGAAATCTTTATAGACGAGGCAGTTTCAGGGGCGGGCCCAGCAGATAGGCTGGAACTTGAGGATGGGGGAAGGGCGTGGTGGTGTTGTCACAGCTGAGGTCTGGAGAGTGGGCAGTGAAGACTGAAGCACAGATGTGACAACAACAACAACAGCAGCAGTGGTAATAATGCTGACTTCTTGGGCCTTTGCCATGTGCCAGCTGCTGGGTTTTTTTTTTTTTTTTTTTTTTTTTTTTTTTTTTGGTTTGTTTGGTACTGAGGACTGAACTGAGGGGAGCTCTATCCCTGAGCTACATCCCCAGCTCTTTTTATTTTTTATTTTGAGTAGGATCTCGCTAAATTACTGAGAGTCTTGCTAAGCTGCTAACCGAGGCCTTGAACTTGCAATCCTCTTGCCTCAGCCTCCTGAGTAGCTAGGATTATGGTGTGCACCATTGTGTCTGGCACAAACCACTGTTTTAAATGCTGTACATAAACTAATTAGTTTATCCTTTGAGTAGCCCTACAAAGTAGGTACTATTTATTATTCTCATTTTACAAATAAGTAAACTGAGGAAAGATTAAATATCTTGCTCAAAGTCACACAGACAGCAAGCACTGGAACCTGGATTTGAGACCAGGTATTGTGGCTTCCAGTGTAAGAGGCAACCAATACAGAGAAGTGGCCAGGCTAGGAGGCTCACCCAGTCCTCATCCCGTTGGCTATGGGAGCCACATAGACTTTAGAGGGAGGGCGTGCTAAGGGCGTTGAGAGCCCAGAGTGCTGACGGGGCTCTCCCTCTCTCCTGCAGAAACCATCCACGGAGCAGCCCCTGTACAGCAGCAGCCTGTGGGGCCCAGCTGATGGCTCTGACTGTGTAGCTGAAGGCCTGTGGCTGCCGCAACTACATGTAGGGGACTGGCTGGTCTTTGACAACATGGGAGCCTACACAGTGGGCACAGGGTCCCTCCTCGGGGGGACCCAGGCCTGCCGCATCACCTACGCCATGTCCCGGGTAGCCTGGTAAGGGGGCTCTACTATGAAAAGGAGGCAGGGGAGGCAAGCTGGGCTGAAGAAATAAGGGAAGTTGGCGATTGGGACCCTGTTTCCGTGTAATCCAGTTTGACAAGTAGCTGCTGGCTGCTGACGAGGCCTGTGTTGGGCAAGTGGCTGTGACTTCAGAGGAGGCTGAGCTTCCCCGAAGGAGCTCACAGCCCCAGAGGATGCAGGGACATAGACAGGTCCTCAGGATGGCACTGCTGGGTGGGAGGTGGCGGGCAGGAGGCAGGAGGAAGTGGGCAGGGGTGCCTAGCAAAGGGAACACAGTACAAGTGAGGTGCATTCAAAGCACCACCCAAGGCACTAATGGAGGTCGGCTGTGACTGGAGAGGGAGGCAGGGCTAGATCTGGGAAGGCCTTGAAGGTCAAGCGAAGGACCTGACACCTGTTTGAAGCAGGGGTATAACATGGTCTGATTTGCATTTTGTAAAGACCACACTAGCTGCCTTAAGGTTGACAAGGACAGAGGCAGAGAGAGATGGCTAGCTGGATGGCAGCTCTCTGACCTGGGCTGAGCCTCAGTCTTCTCACTCAGAAAAAAGGCACACCACCAGCCCTGCCTGCCTCTTCAAGTAGTGCTAGGATCCAGCGAGGCAGCAGGGTGTGACATGGAGTCATGCCTGCTTAGCCCCGAGGCACACCTTTGCTTGGACATCTACTATTATTTCCTTCCACTTATATACAACTCTGTGGGGATTAGTGTTGTCATTGGGAGAGGTCACCTGCCTGATGTCATGCAGCTGTGCAGTGGAAAGGGCCCCCCTGTAGGACTGGGAAAGGGCTATAGAGGGCAGGGTTCATTGGGGGGGTGCTTTTTCCCCTCTGGGCACTCAGGAGTGAGTGTGGCCTATGTCTTGAGGTCCCCAGGAAACCACCAAACCCCAGAACTAACAGGGCATCAGGAGAGTCATATTTCATTCATGCAGTCTATAAGCCTTTGTTGTTTCTGCTGTGAGGAGCACAGGACAGGTTTTGTGGTGATTTTGCCACCTGGGGAATTCTGATAAGGCCTAAAGACAAACTTCAAGAGCAGTCACCGCAGAGTTGTTATCCCATCCCTGGCTCTGTCGTCAGCAGTTACAGGTGGATGAGGTCAGAGAGAGTTGGCTGAACTCATTACGAGGAACAAAAAGTGCTGGTGAGTTGAATGGACATGTCAAGAAACGCCCCCCCTAGCAGCGCGGCCTCAGCAGAATGCTTTGATCTGCTACCTGCTCTGTGCTAGGTCCTGGCGGTACAGGGCGGTGGGTAAGCCAAGGTGCAGATCTGCACACACGGGCATTGACACCGAGTGAAAAGGCTACTGGGGAGGGAGGGACAGTGAGTGGAGGGTGGTCAGGGAAGCTTCTCAGGAGGTATCAGCAGGTCCTTATATGGACCAAAGGAATATAAGCCAAAGGAATGGCCAAGAGGCCTGAAAGGTCTTATTTGCTCACAAAATTGCAAGTTGCTCTGTCCACATGCAAGGAGTGGCCTGTGAGGAAGACTGGGTCAAAAAGGACCTTGACACCAATAAAACATGAGAAAAAAGGATGTTGGAGGTCCAGATTGGACTTGGTTTTAAAGGTAGTAGGGAGCCACAGAGAGATTTTAAAAAAATAGACCAGCCCATTTTTAAAGATAAGGAGACAGAGGCTCAGTCAGAGGGTACTTGGCCCAGAGTCTTCCTCAAAATGGGACCAGCCTGAGTGGGCTCTGGAGATACTGACTTCTGAGTTGCTACTGAATTGTATACATCAGCAAAGAAGGAGGTCTTCCTACAGGTGGGAGATGGAAAAGTGCTGTAAGTATGAAAGGATAGAAGAGGGAGGGTCTTGTGGAGAAGCAGATCCCTCAGCACAAGTGAGTACCAGCTGGCATGGCCCCTCCAGGCGTATGGATCCTGAGCCCAGTGCTCTTTCCCCACCCAGTATCCACCCAGGTCCTTACCTCCCCACCACGAGTACTTGCCAGGTGCTAGCTTGCTGCAGGAGCTCCAGCAGGGAGTAACACAGATGTTTCCTTGTCCTGCTGTAGATGGAAGAATGTCAGGGACATAAATATTGAAGCTGTATTGTTATGAAGGATGGAGACACTATGTGTGGGACTCTGCTGTGTCCTGCTCCTCTGAGGTTCTGTCACTGAAGCCAAGACATGGAGGCTGAGGAGGAATTGGTCGGGGGAGGGTTGATGGTTTAGGCAGTGACAGGCGTGGGCACAGGCCTGGGAAAGGATGTGGGAGAGCCTGAGAAGTGGCTCCTGTGATGGCCTCTGGCAGTGTGGGCAGGCAGGGCTGACCCCACCGGGCCTGAGAGTGGAGGGAAGTTACTGGGGGCTCAAGAGCAGGGAAATGCCTTTTAGGAAGATGGGCCTGGGCCAGGGCTGGAACTGTCTGGAGTGGGTGAGAGCAGGTCAGGGAGACATGTGGCCCTGGCGTGGCCCTGGGAGAGGTGGTATTGTCAGTGGGAATGGAGACCAGTGGGTGGTTCAGGAACTGGGCTGGGTGGAGCCCGACTGTGTGGGGACAAGATTCCCCATCTTAGCCAGAGCAGTGGATCAGATGATGGAGCTTTAGTCACATGGGTGCAGAGGAGGAGAAATAGATTGTGGGGCTGTTTGAGGGGAGCAGGAAACGAGTTATTTTTGAGACCTAAGCCTTGGGTATGATGAACATGGGCTCTGGAGTAAGAGCTGGGTTCATCCTAGTCCTACCACCTGCAAGGCCACTCCTCACAGTCTGTTTCCTCATCAGTAAGACAGTGGTAAAGCCTGTTCACAGAGTTTCGGGGAGGATAAAATGATGATGAAAAGTCAAGTGCCTGGTACCATGTCTGACACACAGTAAATGCTCAACGATCATTTTGTGGGTTGCTTGCTCTTTTTGGGCAAGTGGGGACTGCAGTGGAGGACTCCCTTGGCCCTGCCCTTGGCTCAGCTCAGGGTTCAGAGCATAGTACAGGGGCCATCAGGAGCCCCCAGGCCTCAGGACCTGCTATCTACCTCCAGCACCCCTCTCTCACCCCCAGGGAAGCGCTGCGAAGGCAGCTGCTGCCTGCGGAACAAGACGAAGATGCTGAGGGCATGTGCAAGCCTCTGTCCTGTGGCTGGGAGATCACAGACACCTTGTGTGTGGGCCCTGTCTTCACCCCGGCGAGCATCATGTGAGCGGGCCCTGTCCCCCCCTCCGGAGAACCCCAGCGGGGCCGCAGAGATGCCTCTGGGAGAGGTGGGGAGGGCGGCAAGCAGGGCACCCTCTGGCCAGGACTCTGGTGCTCACTCTGCTGCCCCCACACTCCACCTGTAGTGTTTCTGCCCTGTAAATAGGACCAGTCTTACACTCACTGTAGTTCAAGTATGCAACATAAATCCTGTCCCTTCCAGCTGTGTCCGCCTCCTCTGCAGCGCAAGCGGCTTGGTCAGTCAGGTGTGGGGGTGTTCTTGGGGTCTCCCTCGGTCTCCTTCCCCCTTTGTAAATATGAAACAAATAAATATTTAGGTTTTCTAATACTCCAGTGGAATCTAGCAGTTCAATTCAGAAAGGAGTCTGGGTTGGGCCTGAGGAGAGACCTCCCTACCCTGCATGGATGAGCCTGCGTCCATTTCAGTCCTGCCCATGCTCCTGAGCCCTGGCTCAGTGTGGGCATCTCCCACTGGCACCCACCTCTCTAACTCTTAACTCACCTGTGTCCTCCTCTGGGGCTGCCACACTTGGTGCCATGAGGAAGGGTGTGCTGTCAGGATTGGGGTGGATGGTCAGAGCTGCCTCCCTGCATGAGTTCATGACTGTCCAGTGGCCTCTGTCTGAACCTGACAACCAGTCTAAGGACTGGGACAACTGAGGATTTGACACAGCATTGGAAACTCATAGGAAAAATAAGGAGTAAAGGGAAGAGTGTCCAGAAGGTTTATTGTTTTTGCAGTTCCAGGGATTGAACCCAGGGCCTCACACTTGCTAGGCAAGTGTTTTGCCACTAGGCTGCATCCCTGGCCCCGCTTCCCCGCCAGGAGGTTTTAAGAAGGTCTACAACATGTTTGCATTGCCTTGCCAACCTGTAAGCAGAGTGAAGTTGCTGTGGTTGGCTTTGCTCTGTCAGTACTGTGAGGACAAGGCTGGCTGCTGACTCCTTCTGTGTCCAGTGCCATCAGCCCTGACAGTTCCTCAGACTGGCAGTTCTTACCAGGACAAAGGTTCTTCTATTACCAGGGTCCAAGCTATGTGCCTGAGATGTGTGAGCTGCTTGGCAAAGGAGTTCAAATTTTAGATTTCTGTCAGCTGCTATAGGACCCTAAAGATTTTTCTTCTTAAATTAAAAAAATTGATATAATTTACATGCCATAAAATTCATTGTTTTTGAAGAATGAAATTAATGGCATTTGCAGGTAAATGGATGGAACTAGAGAATATTATGCTAAGGGAAATAAGCCAATCCCCCAAATCTAAAGGCCAAATGTTTTCTCTGATAAGTGGATGCTGCTGCACAGTGGGGGATGGGTAGGAAAGAATGAAGGAACTTTGGATTATGCAGCAGGGAGTAAGGTGAGGGGTGGGGTGGTGGGAAGGACAGTAGAATGAGACAGGTATTATTACTCTATATACATGCATGAAAAAAGTTAAAAGAAAAAGACCAGGGAGACACTGAAGTAATTTCATGTGACTTCTAGGTGCATGGTAACAGTGCCTTTATTTATTAAAAAATTTCTTTTTAGGTTATGGGGATTGAACCCAGAATGCTTAACCACTGAGCAACATCCCCAGCCCTTTTTATTTTTTCATTCTAAGACACGGTCTAGCTAAATTGCTTAGGGCTTCACTGAGTTGCTGAGGCTGGCCTCGAACTTTCCACCTTCCTCCTGCCTGAGCATCCCAAGGCCCTGGGATTACAGGTGTGTGCCATTGTGCCAGGCTCTTTATTTTTAACTTGTATAGAAAAATCGTAACGTTAAATCAATGACACCATGGCAGTGATATAGTTTCTGGTTTAAAATTTATAAAAATTCACTTTTTTTCTTTCAGAGTACTGGGGTCTGAATCTATGGGTGCTTTACCACTAAGCCACATCCTCAGCCTTATTTTATTTTGAGACAGGGCCTCACTAAGTTGTCCACACTGGCCTCCTGCCTCAGCCTCCCTTTAGTCACTGGCTAAAACCCTGTTGACATGTACAAGTGAATAGTGTTCAGTACATTCAGAGTTGTGCAACTCTCACACTAATAATTCTAGAATACTCTCATCACTCCCAATAAAAACCCATCAGGAGTCACTCTCCATCTTCCTTTCTGCCAGCCCCTGGCAACACTAATCTACTTTCAGCTCTAAGCTCTATGGGTCTACCTATTCTGGATGTTTCACTATGATTTTTTTTTTTTTTTTTTTTTTTATGGTACTGGGGATTGAACTCAGGGGCACTTGATCACTGAGCCACATCCACAGCTCTATTATGTATATTATTTAGAGACAGGATCTCACTGAGTTGCTTAGTGCCTTGCTTTTGCTGAGGCTGGCTTTGAACTCAGCCTCCTGAGCTGCTGGGAACTATGATGGTTTTTATATCCTTACTTGAGCTCCTTTTAGGGTTATGTTGCTATCCTGCCTCAGTATCGCAGTCAGTCCTGGGCCTTCATGTCCTTGAGGTCATCTAATGAGGCAGTGAACCACATGTTTGGAATGAATTATGTGCTTGCCAGAAGCAAAGATATCTCCTTTTTTAGGCTGGGCCTAGTTTTTGCAATCTGATAATAAATAGGCTGAGAACTCTGGGTTTGAGAGACTCAGAGGGCAATCCCAAGGGGTTATTCCCTTGCCCCTTTTGGGGTCCCCCAACGTCATGCTTTACAGATATTCTCATGCTGCAGGGCTATCAGCCCTCCATCTGTGAGACTATTTCTAAGACTTCTTTCATTTCAGATGTCTAGGTAGATCTGGACCCCCCCCTCCCCTGCTTCTCTTTTTGGGGGCAGAGGGTAGCAAATGCAGGGTCTTCTTCTGGAACTTTCTTCTGTTGCCAAAGGTGGCAGGAGCCCTGGGAGATGTGGCTGGCCATGTTGAGGTCATTATCTCATCAGAGCCATGTCTGTGGGGAGGGCCCTCTGGGCTGTGGGACTGACAGCAGCTGGCATGGAGCTTGAATACACATCTTGCCTGGAGCCTTCCTCATGTTTCACACTCCCTTTGCTGCGAGAATGTGATATTTACCTTTCTGAAAAAGATACACCTTGATGAGACTTACTTGAGAATAATTGTTAACAGTTATTTCTTTTCAGTTATTTGGTTTTTTCCTTATTTCCATCTTCTTCTGAAGAGAAAGAAGAAAAAAGCATTAAATGTGGAGACTGGTAAGGGCTTAGGCGTATGTGTGGGGGAGGGATTTGACCGGAGGTCTCCCAGAGCCCTGGCTGTACAGGCATTTGTCCCCTTGGAGCTCCCTGCTAAACAGTCTGTTGGCAGAGGCTCTCAGAGACCCATCCTGCCTTGGGACCTCACTGAGGGACATCCTCCTCCCACACTGCCTACACCCAACTGCACTGCATCCCTGGATGCTCCTGTGTGTTCACTCACCCTGGGAGGTCAATGGACCCAACAATCCCAGGTGGCCCCCTGCCCTCTCCCTCTCAGGCTGGTGCTTCCTCCCTTGCACAGGCCACCCTCACTCAACAGCTTACCCTGTCACTCCACTTCACCTGGAATGGTACCTATGTCTTCACCCAACTACCTCCGACTCCCATTCTTCCCTGCCTCACTGGTTCCGACCTCCGGTCTCTTCTCCACTACTCAAACATCCCACTGCTGGGCCTGCATTTACTGTCCCCTCTCTCTAGAATGATCATTCCTGTGGGGACTGCTCACTTCATTCAGGTTCTGCTCAAATCTTTCTTCTAGATGAAGCCTTTCAGAATCACCCTTTAGAAAACAGTGCTTCCCAGTCTTTTCCCTTAACTGGTTTTCTTTTTCTTTGCAGCATCTATCACCACTTGACATACTTCACAGCATGTTTGTTTAGGTATCGTCAACCCCTCTAGCATGTGAGCCCCTTGGCAGTAGGAACCTAATTTATTGTTTTCATTGCTGTGTCCTTATCACCCAGAACAGAAAAGTATATGCCAAATGAATAAATACAGGTCCTAACCTGTCTGAATCTGTCAACTCATTTGTAAAACGTGACTGCTGAATACATTGACCTCAGAGTTACTGTGAGGATTAAATAAGAAAATGGATATGCTAAGGTCTGCCAAATACTTACGTACTCAATAAATAGCATTGGAAGGTAATTTCTTGGGCATTTATTGAGTATTTACTGTGGCCTTGTGGTTGATACGGGTGATGCAGAGATGAGTCCCTAAGAGTCTTCAAGGAGCTCAGTGAAGTACAGTCATCGAGGGCCTCGAAAGAAAAAGTCAATTCTGGAGTAGGAAGCCCTATGTGCTCCTGAAACATAAGTATGACAGGGCCTTTGGGAAGATAAATGAGAGTATTCAAAAGGAATAGGGACAAAAGAAATGGCGGACTGGTGTTAGCATGTACCTCCTTCACCTCCAGCCTGGGAAAGGCAGGCTTAGCCAGGGAGCCTGATGGGGACAGAAGCAGGTAAGTTGTCATCGCTGTCTGCCCCTGCTCAGTAGGGACAGAGTAATAGTGTGATCTGTTGGTGGGAGCCATCTCCCCCGCCCCACTTCCTGGAAACCCCTGTCCATGCCAGCCCTTCTAGTTGCAAAGTGACCACAGGAGAGGCAATAGCATGGGCTTCTATCCTCCCTTTGCTGCATTTTAAGTCCTTTCTGGCTATCTGTGGGTTGAGCAACTAAAGCCCTGTAGGAATTCTGACCTCCTGGTGGTCCAAGGGGTCTTTGTGAAACATGAATTCAATCTTGTCAGTCCTCTACTGAAAATCCTTCAGCTGATTCCCACAGGGATGCCAATAAACGCTAAATTGCCCCATACCCTTGTTCACTTCGCTGACTTCATTTCATGCACCTTTCTCACATTTCAGTTCTTTAATGTCTTTTGACTAGTCTTTTAAGCGAGCATAGAGATGGAGGATACCCCTGAATCCCGAGGGGCATCTTGTCCCTTCTTAGCTTCTAAGTGGCCCTAGGACGTGCAGTGACCACCTGAAGGAGCTGGGGGTAGGGGGAGCTGAAAATAACCTCAGGGTGACTCTTGGGAACAACCCAGCTCGACACACTTGGTGAGACCTAAGCCAGGAAACAGTTTATAGGCACACAGGATACCTCAATGGCACTTTCTAGCTGACCTTGGCGTAGGACCACCCGATAAAATATAGAACACTCGGCTAAATTTGAATTCAGATATACGACGGGTGATTTTTAAGTATGTATATGTTCCAGGTGATATCTGGGGTATTCTTTTAATAAAGCATTATTCGTCGTTTATCTGAAATTCAACTTTAACCGGGCGCCCTGCATTTTATTTGCTAAATCTGGTAACCTTGCCCTGGCAAGTGCCGGTATGCTGGCCGTTCCTCTCTGGAGTTCGTTTCCGCGGAGGAATGGGGACATTTCTGCAAGACTTGCCTCGGGAACTCCTCGGGGGGAAGTATCCTTCACGCCCACCCCAGACAGTCTTCCGCTCAGAGGAGTCATGTGGAAAGCGCACTGGTTTTGGGAGTTTCTTGCTGAGTGAACATGACAAATCCCTCCCTCTAGGACCCTCATTTTTCTCATCTGAACATTAAGGCTGTCAGGGGAGGAAACGAGCCTCTCAACGACCGCCTAACGGAACCATGATTGTAAGGCTCCTAGACGCCGGAACTCACCAGCCCGGTCCTCCAAACCTAGTGCATTTCCGGTGTATGACATCACTTCCGTACCTAACAGCTTCTTAGGCTTCGCGCTATGCGCTCTCGCGCCCTCTGTCGGCTGGGAGGAGGGACAGATTACCATACTGGAAAAAAAAAAAAAAAAACAGAAGCTATTGGTTGAAAGCTGGAGAAACGTACCTGCGATTCGCAACCTCCACCAATGGCAAACCTAACCTTCACTCAGGGCGGGGCTCCCACTGGAAAGAGGTCAACCCGGGACGGGGGCGGGTGGCGTGGGAAAGGGGTGTCCTGGTCTCCGCCGGTTAGAAAGGCCGAGAGTGGTTCCGGAAGTGGGCTTCTGGCCCACCGGCTGCTTCCGCTCCCACTAAGAAGTTGCAGGAAGCGGTGGGTTGTAAGGAGGCTGGCAGCTGTTGGCCTCTTCAACCGTCCTCTTTCCTCCCCGAAGGAAGACCCCGCTAAGTCCACGCGGAAAACCCGGGGCTTTGGAGTAGCCCTTGATTTCCAGACCAAGATGTTTGGCATTTTAAAACAATCAAGAATGCCTTGTCCGCCCTACCGGGTCCTCGCCCTTGACTCGCATTTCTTTTTATCCCCACAGGCTTGGAGTGGATTTTATGACAGGAACTCTGACTTCTAACTGCCGTGTTGGAATCCGAGTTCTGCCAGGTCTTAACTGTGCCACAGTCCCAGCCTTATGTCTTTGCTGAAAGGATCAACTACATTTATGTATTGAACACACTAAGAACAGTAGCTGGCTCATGGTGACCCCCGAATCAGGAAATTGAGACTTAGTCGTGGAATAGTTTGCTGAGAACAGGTAGTAACCAGTGGAACAGGTTGGGAAGCGTCTTCTCCTAGAGGGCCTTCTCGACCTCTGTTCCCACCCAACCCTCTTCCTGTGCTTAGAGGAAGCCTGTGATGATCACAGTTGCCTTTATAGCAGAACATGCATTTATTTAGTAGCTCCTTATCACCAAATGGCTGCTCTCTGGGCATTTTAATAACTCAGATGCAGTTGGTGGGTTTCAATAGCATGTGCCCCTGGCCAAGAGCAAGGTTTCTGGGAGAAGAATGGATGACACCAAGGTACATTTTCTGCTAAAGCCCATTCATAGAAAAATCAGTAGAAATAAACTTAGGAACATGTTGAATTTGAGCTCTATGAGATATGTAAGTGAGATAATAGCATGAGTGTTACGTTAGAGGAAGGCACAGGGTGTCATATGAGGTCTGATTAGGGAGCATGTCAGCTCAGGTTAGGGCAGACTTGGCAGAAGTGGTGGGTCTGGGTGGGAGTAGGAGTTGGCCAGGTAGAAAAGTTGGGAGATTGAGCAGAGTCTTCCAGACCAGGGGAATAGTGTATACAAAGGAATAGTGGTGAATACTTCATGAAGAAGAAATGAAAAATAAAAGTGAAAACCAGCAAAGGGAGAACTACACTAGAAGAATAGTCAAAGGAGAAACCAATTCGAATTAAAAATCAGAAATAGATTCCTGGTGTCATGATGTAAGCTGGCTGTTCCAATATGGCTGCACACTGTCGTGATCTGCTTCTCTGCCACAGGCCCAAAGCAACAGGGTCAATTGATCATGGCCTGGAACCTCCAAAACTGAATTTTCTAAATGAAAATAAATTTAAAAGCATTCTTGTGACTGCGACTTCTCTGAATGCCAAGTCAAAGGAAAAGAAAGAAATCCTGTTCGGTTCCTTGCCTTTGAAGCCTCAGGACAGGTTCCTTGGCCCCGCCCACCCCCCAGGAATCCTTCACCAGCCATCTTTCTCCCTTCTCTGTTCTCCTAGTTCCAAGGCTCTGACACACCCGTCTCCCTCACCTGCCAGGGAAAAACTCAGTGCTGAGGAATTTAGTTCTCAACCTCTATCCTCGTCTAGACTGCAGGATGGATCTAACTAGAAAAGACTCATTAATGACCTAAACCAAGGAACCACGCAGCCCAAGATACATTCCTTTGCTTCCTTACAACAACAGAAGACTGCGGGCATTTTTTAAAGGCAGAATATATCTTCCCTTGGCATGGGTGCCTGCCTATCGCCTCTTTATCACCCTTAGATTATCCCTTCTGTTCTCCTGCCTTTAAAGTGGTGGTGTGTAATGAGACAAGGAAGTAATAGGATTGCTATAGTAGTGTGTTATGCAGTAATAATAAGCTGTATTTGGTATTTGCCTGAACTTGTAAAACTAAAAGGTGCTTGGTGATAAACTTGCTGTGTGGCAGGATGACACTCCTGAACAATGCCGATAAAAACCTTTATCTATGATTTGAGTGGGGGCTCCTAGTATAGTCGTGTTCCGGCCTTTATCGATGAAGACCAGAGCATGACTGGGCTGAAAATCACTACTTAAACCCCTGGACTTTTGGAGCAAACTGTCAGCAGCACCATGACCAGAGGACTCCTCATGGCTCTGTCTCTTGACTGCCCCGGCTGCTGTCCACTCTATCACTGATTGCTGATCAACCTGTCACAGAAGCCAGATTACTGACCACCTCTCTTGCGGCGATGACTGCCACCTGCCTCCGCCTTATTGGACACCCGAGGACATCCAAAGACATCCGAGGAGCTGAAAGAGGCTACGCCTGAGAAGAATCCCTGTGGTCTTGCTGACTGACTTCTTGGATAAGAGATGTTACATTGAATAAGTCCATGGGGATTGGACTCTAGGTGAACAAGGGAGTGAATCTTCAATGTATATGTGACTTGCTATTATTTGGAATGTCAAGTTGAGTGTGCACTGCATGAATAAAATCCACTTGTTGGAACTAAACTTGAAAAAAAAATCAGAAATAAAATTATGGGAAATAAAAATCATTTCTCAATAATAATATTGAATGTAAATGGCCTAAACTCATCAATCAAGAGACACAGACTGGCAGATTGGGTGAAAAAACACCCAACAATATGCTGTCTCCAAGAGACTCACCTCATAGGCAAAGACACCCACAGACTGAAGGTAAAAGGATGGGAAAAAACATGGCATTTACATGGATCTCATAAACAAGCAGGGGTTTCTAGCCTCATATCAGATAAAGTGGACTTCAAGCCAAAGTTAATCAGAAGGGACAAGGACATTTCTTACTGTCTAAGGGAATTATACATCAACAAGACCTGACAATTGTAAATATTTATGCCCCAAACAATGGAACGTCTATATACATCAAACTTCAAGAATCAAATAGACCACAACACAATAATACTGGATGACTTTAACACACCTCTTTTTACCACTGGATAAATCCTCCAAACAAAAACTAATTTAAAAAGCTATAGAACTAAGACTTAACAGACATATATAGAATATTTTATTCATCAATGACTGAATATGTGTTCTTCTCAGCATCATACGGATCCTTCTCTAAAATAGACCTTATCTTAGGCAACAAAGTAACTCTTAGCAAATATAAAAAACAAAGCTAATATCTTGTGTTCTATCAGATATTAATGGAATGAAATTAGAAATCAAAAATAAAAACAGAAGCTACTCTTATCACCTGGAGACTAAATTATATGCTGTTGGATGACCAATGGATAGCAGAAGAAATCAGGCATGAAATAAAAAACAGAGGTAGATGAAAATAGTGATAACAACATATCAAAATGTCTGGGACACTATGAAGGCAGTTCTAAGAGGAAAGCTTATTGCAGTGAGCTCATTCATTAAAAGGTTAGAAAGTCACCAAATAAATAACCTAACATGACATTTCAAAATCCTAGAAAAACAGGAAAAAATCAACACCAAAAAACAGTAGAAGATAGGAAATAATTAAAATCAGGCTGAAATCAATGAAACAAAAAATTCAAAAAATTGACCAAGCAAAAAGTTGTTTTTTGAAAAAATAAAATTAGTAAACCCTTAGCCAAGCTAGCAAAGAGAAAGAGAGAGAAAACTGAAACCACTAAAATTTGTGATGAAAAAGGAAATATCTCTGACCAATTTTACTGATATGCAATTATCAGAAACTTTTGAAAATTTATAATCTAATAAAATAGAAAATCTTGAAGACATAGACAAATTTCTAGAGACATATGACCTACCCACATTGAATAAGGAACACAGAAAATTTAAACAGAACAATTTCAAGCAAAGAAATTGACACCATCGAAAGCCTGTCAAAGAAAAGCCTAGGACTAGATGAAATCTCAGCTGAGTTTTACCAGAACTTCAAGGAAGAACACCAGTCCTCCTCAAAATTATTCTATGAAATGGAAAGGAACCCTTTCACATGCATTATATGAAGCTAGTATCACCCTGATGCCAAATCCAGACAAAGACACATCAAGAAAGAAAACTTCAGACCAATATCCCTGATGAACATAGATGCAAAAATCAATAAAATACTGACAAGTCGTATACAAAAACATATTTAAAAGATAGTGCAAAGGATCTAAGATGGCAGATTAGAGGGAGGCTTCATTCCTTGTCACTGTAACTCAAGTTTCAAGCAGAGGAAAGTCTGTTTCTCTGTGAGGCGGTCTTTGCTGCTCATTGATTCCCTGCTGTTTACCTCATTTGTTCACCTTGATCACCCCCAGTCTGCCAGCATATTAACTACTTTTTGAGTGCAGATTGCTCACTGCTACCTATCATCTGCCATTTGCCCATTTGCCTGCTTCTTACCTGCCCATCACCTGCCTTTTATCTACCTATTACCCACTGCTGAAGGTCCACCTGCTGATCATCTGCTGGTAGCCTGCAGACCGACTGAAGACTGCCAGTGGATCACCAGCTGCCTGCTGTTTCCTGGAAGCCCACTGTCACAGTAACCACAGGTTTGGCTACATGTGGCTGCTGCCATTTTGGGACAACAGCCAGGACCTCCAGGCCTGCTGACCCAACCAACTGTGTCCCACTTCCAGGACACCCCGCCTACCTGACTGCACCCCACACAGACTCAGAACCCATGCCCTGAGATGCAGCTCCCCATTTGCCAACATGTTTGGAAGCCAATGTGGCCATCTTGGAATATCCTGGAAATGGAAGCTTCCATCTTTAGGTGGGGCAAATCCCATCCTGAGATGCCTGCTGGAGAGTGGAAGCTCATTGTCAGGTACTTCTCATGCATCAGGTTACTGAAGAATAGGAGGTTTGAATACTATATGACTAGTGTAGTGTAGTTTTTTTCTCCTTTTTTGAAATATTTTGTTTTTATTTATTTTTCTTGCACACTCTATTTTCCTTTTGTTTACCTGTTTCCTCAGAGTCTCTTTCTCCTTTTCTCATGCTAACAACCAACTTCTTTTGATTACACTTTTGCTCTTCCTATGATGTAGAATTTCTATATACTCTTTTCTTATCCCATTAGCAGTTACATCCTACACCCCTCCCCATCCTCTTTGTCCTCCATTAGAAACTGCAGACCTCATTGCAGATCTCTTTGTTATACTGTAGATAATAATTGAACTCATCCTCTCTGTTTATTATGACAATATTGTTAACGTCTTCATAGGGGCTATTTGGTTTAGGGCTGCATATTTTCTATACTGGGTGCTGCTAATATTGATCTCCCCTTAAAGGAGAGGTTTTGGAAATTTGTGGGGTCACTATAAGCCTATAGGGGGAAACTGCAATGTGACGGGCCCCGCCCATCGGCCATTAAGTCTGAGAGCTAAGATGGCGCTGAGCGGAAGTTCCTCGGAGCACTTAGGTGGTAAACAACTTTCAGGAGATCTGACAGCAGGAGCATGAGATGCACGGGAACACCGCATGCCACGGGGCAACTGCCAATGGACTGGCTGAGTCCATGTGATGTGCACGTGGACAGGCTGCTGATTGGCTGATGGGCTCTATAAGGGAATGGTTTCTGGGGTAGGGGGGGAAGAAGATCTACGGAAACTCTGTAAGAACCTGGGGTAATAAAACTGCTTGAGGAAGATCGTGTAAGAGTCATCATTGCGAGCGACAAGTGGTGGCCCGTACAGGGAAGCTCTGATCAGAACCTCGGCAGTCCAGGGCAGCCGGCTGGTAAGTACTCCTTTGACTCCAAAAAGGGAGGAGGAGGCTCCGTTTACGGAGGATAACTTTCCCCAATCTCCTTGGAGAAGAATGGGGGGCTCCATTAAGGAGGATATCTTTTCAGTATATATAAGCTAGAGAAATCGGGCTGGTCCTGATTTGTCAAGATGGGGAATAGTCCATCCCACCCATTGCATAAAGCATTAAAAGCTTTATTAAAAAGTAGAGGTCTAAAGCTCAGGGATAAGACAATACAAGATTTTCTTGAACAGATAGATAGGGTGGCACCATGGTTTGCAGTATCGGGGAATCTCTCCTTAGCAAGTTGGGATAAACTGGGAAAGGACGTAGAACGCGCCGAAGAACAAGGTACTGTCTCAGGAGGGATTCGACCACTCTGTCGGCTGATTCGTGCCTGTTTGGAAGAAAAGCACTTTAGAAAAATTGTGCAGGAGGGTCAGGCAGCTTTAGACAGTGTAAAAGAGGAACGTTCAACTTCCTCTAAAGCGGCCAGTGAAGAGGATTCAGAGTCAGAGGGAGAAAATGATTCTGAAGAGGAATTAGAGGCCATCTGCAAGCAAATGAAAGACCTAGAGTTAAACAAAGAGGAAGTTTCACCTCCTCCGTATAACCCTTCCGCGCCCAGCGCAGGAGAAGGTGCCTCCTTTAGTTGTCAAATGTGGAGGGAAGCGGGGACTTTCTTAGCAAGTCAGGCTTTTCCAGTTTTCCAACCGTAAGGAGGGGGAAATCGATACCACGAACGTTTGGATTTTAAAACGGTTAAACATCTTGCGGAATCAGTCCGCACATATGGGTCATCAGCTGCTTTCACTGTAGCGATAATAGAAAGTTTACATGGTTTTGCCACGACCCCAGGAGATTGGCAAAATTTAGTTAGGGCCACTTTAAATCCTGGTCAATACTTGGATTGGAAAGCTTACTATATAGAATATGCCACTGAACAAGCTGCACGTAATCGAGCAGCAGGGAATCCAGCCTGGGATATTGACATGTTAATGGGCCAGGGAAGATTTGCCAATCAACAGCTTGGATATCCGCAACAGGTGTATGAACAAATTAACAGACTCGCTACCCAGGCCTGGAAGGCCCTCCCTAACAAAGGAGAGATATCTGGTAATCTTACTAAAATTACTCAGGGATTGACTGAACCCTTTTCAGACTTCATGGCCCGTCTAGTGGAGGCTGCGGGTAGAATTTTTGGGGATCCTGACGCGGCCATGCCACTTATTAAGCAACTGGTCTATGAACAATGCACTAAAGAATGCAGACAGGCCATTACCCCTTACAAGCACGCCCTGGGCCATACTAGTATAGTGTGCAATATTTCTGAAGTGTTTGAAAGTCATGCTTTTTTCAATCGCTCAGGACAAAATGTTACATTTGGTCCCACTCCAGTGTGTCTTGTTTCACCTTTTTTGTTTCTTGTGTCTAATAGTACGTTACAAAATGATACCCTGTCTTGTTCCAATACTACTTGTTTCTATTCTCTGTGCTGGAATGCTACCAGTTTCCATATTGCTGTTGTACTTAGAATTCCTGAACATCTTCCTCTCCCTGTGGATGGACCGACTCTCCTGACTCTTTTCTGCCCTAAACGAGATTTTGGGATTACAGCAGCCATTGTCGCCACGATTGCTGCTGCTGCCACTGCCGCGGCGACTGCCGCAGTCGCCTTGGCCACCTCTATCAGTACTGCTGAGACATTAAATACATTGTCTACTAAGACAGCTGAAGCATTGACTACACAGAGTAGTATCAATGCACACCTGCGTGGTGGTATCATGATATTAAACCAAAGAGTTGACTTGTTACAAGATCAAATTGATGTGCTGTGGCGGCTGGCACAGCTTGGCTGTGAGTGGCATTCCACAGCTCTGTGTTTGACTGGAATCCCCTATAACAATATGTCTACTGCTGCTAATCTTTCCCGTGAGCTTTCTCTATGTCTTATAGGAAACTGGTCATCAAAATTTGACGATTTGACAGAAAAGTTGCAGTTGGAGATCATCAAAATCAATACTACCCGAGTTGACCTGGTGGTAGCCCGCACCTTGATGTCCTGGATCCAACAAGCAGCTCGTCATCTGAAAGAGTGGGCTGGACTGGGAGCCCTTGGTCTTTGTCTGGTCTTGCTGTGTATCTTGTGTCTCTGCTGTCTTAGAAAAATATTCCGTCAGCGAGCTACAGATCAAGTGCTCATAGCTCAGGCATTTGCAGCCATAGAGTTGGGACAATCCCCTCAAATATGGCTTGCGGCGATGGGAAAATCCTAATGACAGGATGCCAGCTAGGACTGCACTCGAGACCCTGGGAGGGTGCATCCTGAGGAGGGCATGCTCAACTGCATACGGGTTGCCACTGGCTCTTGTCCTGTCCCTGGCAAAAAGTGGTGGGCAATGAAGGCCCTTTTCAAGCTTACGGGGGTTGAGTCCTCTGTCCTCTCCTGTCTGAATAAAACAAAAAGGGGGAACTGTGACGGGCCCTGCCCATCGGCCATTAAGTCTGAGAGCTAAGATGGCGCTGAGCGGAAGTTCCTCGGAGCACTTAGGTGGTAAACAACTTTCAGGAGGTCTGACAGCGGGAGCATGAGATGCACGGGAACACTTCATGCCACGGGGCAACTGCCAATGGACTGGCTGAGTCCATGTGATGTGCATGTGGACAGGCTGCTGATTGGCTGATGGGCTCTATAAGGGAATGGTTTCTGGGGTAGGGGGGGAAGAAGATCTACGAGAACTCTGTAAGAACCTGGGGTAATAAAACTGCTTGAGGAAGATCGTGTAAGAGTCGTCATTGCGAGCGACACTGCAATATCCCAGATCTGCACTGCTAGAGGGGAAGATAAGTGAACAACATGAAAAAACAAGGGAAGAAAGTGTTCCAAAAAAACCAAGATTTTATATTAATAGAATCCAATGATAGCATGGTAGAAGAAATGTCAGAAGTTCAAACTATACATAATTAAAATGACTCATGAAGCAAAGGAGGAGATAAGAGAGCAAATGCAGACAATGAATGATCACTCCAATAAGCAGTTGAAAGAGCAACTGCAGGAAGCAAAAGATCATTTCAACAAAGAGATATTCTGAAAAATTAAACCAAATAGAAATCCTTGAAATGAAGGAAACAATAAACCAAACAAAAAACTCAATGGAAAGCATCACCAACACACTAGACCACTTGGAAGACAGAACCTCAAACAATGAAGACAAAATATTTAATCTTGAAAATAAAGTTGACCAGAGAAGATGGTAAGAAATCATGAATGGAACCTACAAGAACTATGGGGCATCATGAAAAGACCAAATTTAAGAATTATTGGGATTGAGGAAGGTACAGAGATACAAACCATAGGAATGAACAACCTATTCAATGAAATAATATCAGCAAATTTCCCAAACCTGAAGAGTGAAATGGAGAATCAAACACGAGAGGCTTACAGAACACCAAATGCACAAAATCACAATAGATCCACAGCAAAGCATTTTATAATGAAAATGCCTAACATACAAAATAAAGATAGGATTTTAAAGGCTGTGAGAGAAAAGCATCAGATTACATATAGGGGAAAACCAATATATATAAGCAGATTTCTCAGCCCAGACCCTAAAAGCTAGAAGGGTCTGAAACAACATATTTCAAACTCTGAAAGAACATGGTTGCCAACCAAGAATCTTATACCCAGCAAAACTAACCTTCAGATTGGAAGATGAAATAAAATCCTTCCATGATAAACGAAAGTTAAAAGAATTTACAGATAGAAAGCCTGTACTACAGAACATTCTCAGCAAACTATTCCATGAGGAGGAAATGAAAAATAACAATGTAGGTCAGCAAAAGGAGGAACTATCTTAAAGAAAAAACCAATCAAAGGAGAAACCAAGTCAAGTTAAAAACCAAAAATAAGCCCAAATAACTGGGAATACAAATCATATGTCAATAATAACCCTGAATGTTAATGGCCTAAACTCATCAGCCAAAAGACACAGACTGGCAGATTGGATTAAAAAAAAAAGACCCAACAATATGCTGCCTTCAAGAGACTCATCTCATAGAAAAGGACATCCACAGACAAAAGGTGAAATGATGGGAAAAAACCTACCACACACACAAACTCAGCAAAAAGGCGGGGGTTTCCATCCTTATATCAAATAAAGTGGACTTCAAGCCAAGGTTAGCAGGGATAAAGAAGAACATTTCATACTGCTTAGGGAACCATAAATCAGAAAGATGTAACGATCGAGCAGTGGTGCATCCATGTACATCAAACAAATCCTTCTCAATTCCAGGAATCAAATAAACCACAACACAATAATTCTGGGTGACTTTAACACATCGCTGTAACCACTGGTTAGATCTTTCAAACAAACAAAAACTAAACAGAGAAAAAATAGAACTCAATAATACAATCAATAACTTAGACTTAATAGACATATAAAATATTCCATCCATCGATGATGAATACACTTTCTTCTCAGCAGCACATGGATCCTTCTCTAAAATAGACCATATGTTATGCCACAAAGCAGCCCTTAGTAAATTCAAAAAAAAAAAAAAAAAAGAGATACTACCTTGTATTCTATCATAACGTAATGGAATGAAATTAGAAATCAATGACAAAATAAAAAACAGAAACTACTCCAACACCTGGAGACTAAATAATATGCTATTGAATGAAGCATGGATAACAGAAAACATCAGGGAGGAGATAAAAAAATTCTTAGAGGTCAATGAGAATGATGATACAACATATCAAAATCTCTGGGACACTATAAAGCAGTACTAAGAGAAAAATTCATTGCATGGAGTGCATTCAAGAAAAGAATAAAAAGTCAACAACTAGATGACCTAACATTACATCTCAAAGTCCTAGAAAAAGAAGAACAGAACAACACCAAAAATAGTAGAGACAGGAAATAATTAAAATCTGAACTGAAATTAATGAAATTGAAACAATAGAAACAATTCAAAAAATTGACAAAACAAAAAGTTAGTTTTCTGAAAAAGTAAACAAAATAGATAAACCCTTAGCCACACTAACAAAGAGAAGGGGAGAGAAAACTCAAATTACTAAAATTTGTGATAAAAAAGGAAATATCATGACAGACACCACTGAGATACATAACATAATTAGAAACTACTTTGAAAATCTACACTCTAACAAAATAGAAAATCTTGAAGACATCGACAAATTTCTAGAGACATATGATCCTCCCAAACTGATCCAGGAGGACATACATAATTTAAACAGATCAATTTCAAGCAATGAAATAGAAGAAGCCATCAAAAGCCTACCAACAAAGAAAAGGCTGGGACCAGATGGATTCTCAGCTGAGTTCTACAAGACCTTCAAAGAAGAACTTATACCAATACTCCTCAAAGTATTTCATGAAAATAAAAAAGGAGGGAACCCTTCCAAATTCAATCTATGAAGCTAGTATCACTCTGATACCAAAACCAAAGACACATCAAGGAAAGAAAACTTTAGACCAATATCTCTGATGAATATAGACGCAAAAATCCTTAACAAAATTCTGGCAAATCACATACAAAAACATATTAAGAACATAGTGCACCACAATCAAGTGGGGTTCATCCCAGGGACGCAAGATTGGTTCAACATTTGGAAATCAATAAGTGTAATTCATCACATCAATAGACTTAAGGTTAAGAATCATGATTATTTCAGTAGATGCCAAGAAAGCATTTGACAAAATACAACACCTCTTCATGCTCAAAACACTAGAAAAAAACAGGGATAGTAGGAACATACCTCAACATCATAAAGGCTATTTATACTAAGCCCATGGTCAACATCATTCTTAAAGGAGAAAACTGAAAGCATTCCCTTTAAAAACTGGAACAAGATGGGGATGCCCTCTTTCACCACTTCTATTCAATATCATGCTTGAAATACTAGCCAGATCAATTAGACAGACCAAGGAAATTAAAGGAATATGAATAGGAAAAGGAGAACTCAAGCTGTCACTATTTGCTGATGACATGATTCTATAGAGGACCCCAAAAAAAAAAAAAAAAAAAAAACTCCACCAGAAAGCTTCTAGACCTAATAAATGAATTCAGCAAAATAGCAGGATATAAAATCAACACACATAAATCTAATGCATTTTTAATCATAAGTGGTGAATCATCTGAAAGGGAAATGAGGAAAATAACTCCATTCACAATAGCCGAAAAAAAAAAATACTTGGGAATCAATCTAACAAAAGAGGTGAAAGATCTCTACAATGAAAACTGCAGAACATTAAAGAAAGAAATTGAAGAAGACCTTAGAATATGAAAAGATCTCCAGTGTTGTTAGATAGGCAGAATTAATATTATCAAAATGACCATACTTCCGAAGGCACTATACAGATTTAATGCAATTCCAATTAAAATCCCAATGACATTCCTCATAAAAATAGAGAAAACAATCATGAAATTGACCTGGAAAAACAAAAGACCCAGAATAGCCAAAGCAATCCTGGACAGGAAGAGTGATCACAATACCAGACCTTAAACTCTACTATAGAGCAATAGTAACAAAAATGTCATGGTATTGGCACCACAATAGACAGGTAGATCAATGGTACAGGATAGAAGACATGGAGACATACCCACATAAGTACAGTAACCTCATACTAGACAAAAGTGCCAAAAACATACAATGGAGAAAAGATAGCCTCTTCAACAAATGGTGCTGGCAAAACTGGAAATTCATATGCAGTAAAATGAAATTAAACCCTATCTCTCACCCTGTACAAAACTCAATTCAAAATGGATCAAGGATCTAGGAATTAGATCTGAGACCTCTCACCAAGTAGAAGAAAAAGTAGGCCTAAATCTTCATCATGTTGGCTTAGGATCAGACTTCCTTAACAAGACCCTCATAGCGCAAGAAATAAAAGCAACAATCAATAAATGGATGGATTCAAAGTAAAAAACTTTTTCTAAGCAAAGGAAACAATAACATGAAAAGAGAGCCTACAGAGTGGGAGAAAATCTTTTCCACACACACTTAAGACAGAGCACTAATCTCCAAAATTTATAAAGAACTTAAAAAACTACACCAAAAATACAAAGAACCCAATTAATAAATGGTTTAAGGAACTCAGCAGATACTTCACAGAAGAAGATACGTAGATGATCAACAAATATATGAAAAAGTGCTTATCATCTCTAGTAATTAGAGAAATGCAAATTAAAACCCTAAGATTTCATCTAACTCCAATTAGAATGGCTATTATCAAGAACACAAGCAATAAGAAGTGTTGGCGCAGATGTGGGGAAAAAGGCACACTCATACATTGCTGGTGGAGTTGCAAATTGATGTAGTCACTCTGGAAAGCAGTATGGAGATTCCTCAAAAACTTGGAATGGACCCACCATTTGACCCAACTATCCCACTCCTCAGTTTATAACCAAAGGACTTAAAATCAGCATACTATAGTGATGCAGCCACATCAATGTTCATAGCTGCTCAATTCACAAGAGCTAGATTGTGGAACCAACTGAGATGCCCTTCAATTGATGAATAGATAAAGAAACTGTGGTATATATACACAATGGAATATTACTCAGCCATAAAGAAGAAGAAAATTATGGCATTTGCTGGTAAATGGATGGAGTTGGAGAGTATCATACTAAGTGAAATAAGCCAAAAACCAAAGGCGAAATGTTTTTTCTGATAAGTGAATGATGATACATAACAGGGGGGTAATGGAAGGGGAGAGCAAGAGAAGAATGAAGAAACTTTGGATGGTATAGAGGAAAATGGGGCCAGAGGGGGTGGGGGAAGGAAAGATAGTAGACTGAGACAGACAGTATTACCCTATGTACATGTATGATTACATGAATGGTGTGAATCTACATTGTGTACAACCATAGCGATGAGAAGTTGTACCCCATTTGTGTACAATGAATCAAAATGCAGTCTATATATATATATATAAAGATAGTGCACCATGATCAAGTGGGGTTCTTCCAGGGATGCAAGGTTGGTTCAACATCAATAAATGTAATTGATCACATCAATAGACTTAAAGGAAAGAATCACATGATTATCACAATAGATGCAGAAAAAGTGTTTGACCTTTTCATACAGCATCCAGGGGTGGTGGCGGTGGCTCTGGAGGTGGTGGCTTCACTTTCCAGGACTCAGGGGCAGCCACAGTGGCAACCGCAGGCAGCAGCCGAGGGAACCAGCTGGAATGGCAAGGGGTGGTAGCAGTGGCTCTGAGGAGTCTAAAATGTCCACTGAGGCACAGAGAGTTGATGACAGTCCAAGGACTAGTGGAGGAAGTTCTGATGGAGACTAACAGGAAAGTGTGTTCAGCAAAAACCAGAAAGACAGCAAGTTCAGCCCAAGAAAAAGGAGGGAGAAATATCCAACAAAACAGCTGCTAAATTGTCAACTAGCGCTAAAAGAATTCAGAAGGAATTTTCAGAAATTACATTGGTCCCTCTTCCCAATTGTAGTGCTGGACCCAAAGGAGATGACATTTATGAATGGAGGTCAACTATATTGGGACCCCTGGACCTGTCTATGAAGGAGGGGTGTTCTTTCTTGACGTTATCTTTTCGCCAGACTATCCATTTAAACCCCCTAAGGTTACCTCCTGAACAAGGATCTATCACTGTAATATTAACAGCCAAGGTGTGACCTCCCTGGGCATCCTGATAGACATCTGGAGCCCAGCCCTAATCATCTTGAAGTTCTTCTCTCCACCTGCTCACTTCTCACAGATCGCAACCCTGCCAACCCTCTGGTGGGCGGCATTGCCACACAGTACAGGCCAACAGAGTGGAGCAAGACCACATGGCCAGACAGTGGACCAAGAGGTATGCCACACAGGGACCTGCTGCCGGCCGCCCTGCTGGACCTGTGCAAGCCCATTCACCAAGTGCATCAATAGCCCCACCTCCCCTCCAGACCTCGGCTCTCACTTTTCAATTTTTATTAAATTTTGAACTGTTTTGTAATGGTGTGTCTCCCTTTTTTCTCCCTCCCCTCCTCCTTTCTCTCCCTCCTTCACTGTTCTCTCTCATTTTATTACCTTTCTGATTTCTGTTAACTTGAAAGATTTGGGATTTCTTTTCCCCACCTCAATGTGGATGAAAACTTTTATTTTCAGTGCAAACAATGTTGGATCTGTCATAGCAAGAACTTTATTACAAAGTTTTGTATTACTGTGTGGTTTTGCATTCTGTTGTTTGTTTTATTTTGGATTTTCCCCCTTTTATGTGATCTTCAGGAAAACAAAAATTCAGAATTCTATCGTTTCTATTTAAAGGTAGTGCTTAGGGTTCATTTTTTGTACTGAAGTCCTTATTGGTGGGTGCATGCTACTGGGAACAAGAGTTTGTGCAATCAGAATCACTGTGCATTACTGAGACCCTGTTTATCACTAGCCTTCTGTTCACTACACAGAGGACTACTGGATTAAACAAAACAATATGTATTTTGATTTACTTAAAGTGCTTGTAAATTTCTTAGGGACCTGCGACTTTTGACTGTGGATCAGTTGATGTACACTTGTATTATTAAAGCATGCAATAAATCACTGTGGCTGATAAGTGCAAAAAAAAAAAAAAAAAAGAAAGAAAGAAAAAAAAAAAAAAAAACAGCACCACCTCATGTTCAAAACACTAGAAAAACTAGGGCTAGTGGGAACGTACCTCAACATTAGCTGTATATGTTAAACCCAAGGCCAACATCATTCTAAATGGAGAAAATCTGAAAGCATTTTTAGAAAAACTGTAACAAGGATGCACTCTTTCACCACTTCTATTCAACATAGTCTTTGAAACTCTAGCCAGAGCAATTAGAAGAAAGAAATTAAAGGGATACAAATAGGAAAAGAACTATCCCTATTTTCTGATGACACTATTCTATATTTAGAAGACCCAAAAAACTCCACCAGAAAATTTCTAGAACTCACACATGAATTCGGCAAAGTTGCAGGATATAAAATTAACACCCATAAATCAATTGAGTTCCTATACATTACTCATGAATCAACTGAAAGAGAAATTAGGAAAACTATCTAATTCACAATAGCCTTGAAAAAATATTTCTTTAAAGGGCTGGGCTGTGGCTCAGTGGTGGAGCATTTGCCTAGCACGTGTGAGGCACTGGGTTTGATTCTCAGCACCATATATAAATAAAAAGTCCATCGCCAATAAAAAATATTTTAAAAAAGAAAAATTATTTCTTTAAAACACTAAAGAAAGAAATTGAAGACCTTAGAAAATGGAAATATCTCCCACGTTCTTGGAAAGGCAGAATAAATTTTGCCAAAAGGCCATAATACCAAAAGCACTATACTGATTTAATGCAATTCCTATTAAAGTTCCAATGACATTCTTCTTAGAAATAGAAAGGCAGTCATGGAATTCATTTGGAAAAATAAGAGGCCCCAAATAGCCAAAGCAATTCTCGTCAAGAAAAATGAGGCAGAAGGCATCGCAATACCGGACCTTAAGTTATGCTACAGAGTTATAATAACAAAAATGGCATGGTATTGGCACCAAAACAGACATATGTAGACCAATGATACAGAATAGAAGACAGAGACAAATCCACATAAATACAGTTATCTCATACTAGACAAACATACTAGGCACCATAAACATACATTGGAGAAAAGATAGCCTCTTCAACAAATGGTGCTGGGAAAATTGGAAATCCATATGCAGCAAAATGAAATTTAACCCTTATCTCTCACCCTGAACAAAGTGGATCAAGGACCTAGGCATTAGACAGAGATCCTGCACCTACTTGAAGAAAAAGTAGTCCCAAATTTCCATCATGTTGACTTAGGAACTGAATTCCTCCACAAGACTCCTAAAGCACAAGAAGTAAAATCAAGAATGGGATGGTATCAAACCAAAAAACTTGTTCACAGTACGGGAAACAATCAAGAACGTGAACAGAGAGCCTACAGAGTGGGAGAAAATCTTTGCCATTGGCACCTCAGATAGAGCATTAATCTCCAGGATATATAAAGAACTCAAAAAACTTAACACCAAAGAACAAAATAATCCCATCGATAAGTGGACGAGGGCTGGGGTTGTGACTCAGTGGTAGGGCACTTGCCTAGCATGTGTGAGGCACTGAGTTCCATCCTCAGCACCACATATAAATAAGTAAATAAAATTTAAAAAATAAGTGGACAAAGGAACTGAACAGACACTTCACAGAAAAAAAAATACGATTGGTCAACAAATATATGAAAAATGTTCAACATCTCTATCAATTAGAGAAATGCAAATTAAAACTACACTGATAGGGCTGGGGAGATAGCTCAGCTGGTAGAGTGCTTGCCTTGCAAGCACAAGGCCTTGAGTTCGACCCCCAGTACCACCAAAAAAAAAAAAAAAAAAAAAAAAAGAATACAAGTAACAGTAAATGTTGGTGAGGATGTGGGGAAAAAGGTTCACTCATACATTGCTGGTGGAATTGCAAATTGGAGCAACAACTCTGGAAAGCAGTATGGAGATTCTTCAGAAAACTTGGTGTGGAACCACCATTTGACCCTGTTATCCCATTTCTTCATGCATACCCAAAGACTTAAAATCAACATACTATAGTGAGAGGCCACATCAATGTTTATAGCAGCTCAATTCACAGTAGCCAAACTGTAGAGCCAACCTAGGTGCCCTTCAATAGATGAAAGGACAAAGAAAATATGGTTTATATACACAATGGAATATTACTTGGCCATAAAGAAGAATGAAATTATGGCATTTGCTGGTAAATGGATGACTGGAGACTATATGCTAAGTGAAATAAGTCAATCCAAACAAAAAAGGCTGAATGTTCTTTCTGATGTACAGATTCTAACACATAATAAGGGTTTGGGGGAGAATAGAAGTTCTTTGGATTGGACAAAGGGGAATGAAGAGGAGAAGGGGGCTGGGAATAGGGGAGACAGTAGAATAAATTGGACATAAGTTTTCTAGGTTCCTATATGAGCAGGACCAGTGTAACTGCACATCATGTACAACCACAAGAATGGGAAGTTATACTCCAGGTATGTATAATATCCCAAAATACGCTGTACTGTCATGTATAACTAAAAAGATCAAATTAAAAAATAAAATTGAACTTTTAGAAAGGAATAGTAGTGTGATCCTTCAGAGTTCTTGGGAACTGGAGTACAGAATGGAAGGGGAGAACGGACTGGAGACTGAGGGACTGTTATGAGGGTCATGTGCTGGATCAGCAAAGCAACATTTTATGAGTGGTAGGGGGGAAGAGGCCAGCTTTGCCCTTTAAATGGTGCACTAGAGGCCGAGAGAAGCTGTGGCAATTAGACTGAGATGTCCCCAGTGATCCCACACCCTGGTACTCTTTCCTCCCTTGAGTATCGGCTGGGCGTATTGATCCAATTCTAATGACTAGACTACGTTATAAGTGATGTGTTAGCAGAGCTCCTGTGGCCGTACCTACAATTCCAGCTACTTGGGAGGCTGAGGAGGGAAGATGGCAAGTTTGAGGCCAGTCTCTACACCTTAGCAAAATCTTGTCTCAAAATCAAAAATAAGGGCTAGGGTTGTAGCTCAGTGGTAGAGCACTTGCCTACCATGTGTGAGGCACTGGGTTTGATTCTCAGCATCACATATAAATAAATAAAATACAGGTCCATTGACAACTAAAACAATTAAAAATAAAAAAGGGCCGAGGATTGCAGTCCCCAGCATAAAAAACTGTACAGTTGTCATTTCCTAGATTAGATTATAAAAAACCAACTTCTTGTCTTGGACACCTTCTTTTACTTTCTTGCTCTTACAGAAGACATCGACTCTCTTGTGAGGGGTTCTGTGGCTAGGCCTACGTGTCTAGAAATCAACGATTCTGACGGGGGACCAGACCTTACAACTGCTGCGTGAGTCTGGAAACGGATCTTCCCCGGGGCAAGTCTAGGAATGACTGCAGCCAGGTGAGAGGCCCTGATCCAGAGGCGCCCAGCTAAGCCGCACCTAGATCCTTGAGCAGCAGAAACAGAGAGATGACATATGTTTGTGGTTTAAAGTTTTACCTAATTTTAAAGTAATTTGTTACACAATAGATAATGAATAGAGGGATCAGAAGCACAGCGACAAAGCAGAAAGATTAGGAGAGACCACTGTGGTCGGCCAGGGGAGAGATGACGAGAACCTGGATCAGGTGGTGTTGTGGGGGCGAAGACAGGGGATGAATTTGAGACGTATTTAGGAGAAGGATGGGAGACATTTGGCAGTGGAGTTGAATGTGGTAACTAAGGAGAAAGCAGAAAAGGGAATGGCGCCCGTGGTCGGTGATGGGGCGGGGTGGGGGGATGGCATTCTCTAGAGCTGCCAGCATGCAGGGGGCTGGGGAAGAGTTTGAGAAGCAGCTCCTGGAGATTTCTTGCAACAATATAAATAAACAGGGCAGACTCAAGGTTGGGCAAAGAGAAAACAGTCTCTGTGGTCTGGGATGGAAATACTGCAGAAAAGTAGAATGGAGGAAGTGAGCAGCGGAGGAGCTCTCTAGGGTCAGTGGTGTGCCGCTCTCTAATCCAGCAAATATTCACTGAGTGCCTTCTCTGTATCAGACACTGTTTCAGGCACTCGGGGCACAAAAAGAAGTCCCTGCCATTGTGGAATTCATACTTTGGTTACAGGGAGAGAAACAAGATTTTTCGTGTCCAGATGTCACTTTCTCCAACTTTGTTCAACTCTCATAATCTTTGAGGGTTTTGATGATCCGACACTCTGTCTTCTTAGTTTTTTGACCTTTTTCAAAGATTTTATTCTCTATCCACCTCAGCCCTTCAACACGATGTCCCTGCACCCTTGATCTTGCCAGGAATCTCCTTCTCTAAGAAACACTTACATTACTTCTGGTTATTTTCTCTTGTCTTCTGACTTCATTGATTCTTCAACACCAGGTATTAAAATCTATTAATCCCGAATTTTTCATTATGTCTCTCCATGTTAATGTCCTTTCAGTTACGTACATTGGGATAGGCTATGCGGGGCTGCAGGAACAGACCCCCAAATTTCAGTGTCTTACACTGTAAGCTTTAACACAGTAAAGGTTTATTTCTCATTCATGCTCTTTAAACATTATGAGTCTTTAGAGGGATCTGCTTATTGCACTCCCTTACAGACCCAAGACAATGGAAAAACCGCCATCTCAGGTAATACTGGTACTGTGCCAGAGAAAAGAGAACGCGGAGGGTATCACTGACAATTAAGTGCTCCAGCCAGGACCTGCTACCATCTGATTGGCCAGAAGGAGGCACAGGGCTCTGTCTAACCTCAGGTGGACAGGAAAGTGCTTTTCTGTTCAGTGTCCAGAAGTGGGGCGACAGGTGGCATTGGAGAGCAGGAATCTCTACAAACAGCGTGGAAAAGGCTCTCACACCAGCTTAAATCCATGGCCAGTCTGTGTTATCACTCCCCAGGATTCACCCCCGACGCCCTTTCTTCTCTGGCGTTTGTTGAACCGTCTTAACAAAACCACACCCTCAGTTCCTTGCAACTGTCTGCCTAACCTAGGCAGCCAAAGTACTGCTCCTCGCAGAGCTGCTGGCGGACCTCCTGCTTATGCTCCACTGGGATGGGGGCACCAATATCATCCCTGGCTTTTATATTTCAGGATTGGGGCGTAAGTGTGGGCTAGAGTATTCAGAAGATTGAATGAGGGAGGAAAACTTTTTTTTTTAATTGATTACCTCCAGTAGCTCAATTTATCAAGGAATGTTGCTTCCAAGAACTGGGAAGGATTTGCCTTTTTGGTCGCCAGGGATAGAAAAAAGGAAGCTATTTGGGATCTGGCAGGGGAGCAGGGTCATGAAGACACACAGGTGGGAGATTGCACGGCAAGGGGCCTGGGATGGTGAGGCTGGTCACCGCGGCCTCCTAACCACCTCTTGAACCCAGCTGCTTCTCCAATCCCTGCCACCACCATCAAAGTCAAGACGCCGAGTCTTATCTCTCCTTTGGATCATTCCAACTGTGTCCAGATCTTTCTCCCCAACTCCTCTCGGCTCTTCTCCAGCTCATTCTTTAAGTAGAAGTTGGAGTAATTTTCTTAAATGAGATTTGATCATATTACTTCCTGGCTTGAATGTCTTCAGGAGATGCCCAATGCTTTCAAAATATAGCAGGTCCTATGTGACCCTGAGGGACTTAAATCTGTGTTGTCCATTTTATTAGTGACCAACCTATGCCTGTGGAGCATTTGAAATGTGACTAGTCTGAATCAGGTGTGTGAAACACACCTCAGATTCCAAAGATGGTTCGAAAGAATATTTTCGAAGATCTCATTTTTAAATATTGGCTACATAACTGAAATGATAAATATTATCAAAACTAATTTTACTCATTTCTTTTGCTTTTTTAAACTGGTTATTAGAAAGTTTGAAATTATATATGTTTCACATTCTACGGTTATTAGACCACCAGCTTAATTTCTCTTCATTTCTTTAATGAAAAGTTTTCTTCATCGAAAGTAATGGAAACTACTTTGACAGAAGATGAAAATTAAAGTTTAGGGGAGTTGATGGCAAGTGCCTTCTGAATCAACGGAAATGTCAGTTCACCAGTCTGGGGAAGGAGCCGGCAATTAAGGGGGCCTCAGTAGTGGAGGTTCACAGAAATTAATGTGACTGAGCTCCGTTTCTGGACTTGACATTCCACGTTAATTCCTGAGACCAGAGCATTTGATAATCTCAGCTTAAATCAGGTGTATCTGCTCCAGACCAATCCACTACGGCTTCAAGAAAAGTACTCATGAGCGGTCTACTACTTAAGTCCGGCTCCTGCCCTCCAGCTCTCTTCCCTAAGACGCGGCTGCTTTAGTCAGTCAGTTCACTGCTGTGACAAAAAGACCCATCCACCAGCACAAATGTAGAGGAGGAAAAGTTTATTTGAGGGCTCACAGTTTCAGAGGTCTTAGTCCATAGAAGGCCAGCTCCATTCCTCAGGGCTCGAGGTGAGACTGAACATCACAGTGGAAGGGGTGGCAGAGGGAAGCAGCTCACATTGTGATCAGAGAGCAGAGAGGGAGAGGGAGAGGGGTTGGGGGAGGGGGAGGGGGAGAGAGAAAGAGACTCTCCACTCCCAGATACAAATATATACCCAAAGCCACGCCCAATCCCCACCTCCTCCAGCCACACCCCACCACATCAGTTACCACTCAGTTCATCCCAAGAGGGGATTAGTTCACTGATTGGGTTAAGACTCTCACAGCCAGATCATTTCTCTTCTGAACCTTCTTGCATGGTCTCACAGGAGAGCTTCTGGGAGACACCTCCTATGTAAACCATAACAGTAGCATAAACTCTCTAACCTGAGGGGTCAGCACACCTTTCAAGGGCCAGAGGGAAATACCTTTTTTGCTTTGTAATCTACAGGGTTTCTCTTGCAACTACGGCATTCTGCTGTGCAGAGCAAAAGCAGCCAGGAAATAGTAAGTGACTAAATGACTGGACATGGCTGTTTCAGTAAAACTTTATTTATAAGACCAGAGACGGCCTCCAGTTCGCTGGCCCCTGCGTTGTACGTACTGTCCCTTCTGCCTGGATCACCCCTTCCTTCCGGCAGGCTCCCGCCCTCGGCTTCGATGCCAGGTCTCGGAAGCCGTCCCTGATCCTCCTCCTCTGGCTGCCTTGTGCCCCACAGGCCATGAGCCTCATCCAAGCACTTTTCTTACCCTGTTGTCATCGTTCTGTTCCGACCCCTGGTTCTGGGTCTCATTTGTTGTGATCTCAGCATTCGGCGTGCCTGGCACACGGCACACACTTGGGTATCATGGGATGAGTGGAAGAAGCCGTGACCCTGTGGCCGGAAGGCAAGCCCTGTTGAGATCTGGGGCAGCTGTGAGAATCCTGGGCTTTTAAAATCAGCTGTGTGAGAGCCACCTCTGGGGAGGCCATCACCTCAGACAAGCACAGGTGACATGGATGCTTCAAGACACGAGAAGCGGAAAGCTCCGAGGGCCGCGAACCTGGATGATGTGACAAGTCATCTCCCAGCTGGGATGAAGCCAGTGATGCCTCCGTCCAGTCTCCTGCTCCTTGGTAAGGTTTCCTGTGGAGGCACCAGGCTCTGGGGTCCCAGGGAAGCAGGGCGGCAGCGTGAGGCCAGGGGCAGCCTTGGCCCACTGTCGTTCCGGGAAACGGTCACAGGCATGTCAGAATGGACCTTCCTTGACCCAAGGGGGGACAGTGAGTTGTGTCCAGAAGAACCTGAACAAGGGCAGGGAAGTCAGTGAGACCATGTGCCATGGTTGTGGCCTTTGTGAGTCTTTATCCAGCTAGGCACGTCATCCCTCAATGCCTCCAGGGAGTCCCCGCAACGGCACATCCAAATGTCCCACTTTCGTGCACTTGCAGACATGACAGGGCTTTGCCTGGGTGTTTGGCATGAGGAGACGAACAGTTAAAGAGATCCTCTCCATCACTGTGGTTCTTGAGTAGCTTGTCTGGACCCCTCATGAGGACGTTGGGCGGGGACAGGTGATCCAGGACCTCTGGTGGCACATTTTCCATGAGATGCAGCTGACAACCAGAAGAGAGGATGAGCAGACCAGCACCGGGATGGTGCACACCACCCACATCTGGCCAAAGGGGCGGTGGCATCAGGGCGGGGGTAGAGGACTGCCCTCCCAGGGCAGGCTGTGCCCTGCCCTCCACAGCCACGACCCAGGAAACCCTGGGCTCCCACAACATGGAGGAGACACGGTCCTGGGCAAGAACGACTTGGATGCAAAGATCGCATGGCCTTGGGCAAGTGGCCAATAGCACTTTCTCCCAGCGTTTGGCATTGGCAGGTGCTTGGTCCGTGTTTGTGGACTACAAGGAGAGATCACTGCTAGCACAGGTGCTTTATGGGCCTTTCCTCTTCCAACCTGGCCAGGTACTCTGCCATCACCATTTACCAGAGGCCGCTTCTCTGAGGTTAAAAAGTTGGTGCCAGGTGTGGTGGTACATTCCTATAGTCCCAGTAACTTGGGAGGCTGAGGCAGGAGGATCACAGATTTGAGGCCAACCTCAACTACTTAGCAAGGCCCTAAACAACTTAGCAAGACCCTGTCTCTAAATAAAAAATAAATTAAAAAGAAGTTGGTAAGGGACAGAGGCAGGATTTGAACTCAGGTCTACACACCATCAGCCTCCTTGCTATCCAAATGTTTCCCCACAAGCATGTTCTGAACACTTACCATGAGCCAGGCATGGGGCCCATCCCAGAAAGATAACACCTGGCACCTGGGTGTCCCTGAGTAAATTCTAACTCTCATTAGCTATTACTATTATGTGGATGCCTTTGGTACTCACAACAAGGGTAGATATTTTCATTTCTATTTTTCAAATGGGAAAAGAGTCTGGTGAGGTGAAACGTCTTGTTCAAGGTTACCCAGCTGGAGCCCAGCACGGTGGCGCACACCTGTAAATCCCAGCCACTTAGGAGGCTGAGGCAGGAGGACCGTGAGTTCGAAACCAGCCTCAGCAACAGCCAGGCGCTAAGCAACTCAGTGAGACTCTGTCTCTAAATAAAAAAAAACAAAATAGGGCTGGGGATGTGGCTCAGTGGTCAAGTGCCTCTGAGTTCACTGGTACCAAAAAAAAAAAAAAAAAAAACCAAGAAAAGAAAAGAAAAAGATTTCCCAGCTGGGAGGTGGCAAAGCCAGCAAAGCCATCTCTGTTCTCTCTGGGACTCTGTGAAACAGGGAAGGATGAATAATCCAGCTTTGAAACAGCCCTCAGGGCCCTGGGAGAAATCCCTGCTTGCTCACCTCTTCCAGCTTTCACCCCACCCATGCTTCCGCGCCCCCCAGCCTTGCAGCCTTCTCTCTGGTCTCCCTGCCTCCAAACTCTGCTCTGTCCCACACTGGCCCCCTTGAATCTAGAGGCCCTCCTCTGCCTCACAGTTATGGACCACCCAGACCCCCACCTCTTCCCCACTCTGGCTCTTAGATTGGCAGCATTACTGGGGGAGCCCAGGGTCCGGGGAAGTGGAAGGGGAAGGGGCGGGCAGGCACTGACTGCACCTCGGGGCAGCAGTGGCACAGTTGCAAGGAGCTGCGTCTCCATCAACTGGCACTGGGACTTCTGTTTGGGAGGAATGGAGGCAGCAGGTGCTTAGTACCTTCCAGGGCATTTCATTCCTGAAAGGGAGCTGGAGGCAGAGGTTGCGTCCTGGAGTGACAGGGCTCCGCCCACCTGCTGCAGCAACAAGTAGGCTTCCAGGGGGCCCTGAGGTCTGACGCCGGGAAGACTAACAACATGGACAAATGCTCAGTCTTTTATTAAGTGGGGGAAAAAAAAAAGCCAGGCTGTAAAACAACAGGTAGAGCATGCTTCAGTTTTTGTAAAATACAATCCTGGAGCCAAAAGACTGTGAACCTTATCACTCAGATTCTAGCAGTGGTTGCCTCTGGTCAGTGACTGAAGGGCGATTTTACTTTGGGGGTCTTGACTGTATTTTCCAAATTTTCTATAATGAGCATGTTACAAAAAACAAAATCACCCAGAAAATCAATACTTGGTTAAAAAATTTTTATGGGACGAGGGATTGAACCCAGGGCCTTGCTCATGCTATGCAGACACTACCATTGTGTTACACTCCCAGCCTGAAAGCAATACATAGTAAATGAGCAAACCTTTTGACCCACAAGCCCACTGAAGAAATTTACTACAAAATGCATCAAAAGATGAAGAACAGTAATGTGAAGAATGATCATGTTTTTGTAAAAGAAAATGACATTTTTGTTTATGTATAAGCAAAAACGCCTGAAAGGACCCACACCAACTGTTAGCAGCTGCTGACTTCCGGGAGTGGGATGAAGGAACTGTCTACTTTCTACTCTTACATCTATTGGATTTTTTTAAAAAACAATGAACATAAGTTATTTTTTAATTTGTCTTAAAAGCAGCCCAACACGTTCTTAGTCTCTGCCATTTTCCCCCGGTTGGCTCTGCACACAGTCTGGTGGGAATGGTCAGCGAGGCTCCCGCTGGGCACTCAGCTTCCATCTGAGCACCCCTAGGGAGGGGTTGCCTCTGGTCCGTAGGATTCCAGTTGCAGCCAGCTCACATTTTTTGAGGCCCTTTTCTGTACTCAGACGCAGAAGCGCAGGCCATGGTTCATGCTTTAATATGCTTATGGCCCAGTAGTAGGGGGAGACCTGGAAGGTTTCCGAGACCAGGACAATGAATTCGGTGGGTTGGACAGGACAATGGCACAGGCTGCCTTGAGTGGGACGTGAAGGGTAAGATTGTTTTTGTGTGATGCTGGGGGTCAATCCCAGGGCCTCACACATGCTAGGCAAACACTTTACCATTGAGCTACGACCCAGCCCTAAAGCGTAAGATTTTAACAGGAAGGCAAAGTAGGGCCTGGGCTTTCTGGGCAGGAGAGGAAGGAGTCTTCCAAAATCAGATGCACAAAGGACAAAAATATGCTGACTCCTCTCCGTTTGGATGTCAGACACCTAGGTGCTCTGCTCCTAACATTACATGTGGTTTTTCCCTCCCAGGGAGGAGGTGCCTGTGAACAGAAAGGCTGAGGGGCTGTGCTGGGGGTCGGGGGGCGAAGGGCCCGACCAAGAGTGGGACGACTGGCTCGGTGACCGGGAGCCCTGCCATTTCTAGCCCAGTCTGTGTCCACAGAGTGACGGCTGCTGTAGCGCTGCCCACATGGTGTCACAGGAAGTCCCTTCTCCCTCTCTCCCCTCCTCTGTAATCTTTCCCTCCTGTGTGGGGAACACAGGAGGGTAAGTTAGGTGGAGGAGCATTCCGAGAGTGTGACAGAAGGAGACCCCCAAAGCGGGAAGGGGAAGCCGAAGGGGGCGGGGACTATCAGGCAAACTCTATGAAGTTGTTTCAGGCTCGAACCTTTGAAGGGGGCGCTGCCAAGGCTCAGGGCCGCCCATCCCTCTTCATCCCTCTTGCTAACTCTTAAGGTGGAAATGAAGGGGGCCATCCAAGGTCACTGGCAAGTCAGGGACAGAACAAGGTTTGCCCAGGTCTCCACCCACGGCCTCACACCTCTGGCCTGTCTCTGCTTTTCCTGGGGACTCTGGGGACCTTTATCTTCATCTTCCTACCCCAATAGAAAGAACAGAGTCACTGGACCCCAGGACCTTGCTCCTGGTTGGTAGGTCAGGGGGGGCTTTGGCCTGAATAGCAGTGGGCAGAGAAACAGGTCGAGTGGCTCAGCCTACAGAGCTGAAGGGGGGAAAGCCCATTTCCTGAGGAGAAAAGACTCTTAAACCGTCCAGCAACCTAAGGTCCCAGGGCTGACCCAAGTGCCATGAGGTTGGGCCATTGGTCCTGCTGCCCTCACTTGCCTGGGACTCCCTGAAGCTCCAGCAGCTGCCTAAGTTGGGTTTTGTCCTTGCTGCAGCTGGTGCTGATTCTGGACTCTGCTGCCAGCGAGGGAGGCACCTGGTGTGGGCAGACACCGGCTGGCTCTGCCCAGGAGGAGGCCTTGGGGTCCAGAACCCTCCCTTCTCCCTGTGGAGGAGGACAGAGGAAGGGCATCCAGCTCCTGGTGCTTGGCTGTGGGATCCTGCTCATTCCCTTCTGCTTGAACTTCAGGTTTCCAGTTGAGAGGAGAGGGCACGGGGATCCACACGGGCAGACTGGCGATTGCCTGAGCGGAGCTGAGGCTAGGAGTCAGGAGGCTGGGCTTGGCCTGACCGTCTCACAGGCTGGTGCCTTCCCATCTGGCCTCAGTTCTCCTATCTGTAACGCAGTGCAGTTGAGAGTCTTGGGCTCTCAGCAGCTGTCCTGGGGCCTGCGGTGCTGACAGGCACATCCAGCTGGGCGGCCCCCACCTGAGAGGACTTCCCAATTCTGTCACCCTTTTGTCCCTTCCTCTTGTCTCTGAGGCACTGCAGCCCAATTCTGATAAGCACCCCTGTGCCCGTGCCTTTGAAGAATCAAGGCCCTGCTCCGAGTCCCTCCCTCCTTGGCCTGCCTTTGCAGCCTCCTTTTGTTGACGAGGCTGGGCCTCTCAACTGGCCGTTCTCCCTGGCATGCTGGCTGGGAACGGTGACACCTGGGTTCTGGTGTCAGTCTGCCTCATGCTGTGTACCTTGAGTAAGAGACTGACCCTCTCTGAGCTTCTAGTGGGGTGGGAGGGTTACCCAGGCTCCTCCAGCATTCGGACTTGATCACATCCAGGTCCACTGTTTTGGGGAGTTCGCCAGGACCTGGGGCTCTGTGCTTGACTCCAGCTTCCTGAAAGGTCCTCCCTTGTCACGTCACCAGGGTAGGAAAGCCCTGTAGCTCTGAGCCAAAGTGCAGCCTCTTCCCACTTCACCTAATTCCTAGAGCGAGGGAGGAGCATTTCATAATCAGGATACAACAGAACTGCTGAAGTTTTGAAGACTGTCCTATTTTGTGCTCAGTGCAAAGAACACAGGATTTCATAAAGATAGAAATGAAAAACAGGAAAATGAACACACATAAACCAAAATAGGCATGTCTCCCTGTCTTGCTATTGTTCGGAAACTGAGTCTCCTGGTGGTGCCTCCACAGTGCCCTGCCCCTTCTTGCTCTGCTGTCCACCCTCCCCTGTTTCTTTATGTGGTTCAAAACTCCTAGAGAGAATCACCGGTCCCACCGTAAGAGAAATAACCATGACCCGACACAGTGACGATTCGGTTCAGCACCTTGGTCAGTACCCACGTCCTCTCCCACCTTCCAGCCCTGGCAGCTGATCTCCTGGGGATGATGTGGGGTGGTGAGTGGGACCAAGAGGTAGACAGGCGGGGAGGAAGCCAGGAGTGCTGCCAGGCGTGAGCAGTCAGCCTCAGCAAATGGCTCCCTGGCAGGAGGGAAGGTGGGCTCCCGGAACCCTTGAGGAAGTCTTGGGCCATCTCTGTTGTTTTCTGTCTCTGCTGCACTGCAGAGAGAAGGACTCAGATATAATGGGCTTCTTAGGCGCTGAGCAGGCCCAGCTGCAGGACCCAACATTAGACAAACAGTATTCTGGACCATCAGTGCTGGACCCTGGCAGTAGATGAACAGCAGGAAAGAGGGTCCTGCTTACGGTCACATGGGGTCTTCATGAGTCCACCCCTGAACCAAGGAGTCATAAGATGCTCTGCTTGTAATTAAGACTTGACTCATGATTGCACTGTTCCACAATGGTTTAAGCTCCCTTTGAAGCCTAGGGGGATCCCAGTTCTGGTGGCTGCTGCCTGTTGCTGAAGCAGTTCTCAAAGCTGACGAGCATTTCCAGAGAGATCCAGCGAACAGTGTGGCTTTAGCTTTAGCTGGACCTGGTTTGATTTCCCACTCTGCTGAGTAATAGCTGTGGGTCCCCTGGGAAGCAGAGCTTCCTCGCTGAAACACCAAGGTAATGACACTAACCTCATGGGCTTGTCTCGGTGGTGAAAGTGTAAAATGCACCAGCACTTTGCTTGCTGAGGACACAGGGGACTCCGAGGGGTTGCTGCCACTCAATCAACCCCTTCCTGCCCAGGATGAGATCCATGCTGACCCTCCTCCTAACTGCCTGCAGTGTGGGAGGGGCTCCTGGCCTGACAACCCTCATTTCTTTCAGTCATCTCCGGACACTTGTGCAGACATTTCTCTTGGGGTTGCTCCCCCTGAAGGAGGAGACAGAGCAAAGACATCCCGGAGGGAACGCGGAACAGCACAAGTGGAAGGGTTTGGGGGAGCACAGGGATCTGAAAGGTTGGGGGTGTCTCGTGGATACTCCAGTCTTAAATCCCACCCCCCTCGCGCACACACAGCTGCAAACTGGGCTGCTCTCACCGGCTCATCAGGGCCCCTCCATCCACCCTGCCAACAGCCCCTGGCTCGCGTCCCCTTCCTAGAACCACAGTCAGGGTTGGGTGGGGTCCCTCTCCTCTCTTCCCACCTCCAGGCCACAGATGAAGATCCACCCAGTGCCTCAGAGCATCCGGTCTCACCTCCCTCATCCTGCAGGTGAGGAGATGGAGGAATGGACCATGACCAGCCAAGGATGTTGCATTACACAACTGCACAGGGCCCGGGGGCCTTGCTGCTGCCAGTGTGCCCAGCCTGTGACCGTGTGCGGGGCCCTGGCTCCTGGACAGGCTGCTTCCCCATCAGTCGAGGTGGGATGGAGCCTTTTCACACAGCAGACCTGGGGACTTTCCTGGACTACAGGGGCCTGTCCTCAAGGAGGAAGATGGTTTTCTCAGGGTCAGAGCCAGTGCAGAGATTCGGAAAACCCACACAGCTCCAGGCACTGACTCCAGGAGTCAGGTCCTCCCCAAGCCATCTATCGCTTACCAATAAATCATGTGAGGTTGGTGTTATGATTCCCATTTTATCTGTGGGGCAAGCAAGGCTGAGAGAGGTTAAGTCATTTTTCTAAAATCACACAGTGATGGAGCCTGAACTTGAGGCCAGGTCTTTAGAGTTCCAGAGATCAGACTTGCCACTGTCATGTGAGCTCTCTGCCTGCTCCTAAGAATACCCCCAGCTCTCCCAGGCAAAGACTGGTTCTCCTTGGCTGGTAAGTTTCCAGATAGGTTGTAGTGTATTGGCCTAGAACGCAGTTTTCACTCTCCAGTGTGAACTCTGGGACTCTTTTCCTTCTCTGAAGAATGAGCAGAAGGCTCTTTACCCAGCAGGGCTGCTTTGTGGACTGGCTACTCTCAAGTACCCTTACTGCCTGGGACGGAACAAGCAGGACTTTGTGTTTGTCAGAATGAATGGAACTGACCACTGGTGTCCTGTAACTTTAATTTAATACAAATTTATCATAACTCACAAAATGGGAAACATTTTAAATAAAAATACTGCTGGGGGTGGCCCAGACTCTGGGAGCTGAGGGCTGGGCAGGGCTGAGGTTTACTCTTGCTCAGGGGAGGCCCAGTGCATGGCAGTCGGAGCGGGAGCCCCTCAAGTTCAGCTCCTCGGGCTCCTTTCTGAGGAGTGTGCTGAGACCCCACAGAGTTGAGGCCCCAGGACTTGTGAGAACTCTGCAATCTTGCGGGCACGCTCCCAGGTTGCCACCTCTAGGCAGGGCAGGGCAGGGCACCTCCAGGTTCTGCTGCTTCGAAGCCACGTCCTCCAGGTGGACTCGTCTCTCTGGAGTGCTTCGTGATGGATGCTGTGGCAGAAAATGCAACGTGCTTGCCTGATACCCAGGCTAACTTTCATCTAGGGCCCTTTTCATATGGTTGAAGCTGGAAAGAGGGAAACTACATTTCCCAGATTCCCGTGCGGTCAAGGTAGAGAATCCCTTGTAGAAATATGGATTGGGGACCTGAGTTAGTGGAAGAGAGGCAGGCCTCAGGACATCCATTTGCTGGCATGGACGGTGACAGAGGGGGCACAGTGCTGCAGGCAGCGGCTTCTGATATAGTGGCTTCCTGCAGGGGGGAGCAGCTTCCCTGGTCATGACAGGATGCATCTGGCTGCTGGAGTTATTCCTGGAAATTCAGCAAGGACTCCACTGCTCCCTTCCAGCCCTTCTAGAGCAAGTGCCCAGGGAGCTGGTAATGAATCCTTATCTAATTGAGCCGACTAAAGTGGCTCTTGTTTCGGCAGCAGGATCCTAAGTGAGACAGATGCCAAGTCTGAAGAGGGGGGTGTCTCAGCCAACAGCCCCTCCCAGGGTTCAGGGCCGGATGAAAACAACTGCTCCCAGCAGCCTTTCTGTGCCCTAGCAGGCCACAGAGGCCTGGCTGCAAGGGGTGGCTGGAATGGAGTCCAGAGCTGCTGGGGACCTTGATCATCCAGTGATGCTTGCTGTCCTGCAGGCACTGTTAGCTGTTGTGCTCTACCTGGGGTCTCCAGGGTGCCCTCATCCTGCCCTTAGATTTTGAGCAGGAAGGTGGTGACATGGTGATATGGTAACGAACAAGTGGCCTCAACTACTAGGTATCTTCCACAGCCACAGCACTCTCTCTGCTTTGTACGACAGTGGGAAACCAGGGACCACACAGCTCTTGGCATGTGGGGGGGCTTGAAAGGGTGGTTCTGAGACAACCCTAGGACCAGCCACTGCCTGTGTCCACAGCAGGCTGGGGTCAAGAGTAAGACACCATCACTAGCAAGTCTTAGGCCACGGGCATAAGAGGATTCTGTCTTTCAGGCTGTCAACCACTGACCACATCCAACACATCCTGAGGCCCAGGCAGCTGGGCAGGAGGGAGACACGGGAGGTAATGCCCTTCCCCTGAGGGGATGGGGAGAAGGGCCAGGCGGGGGCGGCCCTGAAGAGAAGCCACGTCACGTCCCCAGCAAGGTCAGAGCTTACAGAACTTTAATGCTGGAAGAGAGCTTAGGGCTCACGGAGCACAATCTCCATCCGTGTCACAGACAGGGCAACGGAGGTCCAAGGGTGAACAACTGGCCTGAGGGCTGAGAGTGACCAGGTGGGCCTGGGTCCAGGCCTCCTGTGTGCAGGCAGAGTCCTGCTGGCCTAGATGCGGACGGTGTTGATGCGCAGTGGCTGGACGTTCTTGCCATTGGCGTGGCTCTGGCCAGGGCTGAAGTAGGAGCAGAGCTTGCCAGGGAACTTCTCCCGGAAGGTGTAGAGCCAGGACATGTCGTCGGCGTTGTAGAAGATGAGCAAGCCCTGGTCGTAGTCCAGGAAGACGCCCACCTTGTCCAGCCTGTCCCGGACGTTGAGCCGCGTCCAGGGCTCCGTGCAGGCGCTGTACTGGTTGCCGTCATGCATGACGATGCAGTAGAAGCCGCGGCTGGGCTGGATCTGGATGCTGCCCTTGCGGCTCGCGGCCTCGTGGGCCAGCCCGATCACCCACTGGGTCTTCTCTGCCACCACCACTTCCCAGTAATGGACGCCACTACTGAAGGCCTCGGAGCCCAGCACCGACACCTCCACGTCAAAGCGCTTCGGTGAGTCCTGCAGGGGCTGTGGGTGCAGGTTGCCGTAGGCCACGATGGTGCAGTCATCAGACAGGATCAGGCGCTGGTGGGCAGTGCCAGGGTCTAGGGTCAGGGCAGCTGGCACTATGAGGGGTGGAAGAAAGAGAGGTCAGTGGGGAGAAGGCTGTGGACCCATTAAGAGGTGCCTTCCTAAATACAGGATTCCGGGGGTCCCCCAGGAGGCCACTGATCGATCTGCTGTGTGACCTTGAATATAAGCTTGTCTTCTCTGGGCCTCATCTTCCTTCTCTGTAAAAAAAGGAAGGCTAACTGCTGAGGTCCTTCTAGCTTTACACTAGGCAGCAAAGGAGCAGGGGCCATGGCTCTGGGTCACTGCCTGATGCCCAGGGCAAGGCAGGTAGTGAGCATTCCACAAATATTTGTAGAATTAGAAATAGAGAATTAGAATTTCAGAGCTGTGAAGGTTCAAGATTTTTCAGGTGCTACTGCCCCCTAGAGGTATTGTGGGAATTTGTGAGGGTGTTTGGGTTGTCTCTGACAGGAGGGATCCAGGGACCACCCAATGAAATGACCAGGACAGTTCAGCGCACCCCCCACCAGGGATTTTCAAATGTCCCACCAGTCATGTGTATGAAGGCTTCTTTATAATGATCTGAAACTACAAACTAACTCTATTGTATGTATAAACATGAAATATTTTTTACAATTTTAATATACACTGCAGTTTTTGGAATACAATTACCAAACTGAGGCAAAGTTGATTTTTTTTCCTTTTTTTTGGACCAGGAATTGAACCCAGGGGTGCTTAACCACTGAGCCACATCCCCAGCCCTTTTTATATTTTATTTAGAGATGGGGGACTCTGCTAAATTGCTCAGGCTGGTTTGAACTCACGACAATCCTCTTGCCTAAGACTCCTGAGCTGCTGGGATTACAGGTGTGCGCCACAGTGCCCGGCTGATTTTTTTCTTTTTTATTGAACCAAGGGGCTGTGCCACTGAGCTGCATCCACAGCCCTTTTTATTTTGAGACAGGGTCTCACTAAATTGTCAAGGTGGCTCTGAACTTGGGATCCTGCTTCAGCCTCTCAAGTAGCTGGGATTACATGTCTGTGCCACTGCATCCGGCTACACTGTTTGTTTGGAACTTAACTAAGAATTGTTAGCTTTTCTGGAAAATACATCTCTAAGGGCTGATATAAAGCTATCTGTATAGGACCACATTTGAGGCAGAAGGTGTTTTCCCTATAATGTGGGCACTGGAATACTTCCTTAAGTTTTCTAGTGTGGTTCTGAGTGAGCTTCTACATGCTGACATACAAAATATTTTATTATAAATAATTTCCTTCTATTTTCTATTATATTCTAGTCAGTGTGTGTGTGTGTATAGTGTATATAGACTTGAAATGGGGGTGAGGTTAGATGATCTTTGGAACGTTATAAATTAAATAGACAATGTGTCTGAAAAGATTGAAAACTACTTCTAAGTCAAATTCTTCCATTTGACACAGGAAAACTGAGACCAGAGAGGAGCTGGGACCGATCAAGGCCAGCACAGTCCGGCCCTGACGTCCATCTCTCAGCCCGCCTGCCTCTCTCCGGCCCAAAGCCTTCGCTCCTCGGTTCCCCCTACCGCCTCCTTTTTGCTGCCATAACCAGGTCCAGGGGGCTCTGCTCTAAGGCCGTCCTTGGAGTCTTCCTGGTGGCCAGCAGTTGAGCTCCCCTTCCTCTGAAGTTCCCGAGCCATGTCCACGCTCCTGGACTCATGTCTTTGCCCCAGGAGGGTGAGGACTGAATCCTGGCAACCTCGGCCCTCCCGCGTGCCCAGTGCTTAGCACAGGATCCGGCACAGGCCAGGCTTCTGGAAACACTCTCCAAATTAGGTTGACCCTGTTTTTGCTGGGCAGGTGGTGCAGGCTGGGTCACCTGCCTCCAGGCTGGCCTTACCGGCTTAGCAGGTCTCATCTCAAATCTCACAGACTCTTGTCAAGACCTCTGTTTACTCTGTCTCCCCAGGGAGCTGATAACAAGCCAGAGGAGGAGAGGAACCTCCTGAGGCTGGGCTCCCCTAAGGCCCCATGGCCATTTCCAGGCCAGAGCCAGAGAGGGGACAAGGATCCTGCCACGTGCTCCTCAGGGTGAAGGACTTCGCAATCCACTTCCCTGGCCTTCTGTATCTGGTGGGCAGGGACAAGATGACACAGCTGGCACACTACCCCTCACTTCGGTTGCTGGTGGGCTGCGACAGGCAGAGAAATGAAATGGCTCAATGATGATGACCGTCCTGAACTGTGCTCCTGCTCGCACACCCACTATCAAGCTGACCGCGGCCCTAGAGCAAGTCCCTTCCACGATCTGTCAGGCGCAAACTCAGCCTTGCCCTTTCCATTCTTCTCTCCTGCTCTTGGGAGGCTGACGGCTGTGTGCACACTGTGAGCTCTGTGAACAGAGGGGCCAGAGGAGACACAGTCCTCCATCCGGGACCTAACGAGGGGGAGCCGGGGAGAAAGGCGCCGGCTGTCATCAGATGAAGACTTCGCCCACAGTCTGGCTGATCCCAGGGCAGCGGGTCAGAGTCAGAAGACTCCCGCCCCTTGGAATGCGGGCAATTCCCACAGGGGGGCAGGAGGGAGGAGGTGGAGGGGTGTGTGTGGAGGAGAGCCAGGGAGACAAGAACTTAATCAGACACAGATGGGGTCACCGCTGCGGGCAGTGGGATGTGTCTGCACAGAGGGGAGAAGGGCAGGGGGAAGGGGCCCTGCCTGGGTGATGGTGGCCCTCCTATCTGAGGTGTGCAGGATGATGGGAGAAGGACCAGCAACAGGCAGAAACAAGGGCTTGGAGAAGAAGGACCTGGGGGGACTGGCAAGCACCCCTGGAAACAGCTTCAGACTCTCAAGCCTCCAGGACCACGTGGCCACTTACTTCTGGGCCACTGGGAAGGGCTCCAAGGACTCCGGATGGTTCTGGGAAGGTGAACAGAGAGGCACCCACAGGGCAGAGGAAATCCTGACCCCCGCCTTCCGTCCTGCAGTGGAGGGTCCCCACTCTGGGTGGGACCCAGCCAGGCCTGGGGTTCTCCTCGGGAAGGGGCGCTCTGATTCTAGGGAGGCTTTTCCAGCCCCAAAGTCAAGGCCAGAGGGGATGTGGCAATGCCTTCTCCCCCACTGGGAAGTCAGTCTCCGCCTGGGGCTTTCCTCCATCCTTCCCCTGTCTCACTATCTTGCAGGTCAGGGCTCATTTCTAGGTCGTGGGACCTGAATCTACCAACACAGAAAGCTAAGCACGAGGTGCCGAGGTGAGGTCTGGTCTCCAGGTGTGTTCTTGGTCCTTGAAGCCTCTCTGAGACCTCCAGGTCAAAAGGCATTCAGGACTGTGAAGACCCCAGGGAACGTGTCCCGGCCCCTGGTCACCTACCACCCAAGGCCCCGCTCAGCACCACCCCTTGGCAGCCCCGTGGCTTGTCTCTTTGTTCTCAAGGACCATGGGGTCAGCTGCAGAGGCCTGAGGGACAGGAAATGTATCAGCTCTTTTTTGCAGCCAGGCCTTTAAAACCAGGCCGCAGGTCCCCAAGTCCTCCCACCTACTCAGGCCTGCAGCTGCCTGAGCGGGCATCAAAAAACATCTGCATACCCTCCACTTGTGGTGGACAGTAGTCCTAGGAGTGCCAATTACTGTACCCCCATTTTTCAGGAGAGAAAACTAAGGCTCTTCGCATTAAGTGATTTGCTCAGGTTGCCCCCTGGGGGAAGCAGAGTTACGACCAGAGCTGGGGTCTTTCACCCAGTGCTCTTTCCTTCATGTGGCTCCAGAAAGCCTGTTCAGCAGGATGAGGAACCATCTGAAGGTCAAGCACTCACTAAGTTGTAAGATCGCTGTCCCCAATTTAAATTTCTTATATGTAACCTGGGAAGTAAATGTGACTATCCCTGTTGGACAGGTGAGAAAACTAAGGCTCAGATGGGGGGGGGGGGGCTGGGACTCAAAATGATGGGATTCAGATGAGCAGGGGGTGGGGAGAGGGCCGCCTGGGGGTGGGGAGGCAGCAGGAGGGACAGGAGCAGTGTCTGGTTCCTTGGGACAATAGGCTGCCTGGCCCTCTGGGGAGCCGGCCAGTTGCGGGTGGGCAGGGAGAGGAGGGCTTCCCAGTGTGAGGCCCCGGTGGGGGGTGAGGGGTGGAGGGGAGTCCAGAGCAGGGTGAGACAGGTGCTAGATGGCTTCTCAAATGACCAATAGGAAGCCAGAGCCATAGGGGAGGGGCAGGCGGGAAGCTGCTAGAACCCATGGGCGAGGTCCCTAGGGGCACCGCTCCATTTGGACATAAAGGGCTCTGGTGCTGGCAGAGGAGCCAGAGTGACTTCACAGGCCTCACAGACAAAGGAAGGGGCCCAGGCAACAGGGTCACTGTTCTCTGAAGTCCCGGGGCCTCTGCTCTGGGTGGGACGTTTGGGGCACACAGTTGCTCCCTTAGTTCTACTGCAGCAATGTTCAACAGGGGCAGTTTTTCTTTCCAAGGGACATTAAGCCACATCAAGAGATACTTTGGGTAGTTACAATGAGGGGCGGGGCTGTGGCATCTAGTGGATAGAGGTCAGAGCGCTGCTAAGCATCCTGCTGTGCCCAGGACTGTGGCCTGATAAGAAACCTTGCCCCTGGGCAGTCAGCAGATTCCCCATGTGTCTGCTCACTTCTGAAGAAGAAAGGAACACTGGCGTCCTGTCATTCAGAGAAGGAAGCTGAGGCTGGGAGGAAGAACTGGTCTTGTTCCTTCTCTCAGCATTTACTGAGCACCTACTATAGGCAAGGCACTGTTCCAGAAGCAGAAGTAGGCTAAGGCTTGTTCCTTTCTTCATTCATCATCAAATACTGACTGTGCTGGCTGCTGGGGATGAATTGGCCCCAGGCCCTGAGCCTTCAGAGCTCACAGCTGGAGAGAGAGACAGCCACACAGATAAAAAGGAAACAGCAAGGCCAGGAGAGCCCAAGCAGGGCCATGTGGAGGAATCCAGGAAGGCTTCTCAGAGGAGGAGCTTAAAAACTAAGATATGAAGGAGAGTAGGGGGTGTCCGTAAAGACTGAGGATGGTGCGGGGGGCCCTAAAGAGTGTGCAGGCGGGAGAACAGGGCTCCCTTAAGACCTGAAGGGAGTGCAGTGTAGCTGAGTGGGATATGGACGGGAGGATGAGGGGCCCTGGCAGGGCAGGCGGTGGCGTCTAGCCTGCCTCTTTGTGCCAATGAGGATGCAGCAGGTAGCCCGAGGCTAAGAGCTCCCAGGCCACCTGTGCAAGAAGCCCCCTGGCCTGTGGCTGAGGAGAACAGGAGCCTGGGATTCCTGCCTCCCTCCAGGGGCCCTCAACCTCCTGGGTCCCGTGTGGAGATGCCCCAGGGCTGGGAGCATACTGTGGCCTCCGCCCCGGGAGGGCAGCCCAGAACTCCTACTCCGTCTGCTAGGAAATGAGCCCTTCCTCCAGCCTTGCCTCCTCTCTCCAGGGGAGCAGAGAACCATATCAGCCTCCACTGGCTCCCATGAAGTCAGTAAGGACACATCAGACGAGGCCTCAGCCACCTGTGGGGAGCCGGGCTTTGTGGTCTGGCACACATTCAGTAACTGTCCCAACCCCTCTCTGTCCCTCAGGGACTCAACTGTGAACGCCCTGGGGTCACTCCCGCCCCTGCCCAGCCACTCCTTGGCCTTCAGCCCTCAGCTCACACACCATCTGTTCTGCTTCCCTGGCCTCCCACCTCCCCCACCCAGAGCCTCCAGTTGCCCCTTCTGGGCTTCCATGGTACATGTGAGTCCCTGGTCATAGCCTTGTCCCATTGGACTGTTAGGATCTGGTTGCTTGCCTTTCTTTCCTGACTCCTGGGAATGTCTTGAAGGATTTTTACTCCTCGTAGAGTAAAAAAATAATCCAGACGGGGGGAAGAACTCTGACTCCTGTGTGGCCTTAGAAAGTCAGGGAGCCTCTCTGAGCCTCAGTCTCCCCAGCGGCTCGCATCTGGTGTGTGAAGCTAGAGAATGGGTAGTTAGCTGAGCTGGCAAGGTTCCAGGCTCCGGGGTCTGACACGGGCTTTAAAGACTGGCTGTACCTTTTACAGGTTGTGACCATGGACAAGCTTCTAAGAGCTTTGCGCCTTGGTTTCTTCATCTGAAAAAGTGACAGTACCCGCTTCTTGGGGCACACTCCCTACTTTATCTGTATGCCACCTCTCCAGGGCATGGTGCTGACTCAGGCACAATCGGGGTCCCCACTGCCTACGGCTTGAATCTGCCCTGTGGTTTCAGCTGGGTGGTTCCAGGAAAGAACCGGTCTCCCAGCTCCAGGGTCTGCTAATGCTCTAGAACCTGCTTTCTCCTCTCTCTGCAAACCTGTCACCTCCTCCCCATCTCAGCTGACAGCTTCCCTTCCCACCTCACTGGGAAGGTGACGCCATCAGAGGGCCATTCCCACAAGCTCCCGCCTCTGCTCTGCTTCTCCAAGCTCTTGGAGATAGACTGTGTGGGTTCCCAGCAGAGATTGCCCCTCAGCAGGCAGCAGATCCCGCCAGGGCCATGCTGCATGGTTCTGAGGACTGAACTCAAGGGCACTTTACCACTGAGCCACATCCCCAGCCCTTTTCATTTTTTATTTTGAGACAGGATCTTGTTAAGTTGCTGAGGCCAGCCTCAAACTTGCAATCCTCCTGCCTCAGCCTCCCAGACCACTGGGATTACAGGCGTGCACCACCGCATCCGGTTTCTCCCTCTTGATTCTGCCCCTCTACTGGCTCTTTGCCATCGACTCATGAATAGGCTGCTATTCCTTCTCTCTTGCAAAAATAGCCACGCCAACAGTCTCTCTCCTTCCCTTTCATAAAATTCCTTGAAAGCATTGTCTCCGCCTGCTGTCTCTACTACTCTCTTGGATGGGCTCCAGTCAGGCCTTTGCCCCATCGCTTCACCAATATAGCTCTTGTCAAGGTCACTAATGATCTCCGTGTTGCTAAACGTGAAGATGGTCTGTTTGGGGTTCTCCCGTGCTTGGCTCAGCAGCCCCGGCCCCCGGGATCCACTCTTCTGGAAACACATCCTCTGCCCTCCTGCCTCTGACTGCTCCTTCTCGGTCTCCTTGGCTGGGTCCCTCCTGTCCGTGACTTTCAGGAACAATCCAGTGCTCCAGATGTTACAGTGGCCCCCTCTCTTTTCTATCCTAACTTCCCAGGTGACCCCATCCGGCCCATTCAGGGCTGGCCATCGGCTGATGACACCAGGCCCGACTTCCTCCTGGATGCAGATCTGTGGTTTCAGTGCCTTTCAAACACTGCAAACTGTGCATGCGACAGTCCATGCTTCCAGACGCCCTGGCTGATGTTCTGTCCTCTTTACTTCCTTTCTCTCACACCTGAGACCCAATTTGTTAGCAAGTCCTGCTGGATCTCACTTCAAAATAGATCCACAATCTGGCCACTGTCACCTACTCCAGGGCCACTATCCCACTCCCAGTCACCAGCACCTCTCACCTGGGTTATGCAGTGGTTTCCTATCCAAGTCCCCAGCGCCGCTCTTTACCTCCTCTGTCTATTCTCAATCCAGTAGCCACAGGGGCTCTTTAAAACTTAAGTAGACTCAGGTCACTTCACTGCCCAAACCCTCCAATAGTCCCCTCCTCACTCAATATAGAATTCAAAGTCCTAGAGCTGGTCTGTGGGCCCTTATGGTCTGGTTACTGCTGCCGTCCAGACCTCTTCGCTACTCTTCCTCTCATTCATTCCACTCCAGCCACACTAGGTTCCTTACTGTTCCTTGAATTGCCAGGCAAGCTTCTGCCTCAGGGCCTTTGCACTTGCTGTTTCCACCGCAGGAGCCCTCTTCCCTCAGATGCCTACATGGTTCGCCCACTTCCTTCAGGTCTTCCCTTTGATGTCCCTTTCTCAGTGGGGTCTTCTCTGGCTCCTATCTGAAATCTCTCTCCTGTCCACGTCTCGTATACTACAAGACACTAGGTGTGTTTTTGGTTTTGATTTACTTTTTCACTCCTGTTTACTTGCTCACACCCCAGAATGTAAAATCCACAGGGCAGGACTTTGCCTATTTTGCTCACGTTCCACCTCTAGCATCCGCAACAGTGTCCGGTACAGGCAAGGTGCTTGATGTGTGCCATGTGTACACAGCGACTTGATGACAAGTCAGGTGACAGAGCCTCGGTACAGAAAGCCCCCAACTTACAAGTTTTCAACTATGTTGCCGTGAACATGACGGGCATTCAGTAGAATGTATTTCAAATTTTGAATTCTGACCTCTTCCTGTGGTTGGCCATGTGCAGCGATTCTGGGCAGAGGCATGAGCTGGGGCGCCGCGCCAGCCACATGATCCCAAGGGGAAACAACCAATAATACTCCGCAGCACTGCTGCTACGCCGGGCGCTCTTAGGTGAGGTGTGTTAAAGGCGTTTCTGACTCGGGGTATTTTCGCCTCACCAGGGTCACTGAGATGCGACCCTGTGGTTGATGAAGGAGCACCTGAACCTCGCCCCTGGGGACAGAATGGCCTCACAGGGTCCTCTGCGGATCCATCAGGATGAGCGACTGTGGTGCTCAGCACAGGTCCTAGGGCACAGCGTGGGCTCCTTCCCTGCCCTGCCCCCAGGCTGTGTTTAGGACCTGGGCTGGGCTGGCTGAGACCTTGTGCTCCTGGCTTCAGCCCACACAGATCGTTTCCCCCATGCCCCCTATGCCCTGCCAGCCTCTCCGCGAGGGGCAGAGGAAGCTCACCTGGGTGGATGTCCTGGAACAGGGACTTCCAGATGGTGTACTGCAGGGGACCCGTGTACTTGGAGGTCGGAAAGTCTTCATAGGTCAGGTTGGTCTCATGGATTTTCCCCTTCAGCCTGGAAGGACAGCAGGAGAGAAGGATGCATAGGGAACTGGGTTCCTCACCTGTGTTGGGACCCTGCAGCTGACAAAGGTGAAGTCATGAGCGAGAGGCTGTGGGACTCAGATACAGGTGACTGCTTGTGCCACTGCCACCTCTCTTGCTATTACCCTCAGTTTTCCCACCTATAAAATGGGCACTAGCTAGAACCTGCCTTCTAGAATTGTCAGGAGGGTCACATGGCCCAGCAGGGACAGAATGCTTAGCACAGTGCCTGGCTCAGGGCCAATGCCAAGTACATGAGGCTATGACCAATACTAACCCCAATAACTAAATGTCATTATCAAGGGTGGCCTGAGGGTCAGAGAAGCCTGGGCTTGAATCCCGGCTCCACCACCTAGCTGACGGGTTTCGGCCAGTTGACCTGGCTTCTTTAAGCCTCGGTTGCCACATGAGTGATGGGGATGCGGGTGGGAACTATCTACAGGGGGGCTGAGAGGGTTACAATAATACAAAACTTTTAGGGAATAATATATAACATCAACATTATTATAACTAATATATACTGTATATAACATAAAGAACATAATATGTAGGTATCTACCATATGACTATAGATAGATATTACTTATCTTATAGAATATTGGCAGAATATATTACACACACAATAGTATGAATGCGTCGTGCCTTTAACCCAGGCCCCAACACACAGTAGGTGCTCCGTAAACGACGGAGGGAGCGCGCACGGACGAGGTCTCAGCCCACAACCCATGGGCCTGCAGCCCGCCACCACGCAGGTGCACGTACCTCTCAGACAGGGAGGCCACGCCGGCCAGGAAGGTGTGCCGGTCGGTCTCGGCCAGCCGCTCCTGCAGGATCTGGGTGCCCTCCTGCACCTTGCGCAGCTGCTGGCTGTAGCGCTGGACCTTCTGCTCGATGTCGGTCAGCGTGCGGGCCGTGTCGGCCTCCAGCTCCTCCAGCATGGCCTTCTGCCGCTCCCGCAGCAGGCGGTGCAGCCGCTCAAAGGCCTCGCCGATGGTGGTGCGCAGGCTTTTGGTGGAAGACTGCGGGGACAAGGGTCGGGGTTATGGCAGCAGGAGCGGATGGGGCCGGCACGGCTCGCGCACAGGATGCTGGTGCAAAAGCACTGCGGGGCAGGGACAGCGGACAGGTCAGCGTGGTCCAGGTGAAGCAATGAGCTTGTAGAGGGCAGGGAGGGAGGAGGACTCTGCCCAGAGACTCTGCTACCTCTGGGCGCAGAGGTGGGAGGGACAGGGAAGCTGGGGGGAGGGGAGGGGACACTGTGAAATGCGTCTGGGATACTTTGTTGCCCCTTCTTCTTTCCTCCCTCCCCGCTGTGTACTGGGGCTTGAACTCGGGGCCTCAGGGTTGCTGGGTCACACTCTGCCACTGAGTTACATCCCCAGGCCTAGTTTTGCTTGAAAACGACTACTCTGTGGGAAGATGAGGAGATCGCAGAGGACCGAGAACTTCAAAAACTGCAATGTGCGTGGCTGACCTTGGTGGTCACTCCCCTGAGACTCCCCCAGCTAAGGAACAAGAACTGGAGTGAGGGCCACTGCCAGGGGAGGAACATGGACTGAGCAGTTCTCGATGCCGTGCAGGCACTGGGAGGCCCAGAGGGCACAGGGCAGTGAAGGGCACAGGCTTCGGTGCCCCACAGCCTGGGTAAGAGCGCCAGGCTGAGGGGCACCAAGCTGAGTCTGTAGCAGTGGCAACCTCAGCTCTATAAGCCTTAGTTTTCCAGTCCATGAATGGGATAATGATATTGTCGTCCGTCACAGGCTGTGGTGAACAGGAAGTGAGGGGGTGTTCATCCACCCAGGGACAGGGTCCCAGGTGCAGAGAAACAGCCTGGTTAGGGCAAAGGGATCCATTCTAATGGGTGTGTCCTGGGACTCCCCAAGGGCAGGTGGCCTGAGGAAGGGCAAGGCACCAGTTGGGGGTCAGGGGAGAGGTGGAGGGAGCAGCCTGAGGAAAGACTGAGAGTCAGGCGACACAGGATGTGGCCGCATGGGGGGCCTGCCTCTGCAATTTCACTTAGTAGGATTCTGACTGGCAGTTCATGGAGTCAGAGACCCCACTGTGTTCAGTGCCCTGGGCTCTGTGGGAGGCTCCACAAAGGCTCAATTAGGGCCTGTTCCCTCCTGTTGTGGCTGCCCGCCTGCAGGAAGAGCTGCTGGCAGCCGGCCAGCCTCCCTGCGCATGCCCACCCAGCCAGCCAGGCAGACAAAGAGCGGGTGGGGGAGAGTCTGGGGATGGGAAGCCAGGCTGCCGGTGGCCTGCCTGAACCCCCTTACCCGGGAGGGCCGAGGCTGCTGCTGCTGCAGAGAATGGGATCTGCCTCCCCCACCTCTGGAGCTGCCCTTCCAAGACCCCCAGGCCCTATAGCCACCCAGTCTGGCTCCTCCCAGACCACTCTGCAGTGTTTGCCCGCTGACCCCTCTGCTGTTGAAAATTCTGGTTTGCATCCCATCTCTGGCTGCTCCTCCTTTGCCACCCAGGTTCCTGGGGACACATCCAGGCCAGCTCCTTCCACTCTCACCCTGCGTGCCCTTCCTCATCTTTATTTAATGCCTGCTGTTCTGAGGATGGCTCCCAAGTCCGTGTGGATGGCCTGGCATGGCTCTGGACTACTTTTCCAACTCTCCCACGTGTCCCTCCAACTCATTCAGTCCACAAGTCAGCTCCAGTCTTTGCCAACAAACTCACTGCCAGTGATCCTTCTCGTGCAAACTGGATCACAGCCCATACTGTGTTTAGGGACCTTCCCTGGCTTTTTGATGACAGCAAAATGCTAAATTTCTTAGCATGGCATCCAAAGCCCTTTTCACTTTGGTCCCAGCTTACCTCCCTAACATCACTGCACTGCACCCCTGGGGGAAATGCTCAGGCTCCTGGGGTGACTGTCAATCTGATGTGCCATTTCTGATCATTCCGCATGCCTGGAACGATCCCTTCCAACCCATTATTCATTTGGCAAACTCCTACTCATCCTATAAAACCCAGCTTGAAAGCTACCTCCCCTGGGAGATCTTGAACTTTTTCTGGGAGTTAGATATTCCCAGAGCCTTTCATAAGCTCCTAATACGCTGTCCTCACGTTGTCTCCCCAGCTGTGAATGAGCCCCTCCTGGATAGGAATGGCATTTTTCTCAGCCCTGTTCCCCTTTTGCCCACCCCAGGGCTTGGCACAAGGCTGGCAGTCAGGGGCCACTTGAGTGATGAAGGAAGGAAGGAAAGAGGAAGGGTCTTGTTCACGATCGCTTCACACAGCTGGGCAGAGGCTCAATTTTCTTTCCAGGATGGGGGTCCAGTGTCCCCAGGATAAGAAAGGCTAGGTAGAGAAAGAGGTGGTGGCAGGGAAAGACCAGCTCAGAAGTGGCATATTAGATTGACAGCCACCCCAGGAGCCTGAGCATGTCTCCTAGGGGTCCTTCCAATCTATCCACTTGATGGTCACAAAGCCATAGGCCTGCTGAGGGTTCCCCAGAAGACCTCTCAGCATGAGGCTGGAATATGCACTGGGCTCTGCAGAACTGGGCAGTAAGCACCCTGTTTGCCACTTACTAGCTGTGGGGCCTCAAGCTGGTCCCTCAACCTCTCTGTGCCTCAGTTTCCTCATTGATAAAATTGGGATAACAACATCTACTTCCAATTTTTTTTTCCCACTCACTTTTTCTACAAATAGTGTGTCAGACACTGTGCTAGGTTTTGTGGAGTCCTGCTGTGGTGGAGGTGAAATTCTGTGGGGTTTTAGTAAGACACCGAAGCAGAAACACAACTCTCAGCACAGAGGAAGGTTCAGCTCAAGGGGTGTGCCACGTGGACCTAGTTTTGTTGCCTTGGTTGGGAAGGCGGCTCCCATTCCTAGCCCACCATGTGCCCCTGGAACACACAGGAGCTTGGGGGAGCTGTGGCCCTTTTAGAAAAACATCCTTCCAAGAATGTGTCACCCTAAGGGTCAACCAAGGAAAACACAGGGCCTGAGGAGGGAGACCAGACAGGCCCCAGACTGGGCCACTGGAGGGCAGGCGCCATAGGAAAGCAGAGTCAGGCACCAGGTGAAATATGACCTCCAAGTCTTCATAGGCATTTCTTATATAAATACCCCAGTCCAGACGGGAAGCAGGGCTGGGGGAACTGGAAGGGGAGGTAGCCCCATAGGACCCCCAGAGGCAGACAGATGGACAGGAAAGCGGGGGAGGAAGAGGTCAGTGGAGAAAAACAATAATGGTGGAGAAGAGAGGAGATTGCCGCTGGCCCAGAGAAATGGCTCCTCAGTGCCCTCTCATCCAGAGAGGCTTCAAGTTGCTTCTCAGCACAGGGCACAGAGTCACCACCCAGCTGGGGAAACTGAGGCTGCGAGAAGCAAGGAGGCCATGGTCCTGTGACTGTTTTTCATCTCTTGCCCACTGAGGGGACTGTTCAGAGGCATTCTGGAATGTTCTCTGAAGAACTGTGTGTCAAGAGCCTCTTGAGACCCCATGTGGGTAGGTGGCTATGCTGGGGCACAGACCTGGGTTTCCAAGCCCCCAGGCTAAACTCTGGAGGCCCCTAGGGCTCTGTTCTGCCCCCAGGTTTCTCTGTACAGAGTCACTCTGCAAGGAGCGGGGACTTCCAGTCCTGAAGTTCTGGATGGAGCCCAGCAGAGTCCCCATGATACAGATGGAAAGACTGGGGACGCAGAAAAGTGCGTGATTTGCACGAAGTCAGTCAGTGGCAGGATTAGAACCCACATCCTTTGACTCAGGTCAAGGGAAAGCTCCCTCACCCCCAACGCTGTGGCCAGGCCGCAGGGCTTGGTCCTACTCTGTGGTGTCCACATCACAACTATGGCCTGAGTGCAAGAGGGGAAATAACACCAGGGCCGGCTTGGAGGGGACATGCTTAGGGTGGCTTCCTTGGACAACGGGCATGTTCAATAAGGGGAGAACAAAAAGAGATTGGGTACATTTTCCCAGGCCTTCAGGGTACTGAGGGTTTCCAAAGGTCTCTGGTCTCACCCCCAACTTCCACCCACATTGGAAAGGGAGAAAGGGCCCTGCCCTCAGTCCCCTTGTCATCAGGAGTGGGTTCCTTGCTTCCTGTCCCCATAGATTCACTTGCACACAAGCCTCACCCTCTGTCCCACCTTGCCTCTTTTTTTTTTTTTTTTTCCCCCACCTTGCCTCTTAATGCCAGGTTCGCCCCTCGAGGCTAGGTCCCCAGGCCGACCCGAGGCCCGCCCCCTTCTCCGATGGTCCCGCCCCTTGAAGCCCCGCCCCACTCCAGGCTGGCTCACCTTAGTCTCCGCCAGCTGTCGCTTGAGCAGTTGTAGCGCCTCCGTGTGCTCCCGCTCGCTGTCTTGAAGGGCCTGAAGCTGCTCCTTCAGCTCCCTCTGAAACACAGGACCGGATTGGGGGCTTGGGTGACATGCCCGGGGCATTCAGCGGTGATGGGCGGTCCTGCCCTCCTAGACGCCAGGGCACTGCCCTGGCCTCACATCCGCTTGCTGTCAACATCCAATCCCGTTGCAGTTCAACCACCAAGTCCCGTAGGGTCTGTCCCCTAAAAGTCTCCAGAATCCGTCCCAAAACTTTTGGAGTTTTGCAAAAGCCACATACACACATACCCACTCTCTGCCCCTACTTAGCTGCTGCCTCCGGGCTTAGACCTTCGGTGGGATGCCAGGCTGTAGTTACAGGCTAAATACCCACATTCTCTGAGCGCTCAGTGTGGGCGACATGCTGCTCTCAGCACTTGGCTTATTATTAATTCACCAGAGCCTCTGGGTAACCCTAAGGTAGGCACTATGATTCTATTTTTAGATGGAGAAAAAGGCACAAAGAGGTCAAGAAACTGGTCACAAAGCATACCAAGCATATAAGGGTAAGGTCGGAACAAGAACCAGAACATCTGGTTTTGGAGACCATGATCTTGAAGTCAGGTGACAAGTTTTCTGCAGTGGTGACATCCACGATGATCAAGAGCAAATCTATGCCAGACAATATATCACCTTTGAAATCAAAACATGATCAGTATTACTTCTATTTCCTTTGTCTCAAGTTCCCATGTGGCTCAGCAAGGAAAGGCTTGTGATGCTGGCCTTAGTTGAAAATTTCAATATTTTGCTCATTATGAATTTTTTAAAATTAATTTCGACTGAAGAAATACTGCAATATTGCATTACACATTATTTGTGTGGATTGCTGTGGATTTTGGCATCAGAGTCAATCCTGCGCCTCCCTCCCTCCCTCCCCACCCCAGCTGTCTCCACCATCTCCCTTCTCACTCCCCTGGCCAGTGAGCTCAGCCCTGCCCCGCCCCAGCCTCCTGCGCCCCTCCACCTTGAGGATTTTGGATTTCGCATCTGCTGCTTCCTCAGGCTGTCCCCTCCACCATCAGGGTTTCTCCCCTTGATGACTCTGTATCATTCACTTATCAGTTTGGATGCTGCCTCTGCCTGATCGCCCCAGGGACAGTGGCATCTGCTTACACCTCTGGCACACTCCCAGCTCCAGGGTCTTAGTAGCACCTCCCAGTCGGGAATGGCCTTGCTTGTTGACTTGCCTGTTTGCTTCCTGCTTGTTTCCCTCTATGCATTGGGAGTTTCATGTGGGCAGGAATCTTAACTGGCTTGACTGCTGCTCTATCCCTAGTGCCCAGAACAGCCCCTAGCACATGGCGGGGCCTCAATCAGTATTTGCCAGATAAATGATTGGTGGGTGGAGGTGGGTGCTCCCCAGCATAGGGTCCAGCTGTCTGCACTTTTTTTTTAATTGGTGCTGGGGATTGAACCCAGGTGTTTTACCATGAGCTACATCCTCAGTCCTTTTTATTTTTTAATTTGAGACAGGATTTCACTAAGTTGCTAAGGCTGGTCTCTAACTTGCAATCCTCCTGCCTCAGCCTCCTGAGCTGCTGGAATTACAGGCGTGCACCATTGCGCCTGGCTGTCTGCACTTACTAAGCCCCTAGCCGTTGTATGGTAGCCAGTTTTCTTCCTGCCTCTCCCATAGTCCTCCCCATATTAGCCTGCAAGTCCTCCAGGGCAGTCCCTTGCTGCTCCCTCTCCCTATGGCCTGTACCCAGGGGCCTGGCATTGAGCTGGGGTTGGAGAAAGTTTGCTGTGTGAATGATTTCCATGGAAACAGCCTCTGAGCAGGGCGGGGTCCCTGACCAACTTGCACTGAGCGGTGCCGGGGAGGCTGATTTACCAGTTCATATGCATGTCCCACTCAGTCATCTCGCCAGAGCAGGGGGGATCTTCAGCGAACATCTGGTTCAACTAATATTACAGACTGGGTAGCAACAGGGGAGAAAGGCTGTGACGTGTGAGGGGAAGAATGTGAAAAACAAAATGATCTCTGCTTACTATTGCTTATTCATTGAACAAAGATTTAGTGAGCAACTGTCATGTACCAGGCACTGCTGAGGCACTGAGGACATCGCACAGGACAAGACTTCCCACGGGAATCTTCCAGTGCAGTGAGGAAGACAATAAGCAGGAAAAATAATAACAGATTGAGATAATTACCAATATGGTCTGTGCTCCACGGAAAGAAGCATAAGGTCCGGAGAAGACTTTAGCAAGGGTGGTCAGGGAAAGCTTTCGGGGTGGCGGGGAAGTAACATGAGAGGTGACATTGAAGAATGAGGAAGATCTGCTCATGAAAACAGGAGTAAGATAGAAAAATGGGAGCAGCATGTTTTGTGGGAGTAGAGAGCTTAATGGCTGGACAGACATAATGGATAGAACTCTAGCAGCCATCTCAGGCCATGAGGCAAATGTAAAGACGGAAGTCACAGCTGAAACTAAAAGAGTAGAAGGAAGATGGGCCAGGTACAGTGGTGTATACCTGTAATCCCAGCAACTCCGGATGCCGAGGCAGGAGGATTGCAAATTGGGGAATTGTCTTAGCAACGTTGGGAGACCCTGTCTCAAAACAAGTGCTGGGGATATATTTCAGAGCATCGCTGGGTTAGAGCCTCAGCACCAAAAAAAAAAAAAAAAAAAAAAAAAAGTCAAGAATGTGGGTCCCTGAAGAATATAGGGCAGCCACACCATCACTAGACTAGTGATGTTTAGGAACTATTCTCTGGAGTGAAAAGGAAGGGAAGGAAGGAAAAAGAAAAGTAGAAAGGAAGAAAGAACAAAAGCCCCAATAATGTTTGCCAACTTCCATGGTGAAATGCTCCCACCAGAGTGGATCTCAAACTACTGACGTGAGGTCACTGGCCATGGAGGTGGGGAGAGATGGCCCAGTCAGCAGTGAGGAGCTGGGGTGGCCAGTGCCAGCACACGCTGCCCTCGGCCCTTTCCTACTGAGTGTCTTAGGTAAGAGAAAAACCCCGTGGTCAGTTCTCCATCACTGAAAGCTGAAAGTCATCCTAACAGACTCAGGCGCATCTGAGTCTTGTTTGCCCGAGGGCATGATGACAGCTTCCCAGATCCTCCCTGAGGGCCTTGGGTTTGTCCAGCTGGGACCCAGGCTGGCTGAGTGCTACAGTTCTCCCCCATGGAGTCCCCAGGGGCTCGCGGAAGACCCAGCTGCCCAGGCAGCTCCCCAGTGTTTCTGAGACGGGGCTTGAGGCCTTGTTCCTCACACTGCTCGGCATCTGAGGGACTTGGACAAACTTCTCCCTGAGTCTGGAGTTGGGGAATGAGGAGAGCTGGCCCGCTCCTTCCTCCTGGACCTTGGGAGCAAGAGAATACTCACTCACCCATTCCACGTCCTTGGGTCCCACAGGCTGTTGTGTCTGGGATGGGGAGAGGGATGAAGGGCAAGTCCCAACCCATGAAGCATAAGGGAGTCGGGGAGACAGACCAGGACACAGACACATCACAGTGAATGTCGGAACAGTGTTGAGAACCCCAGACCTGCTCTCCCTCGCTGAGGAAAGTGGCTTCCCCTCTCAGTGAGGGGATCTCTGCATCGTTAGGAGAGAAGAGCTCAAGGCCTTAGGGCAGCAGTCCAGGCCTTCTCCTCAGGCACTGCTTTTCTCCAGTCTTATCTCTTGGTCCAGGTCTGTGTTGTCCGATATGGTAGCCATGAGCCCCATGTGGCTATTGAAATAGCAATTAGTTAGAATGAAACAAAAGAGAATTTGGTTCCCAGCTTGCACTGGCCTCATTTCAAGTGCTCAATAGCTGCCTGGGACGAGTGGCTACCACATTAGACAGCAAAGATGCAGAACGTTCCAGAAAGTTCTACTGGAGAGAACCAAGCACCTTGCAGCAACGCTCTTCCCTAGGACTTTGCACGTGTGTCCCCACTTGTGGGACACACTGTTGACAGACACACCTGTGTGCACAGGGCCCCGTCCGAGCACAGCTGTGGCACACAGTTCATGATAATTGCAAGGTTACCTGTCCATCTCCCCTCCCAAACTGCTGGATCCTGAGGGCAGGGATCGGGCTGGGGAGGTTGTCACACTCTCAGTACCTAGGACAGGGACAGGGGCAGGTACGGACCAGCCTCCGGCTTTTGCAGGCTGAACTGCCCAGGGAGGAGGCTAGGCTGGGTCTGTGCTCCCCTCTGAAAGGGCAGCAGGCGGTAGTTGAGAGAGGCCCAGAGCAGGCAGCTCTCCCCAGGTGGGCCAGGTATGGAGCCTGAGGGAACCGCCAGCTTAGGAAAACCAAAGCCCAGAACCCACGGGGCAGAACTTAGGAGGCAGTCTGAGCTCTGTCCCACCCGACCCCACGGATCTCCCTCCAGACAGACCTGGGTTAAAAGCTGGCTCTACCATGCCACTCACTAGCCATGTCCCTGGGATGTCACGAAAACTTTTGGTGCCCCAGTCTCTCATCTGTAAAATGGGCATGTGAAAACCTTCTAGGGTGGAGGGTGAAATGAGGAAACAGTAACCAGTGTTCGGTCTTCCAGGGCGCGGAGCCTGGCAGCACCCAGCGCTGGGGGATGAGCAGTCACTGTTCCATACCAGGCCTCCAGTCATCCCTTCATGTCCTCACCCCATGCTGTGTCCAGGCGGCCCCTCCCTGCCTCCTCAGATGGCAAGAGCAGGAAGGGGCTGGAGGGACCATGTGGTCCATCCCCTACAGTTGCCAGAACAGGAAACAGAAATCCAGGGAGAGGGACTGACTGGCCCCCAGCCACACATTTCTACTATGCGAGAGAAAACCGGAAAGCCTCCTCCCAGTAGAGAGGTCAGACAGGAAGTAGGAAGTTGCTGATTAACTCCCACAAAACAGAGCCAACACGGGAAGAACGCTGAGACCACGACTATGGCTGAGACTCAGGAGCAGAGGCGCTGGAGTTGCTCATGGTCTGGTTTGAATTTCACAGGCATCTCATCATCTAATTCTCACAACAATCCACAAGGTTGTGCCTTTATTGTCTCCATCTCATGGAAGTAGAAATTGAGGATCAGAGAGGTTAGGCAGCTTACCTAAGGTCAAACAGCTAGTAAGAGAGACAAGGCTCTGAGTAACTCCAAAAATGCATGTTCGAAACTGCTGAGCCTCTGCCTCCCAGTCAACTCAATACAGGAATAATTTCTGAGCACCACCCAGAGTTGGGCTTTGTACTGGCCACCCTGGGGCTGGGGACATGGTCCCTGATGCTGAAGAGTTTGCAATAGCCGAGGAGGAAGAAACTCAAACAGTGAAACACAAGGAAGAACAGGATACACATGGTGGGGCGGGGGGGGGGGGCTGTCAAGGATCCAAGCAGTTGTCGCTGCTGGCTGTTTGTAACACTGTCTGCCCACCTGTTTCCTAACCTGTAAAGTGAGGCTACAGCATCACCTATTCAATAGGGTTGTTGTGACTACTAAATGACTTAAATCCTAACCTGACATGATGCACAGGGTGAACTCAACGGATCTAAGTTGTCATCATCATAATTATATGTGAAACGGGGTCTGAGAACTGGGGAGTGTCAAGTTCAGCGCCTCTGATGGAAGCACCAGGGACGGTGATGGTAGGGTTCCTTCAAGACTCCAAGATAGGGCGAGGCTGTTCCGGGGGGGGAGAGGACTGGTCAGGCAGGGGCACACCTGGTGTGCAGGAAGTGGGGGTAGTCCTGGATGGCCAGAGCCAGGTATGTGACAGGTGGGTGGAGTCACAAGCTGGAAAGGCCAGCTGGGGCTGGCTGGGTTGGCTCTGTGGGTGGAGGAGGCCTTGAATGTCAGCCAGGAAGAGCAGGACTGGCAGGGCTGGGGCAGGCAGGTCGAGGGGCCCGGGGAGGACACACCCCAGAGGGCCAAGTGAGTGCAGTCTCACGAAGTTCTCCGCTGTGAGGTTCCTAGAGCTCCATCAATGCAGGACAGCAACCAGGAGGGAGGACAGAAAGCCAGGCTCAAAGGCCCCAAGGCCAAGGTCAGGACTCCCCCACCAGAAGGCAACTCCTTTTCCTGCCCAGGGGACAAAACTGCTCAGAGGCCAGCTCAGCTCTGGTCTCAGGGACCCTTTTCATCCCAATGGAAACAGCATGAACTCCAGAGGCAGAAAACTTGCGTTTGAGTCTGGGCCGAATGAACTTGAGCAAATCACTCCTTCCCCTCCCGGGGCCAGCCTCCGAGAGCATTCTCTATAAAATTCTCTATAAAATGAGGGCTCCCGAGAGGACCAGATGCACAGGGACAGGGCCCAGCGTGCGCAGGTACCCGAGGCTCCTCTCTCCATGCCTGGGTACTGCTCTTTCTTCCCCTCTCCCACCCAAGGGTCCCAGAAATCAAAACAAGGCAAAGTGGACTTGCCTCCCCGTCCTCTTGACAGATTGAGTTCCTCTACTGCTTCTCTGAGCCCAAACCCTCCCTGTGCCCTCTGGAGCTAAAGAGTCCCTGGAAACACCTGGCTGCTTCCTGCTCCACCGTCTCCACCATGTACCTGCCCCAGACACGGCTCTGACAGGCCACACGCACCTGCTCAAACCTGTCCCAGGCTTCCTGGCCCCTTCAGGGGTGTGTGTGTGTGTGTGTGTGTGTGTGTGCGTGTGTGTGCGTGTGTGCGCGTGTGTGCGCGCGCGTGTGCGTGTGTGCGCGCGCATGTTCAAGGCCTTTCCTGAGCTGGTGAAGCCTCTCTTGTCCACTCCCACTCTTCTCTCCCTCCTAGAACCACAAGGACTCATCTGAAGGTGTGCGCACACGTCCATGCCTGTCCTTGGTCATACCTGAGTTCAACTTCCAGCCTCAGTGGCACTTAATGACTATATAATTTTAGGCACAGTATTTGAGCCTCACTTTACTCATTTGGGAAATGGGGCAATGAGACACACCTCCTAGGCTTGCTATGAGGAGAGAGAGAAAGCAAACCTGCCTGCCAAAGCATCGAAGGCTGTCCCCACAGTCTGCACCCAGGCCATGGTGGCTGTGGATGTGTTCATTCCCAAAGCCTCTTTGCTTCCTGGCCTGAAGCACTTGGCACATCCTTTAAGACTCAACTGGGCAAGCTCAGTTACAGTGACCTACCGGTTCCTGGGCCTGTCCCAGAACCCCAATAGGGCCAGGTCTCGTGCAGCTCTGCCCTGGACCCAGCTCAGGGCTGGCTCTCAGCACCCACAGAAGAGTGTTGGTCAAAGGCATTATTAAACGAATCTCTGAATCCAAGATGGAATCTACTTCCAAATCGTCCACACCCACCCTCAGTGTCCAGGCAGAGCTCAAGGTCAGGATGGCAAAGGACACTGTAACTGAGGTGGGAGTTCAGCTCTGGTCCTGCCTGGGCAAGCCAGTTTCCCCATCTACACAGAGGGCAGAGGGTCAGCCAGGTGGCTTCTGAGATTCCTTCCCCTTTTGAATGCTCCCTGAGGGGGGTTGGAGTGCAGGTGAGGATGGGGAGCTCTGGGTCTGACAGAGCTAGGCTGGATCCCAGCTCTTCCTCCTACTGGCCCCGAGGTCTCCACTCTCCTGGCCTCAATATCTGCATCTGTGGAATGTACTGATCCTCATTCCACTCAGGATACAGAGGGAGGAAAAAGAGCTGTCTTAGGATGAAAACAGTTCCTGGCACATAATAGGTGCTCAGTGAACTTTATAGAGTTGTTTTACTGTGGTCACCTTTTGTCACCAGATCCTTTTCTTCCTATATAATAAGCATCTTGAGGTCCTAACCCAAATTTCAACCCTAAGTTTCTACACTGGGCTGCACTCAACCTGGCTGAACTGGTCATGCCTGGCTGCCCAGACACCTGGGGGAGTGGAGATGCCAACAGTCAGCCCTGCGTTTGACCCCCAGTCAGCCTCACCCACACGGAGGCTGTGCTTTGCACACAAATCTTGCCCTGTCCTGGAAAAAGTGACAGCAGAAGCTGCTTCCCCAGGACACAGACAAATCAACTGCCTCCCACAAAATAAAGGCCTTCCCATCTGTCATTTCTTTGGATAGGTAGCCACTCTCTCCTCCGCACAGTCCCCTGGTTCTTTCTATTTCTTAGGATGGGAAAAAGGGTGCAGAGGCCTTGCTTTCCATGCCAAAGGAAGAAGCCAGAGCCCAATTGGAACCCTGTGCCCCTACCCTGCTCTCTGCTTGTGGGGCTGTTTGCAGCTCTGAATCACCACACCCAGCCTGTCCAGGGCCTGTCCCCTTCACTGGCATGAAGGTGGCCTTGGGAAAGGCTCCAGTGGCCACATGAGGCCTTGTGGGGGTGGCGAAGATGAATCAGATTCCCTCGCTGGAGGCCAGGAACCTGAGATGGCCAGAGAGCCGGATACCAGGCCTGACCAGGATGACATCCTAGCCACCTGCCCTTGAGGTGTCAAGCTGGTGCCAACAGATGGTCCCTAGCCTGGTCCTGTGCTGAGTACTCTCAATAGAAAGCCAGGCAGGGTGGATGGGAGATAATTCCCCAGCTCTCGAGGCAGCACAGATGCTGTACATGGCTCAGTCGGGCCGGTCACAAAGTCTGGCCCTGCCATTTACCAGCTTGGGTGACCAAACAAGTCACTTAATTCCTTTGAGCCTCTGTTTCCTCATCTGTAAAATAAATACATAACAGTACCCACCCAACAGGGTGTTATGAAGATTAAATGAAGTAATATTAATAAGGTTCTTTTAAGCACCAAATCTTTTGAAATCCCCCCACTCCACTTTGCTCTGTGGTCCAGGTGCTCAGCAGTGGTAGAAAAAAAGGAAAAAAGTCAGACAGCAACATACACACTCATGTTACACAAAAGTTCTGCACAACTATATAGGAATTCTAGCCATGTGTCCCCCTGGGTGGGATTAGGGGGACATTTTAACTTTTAGATTATATTGCTCCAATTCCTATGTAAATTTTATCATCAGAATGGATAATAAAGATATTTAAAAATTGTGCCTAGTGTGCTAGGCACAGTACAGGCATAGAGAATCCCTAACTCTCATGATGTTCTTCTCAGGAATGCCACCTTACCCCCAGGTTACAGGTGACCCTTGGAGGCTTAGAGAAGCAAAGTGACTTAACCAAGGACATGCAGCATGCCAGGATCTGACCCCTGGAGTCTGGAGCAACAGAGTGATTGTGTTTGGTAGGTCAAGGAAGAAAAAGCTGCACAGGTCAGGTGACATTTGGGCTAAATCCAGAAAGCTGAGTGGAACTTCTCTAGGGTTCTCAATCAGGGGTGATTCTGACCTCAGCAGACTCTGGTCAATGTGTGGAAACATTTTTAGTTGTCATAACCTGGGGGGAGGGTGTTGTACTGGCATCTAGTGGGTAGAGGCAAGAGATGCACAAGTAGTCCTACAAAACAAAGAATTATCCAGCCCCAAATGTCATTAATCCCAGGTACGATGTAATGCGCTATAGCTGTCACTTATTGAGTCTCCCACGTGCCAATTCAGTACTGAATTCTTATAAATTTCATCTTATTTGACGTGAACGCTATTACTTCCATGTTGTCAATGAAGAATCTGAGACTCAGAGAAGGCAAGTCACTTTCCTAAGATTACACAGCCAGTGAACAGTAGAACCAGGATGGAGCTGCCCGAGTACAGAGTCAGAACTCTTTTTTTTTTTTTTTTTTTTTTTTTTTTAAGATAAGGTTTTCTTTGTTTATATGAGGTGCTGAGGATCGAACCCAGGGCCTTACACAAGCCAGGCAAGTGCTCTACCACTGAGCCACAACCCCAGCCCCCAGAGACAGAACTCCTAATCTTTCCACTCTGCTGCCTCCAGAATTTAGAATAAATGTAAAAGCTCCAACCAACTAGGGAGGGTATTCTGAGACTAGCTAAGTGCAGGCCCAGCCTCCTGTGGCTACAAGGCCTTGGGCATGTCCCCACCCTCCCCTTCTACCAGTTTCCCATCTGTCAAGTGAATATTGCACCAGATTATCTCCAAGGGCCTGCCAGCTCTGAGTCTGTCATTCTCCAGGAGAGGGACCCAAGCTCAGGCTCCAGAAGTCACCAGCTGCTGGGGGAGGCAGCGGGATGTGTGTGTGTGGTGGGGTGGGCTGATCGCCTTCCCAGAGCATACAGAGCTAATAAGCCTACATTCCCGTAAGAAAGGAGAGCCAGGTGGAGGTGGAGACTAGCTTGAGCCCCACCTTAAGCATATCCTCAGGGGTGGTGGGGGAAGATGGGTTTCTCTGCAGATATCTGGCCAAGTCCAAAGGGGACGCCAAAGCAGGCCACCTCCTCCTCAGCAAGAGAGCTGGGGTCAGGGATTTGCATGAACTCTCAGGACTCCAAGGAGAAAGGATGGGACTGTGTGCTGTCCCAGGCCCTGACACATGGTAGGCACCTCAAATAGGTTTGTCCCAGGTCACCTTCGTGGAAGTCCAGGTAGGAGGGCATCATCCTGACTCCATGTCACAAGACAGAGCATCTGGGTTCACATGACGACTCCCCAAGCTACACAGACAGTGCCTAAGGAAGGTCCAGGACCCTAGTGTGCCTGACCCCACGGCAGTGCCCAGAGTGAGTGGCAGTCTTGTGTTCTCTTCACCAAAGAATGAGCTCTGTTACTATGTGAAGGAAATATATGTTGAATTTCACCTGCATTCTCCAGGTCACAGAAAAGAGTGCAAAAGTCCCCAAAGCTGTATTTCCTGGTCTGCAAACAGGAGAACCAAGGCTCTGAAGCACAGACTAGGAGTCGGACAGGGAGGGCAGGAGCGAGCAGCGGAGGAAGCATCTGGCCCAGGCCAGGCTAGCTCTCTCCTGGATAAGGCACGTCACTTCCCCACCTGTGTTCACATCTGTAGAATGAAGAGGTTGGACAGATGGTTTCAGACAGTGTCCCTTCTAACTACACTCGTTCCCATTCCTGTCGCGGTTTTCCCTCCTCCCTGTTCATGTGACTTCACAGATGGAGAGATGGAGACACCAACACCTAGCACAGGGGCTTCAGGGGTGGAGGGCCACCACTGGCCTTGTACAAGTTCCCAGAGCCCGTGATCTTTGCTCGCCCTCTGACGGGGCCTCCATCCTCAGGCAGTCTGACCAGAAGGGGTATGAAAGGTGGGATGGTGAACAAGGGCCATTTCTCCTGGGCCCAACACACATCTCATGAATGTCTGCTAGGTGTAGGCTAATTTTCAGATTCACATATGGGTGGGGGTGAGGTGGAGTGAGGTGGGGAGTGGAGATTCCCCCTTGGGACACAGAGGAAAGCAGTTATTTTGCTCCTGATTAAGTCTTGAAGGTCACAGAGCTCACTACCTCCTAATTCCACTTTCTGCGCACTCCGTTTCCATACCTTCCACTTCCAAATGTTCCACTGTCTGGTCGGCCTAGGCCACAACTGGTCACTCATTCATTCATTCAACATTTACTGGAGTGTACCGCAGGCTAAGCCTATACCAGGTTTTGGGGACATAGACTTGAGGAATTAAAGACGGTTTCTGTCCTTGGGGAACTGTGGGCTAGATTGGTATCCTAAGGTCAGGAACATAGGACTGCTGGATTAAAACAGTTTAGCTTGAGAAAAGGATTTCAGGTTTAAATAAGCATGGGGATTATTTTATTAAACACAGTAAAATGGTTTTCTTTACTACAAGATGTAAAGCTTTTTCTAAGCCTTTAGTATGCAAACGCACACTGAGAACCATCCAGCAGAGGTTGGGAGAGGGTATTGAAAATAAACTTTATCTTTCAAATGGAGCTGATCTTCAAATACTTTTTTTAAAAAAATCGTATTACTAACAGAGGATGTTTGGCAAAATGTGGTTCTAGCCAGTGAAACTTAGGAAAGGCTTTGCAGGAAGGACATCTGAGCAGGGCCATGAGGGATGAGTAGGAGTTCATCATGTATATGGGAAGGTCTAAGTAGATCAATTATTGTCCTAGGCTGACTGCCCTTGTTTCAGAGTCCTCAAAGATCCTGATGTGAGTGACAGAGCCATGGAGGTCATCAAAAGTCCCTGAAGACTCCTAGAGGTCCGTCCATGCCCCTCCTCAACCTTCTCAAATCACTTCTGGGACTTATTTTCTTCTTGAATCTTCAAGTCCTGGCCCCACTCTCAATCAGCCCCCATTGTGGTTTAAATCCAAAACGGTTCTTACAGCAGCTTACTTGACCCAGGCCTTATCCCCTCACACACCTCGGCCCAATCAGTCGTACGTAATCCCAGTCTTTCGGCCGTTTGCTGACCCTAACTTCCACCCCTCTGTTAGGCTTAACCTCCATCTGCGCAGCACCGGCTAGCACTTACGCCTCCTCTGTCCAGACGCACGCCAGACGGAGGCCCCGCCTCACCGTATCCCCAGGCGGCCAGAGCTCCGCAGCTACGTTGGGTGCAGACCCTTCCTCACGGCCCCGCCCACGGCCTAGCGTTAATGGAGGCACTGCCTTTGCCCAGCTCTGATGCGCCTGCGTCCCCAACAAGCCAGTACCTGGCCCAGCTCTTACCTTTTCTGTCCCACCGTCCCACTCCACCCTCCACCTTTTCCCAACCGGTGTCAGGCTTCCAGTCCAAACATTTCAGACCTCGCGGGGTAAAGGAAACCGAGGCCCCGCCCAGGCCCCGCCCTCGCCACGGCCCCGCCCCACTCCGTATTAAGTCTGATAGGGCCCGACCCTGCCTGCAGCCCGCCCAGTGACAATCCTGACTGGGCCCTGCCGGCAGCCCAGCCCCGACCCCACCCCCGGCGCGGGCCCGCCCCCGCCCCCGCCCCCGCCCCCGGCCGCCCGGTGGCGCACCTGCAACTCCTCGAAGGCATCGTCGATGCCGGTGACCTGGTGCTGCTCGTGCAGCGCAGGCTCGTCGCAGAAGAAGCAGAGCAGCGCGCGGTCGGTGAGGCAGAAGAGCTTGACCTTGTCGTGCGCCTGGCAGGGTCGCGCGGCGCGGCGCGCGTTGAGGATGGCGTCCAGCGGGAAGGCGCTGTAGCGCTCCACGATGTTGGCTAGCTTGAGGCTGGGCGCGAGCGCGGGCTCGGCGAACGTGCGCCGGCACTCCGGGCAGTCGCGGGCGCCCTGCGCCTCCTGCCGCACCCAGTGCTCAGTGATGCAGCGGCGGCAGAAGTAGTGCTCGCAGCCCAGGCTCACCGGGTCCTGGTAGATGCTCAGACAGATGGAGCAGAGCAGCTCGTCCTTGAGGCTGCAAGCCATGGCGCCAGGGGCGGCGGGGAGGGGGCCGAGGCAGGGGCGGCGGGGAGCGCGGGGCTGTCGGGGCAGACCCGAGGGAGCGACGCGGGACAAGGCCCGCGGAGACAGGGTAGCAGTCACTGGAGAAGGAGGGGTACTGCCCGGGGGCGTTACACGAGGAAGGGACGCGAGACTGCCCGGGGTGAGCGTCTGGGAGGGCGATTTCGAGGTAGTGGGTAGCTCAGAGCGATGGGTGCTGAAGGGAAGAGGCCGAGGGTGTCTAAGGGAAGGGGCTCCTGGCGAGGAGGTTCTCGGGGACCCGACAGTCCGAAGGGATGGGTACTGGAAAAAGGAGAACCAGGAAGGGGGCGGAGGCCGAGGGGGGGGCTCAAATCCCTGCACCGGGGCAATTGGGGGAGGGGGAGAGCTAGGGATGGGAAATTCTGGGGGAGGGAGAAGCCAGGCCGAGTCGCACCACAGCTGTGCAGAGAAAAGGAGGGGTGTGGGTCCGCACAGCTGCCCGATCCCTGCACCAGCCCCAGCCGGGCGCACCCCCTTACCCCCGCCAGCTCAGCGGCCACCTCTCCGGTCCAGCGCAGCCTCTCAACCCGGAACCAGCCGAGCCGAGCTGCCGGCCGCCGAGGCTCCCTCCCCGCCCCCGCGGGCGGGATCCAAGCGGCTCCGCCTCCGCAGCGGGCGGGGGGATGGGCGGGAACTCCCGACTCCCGCCCCCCCGCCCCGCCCCCACCATCCTCTCGCTCCAGGGAAGCAAAACCCAGCTGTTCTTTTGGAGTTGGCAAAGCAATCAGGTCTTGCTTAGAGTTTCAGCGGCTGGGGAAGAGGAGGAGGGCAGCTGATTTGAGAGGACGACGAATAAACAAGGAGCATCTCTCTGGATCATCAATTTGAAGTTCGGTAAAAATAATATTTGTATTAAAGCAAACATGAATATGTTGTATAGTCCGCACAGAATACAACTTTTACATAGATTGTAACTGGAGAAGTGCCGTTTGCTTAGAGCAAGTGCAAGGTCCTCATGCTCCTAAGCCTTTGGGTCCCATTTCCTCTTCATGCCCCCCCCCCCAACTACTGGGAATTGAACCCAGGGACACTGTACCATTGAGCTACATCCTTAGCCCTTTTTATTTTATTTTGAGACAGGGTCTCCCTAAATTGCTCAGACCGATCTTAACTTGCCATCCTCCTGTCTCAGCCTCCCAAGTCTCTGGGATTACAGGCGTACACACTGTGTCGGGCTGCTTTTTACTTTCTTAAGGAGTACTGCGGGGGGGGTGGGGGTGGATTTGGAGAACTCTGGCTAATTTCTGACCTAAGGAGTTTCCTCTACTCAGCTAACGTTTCTGCAATGCTGCTTGTGTGTGTGTGTGTGTGTGTGTGTGTGTGTGTGTGTGTGTGTACGCGCGCATGCACGCGTGTTAGGGGGGTGTGGAGAATGAGAGAGGGAGAAATTGTAATGGAGATCCTCTCTTCTGTGCCAGATGGAGAACAGAGAAAGGATTTCTGGGCAGAGGGAGGAGTGTGCAAAAGCCTAGAGGTGTGAAAGGGGAGGGCACTTGGAGGAAACGCCAGTGTTTGCCACTGCTGGGAGTTAGGGTGAGGAAGGGGTTGGGGAGGTGGAGCACACTGAGGGTCGTGGTAAAGAACTGCTTGCAGGCACTGGGGCTTTCTAGCAGGGGAATGACCTGGCTCAATTTGGGTTTCAGGAAGTGTTGAAGATGTTCATTATGCCTGCTTTTGGCAAAGGGAACGTAGGCAGGGGCCCTTTCTGCTGTGTCTGCATATGTTCAGGGCTGGGCACACAGTAAAGGTGCGCAGCTGGGTAATAGCAGCAAAGCTGTGGATTGCAGGAGGAAGGGAAGACTGGGCCCTGTCTTTTGTCTCAGTGCCTGCAGGAGATGAGACCTGAGTGGGGGCATGATAGTGAGTCACGAGAGAAGGTCAGAGGATTAAGTTTAGACCCTATGAAACTTAGTGATGGATTGGATATGGGAATGAGGCAGAGGAGGCATTGAGGATGACTCCCCCTTTTCTGCCTCTTCCAGAAATGTCTTCACTGAAATTAAACTTTATTGAGGTACAATTTAAGAAAAAGCTTTAATTCTCTGCTGTTTGCATGCTCTCCATCACACCCTCACCTGGCCCTCTGCCTCCGTTATTGCCAGAAACAGGTTGGTGGCTCATGCACCAGCCATTCCTTGACTTTTCTTTGCACTCACAGACCTAATTTTGTTCAGTTGTCTTCAATCCCCATACGACCAAGGGAGGGTTGGCCCCAGCCCAGCTCCAGGAGTGAGTTTTGTTTGGTCCAAGTTCATCGTGGTGGTTGCATCTTTCTTGACAGTGATGGTTTGGATGGGTCTGGCCTGAAAAACCCAAAGTGAAGACTATGGTAGAGAGGAGACTTCTGGAAACAGTCTCTTCATGTGTGGAGTCCCACCAGCAATGTTGTTCCCAGCCAGAGGATGCAACCAATACATGAGGAGACCAAAGGGGTCTTAGGGAAGAGGAGATGTTCCATTGACACAAAGCTTGGACTTTTGGATATGTGAGGGAGTCCATCTTACTCAAGTCCAACTTACTCAAGCAAGTTTAATAGTGACGGACTGTCACTTGGCTGTCCAAAGAATCCCAATTGGTACACTGACATGCATCTACATTTTTTTCTACAAGCAGAAAATTATTGAAACATTCAAAGAGAGATGAAAAAAGCTTTGATGGTGGATAAACAGTGACTACATTATTCAATATGTGTTGACCTGTTTACTCTGGGCAGGCCTTGTGCAAGGAAATGGAATACAATATGCTCCTTACTCCAAGAGGCCTGCAGCTTCAAAGGAAAAACAATGAGAAATTCTTATCAGGCACAGTAGGATACTGAGCACTCTTGCATGTATTGTTGGATCTGAGTCTCAAAGCAATCTTAATTAGTATATGACATTATCCCCATTTTATAGGGGCAGCTACTGAGGCTCAGAAAATGGAGATGTGGTGGAGATTGCTAGTTGTGTATCCAAAGCCATCCTCCAGCTATTCTATGCCAACAGAGTAGCAGCTGGAGAAATGACTGGTCCCCTAGAAACCACACTTCCTGGCTTCTCTTACAGGTGAGTGTGGCTTTGTGACGAAGCTCTTTCCAACAGATCATACACAGAAATAGGCCTTGGTGGGCACAGTGGTGAACATCTGTAATCCCAGCTACTCGGGAGGGAGGAGATTGCAAATTCAAGGCCAGCCTTAGCAACTTAGTGAGACCTTGTCTCAAAATAAAAATAAAAAGGACTGGGGATATAGCTCTGTGGTGAAGCATCCTGGTTTCAATACCTAGTTCTGGAAAAATAAAAACAAAAAACAAAAAACAAAACCTTGAGGCAGGGGGAGCTTTTGCTCTTCATGCTCCATTACCTCTTCCCTTGGAACACAGATGTTCCAGGGACCCAGCTTCAATAATACTTCTAAGGGGCTGACAAAGCAAAGATATGGAATAAACCTGGGTTCCTAAATGACTGTGTGGAATAGAGTCACTCATCTGCATGGGCCAGAAAGTGAGAAATAAACTTGTATTTTCTATAAGCTACTATATTTGGGGTCTCTTGGTAGCAGAAGCTTAGCCTTCTCCATGCTATTTATTTATTTTTTTTTCAAAGAGGCTCTGGTTTATATTATGCTATTACTTAAATCCTTTCCATCAATAAATTTCTCAACATCTATAGTCCCAATTTTCCAAAAGATTATAGAACATGGTTTTCTCTAGCTAAAAGTCAGTCTCTCTTATCTTTCACAAGACTTTGTAGTTTTTAGTCTTTTTGCCCTTTGAGATGTTTTTCTCCTGATCTCATTCCATATCAATTAAGATGAAGAACACTAATAAACTTAGTGTGTCACGTTTAAGTTTGGTAAGTCATTGCTGTTTTAGGAACTCTGCTTCCCCAAACTGATGTGGATGAAGGACATGAACTTGGACAGAGATCCTGACTGCAGTGAAGGTCACCTGCTTCTATTCGTAGATTGGAATCCTTTTTTTTTTTTTTTTTTTCTGGAAAGCTCTCCAAGAGATAACTGTTAAGTGAAAGGGAAGGAAAAAAAAAAAAGACCCCAATACACATACACTCACGAATTTTCACAAGCACACAGGCATTATTTGCATAACAAAATCGCACAGAACCATATAGCAATTCTAACCATGTTCATCTATAGGATGGGATTATGAGGGAACTTTATATAGCTCTGCTTATTATACTAATGTTATAATCAGAAAAGATTATAAATTGATTCTCATGATTCATGGATTTCATATTTGCAAATTCACCGTAACCCTCAAATCAACACTGGAAATGCTTGTGTGGTTATTTGTGGACATATACCTGGACAGAGATGTGAAAATTTTGAGTTGTCCATAGGTCCCTTCCCAGAAGGTTGGACAAAGAGACATTCTGCTTTCTTGTTTCAGCTCTCATAATCTAAACAAGTATCCTTTTTGTGACCTATTTAGTGAGTGCCATATTTTTTCTTATTCTCATGCTTTTTTCTTGGTGATTTTGCTCTTTAAAATGGCTCCCAGTCTCGTGCCAAAGTGCTGTCTGGTGTTCCTGAGCATTAGAAGGATGTGCTGTGCCTCAGGGAGGAAATATGTGTAATTCATAAGCTTTTTTCAGACATGGCTATAGTACTGTTAGCTGTGAGTTTAATACTAATAAATCAACAATATACAATCAACCCTCTATATCCACAGGTTTGTCACATATGAATTCAACCAACTTCAGATTAAAAAAAAAAAATTGTCTTTGCACTGAACATAAACAGACATTTTTCCTGTCATTATTCCCCAAATAATATAGTATAATAACTATGTACATAACATTTACATTGAATTAGAGATTATTTAAAATCTATGGGAGGATTGTGCAGGTGATATGCAAATAGTATGCCATTTTATGTAAGCATTTTGAGCATCCGTGGATTTTGGTATCTACTGGGGTCCCCGAGGATACCAAGGGATGACTGTGTTTGTTAAATGGAGAGTCTTTAAACAGAAACACCTTTGAAACAAAGTTACGTATTAATTGATTGCTGAAGATGTGGCCATAGACTTGCAGGAGCCTGACCCTGTCTTTCCTCTTGGGCAATGACTCAGTTTGCTAGTTCAGTTTTGCAGTGGCTTTATAGAATGTAACACCATGAATAATGAGAGTCGACTGTATTTAAAATAGTTGTGTGTAACAACAACCACCAGTGCAAGGGACCCACACCCACGTCCCTTCCCATCAGATAACACAGCCTCGGGGCTGCGGGAAGCAGGAGGGTGAACAGAGTCTGAGCAACTCTCATCTCCAGGCTCTGCTACGTGCTGCATGGGAGTATTTATTTAATCCTCCCAACCCGCCTCCAGACTTGACAATTTCCTTTCCTTTTACAGATGAGGGAACTGCTACTTAGAGCAGAGAAATGTCTTGTCTAAAACCAGAACAAATAAGCATCCAGGGCTTCTTCAACCAAGGCTGCTGGAGAAACTTCCACAGTTGTGCAGTCGGGACTTAGGCCGATTCTGGGACATTACAAAAAAATAAATAAAAAAGTTCCAGTGGAGGTCCCTCTCTCAGTCACCTCCCAAACCTCTGTCTCACTCTTCTAATCTGTGGAGATGTCCCTGCTGGTTCTCTGTGAGAGACCTTGCCTCTAACTGCACAAAGGAAGCAGAGCCCCTCATGGGGACTTCTCCACCGCCCATCCCTTCACTCTTGCCCTATCTATAGAAACGCCACAAGTCCTCTGTGAAATAAGACAGTGTAAAAACAAACCGATGGATGAAATAAATGCAGTTCTAACTATCCATCCTTATCTCCTTTCCTCTGGTCTCAGAGGATGAGACTCACCTTCCCTTCAAAACTAATTCCTCCACCTGGGCCCTGATCTGATCCCCTCTGGCTTCCTCTGGGACTTGACTCCTTCAGTTTCCATCTCTTGACTCTGCATTTGTCTCCTTCCTCATCATTGGCTGCTCATGGTTCATAAACATGCTCAAGTTTCTCCTAACACAGTTTTCCCCACTTCAGCTACCCCCGTCCCATTCCTTGCCTTTCGCTAGCCTGGCTTCTTGAAAGAACCATCTGTACCTCCTCCCTGCCACGCATCAACCCAACATTCCACCCAACCCACTAATAATCTCCTCGTTGCCAATTGAAATAAGCTTCTGATACAGTTCTTAAACAAACTAGAAGGAAAAACTAAGAGGAAGCTTGAAACATTCATGGTTTCACCATCCAGAATTATGGTTGACACCTGGATGATATTCTTATGGACCTTTGCCACATACGATGCTTGCGCAATGTTATGATTTAGATATTAGGTGTCTTCCGAAGCTCACGTGTGAGACAATGCAAGAAGGTTTAGAGGAGCAATGATTGGGTTATGAGAGCCTTACCCCAATCAGCAAATTAATCCCTCATGGGATTAACTGAGTGAACACTGAAGGCAGGTAGGGTGTGATTGGAGGAGGTGGGTCATGGGGCATGCCTTCCGGGTATGTATTTTGTGTCTGGCGAGTCTGGCGAGTGAAGTCTCTCTCTCTGCTTCCTGGTCATCATGTGAGCCACTTGGTTTCACTACACTCTTCCATCATGACATTCAGCCTCACCTCGAGGCCCAAGGAATGGAGCTGGCTGTCTGTGGACTGAGACCTCTGAAACCGTGAGCCCTCAACCTTTACCTCCCCTAAAATTGTTCTTGGCAGGTCTTTTAGTCACAACGGCAAAAAGATGAATAAAGCACACACACACACGCACACACAGAGGATAGAAGCAGGCGGCGAGGGGAGGAGGAGGAGAAAGAGAGAGAGAGAGAGAGAGAGATTTAAAATAAAAAGAAAGAAAGAAAGGAGTTCACTCTCCAATCAGTGCTTCTCAAAACACAGTCCTTGAACTACATGTATGGTAATGTGGATTCTTCCAAGAACTGAACTTGAGAGAAAGACTGGAGTGGAAATAGTTTATTTGAGGATTAACACTAATAGGGGAAGGATGCTGGGAATTATTCCAGGAGGGTGTATTCTTATCATATGGGGCAACCATAGATTTATCCTGCAAGGGAACTCTGGAAAATGGCACAAAACACCTGCCTCAGAAGAATCCCACCCAAAGGACAAGGAAGCTGTGATACTGATATGCCATCTTGAAGTGCTGAGGCTGCTCCCCAGTGGTGTTCAGGTCCTTAGTTCCTTGGTGTTCGTGAACCATGTTTGGTGGAGACATTTCTCTGGAGTTCTGGGGAAAAGATACATCAACTATGATGCAGGTGCTGGCAGCTGGAAGTCTTGGGAGAAAACAGGCAGGTCTTAAAGACAAGGACCAGGCAGTGTCTGTTACAGTTCCCTGCCTGCACTTGCTCAGATCAACTTGCACTCAACTCACAGTACATCATGGTCCGTCATGACTCCTCCAAGGGGGTGGCTAGTCACAATTCATTAAGAGAAGGAGTGGGGGGAGGAGGAGTAAGAGGAGCAGATGACCAGATGACCATAGTAGGAGGAGTGGAACAAGCTCTGCTCTCATGCTGTGGTGGGTCCTTAGACTGAAGCTCATCATGCCACCACTCTCCTTCTCTACCATCCAAGCCAGACGCCCCCTCACCTGGGCCAGCAGGGACTCCTCTCTTTGTCTACTGGGCTATTGGCACGAGAAGCCCACAATTGCCAGGGGAAGATATAGTTGCAGATTTAGTAACTGCAAGCTGATGCCTTCGTGATGCCTTCGTAATGCGTTCGAGTGGTTACTTCAATATTTTCTGGTTGGTATGGTATATAGTAGGACAAATGAATAACGTGGTCACGTGCCCCCTTCCTCCAGGAGATCGCATGATGATAATTACCTGTTCTGGGAGATCTCAATGGTGCTGGTCAAGACATTGTGGACAGAGAGGATCAATCTCCATCAGTCCTATGAAGTCTTAGAAGAGCCACGTCCTCTCTAGGATGTTTAGGTTCAATATAATCAATTCAGCACCATGTGGCTGGTGCTGTCCTCCAGGCATGGTACTAAGTAAAAAGCTCAGCCTCAGATTCTGCTTTGACAAACTGGACACTTCATAGTAGTAATACCTGGTCAGCCTTGGCCACAGGGAGCCCATGATATTGGGCCCCATGGGACCTCCATTCCTGCCACCATGGCAACTAGGTTCGTGGGCCAATTGTGCATGCTCGGGAGTGGCTGAGGAAAGAAGTAAGCTTATTTCCACCGGATGAGTCATTCCATCTACCTGGTTGTTCAGTGCCTGCTCTGCAAGGGGCATTCTCTGGGAGATGAGAAAATGAGACAGAGATCTACGAATTTTGTATCTTCTTTCAGAGATTGATCCACATGCTTCTTCCCCAAACTTTCTTAACTGAAAAATTTCCATCTTGCTCTTTGCAAGACCCTGAGCAGTCAGCCAAACCATTCACCACTGCCCAGGAGTCTTGACCTTAGGGAACTTCTCTTTCTGTACAAAGTGGATGACTCAACACACTGCTTGAAGTCCTACCTCCTGGGGACAATTTCTCCTTATGCCCATGCTTTAGAAGCTTCTATAGTGCAGCAAGAGTTCATTTTTGTCTTCTACCAACCCATTGTGCCAATCTATTCAAAAGCCAAACCAAGCCTTTTCCTCTTCTGTCAACTGGTCACAAGGAATTCATAGGCATGAACTGAGGGAGAGGCTCCAGTATAAATAGAGGTGACAACTTGGGGACCTGGGCCTGCTTGCATATTTTATTTGGAACCTCTGGTCCTGCTCAGGCCTAATCCTGAATGTTCCATTTCTAACCTGCAATGGATTGCTGTTTCACCTACCCAAATTTATGACTCAACTTATGATAGGAAGCTCTGGCCAAATAGTCAATTCGACTCTAAAGGTCAACTGCTTATTACCTGTTAGAACCCATCAACTACGGAATGGTTCCCTGCTGCACAGAACATGCCCTTACACCAGAATCCTGGGAATCTCCTATGAGAACTTGCAGAAGGCTCCATAATGTGTCTTTATTTACTATGAATACTTCTAGCATATTATCTTGGATAAATAGATTTGAACAATATTTCCACAACAAATGGAGCAGTATTCCTACATAAGATGTATGTTGTCTCCAAAATCCAAAGAAGTACACTGAGTGACACTTGGTAGTAACAAGTGAAAGGCCCAATTACTGGTGCATGATTTTGGAGGGGATGTCTCTGCATGTCCTAGGTCACAGAAGCCCTAGGATCTTTACTGTTAGGTCAGACCCTTGAATTTCTTTATCTTCCACCCTCTTGTACATGTGTCTTGAAGGGCATCTAAAGTCTGCCACTCCTGTTCCTCAGGTCTGATTATCATGGTATCATCAACAGAGAAAACCAGAATGACATTCTGGGAATGTCACAGTAGGAAAGTTAGCATTGCCCTGAAATAAAACCGTGCATGTACACTATTGTCTGTTCCAAGTGAATGCAAAGTGCTTCTGCTCTTCCTCCCTGAAAATGACTGGAGGAAGGAAGGAAAATGCATTTGCCAGAACAATTGCTGCACACCACATATCAGGACTTGTCTTGACTTATTGCAGTCAAGTGACTACATCTGGCATAAGCTACAATCCAGGCAAGTACTTGGTTAAGTGTATGGTAGCATATCCACTACCACTGTGGTTTTTTTAATTTTTAATTTTTGCACTGGTCAAGTTGGTAAATTAAATGGGGTCACCATAGAGACCATGAGCCCTGCATTCATTAAACTCTGTTGAGTGTGTTGCTAATCTCTACAGTACACCACAGAGTACGGAATCACTTCTAACTATCTTGTCTGGGTGTGTGTTTGTGAGATTCCAGATGCTTCCATTTGGCCTCCCTTCCATTATGAATCTTTCCTTATAGAATGAGAAACCACTGTAAAATTTCTACTCCCTACTGAGTTTAATCATCCCAATTAAGTATTCAGGGATGAAGAAATGGACACAGGAGAGCCTACAGATCCATTGGCTCCACTGTGAAATGGACTTTGTAATACAGACTCCTTTTTATCATCTTGCCTCCATCCCTTCTTCTTCATAGTGGCATTTTGGATTCCCTATATCACTGTCAGTCTAGACGCTATATCCAAAAAGCATGAAGATATCTGGATATTCTTTCCCTGCTGTACGGTTACTCAGGTTAAATGGCCATAAATTGGGGTGAATCAAATATGTATATACTTTCTGAGTAGCATCATGAGACCCTTTTTTAAGGAACCCAGTCTTTCCTTCAAACAATAAACTCTGGGACTAAGGACTAGCATAAAAAATGGGTTGGTGATTTTCCATTGTGATAGCTCCCTCAGCCTTAGATCATATGCTCTCGATCTTTGTTGCCTATAGTGGTCAAAAATAGCCTTGGGGGTTGCTCATTGATAGTACCCTTAGGAACTCCAGATTTCCATGTGGGTAAGGGCCCCAGGTTGGCCTTCTGACTTTGCTGCCCACTAAGGTAATTCCATCCACTGTGTTCCTCATGGTTAAGTGCTGCCCCCTGGCATCCGGTAGTCTGGAGTCTCATTGTCACCATTAACAAAGATTGAGTCCACTTCCATAGCAACCTCTCCTACTGTTCACCTACCTTAGAAAAGACAGTCACTGCTGAGCTGCTCAGTGATGCCCAAGCCCCCTTCGTGAGCTCATTCCTTTTTTCTCTAATGAAGGAGCATACTGGAAACAGCTTACGGGGGGTCCCCTGGTTTTAAGTAATGGATTTCTTCTAGCAGGCCCACCTTTGACCTTTTTGACTGCTTCCTCTTATTTGGCAGTTTGTGCATCTCTTCATTATTTATTGTGACTCTTCTTTAAAAATCATTATTATATTATTAATGTGCACTAACTGTTCAAATTAATGGGTTTCACAGTGACATTTCCATATATACATATATTGTGATTTGGTCATGTCCACTTCCCTTCTACTCTCTCTTGTCTTCCTCTATCTCACCCCTTCCCCCTGCTCCCATTCTCCTTTCCTAATAGTCCTTCTTCTACTTTCAGGTCTGCTCTTTCTTCTTTTACTTTCCACATATGAGAGGAAACATGATGCTTGTCTTTCTGTGTCTGGCTTATTTCATTTTACATGGTATCTTCAAGTTCCATCCATTTTCCTGCAAAGTACATGATTTCATTCTTCCTTATGGCTGAGTAATACTTCCTTGTGTATACATACCACATGTTCTTTATCCATTCATTGGCTCACAGGCACCTAGGCTGATCCATATTTTGGCTTTGAATAGTGCTGTAATAAACACGGGTATACAGGTGTCTCTTTTGAAAGATGACTTCTTTTCCTTGAGACAAATACCCAGAAGTGATATAGCTGTATCATATGGCAGTTTTAGTTTTCTGTGGAACCTCCATACTGTTTTCCACAGTGACTGTGTTAATTTACATTAGCACACCACAGTGGATAAGGGTTCCTTTTTCTCCACATCCTTGCAAGCATTTGTGTAACTGTTCCTTCTGTCAGTTAAGCTATTGCCTCTTAGCGCCACACCCACCCTTCTACACCATGTTGTGTGATGAGGGAGCTGTGACAGAGAATCACATTTCAGCCCTGCCAGTTGCTCCCTGCTATGCCCTGCCAGTGATTGCAGGAGGTGGCTGATGAGGCTGAAGCAGGAAGAGGGAGTTGCTTCTTCCTCTTGGCTTCCTGTTCCTGTGAATGTCACCCTGGCAACGCATCTACACCCTGGCATCAGCACTGCCTTCTCTTGGCAGCAGCTGAACCCAGTTTGCAGTTTTCCCAACACTTTGTGGCAGCAGTTTCCAACACTTTGGCATCCCTCCCCAAGAGTCTGAGCTTTGGTTTCTTGGAAATCCTCTTCTAAGCTTCTAAATTTGATAATGTTACCCTCTTACCATGTTTCACCAGCCCTGGGTATGATATCTGTTCCTGCTTCTGGGTGATGACTTAATACTTTTTTTTTTCCTTTTCTGTTTCCTAGATAATAAGCTAATACCTATGTAACAATAATTTACATTAGAAAAATTTATGTAAATTACTGCTGTGGTTTCTGTCTCATGATGGATGCTGATCACCTTTCCCCTCCAAGTTTCAAGAAACCATCCCAGCTCCAAGTGTCCTTGCCCAGGAGAGTAACTCCTTATCGAGAAACTCTTCTTCATCCCTATGTTCCTTCCCCTACCCCACTCAATACCCCAGACATGTCCTCCAGCTTTCCCTGGGTTCCAATTATCCAGGCCCTGAAATCCTAAAAAAATCCTATTTCTCCAAGCAGGGATAGTACTTCCTCAATGGTACCATGCTGAGATGTGACCCCAGTGGCCTAAAGACACAGAGGAGGTAGAATCAGATCTCGAGGTGGGCAAATACCATCTTTCAAGGTGTCTTCCAGGTAAGGCCTCTGTGTGTCCTCCAGGCAAGGGTAGGCAGCCTACTGTCCCCTTGGAATGAGGAATGGGACACCTCAGCTACTCTTGTCATTAGGTCCTGGATGTGGTTTTCAGCCCTGTCTGCCCTACAGCTGCAAATGATTAGGGGATTTTTAAAATGTCATCATATAGGTTTTCTGTCTTTCATGCCATGCCCTGTGTAGGTAGTTGACTAGTCTGAACCTATAATTTTCTTCCTTTGGCACGTCAGTGGGACATAACAACAACCAGTGGATTTCACCAGTTCTTGAATTATCCTTGCTTCCACATCTCACACAAGCTGGAGGGACTACATGGGCTACTGCATTTCCCTGACACCTGTATCCTAACTCCAGTTCACGACAGGAGAGTCCTTATAATATGGCTTCTAAACATGTTATGGACTATCAGAAATGGGCTCTTGCTGTTATTAGCTGGTTTATCCAATTCTAGAATCCATCCTAAGCTCTGCTTTCTGAGATCACTTCTAGTATAAGCTCTTAGTGTAGGGGACCCAAAGCATATCCAAGACAAAAATCTTATTTGGGAAGTATCAGTTACACTATTAGAGAAGTAATAAAGAAAAGCAACCAGTAAGAGTGCATTACTAAACCAGCTACTATGAGGGTTATTAAAGCTTATTCCAGTAGGGAAACTCTGCCTTAGAAACAATATATCTGAGGGATTAGAAAGCTGGGATATTTAAATACCACCACTGAGAGACCTTGGTGCAGGGTGGCTTCAACAGATATGAACAGGAAATGGACAGTATCTGCAACATCTTGCCTCTATACCTGAGCCATCTGATCACCATCTTGAAGTGCAGGATCCTGAGTAGGGGAAACTATGTGAAGTGTACATGGGCCTTCTCAGAAATTTCCTGTGAATCTAGAATTATTTCAAAATAAAAAGTTTAAAAATGGATAGGAAGACCAGAGGAACATATTATATAGAAATGCATTTAATCCCATATACATATTCAATTTCATATGTGGTATGGTTTAAATAGGTGGTGTCCCCCCAAAAGCTCATGTGTGGGACAATACAGGAAAGTTTTGAAGTGAAATGATTGGATTATGGAAGTCTTAACTCAATGAATTAACCCCCTGATAGGGATTAATTGAGTGGTAAGTGTAAGCAGGTAGGATGTGGCTGGAGGAGGTAGGTCAATGGGGGTGTGTCTTTAGGGTTTATATTTTATCCTGGTAGGGCTGGGGAGATAGCTCAGTTGGTAGAGTGCTTGCCTCACAAGCACAAAGCCCTGGGTTCAATCCCCAGCACCGCAAAAAAAAAAAAAAAAAAAAAGTGGTATATTTTGTCCTGGTGAGGAGAGAGCTTTCTCTCTGCTTCCTGATGTAATGTCTTGAGCTGCTTCCCTCCACCATACTCTTCCACCATGATGTTCAACCGCACCTCAAGCCCTGGAAATGGAGTCGGATGTCATTGGACTGAGACCTCTGAAACCCCAAATAAACTATTATTTCTCTAATTGTTCTTGTCAGTTCTTTTGATCACAGCAATGAAAAGCTGACTAAGATAGTATATATATATATATATATATATATAGTATAAAATATATATATATATATTTTTTTTTAACTGATACATAAAAACATAAAAAATGTAGCTGGGTACCATGGTGCACTCCTGTACCCCAGAAGGATGAGGCAGGAGAATCGCCAAGTTCAAAGCCAGCCTTAGCCACTTAGCAAGGCCCTAAACAACTCTGTGAGATCCTGTCTCTTAATAAAATAAAAAAAGGGCTGGGGATGTGGCTGAATAGTGAAGAGCCCCTGGGTTCAATCCCTGGTACCCAAAAAAGGAAGTACATATTCATGGGGTTCCATGTGATGTTTTGATATATGTATACATTGTGTAATGTTTAAATCAGATACATTGATGTTTACTGTATATCTTTATCTATTTAATACAGATTCATGGATTTGCTTTTAGTGAGCAAGGGTTAGTATAAAAAGGACAAAAATCACTTTCATCTCTTGCTCTAAATACACAGACATACACTTTAAAATATAAGACTGGGCTCAAAAGTTTGAGGTAGAGCAGAATCACCTGAGAGCAGTTGCCATCACGGTCTGCATTCGTGTGAATGTGAGATTGCATTTGCAGTAACTGTATCATGATGGTAGTGGTAGGGGAACTCTAGCCAAGAAATTGACATAAAATTTATCTTGAAACTGGTTAACCTAAAGGAGCTTATCATGAAACTACCCATGGCACTCTCCCACGATGTAGAGCACATGGGACTTCCACAGAAAGCAGCTCCTGCTGAAGACAATCTCAGAGTTTAAAAAATATATGTGCATATATGGACTGCTGGGAGAGAAATTCAAAAGATGAAACAAATTGGACAATTCACCTGCTGTGTTAGTTGGAGTTAGGAGTGCAGGGGGTTATTGAGGGGTAATGACTGTGAAAGATAAAGTGGGGAGAAAGCTAGTTTGTCTGAGAATCTCAGATGTGATACAAAAATGAGAATCTTGGCTGGCCCAAAGAGGAACTACAGAACAAATACTGCCGTTAGAGGATTGTGTTGAGCAGAAATGGCAAGACTGCAGTGCCCCTGCCATGTCCATGCTTTCGCCAAGGGAAAGCATGTCCCCTACTCTGTAGCTGAGGCAGACCCTGGAGACACGAACAGCTCAAGGGCACCAGCTGACTAAACCACACATGACCTAGAGGCCAGTTCTTTCCTGAAGACAGGGCTAAGTGGTGCACATGCCTAAAGTTAAGATAATCAACATCGATCAGAGACTTTCATATAAATATTTTTAAAGATAAAATTAGGAATGGGTGATAGAAGTCAAGAAGAGGTTATGAAGAAAGAACCAAACAGAATTCATAGAAATGAACTTTAAAAACTCAGTAGAGGGGAAAAGATGGCGGAGTAGAGAGGGGTATGCTTTCCTGGTGCTCTGTGGTTTGGGATTCAAGCAGCCACAGTACTGCTTCCCAGTCAGGTAAGCAACAGGGAAGTCTCCAAAATTCAATATCAGAATCATAGAGACACAGAAATTTGGGTGCTTTGAACATAAGACAGGAAAGGACACCTTGAGGTTCCAGCCAGTAATGTCAGCAGCACCAGTGCACCTGAGAGGGGAGGAGCAACAAGTAAAAAGAGAGAGAAAAACTATTTAAAAAGTTGGCATGAGAGAACCCATGGAACAGAGAGGCAGTCTGATCTTAACTGATCCAGAGGCAGCTTGATGAACTGGTGTGTGATGGCGGGAGTCATCTTGAAGTGGCCATGAAGTACCTTTTCTTTCTTCTTTTTCCCTTTCCTCTCTCTCTCTCTCTCTCTCTCTCTCTCTCTCTCTCTCTCTCTCTCTCTCTCTCTCTTTCTTCCTCTCTTTTCTCTCTCTCTCTCTCTTTCTTTCCTCCTTTCTTCCTTTCTTTCCCTCCCTCCCTCCTTCCTTTCCTTTCTTTCTCTGGATTAAACCCAGGGATGCTTTACCACTGATGCCATATCCTCAGTCCTTATTTTTTTTTTTTAATTTTGAGACAGGGTTTCACTAAGTTGCTTAGGACCTTACTAAATTACTGAGCCTGGCCTTGAACTTGTAATCCTCCTGCCTCAGCCTCCCCAGTCACTGGGATTACAGGTATGCACCACTGTGCCCTGCAGAGGCAGCTTTCTGCTGCTGGATCCTAGGCGTTCACAACATGCATTATCAGACTGTCTCTGCATGCACCTGCTATGAGATCTAAAGTGCACTTGGTGGGGAACAACTGAAGTGGGCATGGGGGCCTCAGGCTGGGGATACTGAGGAGAGTGCAACTTGCTCTTGCTTTGGATCTGATGGTTTGTGGATTGGCCAGAGAGAACATAGCAACTGGACAGGTGGACACATTTGCACTTGGGCTTTGATCCTGGGAAGCTCACATTCATGTGTGAATCCTGCATGCAGAGGTTTAATCTCTTTGTCCTACCAATGGAGTTCTTGGAAGACCCTGGAGATCCAGATGTCCAGAAGAAATCAGCATATGCGCTCTCCCCCCCATGGGTGAATCAATTCTTTCTTGAGCAGATACCACCTGACAAAATTCCAAAAGTCAATCAGAACTAAACACCCGCTGTTAGAAATTCACATTTAGAACTCTGCCTTAGTTCCACCCTGGGAGTACATCTATCTGGTTTGCCCAGACAGAATAGCAATGATCACTACTTCCCATTCTCTCCTGTCTTATACCGTGAGAGGAAAAGTTGAGCCATATTACAACCAACTTGGGTTCCACATCACTCTAGTGACAGTTTAGTGAGCAACTCAAGGATTAACTCAAGGTTTAGCAATCCCAAACCCTTGTTCTCCCTAAGGAACATGCAGCCAAAGAAGAAACAGGACAGTATGGCAGAGTTTTGAACACATCTGCAAAGATAATCCCTTCATTTTTCACTAATATTTTCCTCTTTTCCCCCTTTTTCCACTGTGTGTGTGTGTGTTTGTGCATGTGCACACATTCTTGCTATGCCAATTGGCTCATGGATCTAAATATTTAGAATATTTCAATCCCAAAACACCTGCATATACTTTCTTCTTGGCAGCTCATGGAACCTATTCCAAAATGGACCACATTTTAGGTCACAAAGAAAGTCTTAGAAAATGCAAAATAGGGCTGGGGGGATAGCTCAGCTGGTAGAGTGCTTACCTCAAAAATGCAAAATAACTCTATTATCTCATGCATCTCATCAGATCATAATGGAATTAAATTAGAAATCAAGAGTAAGAAAAATTATAGAAATCACATAAACACACAGAGATTGAATGATACCCTTAAAGAGAAATGGATCATAGAAGAAATGAAAGGATAAATTAAAAATTCCTAAAGTGAGAATAATGATACATCATACCAAAATTTCTGGGACACTATGAAGGTTGTTCTAAGAGGAAAGTTTATAGCATCAAGTGTTTGCATTTACAAAAATAAATATCCCAAATAAACAATCTAATGCTGCATATCAAGGCCCTAGAAAAGCAGGAATAAACTAATTTCCAAGCCAGTAGAGGATAGGAAGTGATTAATATCAGAACTGAAATTATTGAAATAGAGAATTAAAATACAGAAAGAAGCAATACAACAAAGAGTATCTCTCACCCTGCACAAAACTCAATTCACTGTGGATCAAAGACTTAGGCACTAGAACAGAGACCCTGCAACTACTAGAAGAAAAAGTAGGCCCAAATAGTCACCATGTCAGCCTAGAACCTGACTTCCTTAAGACTCCAAAAGTGCAAAAAGTTAAATCAAGAATCAATAAATGGGACAGATTCAAACTAAAAAGCCTCTTTCAGCAAAAGAAACAGTAATGTGAAGAGAGAGCCTACAGATTGGGAGGAAATCTTTACCACATGCACCTCAGATAAAGCATTAATCTCTAGGATATATAAAGAACTCAAAAAACTTAACATAAAAAAAAACAATCAATAAATGGGCTAAGGAACTGAACAGACACTTCAGAGAAGAAGATATACAATCTATCAACAAATATATGAAAAAATGTTCAACATCTCTAGCAATTAGAGAAATGCAGATCAAAACTACTCTAAGATTTCATCTCACACCAATCAGAATGGTAATTATCAATAATGCAAGTAACAATAAATGTTGAAGAGGATGTGGGAAAAGGTACACGCATACAGTGCTGGTGGAACTGCAAATTGGTGCAACCACTCTGGAAAACAATATGGAGATTTCTCAGAAAACTTGGAATGGAACCACCATTTGACCCAGATAGCCCACTCCTCAGTTTATACCCAAAGGACTTAAAATCAACATACTACAGTGACACAGACACATCAATGTTTATAGCAGCTCAACTCACAATAGCTAAACTATGGAACCAACTTAGGTGCCCTTCGACAGATGAATGGATAAAGAAAATGTGGTATAAGTGTATATGATGAAATATTACTCAGTTTTAAGGAAGTATGAAATTATGTCATTTGCTGGTAAATGGATGGAGTTAGAGAATATCATGCTAAGTGAAACAAGCCAAACCCCAAAAAACAAAGGCCAAATGTTTTCTCTGATACACAGAAGCTAATTCATAATAAGGGAAGGGGGTAGGGAAGAGTAGAGTTACTATATTTTAGGTAGAGGGGAGTGAAGGGAGGTGAAGAGATATGGGGGAAGGAATGATAATAGAGTGAAACAGACATTATTACCTCCTGTACATGTATGACTGCATGACTGATGTGATCCTGCAATATGTATAATTAGAAAAAATGAGAGATTACACTCCATTTATGTATGAGCTATCAAATTATATAAATGCATTCTACTGTTATGTACAACTAATTAGAAAAAAATAAAATTTAAAAATTTTTAAAAATATGAAGATTAATAAACCCTTAACCAAACTAATCCATAGAAAGAGAAGACCCCAATCAACAAAATTAGGGGTGAAAAAAAAGATATCACCACAGACATTTCTGAAATCCAGAGGATCATTATGGACTATGTTGAAAACTTGCCTTCCAATAAATTGAAAACCTAGATATTAAAAAATTTCCAGACACATGTGACCTACCCAAATTAAGCCAAGAGGATTCAGAAAACCTAAATACACCAATATTAAGCAGTGAGATTTAAAGTAGTAACAAAAAGTCTTCCAAGAAAGAAAAGCCTAGGACCAGATGGATTCTCAGTTGATTTCTAGAGACCTTTAAAGAAAAACTAACACTTACCCTCTTCAAAATTTTTCATGAAATATAAAGGGATGAAACATGCCCAAATTCATTCTATAAGCCAGGATCACTCTGACACCAAAGCCAGATAAATATGCATCAAAGAAGGACTGGGAGAGTGGTTCAGTGCCTAGCATGTACAAGGCACTGGGTTGAATCCCCAGCACTGCAATAAATAAATAAATAAACAAACTTCATAGTTTTAAAAAAGAGACACATCAAGGAAAGAAAGCCACAGATCAATATCCCTGATGAATATAGATGGAAAAATCCTTAATAAAATATTAGCAAGTCACATTCAAAAACACATTAGCAAGATTGTACACAATGATTCAAATTGGGTTCTTTGCAGGGATGCAAGGTTGGTTCATTGCACATAAATCAATAATTGTAATTTATCCTATAAATATAATCAAGGACAAAAATCACATGATCATCTCAATGGATGCAGGAAAAAAACCTTTGACAAAATCCAGCATCTGTACATGTTAAAAACACAGAAGAAACTAAGGATAGAAGACACCTCAACATCATAAAGGCTCTATGTAATAACCCAAAGCTAACATTGTATTAAATGGAGAAAAACAGAGCATTTCCTCTAAAATCAGGAACAAGAGAAGGATGTCCACTCTCACCCCTGCTATTCAACATATTTTTTGAAACTGTAGTCAGAGCAATCAGTCAAGAGAAGAATATTAAAGAGATACAAATGGAAAAAGTATGAGACAAACTATGTCTGTTTGCTGATAACATGATTCTATAGCCAGAGAATCCCAAAAAATCCATCAGAAGACTTATAGATTTGACAAACAAATTTGGCAAAGTAGCAGGATACAAGATCAACACACAAAATTCAATAGCTTTTTTCTATTCCAATAATGGATTTGCTGAGAAAGAAATCAAGAAAACTACTCCATCCACAATACCCTCCAAAACTATACTTAGGAATAAGTCTAGGGAAGAAAATCTTAGAAGGCCTTATGATGGTTCAGTTTGATCCAGTCTAATATTGATACAGGCATTGACATCCTTAATAAGATTCCTAAAGCTCAAAAAATAAAATCAATACCTCTACTGCAAAAATTATAAAACACTGAATAAAGAAAGTGAAGAAGACCTTAGAAGATGGAAAGATCTCCTCTGTTCACGGATAGGTGGAATTAATATCATCAAAGTGACCATATTTCCAAAAGCAATCTACAGTTTTATGCAATCCCCATTAAAATATCAATGATATTCTTTACAGAACTAGAAAATATTATCCTAAAATTTATATGGAATTTATATGGAAGAATAACTGAATAGCCAAAGCAATCCTGAGCAGCAAAGCAAGGTTGGAGCACATGATACCTGATCTCAAATTTATATACTACAGAGCTGTAGTAACAAAAGCAGCATGGTATTGGCATAACAGCAGACATGAGAACTAATGTGATAGACTAGAAGACACAGATACAAAACCCCATAAACACAGTCATGTTGTCCTTTACAAAGGTGCCAGAAAGCATACATTGGAGAAAAGGAAGCCTTTTAAACCCAAGGGGCCGGGAAAATTGAATATCCATATGGAGAAGAATGAAAGAGGTAGGATCCACTTACCTCTTTCCCTGAAGAAAAATCAATTCAAAGTGGATCAAAGACCTAGGAATTAGACCAGAAAGTGCTAGAAGAAAACATAGATGGCCTTAGAAGATGGTCCACTTTGATCCACTCCAACATATTGGTATAGGCACTGACATCCTTAATAAGATTCCTAAAGCTCGAAAAATAAAACCAGGAATCAAGAAGTGGGATGAAATTAAACTAAAAAGCTCTGCATAGCAAAATAAATATTTAAGAGTGTGATGAGACAGTCTATAGAATAGGAGATGATCTTTGCCAGCTACTCTTCTAACAGGGGATTAATAACAGAATATATAAGGAATATATAAAGATCTCAAGAAACAACCCCCACACCCTAATAACTCATTCAATAAATGTGCAAAAGATCTAAATAAACATTTCTGAAAAGAAGAAATGCAAATGGTGAACAAAGGCATAAAAAAATGTTCAACACCCTTAGCAATCAGGGAGATGCAAATCAAAACTACACTAAGATTTCATTTCATTCCAGTTTGAATGGCAATCATCAAGGATACAAATCATGATAATTGCTGGTGAGGATGTGAGAGAAAAGGTACACCTATACTTTGTGGGTGAGACTGCAAATTAGTACAACCACTTTGGAAAGCAAAAGATCAGGAATGGAACCATCACATGACCCAGCTCTCCCACTCATTGATATTTATCCAAAAGAACTAAAATCAGCATACTACAGTGATATATGCATACCAATGTTTATAGCAGAACAATCCACAATAGCCAAGTTATGGAACCAGTATAGGTGCTCATCAATAGATGAATGGTATATACTCACACACAGAAGAATGAAATTATGTCATTTTCTGGTTAGTGGATGGAGCTGAAGAACATCATGCTAAGTGAAATATTATGGACTCAGAAAGTCAAGGATCTAATTTTTTTTCCCATTCATGGAAGCTAGAGAGAAGAGAGGAATAAAAAAGGGGGGGGGGATCTTGTGAAAACAGAAAGGAGACCAGTAGAATAGAGGCAGGGGCCCTAGTGGGAAGGAGGAAAAGAGGGAAAGGGGAAGAATTAAGGAATAAAGCTGACCAAATTATTCAACATGCATGTATGAATATATCACATTGCATTCCAATTTTGTATATGACCCTAATACACCAATTAAAAAAATAAACAGAAGGAAGAGGACCAGGGGAGGGAGGAGGGAAGGAAAAAAGAAAGTAATTGGGATTGAAATGGAGCAAACTATATTATATGCATTTATGAATATATCAAAATGAACTCCACTGTTATGTATAACTATAATGCACTACTAAAAAACATTAAAACTCAAGAGATGTTTTGAACAGTAGGTTAGACACAGCTGGAAAGAGATTTATTGAACCCAAATGGATGTGAAGAAACTACCAATAATATCATACAGAAAGAATCACAAAAGGATAAAATAAGAACTAGGTAGACTATTAGGGGAGAATATGGGCTTTGAATCCATGCACCTGGAATTAAATCTTAACTCTGCGACTGACTGGTAATAAGGCCTTAGGCACATTTGAAACCTGTTTGTGTCTCATCTATAAAATGGAGATAAACTAGTACTACTTTCTGGTGTTGCCATAAGGATTAAATGAGTTTACGGTTCTCAGCACATAGTAAGTGCTCAGTAAAGAGAAAATGAAAATTTCCAACAATTACCTTAGCTTAGTGGGTTAAATTAGTAGTTCCAGAAGGAGAAAATAGAGGAGAGGCAGCATTTGAAGGAATAGTGGCAGTGGTTTTTTTGTAAGTGAAGAAAAATGAGCCCCTAAAATGAAAAGGCACACTGAGTTGTGAGCAGGATAAAAATTTCCATTTCTTGTCATGTTATAGAGAAATTGAAAAATAATAAAGATAAAGGAGGAAAATCTAAAAAGCTACCAGGAAGGAAGCATTATCCATAAAGAAATGATGTTCTGTCTGAAGCCAATTTCTCATCAGCAACAATAGGTGACAATGTTCTAATACATTCAAAATGATCAGAAAAACAATTATCATCCACAGTCAGCTATCCGGCATTTAAAGTGAGCATAACATGTAGACATTTTCAGATATACACAGGTCAAAAGTTTGCTAGTTTTTTACTCAAAAGTTATGTTTAACTGTCAATTTATTTTTATTTTTTTACTTTTGCTCAGAGATTTTGTAAAGGATGAATTTTAGCAAGAAGAAATTAAACTTGAAGGAGAGAAATTATCTTTTGGTCGAGATGGAATAAGAAGGACTAGATTTATGTTCCCATCTTGTGCAACTAAGTGGGACAAAATATGTGAAACAGTTCCTGATTCATTGGACACTGGGCACAGGAAGGATATCTGAGAGATGGAAAATAAGCAAGGTGAGCTGCACAATTGCCCCAGCTTACTGCCTAAAGACAGTTTCCAGGCTGCGGTATAGAGAAGAGGAGCCAAGCTGATATTGGATGCCTCCCTGAGATGAAGAGACAGGACGGGGAGTCCAAGGGACCCAAAGGTGCTAGAGTCTGCAGATCAGAGCACCAGACAGCAGAGAGTTTCACAGTACTGAGTGCTGATAAATTAATATTAGGAAATGATACAGGCCTAGGTAAAGAACCTCCCAAAGGATTAGAGGAAAAATCCTTAGAGTTCACCTGTACCCAGGAATAGTGCAATTCTCATCAACCACAGTGGAAAAATGTAATTCTTGGGGCACTGGGTAGAGTACTCAGTTTACCTCAGTAAAGGGGAAACCTTAACTCTAGACTAAACACTAGGCTGGTCCTGCCAAACATGTTAAAAGCAAGACCGAAAGGATGAGATGACTCCTAAGTCACTTAACAACATTTTGAACAAAGCTAAAGAATCTTTATAGGAATAGAAAGTGTTTCCAGCATCCAACAGGTTAAATTTACAATGATTAGTATCCAATTAAAAAATTTCCAGGCAAGTAACAATGCAGGAAAATACTATTTATGTGTTCATCAGACTTCCAACACTGTGACAAAATACCTGAGAAAATAAATTTAAAGTAAGAAAGATTTATCTTGGCTTTGGTTTTGGAGTTTTCAGTCCTTGGCCAGTTGGTTCCATTGTTTTGGAGCCAGTAACAAGGCAGAACATCAAGGTAGCCAGAATGTGTGACAGAGGAGTCTGCTGACCTCGTGGCAGCCAGGAAGGGAGTGGGGAGAATGAGCGAGGGTCCCAAAATCCCCTTCAGGGACACCCCCAATGACCTAACTTCCTTACTTTCACTAGGCCCTACTTCCTAAAGGTTCTACTGCTTTCCAATAGTGCCATCGTCTGAGGATTAATCCTTCAACACATGAGTCTTTGGGGATGTTTAAGATCAAAACCATAAAAATAAGAAAGAGAAAAAAATCAATCAAATAAAACAGACCCAGAAATAACACATAACAGAATCTGGAGACAAAGACATTAAAATACCTATTCTAACAAAATTCTATATTTCAGATGCCAGAAAAAAGATTAAACATGTTATATAGAATAATGGAAGATGCTTTAAAATTAAACTTTTGGAGATGAAAACTCACAATGTTTAAGCTATAAAACAGTGATGAGAAAATAGGGATAGTGGGAACATTCCTTAACATTGTAAAGGCCATCTATGCTAAGCCCATGGCTAATATCATTCTAAATGGTGAAAAACTGAAAGCATTCCCCCTAAAAACTGGAACAAGGCAGGGATGCCCTCTTTCACCACTTCTATTCAATATCGTCCTTGAAACTCTAGCCAGAGCAATTAGACAGACCAAAGAAATTAAAGGGATACGAATAGGAAAAGAAGAACTCAACTATCCCTATTTGCTGATGATATGATTATATACTTAGAGGAACCAGGAAATTCCACCAGAAAACTTTTAGAACTCATAAGTGAATTCAGTAAAGTAGCGGGATATAAGATCAATGCACATGAATCTAATGCATTTTTATACATAAGTGATGAATCTTTGGAAAAAATAGTTAGGAAAACTACTCCATTCACAATAGCCTCAAAAAAAATAAAATACTTGGGTATCAATCTCACAAAAGAGGTGAAAGACCTCTACAATGAGAAGTACAGAACTCTAAAGAAAGAAATTAAAGAAAACCTTAGAAGATGGAAAGATCTCCCATGTTCTTAGATAGGAAGAATTAATATTGTCAAAATGGCCATACTACCTAAAGTGCTATACAGATTCAATGCAATTCCAATTAAAATCCCAATGACGTACCTTACAGAAATAGAGCAAGCAATTATGAAATTCATCTGGAAGAATAAGAAACCCAGAATAGCTAAAGCAATCCTTAGCAGAAAAAGTGAAGCAGGGGGTATTGCAATACCAGATCTTCAACTCTACTACAAAGCAATAGTAACAAAAATGGCATAGTATTGATACCAAAATAGAAAGGTAGATCAATGGTACAGAATAGAGGACACGGACACAAACCCAAATAAATACAATTTTCTCATACTAGACAAAGGTGCCAAAAATATGCAATGGAGAAAAGATAGCCTCTTCAACAAATGGTGCTGGGAGAATTGGAAATCCATATGCAACAGAATGAAACTAAACCCATATCTCTCACCATGCACGAAACTAAACTCAAAATGGATTAAGGACCTTGGTATCAGACCAGAGACCCTGAAGATTATGGAAGAAAAAGTAGGTCTATATCTTCAACATGTTGGCTTAGGACCAGACTTCCTCAACAGGACTCCCATAGCACAAGAAATAAAAGCAAGAATCAATAACTGGGATAAACTCAAACTAAAAAGCTTTCTCTCAGCTAAGGAAACTATCAGCAACGCGAAGAAAGAGCCTACAGAGTGGGAGAAAATCGTTTCCAATCATACTTCAGATAGAGCACTAATCTCCAGAATCTATAAAGAACTCATAAAACTCTACACCAAGAATGCAAGTAATCCAATCGACAAATGGGCTAAGGAAATGAACAGACACTTCACAGAAGAAGATCTACAAGCAATCAACAAACCCATGGAAAAATGTTCAACATCTCTAGTAATAAGAGAAATGCAAATCAAAACCACCCTAAGATTCCATCTCACCCCAATTAGAATGGTGATTATCAAGAATACAAGCAACAACAGGTGTTGGTGAGGATATGGGGAGAAAGGTACACTCATACATTGCTGGTGGGACTGCAAATTCGTGCAGCCACTCTGGAAAGCAGTGTGGAGATTCCTTAGAAAACCTGGAATGGAATCTCCAGTTGACCCAGCTATCCCACTCCTTGGCCTATACCCAAAGGACTTAAAATCAGCATACTACAGAGATACAGCCACATCAAAGTTCATAGCTGCTCAATTCACAATAGCCAGATTGTGGAACCAACCTAGATGTCCTTCAATTGATGAATGGATAAAGAAACTGTGGTATATATATACAATGGAATATTACTCAGCCATAAAGAAGATAAAATTATGGCATTTGCAGGCAAATGGATGAAATTGGGGAATATCATGCTAAGTGAGATAAGCCAATCTCAAAAAACCAAAGGACGAATGATATCGCTAATAAGTGGATGATGACACTTAATGGGGGGTGGGAGGGGTTAGTGTTAGGGTTAGAGTTAGGGTTAGGGAGGGAGGCAAGAATGGAGGAAGGAAGGACTGTATAGAGGGAAAAGAGGGGTGGGAGGGGTGGGGGAAGGGAAAAAATAACAGAGTGAATCAAACAACATTACCCTATGTAAATTTATGATTAGACAAATGGTATGCCTTTACGCCATGTACAAACAGAGAAACAACATGTATCCCATTTGTTTACAATAAAAAAATAAAATAAAATAAAACAGTGATGAAATTAACGGCAGTTTTGATGTTTCCGAGGGAAAAGATTTGTGAACTTGAAGACAGGACCATAGAAACTATCTGAAAGAAAATAAACTAAAACATATAAAAAGAGCATCAATGAGCCATGTGATAACTTAAAGCAGTATAAGATACGTGTATTTAAGGAGAGGAGAGAGGGAGGGACAGAAATGAACGTGAAGAAACGTCTGGAAAATTTCCGAATATGCTGAAAACTATAAATTCACAGATTCAAGAAACTAAATGACCCACAATATAAGAAAAATGAACAAAACGAAAACCAACCCCAAGATACATCACCAAATTCCTGAAAGCAAGTGATAGTAAGAAAATCTGTCAACCAGGATTTCATACCCAGTGTAAATATAGAAATCTAAAAAACAATCAACTATTAAAAACAAATATAATATACAATGCTTAAGCAAAAGTAAAATATATAACAAAAATACCATGAATACCAGGGGAAGCTAAGTGAAAGAAAGTTCTTATATTCCATGTGAAGTGATAGAATATCAACTAAAGATAGACTGCAATGTTAAAGCTATATACTGTGAATATTAAAACAAATAACACAGTGAATTGTTGTAGCTAATAAGCTAACAAAGGAGATAAACTGAAATTATGGAAAACCCAAAGAAGGGAGAGAGAAAAAAGGGAACAAAGAACCAATGAAACAAATAGAATCCAAATCATAAGATTTAAACTCAATCATACCAACTACATTAAATGTAAAAGGTCTAAATATTTCAATTTTAAAACAGATTTTCAGATTGAATTAGAACATTATATGCTACCTATAAGGAATTCACTTAAAATAGATTTAAATAGACACAAACAGATTAAAAGTAAAGTGATGTAAAAATGCATACTATATAACATTCAATCAGATAATTAGATTTCAGAGCAAAGAATATTATCAGGGATAAAACGAGTTATTGCATAATGATCAAGGGGTCAATTAAACACGAGGACATAGCAACTTTGAACATTTCTGCAAGTAACGTAGCCTTGAGATACATTGTTGTGAGATGAATTCTGTACCCCTCAAATTCATTATGTTGAAACCATAATTCCTAGTACTTCAGTCTCTAAAGACACAATTAAGTTAAATTAGAGTGAACCCTAATATTCCACGACTGGTGTCTTTATAAGAAGAGAAAATTTGAACGTAATTTATAGAGGGAAGATCACATAAAGACACAGATATAAAATGACCATCTACAATCCAAGGAGAGAGGCTTCAGAACCAACCCTGCTGACGCCTTGACCTTGGACTTCAAGAGTCATGAACCATACAAAACTAAATTTTAGTTATTTAAGCCACCCAGTCTTTGGTACTTTGTTGTGGCCATCCTAGCAAACTAATACATGCAGGAAGCAGATATTGATAGAACTTCAAGGAGAAAGAGACAAACTCACTATTAGAGCAGGAGATTCCAATACCTTTCGACCAAAAGTTGACAGAAAAATAGTCAAAAATCTCCTAAGATATAGGAGAGTTGGAAAATACTATCAGCAAACTGGACATAACAGATATTTGTAAATCATCTCACCCAGCATCAACAAAGTATCCGTTCATTTCAGTTAATACACAACATCTACCAAGACACACCATATTCCAGACCATGAAAACGAGCCTCAATACATTTGATGGATTCAAGTCATATAAAATCTGTTTCCCGACAACAGTAAGATGAAATTAAAAGAAATATAAAAGAATAACAGAAATATCTCTGGAAAATCTCCAACTATTTGGAAACTAAATAACACACTTCCAAGCAACCCATGGACTGGAGAAGAAATAAGAAGATAAAAAGTATTTTGAATGGAATTAAAATACTAACTTAACATATTAAAATTTGCAGGATGCTACTAAAGTGGTATACGGAAGGGAAGTCACATCATTAAATGCCTGTGTTAGAAAAGAAGGGAATTTTCAACCAATAGCTTCAGCTTTCACCTCAAGAAACCAGAATAAAGGAAACAATAAAGAAATGGAAAGAGAAACAATACAGAAAATTGGTAACACCAAAAACTGGTTCTTTAAGATCGATAAAATGGACAAATCTCTATCCAGATTCATCAGGGCAAGGAGATAAGATACAATTTATTGATACCAGGAATGAGAAGTGACCTGGCTACAACTTTTACGTGTATCAGAAGGAAAATAAGAGCAACTTATTCTAAAAAGTTTGATAACCTGGATGAAATTTCTTGAAAGATATAACTACCAAAACTTACTGAAGAAGAAACAGGGACTGGGGAGATAGCTCAGTCGGTAGAGTGCTTGCCTTGTAAGCACAAGGCCCTGGGTTTGATCCCCAGCACCCCCCCCCCAAAAAAAAAAGAAGAAGAAATAGATAACCTTAAAAGGCATACAAATATAAACAAATTGAATTTGTATTTAAAATTCTAAGGCCAGAGGACTTCAATGAGGAATTCTTCCAAACATATAAGAAAGAAAGAATACTGATTCTACCCAACGTCTTCCTTAAAATTAAAGAGGAAGGAGTAATTCTCAATTCATTCCATGAGATCAGTATACTGAATTCAATTATATCATTGATAAAGAATGCTATATCATAGCCAAAAGGGTGATGCACCTCAGGCCTGGAAGATTATGTAAGATCCCTGAGGCTATCAATATAATTCACTATATTAATATACTGAAAGGGAAAGCCATATGGTCATCTTAATAGATGCCGAAAAAACATTTCACAAAAGCCAACATTTATTCTTGACTATAACTCTCAATGCATTGGGGATAATAGAGATAAAAGACACTTTCTATTTTTAATTTTAAAAGGACACATATTTTAATTAATTTTTAGGTTGTATGTGTTGAATCTAATTGTAATCCTGAATACAACCCAAATTATTAACTATAGTCCTGACACCATACATTAGATCTCTGGACTTGTTCATCCTACATATCTGCAACTTTGTATTCTTTGGCCTACATCAGTGGCCTCAATCACTGATTTATTCTCAATCTCTGTGTATTCAACTTTTCTTTTCATCCACATGTAGATGACATCCAGTAGTATTTTTCTTTCTGTGTGAATCTTATTTAACTTAGCATAAAGTCCTCCAGATTCATCCGTGTTGTGGCCAATAACAGGTCTCCTTTCTAAAGTCTGAATGATGTCGTGAGTGTGCGCTATATATTTCAGGTTCTTTATCCATTCATTTGAATATTACCATATATGGGCTATTGTGAAGGATACCGCAATGAACGTGGTAGTGCAGGTATATTTAGGAGGCAATGACTTCCTTTCTCTTGGGTAAATACCCAGAAGAGGGATTGCTGGGTCATATGGTAGTTCTGCTTACACCTTACTGTTTTCCATAATGACTGTACTAATCTACATTCCCACCCCAGTATACCAGGACTCCCTTTTTTGATAATAGCCAGCCTAATAGATGTGAGGTGAAATTGTGGTTTCATTTCACACTTCTCTGAAGTTTCGTGATGTTGAGCATGTTTTCTTAAACCTGTTGGCCATTTTAAGGGTCTTGTTTTTAATAACTTTATTTTATTTATTTATTTATTTTTGTGTGGAGCTGAGGATTGAACCCAGTGCCTCACACATGCCAGGCCAACGCTCTACCCCTGAGCAACAACCCCAGCCCTAATGTCTGTTTTTTTAAGAGAAATGTCTAGGCAAGTCCTTTACTCATTTTTAAATTGGGTTGTTTGTGTTCTTTTGCTTATTGAGTTATGTGAGTTCTTTACGCTTAGGGGATATTAACCCCTCATCTGATATATGGTTTGCAAATATTTTTCTCCCAATCTGTAGGCTATAGTCATGAGCAGGTATCAGTGTCTACAGCATGGATACCCTGGGCAAAGGATGATTCATGGCCAGGTGGGACAGAGCTGACAGTGCAAGACTTCACCTTGCTGTGTAAGCTTGGCCAAGTCCCTTGCCCTCTCTGGGCCATCTAATCTATCACTCCTGCCTCAAAGGGAGAGCAGACCCTTCCATCTCTGATTGCTCAGGATTCACTCCAGACAACCTCACACTGGGCCAGCAGATCCAGTCCCGGATCTCTGTGCCCCACTTTAAATATCAGTTCACTGTGTGCCTTCCCGGTAGGGCTACCTGTCAACCTCACCAAGAGCTCCACTAGCTTGGAAAAAAGGCCCTCTGATCACTTTCTATCCTCCAAATGAAAATAAATTCATTGTTTTCATTATAAAATTAATATTGGCTCATTGCCAAACATTTAAACAATAAGGGAAGTATAAAGGAGAAAGCTAGATTCAACCAAAATCCTGTTATACAAAGGTAACCACCATTAAGGTTTTGGGAATACTCTTCCAGACAACTCCTCATATTCACACACATGTATTTCAAACATCCTTATACACAACACGACTGGATAATAGTTTTTTTGGTGCTGGGGATGGAACCCAAGGTCTCACAAATGCTTGTGCTCTACCACTGAGTCACACGGCCAGCCCCAGGATTGTAAGTGTTTTAACTGTGGAGTGAAGTTTTCTGTTCAATAATATGTCACAAATATCTATGTAAAATATATATCTCACTTGTTATCTTCAAAATTTTATCTCAATTACACACTCACATACAAATATTCAATTTTCATAAGTGCATGAATGTGATCAGCCAGGACTGTGAGTGGACACCAGACACCTCTTTGCTTTCAGTGGTTCCTTGTTACCTCATAAGTAGATGGGCCACAAACACGCTGCAGTGAACATCCTTCTCCAATTTTAGGATAAATTTCTAAATGTGGAATTGTTGGGTCAAAAATGTGAGTGTTAAAATTTTCAATATCATCCTCCAAAATGTTAGAACTTATTCTCGCTTCCACCAATGATATGTGAGTGTCCACTTCTCAACACCCCTTCTGAAAGAAGGCCATTGTCAATGTGTAAACTGAAAGGTGAAGGTGTCACCTCATTTTTCTAAATGGTAATTTATTTGGTTATTAGTGACATTGATCATCAGCTTATTTGGGTACTGGGTTGCTTTTTTGTGTGGAATGGTCAGTTTACAACCTTTGTTTTTCTTTGGGGTACGTTTGTTTGCTTTCTATTGCTTTTTAAGAGCTCTTTGCATATCAAGGATTTAATTTTAGACCGGCGGGGTTCTCAGAGTTGCTCAAGTTGAGCAACTAGGAGTCCTGTTGACACATTCCCAAGAGACTGGAACAGTTCTGCCTCTGGTCAGTGGAGGGCAGCAGTGGGCAAGATTCACTTTCAAGTCAGATCCATGTGCAGGAGCTACACACTCACACACACACACACACACACACACACCCCAAAGAACCTTCCAGAGTGCCTCTCAGGAATTCTCTTAAGGGCCCAAACACAGATGACTAGATGACTTTCCCACAGTCTCTGGAGACAGGGTCTGAACAGCGAAGAGAACCAGGTCATCCAGCAAGACTAGAGTTCAAAATCCAGCTCTGCTGCTGGCCAGCTGTAGGTTGGTGTGATCTTCATGACCTTCCTGCCTCTTGCTGCTTTCATTTGCAAGATGGGTCTGTGGTATCAGCTTCGCTGGTGGGAGTGAAGACCCTGAGGGATGCTGCAGCCTGGGCGGTGGAAGGTGCCCGTGAACCTGAGCCCTATGCTGGGCCTCTCAGCCCACTCCCAGCCTCTGTCCACCATCACTTGCTGGCTGATCAGAGAGAAGCACTGGCTCTGGTGGTCACAGCTAGGTGTGCTCCTTCCCCAGCCTGCCCCCAGGTTCAATTATTTCTGAGTCTAAGGAAGATCCCCCTTGGGGTGTAGGGAGGGAGATTGCAGGGGAGGGGGTCTGGGAGGAGAGAAGAGCTAAGAGGACTGAACCGAGGCCCGAGGCCCAGGGAAGCCTTGGGGTGGGAGGAACCGCTGGGACAGAAGCCACTTCAGCAGGAAGGCCAGCACCTGACGTTGATGAACTGTGCTGGCCAGAGGGTACGGGCCCCCTGGCTTCTACCAGAGGAATCTGGTGGTCAGCCAGAGAGGTATAGCTTTGTCATGGAGGAGATGAGTTCTGTCTGCACTGGGCTGCGTATGAAGTGCTACAGGGACTTTCAAGATCCTCCCAGCAAGGGAAAATCACACGGCCCCTCCTCCCTACCTCCCTCTGTACCTCTCACCCCAGCAAAACCTGGGAACATCCCTGTCCAGGAATCAGAGCTACTCCAGACTAATTCAGGCCAGGGAGGAGCCGGCCTCCTCCTTCCTTCCTCTCCATCTTCTGCTTTGCTCCCCCAACTCTCCCAGACCTGGGGGAGGGGACACAGGGGAGCCCCTTATTCCAGCTCAGGGTTTCCTGCTCCTCTCTCATGCTGGGAGCAAGGCAGTGCCCAAGGGGCCCTTCGCTCATGAGGAGAAACCAGAAAAATGGCTTTCTGATGGGCACAATTACGGCCTGGGGGAGGATGAGTCACCAGTCTGCAGAGGGAGAGGGCTGGGCCCAGCCCCAGGGGCGTGGGCTCTGGGGAAGGAGGGCCCACGGGTACCGGGTGGTGAGATCCTGGGGCTCCACGGGGTAGAGAGGGCCTGTTTCCCTCGACCTCCAACCCAGTCCTAGGGTTAAGGCAGGATAGACTTTTATTCCATGAGGAATGTCAATGGTGGCTCCCTTTCTAGACTGCTTCCTGTACACCAGCCTCCTGCTAAACTCTTCGCAGCGTTATTTCATTGACTCCTCGCTTACCTTATAATTGAACTCCATTTTGCGAGGACATGGAAGTTCAGAGAGGTTAAGTCACTTGCCCCAGGTCATAATGAGGAGTCAGAGCAGTCTTGCATTTGCCCCCAGAAGCTAAGAACTCCCCTTTCTGTACCCTTGCCCCCTATTGTCGTGGCTGGACTGTGTCCTGAGCCCATTGGAAGGTGCCTCTGTAGACTTGGAGGTGCCTTCTTGGGGCTGACTGGTCCTCAGGGCTGACCTAGGACAGGCGAGAAAGAGACCACCAGGTCTTGGGAGGTCTGTCCTGCAGCATCTCAGGCCTGACGGACTTGGGCAAGTCATTTTTGCTCTCTGACCCTCCATTTGCCCCTCAGTCCAGCAAGATTAGTGGTTTCCAGTCTGGGATTCCAGACTCCCAGAATCCAAGGAGCCATAGTCCAGGTGAAGACGCCCAGAGGGTGCTGGGTACCTTCACCATCATCAGGCCACTGGCCATGGCTTCCTTAATGTTGGAAGTGATTTTAATGTGTGAGTTTCATGTAAAAGAAAGAAAGGAATGAAACTGGTTGGCGCTCGACGGAGAATACCGTAGGGGCACTAGAGAGGGGGCAGAATCAACAGGAAGGTGGCAGGGGCTCTTTGGAGTTCCTTAAAGCTGAACTGTCCTGTGGAGGAGAGGCGGGGCATATGTGCACATGGTGAGAGGTGCTGGCATCACCTACCTGCAGCAGGAAGGGGAAGGGCTGGTCCCGCTCTCCTGCTCTCCGGTTCAGCTTGAGCTAGGCAGTGGGTGGTGGGTGAGGCTTGAATCTTATCAATCCCTCAGGAATGTACCTGGCGTTAGCAAGCTCCAGCTGCAGGCAGAGGAGTGGGTACAGGTCAGGGCCCGTCCTGGCTATGGGTAGGGATTCTGGGAAGGGCCTCCATCAGGCTGACTTGGACTGAGTCCAGAATGGAGGTGGAGCTGGCCAAGGAAACAGTACAGGAGCATCAGGCATCTCTTCCCCGTGCCTGAGCTGGCGTTCCCTCCCCGCAGCTTCTACCTCCCCACCCATTTCTCCAGAGCTTAGCCACGGGCTGCTACAGCCTCAGTTATCTGGTCAAGGTCTTTTTTAATCCTCATACATCCATCTGATTTATATATTTTTAAAATTTATGTGTTCTATTTAGTTGTACATGACAGTAGAATGCATTTATACATTTTGATAAATCATACATAAATGGAGTGTAATTTTTCATTTTTCTGATTATACATATTGTAGGATCATATCAGTCATGCAGTCATATATGTCCATGAGGTAATAATGTCTGTTTCATTCTACGAGCCTTCCTACCCCCATACCCCTTCCCCTCCCTTCACTCCCCTCTACCTAATGTAAAGTAACTCTACTCTTCCCTAGCCCCTTCCCCTTACTGTGAATTAGCACCCGCACATCAGAGAAAACATTCAGTCTGTTTTTTTTAGTTTGGTTCATTTCGCTTAGCATGATATTCTCCAATTCCATCCATTTACCCGAAAATGACATAATTTTATACTTGTTTAAAGTTGAGTAATATTCCATTATACATATATAGATATAGATATATAGATATAGATATAGATAGATATATCACATTTTCTTTATCCATTTTGCTGTGGAAGGATACCTACATTGGTTCCATAGTTCAGCTATTGTGAGTTGAGCTGTTATAAATATTGATGTGTCTGTGTCACTGTAGTATGTTGATTTTAAGTCCTTTGGGTATAACTGAGGAGTGGGCTATCTGGGTCAAATGGTGGTTCCATTCCAAGTTTTCTGAGGAATCTCCATATTGCTTTCCAGAGTGGCTGCACCAATTTGCACTCCCATCAGCAATGTATGAAGGTACCTTTTCCCCTATATCCTCTCCAACATTTATTGTTGCTTGCATTATTGATAATTGCCATTCTGATTGGCGTGAGATGAAATCTTAGTTTTGATCTTCATTTCTCTAATTGTTAGAGGTGTTGAACATTTTTTCATATACTTGTTGATTGTATATCCTCTTCAGTGAAGTTCTTTTGTTCAGTTCCTTAGCCCATTTATCGATTGGGTTGTTGGTTTTTTTTTTTTGTTGTTGTTTGTTTGTTTTTGGTGTTAAGTTTTTTTGAGCGCTTTATATATCCTAGAGATTAATGCTTTATCTGAGGTGCATGTGGTAAAGATTTTCTCCCAATCTGTAGGCTCTCTCTTCACATTGTTGTTTCTTTTGCTAAGAAGAAGCTTTTTAGTTTGAATCCATCCCATCTATTGATTCTTGATTTAACTTCTCGCACTTTAGGAGTCTTGTTAAGGAAGTTAGATCCTAAGCTGACATGGAAAGATTTGAGCCTACTTTTTCTTCTAGTAGTTGCAGGGGTCTCTGTTCTAGTGCCTAAGTCTTTGGTTCACTTTGAATTGAATTTCATGCAGGGTGAGAGATAAAGGTTTAATTTCATTTTGTTACATTTGGATTTCCAGTTTTCCCAACACCATTTGTTGAATAGGCTATCTTTGCTCCAGTGAATGTTTTTGGCACCTTTGTCCAGTGTGAGGTACCTGTATTTATGTGGGTTTGTCTCTGTCTTCTATTCTGTACCATTGGTATATGTGTCTGTTTTGGTGCCAAGACCATGCTGTTTTTATTACTATAGCTCTGTAGTGTAGTTTGAGGTCTGATATTGTGATGCCTCCTGCTTCACTTTTCTTGCTAAGGATTGCTTTGGCTATTAGTCTCTTATTTTTCCAAATGAATTTCATGATTGCCTTTTCTAGTTCTATGAAGAATGTCATTGAGATTTTAATAGGAATTGCATTAAATGTGTCTGACACTTTTGGTAGTGTGGCCATTTTGACAATATTAATTCTGTCTATCCAGGAGCATGGGAGGTCTTTCCATCTTCTAAGGTCTTCTTCAATTTCTTTCTTTTGTGTTCTGTAGTTTTCACTGTAGAGGACTTTCACCTCTTTTGTTAGATTGATTCCCAAGTATTTTAATTTTTTTTTGAGACTACTGTGAATGGGGTAGTTTTCTTTATTTCTCTTTCAGTGAATTCATTACTGATATATAGGAATGCATTGGATTTATGGGTGTTGATTTTACATCCTGCTACTTTGCTGATTTCATGTATTAGTTCTAGAAGTTTTTTTGGTGAAATGTTTTGGATCTTCTAAATACAGAATCATGTCATCAGCCAATAGTGATAGTTTGAGTTCTTTACTTATCTCTATAATTTTCTTTCTTCTGTCTAATTGCTCTGGCTAGAGTTTCAAGGACAATGTTGAATAAAAGTGGTAAAAGAGGGCATCTTTGTCTTGTTCCAGTTTTTAGAGGGAATGCTTTCAATTTTTCTCCACTTAGAATTATGTTGACCTTGGGTTTAGCATGTATGGCTTTTACAATGTTGAGGTATGTTCCTACTATCCCTAGTTTTTCTAGTGTTTTGAATATGAAGGGGTGCTGTATTTTGTCGAATGTTTTTTCTGCATCTATTGAGATGATCACATGATTTTCGTTTTTAATTCTATTGATATAATTAATTACATTTATTGATTTCCGTATGTTGAACTAACTCTGCATCCCTGGGATGAACCCCACTTGATCGTGGTGCACTATCTTTTAAATATATTTTTGCATGCAATTTGCCAGAATTTTATTGAGAATTTTTGCATCTATGTTTATCAGGGATATTGGTCTGAAGTTTTCTTTCCTTGATGTGTCTTTGTCTGGTTTTGGTATCGGGATGATATTAGCCTTATAGAATCAGTTTGGAAGAGTTCCCTCCTTTTCTCTTTCATGGAATAATTTGAGGAGTAGTTGTGTTAATTCTTCTTTGAAGGTCTTGTAGAACTCAGAATTTGTCTGGTCCTGGGCTTTTTTTAATTGGTAGGCTTTTGTTGGGTTTTCTATTTCATTACTTGAAATTATTCTGTTTAAATCACGTATGACCTCCTGATTCAGTTTAGGTAGTTCATGTCTCTAGAAATTTGTTGATGTCTTCAATATTTTCTATTTTATTGGAGTATAAATTTTCAAAATAGTTTCTAATTGTCTTCTCTATTTCAGTTGTGTCCATTTTAATATTTCCTTTTCATCATGTATTTTAGTAATTTGGTTTTTTTCTCTTTTTCTCTGTTAGTGTGGCTAGGGGTTTATCAATTTTATTGGTTTTTTTTCAAAGAACCAACTTTTTGTTTGCTCAATATTTTCAATTGTTTCTTTTGTTTCAATTTCATTGATTTCAACTCTGATTTTAAATATTTCCTGTCTTCTGTTTTGGGTGTTTATTTGTTCTTCTTTTTCTAGGGTTCTGAGATCCAACGTTAGGTCATTTATATGTTGATTTTTCATTCTTCTAATAAATGAGCTCAATGCAATGAACTTTCCTCTTAGTACTTCCTTCATAGTGTCCCAGAGATTTTGATATGTTGTATCAGTATTCTTATTTACTTCTAAGTATTTTTTTAATCCATCCTTGATTTCTTTTACTATCCATTCATCATTCAATAGTGTATTATTTAGTCTCCATGTGTTAAAATAGCTTTTATTTTTAATTATATTGTTGATTTCTAATTTCAGTCCATTATGACCTGATAGAATGCAGGGTAATATCTCCATTTTTTTGGTATTTACTAAGAGTTGCTTTGTTGGCGTAAGATATGGTCTATTTTAGAGAAGGATCCATGTGCTGCTGATAAAAAAATATATTTGCTTGTCGATGGATGAAATATTCTATATATGTCTGTTAAGTCTAAATTATTGATTGTATTATTTAGTTCTATAGTTCCTTTGTTACTTTTTGTTTAGAGGTGTATTAAAGTCACCCAGTATTATTGTGTTGTGGTCTATTTGATTCTTGAAATTGAGACAGGTTTGTTTGACATATATGATGCCCCATTGTTTGGGGCATAAATATTTACAATTGTTATGTCTTGCTGATGTATAATTCCCTTTAGTAGAATGAAATGATCTTCTTTGTCCCTTCTGGTTAACTTTGACTTGAAGTTCACTTTATCTGATATGAGGATGGAAACCCCTGCTTGTTTACACAATCCATATGAATAATATGTTTTTTTCCTATCCTTTCACCTTCATCCTGTGGCCATCTTTGCCTATGAGGTGAGTCTCTTGGAGAGAGCATATTGTTGGGTCTTATTTTTTAATTCAATCTGCCAGTCTATGTCTTTTGATTGATGAGTTTAGGCCATTAACATTCAGGGTTATGATGGAGATATGATTTGTACTTCTAGTCATTTTGGTTTACTTCTGGCTTTTAATTTGATTTAGCTTCTCCTTCGACTATTCTTTTAGTGTACTTCCTCCCTTTGCTGGTTTTCATTTTTTTTTTTTTTTTTACTTCATCCTCAAGAATATTGTATTGAGAATATTCTGTAGCTCAGGTTTTCTAATTGTAAATTCTTTTAACTTTTGTTTATCATGAAAGGTTTTTATTTCATCTTCAAATCTGAAACAGTTTTGCTGGATATAAAATTCTTGGTTGATATCCATTTTCTTTCAGAGCTTGAAATATGCTGTTGCATGACCTCCTAGCTTTGAGCATCTGGGTTGAGAAATCAGTTGAGATCTGAATTGGTTTTTCCCTCTATGTAATTTGCTTTTTTTTTTCCCTCACAGTCTTTAAGATTTTATCCTTGTTCTATATTTCAGTCATTCTAATTATAATGTGTCTTGGTGTGGATCTGCTGTAATTTTGTACATTTGGGGTCCTGTAAGCCTTCTGTACTTGAGCTTCATTTCATTCTTTAGGTTTCGGGAATTTTCTGATATTATGTCATTGAAAAGATTGTGCACTCCTTTAGTTTATATCTCTGCTTCTTCATCTATCCCCAAACACATAAATTTGGTCTTTTCATTTTATCCAATAATTCTTGGAAGTTATGTTCATGAATTCTTACCATCTTCTCTGCATGGTCAACTTTATTTTCGTTATTGATAGTTTTTCTTCATTGCCTGAGGTTTTCTCTTCCAAATGGTCTCGTCTGTTGGTGATGCTTTCCATTGAATTTATAACTTGGTTTATTTTTTAAATTTTTTTTTTTAGTCATTGATGGACCTTTATTTAATTTATTTACTTATATGTGGTGCTGAGGATTGAACCCAGGGCCTCACACATGCCAGGGGAGTTCTCTACAACTGAGTCACAACCCCAGTCCTATAATTTGGTTTACTGATTCCTTCATTTTGAGGATTTCTGTTCATCTTTTTTTTCACAATCTCTTTACTCTTTATTGAAGTGGTCTTTCACTTCCTGTATTTTCTCTTTGATTTCACTCTTTATACCACCCTTTGATTCATAGATCAGTTTAACTATGTACATTCTAAACTTCTTCTCAGACATTTCTTCTACTGTGTTGTCAGTGAATTCTCTTATTGGGGCATCTTGGCTTGTTTGGGGCAATTTTTTTCCTTGTTTTTTCATGTTGCTAGTGTGTTTTCCCACCTACTTGTATGGATCTGAGGCAGTAGGTTCTACACTGTAAACCTATATTGTCTCTGAAGATTTCCAGTATCCCACCTTTAAGAGGGAGACCAATATCAACAGCACCCAGTGTAAACAATGTATAACCTTAAATCTAATAGCTCCCACCAAGGTGTCTACTTCTTTCTTGCTATAAACAGAAACGATGAGCTCAATCACATTCCACAATATAAACAGAAAATTTGCTGAAAGGGTTTACAATTTCAAGAGAGAACAGAAATAGTGTAGAACACAATCTTCACAGGGGAGAAAGAGAGAAGCTAGAAGTAAAAATCCACAGGAAGAGTGGAAGAAGAACCAACAGAGATTGGCTGGTAGGTGGTGAAAAGGTAGAAAGGGAATCCAGGAAAACAGACAACTTACAGGAAGAATACATATAAAGAGGAAAAAAATTAAAAATATAAGAATATACAGCAAAACTGAAAAACACCACGTGTATATCATCATCCTCAAGAAACTGGCATGAAACATACCTTGCTCCAAATATGGTGGAGAAGATGTTAGAGAAGAAAATGAAAAATAAAATAAATCTTGGTGGAAAATTGAACAGTTGTCTCTGTTGGTGTTGAAAAGCTTTTTAGCCCTGTCTCTGATTTCTCACAAGATAGCCTGGCCCAGACGAGCCCTGGCAGACCCAGTCACTATCCCACCAATCTGGGCTTCAGAGGATGTCCTGGGTTTGGCCATGTTGCAGTCTGAAGATCTCAATGCCACTGGAATTTGGAGAGAGACTACCAGGGATGAGCAATCCTGAGAAATAGTAACTAGATGGTGGCAGCCAGCACTCCCAGGAGGAAGACCCCAGGTGCAACCAAACCTGGAGTCTCCCTGGCAGTGGACCTCTCGGCAGTGGTGGAAGTGGTAGTGAAGGGGGTTGGTGGCCTCAGGCAGGGGGTCAGCAACAGCTGCAGTCATCGGTGGTGTTGGCAGCAGGTCATTGGCAGTAGCACCCAGAGAGAAGACCTCCAGGTGACCTTTGGCAGGCATTAGAGGCTTTGGTGGCACCTGGGCAGGTGGCGGCAGCAGCAGCAGCAGCAGCAGCAGCAGCAGCAACAGTGTAGACTGCAATGGTGCCCAGAGAAAAGACCTCTGGGCATTTTTGGCAGTGGCCTCAGGAGCAGCAGCACCCCAAGAGAAGAACTCCAGGCAATGACAGAAGCCTCTGCCCAATGCCACTGCCCAATTTATATTTTTTAATCACTAGTTTATACATGAGGTAAAGTAAGTGTCAGAGAAGTTAAGTGACTTTGTCCAAGGCCAAGGAGATACTGAATGTCAGAGCCAGATACTTACTGGCTGACTCCAAAGCTGATTCATGTCTCACTCACTAAGCTTGAGGCTCAAAGGAGCTAAGACCTAGTCCTTGACCCTAAGGTGTGTCCTGTCTGTTCCTAAAAGGATAAACACATGAATAGAAAACCTAGTGTGTTAGCCAGTTTTCCATTGCTATAACAAATTCCAGAGATAATCAACTTACAAAGAGAAAAGGTTTATTTTGACTCACAGTATTAGAAGTTGCATTTCATGATTGCTTGGCATCTTTGCACTTGTGAAGAGGCAGTTCATCATGGGGGAATGTGTGAGGTGTTCCAGAGAAAAAACACTCCGACATTGGGAGGTAAAAGGGGTGGGGAGGGAGAGACAACCAGGGTCCTACAATTCCCTTCAAGGGCAAATTCCCAATGATCTAAAGACCTCCCACTAGGTTCCATCTCTTCAACTTTCCACCATCTCTCAATAATGCCACGCTGGGGACTAAATCGCTAACACAGGGCCTTTGGAGATGTCTCAGATCCAAAGTATAACATACAGCATGAATGGTAGGCCAGTAGGATATGGTGGATAGGCTGTGGGATGGCTGCTTTTTCTTCTGCTTTAGTTTCTTCTGTGGGTGGGGCGTAGCTGCAATCACTCCAGAATTAAGCAAAGAGAAGGGGAATAAGTGAAGGAGGAGGGGAAGGAGAGAGAAGAGAGAACAAGGCAGTGTGTATATGTGTGTTTTGATAATTGTTGTAGTGCCTGAATCTAGCTGTCCAAAAACCTTGAACTTCTGACAATGTTAGCCAACAATTTCTCATTTCATTTAGGCCAATTTGACACTTGAAACTAAAAGACACCAAATTAATATCATGTGTATAGCATTTCAATGACTTCAAAGTGGAACTCTTGACTTTCATCCCCCAAACCTGTCTGTCTTCCCCATCTTTCCCAATCTTGGTATATGGCTCTACCACCCAGACATTTGTTCAAGCCTTTTTCTTTCCCCACCAACACTACATCTAATCTATATCTATCTACAACCAGTCCTGTAAGTTCTATCTCCAAGATACATCTCAAATCATCTATTCATCTTCATTTACCCTGCATCCTGGTCCAAGCCACTACCCTCTCTCACCTGGAATACCTGGATCACTGGTCTCTCTACTTCAAGTCTTATTTTCCCATGGATATTTCTTCCCTAGCAGCCAGAATAATATTTCAGAAACAAACACAAGCCAGATAATGTCACTCCCATGACATTCTTCAATAATTTCTCACTGCAATCTGTACTCTTTTCCAGGGCTTCTGATAGCTAACTCCTTGCAATTTCCTCCTTCCTTCCTTCTATGCTACAAAGCTGCTAAGTTCATTTCTGCCTCAGGGCACTCACGTTTGCTGCTCACCCTCTGGAAGAATCTACATCGTCACACGGCTGTTGTCTTCTCATCATTCCATTTGTCACCTCTCAGGCCTTCCTTATGCACATAGCTAAAGCAGCATCCACTTCTTACTCCCAGCCCAAAGTACACTCTGTTTAACTTTTTCATAGCACTTTTAACAGTTTGTAATTTTGGGTGAAGCAGAAATAAGATAGCTAATCATAGACTGAAAACCAGCTTTGGATCAGTTCAGTCTGATTTCATGAAGGTGATCTGCCTCTACTACCCATCAAAAGTAAAGGTCTCTGCTCTCTTGAGGATAGTACATAATCTAGAGCTTCAAATTATCTCTGTTTTACATACACGATGTCAAATTTTAATCAAAAGTTACTAAATATGCAAAAAGGCAAAAATTGACCAAAGTATCAAGAGAAAAATATGGAATAGACAGGGATCTACAGGAGACCTAGATATTGGCATTATTAGTCTTCTAAATAATAATAATCAATGTGGTCAACAAATTAAATGATAAGATGAGGCATTTCAACAGAGAAAAGGATACTATGAAAATTATAAAAAGTAAATTCTAGAACTAAAAAAAGTAACAATTGCAATAAAGAACTCAGTAAATGGGTTTGACATCAGATTGGGCAAAAGTGGAGAAAAAAATTAGTGAACTGGAAATAAAACAAAAGTCCAGAGCAAATTAAGGAGAAGCTAAAAAGTGAAAAAAATGGAGCAAACAATGTAAGAGACATATGAAACACTGAAAATGTCTAAATTGTGTGTGATTAGAGTCTCAGAGTGAGCAAAGAGAAAACAGGACAATATTTGAGGAAATATGATTGAGAATTTCCAAAGCTGAAGAAAAACATTAAATTGTAAGATGAATGATTGAACTATGAACTCTAGACAGAATGAATACAAATAGAAAACTGTAGTCAGGCACATGATAATAACATTTCTGAACACCAGAGACAAAGAGAAAATTCTAAATACCGTCAGAGGGAAAAAGACATCTTCAGGGAATCTACAGTAGGACTGGCAGCAGACTTCTCCACAGATGCCATGATGCAAGAAAATGATGGAATGAGTGATAACCTCAAATTGCTGAAGAAAACACTGCTAATCTAGGATTCTATATCCATTCCTACTGTGGATATGTCCATTCCTACTTCTTCTACTCTCCTCTTCATTCCTTCAGTTCTTGTCATACTGGCTTCTTTGATCCTCACATATTCCAGATATGTTCATGCTATAGGTTTTTTTATACTGACTGTTTCCTTTATTTGATTTTTTTCTTCTCTGATATTCAAATGGCTATTGACCTACTTACTTTTAAGTCTTTTCTCAAATGTCACCATTGCAATGAGGACAACTGTGGCTGCCCTATTTAAAACTGAAACACACTCCATCTGACTCTCCTCATTTCACTTCCCTGAATTATTGTTCTCTTTATACATTATTACCTTCTGACATACTATATGCTATATATTTACTATACTACATATCTTTGTGCATTATTACCTTTCTGACGTATTTATACTTCTTTTGATTGGTCTTTTTTGACCTAAGTGTAAGCTGATTAATTAAAAATATATATATTTTAAATAATTCCATCTGTTTTTAATCAAGAAGCTCATTTGGGGTACTGAGTAGGTCAAGATACCAGAAAGAGAAGCCCCCCTTCATTACTTGATTGTCCCATTTTGATTTTCCCTGTGTCTTTTATTATAAGATTACTCTCCAGACATAGATCAAGTGGACACACAGATAGATAATAGTGACCTGTGTTTAAGTATGAATGTTCTCAGTTGCGGGTTTCAAGAAATCCAACTTCGAGAAACTTAAAGAATAAGGACACTTATTATCTCACACAAGAACTCATCCAGAAGCAAGATTTCCCTAGTGGTAGCTCATTCATGACATCAATTAGCTGTCTATTTTTGCATTTTTCTCCACTCAGCAAGTTGACGAGGGGTTGTGTCTCCTTCTGCACCTTCCAAAGGGCTAAGATTTCTTTCTCTGCAGTGTTCTCCAGGATACCCCCCTCCACCTCACTGACCAGGAATAGTGCATCGCTAGGCAATTCCAAAGTCATTTACAAGAAGACAATGCATATTGTGAGTAGCTTAGACTGATCATGATTTGTCTTCTGTGGTAGGAGGGGATCCAGCACTATGAGTAGACAACTGCTGGATACCTGAACAAAATCAGCATTTTGAGACTAGGAAAGGAAGTGCTCTTAGTGGGCAACCCACAGGATCTTCTAAAAAATACCATTTAAAATGTCACTTTACATTAATCCTCACCTGGCCAGGGATACTTCATCATTTCACTTGGTAGAGAAGGCTCAGAGATACTGGGTGACTTGCTAAAGATCATAGAGCTAAAACATGTTTTTGGATGTCTTACCTGTGGATCAAAGATGGTTTAAAATACTGACCCCCAAAACTGTACATGAATATTCACAGACAATATCATTCATGAGCTAAACTATAGAAATTGATGAATGGATAAATAAAATATGGTTGTCCATGCAATGGAATATTATTTGGCACAAAAAGGAATGAAGTAGCAATACATGCTACAACATGGATGAACCTTGAAAATATGCTAAATGAAAGAAACCAGTCACAAATGATCACATGTTATATGATTCCATGTATATGATGGAAGGAGCCCCCAATGATCCCAGTCCTCAGCCACAGGAGTCCTCCTAGACAAAGTCTCAGTCATCATGGAGCAAAGGCAAACTATTCCCACTGTGTTCTATCTCAATTCTTGATCCCTAAATCCAGGAACACAATAAAAATGTTTTCTATTGTTAGGTTGGGGGTGGTTTATTAAGCAGCAACAGATTGCCAGAAACTTTTGACTTTATAACTCTTATCTCTGTCCCAGCTGATCCTTCCCAGGGGCCCTGCAGAAGCAGATGGTGTTCAGAACTGGGGAGGGCAGGGGTCCTTTTCCCTCACCCAGTTCTTCTCTGAGGGTGTTTCCTTCACATTATACATGGTTGAATACTTCACCTGCAGGTTCAGATTTCTGTTAATCCCTGGAACACCTGCATGAACACCTGTTTGCCCTACTCTGGGAATTGGGAAAAGGACTCAGGATGGTATAGATATGCATTTCTTGTGTATAAATGTGCCAGTACCTCAGGTAGCCCCTGTTTCAGTCTCTTGTCCAGGTACCAGAATACATCCCTTTGTGTGTCCTCCAGCACACACTCCACCCTCTCTCCACCACCTGATCATTTCCCTGTGTCCTTTTCTGAAGAAGGAAAACCATCCCTTTAGCAGCGCACACCTAAAACCTCGGATTCACCCTTTGCTTTGATACTCACTCCTAGATCTTCTCATCTAGTGCACAGGCATTAAGTATCTCCTGTACCTTGATAACTCCTAAATCTTTGTCTCCAGTCCTGATCTTTCCTCTGAACATCTTTCCAGATTATCTACCTACAACTTGACCTCTCCCTGGGGTCATCTGAAAGGGATCTCAAACTCAACATATCCAACAACTCCTGACTTTTCTCCACACACCTGGCTCTTGGGTCATCTTCTTCTTCTCAGGAAATGTCAACTCCATTCTCCCAGATGCACAGGTCACACATTTTGGACTTACTTTTGACTCCTCTTCTGCACCACACATCCAGTAAGTCAGGAAATGGTCTATTCAAGCTACTTTCAGAATCCAGTGCTGTGTGTGACTCTGGAAGTCCCATCATCTCTCCCCAGGATTATTGTAAAGGTCTCCTAACTGACTCTCCACTCCTGCTTCCAACTTTGCCTATGTCTTTTTCCTACACAGCAGCCTCAGAGATCCTCTTGAAATGAAGATGAAGCCTGGCCTTTCTCTGCTGGAAACCTCTGCTGGCTTCCCCTCTCACTCCACAATAAAAGTCTAAGTCCTGACAATGACCAGCCCTCCTCCTCCTGCTGTTCCTCTCCTTTCCTCTCTCCAGTCACCTGGCCCTCCTTGCTCCTCCCTGAAGATGCTCCTGAACCCTTGGAGTTTGTTGTCACCTCTGCAAGGAATGGCTTTGCTCAAGATGCCCACAGGGCTCACTCTCTCATTTCCTTTTGTCTCTACTAGGATGTTTCTAAAGGCGACGCAGGCCCAGCTCCCCATTCTCTGAACTCCCCCCAACCCCCTCAACAGTTTTCCTATGCCCTGTAAGACTTACACAACCAACAAGCCATATAGTGACTTGTCTTCTCTCAATCACATGGAAGCTCCAGGATCTCCAAGATTTACCTGTCTTGTGCAACCCTGCTTGCTAGAACAAAGCCTAGAACACCAGACGTCACCTTAGTAGTCTTCGGGAATGAATGATGGATCCCAGAGGCTCCCTCACCCGTGTCGCAAAGTCATTTTTATTTTGAGATGGTCTCCTCCTTCCTCCTCCTCCTTCTTCATTCCCAGTCATTTTTATTTTTAATTTTGACACAGAGTCTTACTAAACTGCTCAGGCTGGCCTTGAACTTGTGATCCTCCTGCTTCAGTTTCCCATGTGGCTCCCACATCTGGATGATTTATTTTCTTTCTTCCTTTCCTCCCTCCCTCCCTCTCTCCCTCCCTCCTTCCCTCCCTCCCTTCCTTCCTTCCTTCCTTCCTTTCTTCCTTCCATCCCTCCTCCTTCCCTCCCTCTCCTCCTCTTCCTCCCGCTCCTCCTCTTCTTCCTCCTCCTCCTCCTCCTCCTCTTCCTTCTATTCCTCCCTTTCCTCCTCCTTCTTCTTCCTCTTCTTTTGCCTCTTCTGTAGTGCTGGGGTGAAACCCAAGGCCTCGAGCATGCTTGGTAAGTGTTCAATCATGGAGCTGCATCCCTGGCCATATTTACTGACTCATCAGGTTAATGCCCTGCTTTGGAATCATAGCAGCTGATTTTAATGTTTACTGTATAACTTTAAGTATATTTAACCCCCACTTCTTTTATTCAGTGCTGAGTTTCAAACCCAGGGCTTCCTGCATGCTAGGCAAGTGCTGTACCCCTGAGCTACACCCCATCTCAATTTAACATTTTAATGTGTCTGTAAAATGGGGCTAGTATTATTACCCAGCTCGTTGGTAGGTGTTGAGGATTAAATCTGGAAAGTGAACTTAGAAAGTGCTTACTAAGTGTTATTATTGTTGTTTTATACTGAGTGCAGGAGCTTGCTGTACCAGGCACCATTCCAAGTATATCCCATGCATGAACTCAGGTGAACCACCCAACCATCCTCCAAAGCAGATGCTGTAATAACAACACAGTAGCCAAAGAGGCTCCAGTGGCTTTACAAAGGGAAGGGAAAGCAGTGCTGGTCATGGCTCTATCCGGTTTACAGGCGTTGATGCTGCCACTGAAAAAAGCTGGTGCTCCTGACCCCTGAGCCCGTGTGGGCCCAGTGCTAAGGGTTTGCTTGTGCAGGCATCACTCCTACCACGAGCCAGTCTTCAGAGCCTGACCTGAGCATAGCTTGTTGGATTAATTAGGCAACGCGATTTGCATCCTGCAGCTCGTACTTGGTTATACTCCAGTGCAATCTGGAAGCAGCCTGGAAGCTGCTGCTGCCGGCGGGGTTTTGCTTTGTTTGCCTTAGCAGTGGTCGCTTCTCCAGGTGCGTCGCGCATGGTGCTGGTAGGGACAGGAAGGCTAGGTCTCCAGTGGACAATCTAGATATAATCAAAACCCAGGGTGCTCAAGATGTTTCACTCCATAGCTGTACACGTACTCCTATGACAAACACCTTTATTAAGATACTGATAAGAAAAATGACTTTGCAGTTGCTAGGCTGAAAGTATCTAACCCTACCAAATTTTCACATTGTTTTTTTGCAATTAATTTCAAAAGAACAGTGATCATAATAATATTTGTTAACATTTAATGAGTTTACTGTATGGCGGGCTCAGTGCTAAGAGCTTTATGTACATGATTTATTTCACCCTTACAACAACCTCTTTGTTATTGGCTCCATTTTACAGATGGAGAAACTAAGGCCTATGGAGATGAGACAATTGCTCAATGCCGCACAGTTAGAAGGAGGCAGAGTCTGGCCTCAAACACATGAGTTTGGTCTGAGTCTGTACTATACTACTGGATTATCGATGGCCTGAGATTTCTTGGAACTGTAGCTATTGCATGATGGTCCGGCAAGTCACATTATTTTATTTAGTTTTCTTAACAGTCCCGGAAGAGAGTAACTTCCCAATGAAGACCAAGGCACAGAGATGTCAAATAAACATCAAAGTCACACAGCCAGTAAGTGGCTGAGCCTGCTCACCAGATGACACCTTGGGTTCTCCACCTCCCTGCCTGAGCCAAGTCCCCTGACATGTCCTCTCAGTACCAGGTGTCCGTCTGTCCAGGCTGATCACAGGCTGATCATTCTACACACACCTGTGTGGCTATGTGACGGTCTCCCGAACTAAAGGGGGAGCTCTGTGAGAATCAGGTGCATGCTGAGTTTGCTCATTGTTTTGTCCCCAACACAAAATAGATGATGGGTTACTCCAGAGACACTGAGCAGCGGCATCAGGGACGCCCACTGGTCCCTCAGCTCTGTAAAGGTGGTTTCCAAGGTTCAGGATGTTGAACTCAGCAAGTACCCACCGCAGGGGCCATGGAAGGCTGTCAGTGCCTGAGCCCCCACCAGGTGGGACCTGGAATTACTCTGATTGTTGAGAGTGGTCTCAAGTCCTTAGAGGCCCAGATAATGCTGATGTCCTGCCCACATCCACCCCACTTTCTCTCTGGCAAGAAAGGCCAGTTTTTTTAAAGCTATATATTTTTATTTTTAATTGACACAGAGTAATTGTCCACAATTAGGGGGTACAGTGTGACATCTCAATTCTTGTATACAATGTGTAATGATCAGATACTATAACTGGCATAGCTATCACCTCAGACATTTTTCATTTCTTTGTGTTGGGAACAGTCAAAATCCTCTTTACTGGCTATTTTGAGATATTCAACTGATTTTGTAAACCACAGTTATCCTACTATGCTAGATAACTTTAGACTTTATTCCTCCCATCCAGCTGTACCCCTGCACTCACGAACCATCTCTCTCCATTCCTTTCTCCTCCACACCCCTCCCAGTCTCTGGAATCCACTATTTTCTACTTCTTTGAGATTCACTTTTTGGTTTCCACACATCAATGAGAACATGTGGCATTTGTTTTTCTGTGCCTACGTTCACTTAACACAACATCCTCCGGTTCCATTCGCGTTACTGCAAAGGACAGAATTACATTATTTGTTATGGCTGAATAATATTCCATTGTCTATGTGTACCACATTTTCTTTATTAATTTACCTGTCTGTAGCTAACTCCATTCCCTATCTTGGCTATTGTGAAGAGTGCTGCAATAAACATGAGAGGGCAGGTGTCTCTGCAACATGCTAATCCCAATCGCTTCTGTAGAGCTCTCTACTATATATACATATTTTGACCCAGGATTTCTGGGTCAAAATGGTAGTTCTGTTTCTAGCTTTCTGAGGAACCTCCTTACTGTTTTCCATGATGGCTCTGTATTAACTTAATTTTGAGAATTTCACAGGAAAGGCCTGGGTTTTTTTTTTTTTTTGTTGTTGTTGTTATTGTTGTTTGTTTGTTTGTTTGTTTGCTTTGGTTCTTTTCCTTCCTCAGTAATGGACATGAATCATGACTGGTTTAAGCCAATCACAGTGACTATATTCCTTTTGTCGAATATTGTTTTCATGAAAGAACATATGACTCCATTCCAGCCAAAGGGACTGAGGGGAAATCCAACGAGGCTTCTAGTGAACGTTTGTTTCCTTTAAAAATGCAGAGGAGGAAATGCCTTCTTCATTGAACAGCGTCATGTGTGCAGATGAGGGCAGGCACAGTTGCAGCCATCTTTTGGCCACGAGGCAGGGTGCTGCCAACAAGTGAAGGAGGTTGACCTCAGTGAAGATATGGGTGAACCTCTGAATTTCCAACTCCCAGAATTTCTCTCCATATTGTGTGGGAAAATGAATTCCTTATGATTGATTATTTAATTGGGCTTTCTGCTTCCTGCTGCTTATGGCCTCCTGATTGGCACACAGGGAGTTCTGGTTGTATGGCACTTACCTAGTTGTTGGACTGGATCTGTTTTGGTTCCTCATTTCAGGGCTGGTGGGAGGTGACGACTGGAAACTAACGTTTGTGGGGTTCTCCCTACAATGGCACCATCTCATTTCTTCCACTCAATAACTATGAGAGTGAAAAATAGGTCCTGATACCCCCAATTCACTGAGAAGGCAGTTGAAGTGCAGGCAGGTCAAATGACTTGCCCGGAGTCACAGGTCAAGGCACCCCACCACCGCCCGCAGGATAAAATTCAAAGTTCTTAACGTGGCATTTACTTTGGAATCCTTGGTTCTTTCTCCCCCACTGCCGGCTTCAAACTTCCCCCTCTGCACTCCCACCTCGCTCCCGCTCTAGCCAGCCTCTGCCCGGCCCCCTCCCCACGGTCAGCTTCCTTTCTGCCTGACCAAGTATGATTCACTCTTCTCTTTTCCTACTGGTGCTGGGATCAGACCAGGGCCTCGTCCATGCAGGCACATGCTCTGCCTCTGAGCTACATCCCAGCTCCTGCTTCACCCTTTAGGTGTGGGTTATGCTGTCGCCTCCTCCCCAGGTCTCTTCCTGACCACCCAAGCTGGTTTTGACAGCCCTTTCTCTGTATGCCCACCGAATCCCATACTGTCCACGTCCATCACATCTCACACTTTATTATAATTACCTGGAGCCAAGTCTGTCTTCCCACCAGACCATGAGCATGGGCTATCATGCCGAGATAGACTGCTGGGTCCATGGCTTCCTGGCTGTGGAACTGTGACGTGTCCCCTTGCCTCTCGGTGCCTCACTCTCACTCCCTCTAAGATGGGGATATTTGGTAGTTTCCCCTTATGTGATTGCTGTGAGGACTACATGAATTCATGCATGTAAAATACTTAGAATAGTGACTGGCACAGAGGAAGTACTCAGTAAAGCTTGTATATTTTTATTATCTCTGTATTCAAAGCACTTGGCTCCTACCAGACATTTGCCAAGTGTTTACTGAAAGAATAGAGTGGTGGAACTCAGGTTTCCCAGAACATAACACCTAGGGCTCTAATGTGACCCCAAATCCAACACTGTTAAGGCATTTGAATCTGATGAACTTGGGTTCAAATCCTAGCTGTGTGACCCTGAACAAGCTGCTTACCTCTGCAAAACGAGGAAGCCATTATCTCCTAGGAAAGGTTGTCATGTCTACGGAAGACTCACCTGCACAGAGCCGGGCATACAGTAGGAGCTCAAATACCTTACATTTCCTCCCATCCCCAACAGGTCCACGTCATGATTTTTACCAAGGACCACATGAGAAGAAAGAATGTTAGGAAATTGGCTTCTGTCCATTTAAAATCTCAAAAGGATAAAGTAGTCTTTGTGGTTTAAAGACCCCCTCCCTGACTTGCACTGTCTCAATCCCCCACCATCCAGGGGCCTTTGAACTTACTCAGCTTTGGCAGGAAGCAGACTCCCTACAGCAGAGATGGGAAGGAGCTGGCCCTCCTGCTGGCTCCCTACCGAGTGAGAGGAAGCAGGGGGATGGGAAGGTCCAGGGCAAGTGAGCCCTGTGGCCCAGATGCTGGGCCCAGCTCGGTCACTGGCTCCCTGTGCCTCTCAGGGCTCCACTGGCCCCATCTGTCCAGTGGAGTTGAGCTCCATGACCTCCGAGGTCCCTGGCAGAGCAGGCATTCTGGGATGCAGGAAGCAGAATCCCCTTGGCTGCCAAGGAGATCAAAGGCTGGTTTCCCAGAGGAGGCCTCGCAGCTGAGCTGCTGGCCCTCTGAGCAGCTCCTGGCTTCCTGCATCGCACAGAGCCTGCTGTGCGGCCCTGGGAACAGCTGAGGCCTCAGTCACCCCAGTCCTGGGTCATAGGTTTGAGATACTTGACTCCATTTTCCTCTGTGAGCCACCTGGAATGCAGGCACCATGTGAGTATTCTCCAAGTTTAATTCACAGGAAATGACTGTCTGTACCCTAGGACACTGAGGAGCTTCCCTTTCACCCTTCTGGAACCTTCCATGACCTTCCATGGTTGTTGGGCCATATCCACATTCCTGGTCTGGTTTTCCACCCTCAATCCCGGCTGTCTGGTCTCTTCTTGCTCTGCCCAGAGCTTCCGATGCACCTTCTTAAGAGTGCCCCGGTCCCACCCCGCTCCTCCCCTCCTCCCAGGTATTCAGAGACAGGACTGTTACTTCCCTAGGCTGTCTCCCATCTTTCTTGCAAAAGCCTCTGAGAGAGATGTTACTGCTATCTTCATTTTCCTGGAGGAGGAAACAAAGACTGGAAAAGTGAGATGTTACCTGGAAGGTCTCTGGCAAGCTCTATGAGGCTCACCAGGACTTGGCCTCATCTCTCCATACCCAGCACCCTGTTAAGGAAGAAAATGATTTAATGGTGGCTGCTGAATGGTAAAGCAGACTCTATTCAGGACCAACATGATAGGTAATGGGACCATGCAGTGGGATTTTGTAGTGGGGGAGAGAGATGGGACTCAATTCCAAATACAGCAGGGCTAAGTGGGAATTTATAGACAAGGAGCAGGGTTGGGATCAGAGGATGGAAAACTACCAAGAGGAAACATCAAGGCTTGAGTTATTCTGGCTAAAACCACCTAACAGGATTCTTGCTGAAGGCAGACCAGGGTGGTCAGACAGCGCTTGGGGCAGGGGCGGGGGGCAGGTTTGGAGGATGGGAAACTAATCAAATATAAATGATAGGGAATTCTTGCTAAAGTGATTTAGCAGGGTTCTTGTGAAACTAGATTGACAAGGACATGCACAGATGGGCCTAGGAGGAGATTTAGGAGCCTGGTCAGCCTGGTCCATACTCTCTCCTCCCTGCTCTTGGGACTGTTGGGTTTGCACAAAATCCAAAATTCAACTTGAAGGAGCTGAAGCCCAAAGGGAAGTTACCGACATATCAGAGGATGTTAGGACAGATCTCAGAGTGGGACAGGGAGGACAGACTGTGGAGATGCAAATGCTGACTGGCTACTTCCTAGCTGTGCAGCCCACAGCAAGTGAGGTCACCCTGGCTGCTCCCACTTCCCTATAGGATGAAGCTTAAAATAAAACCTCCTTCCTTGGGTCATTGGGAGGAGTCAGGGAATTAGGGCAGTGACTGCAGCCCACAGTAAGAAAGATCTCTTCCATCATGACCAGTGTGCACATAAATGTAAAAATTCAAGTCCACAAAACAATATTTGTCCTTACTATGTATGATATACTGTTATTTTCTTTTAATTTAGTCTGGTTTAGAGTAGTCTATTGTGTTTATTTAAAAAATGCTGGTACCAGCTCCTTAAAACACATTGGCGTCTGGCCAGGGCCTTCTTGCTGCATTATAAGATGGCAGGAGGCAGAGAAGGAGAGAGGGGGCTGAACTCTTTATAACAGCTCCAGTACCACCCACGAGGGGGGGGCCGTCACAGCTAATCACCTCTCACAGTTCCCACCTCTTGATACTGTTAGGATGGCAATTAAATTACAACAAGTTTTAGAGGGGGCTTTCAAAGCATAGCACCCCCAAGACCAAAAATCTTTACAACTGCAGCCTTTTGTTTTTTAAAATGATATGATTCCTGATCTTAAAGGAAAACAACACAAAACAAAACAAAAGAAAAAAACAAACAACAACAACAAAACCCTCTTAATTAAAAAACAAACAAACAAACAAAAAAAAACAAAAAGACAAACAGACTCCCACCCTGCTGGTGTTTGGATCTTGGACTTCCCTAGTTTCCAGAACTGCAGAAAGCTAACTCCAGTCATGTGCCTTTGGCTGGACCAATCACCATAACTGAGGACAGTGAAGTGCTGTGATTGGCCAAGTTCTGTTCAAGTGCTTGCTCGTTAGCCAATCAGTGCAGCCAGGAAAATAGAGTCAAAGAACCAGAATCAGGGAAGATGTTACCGATTGCCTCCTCACGATCCATGTTGAAGCCCTAACCCGCAGTGTGCGCACTAGAGCATTCCCAAGTATACAACTGGTTGTGGTATATGTGAAATGTGCAAAAAGGTATTTAATTGGAGAGTAATTTCAGTTTGATTCTTATGGTCAAGCTAACTTTGGTGCCTTGTTGTGGTTATATAGCTCTGTGTTTAAAAAGCAGACTCAAAATCAGCTATGGTGGCGGAATGATGGTAAAGGTACTCTACCTGAGTTAATTTTGACATTCTGTGTGACTACCTGGAGATTTCCCCCCATGTATGACACTTTTTGGAACTTGGGGAGAATGTACTCCTTTTCAGTCTCGCTGCCCTGATAGGAAATGCTGCAGAATAAAGGTGTGTAAGAGTGAAAAGTCTTCTTTTGCAGATGAAACGTTGTCCCCACTAGAAGCTGTGCATGCAGTAGAGATGGCATTTGAAAAGTTAACCTCAGCGTTTGAAGTGCTGTGTGATCAGAAGAGAGATCCGTTCAGCTTGCTCTCTGCTGTACGTGATAATTTTTTCCCTCACTGAGTTGCTTTTTTTCAAGTGTGATGTTTTAGGTGAGGTCAGTCGGATACAGAAATATTTGGAATCAGCCAGAGTCAGTCCTGCTTACTGTACAGGAAAATTTCAGGCTTTAAGATCGCTCCTTGAAGGTTGACATACAGAAATCAGGAGGTTCATTAACTCTGCAACAGCGACGTGCAAGGAAATGAACAATTTACATAGGAAAAATAATCAAATCCCAAAGAAGAGAGTTGGAGAAACAACAGAAAATGCTAGTCTTGTACTGCCAGAAGAAATAAAAAGGAAAAATCTGAATGCCACAATCATCCTCATCAAGAATTGGATACTCTTCAAAGACAACTAAATAATGCCAATGTTCAGCCATTTTTCTGTTTTTACAAAAAGGGGAAAACATTAGATGTTATTTTTTAACCCAAATATAACAGAAATAGTTGAATTTGCTGGTGAAGATATTTTAATGGAAAATTCTTAACTGCCAATGTTTCAATCGGTATCAGTCCCAAAGAAATGAAGTCATGCTGTAAATTCTTGCATTTATTATGAAAGGGGGTGGGAATGTAGCCCAGTTGGTGGAACATGTGCTTAGTATGTATGAGACCCCAGTTCAATTCCCAGCACCATCCAAAATAATAATAGTAGCTGGATGTGATGGCATATGCCTGTAATCCCAGTGACTCAGGAGGCTGAGTCAGTAGGATGCAAATTGGAGGCCAATTTAGTGAGACCCTGTCTCAAAATTTAAAAATACAAAGGACTGGGGATGTGGCTCGGTGGTATAGCACCCTGGGTTTAATCCCCGGTACTGCCAAAAAAAAAAAAAGTAATAATAACATGAAGGGGGATTTTTATGAGTCCCTTACAGACTCACCCCTATGTTCAAGACTTTTCCTAACTATTTGTATATCTGTTGATTCATGTGAAAGAACCTTTCCTAAATTAAAATTAATTTAAAAAGTATTTTTATCAACTGAATGAAGATAGATTTATAAATCTGGCTACACTTTTATTAAACATGAACATAGGAAGATGAATTTTGATGAAGTCATGAGAAATTTTTAGAAGTCACAAAAATAGTAACTGTAAAGTGAATCTGTCTCTCTGGGATGGCCTAATGTGTAGGTCTACATTTCCCCCCTTCTTTTAAAACTATACAAATGTAATTAAAAATCATTAGCCCACTATGTTTTCCTTTTCATCTTATAAGATTTTAAAATATTTAATTTCCTCATATTGTTACTGGCACATCTGTGTTTCTTTAATGGCTGTTATTATTATTCATATCATCTTTGTGATTATTTCTGAAAATAATTGTGTCATCTGGGAGAGGGAGTGTTCATAAAAAAAAAAAAAAAAGTTCTATTCTGGGTGTTGCATGTTCTCGGAGAGCCTCTGTAAAGTGTACAACCTTCAGTGGTATTCCTACCAAAAAATGTGTAATCTGATTCCAATCATAAGGCAACATCAGACAAACCCAAGGTGAAAGACGTTTTACAAAATAACTGACTCATGGAATCTTCAAAAATGTCAAGGTCAAGAGAGATAGAGAAAGGCTCAGGAGTTGTTTCAGATTAAAGGAGATGAAAGAGATGTCACAATTAAATGCAATGTGCTGTCCTTGATTAGATTCTGGACTGAGAATAGTAGTCATAGAGGACATTATTGAAATGATTGACAATATTCAATCATGGACTGTGAATTAGACAACAGAATTGTGCAGTGTTAATTTCCTGTGAGTGATGTGTGTGTGTGTGTGTGTGTGTGTGTGTGTGTGAGAGAGAGAGAGAGAGAGAGAGAGAAGAAAAAGAGAGGGAGATATCTAGGTAGAGCTAGAGAGAATGATAGTGAATGAGGTAAAATATCAACCATTGTGAACTTGGGTAAAAGATTTTCGAGGGTTGCTTATGCTATTCTTGCATCTTTTCTATAAATATGCAATTATTTCAAAATGAAACTTTACCCCAAAACAAAACAAAACAAAAATGCAAAACCAAAAACAAAAACAAGTTAACCTGGACTCAGTGGTACTGACACTGAGCCACTGAGTTTATTTTGGTTATAAGGGACATAGACTTGCTAGAGTGGGTTAAGTTAAGAAATAGGGTCATGTCCTACCTCCCAGTAAATGTGAGCTTATTTGGTAAAAGGATCTTTGCAGATATAATGAAGCTAAGGATCCTGAGATGAGATCATTCTGGATTACCCAGGTGGGACTTAAATTCATTGCCAAGTGTCACTATAAAAGAAAGGAGGAGAAGGCCACATGAAGATGAAAGCAATGATCAGGGTTATGTACCCACCAGCATCTGGACCGGGCAGGAAAAGATTCTCCACTGGAACCTTAAGAAGGAGTAGGACCTGGTGGACACCTGGAATTTAGACTTCTGACCTCCAGAGCTAGGAGAGAACAAATTCCTGTTATTTTAAGCCACCAAGACTGTGACAATTCATTATGACAACTGCAGGAAACTAATACACCTGCCCAAAGGGGAATTTGCCTGGCACACTGTAGTCAAACCAAAGGAAGGGGCTGCTGTTAGGCTGAATACTGGGGGCGCTGGGATCGGGCCAAGGACATTGCCCCCTTTTGACATAGATTTCTGTTTGCTCAAGTGGCTTCTTGTGGGGCAATGACCTTAGATGGCTCCCAAGGAAAGACCAGAGAAGGGTTGTGATTGGCCTGGCTTAGATTAGGTGACCCCTGGAGTCCCATGTGATATCCACATCCATTCATGAGGCATATCACCTGGCAATGGAAAAACTTGGGGACGGCTTCTTTCCACAATGCTGTCACATGTGAAGGGGGTGCTCAGATAGGAACGGGTACCCCAGGACTGGGGTCCGAAGTCAAGCCTGCCAAGGGTGGTTCAGCTCTCCTCCTCCTCCCCCCAGGTGAGCCTCCAGTATTTCTGTATTCCTGGCGATTTGTGCTGTCACTTTAACGTCACTTTCCCTCCACTGCTGTGTAGGCCGCACACAGGAACTTTGTTTTGGCAAATAACAAGTATGATGCTTGCTCAGTGGCCCCACTTCCTTTAGGCCTGACCCCTTCTCTTACTTCATCCCTAAAGGTGGCCATGGGACATCATCCATGCTGGTCTACTAGTTGCAGTTGATTAGTCCAAGGGTGGTTACCTGACTCAGGCGGGGGCAATAGGGACAGATGCCCTTAGGCAGCTGAATCTCTGAACTACACATTGAGGGAGTTATTGGTACCCATTTTTCTCACCCTCTGGAGAAAGAATACAGTTGCTATCTGAGAGAGGTAGAGATGTTCTGGTCCCTGGTTTGATTGATTTTGAATGGGTTAATCAGCTTTTCATTACTGTAACGAATAGCTGAGATAGATAAACTTGTAAAGAGAAAAGACTTATTTGACTCAGTTTTGGAGGTTTCAGTCCATGGTCAGTTGCTTTTGGGCCTGTGGTGAGGTAGTGCATCATGACGTGAGTGTGTGGCATAGTGAAAAGTCACTCACTGCATGCCAGGATATGAAGAGAGAGTGGGGAGACCTGGAGCCCCAATATCCCAGTGACTGGCTCCTACCACTTTTTAAAGTTTTCACTGCCTCCTCATAATGCCAGGCTGGGAACCAAGCCTTTAAAATATAGGCTTTTGGGGGACATTCAGATCCAAACTGTAGCCCTGAGACCTGGTGTTTTTTTGTTTTTGTTTTTTGTTTTTTTACAGCTTGATTGCTCAACCCCTTGGTGGGTTCTGTGAGTAAGTAACCTTCTTGTTCTCTTGCTTACTAGCCTTAGATAGATCTCTACCTCTTGCAACCCGTGTGCAAAAAGGATTACCCATGATTGCCTACGAACAGAATAGAGCCTAGCATGATAGGCTTATGGTGGGTCAAGTGTTGGCTTCATCTTATTTTATAGAGGGAGAAACTGAGATCCAGAGAGAGGAGTGAACCAACCAAGCCACGTGCTTGTGAGCGGTGGAGCTGGCTCGGGCCCCCAGTTGTCTGGCACTGAGTCATTTCTTTAAGGACCTTTCTCTAACTCCGGCACTCTGACTTGCATATGGCTTAGGGTGGTTGGCCTTATTCCTCTCTGCCTCAATTTCCCTCTCCTGACCCTGTGGGCATTCCATTCCTGGCAGAATGGAGGAGAACCAGAGGTTATAAATGGGCTGCTCTGAGTTCTCAGGGCCTACAAAAGGTTATTATTATTTAATTACTGCAAATGGTAATTATAAGGGAAAGTAATTGTCTGCCCTTTCATTATGGCACATCTGCCCTTTTCCTCTGACAGCCCCCAGGCCAGACTAAAAGAGAGCTGGGTGCAGATCCACAGAGGCGAGGGCTCTCCAGGAGGACATCAACCCCGCTGGGAAGGGCTATACCCAGTCACTGTCATCAGCCTCAATTTCCAGAAGTGATCTGTGGCTGATGCAGCCCTTCTGTACCCAAGAACTCCTTGGATCCCACAGGGCAAGGGAATTAACTACCACTTGCTGAGCACGGCCATGCCCTGGGCACTGCACTGGGCGCCCTACCTACTGTGGGCCAGATCCTGCCCATGAGAAGTCCAGCTAGGTGTGTAGCTTAAAGCAGACGCTTGGCCAGTGCTGGTGTGTACAATGCTAACCCCAGAGCACTGCCCTGAGAAGGGAGGCCGACCACCGCTTCTGTCAAGAACATCGAGGTCCTCTCAGGTGCTCCATCTACCTAGGGGCCATGATTTGGACCCTTCGTGCCTGACCTCAAAGCTCGTGCTCACATTTTAACTTGCCTCCGGTACTCTTGGCCTGTTTCTCGGGTGAAGAAATTGAGGCCCAGAGGTGTGACTCAGCTCACTCAGGGATTGAACAGAGTCTCAAGACTTGGAGTCACATGCTCTTGCCTGCCTGGTCAAGGCTCTGACCTCCTCTGTCTCCCTGCCAGCTCCCTCTATCCCCTGGCCCCCAGTTCACTACTGATGGCACAGATATGAAAGATGACTAAGACACCGTCTTTGCCCTCTAGCTAAGAAAACGCTAAGCCGAATTACAGACCTGGAGCTGCTGAATGAGGCTGGTTTGTGAACTGTCACTTCCCATGACAGACATTGCTAATCAGTCATAGCATTCTTCAGGTTAGAGCCCAGATTCCTAATCCTTTGAGATTTAGATAACAGTCGACTGGAATTTCCTATCTCATTATCTTGGGAAAATCCAATGGTGTCCCCAAGACTTCTTCAAATTCCAGTAACTTGCAAAGACCTGGTCACTTCCAGCTCTAATTTTCTGTTTCCAATGCACCCATACATTTCTCTCTTGTTTGTCTTTCCTCTCTGCTCAGTGCCAATCCAGGTGACCCGGTGCCAACCTAATATTCAGAATGCAGCTCATGTTACTGAGGGCTCAGGGAGACAGAGCAGGGGTTCATGGTAGCAAGGCAAAGGGCAGAAAGAGGAACAGCAAGCAGATATCCCCATTGTGACAAGTCCTTCAGTCCCTGGCCCCTGGCCCCCTCTCTTCTCAGGTTCTTCCCATTTACTGATCACTCTGTACTTCAACACCATAGTCGTATATTTCAGCTTGTTCATTTCCTAAGCCCTAACCTTCAACAATTTGATCCCCATCACTTTTTAAATACACAAATGTACAAACATGTACTGAATTTATGAACTGTCAAATTGAAGTATTAGAAATCTAAATACAGAATTATAGCTGGGGGGCTGGGGAGATAGCTCAGTCGGTACAGTGCTTGCCTTGCAAGCACAAGGCCCTGGGTTCGATCCCCAGCACTGCAAATAAAAAAAAAAAAAAAAAAAAAAAACAACACAGAATTATAGCTGGGATAAATATGTAAAAAGAGGAGAGGCCCACAAAGCTGCGAGAGCATCCTGAAGGTGGCAGAAGGATGTGGCTAGGGGCCAGACCAGGACAGGTAAGTGGGAGTTCCTTAGGTGAGACTGTGGTGTGGTCAGGCAGAAAGGGCATCATCCAAGAGGAGGAGAACTGCCATGCAAAGGCCCTGTGGCGATGTGCTTTCCACTAACTCACAGGACGCTTCTGTGGCTGAAGACAGAGGCCAAGGGGAAGAACAACTCTGGTTGAGGATGAAGAGGTTGACAGGGGCCAAACCATGTAGAGACCTGGAGCTCATAATCCCCAACAGTCTCTCATTAGAGCAGTGCAGACTTCCATGCCCTGCTCACTTCATGGCCAACTGTGGTTTATCCAAAGCTCCATGGATATATCTGCTTAACAGAGGGCCAAATACGCAGGGTCTCCCTAGAGAAAGGGGTAGAAGTTTTTCCTTTCCTGTTCCACTTCCCCCAAAAATAAAGGAGAGGACCGAGAGAATCGATCTCACACCAATAGGAATTATGCCAACACCCTAAGAAGGCAGAGCAGCCCGTTCCCAGTTGAAATGCCATTTCCCACCACATCATAACTTGGGAGGTGTGCATGAGAAAGAAGAGCAGGAGAAGCTTCTGCCAGGCTGCTGTCTGGTTGGCGTCCTCAGGGAAGATTTGCCAGGTGAGGAGCAAATGGATTCACCATGAGGTGGGTCGGGGTGGGCCCCTAAGGACAGAGGACCATGTTGCTGTGGCCTAACCTGCACATTCTCTTTTAATACTGTCCCTGTGAAGTAGGTATTGTCATGTCTAATTTCCAGCTGAGAAAACTGAGGCTCAGAGAGAGAAAACACCAGCCTGTAAGTAGCAAGGCTCAGGTTCAAACAGTTCCATTGGAATCTTACACCTAATGGGTTAACTCAACTCTCCAGCTTCCTTGAGGAAAAAAAAAAAAAAAAAACAAATGAGCCAAAGTGAAGCAGGCAAAGGGGGAGAGAGTGCAGATCCTCACTCACTCACTCACTCACTCGCTCACTCCTCATTCATCTAACCTCACGTAGCAGCCACTGAGCCCCAGGCACAGCAGTGACAGACGTTTTGGACCAGGGTTGGAGGACCTCAGCTAGAGACCTAGCCCCGAGGTTTAGCCAGCCACTTCTGACCTACGGGCCTCAGTTTCCCCACCTCCTTCTCTGAACTACTGTGGGGGTCCAAGTAGAAGGTACCTGTGTTGGTGCTTGAGATTGTTTTTACTTCTGATGGGGCTGTACCCCACTTTGAGGGCTGAGACGGCAGCTAGCTTGACATGTGGTCAGGGAGGAGGAGATGGGACTCTCTCGGTATCAAAGGTCCCACTGCAAACATGCTCAGGGGACGAGATAATGAAGCTAGCCTTCTGTTGGGCACAATGGTGGCTGAGAAACCCGGGAGTCCCCTGGACACCTCCTGCTTTCTCACTCCCCACATCTATCAATTACCAAGTCCTGGGAGCACTGAGTCCTTAAAATGCCCCATATTTGTCACTTGTCCACTCCTCTCCACCCTTGCCAGTGTCACCAAGGTCCAAGTCATTGTATCTTTCACATGGAAGAGTTCGAAAGTCTCCCGGAAGGCCCGCTTGCCATGCCCCTTTCTAGTCTATTCCTACCCCAGTGGCCACGTAGGCCTTTTGGAGAGAACTCTGCATGGGTCGCTTCTTTACTTAACTGCTACTTCTCCATGACTCTCTGCTTCCCTTAAACTCAAATCCTAAACTCTTACCTGCAGGGGCCACCGGGGGCATCCGCCCCTCAGTGTCATTTCACAGTCCCCCTCATTCCACTTCAGCTCCTCTGGCCTTCCTGTCCCTTCAATGTGGCAAGCCCTCCTTGCCTCTGAGCTTGTAAATACTGTGGAATGAGTGAAACAAACAAACAAACAACAACAACAAAATAAAACAGAAAATGTGAGACATGGCTCCTTCCTCAAAGAATTTACTCTGATGCTAGAGACAAATACTTCCATACACTCCAGTGAGGAGACAGTTAGGGGCTCAACCATAAAAGTAAAGAAATGGGAAGAAGGGCAACCACAAGGGCCTCCTAGAGGACAGCGAGGAAGATTCGTAGGATTGGAGAGAATGAGCTGGGTTTGCTGTCTGTCGCACCATTCGTTGATCCCTTCAACAAATATTTATTCCAATGCACCATGCTCAGCAGTGTGGCCCGAGGACCACGGGGATCAGGGGGACCAGAGGAAAGCATCCTTTTCCATGCAGAGGATCTAGAATGGCTTCATAGAGGAGATGATATCTGAATTGAGTCTTGATGAGTAGGTGTTCGTCAGAGAGAAGAGATGGGAGAAAAGGGCTGAGATTGCCAGGCAGAGGGATGAGCGTGAGGAGAGGCTGGCACGTGAAAGCTCACAGGTGTTCAGGGATAAGACCAAGCGCGGTGGGATTTGGAGGAGAGGAGTGTGGATGCCAATGGCAAAGAGCTGGGAGTCTCCATGACTCCCCGCACCTCGCACCACACCGTCTCCATTCAGCATCTGGGAAGGTCCTGCAAGGCTTTAAAGGAGGATGTCTAAGCTAAGACCTGCAGGATGAGTTGAAGGTGGCCAGGAAAGGTGGGGGGAAATGACAAGGAAGGATGTTCCAGGCAGAGGGAATGGCATGTGCAAAGGTCTTACAGAAGGGAGATGGCAAGGTTTGAGAAGCAGCTCACGTGGGATGGCTGGAGCAAGGCTTTCCTGGTGGTGAGAGAGGAGGCTGGTGAGGCTGAGATGGACCGGGGCATGCTATCTGCCCCCCACAGCCCAAGTCCCTTCCAAAGCCTAGCTCAGCAGTCAAGGTCTTGAGGATTCTATCTCCCCGCCTCCCTCTTGTCTTATGCCCTCTGCCTCTGTGCTTGCTGTTGTAAGTGCTGCTGCTTCTGCCAACTGTGACATAATAACTTTGGGGACCCTCAGAATCAGTCTTAGGTGCTATGATGAGCATTATTTCACTGAAACTCTCAACAATGCTATGGCTAGTACAATTTTTTAAAGGTTCTGTTTTTGCCAGGCATGGTGGCACAAGCCTGTAATCCCAGTGGCTTAGGAGGCTGAGGCAGGAGGATCACAAGTTCAAAGCCAGCCTCAGCAACTTCATGAGACTCTAAAGCCTCACGAAGAGACCCCATCTTTAAATAAAAAATAAAAAAGGGTTGGGGATGTGGTCCAGTGGTTAAGCACTCCTGGGTTGAATCCCCCTGGTAATCCCCCCCCCTTTTTTTTTTCTTTTTTTTGACTTTAATGTCTAAGGTAAAGTTTTAGAATACTTTTTGATTTACAGAAAAATTGAGAACGCATTCTAGAGGATTCCCAGGAACCCATTTTCACCAGTTTTCCCTATTAGCAACATTTTATGTTACTGTTTAATTTGTTATAATTTTTGATGGATACTTTTACTGATATGTTATGGTTAACTAAAGCTCATGGTTGATTTAGACTCCCTAGTTTTCCCTTAGTGCCCTTTTTTCTGTTCCTGTTTCTCATCTAACACACTGCATTACACGTACCTGTCATGCCTCTTCAGGTTCCTCAGGGCTGCTCTAGCTTCTCAGAATCTCCTTGTTTTTGATGCTCTGGAGAGTTTTGAGGAGTAAGTAGTTAGGTATTTTGTTAGATGCTCCACTCTTGGTGTCCAGTGTTTTTCTCCCTGCAAGTCTGGGGTTATGGTTCTTGGAGAAAGATCAAAGAGGTTAAATATAATTTTTATCACATAATATCAAGCTCGCATACTATCAACACGATCCATGACTGTTGATGTTGACCTTGATCACTTGGCTGAGATCATTGTCAGATTCTTCCAGTGTACTTTCCTCCCTCCTTTTCCATCCTGTGCTCTTTGGAAGGTACTCACCATGTGTAGATCATGGCTAAGGAGTATGGAGTATCTACACAAATTATCTGCAATTCTTCTGCACAGGTGATTTTTCTCTTTACCCCATTTATTGGTGGATCAACTCATGGAACTTCTCAACAATGGGCTGGTACTTTTACTCTCATTTCTCATTTCCTCCCCACCAGGATCACTCCAGAAAGACTTTCTGAAAACCACTTCCAGGTCCCTGGAGAAAAGAGTGGCCTCCTCTGTTCTCACACTGTGCCTATGATTCCAACTAATTCGATCCACATGTAGGTTTTGTGCCTCTGCCCTGTGCCAGTCACTGTGCTTGGGGATTGAGGCTTGAGAACAAAGGGCCTCTATGGGTCCTGTCCTCAGTTACCCCCACTGTTTGCCATCCTGTGCTAGACTGGAAACCCCATGAGGACAGAGACTTTGTCTAACTCATTCATAGCTGGGCTTTCAGTCAACCAGCACATCATCTGGCACGTAGTAGATCCTCACTAAATGTTTACTGAACTGGGAAAGGCAGCCTGAAAAATAGATGATTGTTTATGTGTGTGCCCTTCCCCGGGGTACTGGGTGCTTCCTGAGGACAGGGCCAGCCTTGATTCATCCTAGAGGCTGGGTGGCCGCATGTGCGTAGAATCTACTCAGTTAAAGGAGACCTGAGCGGGCTGCCTTCTCAGGTAGAATTGAAGTTTGGAAGCTGACACAGCCAGGGAGGCCGAATCAGGAGGACTTGGTGACTGATTGGCTGGGGAGGGTGAGGCGGGAGGAGGAGTCACACAGATGGCTTTGAGGTCCGGAGCTGGGGGACAGCCGGTGCCACCTCCGATAGACTGCGAGAGTTGCTGCTGCCAGGCTCAGGCCGCCCCGTCCGTTGGGGTTCAGGCCTAAGACCAGGAACGGGTGGTATTCCCTGTGCAAACTTTGGGCCCCCACCCCATGTCCTTGTCTTTCAAAAAAAAAAAAAAAGCCTGGGTTTTGAGCACGATTGTTCATTATCAGGTGTGAGGGTCCACTCTGGGGGTCCCCTCCAGTCTGCCATCTTTGAGGAAGACCCCAGGAACAGCCTGGCACCGCGCGGGCTCGGCGGGGTCAGGGCCGTGGCCCGCCAAGTCCGGGTCCCCGGCCCGCCATCACCCGAGAGAGGGGTGGTGAGGCGGCGGCCGGGCCTGGGCGGGACAATGGCCGCGGCCGCCGGGGCCCCGGGAGCCCCCGTGCTGGGGAAGGGGCTGTCCTAGGGCCGGGCGCCGGTGCCCTCCCCGCGCGGCTCGGGCGGGCGGAGGGGGGCGAGGAGTTCCTTTGTGGCTCTGCCTCCGGCGCGGCGCGGGTGGGGGGCGCCGCGCAACTTTGCTAGGCGGCGGCGGCGGCGAGCGCGAGACGAGGCCCCGGGGCCCGAGCGGGGCCCCCAGCGCGCGGCCCGCCCCCGCCCCGGCCCCCTCCCCTCGCCGTCGCCAGCGCCGGGCGCTGCCCACTCGCCGGAGCCCCGGGCCGGACGGGCTGCGCAGCCGGAGAGGCGGGGGCCCGACGCGGCCCCCCCGGAGCCGGGCGCCTGGCGCGGGGGCTCGCCGAGCGCACGGGGGGCCGCGCGGCGCTGCAGACCCAGCCTCCCGCCGCCGCCGCCGCCGCCGCCTCGGCGCTTGCAGAACCCAGAAGTGAACAGCAGGCGACCCGGAAGGTTTGCGCGCGGCTCCGCACCGAGCCGGAGCCGGAGCCCGAGCCCGAGCCGGAGCCCGAGCCCGGAGCCGGAGCCGGAGCCCCAGCCCGGCCCTGCTCGGGCCGCCGGGCGCGGGGCTGCGGCCGCGTCCGGGAGGCGCCGTCAGCACAGCCAGGTCCGTGCGGGCCCAGGGTGCGCGGGGAGCGGGCCCGGCGGCGGCGGGCGGCCGCCAGCGGGAAAGTTGCGCCGAGTTGCGGGCGGGTGCCGGGCCGGCGCGAGGGCGCTGTCAGCGCGGGCTGGGGCGCTCCGAGGGCCCGGGGCCGCCTGCGCCTCGGGCCCGGTCCGGGGCGGCGGCGGCGGCGGCGCTCGGGGTAGGAAGTGTCTCCGGCGGCGTGTCTGGGGCTGGTCTCCGAGTGTGTGTGTGTGTGTGCGTGTGTGTGTGCGCGTGTGTGCGCGCGTGTGTGTGTGTGTATGTGTGTGTGTGTTTTCTTAAGCCGGGCTATTCAAACCTGCTGCAATTCTCCGGTAAACAATGATTCATGGGGCTTAATGCAAATAAACGGATTGCAAACGGCGCGGTTCGCGCACTTTGCAGCCGGCCCGGTGAAGCGGCCAGTGCCGGATTTCTCCCTTTTTTTGCAGATCTGCAGAATATGGCGTCCCTGTCCTGTTTTAAAAATAAGCCAGGCTGCCATTTTTGTTTTTCTTTTGTCTGAAAATTTTAATAAAACTGTCTGAGAATGTGGGAGAGGCGGCTGGAAGCAGAGGGGGCACCCGAAGGGTTGGCTTTTTTCCTTTTCTTTGGCGAGAGCCGCGAGCCTTTCGGGGAGGTGAGACACAATGCAATTGCACTTTAAAGAAAAAAAATTAGGGAAGCTGCGGGGCGATTTCGGGGGAAGGGCTGGGAATTTTAAAGTTAACTCCGAAAGTTTTCTTTTCTTTTTTAAGCTTTGTTTTTCTTTTTTCTTTCTTTCTTTTTTTTTTTTTTTGTTGAGGGGGGGCAAGTCAGCGAGATGCGGAGAAAGGATCTCAGGCCCATTTCTCCCTCCAGCTAGCCGCCTTTGCAGGGTTTTTGAGAAAAGTTAACCGCCGGTTTCCTTTTCACCCCCGAGCTGCGCGCGGGGGCGGGGGGCATGTGGAGGATTGGGGATAGGAGTTTTGGGACAGCCTGGGAATGTCTTTTGGAAGAGGCTTTATAAAAATGGCATTGTAAAGAACTATGCCCTCAGATTTGGGGGAGAGGTCTGGGCCCGAGGTTTCCAGCTAAGACCCCCTGGTATGAGGCAATAATCCTGTTCTCTCACCACCTTGCCCTCATTGTGGAACCTTCAGGAGCTGTGTGGGGGGTGGGCCTTTCGCCTTCATGGGTGGCCAGGGCCCCTTGGTAGGCGGGAATGGTGTCCTGGGCCCCTGTGATCCCTCCCACCCCACTTGGGGCAAGTGTGCTTGGCTGATTGCAGTGGGAGAGCCCCTTCCTTAACGTGGTGGCCTTCCTGGCCCCCAGAGGTGGCATCTGGTGGGGAATGCCCTTGGTGGTGGGCTTTTGGCTGGGTGCAGGCCTGCAGTGCCAGCCGGTCCAGTCCGTGATGAACTATACCTGGTTTGCTAGGCCCTTGTGGGGTGGATCTCTCTCCTGTGTTTACTTTTGCCTCTTTCTGTCACTTACATCGGACACCCTGGAGACTCCTAAGTTGGAGGTGGTTTAGACTTGGGTTAGTTCCTGAGGTATCTGGCTGGACAGGTCAGGACCTGCCCGCTCTGCCGGCTGCAGAGGGGGCTTGAAGACCAGATCCACAGAGTTTGGGATGGTTGGTGTTGTCCAAGGCGCCATGCAGGACTGGGCCTGACCTTTTCCCCAGTGGGAAAGTTTGCCCTGGGAGGACCCTGTACTCTGCTCTGAGCTTGTCTAGTCCCTGCCTTCAACCCCCGTTTCCTGGAGGGCAGACCTCTGTCTCACCCCTAGTCTGTCTCCTGGATCTAGTGGGCCATGTGAGCTCCCTAAGAACAGAGTCCATGGCTGAAAGCTGGGGTGCACACTACAGAGCTATGCATGCCTGGGTCAGAGGGTACCAAACCAGGCATTTTTTTAGATGGAGAAACAGGGCCAGAGAAGGAAAGTGACTTGCCCGAAGTCACACAGCCAGATAGAAGGAGGGCTGAGTCCAGGACCCAGATGTCCAGGTTCCCACTGCTGGGCTGTCTCCACTCTTCTCCACTGAGGGATCTGGTGCCTGGAAGGTTTGTTTCCGATAGAACTGGACTGGAGTGGGGCAGTATAACTTCCTGCTGATCCCTGCCATCATAATCCTTCCTTGGCAATAAAACTTTACAGTCTACAGTGTGGCACACAGTTGTTGCCACCTTCTGGAAACTCAGTTGGGATGAGATGTTTGGGGTGGGAGGTGGTGACTCCATACTAGAATTTAGGAAGCGGAGGCTTGGAGAGGTTAGACAGTCGCAGTGGAGGGCTTTGACTTGGGCCTGCAGACTCCTCGTTTGGGCCTTCCTGGGCAGACTTCGGTGCTTGTGGCCAGGACTCTTCCCCAACTTCTAGTTTGGTCTCTGAAATTCTGCTGACCCCAGTGACTATGTAAAAAACGAGAAACCAACCCCTACCCGCTTCACTGCATCCTAAGAAACGTCAGCGATGGAAAGGCCCTGGGGGGTCTTTGGGGCTCAGAGAAGGGAAGCCACTGGCTGAAAGTCGCTCAGTGATTCTTATCCCAGCTAGGATCACAGCCGGCCTTGACCTCCTGTCTCCTTTCCTCTGTGAGACACTCAGAGGGACAATGAACCATCTGCCCACCTGGGCTCAGGGGAGCTGTGAAGCTGCTGGTGGGACCAGGGCTGTGCTGGGGCATAATGGCTTTGGTGGTGACCTGTGTTTGTCCCAGGTGCTGAAGAGTAGGCCACCTGTAGTCTTGGTGAATGGAAGCAGCCTGGCCCCAGCCCTTCCCAGTGGGCACTCCCATGCTCTACTTCCCTCTACTCACTCATTTTCCCGCCATTGGTTGGTTTATTCATTCATGTGTGGCTAGAGCGTTCATTTGCCTTTTTACTGTCCATTCATTAGGTTTTTGGGTAGTCATTTCAGTGGCCTCCCATCTAGCCATCTGTCCATCCAGCCAATTCCTGGCTCACCCGGCCCGGGTTAGACAGGCATGAGATACGAGTTTGGTCCTACCGGACTCTAAAGCCAACAGGGAAGAAGAGGTGAGGCTGCGGGTGAAGGAAGCACCAGCCAGGGTGGCATTCTGGGTGTGCCTATGTGAGTCCCCAGGGAAAGTCTCTCAGAGAGCAGGAGGCTTGGAAACACCAGAGGAGTTTCGTAGATGGTCACAGTGGTGGAACTGGGTTCTGGATTAAGAATCATTTGTGTCACGTGGCTTATGGGGCTGGGAGCCCATTGCTTCCTTATCTGAGCCTTGGTTCCCTCATCTTTAAAGTGGTACGGTCTGTGAGTTTCTCCTGGACTGTTGGCAGTGATAGCAACACAGTGTCTGCACCGTCCCCCATGGCTGGCCAGGCATGTCCTAGGAGCTCAGGACAGACCCAGTGGATTGAGAATTATGACCGTCGAGGCCCTGCCTTTACTCTGAACCAGGGTGATGCTTTCAGAATGAGCCACAGGAGCTGGAGCACCTGAAAGCCCTGCTCCGCCTTGTTATTCCCTTTTGAAACTCTTCTGCTATTTCCGGGACATTTAGAAGGGGGAAAAAAAATGAGTCCTTTCTGAGCCTACAGAACAGTTCGTGGTCCAGACCTTGCCTGCCCCTCATCCTAGGCTCCTCTGCCCCGCTCCCCAGTCTCACCACCACTAGGCGCCCTGGCTTCTTTCTGTACCTCACATTTACAAAGCCTGTTGGTGGGGCCTTTGCACATTCGCTTGCCAGGAATGCTTTTCCCTTTTGCATGACTGGCACCATCTGAATGCACCTCCTCAAAGGGGCTTTCCTGACCATTTGCTCTAAAATAGCTTCCCACTGTCACTCTTTGTCACATGAGCCTCTTTTTATTTTCTTATGCAGTTCTCAGATCTGAAACCTCTCTCTCTCTCTCTCTCTCTCTCTCTCTCTCTCTCTCTCTCTCTCTCTCTCTCTTTCTCCCTCCCTCTCTCCACTTGCATCTATACCACTGGAACACTAGCACGCACTCAAGTTCCCTGCAAGTTTCCAGCATGGCTGAGGTGGGACAAGGCTGGGGAGTCCAGGTGTAGCCTGGGAGATGAAGTTACAGTGAGGTCTGTCTTCTCCTTCCCCTGGGAGGCTCGGGGTTGTTGTTAGGAAGTAATGAGATGATTAAACCATGGAAACTAGGAATCCCAGCCTCTTCCAATCTCAGAATCTTAGCATCTGAGCAGTTTCCAGCTGAGAACCTTTGACACTGGAGTTTTTGTGTGATCTGATCTTGGATTTAGAATCTTACAAAGCGAACCCTCACCACCTTATTTATTCAGTGACAGAGAGAGCTCACTTTGTGCCACACCATGTTCTACAAGGCTTTTTAAATATGAACTCATTTAATCCTCATTGTTATATTATCCCCATTTTGCAGATGGGGAAACTGAGGCGGGGAGAGGCTAGGTAACCAGTTGTCATGGGTGTTCCTGGGGCTGGAACTCAGCCCTGTGGGACTCCTTAGAGTTCCACAGCTGTTCAGGGGAAGCCCAACTTCACCTGACCCCTGCATACAGCAGGAATCCCCTTCTCATGCCTTGACAAAAGGGCCTCTGATCTCTGCTAGAAACCCCCCTCCAGCGAGCTCCCGCCTCCCCAAGCCCACAGCTGCTTGTGGCCAGACAGTTCTCATCTGCGAGGCAGATTATCTTTTTTATAAAGTGTAAAGAAAGTGCTGCCCCTCTCCAGTGACTGACACCTGCGAGCTAGGTTAGCGTTAGTTTCCCAGAGCTTTTGACCTTGTGGTTTCTTGGCTTCTGTAGCCTCTTTCTGGGTTGTGAGCTCCTTGGGTCAGGTAGCCTTGCTGAACGTCCGAGGACTGAATGAACGAATGGGTGCGCAGAGACTGCACTAGCTCCTGGCACTTCACGAGCTGCTCTCGCCGTAGCCCTGGGCTGGCACTTGACCCGAGTATTTGGACAGGCTTGATGTAGTTGGGGAAAGGAGACACATTTACCTTTCCAGTAAAGTCTGTACCCCATGACACAGTCTTGGGAGATCATTGGCCATCTCAAGTCCAGCGCTGGTGGGGAGGTGGAGCTCACAGGTGACCCAGTCAGTCTTCATGGGGAGTCTTAAATGGGAAAGGAGCAGGCCTCTTCTAAGGCCATGTGTGCCTCCTGAGGCTTTGCCTGGTGGACCTTCTCCTGCTCAGGTGCCCAAGCCTGCCACAACCTCTGCTGGAGAGTTCAAGGGCAGGAGAAAGCCCTCAGTGAGGCAGCTGCTCCCCTTCTGGCATTAGTTTCCTCGCCTCTGCCTTGGGGGCAACATTCCTGGGTGCACAGGGCTGTGCCTGTCACTTGAGTGAAAGAAGTGGGTTGGGGGTAGGCTGGTGGGGGTGGCTCTCTGGAATTCAGGGTCAGGGCTGGGTTTCAGAGACTAGGCAGGATTTGGGGAGGTGGCTGGGTAGTGTCTTTGGTGGATAAAGTGTGATAGGTGAAGACTTTGGCTCTGGGGCTAAGAAGTCCTACCTTGTCTCTGCCACCAGGATGTCCTTGGGACCTCCCCACCACCCAGGTCCTTTTTTGAATGTCAAGCAAGGGCTTTAGCCTCCTTGAGGGGACAGGCTATCTAGGTAGTTCTAGGATTCTGTAGGGGAAACACCTGGCTAAGGTGGATGTACCCCGAAAACACTCAAACACACCCGTTCCTGTGTATTCACCCAATCAGCTGTTCCGTTGCCGCTCCTGACCTCCCCCCTGCCCCGTCTTTGCTAATTTGGGGTGCTCCCCTGCTGTTCCCGAAACACTCCCTTGGCACACACACCTTACAGGAACGTGTACACGCAGTCTGCCACCTGGAGGGTTGCACGTCTGCATGTACACTGTGTACACCCTTCCAGGAAACTGCGTGCAGCCAGGGGCCTGCTCAGCCGCATGTCCTTGCACACTTGTGGTCCTCAGCCTGTGTATTTGCACGGAGCTCTCCTTGCCCAGGCCTGCCTGTGCACACATGTTCTGCACATAGGCACGTCTTGCACACGTGAGAATGTGGCCCTGCATTCCGAGCCTTGCACTCATGCATGCATCTGCCCTGCTCTTGCCTGGATCTGCTTGAAGGAGCAGGCAGCTCATTGCCATTCATCCAGCCATATTTATTGAGCATTTACTGTATCCCAGGCCCTGTGGCAGATGCTGGGGGTAGAGGGAAAGAAATGTGACATGGTGCCTGCCCCAGCCCTCTCTCTTTCTTGGCTGCCTGGCCCTGCATGGAGCCCACTCTGGCCCCAGCCAGCCTGAGCCCTGCTTGACCTGTCCCACAGGCTACCTGCCAGGCAGAGGGGTCAGGAGGACTGAGATACAGCAGGGGGAGGGGCTTATGATCACCTGCCAGGGGTTCCCTTTCCAGGACCCCTGGAATCTTTCTAAAAGGATCCTGGGGCCAGACCATAGCTGTAGTCAAGCAGTCTTGTTTTGAATTGGTCCCAGAGCTGGATGACCTCCAGCAATCTACAGAGCTGCCCTGGGGTCCCAGGTAGTGGAATCTGGTCAGACTCATCAGATCTTCCTAGTGTTGGAAGAGGCTCCCTAAAGCCCTGGAGAACCTACCAAGGACAGGGAGTGCTCATACCTCCCGAGTCCCTCCTGCAAACCAGGCTCCATTCTAAGGCTTTAACCTAGTAAGGCATGTCATCCTCTCAGTAACCCTGTGGGGACACCACTGCCATCTCAGTTAACAGATGAGAACACTGAGACTTGGGGCCTTCGTAACAATCCCAAGCCCTGCTACCTGGTTTCAGAATTCATACTTTTGGCCCCACAGTGGCCACATTGCCCCTTTGAGGGTCCAGGGGCCCAGGCTATGACTTAGTTGGGCCCTTTGGCCCCTAGAGGAGGGAAGGGAGGAGGTGGATTTACAGGGTTCTGCTCCCTTGGCCCTCACCAGCACGTGGCTTTGGGCAGCTTAGTACCACTCTGAGCCTCATCGCGGACCCCAAACGAGGAAGAGATCATCCTAGAAGGCGCAAGGGAGGAGCCGAAGGCGGGGCCTGGAAGCGAGAAGGGCTGGGCCAGGGCAGCCTAGGCGCCCTGGGTGCGCGCTTTGCAGGAAGTTCCTGCGCTGCTGAGGGGTTCTGGGCCGCTTTCTGAGTATGTGCTATATCTCAAGGTGTTCCCGGCACCCACCTCACGAGGTCATTAGGAGCCGGATGAGAAATGTGCTGGAAGAAGTGCTTATAACTGTCATCATCATCCTCAGCCTGTGGGCATGCAAGTGGGGTCCCCGGGAGGCCTGGAAGCAGAGTGGTCTGTGTTCACTGTTTGCAGAGTCTCTCTCGGCCCTGCGAGGGTCTTGGCCTATTCCCTAGGTGAGGGCACCAAGGCTCCCAGAGAAGGTCCTCTGCCCGGGGTGACGGGGGTGGAGGTCCCAGAGGGTGAAGGGATGAGGGAGAGGTGGCACAGACGCGGCCCCTTCCCACTGGGATCAGCTCTGCAGTCACCAGGAAACAGCCCTGCCAGGCCCGCAGGGCTGCGGCAACCCAGCCTAATTGGATCCAGGACCCTCGGGAGCCTCGCTCCTCACAGGAAGTTCCCAGGAGCTAGTTTCCAAGGCCGGCCTGGCCAGGCCTTGCGGGTGGGGTGGGTGCGGCAGCTGGGGCTCTAGGCTGCCTGGAGTGGAGGTGGGTGGAGGGCAGAGGGGCCGTAGGTGGGGGTGGGCTTTGAGCAGCCAGGAAGAGGGGACACCTTGATTTCTCTTTCCTAGATGGCCTCCTGCTTGTCCCTTCCAGGCCGTCCTCTGGCCCCATCTGGACTGTCATTGAAAACCTTGGCCAAGCCCTGCCCCAGTCAGTCTTCCTTCACGAACCCATGGAAAGATCCCTGCTCTCACCCATCCTCTCGGGTGCTCCTTGAACACAGCGTGGACTCCCAGCTCCCTCATGGCCCGCGCTTGGCTTAGGCCGCCCCAGCGGCCCTGTCCTTGGGTCACAACCAGTGGGGAGATGGAAATACTTAGGGTGTGAGACGGATGGGCTAGAGAGAATGCAAGGGGCTCGGGAATTAAAACAGGGTCCCCCAGTTCCTGTTGGGGGAAGGTCAGAAAGTGACCTCTAAGTGGAGACCCGAAGGAAGAGCCAGCTGAGCTGAGTGGAGGTGTGGTGACTGCCACCAAGACCCAACCCAAGTCCCACCTCAGAGCTCACCACTGACGGGTACCTGGACAGACATGTAACCAGGCCATTCACACAGGGGGGTGACAGCTGAGCTCAGAATTGGTGGTGGGTCTTGGGGGTGGCTTGGCCCTGGATCAGTGGCACCATGCACGAGAGCAGCTTGTTAGGATGAATTGGCCAGAGGGCCTTCTTGGCAAAACCTTGAGTGTCTGGCTGCAGCTTTAGAACTGTACCCCCAAAACAGTGGGAACCTGAGAGGGATTTTCAGTGGGAAAATGAGCGACCTGGACAGGGTAGGCTGTCCCTTGGCCTGTCCTTGCTTGAGCCTCTGGATGGGATGGGAGGGGAGTCCCTTCCTGATGGCTCTCCTTGGTTGGGGGCAGGCCTGGGCTTACTGTGGGACTTGAAGCAAGTCCCTGCCCCTCTCTGAACCCCAATCTCCTGGGTCAATTTGCAGGACCTGAGGCTGGAGCCTTTTCTGGGGCCATGGGCAGGGGACTGGAGTATTTGCTTTGCCAAAACTTGCTGAAGCTTTAATTATATTAAAAATATTTCTTAAAAAAGTCACATAGTGCTGGACGTGGTGGCACTTTCCTATAATCCCAGCAACTCAGGAGGCTGAGGCTGGGGGATCTGAGTTTAAGGCCAGCCTCAGTGAGACCATCTCAACCTAAAAAATAAAAAGACCTAGGGGTGTAGCTTAGTGGTAGAGCTCCCTGTGCTCAGTCCCCACTACCACACTCACACAAAAAGTCCCATAGCCGCTTCATAGAAAAATCATAAAATAGAGAAATGAAATAAATCAACCCCCACCCCCATCTCTGCCCCACTCTAGGTTTCTGACACTACCACATTAGCATTTAGGTTTTTCTATCCCAATTCGGTTTTTATAAAGATGCCATTGCTTTATTTATACATATAAAAAAATTTAATCTTCCCCCAAATGCTCTTTGTATTTTCTAAACAACGACAGTATTTTCTAATTCTGCTTGTTAATGGATCCAATGTCCAGGGTGGAAAGCCTGGGCTCAGAACCCAGTGGTCTGGATTCAAGTCCTACACTCATTGCTGGACTCGGGGCGAGTTACCTAATCCCTCAGTAGCTCAGTTCCCGACAGGTTTATGTGAATGCTGAATGGGTCGTGACCTTGCCAGGAGTGCTGGCTCTTGCTGCTGACTGTAGACTATGATGCTGAGCAACGTGATTAACAGGCCCATCCCTCCATTGCTTACAAGTTTGACTGTTCTAGATTTTTGCTGCTATGAAAAACCACTGAAGCAAAAAGCTTTGAGCATGTATAACTTTGTCTATGTTTGGGTTATTTTCTGAAGATGGATGACCAAGAATGAGATCACTAGGCCAAGAAGTCTGAACATTTTTAGAGCTCTTGACACGCGATGGCCAGATTGTTTTCAGAAATGATTATTGCAATTTATACTCTTGATAATACATGGAAGTGACAATTTCACCCTACGCTCGCCAGTATTGGGTGTTATCATTTTCTTGTTTCCTTTTGCTCTTTTGACAGGTGAAGTTCATTTAAGTTTCACTGCCAGGGAAGCAGAAGATTTGCTGTGTTTATGAGCTGTTAACATCTTTTTCAGGTCTGCTAGGCTTTACAGAGCGCGTGTAGCCCTTCCTCAGATCAATTAGGAAGACACACTTAGGTACAGGAAATAGAGCACAGGTGACGCAGGGGCTAGCATAATGGGGGGACTCAGAGGAGGTGAGGGGGCTTTCTTCTATCCAGACCATGACTGTCCAGCTTCCTCCACCGAGGCATGCATGCAGTCAGACCCTGACCATGTGGGGCTTAAGAGGTAAATGACTCAGCCATGATGCTTCCCTGATGCACACCTGTCCAGCAGCAGGGAGATGAGAACACATACAGAAGACGGAGTCGGGTGATGGACGTGCCGGTTACAAAGGGAGCAGAGCCGAGGGTGGAGGTGGAGCAGTCCCTGTAGGCTTCCCGGAGGAAGTGGCCTATAAACTGGGGCTCAGGGAAAGTTGGAATAAACCAGGGAAATGGGGAGGTATCAGTGGGAGGACAGAGCCTGCTTGGAGTTGAGGAAACAAGAAGAAAAGCAGAGTACCAGGGTCCAAGAGGGAAGGATGGTGAGGCCAGAGAAGTCAGCAGGAGCTGGATAGGTGAGGTCTAAAGAATCCCGACTTAGTCTGGAGGGAAGTAGGGAGCCATGGGAGGTTCAGTAGGGCAGTCCGTGACCGCAGTGGGGGATAGAATGGAAGATGAGGGTGGAAGCAGTATAGCTGAGGCCAGAGCTAGAGGGGGACCTGAACAAGGGAGGGGACGGACTTCCTTGTTTTCTCCAACCTGTAGAATCCTAAGCCGGTTCACAGAGCTCAGAACATGTCATTTCTTCCAGGTAGCCCTTGGGGACATCCCCCCACCCCCGTGTGGGGCCTCTGTGTTTGGAGGGCAGGGGCCGCAGGGGCCTGGCGAGACTCCTGACCTTGGCCAGCTCCTGCCCCTGCATGCCTCCTGACCCTGCATCTGCTGTCCCCTCGGGCTACCAACCACTTTCTTTCATTTTTTTAAAAAAAAGAATAAATTTATTGTTTTCATTAGAAAAGTAGCTGAATGACAGTACTGAGAATTTGGAAAGCAGAGAAACAAAGACAAAAACCCAAAGCAGCCCGGCTGCCTGCGCCACCTCCCTCTGGGCGTGGCTCCCTGCAGCTTGCTTTTTCTGACGCAGGTTTTTATTTTTGCCTCCTTGTAATCATGGTGTCCGGACAGTTTTGGGTCTTGCTCTCCTGTTTGCTTTGTTGGGGGCAAGTTCCCATGTGGCCTGGGAGCCCTGGGCAGGCTGCAGATCTTAGTGTCTGGGGGTGGGGGTAGGGCCGCGTTCAGCAGCTCCCCTCAAACCCAGCCTGGGGGGCGGCCTTGGCCTCTGTGTCCTGCTGTCTAGGTCTGAACCTTCCCATACTGCGGGGCATGGTACCTGGTGTTTCCCTCCCTGAGTCCCCCCTCCCTAGCCCTTTTGTGGAGTTTTCTGGGCTGACCTCAGAAGCCACCCTCCTGGGAAAGGGTGGACGGACAGACCTGCTTTCAAAATCCAGACTCAGCTCTGAAACCTCAGGCAAGTTGCTAAACCTCTCTGGACCTCAGTGGTCTCATCTGTCCTGTGGGTCCACTGTAACAGTAAAGTAATGTCCATCAATATTCCACCATAGTTCCCACCCCATTGTAAGTGACCACCTGGGGTCCAATTCTGGCACAGCTGAGTGAGCACCAGCCCTGACTTTGAAAGGCTCAAAGACTGATGGGGAAGCAGGATACATTGGTGTGGGATGGCCCTGTAGGGCTGGACCAGACTTGGGTGAAATCATAACTCCCTTACTTATTCGCTGTGTGACTTCGGGCAAGTTGGTTGACTTCTCAGGGCTGCAGTTCCTTTTTCTATGAAGTGTACATCTCAGAGTCACTGGGAGGGTTCAGTGGCCTGAGGCATACTCAGCACACAGGTATTGAAATCAATGGTAGCTGCCATTTTATTATTATTATTGTTGTTATTCCCATATACAAGGTGCTGTTGGGAACACAGAGGAAGTGACTGACTGGGGGTTCAGGGAAAGCTCCGTAGAAGAGGGAACACTTGAGCTGGGTCTTGAAGGATGAGTAGAAGTTCACCAAGTGGGAAAGGACACTCTAGGTAAGGAGCCTGATTTCAGGCTGCAATCTCTCATTGAGGGGTTTGTTCTTTGGGGGATTAAGGCATTGTGTTCATCCCAGTGTCCCTGAGCACCCCTTATGGCTGCCCTCGGGGTCTGCCCTGGGGGAGGTGTGTGCTGTCCCTCCCATAGCAGCCTTCTGTGTCCTGGTGGCTGTGGCTTCCTGCTCATGGCTGTGTCCCCGCTGGTCCATGCTTGTAGCCGCAGGTCTGTGTCTGTCCCGTGTGTCTGGTGTGGTGCTGTCTGTCTGCATGTTGCTGTGACCATGTTTGTCCAAATGGGTATCCAGGGACCTCCCAGGCTGCACTGTAGGGAGCAGCTGCATGCTTCCTTGGCCTCCAGCGCTAAGCAAGTAGCCAGGCCTCTTCGGCCCAGGTGCTGCCCCTGCCTCTCACCTCCCTTCTCCAGGGCCTCCTTACGGACTCTGGCCACCAGCCTCCCGGCCTCTTTGGTCCCTTCTGCACGCAGCAGTCGGAGGGGTCTTTCCGTCCCATCACCCACTGCTTCGAGTCCAGACTCCAGGCCTCCTGGGCCTGGCCTGGCCCCACCTCCCAGTGAGCACCCAGATGCTTGCTCTCCCCTGGCAGCCTCCTGCAGGCCTCCACCAAGCTGCTGCTTCTGCCCTAGTGTCCCCCGTTGTCTCTGCCTGGCCAACTCCCGCTCACCCTGTAAGACCCAAGGCAGGCCTCACCTCCCCTGGGGAGCCCTCCCTCTCCTCTCCAGGCTGGGCCACCCCAGGCTCTGGGCTGCTAATCCCTCACTTGGGAGGCAGGGGCCAGTGACTTGCCTCAGATCACAGCTGGTGAGTTGGAGTCAAGATTTGAACCTGGGCATGTTGGGCTCCAAGCAAAGCAGGCTGTTCCCTGGTGCCAGCAAGGTGCTAGCGACCAGGACTGGTGGTGAGGAATGGGGTTATGAGATCCTGGAAGCGGACTCCTGAGGACGTGGCTGGTGGCGGGTCTATGGGAGGGGACGGAGGGCAAGTACTGTGGTCAGTGAGTGTTGTGGCAGGAGCACCCGGGCAGATGGTGATGTCCTGCCTGGAGGCAGGGTAACTAGAGGAGGAGCGGGCCTCGGGGGAAGACCAAGTCCACGCAGGCCTGCTGAGGCCACCGGGGAGAGCGCTGCAAGGTCCCATCACCTCTGACTAGCAGAGCGCATGGTGGTGGCGGAAGCTCCTTCTGGCCGAAGCCACGGGTCACCTGTGTGCTCTTCCACTTGACTTAGGTCAGGGGCACTTCCTCTCCACTCAGTCCCCAGCAGTGGCCCAGGGTTCAGCACAGTGTCTGGTGCGGGTGGCTGGACGGTGGCCGGAGGGCCAGCTGCTACAAGGATGCTGTTGTCAGGAGCCGCTCCCTGAGGCAGGGCACCCATCACCCATCCACCTTTTCACCTTTAGAACAAGAGGAACAAAACGATGGCTAGCGTGTCCGGGCTGAGGTGGGGCCCACAGCACAGTCTCCGCTTCTGTCCGGTGCCTCAGGCCCCTTCCGGTTCGCCTGTCCTGCCCAAGTGCCAGCATGTGGCCTCTGCCTATCTGGGATGGCCACTCAACCCCTCCCACCTCCTGACTCTCCTGCTCTCTGGTGCTCACTGCCCGAGCCCGCTGTGTGCTGCCACCTCCATGCCCTGCCTGAGCTGCTGCCTCTGCCAGGGATGCCCTTCTGCCTCGTCCATCTGCCCCGAGCACATGCTGGCCACGCCTGCCTCTTGCTTCACAGCCCCTGCAAGGCAAGGCCCAGCAGCTCAGCCTGGCCCCCGCCACCATCCCCCTTCCTCACCTCTTGCTGGATTCCAGGATGGCATAGGGACCTCAAAGACTTGTTGGGTGCTCACAGTGGTTCAGGAAACGCTCTGTCCCTGCCCTCCCTGCGTCTGGCATATAGGAGGTGGACACCAGAGCCAGGGACATTGACTAGGTCATTATAGTACCTGGGACCAGCCAGAGAGGGACGCAGACAGATCCCACAGGGCTGCACAGATAAGACAAAGTAACCCAGGGCAGACCCCTTCCTCTGTGGGCCTGGCTCCCCAAGTAGGATAAGCAGTGGTCCTTGGTGGACCACAAGCTGATGAGTAATATTGACACTGAACCCAAGGGAGGAAGGGTAGATGGCTCCCCCAGAACTGATTGAAGAGCAGCCTGTGCAGTGGGCAGAGTCCTGGGCTAGGCAGGAGTGAGGTAGGGCAGTCTCTCTCACTCCATTTTGCAGATGAGAAAAATTGAGGCTTAGAGGGCTGACCCCCAACATCACAGCAGTGCTGCCATCTGTGTGGCCCAGAGCAAGCAGCCTCTCTCCGGATTCCCTTGTTTGTTACTCTGTGGAAAGGGGGCAAAAATCCTTCTCTGCTTGCCATCCTCCTGGGGTTCTGAAGGTAATGACAGTGGGTACAGAAGAGCTTGGTGGCTTGGGCACAGATAGACAGTTGTGTGGGATCGTCTTGAAAGTGATTCTGATTATTATTCCTTCATTCATTCATTCTGTCTTGCAACTCACATTGTTGAAAACCTCTGGGCCTGAACCAGACAGGCGTATCCAGTTCCCAGGCTCCCCTGTCCGCCCCTTTCTCCCTGTCTCCCTCAGCCCTACCTGTACCCACCGCCTTTCCATCCTGAGGCAGGCCACATCCACAAGCCTAGTCAGGATGCTTTGTCTTTTTCCTAAACAGCTAAAGGACAAGAGGCACTGGACAGTCAATCAGGCAGGTTCAAGTGGAGGTCTCAGCTTTACCTGCTTACTTGAGAAAGTCACTTATCTGAATTCTTGTCTCCTCAGTTGCAAAATTGGGATGATGAGTAGCTGTCAGTTGGGACGTGCAGCCTCCTCTTTGTTATCGTTTTGAGATTTTCTGGGAAAGGAAAAGCCCCAGAGGTTTGGAGCAGTCAGAGAGAACTCCAGGCAGGAAGTATTTCTTGTTTTAGGCTGCAAGGACTATGTAGGGTTTGGATGGCAGAGGAAGGGCATCCTGAGTGGCAGGGGCAGGAGGCTGATAGAGGGCAGGGGCTGCCTCTGACTCCCAGACTGGCCCCAGGCTGGAAAGGAGGGCGAGGATTTTTGCATGTAGGTATTGAGCTATTTGCATTGGGTATTTGCTCTACCAAGGACTAGGGTTTGCAAAACAAATTCCCCAGAGGAACCAGTTTGAGCAAATCTGATTTCTAGTTTTGACCCTGGCACCCTAGCCCTGTGGTCGTGGACAGAACTCTTCCTTCTCCTTTCTCCAAGCCTTAAGTTTCTTAACTGTAAAATGAGAATAAATCAGATGTGGTGGCGCATGTCTATAATCCCACTGACCTGGGAAGCTGAAGCAAGAGGATCACAGGTTCAAGAGCAGCCTCAGCAACTTAGCAAGACCCTGTCTCAAAAAACAAACAAACAAACAAACAGCTGGGGGTATAGCTCAGTGGTAGAGCACTTGCCTGGCATGTTACAAGACTCCGGGTTCAAACCTTAATACCTCTAGTGTTACTTTTCAAATAAAGATCATAAGAGATAATTTGTATGAAAGTTCTTTAAGATGTTCAGATTAGATCATGTCCTTATTGAGGGTTGTACCCTGAACTCTGCCTACAATGTCAGTAGGGACTTCTCAAGCTCTTGGAACCAGGAAAAGAGGTTGAAGGCTCTTTATTTTGACCTTTCCTCTCAAAATAAACAATTTCATTTAAGCAACAATACCAGGTAGGTAAATAATTTCTGTAAGAGGAAATTAAGAGAAACTCGATAGGGAGCAAGTCTTAACGTGATATGTTTGCAGCAGGGTCCCGGTAAGTCACTTCTTGACTTACTCTAGGGTCACAGAAGACTCAGACCCTCTGGAAGACTGAGATAGCCCTGAAGGCCCATCCTTCATACTGCCCTGGTTGAATAGGCCTTCTAACCACACAGGCCTGCCATGGAACTTGCTAGAGGTGAGGGCCAGCAATCAGACTGTCACGCACTTTTACTAAAAAGCCCCAAACTACCCTAGCCTCAGGCCTCCAACCCCTCCTAAGCACAGCATTCTGATGCACGTCCTTGCAGGCCAAACGTTGCACTGTGTCCACCCGCGCCTCTTTCTAGATAACTTTCCAGAAGGACTATTTCTTGAATCATTTGGGCAGCAATCATTTGGGTCTCCATTTGGGTCTAAGTTATTCTGCCAAACTGCCCTTCAAAAAAGCTATATCTGGTGACCCCAGTTTGTCCCCAGTATTCTGAAGAGATGCCTCCATTCAAGGAGGCAGTGGGCAGAAGGGCAGGGTTTGGGGATGGGCAGTCGCTTCTGCTCTGTGGCCATTTACAAAGTTGCTCCTGGACACCCCAGTTTATCCCTGGATGGGAGCAGGGGGCTTTTGTGTGGAATCCATGGGGTTGGTTCTGCAGTGTAGGGACCTCCTGGGGGGCGGAGATTGGTGGGGGTGGGGTGTCCTGGGGCACGCTGGTCTGGATGTGAACTTTACCCTCTGGGGCTCACTGCAGGAGATACTGAATTCCAGAGTTCTCAGCGTGAAGATGTGGTTCCCTGGGCCCCGTGGAAGGCCTGCTCTGCCGGGTCCCAAGGGAAGGGATCCCAGACACTGGCCCTGACTTGAGTGGGCATGGCTGATGGGAACCTGCCTTTGACTGGGGCTCTCTTCCCGCAGGATGGCCGAGCCGCGATTTAACAACCCCTACTTCTGGCCCCCTCCTCCCACCATGCCCAGCCAGGTAAGACCGACGTCGCCCCTCTGGTTGCTCCCCGCAGTGGAGCTGCTTCACTTTGCCGGGGTTGGGCTGTGCCCTGCGGGACCAAAGGGCTCATGGCTCACAGGTGACAGGGGCCGGGAAAGGGGCAGGACGCGGCCCAAGCCACCTCAGCGGGTCTTTTCTTCCGCCCATAGCTGGACAACCTGGTCCTGATTAATAAAATTAAGGAGCAGCTGATGGCGGAGAAGATCCGGCCACCTCACCTGCCGCCCACGTCGGCCTCGTCGCAGCAGCCGCTGTTAGTGCCACCCGCGCCCGCCGAGAGCAGCCAAGCTGTCATGTCGTTGCCCAAGCTGCAGCAGGTGCCCGGGTTGCATCCGCAGGCCGTGCCGCAGCCGGATGTGGCGCTGCACGCGCGACCAGCCACCAGCACGGTCACAGGTGAGCAGCCCCGGGTAGGCTGGGAAGGGCCAGGGCCTTGGGCAGGCGGGCCTTGGCGGGAGAGCGGGCGGAGTCTGGGTGGGCTGAGACCTGGGTTGGCCGGAAGATTGGGCGGGGAAAGGGCAGGGCCTGGGAAATGAGGGGGCGGCTGGTGAGGCCCGGGCAGATCATTGATCATTGGAGGGGACAGGTCAGTGTCGGGCTCGGTGAGGGCAGTGCAGGTGGGAACAGGGTGGGCAGGGTTGGGGGCTGGGAAGCCGAGGGGGTAGGGCAGGAGAAACTTGGGGTGGCTGGAGGGTGCCACCAGACTTCCTCTGACCCTGTGCTAGGAGGACTCCCTTCCTCCAGTGGACAGGAGGAGGGCTGGGGCTCGTCAGGGAGGCCAAATCAACATAGAGAACCTTGAGACTCCAGAGAAGAAACTTGATCAGACGCGGGGGATGAGACTTCCTTGGTGGAGCCAAAATGCAAGGTTGCGCCCACCCAGGGAGGTGGAGCAGCATGTGCAGGGGGCGTGTGTGTGTGGGCTGAGGAGGACCCAAAGATGGTGATGATGATGAAGGTGACCGTGGCAGCTTAGTCCCATGAGCTCCTGGGCTTACTGATACTCATTTTATTATTCCCAGCAGCCTGTGCAGTGAGTGCTGTGAGTATTAGCTTGAACAATGGACCGTTTTTGATTTACAAAGCAGTCATTTCCTGTGGTTCACCTGTTCTGCATTCAACAGTTTAGCAAACCGAGGTAGAGAAAGGTCAAGCCATGAAACCAAGCTTTCATGGCTAGGAAGAGGCAGCGGCAGGCAGTGTGTTCCCGAGTTGTGTCCTCTCAGAAGAAGTAGGCATCAGATAATGAAGGGCCCCTTGGGCCAGGCTGGGCAGTTTGGACTTCACTGTGGCTGTGGAGAGCCACAGAAAGGTTTTAAGTAGGGGAGGGAGATGCTTACTTGAGTCTGGCTGCTGTGATGTAAAGACTGGGTTGTAGGGGACCAGCATTGAAGTAGGGAGACATTCAGGAGGGTGGTTGGTGTGGGCCAGCAATGACAGTGGGTATGGACAGCAGTGGACAGATCAGAGGAGATTGAGAAAGAAGCGTGGACAAGGCCTGGTGCTACCCCGGATGTAGGTGGTGAGCAACAGGGAGGATGGACAGGAGGCTCCTCCCACTCTGTGGCTGGGATGGAACCAGCAGAGGAACCATTCATGGAAAAAGGAGAGCTCAGGCTTAGGTTGAGGTTGAGGTGGCAGGGGGACATTCAGGGGAGGTGTCTAGGGGTTGGAGCCCTCCGATACCCTACTTAGAGCTTGGTGGACAGGCTTTCTCAGGAGGCCACACTAGCTAGGTCTTTTTTCTTCCTCTGGCTCACCCTCTGCCACCAGCCAGGTGCCTTTGCCTCTCTCCCTGCCTCCCTCCCTTCCTTAAAGATGCCCAGATATTGTAGGGCCTGGTGGGCCTCCCCAGGCCGCAGCTGCACTCTGCACATCTCCTGTTATTACGATTTTATTAAATTTATTTTTTCATTATAAAAGCAATATTAAAAAAGCAATATAAGCATATTAAGGGAAATTTGGAAAAAAGAGAAACTTAGAAAAAAAGTTGCTTATAATCTCCAGCTCCTAGCCCAGCAGCTTAGAGAGCCTTTTGGTCCATTTCCTTCCTTTCCCATATTTTTGTTTTGTTTTGTTTTTGTTTTTTAATATGTGTGCATGTTTTGCTAAGCTTGTGGTGGGACTGTATCCATGCTTTAACTTGCCATTCTATCAACATACTTATTGCACTTTTATTGTAAAGACACTTGCCTAGTCATTATAGAAAATTTGGAAATTGCAGATAAGCTGAAAAGAAAAAATTAGCCTTAGTCCTATAATTGTTAGAATTATTATGCATTTTCCTCATAGTTTTATCCTTTAACCGCAGATGCAGAAAATGGGTGAATTCACCAGGTAAAAGAATCAAGTAATACTGAAACTAATGGGGAAAGCTTGCGAAATCTCCTATTACCAAAAACTCCCCTCCCTCCCTGGAGAGGACACTGGCGTGCCTCTTAGATCTGTTGTCGAGCGTTCACACATGCACACATTGTCCAGGTATACCTCTGTATTTGAGTGTGTGTTTTAAAATAGATGCACTCCCAGTGTCTGTGACTTGGTTTTTTCACCTGGCAGCACACTTGGCAGCTTCTCTCTGTCGCCGCCTTCCATCCAGCCTGTTTCTGTGGCTGTGCAGTTCTCCATCATCAGGAGGCCCCACATCTGTTGACACAGCCCTGGCCGAGGACAGAAGGGTTATGCCCAATTTTGTCTAATCACAGTTTTGTATGGGAGGCCCCTGAACACAGATCTTCGTCTTCATGTGCGAATATTTTTTATGGTAGGGTTCCAGAAGTAGAATTAATTTCCTTGATTGAAAGCTATGCACATTTTCAATTTTCATGGCTATGGCCAAACTGCCCTCTGTGAAGACTGCACAGATGTGCACTCCAGGGGTAAGTGCAGGATACAAGACAGACTCATCCCAGCTCTGGATATTATCTTTCTCAATGCACAGATTTTTGTGTTCTGAACCACGATAGATGCCATTTTCATGTTTTTGCCTACTAAACTGGATATGATAAATCTAGTCTCCTCGTTTTTTTAATTTTTTGCTACTGGGGATTGAACCCAGAGATACTTTACTGCTGCTACCTCCCAAGCCCTTTTTTTATTTTTTATTTTGAGACAGGGCCTTAGTTCTGAGGGTGTCACTAAGTTGATGAGGCTGGCCTCAGACTTGGGATTCTCCTGCCTCAGTCTCCTGAGTCACTGGGATTATAGATGTATACCAGCCACCATGCCTGACATATACCTCTCATTTTTAAAAGAGTAACTGGTATTACAGAAGTTTTTAAAAAGTTCATTGTTGCAGAATTAAAAAGTACAGTTAAACCAAGAAATTATTTTAATTACTCCTACCATCCACATCACATTTTGGTCACTTGATTATTTTTTCTGTGCACACATGTGCAGCTTTTAAAAATCTACAAAATGGCAAGTTCAATAGCAGAGATTGGTCACTGTTTATTGAACACTTTCCAAATAGTGTTGCATATTTCAGTTGGCTCTAAGTTTTTGCTGTTATAAATAGCACAGCTGTGAACATCTTGAACTTAGCACCTCACACACTGCAAGCACTCTACCACTGAGCTACAGACCCGCAGCCTCTAAGGCCCCTTTTATCGAACTCAGTTTAGCTGTAAGGCATTTGCACATTCACAAGCTCTCATTTATGTCCTCAGGGGTAATAGTTTATGAATGGGAAGGGGGAACTCACAGAGGCAGGGAGACCTGCCAAAGGCACACATCTCGGCAGCTGGGGCTGAGTGGACCTCTGCAGCTCCCCTCACCCCTGCCCCATACTCGTGTCTTTGCAGGTCTGGGGCTCTCCTCCCGGACCCCGGCTGTGAGCACATCTGAGTCGAGCACCGGCACAGGCACGGGTACCAGCACCCCGTCCACACCCACCACCACCAGCCAGAGCCGCCTCATCGCCTCGTCCCCCACCCTCATCTCAGGGATCACCAGCCCCCCCCTCCTGGACTCCATCAAGACAATCCAGGGCCATGGCCTACTTGGTCCCCCCAAATCTGAACGCGGCCGCAAAAAGATCAAGGCGGAGAACCCAGGGGGTCCGCCTGTCCTTGTTGTCCCCTACCCCATCCTGGCCTCGGGCGAGACTGCCAAGGAAGGCAAGACATACAGGTGGGGATCTTGACGTGACAGGCCCAAGAGATCTCGGGGCGGAACTTGTGCTGAGGGCTGGAAAATGGGGCCTATGGAGTCTGAGGATGGGCTAGGGTCCAGAGGGCGGCCCCCAGCTCGGGCCCTTTTGTGGGAGAGAATTAGAATACAGCCATCAAAGGAGGTCTGTGGTTGGCACCCCACCACAGTCTAGGGTGGCAAGAATCCATTTCCTCCTCCCTTTAAATGACGTCCTGGTCACGTGTGAGTCATCTGAACTTTCAAAACATGCCAGTGCCAGAGCTCAGCTCCAGAGATTCTGAGTTAACGTCTTGGAGGTGGGAGCATCGGAGGAACCAGGCATCTGTATTTCTCAAAAGCCCCCAGAGTATTCTAATGTTCAGCTAGGCTGAGAGTCTCTCAGCTGTTAGACCCTCCTTCCCTGGAACCATGGGTATGACCCTGGGCAAGCTCCCACCCCCCAGGATCATGGTGCCTGTCTCCCCTGTGAGCATAGACCTGCTCCCCAGGCTGCTGCAAATGTCCCCCAGATGTAAGACCTTCCTCCCCCAGACTGGAGGGTCCCCAGGATAGGAGCCTGTCCCCATCTTTCCCAGGTGGGCCTTTGCCCCCTGGACTCCTCACAGACACAGAGTCCCTCTGATGTAGAAGATCTCCCCAGAGATGTACTGCAGGGACTGGCTGTCTTCCCAGATGTGACCCTGCCTCTTGCCCTGCAGGTGTAAGGTATGCCCGCTGACCTTTTTCACCAAGTCTGAGATGCAGATCCACTCCAAGTCACACACAGAGGCCAAGCCCCACAAGTGCCCGCACTGCTCCAAGTCCTTTGCCAATGCCTCCTACCTGGCCCAGCACCTGCGCATCCACCTGGGCGTCAAGCCCTACCACTGCTCCTACTGTGATAAGTCCTTCCGACAGCTCTCCCACCTCCAGCAGCATACCAGGTAGGTGGCCTGCGTCCTGCTGCCCACAGCAACCCATTAAGGTCAGCACCTATGGCCCCCAGGGTCAAGGTACACTTCCTTTGGTTAGCCTTCTGGGCCTTGTTTGATTGGGCCCTAGTAGCCCTTGCTACTAGCTCTCACTACTCTTCCACCCTTTTCTCCAGGTCTTTGCTCATGCCATGTCCTTTATCCGAGACACCCTGTTTTCTCCTATCCATCTCTCAGTCCACCTTCCTCCCTGAAGCCCCCTGGCCCCTGCACTGGGTAAGGGCCTGGCCTCTGTCCCACAGGCCCTGTGCGTCTCCACCATAGCAGTGTTGGGGTGCCACGTGGGAGCTCCATTCCCCCCAGTATACTGGGAGGTCTTGAAGGGAAGGGCTTGGTCTTCTCCATTTCCATATTCCCCCAGTGTGGTACATATGGGCATTTGTTAAATATGTTGGGAATAAATAGAACTAGTTCCTGTAGAGCATACAGTTCATCCGTTTAACAAGTGTTCGCAGAGCCTGTGCACCATGCCAGTCACTGTTCTAAGTACTGAGGCCACAGCCAGGAACAAAACAGACAAAAATCCCTGCCCGCTGGGGCTTACAGTTGGACTGAGTGTGTGAAAGGGAGACTTGAAGATAAATGCTTTAAGGGAAGAAAAGTTTGTGCAGGGGAGTATAGACATCAGAAAGACTGTCTCACCAAATAAAAATACCCTAGGTATTTAAAGAAACAAACCAAAGGTTTCCAAGATTGCAGTTCATCTGTTCAGAGGGGAAGAAACACAGTTGGCTCACAGGATGATTACCATCTCGGGAAGTAAGGCGATGTGTCTGCCAGTACCAGCATGGTCAAAGGCAGGGAGAAGATTGTTTTACTGTGAAGTTTGTCACTTACTGATAAAGCTTAAGGTTTTCTCTCTTCTGGGGGACTTAAGCTATACAGAAGGATCCCTTTATTTTGTTTGTTTGTTTTTTTTTTGTTTTGTTTTGTTTTTGTTAGTTATTCATTTGTCTCCATCATCTTTGAATCCTTTATCAGGGGTGCTAAATCTTTGGCCTTATCTATTTCTCTGACTTTGGGGCATGGTTTGTAGGTTTAATAGTAAGAACAAATGACAGAATGGCCACAGGGCAAGCTGCCAATCTGTTTCCTCATTTCCCTGCCTCCTAATGCACAGATCTGACCACATAAGTTTGTTTCGGCAATTTTCTGGTTTTGTCATTACTTTGATTTTATTTCTAAGGTGGCCAGTATTAGATACACAGGTGTAGGTAGCGGGGTGTTGATTAATAAGCAAGCCCTCCTGGTTGTGTGGTTCTTAAAATTATGGCCTATAATAAGGCTGCAGAGTCTAACCTCTGTCAGGAGACTTTGTAAAGCTCTTGGGTCAGAATTTTAAGTGTGTGTGAAAAATGTTTTCTTATATTATCAGAGATCAGGAACTTAGGACCACCAGTTCAACTCTGCCAGATTGTGTATTGGTAGGAGCACCCTCTTTTTGGAGAATTCTCAAGTTTGTGACTGTTTTTGGAAGGGCAAGAGCTGATGTTTTTCTCTCATCTTCAAGGCTGGAACTCCACAGCCGTGGAGCGGCGCCAGTCATTAGCCTGAGGCCTGGGGAGGCCTCATTCTCACATATGAAGTACTGTCTTATGAGGCTTGTCATGCCTAATTAAATGGGATTGTCTTTAAATGTGACATTTCTGGCATAGTCATGGTGACAAATCTGATTTACCCAATTATATCCTGTTAGGAAAGAGGACAGATTCTTATTGAACTATACACAGAATTAATGATTGTGAAAAGAAAGGGATCTTCCTAAAGGCACTTTGAATATTTTTTTTTTTATCAATTATTCTGAGTAGTTTTGTAGACAAGGCCAGTTTTGTATGTTTTCAGTAGAATTATTATTTTTAAATTACCTTGATGATTCGTTAAATTTTTATAGCTCCCCCATGAATTCTGAAGGGTTAGTTAGAATAAGGTGCCATTTAAGGAACCATTTTACTCCATTCTGTTAAATATAGCCTCTTAAATTGAGGATTGGAGATAGAATGTGACACTGCCACATGAAATCAGTGTCATCCCGTCCTTGATAGTAGTTCCTGTTCCTCTGACCTTGGGTTAACTGGTCCACTTTGCTAAGTTGTCTGCTTCTGGACCAAGGACTCCTGGATCCTGCAGTGGCCTCTGGGGGCAATGTTACTGGAAACCTGCACCCATTTGTCTCTTTCCTAAAGTACAAAGAACCAAGCATGTGTCCCAGCCTCTGCTGACGCTGTGTTCTCCTAAGGGCTCTTTCAGAAGACCCCGTTTCTGACCTGCTGCTCAAAACAGAGGCCTTAAGGCAAGCATAATGGGAAAGTGAGACTTATTGATAAGACTAAGTGATTCTGGTCAGTTTATTATAATAATCAACACTGTCAGAATGGAGGAGCGCGGAGTCTTATTAAGATCCAACACATGATCCATTCTCAGATTAAGTACATATTATATGCAGCAAGGACATTGATCAATCTTTGGGGTCTTTTAGTTTTTCTCATAAAGCATGGGTTCTGGTTATTATTAATTGGTTAGGGTATTTTAAATTTAGATATCTATTTTTTTTAAATGGTGCTGGTGTTCAAAGACATGTCCTTGTGAATGCTAGGCAAGCACTCTACCACTGAACATTGCCCAGCTTGAGGCAATGTTTTTTAAAAATGCTTTTGTGTTTGCTTTTTTATGCCAGTCTTTATGTGTTAAAACCATTTTTTTGTTTTGTTTTGTTTTGGTTCATCTTAAAAAGTGCATAAAACGCCAGGTGTGGTAGCCCTTGCCTATAATCTCAGTGACTCAGGAGGCTGAGGCAAGAGGATTGCAAATTTGAGGCCAGTCTCAGCAATTTAGTGAGGCCCTGAGCAGTGTACGAAGGCCCTGTCTCAAAATAAAAAATAAAAGGGCTTGGGATGTGGGTTCGTGGTTAAGCACCACTAAAAAGTCCCCAGTACAAAGAACAAAAGAACACAAAGCATATATATGATATTCATATTATTTACTTAAATATAAAATTAGTTCATTGAGCTCTCTTCTTTGGATTTACTACCTTCCTTATACTGCACACTTCTTTAGTGATCAGCTAATTAAAAATATGGAGAATATAAAACATGCCCAATCATTCCAAGCATCCCTCTTTTTCTGAAGCAAGGGACCAAATCTTTGGTGTTGCCAGCGGCCATCTGGAAACTCCGAGAGCATTTGCATGTAAAAGACACCTTGATGATTTTATTATCTGAATTTGAGAAAGGCAATAGCATGAAGTTGACAGAGTCTAGTTGAAAATATATACATAATAGCAAATAATAATGCTGAAAAATTATTGTTTTGTCAGAAGTAGACTGTGTTTTAAAATATCTTGTAAGAACATGTCTGGTGGCGGGGGAAGAATCATAGGCCCTTGAAGTAGAGTATTTTGCCAGAACATCCAGACCGAGGGATTACTGTCCATTCCTGAGGGCACAAACTTCTTTTCGGCCTTTTTTTTTTTTTTTTTTTTTTTTCTTCTGCGTGATTTAAGTTCATAATGGCAAGAAACCAAACAAGAAGAAACCAAACAAGCTGCATAAGAGGATTCTATCAACCCTTGGAAAACAATTTCTAAGTCACAGGGCACTAGCACATATAATTAAGCCAATGTGTCCTAGCCCAGTGGCAAAGAGATGGGTGTCCCAGATGCCCAAAAGTCCCGTAGTCCTTTGGACAAACAAACCAACAAAGCCAAACCTAAAGGAGCAACCAGATTCCTGATTCCTTGTCCTCTGCTGTTTGATGGAGACCCCGTCCTATATTCCTGTCTCTTGTCAGAAAGCCAAACAGTCAGGTGCTATCAGTAATCAAATCCATCTTTCTAGTGTGACTGCCACTAATGAAGGGAATCAAAGAAGGTCGTGTCCAAAGCAGAACCAGCCCTCGTCTGGTAAGATACCGCCTGAAGAGAGTGAGGAGATCGGTCCTAGTTGTGGAGAGCAGTGTACGTGGGTGACGCCGTTGGGGGCATAGCTCAGTGGCACTGGTGAACCTAGGCATCTCAGGGTGTCCGGTGTTGACAAAGGAAGGAACAAGTAGAAGAAAGGAGGTGACCCTGTAAAGTGTTGCCCAAGTCCAGACTGCAGGAGGATCAGCCCACTGAATAATAAATACCACATGTATTTTTAGAGAAAACAGGACATTTCCTGTTATATGAGATCAATGATGGAAAAACAGCCATTGTCTCACGGGGGTGGCATCTGCCTAAGGACCATCACACGTCTGCAGCTGTCTCCATGCAAAAGTCAGGGATAAATCATTTGGGGAGAGAGTTAGTAAATTATAGGAAAGGGCTCAAGGTTTTATCTATTTGTGGAACCTAGTGCCAGACAGACTGACGTATTTGTTTGTTTGTTTATTCAGGGTGCAAAGTGTGTTTGGCGTGTGTTTTTCTTTTCCTGACTCTGATATTATGAGCATGCGTAATGATCACTGTGACAGGGGACAGGGTCATTTTGTTTTCTTGGGTTTGATGAGAACAATGGTAATAAATGTCATCAACTTTTCCACGTCAAAGAGCCCCTCTGTGCCCAGCCCTATTCAAGGTGCTTTATTGTACAAGGTAGCCTTAAAGTTCCCCCACTATGGAAACGTGTGTGTCTTCAAAACGCCAGAGAGCAAATCATTTCAAGAAATACTTTCACTGTATCTACCATTGTTTATGTTACAAAGCACAAGGTGCAGCATTGAAGCCATTCAGTAGGGGAGTAAATACCTGAGAAATTAGCGAAAAGCCAGCGTGAAGAGCTATTGTTACTCTGATGGGTGACGACAACAGCAATCCCTGCTGTCTTCTGCATCCTCGGTACTCTTACTTAAACACTGACTGGTCCCCCTTTGTTTTACACACATCGTGTACCTTAGAGATTAATGTGTTAAGACTAACACTGCCGAATATTTTATGAGCCTCTTTTATGTACAGTCCTTTAATTGCTAAAATGCTCACAATCTTTACTGTTATCCCCAATTTAGAGATGAGGAAACTGGGGCTTAGAGAGGCGATCACTTGCCCTTGGTCACCCAGCTAAGAGGTGGCAGAAGGGATTCAGGCTCAGTGCACCAAGGAGCGGCCTGTGCTTCAGAAAGAAGTTAGGGGCTGGACTATCAGGCTGCAGAAGCAGCTGGCGTGGGGTGGAGGTACTGGGCAAGGGAACAGGACCCGTCTTTTGGGCCTCCTGTGGGGCTGGGGCTATGGGGTGGAAGAGCAGTCCAGGGGCACCAGTGGCTGCCCGAGCAAGTGACCCCCTGGGATCAACACGAGCGTCCTGTCGCTAAGCAGGTGGGAGCCAGACCCGGTGCTCCCCAGGTGGGAAGATGTCCTGGAAGGAGAATTCTGACACGAATCCTGACTTGGGCCTGACTTGAAGTTCAGGCACTGAAGGTGAGAGCCACGTGCCCAGGGGAACAGGCGGCCTGGCCTTCGTCCCTGAGGGTTTTTTTTTTGAGCTACCCAGTGCTGGGTGCCACACACAGGGATAGCTCAGCGGTCAGAGGCAGGCCCTGGCCTAGCGGAACTCCCCTGGGGCCTGGAGACAGTAGGCAGAATGAGGCAGAGGTGGGGAGAGTGGTCTGGGCCCAGCAGAGGGGCGAGGCGTGCCTGTGGCAGGAGTGGCAGGAGCAGAGGCTCAGAGGCCTGCGGGGAAGGGAGGCTGCAGGGAGCGAGATGCCAGCGGAGAGCAGGCCAGGGGAGGAGGCTGTAGAGATCCAGGCCAGGACGTAAAGGCCTCGAGAGTGGGGGCAGGGGCTTGGGCTCTGTCAGGGGAAAGGGGAGAGACGGTGGAGGTGGCCACACAGAGCCTTGACCAGGGCAGACGCCTGTGGCTGCTGCCATGGCTGAGGTCAGGGGCAGGTGCTGAGGCCGAGAGCCCAGGGAAGGGGCTGGGCTGTCTGTGAACCTGGGCCTCCTAGGAGGAGGCCACAGGGAGAATTTTTTGGTCAGGAGGGCTTGGCTAGGTCCCCAAGGAGGGACCTGGAGTCGCTAGAGAACCATCAGTCAACAAACACAAAACATACCTCTGGAGTGGAAGAGGACCGTGGATTGCGTTTCTGTTGTCAGCGACTGACTTCAGCGAGAGCTGACTGCCCCTCACTCAGGCAACAGCTAGTTACCGCGTCCTCTGTGCACTGAGATCGGGCCCGCCCCTGGGGACACAGAGGCCTTGTTCTCCAGGAGGCACCAAGAACGGTGACCAGACACGGAAGTGTTCACGCACTCTGGGAGTGGGGTGTCCTGGTCCTGGTGTTTGGGGGGGCTACAGGGGGTCTGACTTCTTCTGGGGGTTCAGAGAAGACCACCCTGGAAGCAGCTGAGAGGGAAAGTGGCTGGACAAAGGGCTGCAGGTGGGAGGAGCTCAAGAGGCCAGAGGTGTCAGTGGGGCTGGGCTCAGAACAGGGGAAGGACCGTGGGGAGCCTCCTGAGGTTTAAATCAAAAGCAGATCCTGTCCGGGGGGGGCCCTCAGGCATGTGGGCCCCCTGCCCCCGCATGTGCAGGTCCATAGGTGCTCTCAGAACTGGGTCAGCTCCACTTGGCATCTAGGTGCAGTCTGTGGGCAGGGCCTTAGGCCTTGGCCTACCTTCGGGGTTCCCTGTCTGGTAGAGGAGTCAGACTTGTGGGCACCCTGAGAATCCAGAGGTATCAGCACTGTGGGGAGGAGCCGCCATGCAGGGGCCCTGGGAGCCCGGTGGGGTGTGGCAGAGCACACTCGGGAAGGACGAGATGACTTTGGGCAGGCGAAGGATGAGGTGCGGGCAGGGTGAAGGCGTCGTGGGGAGAAGCCTCAGGTGTGGTCACCAGGTACAAAGTGGTTCCCTATCCAGGACAGGGACAGAATGTGGAGGTGAAGCTGGGCCAGCGATGGAATCAGGCCTGGCCCTGGATCATGGCAGCCAGTATTCCAAGCTCTTTGACAGCAGGCAGCGCATGTCCCTAAGTCCAGCGCTGGTCCTGGCTGAGGGGCCTTGGTTTCCTGGAGGAGCTGATGTGGGCAGAGCAGACCCAGGCGGGGGAGGGCGAGAGGGCCCGTGCGCGGGATCTTCATTCTCCTTCCACTGAATGGTGCTCGTTGGCAAATTAGGGGAGGAGGTTTGGGCCTGCCGGCTTGGCTCAGAGGGTTTGCCGGGACCAGTGCCTCTGGACGAACCGGGGAGCTGCCCCTGAGGCTGTGTGTGGCCTGGGAAGGTCACCCCTTGGCATGTGCCCGATGCCCCGGCTCGTGTGAGCTGCCGTCACCCTTCAGGATGTCACCTTCTCAACTGTCTTATCCCGTCACTGATGTAAAACTGCCCCCGCGTTGCAAGGTCCCCCAGCCTTGTTCAGTTCTTCCCACACTTTCTGCCTCTGCGTGTGCTTGATTTCCTTATTTCATGCCTATAGTTCATTTCTGCCAGACAGTAGTTTTGTCTGTTTTGTTCACTGATATACCCCAGGTGCCTCGCGTGGTGCCCGGCGCACAGGAACCTGATGTAATAAATGTGGAATGAATGATGCTACTGCAGACCTTTCCTGGGTGCTGCCTGTGCCCGGCCGAGCGCCTGACGTGTACTATCTGGCGTGGTCTTCACAAAGCCAGTGAGGCAGGGGCTGTAATTTTATATCCATTTTGCAGATGAGGAAACCAAGGCTCAGTGATTTGCCCAAAGTCACCCCGAGAGTAAATGATGGATCCAGGATAAAAACTCAGGAATGGGAGGCGGGGGGAACACAAGGTGCTATCAACAAGGACACAGAGGGGCTAAGCTTCAGGGCCATGGTCCTGAATTTTCTAATTCAGGGTTAGACACATCACCATGTCAGGCACATGGAGAGGGGACAGGAAATAGAGGTCAGGAGCCAATTTAAGGGGGATACCCTTCTTCTGGGAAGGGAGGTCCTGACAGTGCTGTGAATCTGTTTTTCTCACTGTGTGGTCTGCACGATGGCAGAAGAGAGGGACACCACAAAGTCCAAGCGAGTCCTCTGTGCTCCGCTAGAAGCGAGGCTGGATCTCTGAGTGGGTGCTCTTGGTAGGCTGGGTGCAGCAGGACCCCTGGGGAGTGGAAAGCTTTGATCAGACTGACAGTGGAAGCTGGAGAGGGAAGGAGCGACAGTGGCCTTTGAAATCCACAGTTCTTGCTTGGGGCTCACTCTTGGCCACTGAGGAGAGTGGGTCAAGGGGACTGAGCACCTCGGGAGTAGAGGCATGGCCCAGCCAGCCAAGGGCTTGGGCCTGGAGCTGGTCCGGGGTGTGCCTGGGCCCTCCCCTCATCGGGCTGCCCCTTGCAGAATCCACACAGGTGACAGACCCTACAAGTGCCCACATCCTGGCTGCGAAAAGGCTTTCACTCAGCTCTCCAACCTCCAGGTGAGTGTCTGCCTCTCTCCTGCCCCGGGACACAGCCCCCGCCAAAGGGAGCATAGAAGCGGGTGGGGCCGGGGTCCCACAGCCTCCTTACCCCCTGCTGTGTCCTCACAGTCTCACCAGCGCCAGCACAACAAGGACAAGCCCTACAAGTGTCCCAACTGCTATCGGGCCTACTCGGACTCCGCCTCCCTGCAGATCCACCTCTCAGCCCATGCCATCAAGCACGCCAAGGCCTACTGCTGCAGCATGTGCGGGCGGGCCTACACCTCGGTGAGTGCCCGCCTGGCCCCAGCCACCTCCCCACCAGCCTGCCTCCCACTCTGCAAGCAAACTAACAGGCCCAAGACCACAGGGAATGACAAAGCCAGGGCCTCTGCTTCCCACTTCAGCCTTTGCCTGTCCCAGACCACGCTGCCCACCTCCTGTCTGCCTGTAGTCTGGGTTTCTAAGACCCTAGAATCCTCAAGGTAGTGGAGGGGGCCAGACAGGCCGCTCTGAGTCAGGGAGAGAAGGGGCTCCCTGCTTCCTGTAGCTGCAATCCCCATCATGACCACAAGAGGGAACAGTGACTTGGCTCAGAGCCACCCTCATCTCAGGGAAGGCCTGAATAGCACTGGAAAGGTCATTGCATCCAGCCCCCTGTTCCTGGGTGGGAAAATTCCCCAAATTGGGGCCTTTGGGAACCCAGGTGAGTCACTTGTGTGTGTGCTTTAGGGTCTTCAAATATTCTGGTTAATAGACCCTCATATACCCAACATAGGGATCGCTGAGCCTCAGTTTCCTCATCTATCAAATGGATTAACTCAGGGTTTCTGGCTGGCAGAGTAGTGCCAAGTAAACCTTAGCTAGTGCAATGACTTATTCACTTGGTGGTTGCTGAACACTGTGCCAGGCTCTTAGGAATTGGATACCAAAGACATTTGTTGGCCCCAGGAAGGTTAGAAACTAACCTTGTTGGAGACAGATATTAAACAGGTAATCACACACATTAATGTTTAATGGCAAATGGTGACCACTGCTCTAAAATGGAGTTTCTCGACCTTATTGTCATCGATCAGGATACCTTTCTTGCATCTAGTAGGATGTTAAGCCTTGTCTGGCCTCTACTCACTAGGTGCCAGGAGCAACCTCCATCCTAAGTTGTGAACATCAGAAATGTCTCTAGATATTGCTCAATGACCCCTGGGAGACAAAATTGTCTCCGATTGAGAATCACCGCTCTAAGGATTGAGAGACAACAGCAGGAGAAACAAAATGGAGCTGGGAAGGTTGAAAGATCCAGATAAGGGTATCTGAGAAAGGGACATGTGTTAGTCGGCTTTCTTTTACTGTGACAAAATACCTGAGATAATCAGCTTTTATGAAGAGGAAAAGTTTATTTTGGCTCATGGTTTTGTAGGTTTCAGTTCATAGTTAGTTACTCCCATTGCTTTGGGGCCTGTGGCAGGGCATCATCATGGCTGGGAGCACATGGTGGAGCAAGCTGCTCACCTCATGGTGGCCAGGAAGCAAAGAGGAAGAGGCTGTGGTTCCAATGTTCCTTCAAGAGCAAGACCCCAATGACCTAACTTCCTCCCAGTGGGTCCCACCTTCTAAAAGTGCCATGGGCTGGGGACTAACAAGCCTTTGGGGGACACTGTAGATCTAAACTATAGCAGGATGTTTTGATAAAGCCTTGAAGGATAATTAGATGAAGAGGACAAAGGAGGCAAGAACCTTCCATGTAGGAAACAGTAAGTGCAAAAGTCCTGGGCGGAACAAACATGGTGAGGAGCAAGTTAGATCAGGCAGGCCTTGAGACCCTGTTGAGGAGTATGGACATTTTTCCATGTAGAATGAGAAGCTGTTCTACCCCTGAGACTGTCAGAGAGCATACTGTTGAAGTGTCAGTGTCATGCTGGGTGGATGGGGTCGTCACAGGCAAGACTAGTCAGGAGCTGGCCAGGCCTGCTGCTTGCCAAGTGCTGAGTATGTGACATTTTTCCTGGACCTGCAGGAAGAGGGCCCCAAGGAAACACTGCTCAGCCACTGACTTTGAGTCTGTCTCTGTCTCCCAAGCCCTGTACTCTGGATGGCCCTTTCACCATCACCTGCCCTGCCTTATTTATACCCCATTTTCTTTTTGGTATCGCGGATTGAACTCAGGGGCACTCAACCACTGGGCCACATCCCTAGCCCTAATTTGTATTTTATTTAGACACAGAATCTCACTGAGTTGCTTAGTGCCTCGCTTTTGCTGAGGCTGGCTTTGAACTTGCAATCCTCCTGCCTCAGCCTCCTGAGCCCCTGGGATTACAGGTGTGCACCACTGCACCCAGCTGTACCCTTATTTTTTAAAGTGAAATCTAGACATCCAGTTATTTCATTTGTAAATGAAATTTATGTCTCTAATGATAAGGACTTTTTTAAAAAAATATTTTTTAGTTGTCAATGGACATTTATTTATTTATTTATATGTGGTGCTGAGGCTTGAACCCAGTGCCTCACACTTGCCAGGCAAGCGCTGTACCACTGAGCCACAACCCTACAGCCCGAGGACTACTTTTTTAAAGAGAACATTTTCACAATATCTTTATAATAACTCTACAGATCACCCACCCAGTCAGCGTTGACCATTTTCATTTCTATTGAATGTCAATTTTATTTATTTGCAGTATTATTTTAAAATCAAGATCCAAATAAGAGTCCCACATTGTATGGGGTCAGTATATCTTTTAATCCAGAGCCCCCCCTTTTCCTTGCTATGTACTCATGGGAGGGGAGTTTCCCAGGGTGATGTTGACGGGGACCGCCTCTGGCATCATGCGTGAGCATGCCCCCACATCTGAGGGCTTCCTCTGCCAGATCTGAGCATGTCGAGCTCTGAGGCCCAGGAGTGGCAGCCAGGGACCCAGAATGCTGCCTCATGGCTGGTGGAGACAGTGGGCAATGTGGTGCTGCCTGACTCAGGGGCCCCCAGTCAGCCTGGGTCACCTTGCCCATCCCCTGGTGCTGCCTCAGAATAGACTTAGCAGAGCCTGTGGGGAGCCCCGGCCTGGCTTCACCCCCACCAGGACTCCTACTACCATCTGGAAAAAAAAGTAGAGACTGGAGAAAGCGTGGTGCCCTCAGCCCTTGCTGCCGGCGAGGGCTGTATCCAATCACCATGACAACCTTCCACTCTTACAGAAGAGGAGACCGAGGCTTGGTGGGTGAGCTGACCTGCCTAAGGTCCCACTGCTGCGAAAGAGAACTAGGCTCAAAGCCAGGCCCACTGCCCACCCCCTTAGGAATGCCAGCCAGGTACAGGGACTGGAGCTCTGTCCTGCAGACAGGGCTTTGGGTCATGCAGTGCATCCTGCTAGAGCCAGTTGGTAAAGGCGGCTGACCTGACCTTGGGGAGCCCCAGGCAGGCACTGCTGAGGGGCGAGCCTGGTGCCATCAGCTCCCCCAGACAGTGCTCTGTGGGCTCTGACTCTGGCCAGGCGGCGAGCACTTGCTGGCAGTAGGGCCATGTCCTTAGAGCCAATGCCCAGGCCCCGCTGAGCCCCCAGGCTGTGGCTGCCGACCACCAACAGGCCCACCTGCCAAGGAGCCCTCCAGTGGCCACTTCTGGGAGCTGCAGCCTCCCCTGTCTCCTTTCCAATTGTGACGCCTCGTGCATCTCACCCCTGCCCACAGGAGACCTACCTGATGAAGCACATGTCCAAACACACGGTGGTGGAGCACCTGGTGAGCCATCACTCGCCCCAGAGGACGGAGTCCCCAGGCATCCCGGTGCGAATCTCTCTCATCTGAGCCCCACCAGAGGCGCCGCCCCGCCCGGCCCATGGCAGGCTGACTCCTCCGGCAGCACCAGGCCCTGCCTCCCGCCGGGGGCCTCCGGAACCGCCGACCTCTTCTCCACCTTCCCGACCTGCCAGGAAACTTGGGCCGCAGAAGCCCTGCCTGGTCCAGTCCCAGGCCGGCCAGGCCAGTTGCAAGGTTCTGGACTGTTTTGGTGGCATCCAAAGACGATCTCAGAGCACTTTGAACCTGTCTGTTGAGTTTTCTTTTTGTTCCCCACCCTTCACTTGCTTCACTATTTTTTTTTTTAAGTTTGTTTTGGAAATAACAAAAAAAAAAAAAAAAAAAAAAAAAAAAAGATATTTATTGGCCAGGACATTGGTGCTGCTAAGACCGAGAAATGAAAATGATCAGGCAGATGGATGCAGAGAACCAGAGGGCTGCGTGGGACCTTCTCTGGCCATGGCCTCAGGTCTTAAGGGAAGGCTCAGGTCTGGGGCTCTGGACTGCAAAGAGGTCCCCAGATGGGTGGGAGCCGAGGCAGCTGGAGTTGAGCCCTTCGGCCCTGGTGCCCAGCTCGTACCACTGAGCTGTGCCCGGGCTCCACTGAGCAGAGGGTGCAGCAGCCGCCAGGGCTGTCCAGGCTTCAGGAGGCGGAAATGAGGGGCCGGGAGATCCGTAGGACCAAAGGGTGCAGTGACAGGCTGGGCGGCAGGCCCAGGGAAATGGGGTGGGGTGGGCTGGGTAAGACCTGGCCCCTCCTCTGCTGCCCTGAAGACCACCCCAGTCTACCTCGGTGCTGGCCAGGAAACCTATCGGCTACCTCTCCTGTCAACCCAGACTGTGGGCAGGGAGATGGGGAGGGAGTGGGCCTGGACCTGGGACCCCCTTCCAGAACTTCCTCCAGATGGGGGCAGTGCCCAGGGTGGGGGAATCCCCAGCCCAGGCCAGCCCCTCTGCAGGGAAGGGATCCTTGGGGGAGGGTCCCAGGAACAGACCCTGTCCCCAGCCCCCACAGATACACCCCAATCTGAAAGCCATGCGTGTCCATGTATATAGGAACCATGTACAGAGCCCGGAGAAGCCCTTCCACATCCCCTTGGGAAAAAAAAAGAAAGAAAGAAAACTAGACAGAAACTCATCTATATATTCTGTATCTGGAGTTCCGTTTTGAATATTAACTGTGTTATTTTTATACACTTTTTAAGCCTTAACTCGCCATTGATTTACCAGTTTAACGTTTCCTGGGGTTTCTTTTCCCATGGGGTTCTCTGCCCCCACCCTCACCCTTCGTTTGACTTTCGTCGTCTGATACTCAGTATTGTAGCTTTTTGTCCGCATGTTACTGCCCTGTAAATAAGCTGTTATACATACTGTTAACACCCCTTTGCTTTTTTCTATGGGACCTCCAGGCCACCATATTTAGAACTAGTTACCTTATTAAAAAAAAAGAAAAGAAAAGAAAAACAGTCTGTTGGCTTCTCAGTCTGCATCTTGGTGGCAGGGAGGTGAGGGCAGGTATCCCTCAGACACTTACTTCAGGAGAGAAGTTTGCATCCTATTTAAAAAAGGGGGTGGGGAGCAAGGTAAAAATCGAATGTGGGGGAAAAACATAACGGGGGCAAGAAACTAGAGAATTACAACCCCTCTGCTCTTTGTATTTCTCTGTTGTGAAGAATAAACTGTACCTGCACCGGGTGGCAGTGGTGTGTGACATGCTGTGCGTGAGAGCGGGGAGGGGCACCTTCCACCATTCCTCTCCTCTCCCCTCCCCTCCCCAGACTGGGGGCAAGGAAATGGCCGCTCACTGTGGGCCAGCCTCACCCTAGGCGCAGAGCCCAGTGCTCTGTGGTGTCAGGGACATAACGTTTGCCAGGTTTGTCTAGTTCTGAAGCCTTTGTAGACATTCTGGGTCTGCCAAGGGGTCTCACCTTCCCTGCTTTTTGAGGAGCACCCCACCTTCTGGGGGTCCATCGTGAGTGCCTCATTTGCGGAAGCTATTCCCTCGTTTGAGACGAATAGGCTTTCTTCAAGAAGTCCCCTTCACACATTTCGCCCCCAGGGAAGCCAGTGTTGTGACTGCAGAGGAGGGAAATGAAAGAATGAGTCTCCCCCAAGTTTATCCAGGCTGGCCCTGAGGAGGCATCAGGGAAGAGGCAGAAGTTCTCAGCCACGAGCCACTGTGGAACTCATTGCTGGGACCCATTCCTCTGAGTCCTCACGGTCCTTGTGTGTCAAGACTTGTCTGCAAGTGATAGAAGGTCCAAGTTCACAGGACAGCTTCAGTACCCAAAGGATGTGTCTCCAGCTCACCACTTGGCTATCATTTCTCAGGCTCCTCTGGGGTCAACTCCAGCCTACACCTGCCTGGCCTTCCAGCGGCCATTCTCTGTCCCTCTGTCAGAAGCCCCAGCAGGGGTCTCATGGGGTCTCCTCCTTCTGACAGGGGCATGGTACGCCCCAAGTCTAACTTGGCCGTACAGGCTGCACACCTGGAGCGCAGACCGATGCCTCCATCTGAAGTATGTCTTCCCAAGGGGAAACGAGGGTGTTGCCATGGAAGGGGGAATGGATGTGGGGTAGCCCAGAACCAACAGGTTTTCACTAAGCAGGCCTCATTTCTTGCTCTGAAATTGACATCCCACAGCCTGCCTTAACTGGAAAGGATGGGCTCTGGCAGCCTTATGGTGTCACATGACCCCATTCGAGCCACAGCTGATTGGCTAGACATGGACATGTGACTCAGCGTTGCAGCCAATGGTGTGTAGTGGCTGTTCTGGCTCTTGAGGGCAGACTGTGTGTACCTCTTCCGAAGGAACTTCTCAGTAATGTTGGTAGCTTGTAAGCGACCATGGTGGGATTCATACCATGGAAAATGGCAAATGCAACAAATCAGGGCTTTCTTTTTCCTTGAAGAGCCAGTTGCTATTTACTGGCACACCACTGGATGAAACTGCTTTCGATCTCCAGTCCATGAATCAGGAACAAGTTAGGAGAAGGTGGGCACCTGAACTGGAAGACCCTACAGCCAGGCGCTGGGGTAGCAATGTTGGGCCAGACACAAGCAGAACAAAGGAGGCAGGAAAAAGAAGTGGACAGAAGAGACAAAGCGCTAGGGACAACTTCGGTTCTGACCTTGTCTTTATCCTTTAGCCATGTTACTTTCCTGTTTGTTCTGGAAACCCTAAATTTAAGTTCCAATGGGGAAGTGACTTAACCTCTTCGTGTCTGATTTCCTCTCATGTAAAATGGGATAAATAATGGTAAGCAATGTGTAGTATGGATGTGAGGATTCAGTGAGTCAATACATGGTTAATGCTTAGAACTGTGCCTGACACAGGTAAGTACCCCCAAATGTACAAGTCATTATTGCTATTATTAGACTTAGCCTCACTGGATCAATGTTTCTCATGATCATTAATTCCTAAGTGAGCTAAAGGTGTTCAGGTATTTGTGGGGGTGACATCTGAGCTGCCATGAGAGGGTGGGGCACTGGGGACAGATGAAAATTTTGCATGTAGCAATGACACTTGGGAATGAGAGTTGGATTTTCATCTACTCAACTGGGGAGTGTGTGACACCCCTGTCCCTGTGGGCCCCAGGATAAAGCGCTGAGGAGGACAGTGGGGGTGGGGCATAGAATTAGCTGCAGGAGTTTTTTCTCCCTTTCAGGCCTGTCTCTGACCCATGTCCCTCTATAATCCCTGCTCCCTCCTTAGGCATCTGGGATCCTCAGAGGGAGCCATTCTCAAGAGGTTGCCCACCCCACTCTACTCTGCCCTGCCTCAAACCCCCTCTCCTTCCTCTGGAAAGCCTCCATCAGCAGCATGTGGTTGCCCGGAGCCCGGGATCAGGGAATTCCCAATTATACCATGTATTCCCCTGTAAAACAGGAAATCACTGTTCTTTGGTGAATTTCTTGCACTCTGTGAATTTGCTGGGAAAGGGCAGACAGAAAGAGGAACAGGACAATACCTGTCTTCTGGAGTATTACCACAAACCCTGAAAAGAGGGCTGTTGGCAACATTTTACATGTGAGAAAGCTGAGACCCAGCACAGGTAAGGAACTTGTCTACATCACACACAGAAGAGAAGCGGGTTCACATCCAGCTCTTACTGGCTTGTGGTCAGCTCTCCAGCAGCCCAAGGGTGTTAGGGTCAGTGAAGTTTGCAGCAAAAGGTAGAGGCTAAACATTGCCCCACCAGAGGAAAGCATGTGACCGCTTACAGTCAGCAGACGATGAATGACTTTTCTTGGGCACACCTGGCCTGTGCTGTCTCTCACCCAGAGTCCACAGGAACTGAGTTTTGCTCATCTAGTTTGGGTAGAAGGAACTGAGAAACTTAGAACTGCTTTTGAAAGGAGTGATCCCTCTCTTATCATCAACACCTGAACTTGCCTGTAAAAATTTTCAGAGTGTGAAAATCATCAGGGCCAGGTAAATAGCTGGAATTGTTATGCTACCTGCCAACAATGGAGGCTGCTAAATGTTCAAGGTCAGTGAGAACGCTCCATAGAAGATTCTGGAGACCCACAGTGAAATCCTACTTCCTCAGGACCTCAGTTTCCCCAACGATCAGACAAAATCTCCAGGGCTTCCAGTGGTCACTTTCCTTGGAAGGTCTGATGACTTCCAGCTCCTACTCAGGGGCTGTGTTTGTTCCTGTAGAGGATGAAGAGTCAAATGCAGGTGTGCGTGAGGAAACTTACCTCCCAGATACTGTCCAAACAGCCCTCCAGCCCAAATGGGGAATTTTTTGTAGAATTTGATTATAGTAGAAAAAGCCCATAAGGACAATTTTGAAATAATTTATTATAATAATACTCAAATATGTAAAAACCATGCTTAAGAGCAGGAGAGGTAAAGAGGGAGAACCAGTGACCATGATACCTCCTGTTTGTCCCCCTGTGGCTCATTCTCAAAGTCAACTGGATTGAGGGTGGAGTGGGGGAGGGACACGAGTCCTGGCAGTCCCAACTGCTGATGCCACTGCACAGATCCTCAGGCTCTGGCGGTTATGTTCCCTCTTTGTGCCTCAATCTCCTTATTTAAAAAGGGGGAGGCGTGAGGTAGGGGTCAAACACCCCTTCGGGAGGCACCAGCTGAATTCAGTAAGGTCCGAGGTGTTTCGGTTGTGCTTCAGTCCACCGAAAGTGGACTGAAAGTGAGGGAAGGGCGCACAGGAGCAGGGCTGGGTCTCTTCATCCCACCTTTCTCTGTCCTCCAAAGTGTCATGCGGCTTCCAGAAAGAAGCCCAACTAATGGAGGGTCTCTCCCTCCTGTAACTCCTAGTCCACATCATCGGGTGCCAAAGGCTGGCGCTAGTCGCGCAGGATCGCGTACTCCTTGGGGGCAGAGAGCAGACGGGGGCAGTGAATCTCCGCCCGCCGGCCGATTTCCGGGCTCCAGCAGAACTCGGGCGACAGCACCTTGGCGGGCTTGTGCAGCCAGAAGAATTTGTTGAGGTGGCTCTCGTCGTGCCAGCGCGCCTCGAGGCCGCGTGCGCGGTCCTGCTCCTGGGCGCGCGCGCAGTGCCCGGTCAGCCCGCGCAGCGTGGCCACGCTACCCCCGAACAAGGCTGCGTGGTAGTAGAAGTCGCCTTCGCCCTGCGCCAGCGCGGCGGCTGAGCGCGAGTCGCGCTCGAAGGGCAGCAGCCACCGCGGCCAGTGGTAGTGCCAGGCGTGCAACTGTGCCACCGACTCTGCCAGCGCCTCGGGCCCAAAGGCGCTGCTGAAGTGCTGGTCCACGTCCATGCAGAACACGAAGTGCGCCTCTCGCCCCAGCCGCCCGCCTAGTGCCTCGTGCAGCGTGCGCATGCGTGCCATGGATACGTCCTGCCAGCGGCGTTCGCGCACCACGTGCTCCACACGCAGCTGACGGCCGGGGCCCAGCGCCACGCGGGGCACAGCAGCTGGCCGCTCGGTGAACACGTAGTACACCACGCGCTGGCCCACCATGAAGTGCTGCTCGGCCGACTCTAGGAAGCGCGCCAGGTACTTCTCCAGATACCTGCCGGTCGGGGCACCAAAGTCAACCTGGTTGGTTGTCCCACCTCACTCGCCATCCCCACCCGCATTCGTGCTTCCCAGTCTTGCCCACCCTGGTCCTGCAACTCCAGAATCCCCAAGCTTCCAAAATTCCAACCTTGGGAGGTGGGTTCAAGATGGTGCAGGTTGTCAGCACCATCTTCCCCTGAATATACTTTCCCCTGACTGCCCAGGTCTATAGGGTACCGGGGAAGTGATGCTGTGCTGGCCCTTGGAGGACTGACCGTGGTCGCCTCTTTAGTGCTCTGGGCCTTCAACGAAGAGGTGCCAGAACTTGGTGCTGCCATGAGTTGAGGAACCCAAGCTGGTGGCATGGAGACGCTCGGGCTGGTCGTCAGCCCTTGGTCTCCCAGTGGAGACTCAGACGTTTGGGAACTGTGAGGAGCCCTTCCTGCTGAGCCCTCCCTGAATTCCTGGTGCACAAAATCATTTGGGGCTGGAGTTGTAGCTCAGTGGTAGAGCGCTTGCCTATCAGGTGTGAGGCACTGGGTTTGATTCTCAGCATCGCGTACAAAAAACAAAGGTTCATCAACGAATTAAAAAAATAATAATATACTGTTTTAAGTCATTGAGCTTGTGGTAAATCCTCACACAACCAGAGTGCTTGGAATACTGGAAACTTTGTTATTACGAGATCTTAGGATACTAGAGTTTTAAAATGAAAGTAATAATATCTAATGTTTTTGAACATTTATCAAGTAGCACTTACAAGTCAATTTGCATTATCTCATTTAACGAGCTCTAATAAATCCCAGCTACTTGGAGCTACTTGGGAGGCTGAGGCAGACTAATTGGAAATTTCAGGTCAACTTCGGCAACTTGGTGAGACCCGGTCTCAAAATAAAATAAAAAGACCCAGGGATGTTGCTCAGTGGCAGAATGCCCCTGGGTTTAATCCACTGAGCTATGAACAAAACTCTAACAACTTAGAAAAGTTTACTTGACTGGTAAGTGGTACAGCCAGGATTTGAACCCAACTTGACATTGAAGCCTGTATCTTTGCTTGCACTTGCTCTGTTCCTGGTAGAACTGTGGGAACCTGGAATCAAAGATCTTTGAAACTTCAGCATTCGGGGTACTGGACTTACAGGGTCTTTGAACTCTGGTCCTCAGGATCCTGGAATTTTAGTTCTTCCTTGAGACTCCATACCTGGAGGCCTATCCATTGCCTGGCCTATCAATTCTTTGACCTTGTTTCCTGCAGTGATTCTGTCCTCCACCCTCATTCACCTATGTGTTCCTGTGGCCACTCCCTTGGCTTGGTCATCATTAGTGTCCCATCTTCAAAATTGCAAACTCACCCGTGCAACTGTGTGGGTTCCTCATTCTTCTGCCTCCCTTGCTCTGATTTACCCCCTTAGACAGTCTGCCTCACCAAGTCCTCTGATCTGGTGGTCCTGCACTTCTCAGTATGTCACCTCCCTCCTCACCCAGCTCAGATTCACTCCCTTGCAAACCCCCAGCCCCTCTCCCTCCGTCTGGCTTTCTTGGTGAGACCCGCCAGCTCTGTTCCTGTTTGCCCAGTTGCTCCTTCCCTCTTCCAACCTCTCACCTGGAAGACTCCACCATTTTCACACGAGAGACCCAGTGCCTCCAGGAGGACAGCCTTGCCCCTAAGCAGGTTCCTTCTGGCACATAGCTCTGAGGCCCTGGCTGGATGGGCTCCATTGTGTTGGTGTCCAGGATAGAGGGGAAGGGAGAGGATATTCCTGCATTCACCCTGGGAGTCTGGGACAAGGGTACAGCCTCCAGCTGCGCTTTGGGATCCACGGCCCACCCCTCCCACTCCCTGCTGGACAGCAGTGCTGCCCTCCCCAGAGCTTACCTGCCGACAGCAAAGACAGTCAGCCCAATGGTGAGGTTTTGTTGTCTAGCCTTTTTCTGGGCTATAACTGGGTTGAAGGTGCCATCCCAAATAATGGGGGCCCCCCAGGAGGTACACGTCAGGACTTCGGGCCGGGCCCTGGCCAGGGCAGGGATGGAGAGAGCTCTAGTCACTCACTCACTGGGTGCATGCTTACTGCCACCTCCCCTAGGGACCCAAGATGTATCAGACCAGTCCCTGCCCCTCTATTGAAACTGCCCCCAGACAGTTAAAGGACTGAGGAGTATGACCCAGGGGGTCCCCTGGGGTGGGTGCAGTGCCTGGCTCTGCTGGGGTGGGAGTTGAGAGGACAGGGACCTGGGACAGAAGTCTGTTTGTGGGCATTCACAGAGTGGGAGGGATGGCAGCTCCTTACCAGGGACGCAGGACACCTGTGAAGTTGTCTCTCAGCAGGAGCATTGTGGCTGAAGGGCAGACACCCATGGGGATGAAGACTTCCAGATGCCTAAGGGGTGGGGGCAGCAGGAAGTAGCATGTCACCTGAGCAGGAGGGAGGGCCCACAAGGACACTTGCCCAGGCCAAACTAGCCACCACCCTCCATCTCTCAACAAGGCACTTGGAAAAAGCCACTTTAATTGTAACCCTGGTGCTGGGGAAGGGACTTATACCTGACTTCAGGGAGCCAGTTCAGAAGGAGCAACCCTAAGAGGCCAAGTGCAAGCAGGATGAGCCAGAAGATTCTCTTCCTGGGTCTGGAAGGAAGGGGCATCAGCAGCTCATTTACACATGCACACACACAGACGCGCGTGCACATGCGCGCACACACATGCATGGTAGAAGTCATTTTGGTGAGTCTAATGCTTCATTTTATTTTTGTTTTATTTTGAGTAAGAATAATTCTGTTCACATGGTACAGACATTCCAAGGGATGAAAGAGAATATAACCCTGAAATTTTCCTTCTGGAAAATTTCCTTCTAGCTGCATGGAGACAGCCAGTGTGACTAGTTTCACATGTCTTTCCCGGGGATGGTCTGTGTGTACACAGGGACATGTGAATGTGGTACCAAGTACTCTCTCTTCGTCTTTCTTTTATTCCCCCCAGATGGCAGCACAGTAGATGTGCTGTTCTGCACTGTGCATTCCTTGCTAACCATCATGTCTTAGTTGTCCCACCTCAGTACTCAGAGAACGTCCCCACCCTTTTGTCCCGCTGCCTGATGTGTCATGGAGTGGAGATGGCCTCAGCTACCTAACCACAGCTCATCTGAGGAGCACTGAGTCTGAGCCTTTCCTCCAGACAGCCGTGGTGCAGGGTATGACCTTGGGCAGGCATGGAGGATGGTAGCATCAGGGCTTGGGGGGCGTGGCCTGGGTAGGGATGAGGATGGCCTTGGACAAGAGAGTAGGCCAGAAGAGACTACAAGATAATTTGTAGGGTGTTGGCTAAGAAGGAAGAGCTGTCTGGGACACAGAGATGAGTTGCTGGGTTACGGTCGGAGTCCACGTGCCTGGCAGCCCCAAGCCAGGCCGGGGAAAGAGTTCCGTCCACAGACCTTAGTGGCCCAATTTCTGGCTTAGGGGAGGTGCATTTGGAATTTGTCTATGGTAAATTCGGGAAGGGTCTCAAATGTTGAGAATCTTCTGGAGCCACATGGTAAGGAGCAGATGCTGGGGCCAGACCCTCTGGTTTGAATCCCAGCTCCACCACCTATTAATTGACTTCAGGCAAGGCCTGAAAGATTAGAACAAGGGACTCACCCACTGTAGTCACTCACTAAACTCAGCTGTCCACGATGACTCTTCCCAACCCACCCCCATCACCCGCAGGCAACCTCAGGCGCTGCTCCCTGCCCTATGCATCCTTCCAAACTTTGGCGCCCTTGCTCTTGCAAGAAGGCTGCCTGCCTCAGACCCTCCTGCCCCTGCCTGTTCTGCTGTCCCACTGCTTGAGAGGCACACCCAAGAGAGGCTCTGAGAACCGCTTTGCAGCATGTGTGTCCACCTGGCCAGCATCTTAGCAATGGCACCTCCTTCTACTCATCTGGCCCACCTGAAACCTGTGGCACCCGACCACTCTCTCTGCTGCACCCGCCATCTGCTGTCGGTCCCCAGGTTGGGTTGACTTGGCCTTCTTGACCTTGGTCCCCCCTGTGCCTCCACCCACTGCAACCTCCTCCATCCCCTACCCTGATCATCTGCACCAAGACCACTGCAGGAGCTCCCTTTCTGTTCCTGTCACTCCCTAAGCAGCCCCCAGAGCCGTCTTGTAAAACCTCAGCCTCCTGTGATAGTGCGTGTCTCACACAAACAGGTAAATCCTCAAAGAGATGCCTTCAGTAGGCAAACATATGGAAAATGTTCACCCCACTAGTAACCAAAGACATACAAATTAGAGCAAGGTGGTCGATTTTGCCTATAAAATGAACACTTTAAAAAACAGAGAGAATGAAAACAGCCAAGCTTCAGCACATGCTGAGGCAGGCTCTTTGGCTTGCTGGTGGGTGTGTGGGTTGTTAGGCCCTGTGGAAGTCTCCTTGGCCATAGGACTTGAACTCCTTGAGTGCTCATCCCCTTGGATTCAGTAACCCCCCAGTCACTGGGAATCCGTTCAAAGGAGAGAACCGTCAGTGCAGAAAAAAGTGTGCACTTCCAGACAGTCGTCGGTCCCTGTCCAGTCACGCTTTCCACACGCATGTGTGGGGCACAAGCATGACCTCAGGCACAGCGCTAGGTCAAGGACTTGGAGATGAGGGCACAGACCCCATGCTCAGTGTGGAGCCAGGTCGATGTGGATGCAGTGGGGGGTGGGGACTGAGAGGACGGGGGTGTGACCGGCTGGACTGTGCAGTGAATGCTGTGAGTTGGGCGCACACGGGGTGTGGAGGACAAGCAGGAGGGTAGCCCCTGAGCGCTGGCAGATAGCAAGGAAGTCAGGAGGCTTCCTGGAGGAGGTGACCTCTAAGCCAGGACCTGAAGAATTAGAAGTTATCCAGGCAAAGGAGGCAGTGAAGGGGAAGGGTTGACTGGGAGCCCGGAACACTGGTGAGGGGTGCGGGGGTGGGAGAGAGCTGGGTGGGACTGCAGGGCTGCGTGCATGTGAGAGCCTGGGCTGTGGAGGCCAGGCCGCCAGGGCCGCAGTGCAGGCTCAGGGCCTTGGGCTTCATCTTGAGGGCCATGGGGAGCCTGGAGGAGTATTTCCTCCAGGGAGTGCCACAGCCAGAGTTTTATTTGGAAAATAAAAATGTGTACTTAGTCTGAACCATCAAGCCTGGGCTGGGTGTGCTGGGAGGGAGGGAGGTGGAGGTGAGGGCGATGCGTGCCTGCTGTGGGAGCTGCTGGGGGCAGAGCAGGTGTGGGTGGCCAGATGGCGGAAGTGGGTGGTGAAGGTCTGTCAGGCAGGAGGAATGAGCGGTGCTTGGCCACTGTTTGCAGGGACAGGGCTGTCTGCCTTTCTGGTTGTGGGTAGGAGCCCAGAAGGCAGGCAGGCTCGGGAGAGTTCTGGGGTTCACAGTAAGGGCAGGGGTGCTGTTGGAGAGAGCACGCAGGGGGACTGAGCAGTGAGCGGGAGGTGCCGTGTGGGTGACTTCCCAGAGGCTGAGCTGTAAGCAGGAAGGACACAGGATAAAAACTGGAAGGGAACAGGACTGGCTCAGTGGAGGTGTTTATTTGACAAGAGGGAGGCCATCTGGCTGACGGCTGCCTAGAAAGCATCCCCAGGGACACGCACCATCTGAGCTGCCCAGGTGCCACTCAGGTTAACTTGAGACAGGCCCCAGTGTCTGGCTGGAGGGACTGGCTAAACAAACTTGTCATGGAGACCCTGCAGTCACACAGGAAAAGGCTACCTCAGAGCGGGAGAGGAAAAAAGAACATGAGAAAAGGGGGAAACTTTACTGTTTGCTTAATAGGACCACAGAAGTTATTTTCCCTGTCCAGTTGTCTGCAATGTACTCATGTTGCTTTAATAATGAAGAAAAATACAGGGTTGGCAATTTACAAGGAAGAAAAGTCATTGCTTCCTTCTGACCTCAGGATAAAGTCCACATCTCTCAGTGCTGCCTACCGAGCCTTCAAAATCTGACCCCTCCATTATGATATTTTACTCTTCCCCTTCCCTTCTTCCTACCTCAAGGCATGGACCACTCCACAGTGGACAGTCCGGGGATATTCTGTGGCATTGTTTGATAAAGCAAATGGATTTCAATAGCCTCAGTGTTCATCAGTATGGAACTGGATGGAAGAATTATACATATCTATTTAATGGAGGTCAACATGGCCCCTAAAAAGGATGAGGTTGACAATACATATGCAAAAGAGACCCTAATTTGTTAAGTGGAGAAGGAGTAACAGGACCCCAGGCGGAGGCAGATCTCCCTTCAGTGAGGGGAGGCGCAAGGCTGTGTGTCTGCGTGAACGTGGATACATGTGTGTATCCGTGTTCTGTAAACCTATAGGAAGAGTCTAGACAGAACAGCATGGGCCGATAGAAATCAAATGTGAGCTACATAGGTAATTTAAAATCTCATAGTAGCCACATTAAAAAAGTGAAAACAAACAGGTAAAATGACTTTGAACAGTATTTTATTGAACTGGACCATGTCCCCAACATCTTTTCAACATATATTCAATATAAAAATTGAGATATTTTCCAGACTTGCTTTATGCTGTGTCTAAATACTAAATCCAGTGTGTATTTCAGACTCACAGCACACTGTGGGGGCTCACTGGCCCGTGTGGCCTGTGGCTATTCTATATTGGACAGTGTGGATTTAGAGGAGACACACCAGCTGTTGGTGGTGGACTCAGAGTGGAGGGTGGAAGGGGCTCCACACCCCCACCTCCCACTTGACCTTGTACAATGAGCATTGCTCCTTCCATGGTGTGTCTACCATGCCATCTGGTTGCCTCCCATCAGGCTTTGCATGCCTGGAGCCTCTGCTGGGGCTGATCTGGGCATTGTGGGTGCAGTGACCTGAGGGCATTGGTGCCGCCTGAGACCTCCATTTGAGGATCTCACAGCATCTCAAATACATGCGGCCAAAAAGGAACCCTTGATTTTCCTTGGAAACCTGCTCCCCACTCTGTATTCTCCATCCTGACACATGACATCATGATCATTCTTCCTCTGCCCTACTTCTCACATGCCTTGGAGTCTCTCTCAGCACCTCCCATCTCCATATCCAGTTCTCCAGCAAGCATCTGGCCACCCCCACAGACACACTCAGTCCCTCCAGTGGCCTTCCCCTCTTCCCACTGCACTCCAGGCCATTGTACCCCACACCTGGACAACTCCCCTGGCCACCACACCAATGCCCCCACTGCTGCTCCTGCCCCCGACTCTGTTCTCCAGAATGATCTTTTAAAATGTTAACAAGAAGACACCCTCCTCTGGTCAAGGTCTTTGGATGAGGTCTCACTGCACTTGAATGAAATCCACACCCAGGACTCTGCCTTCCCCCCCAGTCTGTGCAGACCTCCCTATCACATCCCACCCTGACATTCCTGCACTTGCCCCCCATCATGCTGCCTGTCCCTGGGAGCTCAGTTACAGTCGTCTGCACTTCCTCCTGCACCACTGACTCCGACCCAGCACTGTTGCTGGACACAGGTGTCAGGTATCCTCTGGGCAGTGTGTCCCACAGACCCCTCCAGCTCGGCGCCTCTTCCGCTGCAGTCTGCGTTTCCCTGCAGCCTCTTCTTTCTGCGGTCTTGGGCCCTCTTCTCCCTTCCCTGATGGTGGCTTATGCACTGCGTTCCATCGCTTTCCTTCCTCCCTAGTGCCCAGGTTCCCCTCTGGTCTGCACCCAGTGTTCTCATGGGGACTCCTGTAACAGGAAGGCTGTGACAGGGGACTCCTTCGCCTTCCCCGCTTCCTAAGCAGGCCTTGGCTTTGTGTCCCCTCCTCCACCTGTCCAGACCACTTTCCCATCCGCTGCCGATCAGTCCGCAGGTCCTGGCTCCCTCCTTTATGAAGCCTTCCTCAACCCCCACACCCCCTCCCCCGGAGGCTCCTCTGGCCCTTGCCAACCCATGAGGGCAGAGCCTGCCCTGCTGGGCTGAGTGCCCCTCTTTAATCACACCTGGTAACTCTTGGCACCAAAGCCCAGAGCCTGCCTGACTTGGTGATATTAAATAATGAATAATTTGTTCAATAAATGAATGAATGGAGCAATGGCTGGGTGTTTTTTCTTCGTCCCTTCCCAAAACTGACTCTTACTTATTTGCTTTAAACTCCATTTTCTCCAGCATTAAGTCTGTACTCATTAATAATTCCAGACACTGCTAAGAGTTTCATGTACTGTCTTGTTGAAGTCAGACCACAATCCCTTGCAGGAGGAGCTAGGATTATCTCCACCTTGTGAGGAGACCAGAGCTCAGAAAAAGTTAAATCACTTGCTCAGCATCACATGATGGTGGGACTGAGCCTTGAGTTTAGGTCTGACTCCTGAGCAGGGCCTCTAATGGCATTTGGGCTCCTTGGGACAAGACCCCTGTACAACCTGAGCACCTCTCACAAGGGTGCCTGGCTCCTCCCAAGTGACCTGTGACCAGTGGCCAGTGTCTGTCCTGCAAGAAGCCTCCCCTTCCACACTCCACCTTCAGCCCCCTCTGGACTCCTGGAAGGCTGACTGCAGCTGTGCTTTTCTGGCTTCTGGAAGCCTGAGTTGTGGTACTGGCAGCTGGCAAATTTGGCCGTGCTACAGGGGTAGGAAATGGCAGGAACTGGCCACTCTGTCCTTATCTGCTTTCCTGACCCTGTTAGCCAGCCCCTAGCCCCACCCAACCAGGGTAGGACAAGCCAAAGTTTATCTTATACTGGTCTCCAGGGTAGCCAGGCAGAGCTGGTCCTCAGTGGACCAGGCAAGCTCAAATGGTCAGGTGAGGGCGAGTGCTGGGACCCAAGCCTGTGATAGGGACCCACCAGCTCCACCCACTTTTCCTGTGCCCCAGTCTGGAGCCCCCACCCTGTAGCTGCCTGCCTGACTCACTCCTCCACATTCCTTGGTCAAATATCTTCAAAAGGACCTGTCTGGCCCAGTTCCATTGGCGAAGGTGGTCCCTCAAGCCCCACCCATGCTTGCTCCCTCTCCTCCCTTTCAGGATCAGCCATTATTCCTCAAAGAGGAACAAGTTCCTAGTCCTGGTCAGTCAGGCCCAGTGGGGACAGAGAACCTCCCGGGCCTTTGCTCTCTATCTCACCGAGAAGAGAAGAGGCACCCAGCTCTTGACCAGGTACACAATCTCCTGGGATGCAGTCCCCCTATCCCCCCCCGTCCATGGAATGGCTGTGTGAGTCACCTTTTCCCCAGACCTGGGGCTCAGATGGTTCTCGGCCAGCTGGCAGGTGCCTCTCCCTCGACTGTTCTGACCACCAGATTGCGCCTCTTATAGGTCGGCTGTCCCACCCTCCCCAGCCGTTCTCCACTTACCTGAGTCCCTCCTTGAGAGCCATAGAAAGAAGCCAGTAGGATAGCCTGTAACGAACTTTCTCAGCTCAGAGCTAGGGAAGAAATGACCTTTTCCCGGTGACAGGGACAAACCAGCTCCTTCCTGCCCCTAGCTTCAGGAGCCACACCCACAGAAGCAATCAGAGATGGACTGCCCAAGAGGGACCTGCTTGGGGTGGGGCGTATGGGAGGAAGCTGGCTCCAGGGTGGGGTGGGGGCTGGCAACCCCCAGGGGCCAATCACCTGCAAGAGGGTGGATCTGAGTAAGGCCAGCTCTGGTTGGCCAGAGACTGAGCTATTTGTACAGATTTCCTTTACCTCCCCAGGGGTCTCAAGCCCTCTTCCTAGTCTTGTTCCTCAGTGGCCAGGATCCGGATATGGTATTCCCACCCATTCTCACCCTGGAAAGCCTGGTTCTGCAGAGCCCCAGCTAGAGCTGAGGTACTGGGAATGGTGACCTTAAGCAATTCACTTCTCAGGAAAGTGGGATACATTCGCCCAACACTCAGGCGTGTGAGATAAGATCAGCGCCATGGAACAGTTCTGTGAAATTCATACTAGCTGTTTTCAAAAGTGCAAGTTGTGTTCCATCAGAGGTCCTGGAAGTTAGTTTGGTGGATTGCGATCAAGATTTTGGAAGTTTGAACAGGAATATTGAAACAGTCTCAGAATGTACAGTGTGCATTCTGATAGGTAGTTACCATTGCATGAAATTTTGGTTCTATTTTAAGCATACGTCCATGGTTGGGAAATATTCTTTTAAACTGAAGGTCAAGATCAAAGGTCAGCAAACTTCTGTGTAAAGTGTAAGCCTCAGAAGCAAATATGGTTTTAAAGATGCACCCTTTGAACCTGCAACAGGTTCCCACACTTCAGTAATTAACATGCACCAATAAAAGTTAAAAAAGGATTGCATATATATACATGCATCACCCTTATTTACTCACTGAGAACATGTTTTTAGAATAAAGTACAAGGGCTGGGAAGATAGCTCAGTTGGCAGAGTGCTTGCCTTGCAAGCACAAGGCCCTGGGTTCAATCCCCAGCACCACAGAACAAAACAAAACAAACGAATTCTGAGCCTAAAAAACAAAACCCCAACAACCTTACAGTAGTGAAGAAAACATGTTTAGTTGTGCAAGTCAAATCCCGCCGTCACCATATTCTCTAAAGTAGTGGTTTTCATCCCCTCTTTTCATTACACACTAACAGCAAATGGGAGTGGGGCCTGGTTTTCATTTTGTCCCATAAAGGGAAAATCAAGGTCCAGAAGCAGAGACCTGCTTAGAGGGCTACTGGCTGCAGTGCACCTGCGCACATGGCCCACATGCCTAAGTTCAGAGGACAGAGGGGCAGGAGGCTTCCTTGCTTTGGGTCCCCAGGACTCTCCACCCAGGCAATCACCAAGCCTCCCTGAATTCTCTTGCTTCCGAATGCGTTCCCTACTCCGGGACACTAAGCTTTCCAGGCCCTAGTCCCGCTGGATCCCAACCAATCAGTTTGTCTCTCCTCCTCTTCCAGCTGGTAGTTACACTTTAACAGGCTCTCCAGAGAGGAGTCACAGACAGGGAGGGTAGAGGTTCTTAAAAGTTACTGTGACTAATCTCATTCAATATAGGTGGGGCTGAGCCTCAAAACCCACATTCCTAACAAGACACCTTCAGGAAAACCCCAGTCCAGGGGAAGGAGCACTGAGGCAGGAGTCTCCTTACTGCCCCTGTCCACATCTGAGGACAGATTCCTTTCTAGATGGCCAACCCCAGCCACTGCTGGCTGCTTACTCCTCACTTGCTTAAGCAGCGTGGACCCACTCAGCTGCACATGCAAGTCATGTTCTGTGCCCTCACGCATATGGCCTGGTCTCAAACGTCCTTCCTCCTACTTTAGGTAAGGCTTAAGGGTCACCTCCTCTGTACTAATCATAAAAAGACTCGGAGGGTGCTGAGTCAACCAGAGGTATGGACACAGCAGCGCCCTCCAAGGCCATCTGCTGAAGGGTGAAGTCTGGGTGTTCCAGATGCTGCTGGAAGTTTCCCAGTGGGAACTGCAGGTAGTGGGGCTCAGAGATGAAGGGGCTTCTGGACCCTCAAGCCCTAAGGGACGCCATGTGAACTGGGACTAGAAGCACCCTCAAATGATCTGGGGTTCCAGCCAAGCGTGAAGGATACACTGTTCAGTTGAAGTGGATGTCCCTCCCTCGACCCAGGGTCCATTCCTTTTCCTTTTGGGTGAAAAGTAGCCATTTGCCCTGAGACTGGAATCCCCAGGGGAGAAAGGCACAGAAGAGGCAGATTTTGCAGATTTATTTTTAAAAAACAAAAAGGTTAAAAAAAGTCCTTCATTTCCAACCTTGCCTGGGGGTGTGGGTGGGGAATAGAACAAATTGAGGCGCCCACCCCTTTCTGGGAAGAGTCCAACTCTTCCCCCAGGAGCCTGCAAAGACAGGGCAAGTCAGAGGCAGGTCCTCACCCTTCCTGCCCTGCCTCCTCCTCAGGTAGCTGTAACTGCTGCTAGGAAGTGTTATAAGCAAAGAAGTGTGGGAGCCGGAGGTCAAAGTCTGCCTTCCGCATACCGACAGCGACTGGCTGCTCTCTCCCTGCTTAGTTCTCTGGGCCCCCACTCGAGCTCCCACGGTGGGCAGGTAGGCAGACCAAGAGGCTCGGCCTGGCTTGGGCGATGTGCCCAGCCCACCGGCAGTTTCCTTAATGCTGTTTGTGAGGCAGCAGGGCAGTCAGGGGATGTCACAGTGTGGGGAGGGGCTTTAGAGACCTCTCTACTCCTCTAGAGGGGGACTCTACTCTCCACCTCGTTCTGGAGTCACCTCTCCCTAGAGGCTGCCCTTCTCTTCTATTCCCCATCCTCAGGCGGAGTGGAGTCCAGGACAAAGCACTAAGTGGCCGTTTGCTACAAAACACCTGGAAATGCCAGAGGGCAGCTGTGGACTGTCAGTCAGTCCAGGCTCCCACAGTCACACAGTCACACACACAGCATTAAGGCGTCTATGCCAGCAGGCATGGCAAACTGGGCCCAGCTTCTCTCTCTCCACCTGCACCGGGTATAGGGAAGCCCCTGGCTGCTGCCGAAACAGGCTGAAGGGGGAGAAGCTGGCAACGGAAGGTTAACCAGGCCTGGAGAAGGAAGTGGAGGAAGGAAGGCAAGGGCGCTCCAGGCCTCGCTCCAGGCCTGCCGGCCGCCCTTGGAAGGAACCCAACTTAGGTTGGGGAGCCCTGACCATAAACCCCCTGGAAAATGGGGGACAGAGAGAGGGGAAGAGAGTGGGGCTAGAGTACTGGGACTTTGGAAGAAGCCAGTGCTATCAATATTTACAAGCATAAAGCCCCATCTTCTGTGCCACCTACCTCTCTGCCCCTCCCACAGAAATGAAAGGCCCCTGAGAGCCATCGAGGAGGTGCCCAGACCTCCTCACCAGCCATGCCCCTAGGGAGGCCCCTTTCCTCCAACTGGCCCCATTTCTGGGGCCCTCAAGGAATGTCTGTCTGGCTCTGCTCAGGTGGGAGGACCCCTGGCCAGGATCCTGGCTACCCAGCCAGCCCTAGGAGTCCTTGAGCATGCTGATGCGGGCGTAGATTTTCAGGGCGGGACCCAGCTTGATGTTCATGGCGCTCATCAGATGGTCCTCCTTGAGCAGCAGCAGAGCTTGCCCATCGATTTCCTGGGCACGGAATTCCTCTGCTATCTCCTGGCAGCCTGAGGGGACACCACCAAAAACAGTGTTGGTTAATGGCCTAGGTCCACTCATGGCAGCCACTGTACTTTAGAGACCTTTTCTCCTTCAACACTCACAGCCACATGCTAAGGATGGGGTTGCTATTCTTGAAGCCTGAGAGGCTAAGTGACTGATCCGAGGTGACCATGATCCAAACCTCTTCATTCACACCATTGCTCAGACCTCCCTTCTCCATGAACCAACCTCAGTGACCAACAAGATGGTACAAAACTGACAGCGTGTGATTTCTGAGGCTAGGTCATATAGGGTACAGCAGCTTTCACCTTGTTATTTCAGATAATCTATTTTGGAGTAAGCTGACCTTCACATAAGGAGAAACTTCAAGAAGCCTTCTGGAGAGGCCCAAGTGAGAGCAACTGAGGCCACCTGCCAAGAGCCAGCCTCACTTGCCATATGAAGGAGCCACCCTGGAAGTGGATCCTCTAGATCAAACCTTCAAGTGCCTGAAGTCCTGGCTGATATCTTCACTAACACCCGGCATGAGCCCCTCAGCCAGAGCTACTTGGTAGAGCCACTGCAAATTCCTGATCCACAGGACCCGTCAGATAGTAATTTTTGCCACTACGTTTTAGAGTAATTTGTATTACAGCAATAGGCAACAAATACAGATTTTGGTACCTGGAAGAGGGGTGTGACCATTAAAAAACCCTAAATGTGGATGTGGCTTGGAACAGGCAGGCAGCAGCTGGAATGACACTGAGGAGGGTCAGTGAATATATAATGTGCACGGAGCAAGTAAGCAGTGGCCTCTGAGGAAGCTGCTGGGGAGGTTTAAAAAAAGTGAGGAAACTGCTACTAGAGATTGGAAGAAATGGGAATTTCAATTTCATATTGTTTCTGAAATAGCAGAAACTTTAGTAATGCTATTTGGTGGTAACGTGCTAAGTTTAATGACCCCAATGAACAATGTGAATAAATAGTTCAGGAGATTTCAGGAAGAATGCCAAAGGCATTGCCTGGCTTCTTCTTGTTGCACATAATAAAAAAGGGAGGAGAAAGACTAGATAAAGGAAAAGGTGTTCAACATCAAGGAACTGGGTAAGGTTTCCTGGCCTCTCCAGATGGCAAACTTTGCTGGAGATGGTTTCTACCCTAAGTCAAACCCAGGGCACAATCAAGAAATAAACTGTCTACCAATGAAATGGAGAGTGTGGCAAATCCTTTGTTCAAACTTCAGGAAAGTCTAAGGCGATGCCTCAGAGGCTCTTTAAGGAGTCTGGGCAGCCTCACAGACTGATCAACGCAGGGCTCCCGAGAATCCTAAGGGCTTCAAAGGAAGCCCAACATGGTGAAAGTTTTATCTGGAAGACAATTTTGGGTGTGGTTTTGGTCTAATGAAATGAACCACTACAAAGATTATAAGAGAATTATGTGGGTAGAAATACTGGTTTGGAAGGTCAGGTAATACAAACAAGAACAGTAGGAAGTGGGCTTAGAAGCTAAGAAAACTGCCATACCGCAGAGTCAGGCCACCTTCACAAAAAAGGGTGATTCAGAGGGTGGAACCAGAGGTGAGCACAAGGCTGAGTCCTAATCGAGAAAACGCCAACCTGAATTGAATTGGGAACTGGTGTAGAACAGTGACTCTGGTATGCTCTGTCCCCCCACTCCCCTTTTTTTTTGTGGTGCTGGGGGTTGATCCCCAGCCCTCTGTTTCCCCTTTTTAATTGAGCGTGTATAATTCTGCAACTGTTCCATCATGTACTGCGTGTGCAGAGGGGAACAGACAGCCTGTTGTCAGTCCTCATTGTCTCCAGACTGAGAGAAGCTGGACCCATGGAACCTCATCCCTGTAAGACCTGAGTTAGAAAACAAGACCCTAGACTTCAACTAATGTCGTCATGGGTTGAGACTCCTGGGGACTCTGGCAGGGGGCTAAAAGCATAAAGAAGGAACCTGATCTATGGTGGGCAAGGGTTAACAGATGGCCCACCTCCAAATGGCCCCTGATAATCCTTACTTACTGTACTCATGTCCCTTTGAGTTCCCCAATGCACAGGGCTTACTGTATGACCAACAAGATATGCAGAAGTGACATTCTGAGACTAGATTCTGAAGGGCACAATGGCTTCTGCCTGCTCTCTTGGATTCACTGCCTGTGGGGAAACGCTGTGGTCATGTATGTCATGAAAGCAATGAGCAGTCTCTAGAGAGGCCGGTGAGGAGAAAAGGCCTCTTGCCAACAGCCAGCCTCCAACTTGTATACTGCATGACTGAGGTATCTTTGGAAAGGATTCTCTGGTCTCAGCAAAGCCCCCAGATCTTGGCCCTAGAAGACACCTGCAATCTCATAAGAGATCCTGACATATGCAACCCTCCAGAAGTCCTTACCTAACATGACTCTGCTGTGACAGATTTGGGGAATGTAGCAATAGATGAAAATTCATTGGGTTAAGGGACAGAGCAAGGGTATGAACCCAGTTCTGTCTGGTTTGGAAGTCTCTGCTCCCAGCTACTATGTCACATTCCACTCTGTAACAGGCTGTGGTTGCCATCAATACTGCAACTGAGTAGTGGATGAATAAAACTGGCAGAGCAGAGGGAGCACCTGACCATCTGGGAATGACACAGGTCTACCAATCTAGACTCTAGTCCTCACAGCCATGAGCACTCCACGCCCAAGGGTTACCAGCTCTGCCCTGCATTTCCGTGTCTTCTGCCTCGGTGCAAGCTGCTGTGGTTGGACAAAGATCTGGCAAAGGTGCCCTTGTCCACTGTCATTCAGTTCAAATGTTCTTAATTTTGATGCCCTCCTTGACAGATTTCCTACATTGTCACCTGTCTTCCCTCCCAGTTCACCCCATGAAAAGAGACGGGGTTAATTTCATTATCACCTCTGCACTTTATGCAGACCACCTACCACACGAGTAGCTGTTTAAAATTAGAGCTGTGGAATATTACTTATGTGTTCTGTGCTAGAAATAAGTTTACAGGCAGGGGGCTCACGTTACTCATCTCTGCACCCCAGGTCCTAGACCTGAGCCATTAATTGAACTACCTAATCCTTCCTGGTGGACTGAGGTAAGGTCTCCTGCTCCCTTTCATTCCTTGCTATTCCAGGCAGGTGTGGAACTTCCAAGGGCCTTACCTGGCAGAGAGCGGATGAATTCATAGACATCTTCTACATTCCATTTGGTGGGCTCACTTGGTAGGAAGTGGTGTCCCATGCCCACCAGGTCCCGCATGTGCATGTCTGGGAGCTCCAGGTCCCGTTGGCCTTGTCGCCGGCGGGAGGTGGATGAGCTGGCCGAGATGGGTGACAAGGGTTCCTCATAGCTGGAGTTATCTGAGCAGCGGCTGGAGTCTTCCTGGCTGTGTGTCAGCTGCAGTGCAGCAGTAACTGAAAGGGGTACAGTGCCTGTTGGCTGGGAGCAGAGAGAAATAGCTTCTTCAGGACAGCGAACAACTGTCTCCATCAGCAGTGACGGGTGAAGGCAGGTGTTTCTCCCTTTTCAGCCTGGTCCACTACTGCACCTCAGAGACCCTGGATCAAAGAGCATCATCTGTGGGGCTGGGGTTGTGGCTCAGTGGTACAGCGCTTGCCTAGCATGTGTGAGGCACTGGTTCGATTCTCAGCACCGCATATAAATTAATAAAATATAGATTCACTGACAAAAAAGAAAAAAGAGCATCATCTGTGCTGTCCCTTCTCCAACCCTCACAGTCAGTCCCTCACGGGCCTTTCACCCGTGCCACACTGTGTTGCAGTGGCCTGATCTTACATCTACCTTTTCTTTTAGATGTGACTTTTTAAAACCAGGGCTCTATTGGTTTTAGGAAATTACTTCTGACACCTCTTGTGTATGTACATTTTGGACCACAGCATTCATCAAATTCTTGATGAGGTTTAAGGTGAAAACAACAAGAAGCAAATTACGTAACAGGTTAAAAATCGCATTAGGCTATGAATTCTTTCAGGGTAAGAACATGCCTTTGGCATCTCCGTGCCTAAGAGAGGTCCTGGCACAGGGCTGTTGCTAAAAAATATTTGATAAGTGAATGTCCAAGGTGCTGGTGGTGACCTTCAGGAACTCAGTGCTTCAGTGTTCAAGGAGCAAAGAGGTACCAGAGAAAGGGTGGAGGACGCCATTTCATCTAGCCCTCCAAAGACAGGTGGTAGCCTAACAGCCTGTCTTTGCCTAGGACAAGGCAGGGGAGACCCCCACCTCCACGTCTGCAAGTCAAGAACACAGGTCAGCAGGACGGTGAGGGTGGTGGTCGGGCAAGGCTGCTGGAGAGGGTAAGATGCCTCATGAGTACCCTTGAGTCTACATAAAGGAACACAAGGAAAGGCCCGACCCAACTGGTCTGAGGAGAAGGCACAGAGCACACTGAAGCCAGCTGCTGCAGGGAGGTGGGTGGAAGGGCCACACCAGCAGGGAGACTGGTGGGCACCTGTGGAATGCAGTCTCAGGCTCTCCCTGCCTCTTACCTGCTTCTTGGTATCCTTGGTAAGTGTTGGCAGACTGGCCTTGCTGGCCCGACGACGGCTGTGGGTGGTAGACCCTGTCTTCTGCAGCTTGCTCCGGTCTGAGTGGAAAAGTCCCACTCGCTTGGTGCATCCCACATTATACCTGCCCGAGATGCGGGGGAAGGGAAGTCAGAGCAGTCATAGGGCTCACCGGCACCAGGCAGAACAAGACAGCCAGGTTGTCTGGCAAACTGTGAGTCCCTCTATTGGTTCGAATCCTGACTCCACCACTTGGTGCTCAGTATGGCACCGGGTGGTAGCTTAAGTTCTGAGCCTCACTGGGAGCTGGGGTAACACCACTCACCTTCTAAAACTGGTCTCACAATGACATGAGGTAACATCGATGATGTTTAACACAACAATCTGGAGCTTGGCTGACACATTCTACTCAATATTACTTGTGCCAGGAAACTACTATGCATTGTCCTGTAGGACAGTAGTGTGGCAAAGGGTGACAAAGGGGCCTTGGCCACCTCCAGCACAACCTAGGTGGGACAAGGGCTGAGGATAGTAGACTCTAGCTTAATCTGCAGGGCACCTCTGCCTGGGACCTATAGATTTCCTTTTGGGGGACTCCAGGCTTCGAGGTCAGCTGCCTCTTCCACCTTGGTACAAACACCACCTAAGACTTTAGAGTCAGACAAGTCTAATGCTCTTGCCTATGATTTACTTAGCTATGTAACTTTAAGCACAACTGTTCCTTTGGGCCTTAGTTTTTACTTTCCAACCTACATAAATGGGACAATAGTAAGTATAATGAGGACAATAGTAATAGCTACTTTGCAGAGTTATTTTGATGATGAGACAATGCATATCAACTGACTAGCACTGACAAGTTCTCAATAAATGAGTGGTTTTCGTTATGATCATCAGTCTCCTAAGCTGGGTGAAAACTTGCCACAGGAACAATGTAACTCATGCCATGGTTCCAGGCAAAGCTACCTAAGGAGGTGGTAGCTGCCAAGGGCAGACAGAGAGAAAGGGTGGCAGTGGGACCCAAAAGCCAAGCAAGCTAAGGCACTGCTTCCTCTCCTGACTCTGCTGCACTCTGATCCACTCAGGCTCGGTGCATTAGGAATGCAACAGTGCATCCAGGCAGGCCAAGGAAAAATGATGCTGGATAAGCCACACCTATGGCCTCCTGGGGTGGACAATTAAGTTGCGGGGGACGGATATAAACAAGATTCCCAGGGGTAATCCTGAGGATAGGGAAGGTGTCAGGCATGGCAGTGGGGCTGAGGCCACTCACCTCTTTGCACAAGCCATGGAACAAAAGCGTTTAGATCGCTTGAACTTATAGGCAAAGTCCACCCGGCCACAGAGCTCACACTTGAGTTTGAGGGGAGTACCCTCCTCTTTGGATTCTGAAAAGTACAGAAATGGGTTAGTATGGAGGAGAAATTCCCAGATGCCAGTGCAGCCACACTCCAGGGCCTCCCTACTCTATCCTGTCTCTTTCTCATGTTCCCATGGATACCACATGCAGTGGCAGTCTAGCCTGGACAATGCCAGTGTTTTTGCCACTGTTTTTGGAAGGACTGTATCTCCCCCCAGGGATGTTCCCCAGGTGTCTGGTGTCCCTTGTAAACTTGACATTTTTTCCTGCCAAGTGCTACGAGCCTGGAGCACATCTTGGGTGGGATAGCACTGGTGACTTCCTTCATGATCATGGAAGGAAGCAGGAGACTCAGAGGAAATACTCTGGATGCTGTCATGACTGATCCTCTGGAATTATCCCACCTGACCTTGGTGCATCTAGCTGGCTGCCTGGGTCAGAGAACCCTGAGTCCACATTCCTGTATCCGGTATGGATCCCCAGGTTGTCAGTGGTTCATGAGCAAAATACAGTCTTTGCCTGCACTTCTGTGCCTCAGAGCCAACCCCGGTCCTGAATGCAGGCTTTCTAGTAAAAGACAGAAATGCCTGTCTGTTGCCCTGTGTATCTGCTCCAAGAATTTGCCAAGGACTCCCATGGAAAGCGCAGCTCCTGAAACCCTGTGGTTGGCTGGAGTGGGGCTGGAGAAGCAGGGGACAAAGGACACCTAATTCTCCCATCCCTGTTCTCTAGGGATAAAGGTGGAAGAAGGACTGGAGGAAATGCTCAGTGGATGGAAATATGTGTCAGTCCCTGTTCAAAGTTCCTCCACAGACATTCAGAAAGATCTGCCTTTCCTGCCACTCTGGAAGGCCTTCAAACCCAGGTCTGAGGCACCTACCTTGCAGGTAGGGCTCCTCCATCTCCGAGTCAGTGGTGGTGGTATGGTCCTGCTGTGGAAGCTTCTCAGGCAAGAACCCCTGTGCATACTTCTTCTTGAGATTCCCCACCAGCAGGGACGAGCGTCCCACCTACAGGACAGGTGACATGGAGGCCACAAGGGTTAAGTGGGAGCAGCTCCCTTACCAGCCTCATCACAATCACATGTATAAAGTATCCAGGCAGATGTCAGTCCTCTGCAACCCCCCCACATCATCATCCAAGGATGCCCTGCTCAAGGCCCCATTCTGCTGTCTAGCTCCCAAGGCAGGAAGCAGTGGGCACCAAAGTATGGAAATGGATTTGGTCAGGACCAAGAGATGGCTTAGGAGGTTAGGAGACTATCTATTTTTCCATATGCAAGGACAGGGATGTAGGCAGAGATCAGGTTGCCCACAGTGCTATGCCAAGTGCCAGATCCCGAGCTCACATGCTGCCAGGCAGGGGCAGGGCTGTGTACGACTGCACTTAGGAGGCTCCGATTTCTTACTGTCCTCCACTCACCGCTACCCTACCCATGCCAGAAGGACAGGAGGCCACAGGGAGAGCATGAAAAATCAGACCCCGAGTGACAGCCCAAGGGCCCTTTGGTTGCCAGATCCCAGACTGGCTTATTCACCCCTTTAGTCCTCCCTTTGTTATCTCTGTCCAGGCAGCCTGGTGGCCAGGTCAATTGGTATCTAACTCTAGGGTGATGCTGTCAACCTGCATCCACCCTGTGAGGACAGCTGGTTCCCAGAGTTATTGCAAGGGCAGGGGAGGCCTGGTCCAGTGAAGGAAGGGTTGCAGCAATGTAGAGCCCCTCATGGCTAAGGGACACTGGCCTTGGACAATTAAACCTCCAGGGTAAAGAGGACAAGAACCTGTTTGTCATTTGGCATGTTAGAAGGGCTATTCACCCATCTAGGTTAATCAAGTTCAGTTTTCTGCTGACTGATTGAACCACCCATGAATCCAAAGAATGAGCAAAAGGCAGATGGCATTCCAGAAGACTATCTCTATAGCAGCCAGATAATCCTCGTCAGGAGACAGGCCAGTGTGCACCTGGCTCCAGGGTCTGCACACCTACAGAGCAGCAGCACTGCCAAGTCATGCTGCACAGCATTGGCTGTAGAGCCTTTCTCTAACAGACCATCTTCCTGATCCTGGCTACTTCCCTTCAGTCTCCTGTTTCTGTTGGAAACTACAGACTGTGCCCTTTTTGAAGGCCCTCAATTTCATTCACGCCCATCAAGGCTCTGTCCTTAGAGAATAAGTTTCAGGTGGCAACCCTGTTCCCCATCCTCATTTCTGAGAACTCTGTAATAATCAGGTTTTTTTTGTTTGTTTGTTTGATAACCGGCCAAAGTTTTGCTGTCGAGGCATTCAAAACTTGATGAGGTCTAATTCCCCAAAGCCCACTGTCTTTCACCAATGCCTCAAGGTGAACTAACTCCCTTCTAGCCAACGGGTCACAAGTTACCAGGCCGGGACACAGTTGGCTCTGTGCTGGGAAACTTCTAACTGAGGGGTCTTGCCAATTATTCCTGAGCACTAAGCCCTTCTGGACTCTGGAGAGATACTCAATCCTAGAAAGAAATGGTTCTGACATTCTTTCAGGGGAATGAAGGGGAGGGATTAGCAAGGAAAGCAAACTGTTCACATTTTCAGAAACTGTACATGGAAATGTAAAAATATTCTAATACACATCCAAAATATACTTAAAAAAAAAAAAAAAAAAAGAGGGGAAAAGAAGTAGTCCGTACCGGGAAAGGCTCCGCCCCCTCCTGGATCACAAACCCTTCGATAACATGCGTCAGGATTTGGGGTTTCACAATGGCCTGTGGTGGTTTATTCTCACCATTCTGGGGGGCAGTGCCGGCGATGCTGGAGGCAGAATTTCCGTTCCCTGAGGTCATGCCGGGGCTGCTGAGGTCGGTCAGCGCATGAACAATGCCCTGCCCTGTCTCTGCACGGGGAGAGTGGGAAACAAAGCAACAGAGATCAGAACAGAGGCCAGGCCTGGAGAGGGACAGCAGGGACTCAAAGTGTGCCACCAAATGCCAACACCAATCCAAGCAGTTCCCTCCCTCAATGACCTACTTAAAAGTGGTACTGTTTCAATGGACACACAACCAAGTGTGAGTATAATCAGTTCTTCAGCAACTCAGCTAGCAGTATTTCTTAACATCCCAACTGTGCTAAGCAGTTTAACCAGTCAAGAACTCTGTCTTTGAGGAGGTAAAGCCTTGTGCAACACTGATTTTGACAAATAAAGTAACATTCAGTTTGAGGGAGAAAATTAAGTTGTATTCATGATGACACTTAAAGAAGAAAAGCTAAACTGTGTACATCTAGACTTTAGGGTGTAATGCAGTCTGGTAGTCAAAGGTTAAATGAACCTTCTAGGAGTTTCCTTGGAGGTGTTTTTTTTTTTTTTTGGTACTAGAGATTGAACCCAGGGTAAGTCCATACTGAATTACACCCCCAACCCTTTAAATTTTATGTTTTGGGACAGGGTCTCCCTAAATTGCTGAGGGCCTCACTAAGTTTCCCAGGCTAACCTTGAACTTGTTTCCCTGCCTCAGTCTCTCAAATTGCTGGGATTACAGACATACATCATCCCTGTCTGGAGGATTAGATTTTAAAAGCCCTGTGAATTTCAAAGCCCTGGGACCCATGTTTTCTCCTAACAATTTCAGGAGTAATTTCTGGCCAAGAAAAATGATCCCATTCCCCAATGAATTTGAAAGAAAACTGATCATAAAATCAGTTTTATTTATTTTAATGTCTCCAAGAGGAGACATTAGAGAACCAAGCTGGGACTATAAGGAATTACACATGAAATGGCACATATATTCATGCTGTATCAAGGTTATGATTGTCTTATCATATCAAGCTGAAAATGTCACCATTATCTGGACAGTTGAGAATATCTAACTGAGAATGTGAGGTTTTTTTTAGTTACAAAGGTGCTATAGTATTGGTTTTAGTTGACTTGGTAATAAATATGTGAAACTTTGGGGGAAAAAAATCAAAGAACTGAACCCCAGAAATTGATGCCAAGAGATTTCAGTGTTAAACCACCATCAGACACTACTATGTGGATCTGAATTATCCAGACACTGTTTTTTTGAGGTCACTGCATTAAGATATGCATAAATTTTCTCTCTCTACCATAGACGATGCTGGGCAGGGCTAGGACCTTCTGTGCTACTGGAGTGGCCCTGTGCTATCAAGCCCTTGTCCAGTACACAGCTCTATACCCAAGCCAACCCTCAGCAAATTCCTCCATCTCTCGTGGACAACGTAACCTTCCTATAAAAGACCTAAGATTACTCCAAAAAAGTGTGACAAGGGGCCTTACACAACCCCACTGCAGACCTCGGTCCTTTTCTTCCAAATGCACCTCTCTTGAGTTGCCTCACTGCTTAGACGGCAAGGTTTCATGGCCTTATTTTTTAGCTCTCTTCCCACCAGCTTCTCTACCCAGGGCCATTCTCTACTGCCACCAACTGCCCATTGGGCTCAGCTGCCTTTAACCTGGAGCTTCCTAAAAAGGAGAAGCTATTTCTTTATTGCAACACACCTATTAATATTAAGCACAACCCAGTGATGTGTGATATCGATTTTAAAAAATGATTTCAGTACATGTTAAAATAATTTTTGCACAAAACTTTACACGAAGATGTTATTTTATGTTAAGAACCCAAAATATCATGATGGAATGGGAATTATGCAGCAGGGGGAAATCAAAATAGACACATTTATCAAAGGTTTTTTAACTGGGTCACAATAGGCCCTTGTCCCCCTTGGGCTCATTTTCTTACAAGTAGTCTTAAGGCTCAATAAACCAGGATAAATCTTTTTAATGAAAAAAGCACTGTCCATGACCATCTTTAGTACTCATTCAACCACAATTCAACTATATAACAAATTTCACAGCTCAGAAGTCATTCAAGAAAAGTGGCTGATGAGGGATTTTTCTAAATTAATTTTTGTTTGACACACCAGTAAGTTAGAAAAATTCCCTTAAGTGTCTATATTCATTTGGAAAAAAAAAATTAATAGCTTTTCTGAAGGGACGGAAATTTTTCCCCTTTTGTAATTAGTCTAATTTGTAAAGGCATCTGGGAACTGAAAAATATTTACTATGAATGGCTAGAACTGAGTTAATGAAAATCAATCATATTGTTTGTTTTTAAGTTTAAATATTTAAATCTATATTTACACCATTACATTTTCCTCAGTTTCTTGGGGGTAATGGGGATTGAACTCAAGGGCATCTGACCACTGAGTCACATCCCCCGTCCTATTTTGTATTTCATTTAGAGACAGGGTCTCACTGAGTTGCTTAGCACCTCACTTTTGAGGAGGCTGTTTTGAACTCACAATCCTCCTGCCTCAGCCTCCTGAGCCACTGGGATTACAGGCATGCACCACCACAACTGGCTTAGTTTTTATTTTCTAATATTTTAAATACAAAGAAACAAATGCATATATTATTTAAAAGCATGGATACATGTTAAAACACAAAAACTTACTATAAAACTAAAATTGCATTTTTAGATGATGGCTATTTCCTTCTAATTAGAGCCTACTAAAACACTCCCTGAGGAATCTCATGAACCACAGATCACAGGATCGCAAAGTAGGTGTCCATGTCTCACCAATATTCTCCACAGTACCCTTCCCAGTGATTTCCTAGCATCTGTTTGAATGTCTCCAGTGACAGAGAAACCTTGTTTGTAGTAAGTGTCATGCAACTTAAAAGTTCTTCCTTATAACGAGCCCCAAATCTGTCCTATAAATTTCTGCCCATTAATCCAGGTTCTGTTCCTTAAGACCAATGAGACCAAGGTCAGCTGGATGTGTACTCTGAGCATAAACACTGGCTCAGAACTAGCTTAGAGACTGGCTTCTATTACTGAATGAGTTATGACAGGTCGCGGTCCCTCTCCAAGCCTGTTTCACAGGTGTTATGGCTTGGATTTGGAATGTCTCCCAAAGGCTCATGTGCTAAGGAATGGTCCTCAGTGCAGCAATGTTCAGAGGTGGGTTTCATAAAACGATTGGGTCATGAGGGCTCTGACCAATGGATTAATTCACTAAGGGAATCAGAGCTGAATGACTATTGGGAGGTGTTGGAAACGGTAGGAGGTAAAACCTAGTTGGAGGGATTGGGTCCTGGGTGTACCCTTAGGGACTATATCTTATCCCTGGTCCCTTCCTCTCTTTTTCTCTCCTTCCCAGCTGCCATTAGTTGAGCTCCTTTCCTCCACTACACTTTCCACCATGATATTCTGCCGCTTCTCAGGCCCAAACCAAAGGAACCAGCCAACATGGACTGAACCCTCTGAAAACGTGAGTCAAAATAAAATCTCTTCTCCAAGTTGTTTTTCTTAGGTGTTGTCACAGTGATGAAAGTGGATATAAAATAAGGGTGCTAATATCTATTTTACTGTGTTGCTATGAACAGCAGCACAATGCTAGCGTACCATAAATGCTCAAAAATGAAGGGTGCCACTCAAGAACCCAGTGTATCTTCCCTCCTCCAGGCAACTGCCTTTGCTCTTTCAACTACTCTTTATATAAAAAAGGTGTTAAGTTTAGCCAGGCACACATAATCTCAGTGGCTTGGGAGGCTGAGGTAGGAGGATCACAAGTTTCAAGCCAGCCTCAGGAACTTGGTGAGGTCCTAAGCAACTTAGCAAGACCCTGCCTCAAAATAAAAATAAAAAGGGCTGAGACTTGTCTCAGTGATTAAGCACCCCTGGGTTCAATCTCTGGTACTAAAAAAAAAAAAAAAAAGTGTGAGTTCATAGTCATCCTTGATCTACTTTGTCTATACCTTTTAACATCAGGTGCCCAGTTAATAATGACCATAATATATCAAATGTAATCATTTGAGAGATCTGGTTGGTAAGAATTTTTCTAAAAAAAATTTAACAGTGCACAGTCCTGTAGGGGAAAGTGAGTATACCCCTTGTTTTAATTTAACCTCTGGGGTTAACAACGGAATTAATCCACTCTCCTCTGAATTTTGGAGTCACGCCCCCTTGATAGTCATCACTAAACAGTTCCAATACCTTGTCTCCTTTTATGGGATCTCTATCCTTGCTCCACTGAAATCCCTGTTCTCAGACCTGCGTGTACTGATGTGCCTGTAAGACGGGCCTAGGTCTTGAGGTTAGATTCTTTGTTCATGCCCAATCCAGATATGCTCACTAGCTCAGAGGCTATAGAACCAGTTCCTGCCTCTGGAAGCAAAGACTTTGAATCTGAGTCTTAAAAAAGGATCTTATTAAGAGAGAGGACAAACTAATAAATCATTTCACCCTAACATTGGAAGCTCTCACCCTCTATGATAGCCCTGGGGAAGATTACGGGACAGAGAGAATCTAAGGGCCAGAAGGGAGGATGCTTTGTGAATAACAAAGGTTCACAGCTGTTTTGCTGTGCAGTTATCTTCTAGGCCAATAGCTGGACATCTGCTTTAGTAACAAAGGAGTGTGCGCTATTTTTGGAATGACCAAACACAATCTCACCCCCTGCCAAGCTCAGCACACTGAGATTAATTTAATCTGCTTCCCGCTTTCCCAGATTGCTTTTCGGCCTGCTTGGGGGGGAAAGCAGCTTAACAGTGAAACTTGCAGAAACCTGCCCTGCTGGCCCTGAGGCCAGATGAAAGAGACAAAGAAATACTCTATCTTTGGAATTCCGTTCCTCACTCAATTCTCTTAGCCAGTCCTGGGGATGAAAGTGCTGCCAGGGATTCCCACAGGTCTCAGATGCCTTTATTCAGTTTGGCACCTGAAACCGAACGGTGGGGCAAGCTCCTGGAGGAGGAGCTGGGGAGGGAAGTAAAACCAAGCTCCAGTGGGGAGGTGAGAGGGGCTTGCCTTGAAATGGCCAGACCCTTGAGTAAGAATGAACAGAACGTGAACAAAACAGCATTGCTGGGGATACTTGCAAAATGTCTGCTCAAACTCTAGACTGCTTTGCAATTCTAATCTCGTTTATAGACTTTGGCAGACACAGTCCTTATGCAGGATGAGATGGGAAGGACCACCCGGTGGCCCTTCTCTGTACTCCTATGTTTATGAAACTATCTGCTTTAGGGTTGGTCACTTCTGCTAAGCATTGGAGGGGACTATGACTCAATCACTTCTATATCTTCAGGGGCTAACCTGATGTCCAAGACAGGAACGATGCTTAACGTCTGTTAAATGGGATGTATGGAACCCAGAGTCTCTGTTTTCATTGTCAACATAAAGAGTACAGGTCAAAACAAGCAATATCTGCACCAACTGAGATATGTGAATTGCTTTCTGGGACTGTGAGGATTTGAAAGAGGCGAGGCTGGTATCTGCCTTCAGGGGTGGCATTTCTGGGTACCTGGCTATAAAGAATGGCTATTCTTTGGCCTACTTCCTCCTGTCACAATGGGGATTTCCTCCGCAGAGGGGAGATACAGCATTAAGTCTGCCCCTGGAGCTGCAGCCAAGCCTAGGCATCAAGAATTTCAGATTTCCTGTCCCCCTTGGAAACATTTATGCCAGACCCAGGAACCTGGTAAGGAAGGGTGACCTCTACAGGCAGAATCTGGGAGGTGCCTAGAAAAATGGCCTTGCCCTCAGGAGGTCCAGAGAGGCTGTGTGCTCTAGGCCCCTAAAGACAAAGGTCAAACTGGTCCTGGTCATGCAAAAATTTGGCTACTTCAGACCAATCTTGATGTTCTTTATATGCAGATAAAACAAAACCATTCATTATGTTGGAATATGGCTCAGTACTAACATTTGCAAGGGGTATTTCAGATGGCCTAGCACCTATTCATTCTGTGCACCTAAGTCTGATGAATCTGGAAGACCTGACAGCAGAGGAAATGGAAAACAAGTAGAGCTACCCCATCAGCCTGGCCAATGGCCACTTCCCCCTTTCTCTAGACGTGAGGAAGGAGTGTTTTAATTGAGAAGACTTCTATCTGCCCATGTTTGGCGGCAGCAGGAGTTAAGATAGAGCTAATGAAGTCACTATAGGACTTAGGAAGTAGAGTTAGGTGAATCATTTTCCTGAGGTAAATTCTGTTCCACAAATGGCAAGACAAGACCGCCAATAAAATGATGGGTGCTGACAGTTATGTGCACTCAGCAGGCCCTGTGAGTGACAACTGGCGGTGGCGGGTAATAGCAGGGTTCCTCAGGAACCACCTGCTCTAGAGAGGTGAGAGAACACCTGCAAAGTGACTCCCTGAACTCAAATCCAGAAGACAGACAGATGCAGACCGCTCCTGGTCCCAGCAACATGCTGTCTTGTAGTTTGGTAAGCTGCAGAGAGGTCTGGGGCCACCCTTTACAATCTCCAGTTCATATATAGGCTCCCCAAAAATCCGTGGCACTCTGAAAATGAAGGAGGTGAATATCAAGAACACCAATATATTGACAACCCCCACACCCCGCACCTCCTGCGTTCTCAGGAGAGGAAAGTGAAGAGGAGGGTGGGGGTGGGGAGGTAGGCTGGAGCTCTGTCTTGGGACCCTCACAGAGCCTATCAATTAAAGAGATTCTCAGCTTCCTTCAAATGCAAGTGTATACCTACAAGTCATTCACACTTTACTGTGAATTGCTGCACTCAAATAAACACATGCTCTCCCTCCACACTTAGGGATAGAGGTCGGGGTGGGGAGTGATTGTTTTGGTGATAGGGCACATGCTTAGAGGATTAAAAGTTAGTCCCACTTAGGGACAGAGGTGTGGGTGTGTGTGTGTGTGTGTGTGTGTGTGTGCTGGGTGCGGGGAGGGGCAGTGATTGTTTTGGTAATGGGGTACTGAGCTCAGAGGATTAAAAGTTAATCCCACTCAGGGTTTTATATATATATATACATACATATATATATATACACACACATTATATATAGTGTGTGTGTGTGTATGGTGCGGGGTAGGAGAGGACTAAGGTGGTGACTGTTTTGGTGATGGGGCACTAATTTACAGAGGATTAAGAGCTAGAAGGGCCCAGGGTTGACCTTCTTAATTTTAATAAAGCACCTTGGTCTCAGGGTGAGGTGACTTATCCAAGGTCACAGAAGCCAGTCGGAGGTCAGAATCCAGTGCTTTAGATTTCCCTGAATGGACTGCTCAAGTGGAGCTGTGAAAGGAGAGCTGTGCTTTGTTTAACCATGGGACAGCAAAAGAGGACCTGGGAAAAGCAGGCAAAACTGCAAAATGCATCCGGGACATTCTGAAGCAGAGGCTAGATATCTATCACATATGGTATGGTCGGTCATTCAGAAAGGAGATTCCTGGGGTGGTAATAACAGGATCCTGAACAGGTTAATGGGAGCCCACAAGCTAGATCCAGTATTTCAAGACATCTAAACGGAAACAGCATGTCTACCTTCAAAAGGGTTAAACCTGCTACTTAAAAGCAAGTTCCCCAAATTTAAAATGACCCATCTCCCTCACAGAAGTTTTTACACAGATTTACACACTGATCACACATGCATCTCCTGTGCAGATTATACATGTTACAAGCGTGCATTTTAGAACCAAGGCAAACGAATGCCACTTGAAAGGCAGTATCTTCCAGAACACACATCGAAGGAGCTCTTAGTGGTGAAAAAATTGTACTGAGTACCAGAGACAGGAAAAACCAGAGCAACCAGTGCCAAATATTTGTAATTTTACAGTGCAGCTGAGGATGAAGCTGTCAGACGTGCAAGAACTCCCTGCCTGATGGACACACAGGCTGGGGCTCTTACATAGGTGTCATCACCAGCTTGCCCCCCAGCACCCTTCTCAGCTCTGCCAACAAGAGCAGCTTGCTCTGAAGAACCTCTCCAGACAGAAGGGAAGAAACCTCCTGGGGCATTCTGCCCAGCACGGTGGTGAGCTTTTCAGTCACAGGGGTGAGGCTCTGGAGCCACACTAGGGTTCCATGCAGGGGAGGGAGCTGGTTAGCAGAATGACCTTCTTGAGTCTGGGTTAGCAAGAAGTCTTCGCAAGCACCTCAGCTAAGACATCCTTTAGGAAGGCTGGCTCCTCCCTTGCTGGCAGCCATTACCATACAGCTGACTTTCATGCTGTCTCTGAGGACACAGGCAAAGAGAGGGCCCTTCTGACTCACCCACAATCCCCAGCTAAAGTGTACATAAGCTGAATTGTAAACAGCTGAATGTCCTCCAAGCTGCCACCCCAGTTAGTAGGGAAAGAATCAATGGAGCGAACAGCTGCCCTCCCCCTTGCAGCTCAGGACAACAGGAGCAATGGGGGATTTCCAAGCAGCGGCTTGAACTGCTTCCCAGGCCACAGGCTGGGACCACAATAGGGTCAAACACAACAGCAGGACCACAGGGTGACTTCCAACAGACCAGTGCACCAGGAATGATAGCTAGCCCTGGCTGCAGGGGGTCAAGGCAATCTTCAGAGCTCTGTTTAGCACTGGCAATGGAGGCCGGTCCATACGATAGTATCCAATGCAGAGCTCAAGGGCTGCCAGGTGGTCTCACAGCACAGTACTTTGGCAGATGCTATGATTTCAAAAGGCAACAAGTCTGGGACCAGGAGAAAGGCTCCAGAGAGGAATCCAGATCACAGGAGATGGAAGGAAGAATGGCTGCGGGGAAGAGAACTGGGTCTGGAGTCAGATCTGGGCTGATATATGTGGCTCCACCTGTGATGATCTGTGTGGCTTCAGGCACTCAGCACCTGCCATGTCGTACTTCCTACATCTCTAAGAAGGATCGTATTGCCTGTCTTGCACGGTTACTGTATTAGTTTATCTAGGTGAAATACCTGGCATTAAATACATGTACAGAAACTGTGCTACACGCATCAAAGACTGAGATCAGAAAGGCCCTAGGCACAAACCTCAGCTTCTAATGCCAGAAAGTTACTCTAGGCCTCAATTTCCTCATCTATGGCATGGCCTATCTGTCCTACATAGTCGCAGTGAGAATTAAATAAGCTAACGCAACACAACAGAGAGGAATAGGCCTGTCCTGGCTATAGGAGTGGCAAAATCACTGAGTGTTCAGGGAAGACTAGGATGTGGCCCTAACCTCCCTGCCTGTCTCACTGGGCCTGGTCGCTTCAGTTCCAGAGGATAGCTAGTCTTTCCTGGGCCCCAAGAGGAAATGTCCGTGTTCGCCAGATGTCTCGGTCTACTCAGGGTGTCCAGTTCTGGCACTCCTGGGGTCAGGTTTCAGGAAAAAGTGTTACCTTCACTTTGACAGTGACAACAAGAAACAGAAATGCCTTTCAAGGCAAACCAAGTCACAATTCACCATCAATAGTTATTAATACAAAGGGCAAGAAAACAAATGCCAGATTCCCTTTTTATACGAATCAAGAGTCTCAGAGTTATCAAGCAGACAGTGCAGAAGAACATAAGAAACCAGAAAAATGGTTCACCCTGAGACAAAAAGAAGAACCCCTTTACCTAATTAGTAGCAAAGTTATGAAACCTGTAATGGCAGGAGGTATTCTGGTGTTTGAAATGAGTTTAAAAGGCTAACAATAAACTCAAGAATGATGGATTTTGGGACTAGGGAGATAGCTCAGTTGGTAGTGTGCCTGCCTCGCAAACACAAGGCCCTAGGTTCGATCCCCAGCACCGCTTATAAAAGAAATCTAGAAATATTTAGTAAATGCTCTAATTATTTTCAGGCATTAGAAAAGCAACCATTCCCCCAGTATGACAAGTTATTTATTTTCAGTTACCAACTACAGGATCACTCATATTCTCAGAAACACGGTGGGGTGGAGGAGGCAGCCCAACTCCAGTTGTCTTGCCTATATAATAGTCCAGATGATACTTATCTTATAAATCAATCCTGAGTGTTTCTTCTGGAAACCATTACCCCTTTCTTCTCATAGTCATCGTCTAAGCTTTCAACCACCCTGTTTGCCACCAGTCAACTAACAGAACAGATTAATACTGAATACTGGAGGCCTGGAAATGTGGATTAAATCAAGATATTTTTAATGCATTTGTTTGCCATTAATTTTGTTTTAAAATATCATTTAAAATGTTTCAAATGTCTTAACATAGCTGTCTGGCTTTAAGACACATACAGATGGTTTCAAATATACTAAAGATATCAGTAACTAGGAATAATTATGTACTACTTGAGACATAATAGCCATGCAACTAGAGCTTTAAAAATAACTCCCAACAGTCATGAACTTTCATTTTCTTGTGAACAGTTTTGATATTCGGTATCAGGAATGGTCTTCCTAATCTACTGCAGAAGAGCAGGTTATAACATGGCATTTAACAGTCATCTCTTCTTAATAGAAATGATAACACATATCGCTGCGAAGAAGAAAATCATCCAAGAAACAGACATTTCCTTGCACTTTAAAGAAAGTTGTAAAAGCAAACTGGGACTCTCTTCAACATCTGGACTCATCTCAGAACACTGAAAATCTGTGGTTAACAGTAACCATTTCTTTAGCAGATGTAGAAAGAATGTTCTTTTCTTTGGACTTATCTGAACTAAGACATCATTTGGAAATTAAAAGAGTAAGAAAGCACGTCCTTCCCCACTAAACTATAAATAATTTGGAAAGGAAGAGAAAAAAAAGCTATGAAGTACTATGATGGCTTAGATGGTCTTATAATGAAACCCACAGCAAGAATTTATTTAAATCACATGCTGTTTCTTACAATATCTTCAAAAACCAGAACCAGTAATTTGAAATTGCATGATTCTTGATGAACTATTAAAAAGTCCATTTCGTGACCATGTCATTTACATTCTAGTTTTGTTATTGATGAAGAAAAAAGTCCAGAATTTGTAAGAATGTTGTGTTGGATAAACAAATGGTTATTCTCCTAACAATTCCCAATATATCCATATTGTAAATACAGTATAATTAAAAACGGTTTGTCCCTGAATATCTTTACAAATAACTCTGATGAAGCTTGTTAATGCAAAATGAAAGTTAAAGTGTGAACACTTAAAATGAAACTTAACACCTACTTGATTTTGTGAATAAGTAATTAAAATGATCTTAAATGGCACATTTAACAGAAAACATACTCAGTCTTTTTAAATGACAACTCATGTTGTAGTTTAATCCATGCCTTACAAACATTTAAAACATAAATTATATGTGTTCAAACCTCTTCCCTGAGGGGTTGTCCAGCTTGGAGTTGTTAAATCACTGAAGAGAGAGATTTCTGTCGCTGGCACAAGAGCCTATCAAAGTAGACCTCACTTGGCTTTTCCATGTGAAGGGGATTGGGGCGGGGGAGGTGGAATGGGCGGCAGGCTCAGACACTGGGCCTCACTTCAGGGCAGTCTCCTGAGGGGTACCCAAAAGTCATCTCAATGACTTTTCTGAGATTCCTCCTGACCATAGAAAATCATCATCTTCATCTTCCAATTGCAAAATGGCACAAAAGAAAAAGGGAATAAAAGAGGAAACCATCACTTAAGACTCTTTATTCATTTCCCTATTCCCATCTCTAGTAGGCACCTTTTTATAACAGAATCTTTTTTTTGTGGGTAGGATCAACTGTCTGGACATTAAATATTGAACAGCTGGGCAAACTTTAATATAAACATGGACTGACTCAAGGGGAAAAAAAACCTTTGGTGATCTCATATTAACATGGAACAGTAGTATCAGAACCAAAAAACCACCATTTTATTCAATAGTTTTCAGTTTCATTTGAGCTTGCTGACTCATGCTATCTAGAAGTGAAGGACTCTGGCAGGAGGCAGGTGAACTTTATTCAGCAAATGGTTACCAAATGCCTAGCATCAGTCCCACAGCCCAAGGGAGGACAGAGACCTAGAGGGAAGAGTATAAGCCAATCAGTCATCCTATTTACACATTTTACAACAGAAAAAAATAAACAGATAAGATATTCCTGAGCACACAGGGAGAAGTTCTTAATTCTGAGACAGTAATCCTTTTCTCTCTCTGCATTTCCTTAAATAAGACAATCTGGGTAGTGGGCAACCTATGTAAGAGCATGCAGGGCCAGAGACAACAACTCAATTTCATAATTTCATCTATCCATCTATTACTCTTCACTTAGTTCATTCTCTCTCCCCCTGAAAGATCAGAACCAAGGGATCCAAAGCATCTGAGACAGGAAATGAGTAATGCAGGAAAAGGATGTGGTCTGAAAAAGAGTGGATTCTGGGGCTGAGCCAGAACAAGTAACAGGCATAGGTCAGAGCTGGGGGAAGGGGTCCTGGTGGCAGGAAGACAAATCTCAGAGTCAATCAGCTTGGACAAGAAAGTCAGTGACAGAGTATGTTTGGAGAACAAAACAAGTTCCCAAGGAGGCTGTCCTCCAGGGAAGGTACAAAGCAACGGCTGAAGAACTGTGCAGGAGAACCATAGCTGTGACAGAAGGAAGGAGGCTGCAATTTCCTCCGTACTCTGGGGGAAGGAAATAATATACACTATGTGCACTTGAAGGTAAATTAGAAATTAAGATGGGATGTGGAGAGAAGCGGAGAGGGCCACAAGATGGGTATGTGACAGAACAACATCCATTAAAAACTTAGATGCCACATGTCAGTAAAAAAAGATGAGGGAAAAATAAGGGGGGCTGAAAACAGGAGGAAAACTGCTCGTAGAAAAGCAGTTGGATAACTGAGACACCAACAGGAGAGTGGACTAAGAAGCTACCCACTTTCTCAAGATAAAGGCTGGACAGGGAAAAAGCATCTATTCTTCCCAGTGTGTATGGACAAGCCTAGAAACAGATCTTGGGTGGGCAGAAAAGCAGCGCTCACGTGATAAACAGGGCCTGGAAAGGGCAGGTGCCCAAAGAGCACCACTCCCCATCTGCCAGGCCCTCTGTGAAACAAGCCTGCCCTTGTGAAGGAGCCAAGCCAGAAGCCATGGTCCCTGCCTTGCAGGGGTTGAAGCCTAGATGCAGAAATCAACAGTGGAAAACGACTTATCAGCTGATTTCAAAAGTGGGAATATTCCCAATCCAGACACTGGGGTTTATGTGTGAAAAGCACTTTTAATTTCTTCACAGGGAGTAGGACAGTTTTATCTAAAATACTGTTTTACCTTAAACACTGTATCTTACCCTTTAGTGTTTTACCTAAAAATTTAAGGTGTATTCAGTCTAACTAAATGAAACCCAAACTACTTAGCTATGCTGGTATATTAATATTCAAGATAAAACCTCTCACCCTAATAACTAATATAGCAGGATACTCTCTAGAGTCCAAACGATGTGAAGCCCTCTATACCTTGTGACCAAAGCTAAACCCTAATCAATAGGATCACCACAGGTGCCCTGCCCTGCCCTGCACTGGAATATAAGGTAGGATTGGGAATGGGGAATACAGGAGCAAGAAGGAATTCCCTTGCTTCATTAGCCTGTAATGTTCATGCTGACCTAGAAATCCTGGCAATTCCAAGATTTGGGTTGACTCAGGAGGGGAACAAAAATCCCAGGTGAATGATAATTGGATTACCTAGTAATGCCCCAGGGCCAAATGGCTGGAAAGGGCCAGGACAGTAGAGTCTGAGAAACTAACATTATAATGTTAGTGAAACTAACATTATTTTCTAAATCAAAAATCAAGACACTCCGGCTGATAAGGCAATGGGATGGAACAGTTTAAATTGGGGTGTCCTAGAAAAGTTGGGGACATATGATAGATTTAGGTTGGTAGCTTATTTCACATGGGATCCTTCTGGGTCCAATGATAGTGGAAGGGGATTAAGAATCCAGGAGGGGAGATATGTGAGGGGAAAGCTGTCACTGATTTTTATAAAGCAGGAAAAAAAGTGTGTGCTCTGTAGACAAGACATGAAGCTGGTAAACATTCTAAGTATGGAGTAAGAAGGAAAGTTGATCAGAACCGAAAGTGTGTTAGTGAAATCTATTCAGGCAGCAAGGCGAAGGTAGGGTTGGTAGATGCGGGTCGTACTGGCACAAACTGGCATCCAATAAAGCGGGAGCTAGGGGGTTAGGCGTTCAGACTTCAGCTTCACCACTGGTTTGCAACCTGGCCTTGGGCAAATTATTTGCCTCTCTGTGGACTTCAATTTAAATAAAGAATCGAACAATTCCCAGTTTTAACGCAAAGGATTAACAAAAGCAGCATACCTTCATTTGGCCAGGAAGGAGAGAAAACGCTCTTCTAAAAATGGAAGAGAGGACAGGCACAGAACAGCTTGTCCCTTTCCCATCCAATAAAAAACCTCATGAGGCTGAGCTAGATTAAGAACAAAACTCTCCAGCGAGGCCGCAGGCGCCTCCGGGATAGGTAGTCCGCTCCCAGTAAAAGCAGCAGATGCCAGCAGTCCTGCTCTAACGGACCGTCCACCCGGGAAATCGCGCTCCCGGGGAGGCGACCAGTCGGGGCGGGGGCGTACGGGGACAGGGACACACGGAAGCCTACGGCGCGCGAGGCTGACGCGGCGACTTCCAGGGCTGTGCGGCCGGGGCAGCAGGGTCCCCAGGCTAGGCGGCGGCGGCCGGGCACCTCCCAGGCGCCGAGGCGGCGAGCGCCGCGGCTGGCACGGCCTGGCAGCCGAGTAGGCCCGCCGCGCGCGGCCCGGAGGGCGGTGCCGGGTTTCCAGCGCGGCGCGCGGCCCCGGGCTCCTCCGGGCGAGAACCCCTCTCCCGCCCCGGCACTGACCTGTCCAGGGCCTGGCTGGGCCTGGCCGGGCGGGGCCTATGCAGCCCCTCGGCCCGGCGCCGCCGCGCGCGGGGTCCCGGGCCCGGGCGGGCCGCCTCCTCTCCGCCGGGAGCCTCCGAGCCGGGGCCCGGGGCTGCCGCGGCGCATCCGACCGCACCGGCCCACCTCAACAAAGGGCGGCGGGGGCGCTGGCCCGGGCGGGGGCGCGGGTGGCGGCCGGGGTTGCGCGCGCGCGGCGGGCGCTCGAGGGCTGCAGCGCCGCGGAGACAATGCGGCGCGTCCGGGACGGCTCCCGCGGCCGCCTCCGCCGGGGGCGGGGCGAGGGCGAGGCGGGGCCGGCGCGCGGGGCGGGGCGGGACGGGACGGGCGTGGGGCGGGCCGCGGGCGCGGGCCGCGCGCTTCCTTTGTGCGCCGAGCCCCGCCCGCACCCTCCGGAAGGCGCGGCCGGCCGGCGGGGCCCGCGGGGCAGCGCCTGGACGAGCGGCTCTTGGTCCCGGGAGGCGAGGCGCGCCCGCGCACTGCTGTCCTGGTCCCCCGCCGAAGTGCCCGGGGGCGGAGTGGCCTGTGGCTCCCGCCTTGACGGTTCACTGCCGGTGGGGCCTCGGAGACAAGCATCGTAATAACGACTTCGAGTAATTGGGGGCTGAGCATGTGTCAGGGCCTAAGTGAACGCACCCTCTCTCCTGGGCTCACAATAACCCTCCAAGTGGTCATTATCCTCCCCACTGGGAACCGAAGATCAGAGAGGTGAAATAATGACTAAAGTGACCCAGTCATACTTCCATAAAGGGCATAATCCCTACCCGTTAGGTTTAATGTGCGGGTTAACTGATTTACAAATTGCTTGCAGTGCCTGACGCACAGTGGGAGCCCAATAAATGTTCGTTCTCTTCCCAGAACACACTAGTTAAACCTGAACAGCCCTGGAGAAACACCCTCATTCAGAAAACACGCTAAGAGCTGTGGGGTACAAAAGATGAACAACTGACGCAATTCTCACCCAGGAGCTGGGGATAAACCACTGCGAATTTCCCCCGTTTTGCCTTTCTTGGCATTCATATTTGTTCTCCATCATTCTGTCTCTTTCACCCATCTGGTCTCATGCCTTTTGTTTGTTTCCACGTTTTATATTATTCTCTCTTTTCCCCCATTCCTTTTCTTTCTTAACTATTTTTCAATTTTTCAAATCCCTTTTCAGTGAATATTCACACTTCCTTCCCCCTCTGTGCCTTTGCATTTCTCACATATAATATTTAGGTTTACAAACTAAGGTAATGAGGGATTGAAAACTCAGCTTCTCTCTTTTCCCCAAACATACCCACACTTTCTGACCCCACCCCCTTAACCTCCACTGGACCTTCTGGGAATGCTCTTTTCTCAGCTTTGTATATTTTGGACTCAAGAAATGCAGTGACAAACTTTCTGTAAGGGACCAGAGAAGAGATATCTCAGAATTCATAGGCCACATGGTCTCTGTCCCAGCTACTCCACCCTGTCATTGGGGTATGAAAGCTGCCACAGAACTTGGCTATGAACACTGAAATTTGAATCTCAGAATTTTCCTGTATCATGAAATATTCTCTTGATTGTTAAAATCATTATTAACTTGCAGACTGTTAATGCTAGGATTATGATGGATGTGGCCCTGGGGCTGTAGTTTGCCAATCCCTGCTTTATAGCAATGCCACTTCCTCCCTGGAATCCATCCTTATAATCTCTACCTGGCAGCAACGTTTCCCTCCTTGCAACTTGTAAAGCACTTACCTAAGATTCTTTCGTGGCATTTAACATAGCACATCAGCTTTCCACAGTAATTTTCTTCCTGAGTATTTTATATCTTTCCCAGCAGATGTTAAGCTCCTTGAAGGTTGGGACAAACCTTATGTCTGTGTATTGCACAGAGTAGGCATTCACACATACATGGAATGCATGGATATTTAAGTCACGCGTGCTTGGTAATTGTTTCCACTATGCAAGGCTTACTTCTTTCACAAGGTAAGACCTCAAGAGCAGATGTTTGTTACGGGTTGATCCTAATCACTGAGCCACATCCCCAGACCTCCCCTTTTGTATTTTATTTAGAGACAGGGTCTCACTGTGTTGCTCAGAGCCTCACTAAGTTGCTGAAGCTGGCTTTGAACTTGTGATCCTCCTGCCTCAGCCTCCTGAGCTGCTGGGATTACAGGCATGCACCACTGTGCTTGGCAGTAAGATATTTTTGAGAGCTTTATGGACACAATGGAAGAAGGTAGGCAAATGTCAGTTCACTTAGGGGTCGTTGGATAACAAATACTTGAATTAATAATGTTGATTAATAGCAGCATGGAAATAGAGTATGTATCCTCAGTTGGGTCCTATACAACCCTTTTATCAGCAAATTGGTAAAATACTAGGAACTCATACTGTTTAATTACAGATGGCAAAGTTAATTGGAAGAGATAGTATAATGAATAACAAGAGTTCATATATAAAAGATTTCTTCCCCACATCATCTTATTCTCTACCTCAGTTTTCTCATTTTTAAAATGGGAATAAATGATAGTTTCTACTCAGGGTTACTGTCAGGATTAAATGAGGAAGTACATGTAAAGACTTTCAGAGAGAATTCAATACATGTTAGCCATTAACTATCACTAATTTCTTTGTTTTGTTTTTCTGGTGCTGGAGATTGACCCCAGGGCATTGTGCATGCAAGTCATGCACTCTACCAACTGAGCTATCTCCCCAGCCCTGTCACTAACTTCTTGTTAGGCTGGAACTATGGGCTAAATTCACAAAGTAACATTTAGAAGATAAAATTAATTGTATTTTGGTTCAAAATATAAATTATAAAAGTTTGAGACTGAGTCACCCAGGCAAGAAAGCAATTCATGGGGAGAAAAACAAAACAAAACCCAAACTAAACCCAACCCTCTGGAATTCAGTTGACATAGAACTCTGTGAACCAACAGCACCATTCCCATGAATGGGAGGAGTTAACGTGGGGCCACGGTGGCATGGCCCAATGAAGGAAGGTGAGGAATTCTCTCACTAGGAACCAGGGCCAGGGTGATGGCCTTTCACAACTCTGATCTATAGATCCTTTAGGCTTTTGTTTTTTTTCCTTTGAATCATGGGGATAATAATAATTATCTCAGGGGTTTCGTGTGTGAGTAAAGGACAGAATAGTATCCAGCACATAGTAGGTGCTTAGCAAATTTTTGTTCCTTTCTTCCATTTCGAGTGGATCTAGGAAATAGGCCTTTTTCTTAAAAGGCTTATAAAGGGTTTTAAATTTGGAACTACTGTGCTTAATTTTGGATATCATACTTTAGGGAAAAAAACAATGAAAATGTAGAATATGGATATATAAGCATGACCAGATGGAATGGTAGGAATGGAGACTTTGACATGTCATAGAGAAAAATAAAAAAGTCTCAGGTCTTTTGCCTGGTGGGGTTTGTTGATGTCTTTTTTTTTTTTTTTTTTTTTTTTTTTTTTTTTTTTAAGAGCTGAGGACAGAATCCCCTGGTGCTTTGCCCCTGAGCTCCATCCAGCCCTCCCTTCTTTTTAAATTTTTGAGACATGGTCTCCTTAAATTATTGAGGGCCTCTCTAAGTTGTTGAGGCTGGCCTTGAACTTGTGATCCTCCTCCTCGGCCTCCCAATTTTGCTGTGATTACAGGCATGCACCACCATGTATATCCTCACTTTTCTTTTTTTATGTGAGGAAGATGCTGGAGACACACAATTGTCTATGACACTGTGAGATGAACTCTGTTACAATTTATAAGACAGAATTGTCATCAGCGATGGTCAAATTCCAGAAGGGCAGGTTTTGGCTTACTTTGAAAAGCAACTTTCTGATAATTAGAGCAATTCCAGAAGGAAATAGGCTGCTTTTCTTTTTTTCTTCCCCTGCCCCCCCTTTTCTTTTCCAGTGCTGGGGACTGAACCCAGGGGCCCACAAGGGCCCATGCATGCCAGGCAAGTGCTCTGCCACTAAGCCAAACCCCTAGCCCCTCGGCTGCTTTCCAAAATGAGGACCCTCTTATTGCTAGTGTACAAAGAGAATGGAAGATCTCTTTCCCATATTTAATTTTTCTGGTTTCTTTTCTTCATATTCTTTTGCTTTCCATTTCCTTGAACTCATCCCCTCATTCTTTATAAACTGTTTTGCCCTACCTTTGTCAAAGTATTTTCTCCTCCCTTCTTCTTTTTCAATTTCCAAATTCTTTTTCTCTTGCTTCTCCTATCCCCATGCCCAGCACATACTTAGCATTGTGACTGAACTGCCTCCCTGAGTTGCAGGTGGCCAGTGGCTCAAAATGTCACTGAGACGTGGGCCAAGATTGCTGCGCAAGCTGGCAGAGGGAAAGCGAAGCAAATGGATTTCCACAGCGGGCGGAGGTCCTGCTGTGACTCTCCCATCTGGGCCGGCCAAGGGATCCAGCCGTTTCCTGAAGCCTGGGCAGTGGAGAAGTCCACTTGTAACTCAGGCAGGTGGGGACTCCAGGGCTGGGTACAATTCCTTCTAGATCCCCTTAGGCATTACCCTTATCTTTGAGATATGGCAACCATCCTGCCATATTTCCAATGTCAAGAATTCCCTCTCATACTAAATGAAGCAAACAATCACAACCACTAGATACTTTGCCTCGACTCTCAACCTGGTGCATCTATGTGCACATACATTTGACACCAGTGACAACGTAGGCTTCAGAGTCTGGCTCTAGAACTTTCAACTCTCCTTTTCTTTCTCTACCAACTTACTTCAATGTCTTCTGGGTCCTCCGTCTGTATCCCTGATTTGGCTTCTCATTTACCTCCTGTTTCCAACTGCCCAGGTTTTTGTTGCCTCGCTGGGCTTGCCGCAGTTTACCCTCCCGTTCTAGATGCCCAGGTGAAGTGTTCCAGGGGATGGCTAGGAAGAACGACTTCCTCCCCTCCTCCAAGGGCCCCACTACGCTTCATACCGTGAGCTGGAGACTGCTGGATGTTAGGGCTCTTGGGTACAGGCAGGCCACCAGGCATGGCAGTGACAATGGCTTGTTGGTGTGGCGATGGACCTGACCGAGTCTCAGGCACACTCTTCTCCCCAGGTCCTACTTCCTTCCAGTCATCAGGGGGGCACTGCTGGGGCTGTTAGGGGCAGGACAGAAAGATTGGTCTTCTCATCAATTGCCTCTGTATTCTTGGATACTACCCCAGTTTCTGTGGAGCTTGTGGCAGCAGGCAAGGACTTTAAGATTCAGTCATCTTCTTCCTTGGAACACCCAGAGATGACTTCAACACTCGGCCTACCCAGAAATACATCCAAATGGGGCTGTGGCCTCCCCAGTCGCTCCGCACACTGGGATCAGCTTACTCACCACTGGTGAAGCAGGCTGTAGTTGTAAGATGACAGCTGAGGTGTGTTGGAACCTGCGCTGAGGCGTGTGGGACATGCCCTCGGGATGTCCATTCTGAGGCCCAGGGTCTGGCGTGGGAGGGTGGCTCTGTTGACCACTGCAAGGCTTGTGCAGATTGGCAGTGGGACACTGGAGGGGCAGGGTGGGTGTAACAGGGCCCAGGGGCATGGTGTGGGCTTCTGAGCCCGGCTGCAGGGCCAGGCTTGGAGGAACTGAGGTGAGTTGGGGCTGGGATTGGGTTTGGGGCGCAGGCCGTGGTGGCTGGGTCTGCTGCGGCTGTGGCTGCGGCTGTTGTTGGATCACAAACTGGGGCTGCAGGTGCTTTGATGATGGCTGCGAGAGGAGCTGATGTGGCTGCAGTTGAGCATAAGCTGGAGGGGAAAGACCAGGTTAGACAGCACGGCGGACACTCATCTGCTGGGGCCCTCGCTGTGCCCCTCCCGCTTCCCCAATGCCAAGTTTCTTGCCATCATCCCTTTCGTGTTTCACCTAGAACCTGGCCTGGTCAATGCCAGGGCCCAGCACATGCTCCCTTCTTGCCTTTCTTTTATGCCAAACGCTGGGCTCTACGGACTGCCCGTCAACGCCTGACTCAAAACTCACTTCCCCTGTGAAGACTTCTTTGACCATTCCAGCCGTTCAGAGAAACACTGGATTCTCTCTTCCATGCCCTGCACTTGCTGTTCTCTGTGCCTGCAATATCTGCAACCTCCTCACCACCCAGGCCAGCTCTGTGTGGTTCATCCTTATCCATCCTTCTGGCTCTGCCCAGGCTGAGCGTCCTAGAAGAGGAGTCAGCGGGCACAACGGTCCTTCAACACTGGCATTAAGCAGACCCAGCTTTTTTTTTTTTTTTACCAACCATGGGAGCTGAACTAGCTACCTAACTTCTCCAAGACCCACCGTCCTAATCCAAAAATTAGAAATTATTAGTTTCTGCCCAGAAAATCATTGCAAAGATGAAATGAAAGGGAAAAACCTGAGAATAAAATGTAAGAAAATGACATAATGTGTATAGAAGTGCCTGGCACTCAGCCATACTTAATCATTTCTACATACAATTATAAACATTATTTCGGTCTTGGTTTAGGTTCTCAAAGCATCCTTGGTTTAACTCTGTCATAATAATGTTTATCTTGGTGGGTTATATTGCTTCTTATCTGTCTTCTTTTTCAAGTCATGAATCCCCTGTGGTCGGAAGCTACAATGTACCTATTTTTCCTGAACCTCACATAGGGCGGAGAGTAGTTCAGTTTATTTACAAGAAGTTAAAACATGTCCTGATCTAGAATTCCTTTCTTTCTTTTCTCTTCCTTCCTTCCTTCCTGTACTGGGAATTGAACCCAGGGGTTCTTTACCACTGAGTTACATCCCTAATCCTTTAATGTTCTTTTTTTAAATTTTGAGATAGGGTTTTGCTAAATTGCTGAAGCTGGCCTTGAACTTGTGATCCCCCTGCCTTGGCTCCTCAAGCAGCTTGGATTACAGGCATGAACCACCACATCTGACCTGATATAAATTTCTTTCTCTCTTTCATTCCCTTTTTAGACAGGGTCTTGCTAAGTTGCTGAGGCTGGCCATGAACTTGCAATCCTCCTGCCTCAGCCTCCCCAGTGGCTGGGATTACAGGCATGTGTCACCATGCCTGACCTGATCTGGAATCTCTTTGTTTCTATGTGTTACTAGCTTTTCTTTCTGTTATTTTAACCAGGCTGACTCTTTGAGATTAAGGAAGCTTATATTTTATAGTATTCCCTTCAGCATCTAGCAGCTGCTCTGTATATAGTAAGGACTCAGGGAATTCAGCTCAGAGGTTGATTGTCCTCCACAAATCCCTCTGTCTAGTGGCATCCAGGGTAGCTCAGGTAATTCTACCCCACGTAGACGCTACCGTCTACAGACTCCCACAGCTGCAGAGCCACAGGAGGAGACTGTGGCATGTAAATGCACTGGTAGTCACAGCTGGAAGCTTACACGTGGATTTTACAACTAGAGGCTCATAACCTCTAGGCAACTTCTGGGTCTCAAGCTAATATTTTAAAAAGAATTCTGTGATGCTACAGGCACACAATTTTCAAACTGAGTTAGGGGAGGTACCTTCTTTTTAAAATTTTTGTCTATATACATGCAAGTTTCAGATTATCTCATCACAGCCCAACTGGAATTCCAAGCAGGATGGCAACAGGAATGGAAAAGAGAGAACAGAAACAAGACGCAATCCACAGGGAAGTCACAATGGTCTTGGTAACTGACTGCTGTAGACAGACGGAGGGAATTTGGATGGCCCATAAGATTTTAATCTGAATTACCCTGGATGAGGGATTTAGGAAACTTGTCACTGATGTGGTGTTGAGTTTGAGGCAATGGTGGGACCTTGGTAGAAATTGCCAGCAGGCATTTGGTGATTATAAGTTGTCCCTGACCCCAATCTAAGTCCTATCTCCTAATGCTACATCAGATAGCTCCAAGGTTAACAATCGGCAAGGAATGTTCAGATAAATTTAACACTCAGGTATTTTGAAGACAACTCTTGATAAGGCACCTGTGAGATACTGTAGATGCCATGCATACACTATTAGACCCCAGTGGCCAAAAGGACCTGCAAATGATGGGCATTATCACTTGCAACCCACTGCCCTGGACAGAGTCATCCCAAGGGCTGCCCATCTGAGGTTAGAGTTGGAAGTGGTCCATATCAGGGGAGCTAAGAGTATCAGTGGCGTGTCCCACCACCTGATGACGGTGTGGTCAGAGCTTCAGCTTTTCCCAGTGGAAGAAGAGGTCTGGGCTAGGTACTCGCACAAATTTTCTCTAGCTGTACAACTTGATGGGGTGGTTACAGTAGGAAGGATTCAAATTCAGGATTAATAAGATGAGAAAAAAAAGGTTGAAGAGGTAAAAGACTCTAAATCTGTAGAGGACAGAGAATACATTTAGAGACAATACATATTTGTTGTACCAAATGCTGTAGTTTGGACTTTAAATGACCACCAAAGGTCCATGTGCCAAAGGCCTGGTTCCAAGGTGGTGCTTTGGGAGGTGGGAGCCTAAGGGAGAACTTTAGTCTCGGGGGAGTGCCCCTGAAGGGGATTATGGGACCTCTGACCCCTCTTCCCTCTTTTGCTTCCTGGCCATGAGGTGAGTAGTTTTACTCAGCCATGTGCTTCTGACACAATGTGCTGCCCGACCACAGGCCCAAAACAATGGGGTCAACCAATCACGGCCTGGAACCTCTAAAACTGTGAGCCCAAAGAAACCTTTTCTCTTTGTAAGTTGATTAGCTTAGGTATTTGCTACAGTGACTGAAAGCTAATACCAAAGGCTGGGAGAGGAAATGGCTGGCCTCCTGGCCCTCTTTTCCTGCACTTCCCAATCTCTTCCCTTCTCTCCCCTAACCTGTACTGCTTATAGGAAACTAAAGGGAATCGTTTCAGGACAAAAAATGCCACTATAACCCAACCTGGAAAAAAAGCTCATGAAGCTTAAATAAGTTCATAGATTAAAGACCCAAAGGTATTTCAAAGGAGTGCATAGGTATTTTTGAGATTATTAAAAAACAAACAACAAGAACAAAAAATAAAAAAACAAAAAACACCATGGTTTAACTCCAGCATTATCTGGGGTCAAAAAATTCTTTTGCTTAGAGTATTGCAGTAATTTTGTAACTGTTCTTCGTGATTCCAGTTTCTTTCTGGTATAATCCATCTCATGAGTAGAGTGCAAATTAATCTTTCCTAGAGCCCAGATCTGACCCCTGGCTGAAAGCCACAGAGGACTCTCCTTTATCTGCAATTGTCCCAAGCCCCTGGCATTCAAGATCTCTTTTCAGTGTAAACTAACCTTTTGATTTTTATTATTTCTTTGACCCAAGTAATCTTTACTGTTCACTGTCCCCTGTCCCCTATACAGTTAGTGCTTTTTCTCATACTATTTAGAATGTCACAAACCAGATCCTTGTCATTCTTCCTTGATCCATATAGCCAATGGGACTCTTCCATTTTCTGAACAGCCACCGAGGTTTTTCAGATTAGCACTGCCCTCTGAGATACAGTGTGCCCAGCAGTGTTGACTTCTAGAGTCAAAATGCTTGGATTTGAATCCCAACTCTGCTGCCTACTATCTGTGTAACTTGACCTCTCTGTACCCTTTTACCATCATCTTTAAAATGAGGGTAAGCATGATCTCTATCCTGTAGTTATTTCAGTAAATGACTCATCTCAAGATTTATGTAACTCATTTGTTTCTTCCAGAGTACCTTGAATTTAGCAGGTGCTTGGTCAGCACCATGGAGTGAGTGAGTGATGGTACGCTCTGACTCGTTCTCCTCAGAGCCAGAACAGGGGTGAGGAGGCTATCATCCCACAGGCCACACAGGCCACATGGTTGAACCTCAGCCCATCCAGCCTATCATGACCTTCCCGCACCCACCCTGGCCGATTCCCTCACCGTGCGGGAAAACTTCCTGTCCTCTCATACCTTTTTGGCCTCAGTCTCAGTGCTTTTGCTCGCTGGGATGCCCGCCTTCTGCTTCAGTGATCTCAGGTTTAAGGGACTTTGGCTGGACCTCAGTTCCTGCTTTCACCCTGTTCATCTTAACCTCAGTTACTGGTGTTTCCCTAGAGTTCCTACATACTTCGTTGGATTTATTTGACTTAACATGTACTCTCCTATATACATATTTCTCTGATTTTAAAAAATTGATTATCTCCATTTTAGCATCTTCAGAATTGGACTGTGTATTATAGCTGATGTTGGCTTCTTTCTTAGAATTAATAAAATAACAGTGCATCTTACAATCAGAGATGTCTTAGATTAAATGAAATGGGAATACTTTTATTATTTTGTGTGTAGATGTCCTATCTCTTCAAAAAGACTATATGCTTTTTGAGTCAGTTTTTGAGTCTTATTTTTTAATCTAAAAGATGTGCTCTAATTGAATTAAGAAAAAGCTGTGCTTCTTTTACCCTCTGCTTTGTCTAACATAATACTTGGCATGTTTGTAGGAGCTCAGCAAATGTCTTCTGATGATCATGACGAGATCAATTCGTTCTCTCTTTCCTGCCCTCCCTGCTCAATTTTGGGGCAGTGAGGCCACAGTACCAGAAGTCATGTCCCTCTCTCGTCCAGCTAGGCTAGGTATATCAGTTTGTGAAATGTTAATGTTCCAAAACCTCTCTGGACCTTTCTTCGTATTTCTTCCTAAAGACAAATAGCTTCCTTCTCCCCAGCTCCCATTCCCTTGCTGGCAGAGAGCTCATTGCTTCTAAGAAACATGGGTTTTTTCTGTGGGATCTCAACCACAGCTTTGCAAAGGCTGATCAATCCTTTGTGTTATGGAGCAGAGGACAGGCAGGCCCAGGGCCTTTGCAAATTAGGACCTCACTCAAAGGAGAGACTCCTTTGAAGCAACGGCTCAACTTCCTGGCTGGTGCTCTAACCTGAATTGCCTCCTTAGAATCTGAAGAGGCCAATTCACTGCTTCCAGACCAGTGTGTTGATACTAACAAGAGGATTAAGATCTCACAGGCAGGAGGGCTGACTGAGGGGTCACTGGCACACCTCCTTTATGCATCCACTGCCAGAATTTATCAATAATAGTTCTCTATTGATCTCAAGGCTTGACATATGTAGAAAAAAACTCACTGTCTCAGAAATACTACAATAATACACCTGTTTATAGGTGGTGGGCCTGACTATGCCCTTATTTTTCTGGGAGTCCACTATAACACACTGGAGTTTGGAGGATACCTGTGGGAGAGAAATGGTGTATCTTTTAACCAACCACTACTTTTCGAGATTTAAAAAGTTCAGTGAAGAATACTTTCAACCATTCATTCAGTCAATATTTATTAAACACCTACTATAGAGGAAGCACTATGCTTGATGCTGGATAAAACATGGTCCCTAGAATAGATTACAGTCTAGTAAAAGAGACAGATGGTAGACAGAGACTCTCAGCATAATTTGTTAAATGTTGTGATAGGAGATAAGTACAGAATAATAAGAACACGGAAAAGAGGATTTGGCTTTGGAAGGAGGGCAGAGAAGGCTTCCCTCAGGAGATGCTCAACATGGTTCAGTTAGAAACTTTACAAAAGGAAGAGCATATGGGGAGACCTGGAGGCACAGGCCTCGTGGCATATTAAGGGACTCATAGAGCTCCCTGTATAGCTGCAGGCCAGGGTGTCTGTAGAAAGGAGCCAGATGAGGAGGCACTTTTAGGTTGGGTCTAAGTTGTGCAGCATATTCAAGAGGTTACTCTGCTCCAAAGAAGCTTCATGTGACCAGGCTTTAGGAGGTGACTGAGACTGAAGCTGGCCAGAGGTCAGAGCTCCACACACACATGAAAAGACATGGGTGCTTTTAAAAATCAATCAATCTATCTATCTATCTATCTATCTATCTATCTATCTATCTATCTATCTATCTATTAATTATCTGGTATTGGAGATTTAACCAGGGGTGCTTTACCACTGAGCTACACCCCCAGCCCTTTTTGTTTTTCATTTTGAGTCTGGGTCTCACTAAGTTGCTGAGGCTTGTTTTGAACTTGTGATCCTCCTGTCTCAGCCTCATGAGCCACTGGGATGATAGGTTTGCACCATGGTATCCGGCAAGGGTACTCCTTTTAGAAAGACCTAAAACAATTCTACATGCATTTTCTGTGATGTATTCCCTCCAGGCTTAGGGCCAGGAGGAGTTTGAGAGGGGAAGGAGAACTAAGGGGAGTTTCCCTGTTAGAGGAAACTAGGTCATAAAAACAGGCTTGCAGGGCATTCTATCACATTCTACAGTCTCAATGCCTTTGGGTCTGCTTGGCAGCCATCTGGCAAAACCACCAAATACTCTTGTGTGTGCAAGATTTCTTGCTGAGTAGCTTGGAGAATTAAAAAAGAAATTGTTTTTTGCATCTCTGCCTCTGCCCTGCCCTTGGCAGAGGGATAACACTACAGAGAAGTGGGTACAGGCATGGGTTTTAGAGTCAGGTAGATCTCGGTTTGGTTTGGTTCTGCCACCCATAACCTTAGACAAACTGCCTAAGCTGCTTTGGATCTTGACTTCCTATTGTGTAAATGGTGATACATAACATTTGGGATAGTTGTTAGTATCAAATGGAATATTATGTTCAAACCATAAAGAGGTTTACTGCATTTGCTCAATGACTGGTACGCAGAAGATGCTCAGTGAATGACAGATATTTTAAGAATATCATTGTTTTGAAATTCTCAAACAATTTTCATAATTTCAATCTCATTTCTTTCTAATAAGAAGCCTATGAGGCAACAGAGCAGTGTCCTTATTTAACAACCAAGAACTGAGAGCAGTTTCCAAATGACTTCCACAATGCAGAAGGTTGAGGGGAGCTGACTTCATTTGACAGATGAGGCCCAGGGGCTTGTATACAGCAAATGCCCCAAATGCCTATGATTGAGTGAATAAGTGTCAGCAAGCACAAGTGAATACAGCAACCCTGGAATATGAACCGTGGGCTGCTGAGAACTTGGAGGGAATCTTGGCGGGATGGACAATGAAAAGGGTGTGTTCTGGCAGAATGGAGGGAGGCAAAGGGAATATGTCAGGTCAGGTCAGTCACAAAGGGGTGGGAGTGGGAGAAGAAAGAAGACCATATCTGCTTGGCTGTAATGGAGGGTCTGTGTGAGGAAGCCATAGTGATCAGGGTGGAGTGATGGGCAGGGTGGGAGGGTGCTGAAGGTCCCACACAGCTCAGAGAGTTAATCCATCAGTAGTCATCGACACTGTGGTCCCTTATAGAGACTTGACATTCCAACTGGCAAGGTAGGAAATACAGACACAGTCAAGGTCTCTAAACAGCAAAGAAACAATACAGCCATTGAGGAAGATAATTCTCACAGCTGAGAGGGATGTCCTGGAGATCAGTTAGACCTCATCTAGTCAGCTGGCCCTGAGCAAAGCAAGAAGCCAGTACAGAGGATCTATCATCAGAGCCCGGTGATCAACTGGCGATAAGCTGAGGGTGGGAACAGGAAGGGAAAGAGAAGAGCATTTTCTGATTTGGCTATTTTTGCAGGCTTCTCATTCATTTATATAGCCTATGGAAATTTGACTATTTCTGTTTTATAGATGAGGAAACAGGTTTACAGAGGTTAAGTAACTTGATCATTAAACCAATAAGTGATGAAACTGGGATCTGAAGCCAGGTCTAATGCTGAAGCCCCTGCTTTTCCTGCTAGAATATTCTGCCTCCTAAAAGGAAAGTGGACTATAGGAAGACCTTGGGACTATGGACAGTGGTCAGGAATCTGGGAAAGGGGACCTCTCCATAGAGGAAGACTTCAGGAGTTTTGTTTTTGTTTTGTTCATGTAATTCTCCAAATGGAAAAAAAAAAAAATGGAATGAAGTGGGATGATACCCAAGTAGGAATACCCTATAGAAGCTGGGAATCTCTGGAGAGAGGGCATGAGAACAGGGATGGACATATATTGAGAAGCTACTGGCAAATAGATGTCAGGTATCTGAGAAGTGGGAACAGACAAATTCCTGTAAGAGTTAAATAAACACAAGGGGCACAGGAATGAGGAGACCCACAGCTAACGGCAGCAGGGCAAAGGAAAAGGCAAGGACAGGTCCTACCTCCATACACAGATGGTCACATAAGTATGTGGCCACTTTGGGCTTAGGTGCTTCCCAGTGCCGGCTGAGACAATCCTTCTGTTTCATTCTTGAAATGGACTCATTTTTTAAAAACACAACCTAAGTTTCCAAACCCCTATTAAAATTTCAGCTCTTATTCAATTTTGTGACCCCTGCAGTGCTTAGAATAATGTTTGGCACATAATAGGTGTTAAATGAACAAGAGACAGAAAAGTCATTTGGGAATGACAGTTAATTATTTTTCTTTCTGAGCTGGATCTTGATTTGTGCAATGGAATAATCACTTTTAGGATTAAATGAGATATGTAGATAAACCGAACAATATCTAGAATATGGTTATTCACTAACTAGAAACTATTAACTGGTAGCAACCAGGGAAGTAGTATAATGGAAGCCTAAGGTAAAGAATTTCAGGAAAGAAGGAAGACCAATAATTTCAAGGGCCTTTGTGTATCACAGCTGGCTCTCTCTCTCTCTCTCTCTCTCACACACACACACATACACACCCGTAAACACACATACATATATATGCAGTAAAGGATGTTAAGCAAAATATAAAACTCTTCTACTGCTAACCTATAGCTTCTGGATTTTTCCTCCTGAATAGTAAGAAGAGATTCTTCCTTATCTAAATTTGATCCGACAGTAGATAGTTCAAATGACCAGCATGACCAGTTCCATGATTTTAGTGTTAGAATTGATGGGAATTTTGATATCCAGCTAGATAATAAGTTCACCTGCATGCATTGCTGTTAGCTGGATGCTCTAAGTGCAAGTGTGTTTGCTCCATCATTTGGTGGCTTCTTTGGAAGGGAAACCTGGTACCAGAGAATCCAAAAATCAGCAAGATTCGCTCTGCCCGGTCTATTACAGATGGAAATCTCTGTGCCCTGACACAGAAAACGCTCTGTGATTAAACAAAGCAGCTATGTGGCAGGCCTGCCCAACAGAGAATTCTCTCTTCAGTGTCCTGAGGCGGGTTGAGGATATGGAACAAAGACCTGGCATCTGGAGGCAGACTGGGTGGAAAGGACCCCAGATTTTCAATGATCCAACAACTCCCTTTTATCACAGCATCCCCCTCCGGGTCAGCAACTTTCTCCTCACCTTTGGGCCCAATGTGCACCCAAAGGCCGGAGCTTATCCTCTACAATGAGGACTCCAAGAACTAAGCTTCCCAGCTAGAGCTGTGGCCCAACTCCCTTAGGACTCAGCTTCCCAGGAAGCCAGGCCCATGAGACCCTTGCTGCCTGCCCCTCTTCTGTCCTCTGTAGTCCAGTCCTCCTAGCACTGAGAAGGGCAAGACCAGACCTTTGCCTTCCCCTCCAAAGCCCAACCTCAGGCTCCCTTCCTCCCTGTAGTCCCCTCCCCCACCCCACCCCCTTTCAGGGCATAAGGGACCTTTTCTATTTGCAGAGCCTAAAGAAGCTGGTTGCCAAGGTGACAGGAGCAGGAACAGCAGGGAGCTTGCCATGGGGGAGGGGCTTTGCCCCCAAACAGCTGTCAGTGGGAGCAGTCCCAGCTGGGACTGGAGGGTTTGCCTCTCTGGGAGGAAACACCCCCAGGAGAACACACGCCCCCCCCCCCCCCGCCCCCGCCCCCGCCCCCGCCACGGTCTCCACTGGCTACTTTCCCTGGGGGTTGCAGGCCAGTCGCTCAAAAAATGCTCCAATAGCAAACAAAACACGCACATTCTCCGCGTCACACCCTTCCCTCAGCTCTTTCCCTCCCTTGGTTCATTCGCAGTGGGTCCTCGGGGTAGGGGGCCAGAAGTCACCTCTGCTGGGGAACTGTGGAGCCTAAGACAGGTGCTGCTCCAGGCTGCCCCCCATCAGGCCAGAAGAATTATTTTAGGCTTTTTGTTCCGGAGGCCCTCAGAGGGTCTGCCACTCCTAAGCCTCCCCGGCTGCCTTGTATTTGGGAGGCAGGAGTGGGGGAGTGGAACCAAGGGCTTGTAGAGGGGAGGGGTGGGAAGAACAGGACAGGCCGGTGGGCAGCAGGAACAATGCAAAGCCCGCTGATCTGAGTCTCTGGGGAGAGGCTCTTTGTAGTAAGCACTCAGTTCACAGCTGCTTCGTGGAGAGCGTGGTGGGGCCCCTGGTCCCTGTGCTGCATCACAGGCACATGCTGCTGGTCCCAGCCACACCTCGGCCCCTGGATCTCAAGCCTGTTACTCAATGGTGTTTACAGGCTCAAGAGGAGAAAGCCCGTCACTATCTCTACAAACTCCAAACAGTCTTAGAATCCCTGGACTCTTTGAGCTTTTGGTCAGCAAGGCCAAGAAGGACCCAAAGCAACATAAGACTAAGGGTAACATGGCTTAATTAAGGACAGAAGCTGACTCTGCCAGATGTGGAGTTAGGTCCCAACTCTGTCATTTACTACTTAGGTGACCTTAAGAACTTAGAATGTACTAAGTTCTCCCTGGGCCTCAGTTTTCTTATCTATAAAATGGGCAAACCTCTACCCTCAGGGTTCTTTTTAAGGTTTAAATGCCTAGCAGATTAGCACACAATGGACTTTCCCTAAGTACTGGTCCCTTTTCTCTCTGTTTCCTTGAGAACTCAGAGATGCCTAGCAGGAGGAACAACCCAAGAACTGCTCTTAGACCTTTTGGAAAGTCCTTAGGCTTTGGTGGGCTTGTTTCGGTTTAGAGGGAAGCTATATGTTGGACTGGGCAGCAACGGGGTTCTCAAGAAGTCCCGAGCCCTGGTGTTGCTCAAGGGCTGTGGGTTGGGTGAGAATGTAGAAGATATGCAGCTTCCAACTTCCAGCTGTGGTGCAGGCTGCTGGCGGCACACGGTAAGATTCCCTTGTTTTGACCATTTTGAGCCTCAGTTTCTTTTTCCTTAAAAGGAAGAGGTTGGAGTCCCTGGAGAAGGCAACGTCAGACACTGAGATCCCCGGGAACCATGGGGCTTCTGCAGGGCGTTGCCTTCCTCACTCAGAGGTGACCACAGGGAGGCAGCAACTGGCCGTTTGTCCCAGGTGGTTTCTGAAGTCTCAAAAAATGAATAAATGATGTCAGCTCAGCTTTTTTCCAGCTCGGCATCATGTTCTCCCTGTGCTTCCTACTCTCTACCTGGGATGCTGTTTCTCGCTTCGTCTGCCGGGTCACTGGTCATGCTTCCAGACTCAGGAGGTGGCACCTCTGACCCACTGTGCCTGCAGTGAGGTGATCATCTGTGCCCCACGGCACCTAATAGGATTACGAAATTGAATGGATTTGCTTATTTGTCTGGTTTCTTCCTTTCTGCACACTACTTTAGATAAGAAGTCATTGGTAAGAAGTGAGCTGGACTCAGTGGCTGTAACTCAGCTACTAGGGAGGCTGGGGCAGGAGGATTGCAAGTTTGAGGCCATTCTCAGCAACTTAGTAAGACCCTCTCTCAAAAAAAAAAAGGCTGGGGATGTAGCTCAGCAGTAGATTGCTTGCCTAGTTTGTGTGAGACCCTGGGTTCAATCCCTAGAACTGTGCGTGTACGCACATGCGCACATAGACACACACACACACACACACTCATGCTTAGATGATCTTGATTTTAATCTAGTGTAAACACATAGTAGCTTCTCAAGAAAAAACAAGCAAGTTAGATTGAATTGTAAAATGATCTGGATAAGGGCAGAGGGTTAGTGGTTTTCTCAGGTATGTGACCACAGTGAGTCTTTCTTTAATACCAAGCCATATGGCCCACCATTCTATTTATTTCAATAAATATAACAGCTTGATCTTGTTCCCTGATTGATAGGTTTGGTTTCTAGGGCTGTTGGCAGATTTTTCCATTGACGATTGCCTATAATAGGCAGTGCTGGGAAAGTTTAGCAGGCAGGGAAAGGAGAGTAGCCAGGGAATACTGATTCATCCCCTTTGCAGAATTTGCTTTTTTTTTTTTTTTTTTTTTTTAATCTCCTAGATTTTTTCTCAAGTGTCACCCTTACTGGCAAGCCTTCCTCAGTTCCTCTCCTCAAGGCTGGCTCACTCTTGCTCCTACAGAGCCTATGCGTACAGCACAGCACCGAGTACGCCACGCTCTCTGTACCTGTCAGTCTCCCCACCTAGATGTGCTCTCCTTGGTCTCATTGATCTCTGCACACCCAGAACTAGCAACATGACTGGCAAACATCAGCAAACAAACACCTGCCGAACGATGAGACGACAGATGCTCTACTACATTCCCTCTGGCTCCTCCATGCTTCTGGCTAGCCCCCATCTTTTCACGAAGTCACAGGGAATCTCAAAATAGTCCACCTGCCAACCTCTGCTCACTCAAGGCTAAGAGATATGATTGTGTACTCCAAGATCCATTGTGAAGAACTCATTTATTCCTACCCTTCTGGCTTTCTTTCTTAAAGTTAGAAACAGAAATCAAACTAGAAAGTTGAAACAGAATTAGGAGCTGATGAACACCTCAAGATTGGAAGAGGGGAGAGAGACACAGTTGGCCTATGGGGAAAATGAAGGTTTGAAAGATTCCTCCTGACTCATGGTCTGGTCTGGATTCTTTTTTCCTGGAGCCCTTACCTGGTGCAATGAGGGGGTGGGCAGTCACAGCAGGAACAGTTCGGCTGAGCCCAGCCCGGCCCTCCACGCTCCCTGGCAGGCTGCCACTGCCATCTCCTTTCTTGAGTGGCTCCATCACACTGTCAGTTATGCCAGGCTTGGCACCTGCAGGGGAACCCTGAGCAGTGTTTCTGCCCTGTGATGGGGTAGGCAGAGGCTGGCTACTGCCGGGTGTGGGTTTCAGGGCCAAGCTGGGCAGGACAGGCTGAGTGGGGTTAGGGCCCGAGGCTGCTGCAGCTGGTGTCTGCTGTGTTCGGAGGGTCAGGTTCTGTACCTGGAAAAGAGGGGTCTATGGGAGTCCAGAGAAAGTGGGTAGGAGCAATGCTAACACAGCCAAGAAAGAGGACTTAGGGATGGATCCAGGAATGGCTGAATAGGATAGTGGGTTATAAAATTAGAGAGAGAGAAAAAAGAGAAAGAGTTAGGGGCTGAAAGAAGAACCAGAAGCAAATGAAGTTCTAGAAAGGACAAGAAAGATCACTATAGATTGGGTCCACCAGCAAAAGGAACTGAATTCTAAGAAGCCACTGCTGCCCAGGCTGGGGTAGGCAGGGTCAGGGAGGCCAGGCTCTTCCCCTTCTGTCAGCCTCCTTTCTTCCTAAACACCAGGATCGGATGCATACCACTCAGAAATAATTCCCAGATACAGCGGAGCATGGAGCTTCCCACGCTGGATAAGGCCAGGGCAAAAATGAAAGTTAATTGGCTAGCAAAGCCACTAGGCAAAGCATTATCTTGTCCTCAAAACAAGGTGAACTCCAAGTCTTTCCAGAAACAGGCAGCCTTTATTCAGCCAGGCTCCTGGCGCCCTCTGCTGGATACATGGAGGCTATGCCGGACTTTGATAAATGCTACCAAATGCTGGGCTCCCATCCCCATTCTGGAGATGGGGTAGGAAGGTGGGAAATGGAAGGACTTCTCCTTCCCCAGCTGCCCGCTAGGACCTTCACTGCCATAGTAGCATCCATGTGCTGCCAGCTGAAGGCAGGAACCCAGGACTCATCCTTTCTCCCTCTCTGTGCCATTTCCCCTGATTCCTAGCAAAGTTGGCACATGTAATCAGAGTGGAATTTTCCACTTGCAAAGCAGCAACCACAAAGCAAGTTATCCTAAGGGGTGTGGTGGGGATCTTAAACCCTCAGCATGCTGCCCTCTGAACACTAACTGTATTTGAGGGTAAAATAGTCAAGAGGTGCTGAGGCCATCTGGATAGGAATTGAAGAGCTGGTCTGGGAACAGTGGGCTGTCCAGTCTCCACGTGCTTCCCTAGAAGAGCCCAGCCTTTCCAAAGACTCAGAGCTCCTTCAGGGCTGTCCATCCCCAGTGTCCTACCCCTCTACGGTGCTGCCCACCCTCCTGCCCTCCCACAAACATGGGATCCTCACCTGGGCGGGGGTGGGGGGCCGGGCGGGGGAGCCAGTGCCGAGCTCAGGCTGCACAGTAGCGACGGTGGCCGTGGGCGTGAAGATGAGCTGAGGGGACAAAGGAACAGTGCCGCCTAGGCTCCTAGCTACCTGCACCAGGTTACCTGGCTGGGCCTGGAATCACAGGAAACGAGGTGCCTTTTACCTGCCCCATGTGGACTCAGCCACAGGGCAGAACACTTCAGCCAGGGAGCAGAGATGGGGATGGCTAGGGAAGTAGAAATAGGGACGCAAGAAAGGGCAGGGGTCCCAGGGACCGCCTGAAAGTTTCAAGAGGCTTGTAGTATGCGGACCCATGTTGGGCAGTGACAGGATGGAGCTGGAAAGCAGCTCTGGGACTTCAGAACGCTGTGAGGCGCTCATCCCTCATAGGTGGGAGGGTGGGGGATCAGTGTTCCCGGGACACCCTGAAGTAGCTGTCTCCTCAGCATCCTGGCCAACAGGAACCTTAGACAGGTGCCCGAGGACTGTTTTCCAGATCTAATTCAATCCTGACCTAAGGGCTGAATCAGATCAAAACTCTCCTCCAGAAGGAACCAAATCAGACATATGCCATTTGGTCATTTTTAAGTCAAATTTGGAGGCAGGGCACCTAGGAGCAATAACAGAGGAAGCAGACAGTCTGGAGCTGTACTAGTGCCTGAATCTCATCTGGAAGGGCACAGGTTATTGCCATTCCCAGCAGGCACCTCGCCTCTGTGTGGGTTTGGTCTGCATCCATGTGGACAGGCGGGTGTGCTGACAGCAGCTTTCCCCTCAGCCCTGTCATGCTCCCGGCTTGCTCCTCTGTCTGTGTATGTCATGCTTTTGGGGAGCAGCAGCAGGCATCAGGGCCCCAGTAGGGGCACTGAATGGGGCACGGGGATGAGTGAAGTGAAGTCAAGGGCAGGTTTGGGGGGTATTACCGTGTGGTCTAGTTTGCTAGGGAGGTAAAAGTCTATTTGATGCTGTATGTTTAAGAGGCCTTGCTGTAGAATGGAGATAAGCCTCAAATGAGGAACTCAGAGCCGAGAACAAGAGGTGGGAGCAAGATCTGAAAAGCTCCAAATGCCATGTGCTGGCCATAAGAGCAAGGGAGGGGCAGGACTGCACTGTCCTCAGGATGGTGTGCCAAGGGGATGATGGGAGAACTCTTCAGCACGGGAGATGTGAGGTATAACTTAGATAGGAGCTCAGCAGAGGCTGTGCGTTAGTTACTGCCTGCTAGGGAGAATGCTGTCATTGTCCCAGGGAATTCTTTGGAATCTTAGGTTCCTGTTGGACCCCTTAGGGACAGGTGCAAAGGAGAGCTTTTGTGTGTTCTGGCAATAGCCTGGGTGTATTCTGCCCAGGCAAGTTCAGGGGACCCTGATTAGAATAGGGGCATTGGGAGGGCAGTGGGGACAGCAGCGAGAGCAGGTCCTGAAGCTTCACCTCGCTGTGCTACAGTGTACCGTTGGCCCTGAGTTAGAGGTGGTCAGTCCTTGCAAGGACTGTCACAGTAGGGGAAGATCCCATTTTGGGAGAGCACCTGCCTCTCATCTTAAGTCTGAGCGTGGGGGACTGTCTGGGCATGGGCCCCTGTACCGTCTGCCCTAATTAGTTCTGAAGAGCAGTTTCTGATAAGATGGAGATAATTTTATTTTGCTCTAGGAGGACGGGGAAGGGAGGTATTGTGGGTCACTTAATCTCAGCCTGGAATCCCACCCTTCCTTGAGTCATGGAGTCCACACCACGTTCCCACTCAGCCTTCCAGGCCCACCCTTTTTTATTCCATCCCCTTCCTCTTGGCCCTGTCCTATAGTACTTCTTCCCCATTTTCTTGTCTCCTCATTCCTCTAGTCTCCCAGCTCCCAAATTCTCTGCCTGTGTCTTCCCCAAATCTATGGCCCGAGCCAGGGGTACTCACCATCTGAGCCCTGAGATACATCTGTGCTTGGCTTGCGGTAAGGGCTGGAGAAGATGTGTTGCCCAGGAGCACAGCCTGCTGGGCAAGGCCTGAGGCGGTGGCTGAGTTGACACTCTGAGCCCGGTTGATGAGCTGGGCTGCTGCTGGGGAGGCTGCCAGATTGATCTGAAGAAAGAGACATGTGCAATAGGAAACGGGAGGCGCTGGGGTGAACTGGGTCCCCTCATTCATGTCTTGCTCTCTCCCTCTTCTGTTCCTTGGCTTATATAGTCTCTTTAGGGACCACCTCTTGTCCTTGGGCCTGGGAGCTCCACCCAGAACTGCCCCATCTCTGGCCTAGGTGCAGAGGTGCAGGGAAAACTCAGCATTCAGAGAAGGAGCTGGTGACAGAGCCTTGACACCGGAAAGATGACAGGGCATTGACATAAGGGCTGGAGAGAGGTATGCACTTTTTATTTTTTTCCTGGCAAGAGCAACAGACTCCAGATATGATCCTGCGCAGCTGAGGATTCACTAAGGATCGGGGGCCAGGACTCATGCGCCTCTTAGGTAAGGAGGAAGGAGCCGGTCCAGAACCATGGGTGCTGTGTGCTGCTCCTGTCTCACTCACCGGAGGTGACTGGGCCGGGGCCTGTGCAGATGCACTGCTGCCAGAGGTGCTCCCTTGTCTGCTGGCCACTAGGCTCGCCTGGAAAAGAACGAACTCCTGCTCTGGTGTCCCAGCACCCCGCCCCCAGTCATTCTTGAGCTCTCATCTTCCAGGGAGTGCCTGGACAGTGGTAAGGAAAGCAGCCTTGGGAGCCCAGCCCCATGGTGGCCTTGAGCAGGGGCCCTGTTTCCTCTTTCATAAGGGGGAATAATGACCATACCCAGCTGAAGGGCTGCGGAGAGGCCTGAGCAAGCAGAGCACAGACACTAAGCACTCTGTCAGCCATTGCCGCTGCCCCTGTTTCTGTAGCTCTCTCTCCAGGCCTCCACCCCGCCATGTGGCTTGCCGCACTGTGCTAAGAGAGTCGCAAGCACTGTCTTGCACATTCAACTTCTCCCCTCAGCCTGTCCTTTGTCATATTTCAAGCATCAGTTTTGATGTTACTCCAGCAGACAGACCTTCCCTGACCACCCAGCATAGGGTCATCTTCCTTATCCTTCAGTGACAGTAAACAGTTCTCTGTCATAGTCATATCATAGCTGAGATATTTAAGTAGCTTCTGTCCTTATCTATTTTGGTGCCTGTTTACTTTCTAGCTCCCTACTCCCAGCTCCAAGAAGAGAGGGTCCACAGTGCACCCAGTGCCTGCTGTGAACTCTGCATAGAACATTCCGTCAGATGGATGGGTGGGTGGATGGATAAAGGGATCAACATGTTCTTCTCAACCACTGCAAGCAGAGGGCAACAGGCAGAGACGTGAGACTGGCACACCCTTCTCCTGTGAGTGCCTCTTTGGAGTTATGGCCCCTTTCCCAGCAGCACGGCGGAGTGGTTGAGAAAATGGCTCTCTTAGCACTTCTCTCTGGGACAACCTATGAGCATTCCAGCTGCTCCACTCACCACTGGGCTCTCTCTGTTCCTCATCTGCCAAAAGGAAATGATGGCAATAGCCTTCTCTGGGGCTCTGTGAGGACTGGCAAGAGGATGCATGGGAAGCATGAGGCAGTTCCTGCTTCCTTGTCCTCTTGCTCGCACTGCCTGGACACCCAGGAGCTTCAGGCCTGCGGCCAGCTTCCTCACCTGCTGTACTGCTGCCAGGCTCTGGAGCTGGGCGCTGCTGAGGTGCTGCTGCTGCAGGGCGGCTGTCTGCAGCATCAGGTGCTGCTGCTGGGCGGCGTACATCTGCTGCAGGTACTGCGCCGCCGTGCTGGGCTGCCTGTGCAGGGCCTGCTGGATCACCTGGGGGCGGGAGGAGAGTGGGAGCTGGAGCTGCCAGCTGCGGCATGACCCTCTCACTGCAGCCATGGCCTGGCAACCCAGCTCTCCTCGGCTGCTTGGAGAAGAGCCCCAGCATCTGTGACCATCACCACAACCTATCGCTCCTCTCCAGAGCCCCTGAAGAAGCGTTTTCTTGTCTGTCTGTATTCTGTCTCGAACGGTCTCCAGCACCTCCCTGCCTCGCCTGTGAGAAGAGTCGCAGCAGCACACCACTGCTCTACCTGCTCTCTGGAGACAGAAGCCTCCCCTGCCAGGCTTGCTAGGCACTCATCTCCCCCAAGCACTCCGCAGCCTCAGATGAAGGCGAAGCAAATGAGGCAGAGCAAAGAGAGGGTTGGGAAGAAGAGCTGAGGCAGAGGCACCAGGTTCAGCAGAAGCAGCCAAACTGAGACTCATGCAAAGGCGACTGCTTTTGCAGAGGCTGCAAGGCTGAACTGGTGCTTCTCCCCAGGTTTGGCACACAGTGCTCAGAGGGTCCTAGGAGTCCAGAAAAAGTGACTTTGCAGCATGCTGGGTCACAGGGATGACACATTTCCCTTTCCTTCTTTCCCTCCCTCGCCTCTTCTCTCCTCCACTCCCTCCTTTTACCTACTGTCTCCCATTCTTTGGCTTTACTGCTTACTCCCTTCTTCCTGATTGGCTGAATAGCAGCCTCTAGGAAATGATAAAGGGCTATTGTTTGATCCTCCCCCACCCCCAGGAACAAAGAGAGCTGGATGCTACGCAGCAGGCTTCAAGCCCTCTGTCTTCTTCTCAGGAGGCCCAGAAACATTTCGTGTCCCTCCTACCCTTTCTTCCCAGCTTGTGCCCAGCACTTGTGCTGCCTGGGTTCTGGCCCACTTCCTGCCCTCGACTCTGTGGATCCCTGGCTCTAAGGCTGCTCTGACCCCAGGCCCTGCTCCACAGCTGGCCTCTTGGAAGGGTCTTCCCAGCTTAGAGTGACTCCTTGGTGGCTGCAGGGCAAAAGCTCTGGGCTCAGTTTTGGGATGCTTGAGAACAGGCTGACATCACAGATCCTCCCTGGGCTCTGGTGTCTCCCTACAGACACCGCCCCCGACTCTTGCACACATTTCCCTGACTCCTCTCTCCCTAGTGTGCTCTCCTCTCAGATTCTCTTCATCCGAATTCTACTTTTAAATCCCCTGGTATCCCAGAAGTACTTGCTCTTCTTCCCTTTACCTAGGACTTTCTATTTCCTTAGCCTTTCCAGCAGTTCAGCCAGCAGTAGCTGAGGTTCTGTGACTCTTCTTCACCAGAGAGTGTCAGTGGATGGGGCCCGGAGGAGCTCCCAGTGGCTCTGCCTACGTGTAAATGCAAACTTGCCAGAGCAGAAGCCCCAAGCCCCTTTTTCCTTGAGTTCTGATGAGTAGCAGGAGGAAGGCACATCCCGATGCCAGACGCTAGAAACCAGAGCTCAGAATCTCATGCATGACGGGGCTGGGGAAGAGGCTGGGAGCAGGGGTAAGGGGGGAGCTGGAAACATGGTTAGACAAGTGTGAGGCAGAGATTACTAGGAGAGGGACAGTCCAGGGCACCCGCTAGTCTCTTCTGTAGCCCAACTTCTCAGGCCTCTCACTGCTGTGGCTTCTCCCCCACTCCCTTATCTGGGCCTGGGGCCAAAGTGGGATGAGGTCACTCCTCTAGTATATCCAGATTGTAACAGCAAAGTTAGTTAGAGTAAACATTTCCCAACTGTGGTCTCTCTCTTCTGCCTATATTATCTAGGTACCTCAAACAGATATTGATGTGATTAAGAACATGGGCTTGGGGTGAGATTTAGGCTCAATTTTTTTTTCTTTACCTGAATGACCTTGGACAAGTTGCTGCCTTTTTAGAGCCTCCATTTCGGCAGTTATGGGACTGTGCTAATAATAGCCCTTCTCATAGTGAAGAAGAAGATAAACATGCAGAATGCTGGGCACACAGAAGGTGGCAACATGTGGTCACGACTGCATTTTGGAACAGTGTATGATCACCTGGGGGGGGGGTCTCATGGATGATATTTTGTGAATTTTAGGGAAGAAAGAAAAAAGCTTCAAGGACAACAGACTCCTTTGGGCTTCTTTTATGGACCTCTGTCTTTGAGACACTTATTTGTTCCTGACAAGTCATTTAGATAATGGGTTTGGATTGTGGCTGAGCAGCTCAAGTCATTTTTGCTGTTTCTTATTTTTCGTTGTCTGTCCTTTTACAACACCTGTTTTCCTAAAATAGTGTTCTGGGATCTACACCAATGGGTAAGAAAGGGGTTTTTATGTTCTGCTAAGGATTTTCCCTCTCCAAATTTCCTTGCACCCCTCCTTTCCCCTAATCATGTGCTAATATTTATTTACTAACCTACTCCTCTTTGCCCTTTCTGGGAGTCATCTAGGTTACCCCACCAGACCATGCCTGGCTAAGCCTGCAGATGGCTAAGGAATGCAATTCCTGGATCAATCAGAGTCTTACCTGCACGGTCTGTCGGTCAGGAATACTACTGTATACAGAAATCTGGGGCCCAGGGGGGCGCCCACTGCCACCACTGCTGCTATTGTTGCAGCCACTGCTGCTACTGGGCCCGCTGGTACTACTGGTAACACTGGTGCTGCTGGATGTGTGTGGGACTGGTAGCTCATTCTCCATGGCCTGCAGGGTGGCACAGTCAGGGTACACAGACGACAGGAGAGCAGGCGGATGCTAGGAGGGAAGAGGCATGAATCAAACATCCAATGAATGCTTTCAGAGAATGCACATACAGTAGGCCCTCCATGTTCTGGGTTCTGCCTCTGTGAGTTCAACCAGCCTCAAATAGAAAATATTTTGGAGAAAAACTATCTACAATGAACATGTACAGACATTTTTACATCATATTATTTAACATAATTCCTTATGTTAAGTAATACAAACAATCTAGAGATGACTTCAAGTATCTGGGAGGATGTGGGTAAGATGTACACACACTATGTCATTACATAAGAGGCTTGCGCATCTGCAGGTTTTGGTGACTGGGAGGGGTCCTGGAACAAATCTGCTGCTGAAACCAAGGTATGACTACATGTCATACAGTGTTTCTAACAGCCTGTCATGGAGCCACTTGTGAACTGAGGTTTTGAGACACACCTGTCACCAAAATCACAGGGTCAGGCTTGGTTCATCAGGTGCGATCTAAAATCAGGTCAGACTGGTGTTAAAGTCTGTAACCAGTTTCTTCTGACAGAGAAGGTAAAATTAGTGCAGGAGGAGGATTTCCTGCATGGTTTCCTAGCGGTTATCATGGGATCATCTCCCACCCCTTTAACTTACTTCTTCATCTTTGGGATGGAGAAACTGAGCATCAGCAAGCTTATTATGTACACAACCAGGTGGTGAAAGAAATGGGATTAAAATTTTGGAGAGAATAGAATAAGAGAGTCAAATAAGGAGGTAATAAGATAAACTAAATGGCTGGGGATGTAGCTCACGGGTAGAGCACTTGCCTAGCATGCGTGAGACCCTGGGTTCTATCCCCAGCATTGCCGAAAAGTAAGATAAACTGAAATGTCTATTTTTGCTTTATTTTTAAAGCCAGAAGAACTTCAAGCAAGTTTTAAGTCTCTGTTTTCTCTAAGTGTTTACTGAGTGCTCTGTGAAGCTCGTGCTGAGCAGGGTGCTACCTTGAGTGATTTGGTGAAGATCTCAGGTTTTAGAGTCAGAAAGACCTGGGTTTGAGTCCTGGCTCTGCTGCTTCCTGCTTGGAAACTTTGGCAAGTCATACACCTCTGCCCTTCCATTTCTTAACCTGTCAAATGTGACCATGGACTGTTGTGAGCAAAGCTAAATGGTGATGAAAAGTGTTTGGCAGGGTGTCGGCACCTGCTGAGTGCTCCAAAAGCGCCAGCTGTTGATGTGGTTATTAATATTGTGCCCAGTCTGGTTCCCACTGTCTGGTTCCAACAGATCAGGCCTCTCCCAAGATGGGACCCTCTAGAAGTTTGGCAGAACCTCTAGACGCCTCCTGTCCCAGTCGGTAAGGAATGCCAGAAACTCCTTTGGGGACCATGCTGCGGTCTGGACATACAACTGGAGTGGCACCTTTCCTTGAGGCTGTGTGCTTGGGACAGAGAGGGCTTGGCAAGGAAGGGACAGGTGGTGGAAGAGGTGCTCCCAGATCCGAGTTCAAGTTTCTCTTTCTTCTTTCATACTATTCCCCAATTTCTCATTTCTCTATAAGCTTTCCTTCTACCCATTCCTTCCTACAGGTAAAAGTAACATTTCTTTGTCATCCTAACATAGACATTCAATACTCTGCTTGTAGATTATACCAATTTAATAAACAAAGAATTTTTTTTTTCACATTAATGGGTACATTGATTGGTGCAAATAATCAAAACAGTCATTAATGTCCTTTTGGGATCTCCCCAGTGCTGCTCAATTTGGGGGTTGACATTCCTCAGGTTGCTTTCTTCAGACTAAGGTGGGTTTCACTGTGGGCTTTAACAATATGGGTGAAGGGGCTGAGGCTGTGCCTCAGTGGTAGAGCACTTGCCTGGCACGTGTGAGGCACTGGGTTTGATTCTCAGCACCACATAAAATTAAATAAACAAAATAAGGGCCTCATGTTCATCTACAACCAGAAATATTTTTTAAAATGTCGGTGAAAGCTCAAAGGCAGGAAAGTTATCCCCCAGGGGAAGGCAGCAAGGTGGCTTCCAAGGTGGTGAACTGTCTGCGAAGCCTGCTCACGACCTGGGTCTCGCAGCAGAGACTTGCCCTAACATTTCCATGGCTACTCCTACTGCACAAGGCAAGGCCCTTGCCCACGAATTCCCTTTGCTTTGAACTGCACTGGCTACTCACTTGTTAAGGACGCTATGATGACAGTGATGACACGGGAATCAACTCACAGCAGAGTCAACAAGTGTTTCCTGTCCTCTGTTCTGTGGAAATCCACTTCTAGGGAGGAAAGACCAGGCTGGGTGGAAAACGATAGAAGGCATAATTCCTGACCTTGAGGAAACTGAAACACTAGTTGTCAAGACGGGGCTCAACTGTGATTTTAAGATCACTGAGCAGCAAATCAGTAAATAACAGTGCTGTCCAGACGGGGAATACCCCTTTGAATCCCAAGGTCCTTTCTCAGTTCAAGGCCTCACTTCCTTTTCCCAAACGTTGGCCAGCACTGGGTTTCAGTTCTTGCTTTCCATCCCACCCTAGGAAATCTCAACTGAAATACTCCAGAAAATAAACAGAAAACAGGGCAGCAGCCACAGCAAACCAGGAGGACAGGCTGTCCCTGGCTGCGATCAAGCTGCAGCTCCTCTTTTTTCTCCTGCAGCAGTTAGGGATGCAATTATGGGCAGTGTGTACTCAATCCTTGTTGAAAAACAAGACAGCATTCTCAAGAAAGCAAGGCATTCCCTCACAGGGAAAGTGCACAGGTAAGGCCAGCCACTGCTGCCCCGTGCCTTGAGACTTCCCAACCCCTTGGGGCCTCAGGCACACGGCACTTCCTGGACTCCCTGCCCACATGCCCTTCCTGCTGCAGTCGGCACGCCTCTCCCTTCTCTCCTTCTCTTGTCCTTGGCTCAGTCTCCCTGGTTTTTGCTCCCTCAGCCCGGGGCCCCTGCCCCTGCCCTCTCACACCCTCCTTTCCCGTAGGCCTTCGTGGCTGCCTCCCTGCTGGTCCCTGGGCACCTCACCTCACTGTGCTTTCCTCCCTGGAACAAGAGCCTGCTCTCCCCTCGCTCTCCTTCCCTCCCTTGCCCACCTGCCCTCCTGATTGGTCTGGCCTGGTCTCTGCTCTTCCTGTTTGTTCACTAATTTTCATTTCTTCACTCTCGCTGGTCCCCTGCCCTTGATGGCCTGCCGCTGGCCCTCTCTGTGACGGCTGCCTTGCTGCTCAAGCTCCAGTTCTCTCTTCTCTCAGGATCTCTGCCACGGGATGATCAAACACACCCTCTCCCTCCCTTTCAGGCACACACAGACCCTTGCTCCCAGACAGTTCATGCTCACAATGTGTCCTGTCTCTCCGGTCCCTTCTGTCCTGGCTCCAGCTCTCTTGTCTCCCAAGGGTGCTCTCTGCCAATCGCTCACATAAGGGACCAAGAAGGAAGGCAGAGACTCTGACTGGAAGATTGGGAGATTAGCCATTTTTAAGTGTGCCATTTGGTAATATTAACTCACGATGTTGTGCGACCGTCCCCTCTACGTATTTCCGAAGCTTTTTCATCACCCAAAATGGAAACTTCATAGCTATTAAGCAATAGATAAGGCCCCGCTGCCCTCCACTGACCCGGCCCTGGTAGCCTCTACTCTACTCTCTAAGTGTGCCTACTCTGCATCTCGTGGAAGTGGAGTCATGCCGTATCTTCCTTTGTGTCTGGCTTTTTCACTTAGTGCAATGTTTTCAAGGTTCATTCATGTTGTGGCAGATATCAGAATTTCATCTGTTCCGTGTGTGTGTGTGTGTGTGTGTGTGTGTGCGCGTCTGCACACCACATTTTGTTTATCCATCCATCTGTTGACAGCCACTGGTTGTTTCTACCCTCTGGCTGTGGCTACTGTGAACAAGGTTGCAGTGAACACTGGATTTAAGTGTCTGCTGGAGTCCTTGCTTTCAATCCTGTGAGTACATAAGCAGCAGTGAAATTGCTGGACCATAGGATATTTTGTGTTGGACATTTGAATCCAGTTGTCCCTGCACCAGCTGTTGAGTTACCACTGCAAGTTTTCAGGCCCGTGTGGTTCCCCCCTTAAGCTGCTTAGTGTGTGTGAAGCCCCCTCCATGACTACTCTGCTTACCTTTCTCGCCTCCCCTTTTGCCACTTTTCCACACCACATGCTCACTGGGCTCAGAACGATTCTAAACAACTTCAAGGCTTGGACACCTTGCTATGTGCCATCTCTGGCTTTACTGCGGTGGGCTATCTTCCATGCTGCTGTCATCCTCTGAGGTGCCTTCCCTCCACTTCTCATTAACCAGCTCCTTAGATCTTCAGCAGAGTTTGAGTCTCTGCCATGAAACGGGCACCGAATGTAACCTCCTCTAGCCATTCTCCTGCTTTCAGTATGAATTTTCCTTTAAGCCATCCAGTTAAAGGGCTGCTTTTAATTTCTATACCTTCTATCCGGGATGTCTATATTATCACTGGTGATTATTTATTGAGCACTTATCATTTGTCAAACATAGCAGATGCTTTATATAGACTCATGGCCTCCACTATGGGGTGGTTATTAATATCCCAATTTTGTAAGAAACTTACCTAAATAATTTATCTAAGGTCATCACAGAACTGGGATTCAGACTCAGGCATGATCCAAAGCTAGTGCTCTTCCCACTAAACACTGTGCAACTTCCCATAATCACACCTTGAACTAGTATTTCAGTGGCATTGGGCAAAGTCTATGTGACAGCATACAAGATTTTTAGAGTTTGAAAGGAACTGAGATCACTGAATTTAATCCCTGAATTATTAATGTCCATCAAATCTTTTATAATCACAAAATAAGATTTTCTATATAACATGCATAAAGGACAGTACACATGTGTTCCTATTAACCAACTTAAGAAAATGAACACCACCATGACCTTTCTCATTTTTCCTACGCAAAAACCGAGGTCTAGCATTCGGAGAGTAAGTCACTCAAGGTAGCCTGACTCTTCACTCTCCTTGGGTACCATGGAAGGCATCCCCATCCTCATGTGGGGACCGGAAGGCTGGAGTTTGCCCTGAAGAGAATTCAGGAAGAAAGTTGCCAGCTATCTTGTTTTCATTTGCTCTTAGTGGGAGGGAACTGGAGATTTGAACAGAATTAATCAGGGAGTGTAGACCACTGTAATAGCTTTTGAGCCTTCTCTTCTGTGATTCCACTCTTTCCACCAAAGCCGTCATATCTCCCTATTCCCATCTTCCTTCTGCTTCCAAGCCCTGGGCGGGTGCTGAGGGCTGTGGAGGTATCCGTGGACTCTCCTTAGGTCCTGCCCTCTGGTGCTCTGCAGTAGAAACTCTGAATCCTTAAAGATTCACAGTATTTACTGTTTAAACATTTACTCACTCATATTCAATTTCCTTTCAATTTCTACTCTTATTCCTCCCTTCTCTTCCTTCTGATGTCCTAGGCCACCCAGCCCTGCGGACTCGCAGTGTGAACCACAGCCAAATCTCTAATGGCTGACATCCAGCATGAGAAGTCTGTTTTTCTCTGGGCTCCAACTCACTGTGTGGTTCTGTGTGAGCCCAGGCTCTGAGGAGCTGGGATTCCTATTTCCGCTGATTCTCCCCTCCCAACCACAAGGGGCCACTTTGAATGATGTGCTGACTGTAACTGGCTTGGATGGTGATCTTATTACAGGTCTCTGCCGCCCACAGGGCTTGAGACTAGCAGCTGGAGAAATGCTGATGGTTCTGCCCTCCCAGGAGCCGCCAAGTCTAGGAAACACTAGGCCTTTGTCCCCAGGGTCAGGGAAATACATCTGAGTGGATTACAGCTGTGACAGCTTTCCAGGGAAGCAAGGAGAAAGATACTGAAAATGGAGCTCTTCAAACCTAGTCTAACACCCTGGGGTAAAACAGGGTGAGGTTTTCCTGATGGAATCGGAGCGTGACAGGAAATGAGAGGTCTAGTCAGTTCTGTAATGGCTGCTCTTGCTATTGTCATGCCTGCATGGCTTGCAGGGGCAGAGTTTGAGCAGGGTGAAGGGGTTCTTCTTTGATTGCCCATATCTCTGAGGCAGCAGGCAACAGGAGAAGAGGGCTCAACTTTCTGGACTAACTGGCCTGGGGGAGGTCTCTTTATACCCCCAAGTTGTTGCACGAACGTGAGTCCCTTGATTCTCACCCTTGGAACTGTCCTCTGACAGCAGACTGAAGTGCCTGATACACTGGCACAGTCCAAACACACTGCGAAAGGCTCCTTGCTCTCCCCAGCTCTCTCTGTACTGCCACCTTTAGTCTCTCTAGAAAGTGAAGTAAATAAAGACCAACAAAGACAGATGTGAAAGATGCAAAGTTAGAGCTAATCATCAAGTCCTAGCAATAGAAATCAAACAGAATGATTTCACTGTGAAACACAACACCATAAGTTTAAACAAATAACCTTTATCTGAAACCTTGCTATTTTCTTCACAATTTGTAAAAGGAAGATTTTTACCAAATATTTATATTACAAGCTGGTATTGGTCGGTCGAAGAACACGAGGAGGAAAAAAGATCTGATCTTTTTTGGAAGGGACATATAGTTTGAGGCATGCTCTGCAAATGCAGAGTGTCTGTGGACTGAAGCATGAGGTGCCTCTGTCTAGACTCAGGTAGCTCTAGTTTCACTGCTCCAAGGCCCAGAGCACACATCTACAGGCCCTTAACCCAACATGAATGGTGTCCTTACAAAAGAAGCCATGTGAAGAGACAGTCCACACAGGGAGAAGCCTTCCGTGTGAAGCGGGAGGCGGACCCTGGAGTGATCCTGCCACAAACCCAAGAATGTTGAGAGCCACCAGAAGCTGGAAGAAGGCAAGAAAGCATTTCAGAGGGAGTGTGGCTTTGCTGATGCCTTGATTTCAGACTTCCAGTCTCCAAAGCAGTAGGACAATGCATTTCAGTGACTTTGTTATGGCAACCCTAGCAAATACAAAACCATACTGCCTAGTATTGAAGCCAACTAGCCTAGAAACTGCACCAAAGGGTACAAATGAAACTGGTATAAAGGGCGAAAGACTGTCTTGTCAACATAACAGTTTTGCAGGCTTTAAGGCAGGAGTTCTCAAAATATGGTCCTTGGCAGCTCTTCAAAAATGCCAATTTTGGGGCCAGATGGGGTGTACATGCCTGTGATCCCAGCTACTTGAGAGGTTGAGGCAGGAGGGTTGCAAGCTTGCGGAGGATTATATGTTTGAGGCCAGCCTGGGCAGCTTAGCAAGATCCCATCTCAAAGTAAAATAAAAAGGGCTGGAGATGTAGCTCAGTAGAAGAGCACTAGCCTAGAACGTGTGAGGCCTTGAGTTCCATGCCCAGTACTTCAAAGAAAAAATAAATGTCAACCTTAGACTTACCAGATTATAAATCCTGGGAATGGTATTCAGCCACCTGTATCTTCAGGAAAACTCTGGGGAATTCTGATGCACATAAAGTCTGAAAGTCACAGCTCTGAGGGGCCCGGTTATACCTTACATAAGATTAAAAATTAGTAGTGGCCTTTATGATATAAAGTCGTCATAATAAAGTTCCTGAAAGAGGGGGTACAAATCGGAGAGTGGCAGAATGGGGAAGAGTCATCCACCAGCTTCTTTGCTATTGAAGATCCCCAAATACCTGCCGGAGAAAGGGAAGGACTCTGGCGCGTCCAGTCAGGGCCTCTGCTCCTCTCCAGCTGCTCCTATGGCTTGTCCACGGGCCACAGTTCCAAAACCAGTCGCAATTTGTCTCATGACTTGCCTGGACCTGTCCCTCTACTTGGCCGTTCCTATGTCCCTCCTTCCCATTTCCCTGGCCAGAACCCATTCTACCTGTGCCACCAGCTTTAATGTCCGCTCCTCCTCGAGGCTTCCCTTTGCCCCGGGTTGGGTGCCGCCTTCTGATCTTTGATAATGGGTCAGGGTGGCCAATTTTTTCAGCAGGCCTTGGCTATTATTTTTAGATTCCTAATGTTTAACATATTGTCTGGCCGGCAGCAGCGAAGCTTGTTAAGTGAGGTATGAATAGAGCTGGAAACTCTGCTGGTAGATCTTCCCTCCTGATGAGGAAGTACCCAAGTAGATACTGAAGCACCTCATGACAACGAGACCTTGTCTGAGAGAAGGTACCTTTGACACTCTTAATAGTCATTAACACTTTTATTCAAATTTGTTGGTCCGGATTACTGTTCTAAATCAATGGAGCCCAGCACATATAAACTGTGACTTGGAGACAGAGAGAGGGAAAGTGAAAGGAAGGTGGTGTTGAAGAGATGTGCAGGGGACCCTGTCACTGCAAAAGGCAGGTGTGGGAGATCCTGGTCAGGAAGGCTGGGTTCTAGACCAGCTGCATCACCCACGAGTTGGGAGCAATGTATTAACACAGGCAGAGATGACAACCGTCTCACTCCTGCCTCACAGAGCTTTTGCAAAAACGAAACAAAATAGATACATACAAGAAGGCATTTTGGAAACAAAAATTACACAAATGCAAAGTGTCAAGAGAGAGTTCAGAAAAAGGAGGAGAAATTAAGGACTATAAAAATGAACGGTCGCTAGGGCCTGGAATATACCAAAGCAACCCAGGCCACATTACTTAACTCTGTGCCTCATTTTCCTTTTCTGCAAAACAGAATAACAGTACAGATTTCATTGGGTTGTTTTAAAGAATAGAAGAAATAATGAATTTAAAATACTTAGAATAACTCAGGCATAGACTGGTAGGTAGGTTAAGGTAGATGTTTGTTTCCCCAAGAGAAAAACTATAGTTTCCTTCAATAGCCTCAAATTAGAAAAATCTTTATTATTTCTAATGCTGTAGTAAATTCTTTATGTTATGATCTAGTCAGTTCTTTCTTATTTAATCTTAGTAGAGCTATTCTTTTGGGGGATTTATACACAGAAATTTCAGTAGCCAGGGCTACAAAAAGACTTCTTGCTTTAAAATCTCTCCATGCTAGATCTCTGTTTCTGTCTTTCTCTCTCTCTCTGTCTCTCTCTCTCTCACACACACACAACCTCTACCCTTTCTAGAGCTTGCCATTTTTTGTCACCCTTGAACTGGCCTGATGCCAGTGCAACCCAGGGTAGGCTGGTCTTTCTGCCACTACTACTTAGTGACAAGCATAATTAGGCAGGGCAGGGATCATAGGAAACAGTTGATTACTAGGCTTTCAGAATAATTGTTCAAGAGTCTAGAAATGGATCTGGAATTTGTGAGTGACCTTTCTTCTCTACTTCCTCCCGTTGCACTGTCCCCTGGGATGTGGCTCTAGCCTCCCTCGAGGCATCACTGGATGTTTTGAAGTTATGGAGTTTGCTGACTTACTGAGCCAAGCATCAAGAGCACATCTGAAGCTGGGCATGGTGGCGTATGCCTGTAATCCCTGTACTGGCGAGGCCGAGGCAGGAGGATTGCAAGTTCAAGGCCCGTCTCAACAATTTAGTGAGACCCTCAGCAACTTAGCAAGATCCTGCCTCACACTTAAAAAATAAATACATAGAAAGGACTGGGGGTGCAGCTCAGTGCCCCTGGGTTCAATCCCCAGTATCAAAAAAAACCCCAAAACAAATAATACAAGACAAACAAATACCATCCCCCCATCAAAAAAAAAAAAAAAAAAAAATCCTCAAAGTGCCTCTGGGAAGCAGGGACCATGTTGGAGTGCCCTGACATGCTCCCCCAGTGCTTTTTCCAAGAATGTGACCCTAGAGTTTCCCTTTACAGCCCCTATGAGGACATTAAGGGAAAAGGTTTTGGACATATCTTTTTTTTTTTTTTTTTGTGGTGCTGGGGATTGAACCCAGGGGCACTTGACCACTGAGTCACCACCCCAGCCCTTTTTCTTTATTTTTTACGTTGAGACAGGGTCTCACTATGTTGCTTAGGGCCTCGCTAAATTGCTGAGGCTGGTTTCGAACTTGTGATCCTCCTGCCTCAGCCTCCCAAGTAGCTGGGATTATAGGTGTGCACCACCACGCCCGGCTGTGACATATCTTAAAGGGACAAGTTGTTGGGGAAAGGTGGGGTGCCTCTTGTCATAAATACTTTCATTTGGTATGTAAATGACCTTTTATCCATTAGGAAGCCAGCATCCTTGGAACCTGTACTGGTACATCACAATCATTCTTGCCACTTACTGTGGGCTTGTTCAGGGACAATGATCTCACCTCATAACCCCTATACTGATCCCTGACACAGGGATTATTTCCTCATTTTTTCCACAGGACAACTGAAGTTCACAGAGGGCCTATAACTTCTCAGAGGACATAGAGCCAGCAAATGGCAGACGTAGGATTCAAAACCAGGGTTGCACATCCACACACAAGAGGCAAAACTGCTGAGTCAGTCCGTTCTTAAGAGTTTAACCTGGCCACAAGGTCTTCTGTCTGGCAGACTGTCTCACAAGTCATATGGAGCTGCAGAGTCAGGTCAGTTCAAGCACATCTGTCAACCACGGCTCACACGGGTGCCACCCCCAGAAATCACACCTGGTGTAGCAACTGCAGCATGTGTAACATCCACTGACATTTCCTACTCATAAATATTTTCACATATATTATCTATACATAAGGCTGGTTGTATTAGCATTGTTTACAAAATCACTTGCAGTCATTTAATTGGAAAGTAATACAAATTGACGACAACTGCCCACAGTGCTTTGCAAGGAAGGAATAGGGGAATGCCCTCCCTGAATACTGGGCACAGTGCTGGGCAGCATGACTTATGAAACAGAGGAAGAGCAGCTTAGAGAGAATGCTGTTTTGACTCCTGCCTCTGTCCTCGCCGGGAGACCCTGGATAGGTTACTTAACCTCCATGACTCAGTTTCCTCATCTGTTTTAACATAATAAGTATCAAGAATTACTGGGAAAAGTAAGAAAGAAGACAGAAGCAAACACTTAGTTCCATGTGCAGCATTTAACAGGTGTTTGGTTAAAACCAGCCCCCCACCCCCAGGGCTGCGTCTTCTTTCTAGTTTTGCTTTAAAGCAGTAATTACAGATGAGAAAACAGGTTCTAAGAGGTAAAGTAACTTGCCCAAGACCATCAAGTTACCACGCAGTATAAATCAAAACAGGCTGAATTCAGAGCTCACGACTGGCCAGACTGTAATAAGGGACAGTCTTGAATATGAAGACTCAAACGTGGGGGCCTAATCCTTGACCCGATTGAACACACTCTTAGTCCTCTTGGACATGAGCATCCCACCAGAGTCCAGAAAGTTCGGTTCTCAAATCCTAGGAATTTTCTTATCTTCCTAAGAAAAGAGAAAAAAGAAATTCACCTCCAGGTGAAACTGGGAGAAGTGATAAGCAGAATAGACAGAAGCCAGGGTGTGTGAGTGTGTGAGTGTGTGTGTGTGGAAGAGGTGCTCACACGTGTGCACTCATATACACGGCTGTTGGGGAGGGAGGGAAAAAGCGAGAGGCCAGAAGCCGGTAAGCGACTGCTCTTACTAGGTGACAGACAGTCCTGCTGTGACTCCTGGCAGTCCAGAGTCGCTGAACATTCAATAAACATTCTTCTTGGGACTGTTTTTCACTTAATGATTGATTTATCAGGTGTTGCATTAGTGTTAACACTGTACACATTATGCTGCTAATAGGCATGTGATTTGAAGTTTAAGCTTCTTTTCTCCACTCCCCTTCTTCCATCCTCTTTGGGACGGGCCCTTCCGTAAGGCCCTCTCTGTTTTGGCCTGACCCACCCTTTAGAGAACTCAGCCATTCCTAAGGGTTTTCCTTCTGTTCTGCTTCTACCCTAGCAAACCGTTAGGCCACTGTTTCGTGCTCAGGAATCACAAAGCAAGTGCAGAGTCCCTCAGGCCCAGCTCTGGGGCCCCCTCATACTCATCTCACCCAAATAATAGCCTCTAATTGTGACTGGCATTCCTTTCTAGCAGAAGCATACTGCATACCTGTGATCAGCCTGTGAGCTACTGTGGTCACCAGTCTTTAGCTTCCCATGATATTGGAATGTCCTATTTCATTTCATACTTTCAAGTTTGCTTTCTTCTTAGCATACCTGCTGGCTTTGAGTTTCTTGTACTTCAAACCTATTCTCTAATTCTTTTCAGGGGGAAATGATCGAAATGGGTAGATTCCCCTCCACTCTCCACCCCTTCCTCTCAGGTATAACTCTGCCCTACTTCCTACCTCATACTTACAAAGTTTAGGTAGCTAATTTTGATAATCACTGTAGGCAGAACGAGGACTACAGGGTGGAAATTTTAAGGAGAGAGATTTCAACATAACAGGAAAAAGAACTTCCTACCAATTGGGCTGTTAAGAGGTGGACAGGGGCTGCTTCCTGAGGACATGAGCTTCTGTCTGTGGAGCTGTCCGGTCAAGCTGGGCATCCTCCAGGCAGGTGTGATCCACCTAAAAGTGTCACTAGCACTGGTAGAGTATTATTCCGTGAAAACCTTTTACTGAACATCAGAAATCCACTTGAAGATTTTCTATTTCTTATTTTTAACTCTTATATTTATAAACATTTTAAATGCTAATCTTGTTTTTTAAGATGCAATGCAACTCCTACTTGGCTTTTGTCATTTTAGATACTAAGGAAAAGAGTAAATTCCATTAGTATCAATTTGATGTTCTTTATCTGCTTAAGGTGGAGGAATTCATTGTTCCTATTTCATGGGATGGGCAGCCACAAAGTGGTTAAGTAGGAAGGTTGATCTCTTTTGAGTTCCCAGAATGCTTGCCAATCACCCAACTAGCTCACCCAACCACCACTAGCTCATCATCATTTCCATATTTACTGAACAGTTGTTATGTGCTCAGTACTGAATAGAATACAAAAGTGGTTCAGATACTGACTCTGTCCTGAAGGAGTTAACAGTGTTAGAGGAAAAATAAGTACATAATACATATAACAAGAGTTAGAAAACTTTTTTTTTTCCTGTTAAAGAACAGACAGTATATAATACAGGCTTTACAGACAGCAGAGTCACTATTGCATATATCTTCAATCCCCCCATCTAAAAAATGTAAATACTGCTTTTAGCTTGAGGGCTTTACATAAATAGGTTGTGAGCTGGTTGTGATTCAGGGTTTGATCCCTGAATACTGACTTGCCCACCCTGGAAACGTAATAAAGTGTAAAATGACAACCTTCAGTTGAATCAGTTAAAGTTTCACTTGGGGTGGGACTTGTGAGATGGGTTTGATTGGGACTTTGGAAATAAGGAATGGGCACTAAGTGGAAGAGGATCATTCTCATTATACATTGTCCCCTGTTTTCAAAGAGCAGAGATTTTTCAGAGTGGTCAATATCACCTGATAATTTATTAAAAATGCAAATTTTCAGGTCCACAGTGGTTCTCAAACTTTAACATATATCAGAATCACTTGGAGTGTTGTTCAATGGTTACTGAATTCCACCCTCAAACTTCTACTGCTGCTGGCCCAGTGATCACACTTTGAAAATTCTGTCTTGGAGAATGTTGGGGAAGAAAAGGAAGAATAGAGATTGTTTTCTGTATTGGTGTATGAGAAAGCTGGGATGAAAGATCGAGAACCGAGAGTTAACGAAAGTTGGAGACAGAAGAGGCTTGACAGAGCACCAGGTTCATTCCATTAGCATCTGTGTTCAGAAAGGGGCAAGGAGCCCCGGTGAGTTAGAGATGGCTCTTTTCCTCTAGGCCAGTAGCCCTGAGTCTTGTTATTCTCACCCACTGGCAACAGCAAGTCTTTGTTGGGGCAGGGGTGTGGTTGGGAGGACCTGTTCTTCTGAGTCTGGGTTTTTGGAATGTATTCTGTCTTGCTTCTGATGTATTTGCACACTTTCACCACTCCTACAAAATGGTCCTCTCTGCATTATGCCTGGGACTGTCTCCTGTGATTAGGCAAAACATGGTAATGCTTCTAGTTTAGCATTTAAATCGAATGGCTTCTAAAAACTCAGATGTGGGGCTCAAGAGGCTGAGCCGAGGATGCAGGCAGAAGGGAAAGACAAGCCAGAGAGAGTACACAGAAGAATCTCAGAGGAGGCTCTGGGCAACCAGACGCGAGGAGTCATTAATCTGGCAGACAATGAATGGCAAAAGGCAATTAGCTTGCCTGGGGTTGTAGCAAGCCAATGAAGTATACAGTATGGTAAGTGAGGGTCTAGTTTAAGGGCAGGGTCATTGCTAGGGAACTGAAAAGGATAAGACAAGGGAGGTTAGAGGTGGGAAAGCCACCTGGGGCCAGCAATGAAGGGAAAGGAAAGTGCTCAGGGTCTTCGTGGATATTCATTACCCAGTGGAAGCATCCAGGTAGGGCTGTGCTCTTGCCAGGACTTTACACACTGTTAACCTTGGACGCAATATTAACAATAAACCAGGGTCTTTGGTTATGTGTGCACATGCACACGCAGGCACACACAGACACACTCACACACTAATGTCTTTTCACCTACTTGCCAAGTCTAACCAGGCAGAGGGCAGGATGAGAGAGCCTGGCTGATTAACTGGAGGACCACATGCCTAGACACAGGAGGAGTTATAACAGACAGTTCTAAACTTCAGTTTACGGGGCTTCCTTCCACATTTTACAGCATGCTCGCTTTTTCTGCCACATGCCTCATTCACATGCACTTTCTCACGTTCTGTTCCTTGCTGGCACTCTGCAGCCATGCGAATGGATTCTTACCTGCCAATATACATTCTTCAGACACCTTCGTTATTCGCCCTCACTCAAGTCACCCCACATACTAAACACTACATTTTGCTTGTAAAAATCACTTCAAATGTCAAATTTGCTTCCACAGCTTCTGTTCCTGCTGTCTGCAGGGCCCTGCCAGCTTTGTCATTTGTACGAAAAAAGGAAAATGTACCAATATTGGCTTGATTGAGTAAAGAGCCCGACCCAAAGCAGATGGTCCTACCGTGGGATGCAGGTTTGTGGCTGCGGTGTCCCCGCCTTCAAGACCATCCCATTTATCTCTCTTTGTTCCACTCCCTCTCTCTTCCTGCACAACGCTGCAATCACACACATACTCTGGGTTGGAAAAAAAAGAGGACAGCCTAATTTCCTGATGATTATGTTGTTACCTAGCAACAGCCAATCAGGGGCTGGGCTTTTTGTCTGCAGTATTTCATGCAAATAGTTTGGAGAAATTGCAGGGTAACACAGGCTGCTTAGTCTGTCTTCTCAGGGGACACATTACAGAATACAACCAACCCAAAAGGGGACTATTGAAGCCAGACACATGCTTCAGAGAACAGGCCATCTGATCTCATTCCCTTGCTTCTCTGCCTGGTACCCTCTTGCAAAGCATGAGGGTTCCACAGAGACACCCACAGAGGCCCAAAACTTAAAGAGAGCTCACCAGCAGTCACCCTTACTTTGGATCTATACTGATGGCTCCAGCCCAGAGCAGCCTGATACTCTGAAAGCGAAGAATGTTGCCGGCTCTGTAGTTGTCTGTAGAGGACAGGAAGGAGAATCCTGCTCAGCCCTCCGGTTCAGAAAGGAGCTAAAGCCTGGTACTTCTCTGTGCCTATGCTGGCCTATCTCACATAACGTGGAAAACCCACTATTTGCAACTCCATTCTTCTGGTGCTAACAGGCAAATCCTCATTTAAATGGTTGAAGGATGAGAGACCATATCACATATAAGATCCATTTAAGAGACTTATTTTCTTTCCAACAGGTACTGAGTATTTGATATAAAACACTATCGGGAGCCACACACACCAACTTTCTGTATGGTTCAGGGACCAGTTCAATCAGATCTGGATGGCGTCATCTAAAGTGGGCTCAGAAGAGTCTGCAGCTCTGTCTCCTCAGGGAGAGTGGGGGCTCTGACAGCAAGGATCAAGTCTGAATAGGTGTGTTCATTTGCTGTTGTTGACTCAAAGCTCAGCAATGCGGAGCCAGCGAAGGCATGGATAAACTAGAGCCTCTGCTGCTGCTGGATGGCTCCTCATTGTCCTCTTAGTACTTACTCTAACCAGCAGTCCTGTAAAGGTCCATTGTGGGTTACATGGGGATAGTGAATAGTTAGATCAGCCCAAGTCACTTTCAGGAAAGGAAAACCAATGCAAAAATCTCCATCCTACTGATCTATAGCATTTTCATATTTGTAAGACAAGAGATAATTATGCTTCAGTCATTATAAGAAGGTAGTGACAGCTCTTCAACTCTGACATTCACAGCCTCACCATCCACAACCAAAGAAAAGGACTGTCAATCTGCCTTTGTTCAGCAAGGCAGAGTTGGGGAATCCAACTGCCTTGGAAGGGTTAGATAACTCTACCCCCACCCTGCTCCTCCAGTGAATTTCAGAAAATTCTCTGAGTCAGGCATTTTTATCCGCACAGCCTTGGAATACACAGGAGAAGCCCTACTTTGAGTAACTTTCCCAAAGTTGTACAGTCACCAAGTGGCAAAGCAAGGATTTAAAAGTAAGTCTTTTGACTCTAAATTCTGAAGCATGGTGTCCAAATAATCTCAGAACACTCCAAGACTTTATAATAATAAAGTACAGGAAAAAAGGGAACAGCGACAGAAAGCAACTTTCCAAGTAAAGAAAAAGTCAACTTTTCATTTATTATAAGAAACTGAAGGTCTTTCATCTGGAGTTGAATGCTAAACCTTAAGTGACTCACCTCCAGATGGACATTAGACCACCAGGGAGCATGTAAGAAACACCTGGGCCTGGGTCTGCTCCTCACCCATTAATTAACTAATCATTTTTTGAGGGAGGGGCAGCATTCTTTTGGAAGATTCCCACAAATAGAACAACCACTTGAGAAAATAATTTGGCAATTTCTTTTAATTTTTAAGAATTTTAGTAAGCACATAATAATTATGCATATTTATGGGGTATAGGGTGATATTTTGATACATGTATACAATGTTAAATGATCAAATTAAGGTAATTAGCACATCCATCACCTCAAACACTATTTCTTTGTGTTAGAACATTCAAAATTCTCTCTTCTAGCTATTTTGAAATATACAATAAGTTATTGTTAACTATAGTCACCCTACTGTGCTACAGAATACTAGAACTTAATCCTCTTATCTAACTGTATTTTTGGACTCATTAAGCCACATTTCTCCCTCTTTTCCTTACTAACCTCTGGTAACCACTGTTCTACTCTCTACTCTATGAGATATGCTCAATTTCTTATAAAGAAATTTAACTCACTGTGTAACCTAGAAACTTCATCCCTAGGATTTTATTCAAGCAAAATGAAAACATATTTCCATGAAAGCCTTTTATAAGTACATTCATAGACGTTTTATTCATAATAGCCCCAAACCTGTGATATATTCATACAAGGAAATACAACTCACCAAAAAAGGAATAAACTATTGAGATATACAACAATATTGATGAATCTAAAAAAATACTATGCTGAATGAAAGAAGACTTACATACATTCAGGGCATTATAAAGGTTGTTGAATGGGTACAAAATTACAGTTAGATAAGAGGATTAACTGCTAGTATTCTATAGCACAGTAGGATGACTACAGTTAACAATAGTTCCGTGTACACTTTTAAATAGCTAAGAGAGAATTTTGAACATTCTAACACAAAGAAATAATAAATGTTTGAGATGATAGATTGCTATATGGAATTATGTTCCATTTATATGATTTTCTAAGAATAGGAAAAGTAAATCTAAGATAGAAAAAAAAAACGAGGGCAGTGATTGCCTCTGGAAACAGGAGACAGGGGCAGGGAGTGGCTAGGAAGAGGCATGAGGGGACTTCTGATGACAGTGACTGAGGGATTTATTCTGTGTCAGTGTATGCAACTGTCAAAACTTGCAGAATAAAAAAAAAAAAACAACTTACAGAATGATGTTCTTCAGATTTGTATATTTCGCTGTACATAAATTTTACCTTAAAAATGAATTTCAAATTCTAATTAATGATATACATGTTGAAGCATTTAGGGGTGAAGGATACTGTTGCCTGCAGCTTTGAAATATATTTTGCAAAAAGCTGGACTAATGGATAGAAGGATGGATAGCTGGATATATATGTGATAAGCAAGTCTAATAAAATGTCAGTTGTAGAATCTAGGCAGAATACACATAGCCTTTGTATAAATCTTACAACTTTATGTGTAAGCATTTTCATTAAACTTTTAAAGAAAATCTCCTTGGGTGATTCTAACAAGCAGATATTGGGATAAAAGACAATTTTCAATTATATGAGTTAAAAAGTACACAGTGCAATAACTGTGCTCCTAAGTCTCCAGAGATGACTGCACTCTCCACCCCCACTGCCATATCTGAACTATGAATGAATGTTCAGGCTGCAATAAGACTTCCCGGTTAGGCTAAATCTTCTAGAGATACTAAAATTACTTCACACTGGACACAGCTTTTGACATGTGGTCTCATGGGATGAAACATTTGTAGTCAGACTGTTCTAAAAATCTGGGGAATATGGTAGCTATACTATTCTCTAAAACTAAAATACCTTCAACCAACCTTGGCAGCGTGAGAGTAAAGTACGTATCATTACTCAGTGTGTAGTATAAAGGGCCCCTATTTAGCCTCTGATTCTCCTCCGGGGCTTGTACCTCGGTCTCCTCAGACTCTAATTTCCTCTAGTTCTGTTTTTCCACAAATCCACAGGGACAATGCAGGATAAGACATTGCAGGATTAGAAAGGAGCTGGTGTGTGGCGCCTCAAAGGATCTGAATGGGCAGTTATTTTAATGGGGTGGGGAAAAGTAAGGGGAGGAGTAAAGGGGAAATAATGCAGTCAAGTGCAATATGGAGCCTTATTCCCTGAGCTGCCCCATTTATTCTGCATAATTGCTTCATTTCCACTGGCAGTGCATCTCCAAATGAATTTTATTACTGGTGCCTTGGATATCATATTGATTACCAGTTTCATCGATCCCTATCTTGCTAATTAGCATATAAATTAGCCATTTGGGGGGAGGCATTAGACAAAATTGAATTTTCCCCTTAATCTTCTTTCACAAGGTAAATGAAAATAGATGTGTCCTGTGAAGGCCCACGGCCTTCCTCTGAAACAATCTAAGTGCTGTTCACAGCCAAGGAACCCTCTCATTGAGGGAGAGAGAAGGCTCCTGGAAGACTTCTTGCCTGCTGACTGACATAGCTGCACCCTTAAGTTATCCAGGAAATTTTGAGGCAGAGGCTCGATCTGCAAGCTGAGATGTGTGGCCTTGGAGAAGACACTGGAGCTGACAAATAGCAGTGCCCCCTCCCACAGAGACACAAGAGGAGGCCTGTGACACAGTTATCCCTGTGGGGTTTGCTTCCAAGACTGCAGTGGAGAAAAGCATTCTTCTCTTGGTTTCGTGTTAAGATGGGGACTCTGGAATCGGAAGGTCTGTGTTGGAATGTCTGCTTGACCTCTTACCCGCTGTATAGTCCTGAGCACGCTAACTCCCAGGCCTGAGTTTCCTCATCTGTACAATGGAGGTGATCATGGTGTCTACCTCATTGGGAAGCTGTGAGAATCAAGAGAGAGGGATGTATCTGGAGCATTCAGCACAGGTCCTGGCACAAAGAAGTGCTCACTGAATCCCCTCTTGGCACCTGTGCCACCAGGACCAGGAAGACTACATAGGGATCTGAGAAAACCAAATGCCAGGGTTCTCCAGTGACTTCTGCTCAGCTTTGAAGTAGACATCATTTCAACTCCCAGGTGCTTAGTCCCTGGAAGAGATCACAGTCTTGCTACCAAAGATGTGGCCCTTAAAGCAGTGGAGCACTCCAGTGGGAGCATACTGAAAACAAAACCTCAGGCTGCACCCCAGACCTGAGGCCCCCAGGACCGACAGGCACAGCAAAGCTCAAGCACTGTTTCGAGTGATCTACTGATTAGAATCTGATTCTGTTAGAGAAGGAAAGGACTCCGGGTCCCCTAGTCAAAAGTTGAGGTTCAGAAAGGTCAGAAAACTTGCCTACAGTGAGGCCACAGCACAGCTGGATGAGGCTTTTGGTCTCCTGACTGAGACTAGTCCAGGTTCAGAGGCGGCCCCCCCTAATGCTGTGTCTCCAGTGCCCTGGAGGCTCTGCTCCCTTTCTTTGGGGTGGTCTCAGTGGTGGTGGTCTTGACCCAGCCTCAGGATGAAGCCACCGTGGGCTCTGAAGGGAGACCGGGTTCCTTTCCAGATGCTGTTGAGGGGTAGGAGGCTGGGTTACTCGGATGACCTCGGCAGAGGATACTAATGTGATGGAGGAGCGACCCTGGATGACCCCTGTGAGCTCCTGCCCTTTGAACTCAGAATGCTTCCCATAGGGACACAGAGAAAACCACTGACGACGACGCCCACGGAGGACAACTGGGTGGCCCAGCAGCAGGGAGGCAGGGTGGGAGAGGTGAGTTTTCACTGTACGCTCTTTTGTATCTTTTACATTTGGTTCTCTGTGCATGTAAAATGCATTCAATAATAACTTAGACAATAATAATATTAACAAGAATGTCTCGGATAGATCGCAGCTAAAAACAATGCCCCATCTGGCCCTGTCATTCTAGCTTCCACCCCTCCCACCCGCCACCCCCTCCTGAAATCTGAAACTTAAAAGCACCATGGAAAGATTCTGTGGCTGGAGTGCAGATACAGATGCTGGGCTTGCTTCGGCACCATGACCATGACTAAGTCATTTCCCCGTTGGAATGTGACCTGCTTTGCTTTGCAAAGTTTTAAATGATATTAAGTAAGTGTTAGGATGATTCAAACCCCACCTCCACTCCACGAAATTACGGTGAAAAGAAGGACTGGTCTTTCTTCCCTTGGGCTTTCACAGGGCTTGGGATAACCAGGACATACGGAAGGACACTGAGCTTGTTGCAGAGAATGCAAAATATAATGCCATTTTTATGTTATTTAACATATAACTTAGCTGGAAGGATATATTTCAAAATGTTAAGAATGTCTGCTTTCAGGGACAGGGTTATTATAGGTTTTTATTTTCTTTAGTTTTCAAATTGTCTGTATTTTAAAAAAATATCTGGTTTCAGCACCACGGTATCCTTATACAAAACACAGGTGAAAGATAAAAACTCTGGAAAGGATGCTGCTCCATCTGGACAATGGGTCACTCAGAAGCTGGTGACACAGGTCTGCCTGGACCCACAGTGTCCAGACACCTGCAGCACCAGAGATGGAAGGCGTTCTTGGTTTCCTTAGTCCATATTCCAGTGGACCCAGGGCTTATTAGGTATTTTTCAGAGCTGGAAGGCAAACACAGATCGGAGGCACTGGATTCCTAGGATTGTCTCCTAAGAAAGAGTACAGTTGGCTAAAGACAGCTCCTGACCCAGATAATGACCATAAAATATCCTGGGCAAATCCAGTTGACCTTGAATACATCGCAAATAGCTGCTTAGAGGGTGAGTGAAAGAGATTCAGCTTCTGCCTTCTTAGACTTTGACAATATTGTAAGGACAATGGAAAAATATACAAGGTAAAATGTGAACAATTCTATCAGAGATACAAAGTATAGCCAAGCAGTGTGGAGTGCTGGGGAATCCAGGTCTTTGTCCTTCACTGCCAGGGTGACTTGGGACAAGGTGCAGTACTACCACGCAAAATTGCTATTTTCTCATTTACAGTGGAAATAGTCTCCCTCAAAGAGACACTCAGGAATGGAGAGATGTGTGTAAAACCTCTGGGACAGCACTCACACACGGCAGGCCCTCCACAAAAGGGTTTGTAATTATTATTCTTTGGGCACAGAGCTCACAAGGCCATGAGGGCCATATTATGGTCACATTGTCATCATTGCTGTCTTTGTTTAGAAAAGTTCCAAGGAGTCATACAATTACAGATGAATGCATACCAAAAAGCTGTTAATGGCTCTGAGTCTTTCTGGAAGATGCCACACAAACAGATCAGTTTTTGTATCTGCTGTAATTGACTTAAGCATGCTTGCCTTGGGAGATACTAGAAGAGCCTGCTTAGCTTCTGGTCCACTTTTCTTGTTTTTTTCAGGCTTCACATGACCCAATAGGTGGTTTATAGTTTGGGACTGTGACTCAGTTCATTTTTTTTGAAAATTTTATAGCAAGGTCCCTGCATCAGTCATTGAATTTGGCAAAGAAGCTCTTGCTACCAAAGAAACACAGAATAGGAAGGAATGAAGGAATAGAAGTCATAGACCTTGACCCCCAAAATTTTTAGATGGAAATGCTCAGGATATATTGAGGGGGAGGAGAGGAAAGGAAGCTTTAAAATCTTTACAAAATAATATCAAGTGAACATAACTAATTCACACATATTTAACTCTCATAGTAACTGTTACTAATAACTGATCTACCAATATTCTTATTTATAAGGCACCGAAGACTCAGAAATCATTAAGAAATAGATATATAACTTAGTAAGAAAATAGGCAAGGAATTTGAAAGAGCGTCATCATTATTTGTAAAAATATCATAGATGATAAGCCTATAAAGCATGTTTAAACCTTTCTCATATTCAAAGGTAACTCCGATATTAACATTTCTAAATTCAATAATATTCAGGCTGATATAAGGTGGTAATATACTTCTTAAACTGCTATTTAGGAGTGCAATTTAGAATACCCTTTTTACAAGGCAATTTGTCAATAGATAGGATTTTTAGTATATACTCTTTGACCTAATAACTCTTTTTATAGGAATTTACTTCAGGGATATACATCTTCTCAAATTTTTAAGATATATGTATAAGAGTGTTCATCACAGCATTGCTTGTCACAGCTAAAATGTGGAAATAAGCTAAGCATTACTGGCAATGTAAGAGTGAAAAAAATAGCAGTTAACATTTATTGAGCACTTCCTATGTGTTCTGATGCTTCACATGAATTGTCTCCTGTAAGTTCTATGATGCAAGCATGGTTACTTTGTGCATTTTATAAAAGAAGAAAATGAGACTCACAGAGGTTAAGAAATTCATCTAGAGTCACTTAGCAGAATGGCAGAGCAGGATCTGGAGATGGGCAGTCTGCTTTCAAGAGTGCATGCTCTTAAACACTATGTCACATACACACAGCCACACATAAACATACCGACATCATACTCTGCATTAGTTAAAAAAGATTAGTTAGAATTGTATGTATTGATATGGAAAAATCTCTAAGACACATTATTAACTGAAAAGACATAGGTTGGAATAATTTTCTTCGGGTGTCTTCCCTTGGTGTCAATAAAAAAGGAGATAAATCAATGATCATCATATCATTCTTTTCCATGTTTAAAAATGTTAAATAAATAAAAGCCTTAGGAAAACTGTCTATATAGGTTAAAAAACTCTAGTCCAAATTACAAATCATTTTATAGCATAAAATGACATTCATTTTGTTTGGATGGCACGAGAGAGGAGATGGTGAATGCAAATTTTAAAGTGAGTTTTCCTAAACTAAACAATTTCCTTAGTATGGTAAGGAAACGGGAGTGGAAAGAATGAGGGGAAGGTGGTAAGAGAACGGGTATTGAATCCTCAAGGCCAAACAAAGTCTAGATTTAAAGTGTAACACAGGCCATTGTGAGTTTGTTTATAAAAGTGATTGACATGATGACATTGTTTTTAATGAAGATTGTTCCAAGGCCATGTGTGGGGTAGAAGGAAGCTGCAGAAACAAAGGGAGAATATGTGTGGAGTTTATAATAGGACTATAAGCACAAGGGCATCAAAGTCTGGGCCTGGCCACAGGATGGGGAATTAGGAAAAGCAGCATAGCCAAATTGTGTCTGCTTGGATGAAACTTAAGCCATGTTATGGCTCTTGGTGAAACGGATAGCTACTTGCCCAGTCTATCTTCTCTCCATTCTTTTCCATTCCAATTGCTACTACATTAGTCTAGGCCCTCATCATAATGTGGTGGAGTTGTTGCAAAAATCTTCTGAAGAGGTCTCCCCTCTTTCCCATGTCACGTCTCTAATTCATCATGCCCTGCTGCCCTAGTTTAATCTTTTTATAATACTGGTTTTACAGTTCTCTTCCTTGAAGATTTTAATAGCAACACTTTAGGAAAGAATTCATGCAACTTAGTGTGTTAGGCACTGCCCTTTAATTGGTCCCTCCCATCCAACATCCCTGTTCATTCATTCAACAAAGTCCTGAGCATTAAACATGTGCCAGGCAGCACTCTCAATACAAGGGATACAGCCGGGGACAAAACAGACAGCTCTGTCCTTGTGGGGAGACAGAGCACGAATACCAGGCAGGGCTAAATGCTTGGAGAAAGGCAGAGCAGTGTCAAGGGCATGGGAACAAGTGGGTGGTGGTAGGGGAGGTTGCTCTTGTAGTGAGTGACCACAGAATGACTCTCCAATAAGGAACATTTAAACAAAAAACTGAAAGAAGTGAGTCAACCATGTAGTTCTCTGGAGGAAGAGCATCCCAGGCAAAGAGAACTGCAAAGGCCCTGAGGTGGGAACATGCTTCCTGCATGTGTCTAAAAATGGAAAGATCCCCGTGTGACTGAGCTGGGGCCAGAGGGTTTGATAATAGTGCAGACTGCATCTTGTGGGCAGAGGTAATCAACTGAGGGCAGTTTCAGTCCTTGCCGGACATTTGCAATGTCTGGAGACATTTTTGGTTGTCAGAACTGGGCCTGGGATGCCACCAGGATTCAGTAGGTAGAAACCTGGAATGCTGCGCAAATGTTTTGATGCACAGGAGAGCCCCCGCATTAAGGAATTACCCAACAAATATCAGTAGTGTCAAGGCTGAGATGCCCTGGTGAGGGGCCTTGCGGGCCCTTACAGGGACTTTGGCTTTTATTCTATGCGAGAGAGAAAGCCGTAGAGGGTTCTAAGTAAAGGGGTAACATTATAAAAGTATGCTGGTTGCCATATGGAGACTAAATGGTACAGGGGAAAGGCTGAAGCAGAGACCTGCCAGGAAGCTTTTGCCACCATCTAGGCAAGAAGTAACACTCTGAATTAGGGTACTATGACAAATGTAGTAACAAGTGGTCTGACTCTAGATGTATTTTTGAAGGTTTATCTTACAGGATTAGCTGATTTTATCAAAATGAACTACAATCACTTAGTCTTCTCCCTCTACCACCATGTGCCAAGAGTACTGCCTTCGTCTTGCCATTCCCTGCCCCTGACCTGCCTTTCTTATCTGAGCAAAGTCTACCCAGTCTGGATTTCAGGATTTCAATCAAGAACCTTCCTTAACCAAAGGCGCCCTCTTTTCTCCAAAGTACTTACAGCGTTTCTAGTCTGCACATCCCAGTTTTATCTTCAATGTTCTTTTCACATATGTGATGAGATGTCGTACTTTGTGATGAAAACCGATGGGCCCCCTGCTGTGATCACTCATGGAACATTATAATGGAGGTCGTAGTCATCAAGGTAGGGCAAGAGAAATGATTCAAAAGTACAAAGTAAAAGCACTGGGGAGGAGGAAACAAAAGGTGTCCTTACTCGCAGTTCCCATGATGGTATGTACAGAAAACCCGATGGAATCTTCAGTTTAGTGAATAGAACTACTCAGAGTTTTGTGAATGTCTGGCCACAAAATCAATTTGTAGAAATAAAATGTATTTTCATTCATTAGCAATAGTTTAAATGAAAAATTTAAAATTACATTGTTTCTAAGAGCAACAAAAGAATAAAGCACCAAGAATAGAACTAATAAAATATTCACAAGACACTTATGGGGTAAATTATAAAAATTTAGTGAAGAGAATTTTTAAAAACCTAAAGAAGTGGGATGATATACTATGTTCATGTTTTGGAAAACTTCCTATTATAAAGATGTGATTTCTTCCCAAATCAAATAGATTGGTTAAGTCCCAAAAATTTTAGAAAAGAAACTTGACCACGGTGACCAGAGAAATCAGCAAATGCTGCAAAATCAGGGATTTTTGTATATAGGAAGAGCTGGTTGTAAAACATTACTAGAATACCACTTAATGGACCTAAATAGAGATTCCCAAATATTTACATGGACCTACAATTTCATATATCAACACAGAAAAATCTCAAAAAGATAATTTTGAGCAAAAGAAACAAGACTCAGAATGGATACAGTCTGATTCCATTTAAAAAGTTCAAAACCAGTTGCAACTGAAAAAGGTTATTGTCAAAATAGAGTATGTTGCCTAGGGGATCACTCATACCGGCCTGGGCAGAGGAAGAAGGTAAGGTTCTATTTCCCAGCTTGGATGATATGTCAATGATGTTCATTCTACTCCTCAAATGCTACATATATGCTACATATATATTTTACATTTGTCTGCATAATTATATGTTTCATGGTAAAACAAAACAAAGCAAAATCAAGCATCTACCCCATGCAGAGGTACCGTGGGCACTAAGCTAAACCAGACTCAGATTCTACCTCCATTCTGCTAACATAACTTCCACTAACTCAAAGACTTCAATGTCACTAAAGTTCAGAAAACATTTCCAAGTCTTATTTTCTTTGTGCCTCTGCAGCATCCAATACTGCTGACAATTCTTGGTCTTGCAATGGCATTTTACCTTGGCTTTTGTGAAACTACAATCTCCGGGCCCTTTCTCTGTAGCTTCCTTCCCAGGCCTGCCTCCCCGGAGCATTATGTGTCAGAGTTCTATAAGTTTCATCCCTGGAACTTTGTTCCTTTGAACTCTGATCTCTTTGTAGATATTCACATCATGCCTATGGCTTCAACACACCAAAGATTTAGATCTCCAGATCAGACCTCGCCTCTGAGCTCCAGGGAGATGAATCCAATCATCTAGTCAACATCTTGATCTGGATTTTTTGAAGCAGTCACACTTTAACCCATTAAAAATAAGTTATGATTTCCCTTCATACTATTCTTTCCCAGGGAATGGCCCTCCAGTCATCCTTGACAATCTATTCCAGGGAAACAAATAGTCTTTTCTTTTCCTTCTGTTAGAATGAAAGCACTCACTCTCTTTTCTTCTTAAGGAAGAGTTGAAAAGGAGGAAAGTTATTTTAGTGATGACTCTAAGTAGGAATAAAATCATAAAAAACCCCATCATCTGGTAATTTAGGTTCCCTACATAGATGGAGTTCAATAAAGTTAGTTCCTTTCCTTTTAATTAAGAGTTTTTCCAAAACACAACAGTAATACTATATAATTAAAGTATTTTCCTCTCTCCTTCTTTTAATCCTTTTCTGCACAATTTCTTGTCTCTTCTTTCCACCACATTTTTGTACAAAACAGTTTCATAGTTTGTTTTTTCTTCATTTTCTGTTTCTACATTTTTCCATACTACCCTCAGTCCCCCTCTCCACAATTGACAAAATATGGTATTTTCAACCAACAAATATTTATTAAGAATCTGTTTCTGTGCTCTCTGGGATAGAGTGATGAGGTTCCTCGTGATATCTGTCAGGGAGCAAATAACAAGTTGGACAGTAGTAAGAGCTAATTAAGAATTAGAATCGAACAACATAGTGGAGAAGAACTGGGTTGTTATTTTAGATTGGGTGGTCAGGAAAGGCCTTTCTGAGGAGGTTATATTTAAAATTGAGAACAAATTACAACATGATATCCCTTTATGACAAATTATGACATGATATCCCTTTGTACTAGTTAGCACAAAGATCCTAAGCGAGAAACAAGCTTGGCATGTTTGATGGCTGCATAGAAGACAAGAGTGGTATGAAATTAGGAGAATGCAGGAGTTAGTTCACACAGGGCTTTGTATACCCAGAATCAGAAGTTGGAATTCAATAATTTAGAAATGTACCCTTTTTAATATTTGTAGGATCTGCAGTGATGTCCATGTCTTCATTCCTGTTATTGGTTATTTGTGTCTTTTTCCCTTGACCAGTCTGTGTAAGGATGAATCACCTGATTAGTCTTTCAGGAGAGCTAACTCAAGCTTCCCAGAACTTCTCTATTAGTGTTTTCTATTTTATTAATTTCTGTTCTTGCCTTCATTATTTGCTTGCTTCTACTTTCTTTGGGTTTAATTTGCTGTTTTCCCCCTAACTTCTCAAGATGGATGAACTTAAAGTTATAAAGTTCCCTCAAAGCTTGGCTATATTTACATCCTAAAAGATTTTATGATATATGCTAGAAAATATTCTTAACGGAATGATGATGTTATATAGAACTGTACTACTTACTTTTCAAATTTTTGGTGTGGGGGTGAGTTTCCAGTCACCTTTTTCTTATTGAAAATTAATTATATAATTACATTGTGATCAGAAAGAATTATTATATATGACTTTAACCCTGTGAAATTTTTGAGACTAGCTCTATGATCCAGTGTATGGTCACCTTTTATAAATGTTCCATGTATACTTGAAAAAACACATTCTGCAGATGTTAGATCTAGTTTTTTAAATATGTTCATTGTTAAAATTTGATAAGTGTGATTAAATTATATGTTTTTACTGTTTTTTTTTTTTTTTTTTTTTTTTTTTTCCTGAGTGCTTGGTACATCAAATGCTGAGAAGTATGTAAATATAAAAACACCTTGAGAGTGAATTTGTCTTTTTCCTTGGGGTTCTGACATTTTTGCTTCATGTATTTGAGGACATTTTATTAGATAAGTATAGTTCATCATTAATTCATTTTTAAAGAGATGGAGTCTTGCTATGTTGTCCAGGTTAGCCCCAAACTGGGCTCAAGTGATGCCTTAGTTCCTGAGTAGCTAGGACTATAGGTGCATGCCACTATGTCTAGACAGATGCACCTAACTCTAAAATTACTATATCTTCCTTTCAAATAGAAATCTTAATTTTAAAAATATTTTGTCCAATCAATTCAGCTAGAATATTACTTAGTTGATAATCCCAGAGGTTTTTAGGCTATGGGAAAAAGCATACGTTAAGGAAAATTTAATTATGATTAAAAGTAACCCCTTTTATCACTAGAAGTACTGACTCAATGTAATTTTGTCTATTGTTAAGATAACTATATTGGTTTATCTTTAGTGTGAATTTTCTTGGTATAGCTTCTTTCCTATCTTTTTATTTTCAAACTTTTTGTTTACTTATCTCAAGGTTTCTCAACCTTGGTACTGTTAAATTAGGGTCAGACAATTCTTTGTTGTGGGGAAGTCTTGGGCATTGTAGTTTACAATAGACCTCAATCCCACTTATAAACTACTGATGTATTTTAGGTGTGACTTCTGTAAACAGCAGAGTGTTAAATTATTTTATTCAGTATGACAATTTTTGTCTTTTAATGGAAATTTTTAGTCTGTTTACATTTAATGTAATGGCAAACTCTGAATTTGTCTGTCTCAAATTCATTTAATTTTCCTTCTGCCTAAGTCTACTTATGGGAAGAAGAGAAACAATATGTACCTTCAAAACTGAAGACACTTTCACATTATTCCACCCTTCTGCAGAGCTGCTGCTAGCTCATTTGGTGATTTCATGCAAATGAAAACCAAGTACCTTCTAGGAGTAGATGCTGCCCTACTGACACATGCATGGCAAGTGGAAGTTACCTTGTGGAAATTAGAAAAAAGTGTTCTTGGAGAAGAAACAACTGAGAGCCAGGCTCAGGTTTGGACAACTGGAGATTTTGGCTCCATGTGACCCCTTGGCAAGAGGCCCCTTGTATGACAATCAATCTGCAAAGACTTCTGTGGAAGTCTTGGTCTTTCATTATTGCTAACCAGAAGTTAGTCATAAGTTTACCTGCTGCTTCTTTTAAGGTAAATTGTTTACTTATTAATAATTAAGGGCACTTATCTCTGGTTATCTTCAGCTTTACTATCATGTGCTTAAATGTGAATTTCTTTTCATTTACCAGCATGAGATTCATTAAGCTTCTTAAATCTGTAGTTTGGTGTTTTTATGTCACTTAGGGAAAATTCTCAGCCATCATATCTTCAAATACACTCCTGTCCCAATTCCTTACCTTTTAAGACTCTAAATGAAGGCTTGTTAGTAGATGTTCTCACTCTATTCTCTATGTCTCTTGGCATATATTCTATCATTTCATCTGCCATGCTGTATTCTGGGTAATTTCTTCAGACCCATTTTCCAGTTTTGTCCTCAGTTATATATGACCTTCTGATAAACATGTTCACAGAGTTCTTAATTTGGTTTATGTATTTTTTAATTTTAGAAGTTACATGCAGTTATTTTTCAAATCTATTATAATATTTTTATAGATTCATGTTTTTACAGATATTTTCAAGTTCATTTAAAATATCTTTAAACATTACACAGTTATTTTATAGTCTCCCTACTGACTGAAATATCTGAAGGAAGTTTTGTGGGGCTCTGTATTGTCTGTTATTTATGTTGGTTATTACTTCGGGTATTTTGTGGAATTGATGATATGTAACTGAAGGTAATTATACTAGGAAAAAAAATTTAAAGATTAATTTGAGTCCTAAATAGTGGAATCATTCTCTAGAAAGGATTTTTCTTTGCTTTTGTCTGGTACCATAGGACTGTAGTGGTTTGGAACCACCCTGGACTAAGCCAAAAGTCTGTTACCTGGGAGACACAAAATTGACCTGTTCCGGGAATGGTTTACTTCCAGATCCCTCTTACTCTGAAGATTTAGTTCTTCATAGTTCCTCCAGAAAGGGCTTATCCAATTTCTTACCTGGGGGAGTCTCTAGGTCTGACACCTTTCTTCCTTCTACGAGATTGGCAAATGCTCAGCTTGACTTCACAGATATTCTTTTCAAACTAGCAAAGGCATTCAGGAAAAAGAGGGTTGAGTGCTAAGTTTACTTCTCTGTGTTCTTGCTTTACCCAAGATATTGGTCAAGTACTATCTTCCTATTTTGGTAGCACTTGAGTAAATGTAAGAAAATTTTAAAAGAATACTACTTTCAGCTTTATTTGTTGTCCTCAGCGGCCCTGAGTACCTAGCTCCTCATTACCAGAAGTGAAGGTTCCTAAAGTGAGTGAGGGAAAGCCGGAGGAGGGGCGAGGGGAGGTACTTTCAGCTAACCTGTTTTGGTTACATTCTGTCAGATTGTTATAGGCAAAAGGAAAAATGTACTTCAATGATAAACCAAAAAGAAAATAGTTTTAATCTTGTGAATGTGTATTTGTACTAGCTTGCTTCACATTGATGTGTGTTTTATCTCTCTTGACTACACAGTGAGCTCTTAAATATTAGGTGTCTTTTCTGTTTTTTTAAGTATCCGTCCTTTGTTTAGGACCAGAACAGTCTTAACTGCCTTCTTGTCACCATCCTGGGGCCTCAAGCCCCAGGATTATCAGGACTTCATCTCTTCCCACCTCTCCCACCTATTTAGAGTATTAGCTGATGACTGAGAACAATGAAAACTCTTTACATCAAGTTTGAAAGTGAAGGATATGTATGTGGATAAATACAAATACAGAGCTTGATAATCCTCAGTTATGTCCACACTTTTTCATATAGTTGCTGTGATAGACTTACAAGTTGGGGGAAATAAAAAACTACATTGAGTTGTAGTATTCATACAACTTTTGACACTGTAATTTCATATTTATGAATTTGCCTTACAAATAATCATGGGAGGGGTGTGTGTATGAAGTCGAAGCTACTCAGGAGGCTGAGGAAGCAGGATTGCTTGAGCCCAGGAGTTCAAGACTGGGGGACACACTGAGACCCCACATCAAACAAACAAATGAACAAACAAACAAACATGGATGTTCACAAAGATTTAGCTACCTGTACTGTCATTAAAAGATGGACATTAAAAATTTTAAATTCCATCAGTAGGGGATTAGTGATTGTACCTTCATGTAATAAAATATGACACAAAAAGACTCCCAACAAGGTGATGAAGCGGTTTACAAAAGAGTATAAGGCATGTTTTTTGTAAATACAAATTCTACCTATGCCTATATCTATAGATCCACAAACTTAAAAAGTTAGAAAGATATAAAAAAATGTTAACAGCATTACTTTAGGGTGCTTTCATACAGATTTTTTAAATTGACTTTGCTTATCTGAATCTTCCATAATGAAAACATTGCTTTTGTAATGAAAAAAAAAACATTGATTATTAAAAAAAAAAAAAAACTAGAGTTCCTTTATATCCGTTAACATATGATTAGCTGCCCCTGACCAGTGCTTTTAGTTCCAATCCATCCATCAATCAATGATTAGCAAAGAAGTTTATCTCCTAGATCCATCCTGTCTCACATGGCCTACGCAGAATAAAGAATAGCATTCATCACTTAGTGCGTGGTGGGTGGGTCATAATACATACTTATTGAACTGAACTGATTGCTAAGAACCAGAAAATTACCCACTTAATGTTAAGAGAATGACACATACTTCAAATGTGATCATTGTCTATCAAATAGTCTTCCTTTTATTTTTTAATTTTAAAATATTTTTTAGTTATCAATGGACCTCTGCTTTATTTACTTATATGTGGTGCTGAGAATCGCACCCAGTACCTCACACATGCTAGGCAAGCAGCTTTACCACTGAGCCACAACGCCAGCCCCTAGTCTTCCTTTTAAATTATCCCTACCTTATAGTCTCTCTTGTACTCAAGTTAAATAAAAGATTTTTAAAAGAACACCACAGGGAAAATATTACTATAATGACTTCATATCATTATACATGAAATATATGCTGGAAGGCCTGCTATATATGTAGCAGTTTTGTGTAGTGTTGTTCAGAAAGGCTTAACTGCTTCTGTTGCTGAATGGCCTGTCACATAAAAAGACTCAAACCTGCCCTGCTCTTACAGAGAAAAACAAATGCCTGGAATGAGCTAGAATTTCCAGGAAAACCTAAGAGCTCAATTTGTATCAGTCCCTGTGGGAATACTGCACTGATGCCATTTTTAATGTCTTACTCTTTCCCTCTGATTGGCATGATTCCCTCATCTCCTCTCTCAGCTGGCTCTGCCTCTCCTTAGAGCAGACTGTCTTTGTGAATGACGCTCAGGGAGCATGTGCAGGAGAAGCTCAGAGTCTCACTCCATGGGAACGCGAGAGAGAGTTAAAGAATGGGCTAGGAACAGCAGCTGAATGGAGCAGGTCATGTTGCTTCTGGAAACTGAAAAGACCAATCCTGTGAGAGAGTCAAGGGGCACACCTACTCGGACCTGTCCCTGCAGGCGGTGTGTGTGCGAGAAGTGTGCAGCACGGTTCACATAGGAGAGGCATCACAAGATTCCGGGGCTGCCTCCAACCACGTACTCATTTGCAGGATTCAGTTCTGTTGGTACAATGCATTTGTTGAGGCAATGGGCAGGCGATGTCTTTAGGAATCAAAGGCTATGCCTTTGGGAAGACTCAGTCAGCTGATGTCTCCCTCATGCAATTTCCATTTGTAGTACTGGACCTGCCTGCCAACCCGGGGGAATGAATCATTCTTTCTATACTTGAACACTTATTTTAAACCACTTTCTTTACAAAAATAGCAGTCACTATGATAAGACAGGTCTCATAATACCTAGTAACAAACAACAAAAATACCTTCCTATAAAGAGGACGAACATCGCATGATGGCCACAGCTGAACAGCAAACGTGATAAATCAGACACCAACTATGGAGGTCCTCATTTTTTTATCATGCAATGAAGAACTGAGTATTTCATCACTTGGACACTTGTGCTTATTATAATTGCCACTTTAAAATATTTCTAAATATGGAGTGAATTGCGCCTCAATATTTATGTATTACCTAGTCAGATTCATTATCCAGTATGTTCATTTCTTTGAAAAGAAGATCTCAAAAGAATTAAAACTGCTTTTCTGTGAATTATGGGAGAATTAAATGATTGGGAAGCCAGTGTAAATACTATATTCTCCTTACAATGGTTTATATCTCACCAAAACATTTAAATCACTAGTTAGAAAGTCTCAATATAATCATTTGTTTCTCCCCCAAAAGGTATATTATTGTTGATTATTATGTCTTTATCATATTGTCTTTATAACTGAGAGACAATTAGAGAATAAGCCTAAATAGAGATTTTGAACTATCTTAAGATACTGCCAGTTCCCAACAAATGCACAGAAAAAGAGAATGGAATATCTCAATTTCCTTTTGTTTATTAAGAGAAAGTCCAACATTTGAAAAAAATCTATCAATCTAAATCACCATATTAACAAAGAAGGTAATTATCCCCATAGGTAGGTGAAAATCATTTGACAAAATTCAGTACTCAGTCATCACAACAACTCTAAGCAAACTAGAAATAGAAGAAATTGTCCTCGATTTCATAAAGATCATATAACAGACGCCTACACTTCATCATGTTTATGCAGTGAAAGACTGAATGCTTTTCCCCTAAGATTGGGAATGGCATTTAATCGTTTACTTAATAATGCATTGGAGGTGCTAGCCAGCACAATAAAGTAGGTAAAAAAGACCTAAGTTTTAAAAGAGAAGAAGTAAAACTGTAAAACCATCTTCATTGACAGGCAAAATGATTGAATTCGTAGAAAATCCTAAGGAATCTACTGAATCAACTACTCTCAGAATTAAAGTGAATTTACCAAGGTCACAAGATACAATAACACAGAGGTCAAGTAACTTGACCAAAGTCACAATTACAACTAGTGACTTGAAGAGCCTAGGTTCAAGTTTAGGCAGTCTAGTCCTGGAGACTTCTTCTCAACTAGTATTTATATGGTAACTTTAAAATCAAGGCTTCCTATTTGTAATAGTCAAGATATGGACTCAACCAAGTTGTTCATTGGCAGATGAATGGATAAAGAAAACGTGGTAAATATCATCAATGAAATATTATTCAGTCTAAAAAAAAATGAAATCCTGTCATTCTTGGCAAAATGGAGGGAACAAAAGTCATTATGTTAAGTGAAATAAGCCAGGCAAACACTGTATGTTCTCACTCATATGTAGAAGCCGAAGCAGTTTATCTCAAGCGAAAAGAAAGGAAAGAGAAAGAGACTAGGAAGAGTGTGGGGGCTGAAGAGAGAAAGGTTGGACTATCGGTGCTAAAATAATTAGGAAGAATAAATTTTAGTGTTCTGCAGCATGGTTGGGTAACTGCAGTTTCTAGCAACCCATTATATATTTTATGAAGAACTAGAGGTAAGGAGTTTGGATGCTTCAAACACAAAGAAGTGATAACATACATAGGAAGATGGAGAAGCTAAGAACTCTGATTTGATCATTACACATTGTATACGTGTAGTGTATTGAATTATCAAATGGTACCCCATAATATGTACATTGATTTGTTAATTAAAAAGAAAAAGTAAAAATTTAAAAATAATAAAATAAAATCAAAACTAAAAAATAATCAAGGTGTTATTACACATATGTAAACACTAAACATAATTTCTCCTCCTCTATTCAATTACCACTAGTTTCACCCCAAATTTTGGTGAAGAGTAATTAAAAAAAATAAAATGTGAATCCTGAATCCTCATTCTATATGCAAAAGCATGACCACTGACTGTCTAATAAAATCAGTGTTGTAGATATAATCCTTACACAGGTCAGCACGTTTCACACTGAGACAAACCCCTAATGAATACAGTGCCAGATATATGTATCCATACTGTTCCCTATCCCAATAAATAACAAATTCAAGCTCAACTCATCTCTAATACCAGAAAACAGAATATGAAAGAGAGCATGCTCACTGATAAATGCAGAAACAATTTTAAAAACCGGTATGGGATTAGCCACACTAGGTTGTCTGTACTAATAATAATGGAAATAATAAGATACCTAGCATTGCTAAATTAATAAGCATTCATTGAACCTACTAGCTAATTCTGAAGTCCTGAAATAACAGCAGTCCGCCAACACTGGACACCAGTACAGGCAGAGAGAAGCTGAAGGAGGAGCCCTAGGCAGCGTGAACATGATGAGCAAAATCAAGATGATTGCAAGCAAGAAAAGTACAGGTGGAGCACCTTGTCCAAAAATCTAAAATCCAAAATGCTCCAAAATCTGAAGAGTTTGAACACTGACATAACACCTAAGTGGAAAATTCCACACCATGAAACCTGATTTCATGTACAAAATTATTAAATACATTATATAAAGTTACCTTCAGTCTTTATATATAAGGTGTATATGAAACAAAAAATTAATTTCATATTTAGTGTTTGGTCCCTTCCCTAAAATATATCATTATTTACAAGCAGATATTCCAAAATCCAATAAAATTAAAAAAAAAATCCAAACCCCCAAATACTTTTGATCTCAAGCATTTCAGATAAGGGATACTTGACCTGTAGTTGATGTAGGATCTTATACAGAATGGCACAGCTAGAAGTCAACAACAGAAAAATTATTCCATGGCACAGTCTCAAGTGTGAAGGCCCTTATGAAAATCATAAATTTAAAAGATAAAGGTACAGTCACAGACTTTGCTAATAGTGACTATAACCTCAAACTTGAAAGCCTGTCTAGCAACACGTAGTATAGTGTTGAGCCTGCATCAGTCGTTTTCAGTTAAATTGGCCTACATAAAGAAAAGGATGTACTGTCTTAACTACTTCATTGTTGTTTTGATCTGCTGCATGTAAATTATAAACTTCAAATTATTTTCCTAATGAAAGAAACGGATTATCCATCCAACCCTGTCTTTCCATGGCTCTTGTGGCTCAGGGTACATGACTGCAAGAGGCATGGCCCAAGGCTGTGGTCTGTTGAGAGCTGAATTATGGTAATGCTGCACAGCATTGTAAGAGATAGCGCGGTGCAGTGGGAAAACTTGGATTTGCCACTTAGTATCTCTGGATCTCATATCTCTGGTATGTCTGAGATATAAACCTAAAAACCTGAATTTACAGGGTTGTCATGATGACTGAGGTATCTGACATACTTAAGATGCTAAATAAGTAAGGGAGCATGCCTACTTGCACGTGTGCTTTCTCTGTCTTGCAACACATGTGCACACCACACACACTCACACCAAAGGTTAACAGTTGAGGTTGATTTATTGCTCCACATAAGTAAGCCCAAGAATGGATTATTATAATTAGACTCACTTATTTTCAGTGTGGTCAGCAAGGATCTGGAGAAAAATATTAATTCTGGTGTCAGACAGTAGTTAGTGGAGACTGCCACAGTTTAAACACTGTTAGCATTTAATTTGTCTGACCTCACTATGGTTTTGATCTTTATCTCAGTGGTTCTAAGTGTTTTATTCTTTGTTCAAATATTGGGATGAGACATCAAAATAAACGCTTAGGGTTTTCAAGATGGCGGCCTAGAGGGTGGCTGCATTACGTGTTGCTCCAGAACCCAGGATTCAAGAGAGGAGATATTGAGACGCTTGGGACCAACTCAAAGTAGCCGGGTGACTCTCACCCCCTGGGGGGGCATCCCGGATGGGACGGGGGTCCCGGAACGCAGGAAACTTTGTGAAGTAGAACTGCCGGCGAGACGCCCCTCCCCCCGCTGGAGCGCCATAGAGGAGGCCGCTCGGCACAGCGCTGGGACTCGGAACAGCCACTGGGGCTCCGGCGGCTGCCCGGGGGAGGAGAGGCGGGGAGAACTGTGTGGACTCAGGACACCGGGGCCTGCCCTGAGGAGGAGGAGAGGAGCGTGGCCACTTGGATTCGGAGAGACTGCGCCAGAGCTGCAGGCGGTTGCCAGAGGAGAAGCCGCGCGGCGAGCTGTTTGGAATCAGAACGACGCTTCTGAACCCCGGGGCCTGCCCTGAGGACGAGGAGGAAGAGGAGCAGCCGCTTGGATTCGGGCGACTATACGGGAACTACAGGCGGTTGCCAGAGAAGGGGCTGCGTGGCGAGCTGTTTGGACCCTGACCATTTCTGAACCCCGGGGCCTGCCCGGAGGAGTAGGAGAAGGAGGAGAAGGAGCGCGGCGGGTCCTTTGGACTCGCAGTGACTGCATTAGCGCTCCAGGCGGCTGCTCAGAGGAGAAGGCGAGTGGTGAGTTATTTGGTCTTAAAGTGACAGCTCCTGAACACAGGGGGGCTGCCTGGAGGAGAAGCGTGGTGGGACGCTTGGTCTTGAAGGACCACACCAGAGCTCCGGGCGGTGGCCCAGAGGACCCGTGCAGCGGGTCACGTGGATTCAGAGCCACTCAGAGGGACTGCTCCTGAACACCCGGGGGGTTATCTGGAGAAGGAGGAGGAACGGGCAGGGTCACTTCGACTCGGAGTGATTGATTGCCCCGGGCTACGGGTGGTTGGTGGGAGGAGGAGGCACGAAGTGAGTTTCTTGGACTCCTAGTGACCGCACCGGCATACTGGGCAGCTGTCTGGAGGAAGAGGCCTGTGGCGGGTCTCTGGGACTCAGAGCGATTGTTCGGGGCCACAGGTGGCTGCTCAGAGGAGGGGCCACGCAGCCAGGCGATTAGGTGCAGAACAGGGTCCCAGGATCTAGGAGGCTTCTGGGTGGAAGAGCCGCACAGAGACAGGCTTAGGGCGGAGCGAAGGTTCCAGGCCTATGGGCAAATTCTCTGAGGAGGGGCAGCCTAAGGAGATTCATCTGCGAAGGGTGAGGCTCCCAGGCCCAGGAGGTAGGGCCGGGCCCCTGGAAACTTTGCAGAGGAAGGCAGCCCAGCCCAGGCAGTAGATGTAAATTGAGGGGAACCTCTAGGAGGAAACTGACCAGCGAGACCTCCCCACCGGGTGAGTCTTCCCTGCTGGGTGAGGTTTCCCACAAGGACAGTAAAACCAGAGGCTCAGGCCCAAACAGGCCTTGCCTCAGCCCACAGCCTAGGTCCCCTTTGGATGACCATTGGTCAACAAGTGGAGGCACCTCTGCCCACTAGCAGGGAATATACCCCACCTGAAGGCCACTACTCCTAGAGAGGCAGCTTCCTTGTGGAGCACCGCATTATCAACCTCCTCCAAGACTTCAGCCTACTGAAGGCTAAGAGGGGATATATATAGAAATCTTCAGGGTCATTGTAAATCAACAGAGGAAATCTGCAATATCTCAGCGGTCCACTGATATCTGAACAACATGAGAAAACAAGGAAAGAAAATGCTGCAAACAAATCTAGATGTTACATCAATAAAACCCAATGACAGCATGGCAGAAGAAATGACAGAAAAGGAGTTCAGAATGTACATAATTAAAATGATCAGAGAAGCAAACGAGGAGATGAAAGAGCAAATGCAAGCATTGAATGATGAGATGAAAGAGCAAATGCAAGCATTGATTGATCGCACCAATCGACAGTTAAAAGAGCAAATACAAGAAGCAAAAGATCATTTCAATAAAGAGTTAGAGATATTGAAAAAAAACCAAACAGAAATCCTTGACATGAAGGAAACAATAAACCAAATTAAGAACTCCATAGAAAGCATATCCAATAGGATAGAACACCTGGAAGACAGAACCTCAGACATTGAAGACAAAATATTTAACCTTGGAAACAAAGCTGAACAAACAGAGAAGATGGTAAGAAATCATGAACAGAATCTACAAGAACTATGGGATATCATGAAAAGGCCAAATTTAAGAATTATTGGGATTGAGGAAGGCCTAGAGAAACAAGCCAAAGGAATGAACAACCTATTCAATGAAATAATATCAGAAAATTTCCCAAATCTGAAGAATGAAATGGAAAATCAAGTTCAAGAGGCTTACAGGACTCCAAATACACAAAATTACAACAGACCCACACCAAGGCACATTATAATGAAAATACCTAACATACAAAATAAAGACAGAATTTTAAAGGCTGTGAGAGAAAAGAACCAAATTACATTCAGGGGGAAACCAATACGCATATCAGCAGATTTTCAATCCAGACCCTAAAAGCTAGAAGGTCCTGGAACAACATTTTTCAAGCCCTGAAAGAAAATGGATGCCAACCAAGAATCTTATACCCAGCAAAACTTACCTTCAAATTTGACGATGAAATAAAATCCTTCCATGATAAACAAAAGCTAAAAGAATTTACAAAAAGAAAGCCAGCATTACAGAACATTCTCAACAAAATATTCCATGAGGAAGAGATGAAAAACAAAGAAGCAAATCAGCAAAGGGAGGAATTATCCTAAAGGAATTGTCAAATAAAGGAGGAAACAAGTTGTGTCAAACAAATAAATAAACAAAATTTTAAAAATGAACCAAATGACCGGGAAACCAAATCATTTCTCTATAATAACCCTGAACGTTAATGGCCTGAATTCATCAATCAAAAGACATAGACTGGCAGACTGGATTAAAAAGAAAGATCCAACAATATGTTGCCTGCAAGAGACTCACCTCATAGAAAAAGATACCCATAGATTAAAGGTGAAAGGATGGGGAAAAACATACCATGCACATGGACTCAGCAAAAAAGCTGGAGTATCCATCCTCATTTCAGATAATGTGGACTTCAAGCCAAAGTTAGTCAGAAGGGATAAAGAAGGTCATTTCATACTGCTTAAGGGAAGCATAAATCAGCAAGATATAACAATCATAAACATCTATGCCCCAAACAGTGGCTCATCTATGTATGTCAAACAAATCCTTCTCAATTTCAGAAACCAAATAGACCACAACACAATAATACTAGGTGATTTTAACACGCCGCTCTCACCACTGGACAGATCTTCCAGACAAAAATTGAGCAAAGAAACCATAGATCTCAACAACACAATCAATAATTTAGACTTAACGGACATTTATAGAATATTCCATCCAACCAAGAGTGAATACACTTTCTTCTCAGCAGCACATGGATCCTTCTCTAAAATAGACCATATATTATGCCACAAAGCTAATGTTAGCAAATACAAGAAGATAGAGACACTAGCATGTATTCTATCAGATCATAATGGATTGAAGTTAGAAATAAATGAAAGAGTAAAACACAGAAACTATTCCAACATCTGGAGGTTAAACAATATGCTATTATATGATGAATGGATAACAGAAGATATTAAGAAGGAAATTAAAAAATTCTTAGAGGTAAATGAGAACAAAGAAACATCATATCAAAACCTCTGGGACACTATGAAAGCAGTACTTAGAGGGAAATTTATTTCATGGAGCGCATTTAATAAAAGAAGTAAAACTCAACAAATAAACAACCTAACACTACAGCTCAAAGCCTTAGAAAAAGAAGAACAGAACAGCACCAAAAGTAGTAGAAGACAGGAAATTGTTAAACTCAGAGCTGAAATCAATGAAATTGAAACAAAAGAAACAATACAAAAAATTGACAAAATAAATAGTTGGTTCTTCGAAAAAATAAACAAAATTGATAAACCTTTAGCCACACTAACAAAGAGAAGACGAGAGAAAACCCAAATCACTAAAATTCGGAATGAACAAGGAAATATCACTACAGACAGGATGGAAATACAAAACATAATTAGAAGCTATTTTGAAAATCTATACTCCAACAAAATAGAAAATTTCGAAGACATCAACAGGTTTCTAGAGACATATGAATTGCCTAAACTGAATGAGGAGGACATAAACAATTTAAATAGACCAATTTCAAGTACTGAAATAGAAGAAGTCATCAAAAGCCTACCAACAAAGAAAAGTCCGGGACCAGATGGGTTCTCAGCCGAGTTCTACAAAACCTTTAAGGAAGAGCTCATACCAATACTTCTCAAAGTATTCCATAAAATAGAAGAGGAGGGAACCCTCCCAAACTCATTCTATGAAGCCAATATCACACTGATACCTAAACCAGACAGAGACTCATCAAGGAAAGAAAATTTCAGACCAATATCCTTAATGAACATCGACGCAAAAATTCTCAACAAAATTTTAGCAAATCGCATACAAAAACATATTAAAAAGATAGTGCACCATGATCAAGTGGGTTTCATCCCAGGGATGCAAGGTTGGTTCAACATCAGGAAATCAATAAACGTAATTCACCATATTAATAGACTTAAAGTCAAGAATCACATGATTATTTCAATAGACGCAGAAAAAGCATTTGATAAAATTCAGCACCCCTTCATGCTCAAAACACTAGAACAAATAGGGATAGTGGGAACATTCCTTAATATTGTAAAGGCCATTTATGCTAAGCCCAAGGCTAATATCATTCTAAATGGTGAAAAGCTGAAAGCATTCCCCCTAAAAACTGGAACAAGGCAGGGATGCCCTCTTTCACCACTTCTATTCAACATCGTTCTTGAGACTCTGGCCAGAGCAATTAGACAAACCAAAGAAATTAAAGGGATACGAATTGGAAAAGAAGAACTCAAACTATCCCTGTTCGCTGATGACATGATTATATATTTAGAGGAACCTGGAAATTCCACCAGAAAACTCTTAGAACTCATAAGTGATTTCAGTAAAGTAGCAGGTTACAAGATCAATGCCCATAAATCCAACGCATTTTTATACATAAGTGATGAATCTTCAGAAAGAGAAATTAGGAAAACTACCCCATTCACAATAGCCTCGAAAAAAATAAAATACTTGGGAATCAATCTCACAAAAGAGGTGAAAGACCTCTACAATGAGAACTATACAACACTAAAGAAAGAAATTAAAGAACACCTTAGAAGATGGAAAGATCTTCCATGTTCTTGGATAGGAAGAATTAATATTGTCAAAATGGCCATACTACCTAAAGTGCTATACAAATTCAATGCAATTCCAATTAAAATCCCAATGACGTACCTTACAGAAATAGAGCAGGCAATTATGAAATTCATCTGGAAGAATAAGAAACCCAGAATAGCTAAAGCAATCCTTAGCAGGAAGAGTGAAACAGGGGGTATTGCAATACCAGATCTTCAACTCTACTACAAAGCAATAGTAACAAAAACGGCATGGTATTGGTACCAAAATAGAAAGGTAGATCAATGGTACAGAATAGAGGACACGGACACAAACCCAAATAAATACAATTTTCTCATACTAGACAAAGGGGCCAAAAATATGCAATGGAGAAAAGATAGCCTCTTCAACAAATGGTGCTGGGAGAATTGGAAATCCATATGCAACAGAATGAAACTAAACCCATATCTCTCACCATGCACGAAACTAAACTCAAAATGGATTAAGGACCTCGGAATCAGACCAGAGACCATGCAGATTATAGAAGAAAAAGTAGGTCCAAATCTTCATCTTGTTGGTCTAGGACCAGACTTCCTTAACAGGACTCCCATAGCACAAGAAATAAAAGCTAGAATCAACCACTGGGATAGATTCAAACTAAAAAGCTTTCTCTCAGCAAAGGAAACTATCAGCAATGCGAAGAAAGAGCCTACAGAGTGGGAGAATATCTTTGCCAATCATACTTCAGATAGAGCACTAATCTCCAGAATCTATAAAGAACTCAAAAAACTCTACTCCAAGAATTCAAACAGTCCAGTCAACAAATGGGCTAAGGAAATGAATAGACACTTCACAGAAGAAGATCTACAAGCAATCAACAAACATATGGAAAAATGTTCAACATCTCTAGTAATAAGAGAAATGCAAATCAAAACCACCCTAAGGTTCCATCTCACCCCAATTAGAATGGCGATTATCAAGAATACGAGCAACAACAGGTGTTGGCGAGGATGTGGGGAGAAAGGTACACTCATACACTGCTGGTGGGGCTGCAAATTAGTGCAGCCGCTATGGAAAGCAGTGTGGAGATTCCTTAGAAAACTTGGAATGGAACCACCATTTGACCCAGCTATCCCACTCCTTGGCCTATACCCAAAGGACTTAAAATCTGCATACTACAGAAATACAGCCACATCAATGTTCATAGCTGCTCAATTCACAATAGCCAGACTGTGGAACCAACCTAGATGCCCTTCAATTGATGAGTGGATAAAGAAACTGTGGTATATATATACTATGGAATATTACTCAGCCATAAAGAATGATAAAATTATGACATTTGCAGGCAAATGGATGAAATTGGAGAATATCATGCTAAGTGAGATAAGCCAATCTCAAAAAGCCAAAGGACGAATGATATCGCTAATAAGTGGAGGTTGACACATAATGGGGGGGAGGGAAGGGTTAGAGTTAGGGTTAGGGAGGGGGGCAAGTATAGAGGAAGGAACTACTGTATAGAGGGTAAAGAGGGGTGGGAGGGGTGGGGGGAAGGGAAAAAAATAACAGAATGAATCAAACAACATTGCTCTATGTAAATTTATGATTACACAAATGGTATGCCTTTACGCCATGTACAAACAGAGAAACAACATGTATCCCATTTGTTTACAATATAAAAAATAAAAAATAAAAAAAAAAAAAAAATAAAAAAAATAAAAAAAAAAAAAAAAAAAAAAAAAAAAAAAAAAAAAAAAAAAAAAAAAAAAAAAAAAAATAAACGCTTAAACCCTGCAGAACACTGACAAAGGATTTAAATAGACAGTAAGGCAATGAAGGGTTCATAGCTAAGATTCAGTGACTGATTTCAGCTCTGAACAACCATGGTTCCTCAGTAAATCACAAACTGATCTGCTTTAGCACTCTTCTGAAATTCCTTTTCAACCCCCTGCAATTCTATAGCCATGAATTAGTCGCTAGTCATATGACAGCCATGAGGGGAAGATTGAAATCTCCTAAATCCTATTTTTTTTTTTTTTTTCGGTACTGGGGATCGAATTCAGGGCCTTGTGCTTGCAAGGCAAGCACTCTACCAGCTGAGCTACCTCCCCAGCTAAATCCTATTTTGATTTATTTGGATATATGATTTTTATTACTTTAAGTACAGACCTACTTTTTAACTGTTCAAAAGCCATGTCTTATGGTAAGAGTTCTTTAAAGAAAGGAATCTACTGTCAATATATAAGGTCCCTAGAAAACGTCAGAGACTTCTACTTAGAGGATGGAGAAGTAGAAACCAGATTCATCCTCCTACCATCCACAACTGAAAAACTGGACAAACTATAGAAGCTGTGGTTTCTAGGCATTAACTGACAGGCCAGTGATCCCTGGGAAAAGGGGAACTAAGTGAGCCTGTGAGTGTACCCATTTGCTGCCTGAATGCCATGCCAGGATGCAATGCAGAATGGGGTACTCAATCAGTCCAGGGATTTCCCTGGGTTGAGGAGACTGAGAAAAGAGATCAAGGAGGGCAAAGTGGCTTGAATGTGAAACAAAGAACTAGAGAGAAGGGCTGGGAAGGGAGGGAGGAACAGGATGGAGAAAAGAGAGAGAAAAAGAAGCACCTGGAGTCTCACAGACAGGTCCCCTGCCGTTTTTGGCTAAGGATAATCCTACACGCCTGAGAGAAAACTACTGAGGACTATTTGAAAGGAGTAGGCAAACCAATGACCTGTGTTTACACAGGGCTGAAAATAGTTTATGTTCAAGTCACTAAAATGTATTCCAAAACAAAAGCCAAAACTAATTAAAGGAACATAACAAAATTTAGCAAACAAGAATATAAAATTTACAATGCCTAATATCCAATAAAAAAATCACAAGGCATTCAGAAAAATGAAAAGATAAGACCCTTAATCAGGATTAAAAAAAACCCAAAAAACTAAAAACGTACCCAGAAATGATAGGGATGAGAACTAGCCCATAAAGTATTAGGATATTTTTAGGAAGTATGTTCTAAGTGTTTGAGAAGTAGCTGAATATGTGAGTATGAGAACAAGAGAAATGGAAAATGTAAAAAAAAGATTGAAATAAACTCTAGTGACTAAAAGTACATCTGAAATAAAAAAATAGATTGAATGAGACTAACAACAGATTAGAACTCAGAAGAAAAAAAATCAATGAACTCGACATATAGCATTAGAAATTATCTAGAATGAAGCACAGAAGACTGAATAAAAATGAACTGAGCATCATCTATAGGACAACATTAAGCAATCTAATATTTTTGGGATAGGAGTTCTAGAAGGAAAAGATATCTGAGAGGAAGGGAACAAAATTTTTAAAAATATTAAATATTTAAACATTTCTACATTTGATCCAAGAAGCCCAAATATAAGCAGAATAAATGTAAAAAAATGATGCCAATTAACATCACAATCAAATTGCTAAGGTGATAAAAAGAAAATCTTAAAAGTTGACGGGGGAAAAAGACACATTATAAAGGACCAAAGATAAAAATTACAGATTTCTTGTAAGCTTTGGAAACTGGTAGGCAGGAAAGTACTGGAATAAATAACCTCCCCCACAAACAACTACGACAAAACAAACAAACGAACAAACAAAAACCCTGCCAGGTTAGAATTCTTCACCCAGCAAACTGTGTCTCAAAATGAAAGTAAAATAGAACATTTCAGACAGACGAAAATGTTGAAAAGAAATGGAAGGAAATAATTTTAGCATAACTGCACTACTAAAAGTGTGAAAGGAAGTTCTTGAAGCTAAAGGAAATTGATAACAGAAAAACAAAATACAGGATGAGCATCCCTTGCCCCAAAATCCAAAATCTAAAATGGTCGGTAAAAAAGGCATGAGGATTAGAAAGGAGGAAGTAAAACTGTTTTTATTTGTAGACAATATGATTGACTTCATAGAAAATTCTAAGGAAGCTACTCAAAACCTTTTGGAACCAAAGTGAATTTACCAAGGTCACAGGATACAATAGCACAAAGAAATAAAGAATGTCTGAAACAGTAAATAGGTGGGTAATATAAATGACTTGTCTCCCCACTTTAAGATATTTAAAAAAAATAATTGACTATTTAAAGCAAAAATAATAGCATATTAAATGAAATATATGACAACAGCAGACAGAAGGGGAGAAATGGAAGCATGTAGTTTTAAAGTACTTTCAGTATATACAGGTGATATAATATTTTTTGAACATATGAATAAATAAAAGAAGTATATTATAAACATGAAAGCAATCACTAAAAATCGATAAAGACATATAGGCAGTGTGTTAGCTTTCCATTACTGTAACTAATACTTGAGATAATCAACTTATGGAAAGATACATTTTATTTTGGCTCATGGTTTTTGGAGGTCTTGGTCCCACTGCTTTGAGACCATGGCCACAAGGTACATCATGGTGGGTGCATGTGGGGGAGGAAGCCTAACCATCTCATAGCAGGGAAGTGACAAGGAGTGAGAGAGAAAGTAGACCAAGATCCCACGTCCCCTCTGAGGGCACATCACCAATGACCTACCTCCTGCCATTAGGCCCTGCCTCTTAAGGTCTTCACCTACCAACAGCACCATGCCAGGGAACAAGCCTTTACCACATGGGCCTTGGGGATATCTCAGATCTGAACTATAGCAGGCGACGGGCAGTAATAGGATAAAATGGAGTTATAAATAAGAAACTCAATCCAGAATAAGAAAAAAATAAAAAAGAAAGAATAAATAGTATATACAGAAAAAAAGCAAGACCATCAATTTAAAGACAGCCATACCAATATTATGACAGATATAATTAAACATTCCAATTAGAAGGAAGAAATTGTCATATTGTGACTTTGGTCAAGTTACTTAATCTCTCTGTGTTATTGTATCTTGTGACCTTGGTAAATTCACGTTAATTCTGAGAGTAGTTGATTCAGTAGATTCCTTAGGATTTTCTACAAATTCGATCATGAAGATCGTTTTACAGTTTTATTTCTGTTTTAAAACTTAGGCCTTTTTAACTTACTTTATTGTGCTGGCTAGCACCTCCAATGTATTATTAAGTAAACAATTAAATGCCATCCCCAATCTTAGGGGAAAAGCATTCAGTCTTTCGCTGTGTAAACATGATGTTAGTGTAGGCGTTTGTTATATGATCTTTATGAAATCGAGGACAATTTCTTCTACTTCTAGTTTGCTTAGAGTTGTTGTGATAACTGAGTACTGAATTTTGTCAAATGATTTTCACCTACCGATGGGGATAATCATATGCTCACCTTCTTTATAATGATAAAGGGGTCTATTCATCAAGAAGGCATACAATCCCAACGTGCACGCACCTAGCAACACAACACATAAGGCAAGACCAGGTAGAACTAAAAGGTGGGAAGGGCAAGTTCACAGTTAGAGTTGGAGATTTCAGAACTCCTCTTGTAGTCATTGATAGACCAGCAGACATTAAAATTAATAAAGACACAAAAGACTTGAGCAACACTACTAACCTAATGTAGATGCATAGAACACTCTACCTAATGACAATGGAATTCACATTCTGGACCAAAAAGTAAGTCTCATTAAATTTGGGAGAACTGAAGTCATACATTAACTGAGCATAACAGAAGCATACTTAAAATCAACAAGAGAAAGCTAGCAGGAAAATCCCTAGTGTTTGGAAACCAATGATGCACTTCAAAATAACTCATGGGTCAAGGAAGAAATCACAAGGGAAATTAGAAAATATTTTGAACCTAATGAAATAAAAACATGACAGAAAAAAGTTTGTGGGATATAGCTAAAGCAAGGATTTTATAGGATTAAAATACCTACAGTAGGAAAGAAGAAAGATCTCAAACCTTAAGACTCTAGAAAAAGAAGAACAAATAACATATGAATTAAGCATAAGAAAAGAAATATTAATGAGAATTGGAATTAATGAAATAGAAGAAAAATAATAGAGAAAAATCAATGAAATGTAAAGCAGGGTCTTTGCAACGATCAATAAAATCGAAAACTTCTAGCTAGAGTGATCAGAAACACAGAAGACAGAAATTATCAATAGCAGTAATGAAAGAAATCCTATAGATAGTACTGGACAGTAAGACACTATTATAAAGTAGTTTGCCAATAAATCAACTTAGGTGAAATGGATAAACTTTTGGAAAAGACACAAAACCTGAATACCCCTGAATCTACTAAAGAATCTGAATTCTAGATTTAAAACCTTTCTGCAAAGACAAATAGTAGCCCAGACAACCCCGATGACTTCACTGGTGATTTCTATTAAATATTCAGAAAAGGGCTGGGCAGGGTGGTGCATGCCATAATCTCAGTAGCTCAGGAGGCTGAGGTTAAGTTCAAAAGCGAAAAAATAAAAAGGGTTGGTGATGTGGCTCTGTGGTTAAATGCTCGGTGGTTCAATTCCTGGTATCAAAAGAAAAAAAAGATATAGTGAATCACTATATGAACTCTTCCAGAAAACAGAAAAAGCTACTCATTCTCTGAGGCGAGAGCTACCCTGATACCAAAACTACACAAGGATATTAAAACAAGACAAAAAGATATTAATGGTAAAAGAGGACAGATGGAAGGAGGACAAACACTGCAAACAGCAGAAACATAAAGAAGAGAAGTGGCAGAGGAGTGAGAAGACTTTAGACACTGCCGCACGTCCTCTGTTGACTAATTCCCAGGTGTAATGCCCTGTGTGGCACAGTGCTCAACAGCACGGACTTTTGGCGCCAGACTGCTGGGCTTCAGGTCTCAGTCCCACTACTTGCTAGTCACATGACTTTTACCAAGTTACTAATTTCTCTGTGCTTCAAACTTTCCATCTATAAATGGGGATAATAACAGAAGTCCCCTCATATAGTTGTTATAAGGATTAAATGAATAAATACATTTCAATTGCTCATACCAGAACCTAGAACATTACATCTGTGTTGGCTGAAATTACTGTCCACGTTATGTTAGTTGGTTCCTGTCTTCATAATATTTACTGCTAAGGGCAGTGACGGAGGATGGGAAAGCAGTTACTGAGATCAGGGGTCTCTGATGCCCTCATGGCTGTGGCATGCCTGGTTCCTGGGAATGTTTCTGTGCAAGGGCACAGGATGCCTAGCTACTGTAGCAAGGCTCTGCATGAGGAGGCTCTGTGCAAGAACCCTATCAGTTCTAACCTTGATTTCAGGCACACAGCTCCCGGGAAGGAAGGAATCCTTATGCTAGACAACCACAATTAGACAACCACAATATTTCACCAGCCCTGCTTCTCTGGTTCCTGCCTGCATTATAGCAACTTTAAACAATGGACTTTCTTGAGAGATACACTAAACTCCTAACTTTGCACTTTGCAACTGTGGCTTGCTGCTGCAGAAAAGCTACATAAATGTCCTAGTTTCTGTAATGTTGCTGAATACAAAGAATAATGCCTGCATAGTCTTAAACGTGATAACAAGACATATATAAATAAAGATTGCTGGTGGAACTCTTTAGATCTGCATCTCCATCAGAGAGCAGGCTCCACCTGATCCCAGCTTCATCTTCAAGATCTGTGTCTGTGAATCTTTATTTTCCAATCCCCCTTCCCTCTTGTGGGACCCCAGAGTTTGGTTGTGCCAGACCCTAGAGTTTGGTTGCACAGGTTGCAACAATTTACCCTCACAAGGAACCAAGCAGCACAATAGTGACTATCTTCAGTGTGTTTGTTCTCTGTTTTTGCCATAAGAAATTACTATAAATTTAGAGGCTAAAAAACAAAAAACAAAAAAAACCAAAAAACCAAAACTCTGTCAGTTCTGGAAGTCAGAAGTTCAATATTAGTTTCACTGAGCCAAAATCGCAGGGGTCAGCAGGGTGCACTTCCTTTGGATGCTCTAGGGAAGAACCCTTTTCTTGCCTCTGATAGGTTCTGATAGCTGCCAGCATTCCTTTGATTATGGCTACATCCCTCCAATCTTTGCCTCCATGGTTACAGTGCCTCCTCCTCATCTTTGTCTCCCTCTGCCTCTCTCTTATAAGGACACTATCGTGATTTGATTTAGGGCTTACCCAGATACCCAGGATAATGTTCCCATGTCAAGATCCTTAACTTAATCACACGGGCAAAGATCCTTTTTCTTTATAAGGTAATATTTGCAGGTTTCAGGGATTAGGACCCTCCATATTTGGGTGATCATTATTCAGACTACTAGCTCATCACTAGGGGTGGATTGATTTAGTGTGGAAATGACAACATAAACAACATTTGTTTTTAAAGGATATTTAGCTCTTGCTATAATAAAGCTCTTAGTACAGGCAAACCTATTCCACAGTAGTCCATTCACCTGGAGGTAGGTACCCAAACTGTAAGCATAGCACCAGCAATGAACTGTAAAGCCTCTATATAATGTGAACATGCAAACTCAAATCTACAAAATTGTGACACTCATCACAAACTTTGGAGAGGGGGAGCATTCCTGGAAACAAATTTGGCCTTCCTGTGATTCAAATAAAACAGCTTTGTAAGACCACTAGTAAGAATCAAGAAAATTGGGAGCAACTAGGTTTAATGATGGCAGTGAAGGCTAACGAAGCTTACAGAGTTGCTGTGGGGATTAAATAAAGCCCATGGAATGTCCTAGAAGACGATTAACATCTATCAGTGCTCAACAAACTATACTCACAATTATTATTATGTCATAATACTACCACTTCTAATATGACTCCATCTTCTATTTAAGTAAATAGCACCTCACCTTCGGCTTCTTTATTTCAGGAGCAGAGGAGTTCGAACTTTGGGAACTGTGACACCATGAGTAAAAGGCGCCACACATAAAAGGCAAAGAAAATATTGCGACACTGAGATGCGCATCCTTAGGGGAACAGGAAAATAATTTAGAGAGCAATCTATAAGTCAGCACAGAACAGGAATTAAAACCTAAAGAGTTTAATGAGTGACAAAGGGGGCTGAGATACTTAGAGTACTTGAGGTTTTGGGAAGGAGTGAAAAAAAAAAAAAGAGTTCAAGTAACAGAAATCTAAAACAAGGGATTCATTCATTCTCTATAGGAATTTATTAAATGATTAGAACTTTGTACTTTAGGGAGACGAAGGCTGAGGCTGAGAGGAAGGAGTTATGACAAGGTCAGTAAATCAGGAAGAATACAGGCAAGGTCCACACAAGGCAGCTCAGGGGACTGAGAGGAAGCAGAGGACAGAACAGGAAAGCCTAGAACGCAAGGAAGTTTGTGTTTAGACCAAACACTCCAAGCAGCTCTGTGACTTGGATGGTATGCTTCTTCCCAGTGCTTCCAGCAGCTAGCCCAGTACCTGGCATGTCATCAAGAAATCAGGGTTGAATGAACAAATATCCACATGTAATAGTAAAAATCCTGACAGTAGATGAGGAGTTGGATTAGCGGTTCCTTCCTAACTGCATGATTCTGTCCTGCCCAACCTCACACCACTGATGTGATCTGCCTTTTAGGGTCATGCCACTCTTGAGGTGCGTTGGTGCCACCATCAAGTCTACATCTCCCGGCTTGGTGAGCCCAGCCTTTTGGGATTTGAGGCCTGGTTTCTGTGACTACCCTGCTCGTGTTCCAGCGTCATCCTCTCAGGTTGTTTGGAGTTCCCCACGTATGCTCTCACTGACAGACGCCACACCTAAGCACACACTGCCTCTTGTCGGCCTGGAAAGTCCCTCCTTATCCCTCAGTCATCATCTCAAAAGTCACTTTCTCCAGAAAGATGTTCCTAACATTTCTATGTAGAGCCAGTAAGCTGTCAACCGCCTGCCTATATTCCTATAATGGCACTAATTACAGTACCATAATTACAATTTCCGTGTCTGTCCTTCAGATACCTATGGATTGAATTGTGTCCATCTTTGCATCTGTAAAAATGAGGTAAGGAAGATTTAAGGATGCTTTTTGTATAAATAAATAGATTTAAAGGCCAAAAAATAGAAATATAACTTATATATTCAGGTGAACAAGAGAGAGTGGGATACTAAGTCTGTGAGGGACGGGTAAGTTCACCCCCATCATGATGGGCAGCTGTAGGACTATCATCGAACGGCCCCTGTTATCACAATCAGACAGAATTTTGGGCTGGATATACTACAGACCTGACTCAAAATGATATTTTCCATCATATTTATTCCAACCATTTCTCACATTCACTCTGCCTTTGAAGAAGCAAGTTCATTTCCATGTGCTTCAGTGTCTGTTGTGAAGTAACTTCTATTTCAAAATGCTCCAAAAGTCAAGGTCTTCCCTCTTACTCCAATTCTCCATTTCTTTCTCTCTTACGTGTGGAATAGGAAACTTCGGTGCTAAACAAAGGCTAAGACTAATGAGCTCAATCTCACTGGACAACTTTGGGGAAGCCATTATACCTTTATACATCCCAACTTTCTCTTCCTTTGAAGGGACTCAACTTCACTATCTGGGAGGTCACAGGAAATAGTAAAAAGGAAAATTTACATAGTGCTTTCTATGCAGCTTACTTGTATTAACCTATATAATTCCATAATTCCTTGAGGCAGGATCTATGATTATCCCCATTGTACAAAAGAAGATGGGAGCACAGGGTGAGACTAGGAGGATGAAGGTCACACTTGAGCGGGGGCAGAGGCAGGCAGGACCCCAGGCATTCTGGCTTCCACTTCTTGCCTCCCTGCAGGCCTGTGAAAGCTCGCAGGCACCAAACAAAACCTTAGGACATGAAAGAATTAAAAGGCTTTAAAACCATATGTTTTCTCAAACAAATGCCAACCTTATTTATGATGAAACACAAAACAGAAGTGAAAAGAAAAGTAAAGCAGCAGAGAAAGGTGGGCCTCGGAGATGGCCAAGGGTCCGCATTTCAATCACACCTGGCAGCCAAGATGTTAGGTCCTCGATCCACCAACAATTTAGGGCAAAAATAAGGAGAGACCCTTGTGATGTGAGCAGTTAAGGAGATGGATTTGTCTTTCCCTGGCACTGCATCTACAATAAAGGTGACACTGGCACTGTAGGAACCTCCACTTTAGGGTAATGAGCTAGGCTTTCCTCAGGACTGATGACTGAGGAACACAAAGAGGCACAAGATACACTTGTGTCATGTTTTTCTACAGAAGACAAACTTTATTTTTGATAAAACATTAAATGTTTAAGTAATTCCACGGCCCTCCTCTATTCAAAGAAGTAATTTACAGCAAAATTGAAGGAACATTCACTAGGTGTAATCCATTACCTCCAAATAGTTATCAACCTCTTACAATTATATTCCCTTCCGGGCAATGGACCTTAGAAAATACCAAATAAATAATTGTTGAATAAAGGAATACTATTTTAGAGATGAGTTCACAGAAATTCTGCATCTCCAGATGGTTCCTTGAAAGGAACAGGAGCCTTATGATAGTGGTCTCGTGCCCTGCAGAACTCTACAGCCCTGGAGAACTTACTCCTTGGGTCTCTTTAAAAGTCTCAAGCCCCATTTATCTGCACCTATGGTTTCTTCATGTTCTTCTCCCTTCAGAAAGAACAGAGGAAGATCAGGTTACATTGCTTCTTAAGGACTGTATAAATTCCTGTGAGGTTCTCTCTTCTGTCAGGAAAAGTTGCCCTGGTAACCATATTTACACACCCGTTCAATTCCCTCCCCTCCTTTGATTCACTGGTTGGTATAAAAATTAATTTGCATTGAACTGCTGAAGCTTACAAGTCAATCAGTCCAACAGATTTAACAAAAAAGTTTAGAACCTGGTTTCTGCCTAAAACTCATTCTTAAAAAGGATCTATTCACTTTAGAAATTTGAGTGTAATTCTCTTTAGTTTGATATTTTAAAACACATTTAATATTTATGCTGGATGTTTCTTGTTAGAGATAAAGAAAATATTGTCCTAAGTGCATCTGGCCAATATCAGTTAGGAAGACCAAGAGACAATGAGGTAACTTAGTTCTAAGTAAGCAAGTAAGCTATGTTAAACACTGAAGAAAAGAGTTAAGGATCAGGATAGAAAATCTAGGCCACATGAGATGATGAATCAGGACTAAGGCTCAGAAGTCGGTACCTGGATAACAGGAATGGGCATGGGTTTTCAAGAATGGAGTTTCATTAATTCACCCACCAAGTATTTATTAAGCAGCTACTAGTGCCAGGTGTTGGAACTACAGCAATGAATAACTCAGACACAGACCCTGCCTTTGTAAAGCTTCAAGTCAAATATTTGAAAAGGGAACGAATGTTGACTTTGATTTCATGAGAGCTGGAACTGGTTTTAGAGTAGGGGTGGCACAGGGATTTACAGAGTTAGACAAGGCTGAGTCTTCACTGGAGTCAGAGAGCTCCAAGTCAAGTAGTCCTTGGCATAGACCTTTACATTTTTACCTTCGATGACAATGACACATGAGTCTATAGAGGGAGAGAGGAAGAAAGATATATTTATCCTAGGGCACAGGCTGGATACGTTGTAGTATACCTAAGTTTTCTAAAGAGTGGAGTAAAAGATAAGAAAGGCAGGAGTTATTCTTAAGACTATTCAACAACCATTCATTGAGCATCTATCATGTTCAAGGAATAGTTTTAGAAATTGGAGCTATAGGTATGAAAAAGACATAGTCCCTAGAAATTATAAAAATGTGGCAAATGCTATCATGAGATGTTAAAGTATAAAGTACAAGGAGGACCAGAGAGGAAAGATACTAATTCATAAAAAGCAAGATGGATGTGCTTCTGAGAGGTAATGCTTGAATGGAGCCTTAAAGGATAAAGAAACTGGTTGTTTTAAGCTGATAAACTTTGGGTAATTTCTTATGCAGCAATATCATAGCACAAACAGGAGAATATGGAGAACACCTAGCCACCTAAACTGCCTCATGATGTATGCCATTGGTTATACTGCTCGGAAATCTTTTCATATTTTTAATCTCACATACTCTTAGGTTTACTTAGTCCATGTTGGGAGTAGGAAAGAAAACACTCCAAACAAGAAGGGGATAGGTAAGGGGAGGAGGCAACACAATCGCAGTTTTGTCTGATTTCCTCCATGAGGGAATCTGGGTTGGCTGGCGTAGGACTTGGTCAAGTGGTTGGTTAGTGTCAAGTGGCATCAAGACTTGGTTGGTACTTGGTTAAATCATTACTCAGGGAGCTCAGAAATAGGAGGAGCAAGAGGATGAGTAAAAACTGTTTTCAAGAGAACAATAACCACTGAAACCATAGAAACTTAATTTGTTGTCAGTTTCAAGTAGTGACTGCAAAGGCAAAAAAGAAAGAACATTTAAAAAAATAAGCTTTTCTGTTTTTCATGGTCCACAGGGTACATGAAGTTGTAATAGAATTGGCAATAAAGGCAAGAGAGGAACGTGAACATTCCAGACACTGTGGTAAACAGGACAGTCTGTGCTTTGGGAGTGAAAAGGTGATGGCAGTCTGGGTAAAAAGGCACCAGATGAGACAATCAAGTCACAGAATAACTGTCTCCTTAGCTTTCCACAGGCACATGGGTACAACTGACTACAAAGGAAACAGAAATAAACTCAAGTTTTATTTACTTTGGGAGTAAAACAGCACAGGATTATAACTTTATCAAATAATACCCTTAAAATATAACAGATGAATTTCCAGAAGTCATTTTGAGTAAATAATTCCTTGTCTCTTCATTCTCTATTTTCATACTGACTGGGCATCCATTTAAAGTTCAAAATATCTCCCTTTGCCCTTCATACCACCAGACCAAAATGAGAGGAAGACAGGAAAATGTGATTGTGTAAGAAGACATAGCAAGGACTTGGGGCCACTTGACCAAAATAAAGGCTACAGCATGGCATACTTTCCCAGCTTATACCTGCAGGCAGCACTGATATCCCCAGCCAGAATGGTTACATGATTTGTGGGGCACAGTGCAACATGAAAATGCAGGGTCCCCTGTTCAAAATCACTAAAACTGCAAGCCAGCAACAATAGAGCACTAAGTTGGGCATAGGGCCCCTCTAAGTACAGCGTCCTGAGAGACTTCATAGGTTGCACACCTGTGAAGCTGGCCCTGCCTTCAGAGGCAGCAAAGCATGGTTCTGCAGAAAAGCTTGAGTCAGAGCTGATCAAAATCCCATCTCTGCCACTCATTAGCTGTGTGAGCAAAGGCAATTTATTTCACCTCTCCATGTTTTCAAGAGGTTGTGTGATTAGAATCCAGCTTGTGAAGATTAAATGGGATAATTAAAAGAATATATAAAGAGCTTAGCACAATGCCTAGCACATGCTAAGCACTTAATAAATGGTAACCATACTATTACTGTTCAGGACAATGTACAGGTAGTTATTAAAGCAGTAAGTTGAAGAAATGAACTGTTGACCATCAAGGACTTGAAAGAAAGAGAACACTAGTTTAGAACAAAATAATGGCAGACAGGAAGACTAAACCTTTTCTTTGACTCTGCTGCTTTCCCTAACTACATTCCTATTTTTTCTTCCTTTTATTGCCAAACATACACAGAGCAATCCGCATGCTGTCTCCATTTGTTATCTGCAACTCATGCCACAATTCTCTTTTATTTGGCTTTTAATATTCTTGCTTCTCTGTCCCCCACTAAAATAATTACTTTCAAAAAGTTACTATAACCTCCTATCTCCTAAACATAATGGACGTTTCTCATGTTTTCTGTATAGTTTCATACTGCTAATCAATTTTCCCAGCTTGAAAGCCTTTTTCTCTTGACTTCTGTGATATTGCACTCTCAAGGTTAGCAGTATGGCCGTGCATCCATAAGGGGCACAAAAAATGGTGGTGAACAGGATGCACACATTAGATGAATAAATGAGTCCTTTTGCCTATCTGATAGTTCTTGTTTTCTGCTGTACTAACTCCATTTCTTCTCCTTATCCTTAAGTGTGGCTAATCTCTAAGCTTCAGCCCTTGGTTCTCCATACTTCTATTTCTATGCCATAATCAGTGGTGAACCCAACTAATCATATGAATTCAGTTATTACCTTCTTTACATACAACTTCCTGTCTACCCTCTTTTGAACATTAGCCCCCAAATTCCAAACACTTATGGGGTATGTCCACTGAGAAGTCCAGCATTCTTGCAGGATATTTAGCGTCCCCTCCTCTCCTCCTGGCTTTCCTTCCTCTGTCCTATTTTTGCTAATCCTTTGCTTATGATCAAGACTACACTTGATGTTACTTTATCTCTTGTCCTCCGTATCCAATCAGTCACAAAGTCTAGTTCATTTTTCCTTTATAATTTCTATTAGACCCATTTTTTTCTTGTTTTCACTGCATCGCCCTAATTCAATTCCTGATCCCTCACACTAACATCCTTTAAATCGCCTACTAACTGGTTGTAAAATTTTCTTTCTCTTCTTACTAAACTCTATTCTCCATATGATGGTTGAGAATCTTCTTAAAATATTATTTTCATGACCTCACATTTTCCTAACCGAAAATCTGCTTCTTGTCATCTACAGGATAAAGTCCTAACTCCTTAGTTCAGCATTCAGTGCTTGTGACCATCTGGCTTCAACCAACTCTTCCAATCTCACAACTTTTCTACTTAGATGCTTTGATCTTGCCAGACTGGCTAACCTCATTAACTGATGCCTGAAACTTTCTTCTATATTCCCACCTTACGTTCAATGAACATTATTTTTCCTATCAGGAAATCCTGTCCTTTTTTCTTCCAACAGAATTTGCCACGGCTCTGAAAAAGCTTTCTTTGGTAATCATAGTCCATAGCCCAGGCTGATCTTTTCCTTTCCTTCTCTTCTCTTTCTTTTAAAAATTGAAGCCCTAAGATAATTCAGGATTATTTATCCTTCCCCTTCTCCTTCTCCTTCACCAGAACTAGGGATTGAACCCAGAGCCTCACACATGCTAGGTAAGTGCTCTATCACTGAGTTATATTCCCAGCTCTTTGTAATACTTGTGTTTTAAGACAGGGTCTTGCTAAACAGCTAAGACTGACCTTGAACTTGCAGTCCTCCTGCTTCAGCCTCCCACGTAGCTGGGATTATAGGCATGCACTACTATAACCAGCATGATGATCTTTTTCTTTCTCAAGTTCTGTAATATCACGTGTTTAGCACCTCAAAAATGTGCTGAATTATTGCCTTATCTTTCTGATTTCATTTATTCCTCAAAACTGTATGAGGTAGGTGATATTCATACAGATGAAGAAATGGAAGTCGAACAATTTGCCCCAAGTGATGTAGCAAGTAACTGGTAGAACTGGGATCTAAATTCTAGTTAAAATGAGAATAACCCCATACTATACCACCTCTCTCATTTTCCTATCTCCCCCTAAGCACAAATACAGCACAGTATTTGCACACAAGCAGATGTTCAGTAAATATATTGATTTAGAAGACTGCTTAAATACTACCCATGATTTTCTAGCACTCACAAAACTGTCAATCTTAACAAAGCACATTAGGCACGTCACCCCTGTGTTAACCTTCTTTACACAGCTTAATCTATAATGCAGTTCACCACAGAAGATGTGCCAGAAACTCTCCACAGTTCATTCTAAAAATGAGTTTTGGTTTAAGTAAAACTAAAAGGACTTTACTGACTCAAACATTAGGTGAGCTTAGGGGACAAGTTCCACCTTACACCTTTGGCACCTACCCTTGTGCTCTGCTTCTAAATAACCAGAAAGTAAAAATAGGCTGGCTAGTTGATGGCTTATGAGGTAAAATGGACTATTTATAGTTCTGGAGATACATGCTAAGGCAGGAGAATAGGATTTTCTCTGCTCTCTTAGTTAAGACCTCAGTAAAAGAAATCCTACAAAAGTGAATCATGGGTAGAAATTAGGATTAAGAGGAGAGGATAGTAGTAAGGCAGGAGAGAGAACAGAAGGGAGGCAGCACTAGAAATAGTTTACCAAGGAACAGCATAGTCCTTTTCTGCACAGGTGCTTGAAGTTGTCAGACCTACAGCTATTCTACACTGCAGTGGGTTCTATCACATCTGTGTGATTCATGGCCTGCCCCCAGTGACTTGCCCTGACTCCTGGCACTATCTGATCCTCTTCTGATCCAGATCCTTCTGGTTTCTGATTTTATTACTAATTTCCCTAGGCCTCACAGATTTGACACTCAGCCTTCTCCCTGGCTAGGAACTGCATTTTTCTCTTTTTGTATGCCTCAGATCTGCCCAGGGATGCTGCTCTAGTGCCCAGTTTTCAGGCCCTCTACCTGGGAGGTTTTGCAAACTACCCCGTTTCTATTTCCACTTGTTGGACACTTTTTTTCAAGATATGGATGACAAAGACCAGGAATGAGGCTCACAAAAAAAAAAAAAAAAAAAAAAAAAAAAAAACTGATGAAGGGAAAATGTAAGGGAGAAAAACAAATACCACTGGAAAATTGTGGTAAGAACTGAGACATTCTGGGTAACATTTGGAAAGTTATGTTACAGAGGAAGGGAAAAAGCCAGTTACAATACGAAGCCATTCTCCAGAGAAACCGTTCTTTAAGTGGCTGCATTCACTGTTCCCTCTGCTTTGGTTGTTCTTCATGTCCTTCCACTCTTCTTTGCAAAGCAAACGCTTATTCATTCTTTATCATCTTGTTTAAATGTATTCTTCCCTGATCTTCTACACAGTTAATTGTTCCCTCTGCTGTGCTTCCATGGCTCTTTATACACACATCTATTATGCTGCTATCACTTTTACTAACAATTTTGTCTCTCCCACTACTTCTTTGAGGACAAGGACTAATTATCTTATTTATCACTGCATCCCCAAGACATAACAGAGTGCTTGGCATACACCAAGTGTTTATTGTGTGATAAAAGACATCAAGAGCAACACGGAAGTGCAATTTGCACTTCATTTGCAAAAATCAATTTGGTTCCACATTGTCCCTTGATTTTGAAGAAAAGACTTTAGACTCATAAAGGAAAACCTATTGATATTACTGGTACATTAGTAGATTTTTCATCACCATGGGAGATGGAAACATCTTCCCTAACAAGAAAATTCCCAGGGCAAACTAAATATTAGTGGCACATCTTCCATCCTACCATTTCTATTGCAGTGAAAGCTAAATTATACTATGAGCCTAAAGCTGCACTAGTCTTAGTGAATTGGGGGAGGGGGAATAATTAAAAGACGTCACTTCTGTAGCAGACCTAGGAGGGGGGTGGGGAGAATGATGAATTTAAACCTTGCCTTATAAGAAATGTTAGAAACTCACGTAAAACAGCTGCTTCCTCTGTACATGACAGACCCGATCCAGATGTCCAGCAGTGACCTTTTCCCATGGGTGTCAGGTCATCACCCAGCACAGAAAACAAGGGGCCAGTGCCTTTCTTGGGTATCTTTCCTTTTCATACTTTGGGGCCTGTTTTTCCTTAAGGGGACTGTCCTCTCCTCCCAGTACCAACAACCGGATTCCCTTGGCTGGTGACCCCACGCACCAATCTTGCCTTCTTCCCGCAGGATCCCGCTTCCCGTCCCGTGCCCTCCCCCTGGCTTGACTCCGGATCAAAAGCGCCGGCGGCTGGACTGTCAGGCCGCGGCTGGGGAGGGGGCGCCGTGGTCAGGCCCGATCCCCGGTTTCCCCAGACTCTGCGGGACAGTGGAGGAGATGCAGGCCGCGAAGGCCACTGGCTGCCGAGGCGGGCCTCTGCGCCGGACCGGACTCCCGGTTCCTAAAGCGCGCGAGTGCCAGGACTTCAGCGGGTTTCCCGCAGCCTCCCGCAAGCCCGGGCCCCAGAGTTCAACGCAGCCCTCTTCGCGGCTGGGTCCCGGACCCCGGCGTGCCGCGGTCAGCAGGTCGCCCGCTCGGGCTGCTGTGTCCCCGCGCGGTCCCCGCGCGGCGGATCCCGGGTCAGGCCGTCCGCCGCCTGCCCGCCGGTGCCCGCGGCAATGCCCCGCCTCGCGCAGCCGGGCCCTGCCGCCGCGCCCCGCTGCTCCATGACAGCTGGGTGCCCAAAGGGTTAAGCCGGCAGCGCGGAGCCAGGAGTCCCCTGCGCGGTGCTGGTCCGCAGCTAGCCGGCCCCAGCGCGCACGCGCCCGCCCGTTACCTGCGGTCGCCTTCGTGCTCCTCCTCCACCTGGCCGCTCTCTCCCGGGGGCCGCCCCTCAGCCCGCCCCCTCGGCTCGGCGCCGCGCACCCTGCTGGCTACTCCGACGCGGCCCGGGGAGGAGGGGCGTGGGATCTATTACCATATATTAGCATACCAGCGCCGTCACGTGGCTGATCCAGCCAATAGCCACTCTGGAAAGGCGGAGATTGGGCTGAACACGCCTCCCTGCTGCTCCAGACCTGAACCGGTGGCCATGGCAACGACTGGTGGGCGGGCGGGCGAGTGGGCAGCCGGGTGGCCCCCGGGAGCATCTCTACCTGAGCTCCGCTTAGCAGTACGTCGTCCTTTCCCCACCCCACGTATGGAAAGGGACTGATTTTGGGTCAGCCAAGGAGATTCAGATTCAGCAAATACGGAGTACTTAATCACGTGCTTAATACTTTTCTGCAGAATACGATTCTTTGGGTAACCCTGAGAAGTTTGTACTAGTAACCTCACTTGATATTAGGAAAAGCGGAGCCTCAGAGAGATTAGGTCATTCATCCAAAGTCACATAACCACACCAAACGGTAAAAGTGGAGATCTGAGCCCATTTCTGGACTTCAGGCCCAGGACTCTCCTGAGTGTTTTCTCCAGCAGGGGTCTCCCAACACCTCTTCACAATTCCAGGTATCCCAAGCAGTTGAGAAAATCCTCATACATACTGTCCAGTTCCTTACTGTTTTCCTGCAATGACTTTTGAAGTTAGCAGACAGAACAGATATAGCCACATTACTGATGAGGGAAAATGAAGCTTAAGTGATGTGACCTGCCTTAGGTCAGATAGCTATTAAGAGCTAATGTTTAATTATTATTATTTGCATATTCTCAAACTGACAATTTTAGAAACTTTTACATTCAGTATTCTCAACTCGGTGTCATAATTATAACCATTTTACAGATTAAGAAATTTTGGCAAATTAAACAAATTGCCCAAGGTCACATAGCTAGTAAATAGCAGATTTAGGGGTCAAATCCAGGTTTGTCTGGCTCCAAAGCTAGCCTTGTGGAGTCTGTCTCATTATACCAGTGTCATTTAATGTAGGCTTGGGCAATAGAACTCCTTTCTCTAATTGAACTTTCAAGGTATAAACTTATCTCTTAATCCTACAGCAAATATATCTGTGACAAGTGACATGTGCTAAAGTTACAGAGGCTAAATGTTGAAAGAGAAGTCTCTAGGTTGGTAGGTGCACTCTAGAATTCTGTTTCTTTGTTTTCACCCCTGTGGATTCCATAGTTTACCTGGAGGCAGAGTATCTTAAAAGCACCAACATTTGCATATAGACATGTTTAACTCAGTAGCTCTCTAAAGTACTATATATGAATTACTGGATGGGACCCCAAGTCTCAAGTGAAATATGTCAAAATATATAGGCATTTTAAAGAATTGTGAAATTTATGTGTTTGTGTATGTGTGCATGTGTGTGTATATGCTTTCCATGTTACTAGACTGAACTTAAGACCCAATTCCTCCGAAATTGTGACTATTTGATGCCTAAGAGCACAAACAGACTCAGATGTACTTCAATTAAAATCCTGACTTGGCCACTCATTGACTGTGTGATCTCAAGGAAGTTATATAACCTCTCTGTGCCTCTATTTCTTTATTTGTGGAATAAGATAGGAAGAATGTGAGAATTAAACGAATTAATGTACCAAAAGCATTTAGTACAGGCACTGGCCTAGGGGTGAACTATCATAATTGTTAGCTATTGTCATTTCTTTTATGGTCCCAGAAGCTTTCCTCAAAACAGACAACCCACATGTACAGCATCTCTCAAGCCTTCCTAACTGGTTTTGGAATTCTGAAGCGGCCTCCCATCCCTCGTGGCGGATTAAATAGCCTGTTGTGCTGATGAAGCCTTGTTATCTCTCCAAATGACATTCTCTCTTCTTGGGACCATAAATAATTCCTGGACTCAAAGGAGCTGGTTTCTCCTGCACATCTCCTAGCACCAAATTACCGGAGTTGCTCCTTGCAGAAGGGGATCTAGACAAACAGTGGAGCCATAAGTCAGCCCCCTTGAAACACTTTTATGAGCGCCTTAATGAGGGAGATGAGCTGCCATCAGGAACTTGTCCCGTCTTTCCTGGCCACAGGAAATGAGCTCTTTGTACTCAAAGGGCTTCCAAAACTAAGGCGCAAAAAGCTTTCAGGAAGTAGACCAGGGATGAGAAGCTGTTGACTCAGGGTTCCAGGACTAAACAGCTCCCATCCTGCCATTCACCCTTTAGGGTCAAATTACTTATGGTCTTATGGCAGCAATAACACCAAAGGGCGGCTTGCGTGTGTTTGGGGTGGGGTGCGTCAATCCTCCCCTGTACCCTACTATGCGCACTCTCTGACATCCCTACAAAGATGCTGCAGTATAGAAGAGTGGTTGAGAACATCGTCTAGAGTTGAAGAACCAGATGTGAATCCTGCTTCTGGGACTCAACATCTGTACTATGTTAGGAAAGTTGCTTAATCTCTTTCTGTCGATATGCACATCTGTGAAATGGGACCAACAGGAGTGCCCATTTTTGAGGCTCTAACATAAAGTGCTTAGGACATTCTATGGTAAGCACTAGAGATGCACTTGGTAATTAAACAAAAATCTAAGTCTAGTAAATGTGCTTTCTATACAGGCCACTGCAGCCTTCAGTGAAGTGCCCTAGACCCTCTCCCAAATGATGTGCTGCACTCCAGCCCCTTCTGACTTCATGTAAATGCACTCAGGAATAGGAAGAATGTGTGCTTAGCACTCTATTTTGCATTCCTTACTATATATATGAACTTGGCTAAGTTGCTTGATATCTCTGAGCTACAGTTTCATTATTTATAAAATGAGATTAACTTCCTCCCAGAGCTGCTCTGAACATTCAATTGGATGGTATCTGGCAAGAGGTCATGAGGACCTGAACAGGACAGGGGTCCTGCTTGATCTAAATCACCCTGCTCTTTCACTCAACTGTTGCTGGGAATATCTTTGCTCTCCAAACTATTTATTGAGCACTTATCCTGGCTCTCTGTTCTGTACATCATCTTATTAATCCTCGCAGTAAGCCTGAGGCCCAGGGAGATTAAGAAGCTTGTCCAAGATCTCAACAGAAGTCAGTGGTAGAGCCAGGATCCCAACCAGGACCATCTGATCTCCAAGTCATGCTGCACACAGACCTCCAGCTCCAGCCTGGCTCTTAGAACTCAGGAATGTGTGTTCTATCTCTTTAGCTTTCTCCCATCCATCCAAACCCTTTCTTTTGTCACCCACCAGTGCCTGGCATAGTAAGTGCTTCATATATATTTAATGAATGAATGAAAATAAGTGACTGTGACATCCTCTTATAACGATGAAAGCTCCTTATTCTTGGCTTGTCCTTAGTGGGGAAAAAATAAAAGCATCTGGCAATTCTTCCCCACCCCAGCATCCTTTTCCAGATAATAATCATGTGGAAGCCTTCCTCCATCCTTTCCCCACGAGGGAGCCAGGCTTCTTGGTTTCAGAGATCCACAGTAGACACAATGACTCACATACAGTGTATAATTGTAGAGATATCAGGGCCACTGGCGCTCTCTAGAGCTCTGTTAATATTAATCAGTAGGCTGATCTCCAAATAATGGCATTGTGTTAGTTTCCTGGGGCTTCTGTGACAAACTACCACAAACTGGGGGTGTTACAACAACACAGATTCACTCTTTCAGAGTTCAGGAAGCCAGAAGTCTGACAACCTGGTGTCACTAGGGGGCATTCCTTCTTGGGACTCAGAGGGAGAATCTCTTCCATGCTGCGTCAAGCTCCTGGTGATGACTGGCAAGCTGCAGCATCCTTGGTTTGTGGATGCACCGCTTCAGTCCCTGCCTCTGTTGTCACATGGAGTTCTGCCTGTGTATTTGTGTCCAAATATCCCTTTTCTTTTTGTTTTTATTGTAAACAAATAGGGTACATCTTGTTTCTCTGTTTGTACGTGAAGTAGAGGCATACCATTTGTGTAATCATACATCCCTTTTCTTATAAGGATACAAATCACTGGATTAGGGCCCACCCTAACTTTCAAAGACCCTATTTCTAAATAAGGTGGTATTCACTGGTACTGAGGACTAGAATTTATCTTTTTTGGGGGGAACACAATTCAACCCACAACAATATGTTTGGGGTAGAGTGGAAAGGACATAGAAAATGAAGGATGGGGACAAAGAGAAAGAGGAGGTGGTTCATAAGGGGCAGATCACTCTGACAGGACAGAGATGTGACCAAGAACCCCTCAGGAAGGGGATCAACCTTTTTTTCTTGGTCAATTCCATTCTTTTTCAGAGGTCTCCAGCTAATAGACTTACAACATCAGAGCTGGAAAAGACTGGAGATTTGCTTACTCACTCCCTAAATATTTGTCAAATACTCTTTGAGGAGCTGGGCACTGAGAAAAAAAAAAAAAAAAAAACTATAAGGTCTGAGGAAACTTGTCCGAAAAGTGAAGGTGAGTTGTCTGAGATCAGATATCAAGTTAGTATATAGCCAGGAACAAAACAGGTACCCCGAACCCCACTCCTGAGCCCTTTTGGTAGCTTCTAGGAAGGCTACCCATCCCTCTAGGTGAACCTCTGATGCACAGACAGATCTAAGTGTTTAAAAACTGTGCTTGGAGGCATTACCGACTTCCCCAAGTGTCCATCAGCCTTTCCAGTATTTGAAGCAACTTGGAGTCTCGGACGAAGCTCTAAACATCCCCTCTCTGAAAGTGCAATCTGATAACCTTTCTTTTCTTGGGTTCAATGAACTGCCTGATCTCAAAAACATCATCTCTAAATACAACAGCAAAATTGGGCATCAGGGAACTCCTTGGGGGCAGACTCCAGGAGTCTTTTTTGTCCCCAGTGTTAATACAGTAGCCATCATGGATTTGGCCCTGAAAAAAGCATATGTTCAATAAATGAAAGCACATGTTCCAGCTAGTGCCAAAGACTATTTCTGTCTTACTGTTTCTACATCCCATGCTCAGTGACAGTGTTGAGTTGGTTTAAGATACCTGAATTCCACTCTTAGAGTCACATGAGTATTCCATTTGTCACAACATCATTAGAAGAGATGGCATCTCTATTCTAATATTGGTGGTTGATACAAAGATGGTCCTGCTTCAACTGTCAAGAGTTAAGATGTCGGCCTGGAGCCGTGAGGCGGAAAACTGGGGCAGGCCCGGGGTCAGAGAGGGTGTCAACCCAGCAGGAATTGCCAGATCAGAGGAGGGGTGAGGAGGAGGTCAGATGGGAGATCAAAGTCCAGGAACTGGGGCAGGTACAGCCAGTCAACTACCGAGGACAGAGGCTGGCTAACTGGAACCGCTTGGGAAGACATGTTCTAGGCAGGTCCTCTGGCAGGCCTTCTGCTCGAGGGTTCCCAGAGGGTTCTTTGTTATTGATCTGGATTTGAGTTCCCCTGTCATGAATATGATATGATCAGTCACCATTCATTAGGCTTTATGTTCATAGAATCAGATAAACCTCAAAAGAGTCAAAACGGCCTAGTTTGTTGTAGCCACGCAGCCCCAGGCTTACTGCTGCTTTTTAGATTGGCAGTTTTAGGTGCAGTTATGGTTGTGCATCAGAACCATCTGATGCCCACCCTCAGATTCTGATTCCCTACATCAGGTATTTGCTGGCATCTTGGAGATGGTAAGATGCAGTGGTTGAGGGGAGACTTTGGAGTAGGCTGCTTAGATTTGTAACGATTCTGCCATCAGCGAAGTGAACTTGGGTGTATTTTGTAACCTTTCTGTGCCTCAGTATTTTATCCATAAAAGGGAATAATAATACTCAGTTCATTGGCTTGATGATAGTGATTTAAAATCTGCAAAGTCTTAGAATACTAAAGTTTCAAGAAGTGTTACTTATTGTTGTCCTCTTTCTTATTTTAAAATCAATCTCTGTAAGAGATGTGGGAGCACAATTCTTTGCTCCCTCCCTCTCTCATTAGTTCATTTGTTCATTTGTTCTGTAAATACTGAGTATTTCTACCTCCCAGGCCTCTCGTTAGATTCAGGCAGAACTCTCCAGGTTACATGCCAGTAGAGAAACCAGTATTGAAAATACCACCTTCAATTCTCTGAACCCTCATTGGATCCTGAGGCTCTGAGCTTCACCTCTGGTGCCCTGGAGGCACAATGGCCTTCATTTCATAATCTTGAAGTGGAGTGAAATGGAAAGAGCATAGGAGTCACTTAGACTTGGTGTTTGTTTTAGTTAGCTTTTCTTTGCAGTGACCAAAAGACTTGATGAGAACAATGTGGAGAAGGAAAAGTTTATTTTGGCTCCTGGTTTCAGAGGTTCAGTTCATGGTTGGCCGACTCCATAGTTCTGGGCCTAGGGTGAGGCAGAACATCATGGTGGAAGGGTGTGGCAGAGGAATGTGGCCCAGGACCTGTCAGCCAGGAAGCAGAGACAGCTCTGCTCACCCAAAGGTGCCCCGCCAAGACCCGCCTTCTTCAGCCATACCCTACCGGCTATAGTTACCACCCATTAATTCATATCAGTGAATTAATTCACTGATACTGTTAGGTTATGGCTCTTATAACCTAATCATTTCACCTCTGAACATTCTTGCATTGTCTCACACAAGAATTTTTGGTGGACACCTCATATATAAACCATAACAATGTTCCATTTTCTAGTTGAGTGACTGGGAAAATCTCATGAAAAAAGTACCTTATGTCTACTGTTTGTGCAACATCTCTAGAAATGGCTTTGCCCCTCTTGCATCTACAGGGTTGGAAGAAGAGTAGTCAAATATACCTGTGATTTTGCACTTCACTCCAGACATAGATAATGACATCTGACCCAAGTTGAGCCAATCATATCCTATCTCCAGGCCCCCAAAGGGTTTCTGCTAATTCTGGCTCCTCTCTGGTATGGAGATGATATATAGGCAGAAGCTGTTGGTAGTGGATATTTTCCATCTTGCATACCAGAAAAAAGAGAGGGAACTAGTCAATATGTAGTGAGGAAGAAAAGGAGAGCCATTGCTCAGATTTCCCAAGAAACTAAGTTTGGAAATTGCTTCCCTATCCTGGGGCCCAGTACCATCTCCAGCCTTGGCTCTTGTGACTCATTCTTTATGTTTATAGTAATCCCTCCTATGTGTAAGACAGATGTAGCAGGTGCCATTTGGGAAGACACCCAACAACTCAAGATGTCTATGCCCAAAGACTACTCAAACAGAAGCAAGTTTAAGGGTCCTGGTCTGGAATCTTGAGACCAAAAACCTTACCAAAATCCTGGAGCCTCTGAAATTTTGGGGTCAGGGTACTTTAAGAACACAGAGGGCTCTTGAATCGAAGCTGGGGGCCTGGCCGGGCTTTCATGGGAGGGACTCCTATTTCCAACTTCCTTTAGTAACAGAGGACTCTCCTGAGACACAGCCTGCCCTGCCACCATCATGTCCAATGCTGTTCTGTTCCTTCTTCTTCACAATTCCTGGGCACTGAGGGTCTCTCCACCTTGAGCCAGACCTGTCCTACACAACTGGAATTGGTGATGAGGACTGGGTCTGTCTCTCTTGGGGCTGGGGAGGAGCAGAAAGGTGGAGCACAGCTATTTGTGTCCTAGCATTTATGAAAGGTTCCAGGGTTTCCTTTACTTTAGGTCTGTCTCTTCTACATGCCACGGAGCTGATGTGTGTTACCTCTTCCAACTCCTCTTGTGCTCTGTTAGGTATCTGTTCCTCCATTTTACAGATGTGACTGACCTTTAGCTGCTTTGCACCAGTATAGCCTCAAGTGCTTGCTAGCTTAGTGAAATGTTTTCCTGTTGATGACTGCTCCAGGCCTTCTAAGTTCCCTTCTTAACCCTCCTTGGCAGCCTCAGTTTCTCCTGAGGTCCCCAAGACTTCTATACTTTCTATCAACTAAGGGTTGATATCTGACCCAGCAGGAACCTCTAGGACATGCCTCTAAAGTTCAGGCTGAGAAACGTGGCACGCTTTCCCATATGTTCCTGCCTCTGCCTTACTCATTAGAATTTTTAAATATCTTCCCTGTTTAGAGAAGTTAACTTTGCTCTTTTTTAAATTCAGTCCTTCATACATTGGATGACTTTTTGAGTAGCAGCTTTATGGCACTCTTGGGCTGAGTGCCAAGGACACAGTACCAAACAAAACGAACGTGGAGCGTGCGGATTGGGAAGGAGACAGATGAAAAATTAGGAGGAAAGTAGATAAACATATACAGGCTGAGCATACTTGATCTGGAAATCCAAATCTGAAGTGCTTCAGAATCTGAAACTTTGAATGCCAACATGATAGCACAAGTAGACTATTCTATGCTTAATCTCATGTGACAGGTTGTAGTCAATATATTGTATGAAATAATTTTCCAGGTTCTATGTATTCAGTGTATATGAAACCACTGAATTTCATGTTTAGATTTGTATCCCATCCCCAAGACACTATATGCAAGTATTCCAAAACCTGAAAAAATCCAATATCTGAAATATTTTTGGTCCCAAGCATTTCAAATAAGGGCTACTCAAGTTGAACTACCAAATGCTAATTAGTGCTACAGAAAAGACCAGGGTGGTGCACAGGGAGTCATGCAGAAACTTCTAGGTGGGAGGCCTCAGAAGGACTTGAGGGAAGAGCTGCTAAGTTACAGGGGCCTGGCATGTATGAAGAATATGGCATTAGATGAACTTGACCAAGGTCACCCAATGAGAAGGGACAGGGCTGGACTTTGGGCCTGCATCTGTCTGACTCTAAAGTCTGGGTGTTCTTTTTTCCTCCTCAATGATTTGGTCCCTGCTCACTCAACCACTTTTCCTAGGGTAGGCACCTCAGTTCTCCTTCAAATCACTCCTGTCCTGTCTATACCCTATAACAATACCCTTGTAATGTAGGGCACAGCCAAAGGCTTCCTGTCACTTCAACAAGCACATCTTTCACCAAACAGTCATATGATCACAAAAGGTACAAAAGAATACTAGAAAAACATAACAATGAGAACCTGCTACAAGCTAAACCCTGTGGTAAGATTGGAGGAAAGAGCTCTCCCTCCTCAGCAGCACACAGTGCCTACCTCTATTGCTGGTTTTGCCCAAGATCCTCTTAAATCAGTTTTATGCATTGTCCTGAGAGAGCTCCTCCAGTCCTGGGCAGAACTGAGTTGGCCAAGGATGGTAGACAACTGGCTCAGGGCAGGCAATCTTTAGACCAGGGAAAAACCAGAACAGAGGAGCTACCCTCATGAATTTGAGAAAAGAAGGGCTGCTTGCAGAGCAGAAAGTGGGGATGCTGGTCAGAGAGAGCAGAGAAGGCAGCAAAGACACCAAGAAGACTTGGCCTGGCTATGGCAGACATTGCTAACTGCCTCTCAGCATCCACTGTCCTCAGTGCTGATAAATGTTGAATTGCATTTTGGTGGAGGGTGTGGGAGGGGCAGAGCCCAGATTGGAGTGTTTGCCAATTTCTGTGGTGTAAATACTCCCCTTCAGGCTGACTTCAAGGCTCATGCCCAGGAATGCAGTAGCTGGGGAAATTCATGCAACTGACTCTCATGAGTTTGTGTGAGCCAGCTCAAGGTCAACACTGAATCAGTTCCTCCTTGGTTCTATCATTAGGAGGCCTGCTCTGAATTTCATCAGAGCAGGTGACCCCCTGGCTAGAAACTACACTTCCCAGCCTTTTTCTATTAGAAATGGCCATATAAGTAAAATATGGTCAATGCGTTGTGAGCAGAAATGATGTGGAAAACATTTCTGTCGCATCCTTCAAGGATCACTGGTTGCCCTTACTTTCTCTCTTTCTTCCATCCTGCATTCTGGGCTGCAGACATGTTGTAAATGAGACTAATAACACGGGGGCCAGCAGGAGCAGTGAGTTAGAAAGAACCTGGATCTTTGAACAACCTCCTGAAGAAAAGCTGCCTAGCAACCCTGGGCTACCCGCTTACCTCTGTACCCTTTCATAATAGAGAAGTCAACATGAATCTTATTTAAGGTTTGTATTTTGGAGTCTCTTTATTATGGCAGCTTACCCTGAACACTAATTCTCATTAGAACACCTAGGATTTGATCATTTTATGGATCTCTTCAACCATAAATCCCATCCTCCCTTTCAAATTCTCCCCGAAGATTCTGTTTATATAATAATCGAAAGATTTTTAGTCGACTTTTACGAGACTGTGCTACAGAAACCCACCCCAAAATCTCAATGACTGGCAACAACCAAGATTTATTTCCACTTTTATGTTAAATGACAGCTGCAGGTCAACTTCTGTTCAACACGTCTCTATGTTTTAGGTTCTGGACTGAAGTCGCTGCCCTACATCAACCTGAAGACAAGAAAAAATGTGATGGGTGAGTTTTGCAATGACTCTTAAAGATTCTGCTGAGATGTGGCATATGTCACTTCTGTTCACATTCCACTGGACAAGGGAAACCAGTGACCAAGGCTGGCACTGAGGGCCAGTGAGGTATATTCCTTTCACAGAGAGGCAAGGGCAGGGATGGGTACTCCTTTTCCCGAGAGTCCATAAAGTCATAGGGAATAAGAGTATAATCTACTGAAAGAGCCTAAAATGGAAAAACAAGCATTTTGTCAGGGCAGGTACTGCTATTATTGCCATTTCTCAGATGAGGAAACTAAAGTTTAGAGAGCCATAGGGTCATATGATATTATGCTTTGCTTTTGGGACTGGACATTTCTGAGAAGTTCATCTTGTTTTTTATTTTTATTTATTAATTAATTTATTTTTTGTTTTATTTTTATTTATTTATTTATTTTTTTACTGTGGATCAAACCCCTTAATAAAATGTTGTAAATAGTCTAGAATACCCTCTGCCTTCCTTCTATTTTTGGAAGCCAAGCACAGGAGTCTGTGAAGAACTGACTTTAAGCTCAGCATGTTGGAAGAGAGGAGGGCACTGTGGACCATGAAGTTAGGAGGTTTGGGGACTGGGCCAAGGGCTATGCCACTAAACCCCTGTTCAACTCAGTTGTTTAACCTCTCTGGATCTCAGTTTCTTATATGGAAGGGCTCAGAGCATGCAACTAATAAGGTCTTTTCTGACTCTTAGTCCATTTTCTGTTGCTATAACAGGATACTTTAGAAAGAATAGAGATTTATTTAGCTCACAGTTCTGGAGGCTGGGAAGTTTAAGAGCCTGGCGTGAGCACCTGCTCAGCTTCTGTTGAGGGCCTTCTTGCTACGTTGTAACAGGGTGGAGGTCATCACAAGGCAAGACAGAAAAAGTGTGCTAGCTTGGATCTCTCTTTCTCTTGGTACAAAGCCACCAACGCTGTAACGGGGACTCCGCTCTCATGACTTCATCTCATCCTAATTACTCTCTAAAGTCTCCACCTCCAAAAACCATTAACCAAATGCATCTGAGGATTAAGATTCCAAGACACTGAATTTCCAACCATGGCAGGCTCCAGGAAGCTACTCTCTAATTTCACTATTCCCAGCAGAACTTGTGATGCCCTGTTTTATTTTATTTGTTTTTTTGATAAATGGGCCATCTCTGTTCCTATGTTTATTCATTCTGCCATTCAGTTAGAAGTAGAAGTCAGGTCCTCTGTGCCAGGCTCTGCTGTAGGCCCTGGGGTACAGGGACAAATCAGGGAAGAGTCAGATCCTGTTCTTTGTTTTCGGGAGTCTGCAGAGTATTGAAGGAGATATACAGGGATACGGATAATGGTAAATCTGTGACAAGTCCTACCTACAAAACAGGGCTATAGAGAAGGGGTACAAAGGTGCTCATCATGACCGGAAGACAGCTTCTTCAGTCTCCGTGTGCTGCTAGCCAGGTGCTATGGTTTAAATATGAGATGTTTCCCCAACCTCATTAGTGAGACAATGCAAGGAAGTTTAGAGGCGAAATGATTGGGTTATGAGGACCTGGACCTGATCAGTGCTCAAATCCGCTTGAAAGGATTAACTGTAGGCAGGTAGGGTTGGCTGCAGGAGGTGGGTACCTGAGGGCGTGCTTTGGGATCTCTGTTTTGTCCCTGGTGAGCAAGGGCTCGCTCTGCTTCCTGATTGTCGTGTTCAATCTGCTTTCCTCTGTCATGCCCTTCTGCCCTGATGTTCTGCCTCATCTTGGGCCCAGAGCAATGGAGTCGGCTGCCTGTGGACTGAAACCATGAGTGCCAAATGAACTTTTCCTCCTCTAATTTTTCTTTCCAGGTATTTTAGTCACAGCAAAGAAAAAACTTTGAGGAGGAGGAATAGGGAGATGAGCAGGCAGGCGGATCAACAGGAGTTTAGACTGGGAACTGGGGACATGTGAGAGGAGGTGTCCATCAGGACTATGGATGGATGGGACTGAAACTGAAGGGCAGTGTAGGTTCAAGATGTGGGATGGGGGACATTTGCAAATAGATGGTCACTGAAGCCGTGAAAGCACATGAGACTGTGATTTTTCTTTCTGTTCATTGTCCCTGGATATTGGGCCAAGATAAGGGTCTTGAACTCCCAGCAGTTTGACCACACAGGGTGGTCACACAGAATAACATTTCCCAGGGAGGATCCTGCAGGGGATTGTCTTGAGCTGGATGCATCCGTGTGTAAGTTGGCCCTAAAGGAACAAACATGCAGCACCAATTTTGTTTTATGGCCTTGTCTGATGCCAGAACACATAGAGAGGGCACCGGGTCATTCCCGGTGCAACATGGACATAAATCAGACAGCACCCTGCTTCCTGAGGCCCCAGCCAGGGAAGACAGGTCCAGCCCAGCCCTGACTGGGATCAATTACAGGCCGTTCCTTTGCCTGCCTACTTCCACAGACACGTGCAGGCCTGGCTCCAGGAGGCCCTGCGGAGAAGCAGCTCTCAGACTGTGTCTGTGACAAGATACAGAGCTCTACCTTGGACAGGGCAAATGGGAGCGAGCTGAGTGAAGAGGATAAAAATAATAATAGGGAAACAACATCTACTTTCATTGAATGCAATAGGCGAGGTACATGCCAGCACTTTACACCCATTATTTAATTTTAATCTCATAATAACATTTGAAGGTAGGCTGTATTGTTGCCAAGAGCAGCAACTGGGACTGGGAGGTAATCCTGGAACTGAGGCGGCAGTGGGCCCTCTGCAGACAGGATGTATGGGTCACTGGTGATGCAGTATGCACAACACACCCTGCTTCTTCCCTATTCCCGGGCCGGTCTCCTTCTTAGTTTTGACTCACTTCCGCCTGCACACAGCCCATTCTAGTTTTATCAACTTTCTCTACATTATGACCTTTCAGTTTTAGATCCTTTTGATAAGTTGTCCATTGTTTGTTTTTTCAGTTCAGCGTCTACAAGAGAGAATCTAATTGGTCAAACTTACCTTTTCACGCAGTCCAAGTCTGAATGAGGGTGCAAATGCACATCTGAATAAAATCAGGATTCCGTGAGGTCAAAAGAAGGAAGGGTGGAGAGTTATTGGGACAGCATCCAATAGTGTCCACCATGTTACACAATTATTTAGTCTCAAACTGTGATAAGTGCTTTGAAGAAGTACAGGATGCTACAAGACAGTGTAACAGGAGAGTTTAGATGGGAGTGGGAAGGTTTCAAAAGGTCTATGGCTTGCCAGCTTGGGAGTCAATGCTTTGTCAGGTAGAGTACAGGTTAAGCTGCTATAACAAAAAGTCCCCACACATAGTGGCTTAAATGAGATGTATGTTTTTAGTGGAGCTGACTCTATCCTAAGGAGTCATCTGAAACCCAGATTTGCAGGCTGATGTTACCTTCCTTAACTTGAGGCTCCCATCTCTGGGTTCACAGCACAAAGGGTGCCCGCATCCTATTGGCAATCAGAGCACTGTATATGAGCACTGTATCTAGCAGCCAGGGAAGACAGTGAATGGACAATCCAACTGGGTTTCCATGTTAAAACTCTGATGTCGAAAAAAAGAAAGAGCAAAGGCAACCTCTGAGAGTAATCCCAAGACCCTGCTGCCAGTACCCTGCTCTTGGGGGAGAAGATGAAGAACTCAACCTGCATTAAATATCTAAATGCAGTAGGAAAGGCCAGTAAGATGAGGGGAGAAAAGTTGCCCATTGGAATTGGCATAAATGGAATTCCTGTGATCTTGAAGATCATAATGAGTCAAAGAACAGAAGTGCAGATATGGAGCTAGACATATAAGACAACACTTTTGAGTAAGTTGGAGAAGGGGAAGAAAGAGTGCCAAATCTAGGTACAAAAGAGGTCTCTCTCTCTCTCTCTCTCCTTCTTTCTGGTGTTAGGGATTGAACCTGGGACTTGTGCATGCTAAGGTGGCACTCTACCTACTCTATACTATACCCTACTACACCCTAGTACTCTAGCTACACCCTGGACTCTTTCTTTTATTTTCTTCTCCTGTTATTAACTTTGAGAATATTTCTGGGTAAAGAGAATTATTTGAGGATGGGAGAGTTTGAAGATATGGGAAAGAGAGGAGTTAGCACCCTGTACCTAAAAGTTACCTCTTGCAGCAGACAGGAAGGGACCAGGCAGACATAAAGGTGCAGAGAGGAGCCTTGAACGGATGGAGAATAATTTCCTCTGAGGCGAGAGGAGGGCAGGGAGATGGACGGTGAGGTGACTACATTTGTGGGGAGGGGAGAAAAGCCATTCCTGCCAGAGAGCTCCTTTCTCCAACCGGGAGGGAGGAGCTTCCTGGCACAGAAGAGGCACATGGTTGAGCAGGAAATGAAGAAATCTGTGCACCCACGTATGGATTCAGTCAGGTTGAGAGTCATGTGACTTTGACTCACATATCCAGTCTCTACTGAAACCAGTTCAATCTAGTTTGGAGACGAAGTATGAGGTGTCTTACAGACCCAAAGGCAGGAGGGCATCTGGACCTCAGGAAGAACCTAGTTCCAGGGAACTGGGTGGTTGTATTCTTAGTGGTGGCTTGGTCCACAGCATGGTCCTGAGAGGCATGGTGAGAAGGTGAGATTTCCTTGGGGACTCAAGAATTCTAGGACCTTAAAAGGGAGCAGAGTCCCTGCACTCTCTCAGGTGTGGAGTTGAAATACCAACATCCACATCTAAATAATATTATGATTTCATTTATAACCATAGCCAGTGAAGCACGGGGGATACTGGAATTACTTTTGGGGGAGTGTGAAACTCAAGATCACGTCAGAACACATTTAACACTCTCACGCTGAGTACTTGGAGAAAAGTCTAATAAAGGATCTTGACAAAGGTGTGGGGAGAGTTTAGGCAAACCACAAAAGATAGTGCAGAACCTGGGTTAGTGACAGCAAAGTCTTTACCATCCCTAGGTCCAAAGGTCTGAGAGGAAAGAGCAATTGCTTGAACTCAGGGGGGCCTTTATGGAAAGGGCCACCATCAGGAGCTGAGATTTTCAGCTGAGGGATGAAAATCCCCTAGGGCAGGGGGAAGTCAGAGGAATACATACCCCACTCTCATCCTTCTTCTGTCCTCTAAGCTCCTGCCAGGGCTTCTATTTGGCTGAACCCAACAGGAAGCAAGAGAACAAGGGAGCTCACTGAGGCGATTCCTAGATGCTGAGCATCTGGTGCTTACAGCGGTGTGGAAGAAGGTTGGAGAGGGGATCTGCTGGGGAAGGGGGCAAATGGAAGAATGCAGGGCGCATCTACAGGATTCCAAGGACACAGTATTCTTACTGGGTATCTGACTTTTTATGTGTAAGGCTAAGAGTAGAGCCGGACGCCTTACCTCTGAGGGTGGAATGGCTTCCCAGTAGGGAGGAAAGGCTTCTCAGCAGCTGAAGAGGAAGCTCCTGAGAAAAGAACTTGAACTATGTCCATGATTGGGTTTGAATATAAACAAGTACATCTGGCAAGCTGGGAGAGAGGGGGACAGTGACAGAAGGCAAGGAAAAACTGTAAAGTGGAATCCATTCAGCGGGGTCCCCAGAGTGGTAAGCAGAATAAGCCCCACCCCACATCCCTGCAAAGATGTTCACATTCTCATCCTTGAAACCTGTGACTCCATTACATTACATGGTAGGTGGAACTTTGTGGATGTGATATAAGTTAAGGATTTTGTGATGGAAAGATTACCCTGGATTACCTATAGGTGGGCCCAAAGGAATCATGAGGTACCTTTTAAGAAGGAGACAAGGGGATCGGAGTCAGACGGGAGATATGAGGACTGAAACAGAGATCAGAATGGTGCAGGGCCACAAGCCAAGGAATACATGAAGTAAAGGCATGGAAATGGATTCTCCCCTAGAGTCTCTGGAAGAAATGCAGCCTGCTGGCCCATTTTAGAACTTTGACCTCCAGGGTTGTATGGTAATACGTTTTTACTGTCTTGAGCCACCAACTTTGTGGTAATTTATAACAGTAGCAGTAGGAAACTCATACAGGCAGTCACTTGGTCTCTTATTCATATTAGGGACTCAGTAAATAGTATCTGAGTGAATGAAGGAGCTTGGAATGAAGAATGAAATCAAGTTATGGGTCTGAGGAATGAAGGTGAGTCCTGACTTGGGATCCAGCATCTGTATGTCTCTGTAGATTTGGGTTGGGAAGCCATCTCTCCAAATAATGTGCCACACCAAGACTCAAACTCCTGGCAGTGTTTCCGCTGTAAAGATTGAGGGAGATCTGTTCTCTATCCTCTTTGGAATAAAAAGTGAGGCCCAGGATCAGGGGTACAAGCATTGATCCAAGCAGGATGGCAGATTGCAATTTATCAAGAGGAAGTCAAAGGGCAGGGAGTGCAATGTGAGCACCTGTCCACGTGGAATACTGTCATGATGCCACAGGTAGAGTAAGCAGCAGCTTTGATGGGCCCAGAAAGTGCTGGAAACCCTGAAGACACTGGGGGCAAAGCAGCCTTGTGAGGGTTCTGAGCCCTGCAGTCACCTAGGCTGGGGATGGGGCAGAACTGAGCTAGCAAAATGTACTGTCCAAATGATACTTGGCCTCATTCATATGAATGAGGTCTATGGCCTCCAGGTCACTCCTGTGACACAAAAAGAAGGAACCTGCTGTGGGCCAATTATGTCACTTACAGAAAGGTAAGTTGGAGTCTTAACTTTCAGTATCTCAGAGGGTAACCTTTAAAGATAGACCCTTTAAGAAATTATCAAGTAAAGTGAAGTCATTAGGGTGGCTTCAACTGGCCATCCAATATGACTGGTGTGCTTATAAAAAGGGGAAATTTGGGCAAAGATAAACCACATAAAAGGAAGACAGAGTGAAGAAATAGAGAGGAAATGGCCACCTACCAACCAAGGAGAGAGGCTTGGACCCACAGACCTCAGAGCAACCAACTCTGCTGATGCCCGGATCTCAGTCATCCAGCCTCCAGAACTGTGAGACAGGACCTTTCTGTTGTCTAAACCACACGATTTGTGGAACTTTGCTACAACAGCCTTAGCAAATCCACTCCTGTTCCGCCTCCACCACATCATCTAGAGGGCTCATTGAGCTGCTGAACTTGGGGTGTGTGGGAAGGACCTTTGGCAGAGCAGCAGGAAACAGCAGCTGTGTATGCTGTGCCCAGCAGTGGGGCAGTGGAGCATCCGCTGCCCTGTCCCTGGCAGTGTGGCCGGAGGCATCTGCACACAACAGCTGTGCCCAGCAGGAGCAGCTGTGTGAAATGGGGTTTGGAAGGAGAGGTAACAGTCCACAGAGGAGTGTGGAGGACACGGGGATCAGCAAAACTGGAAGGGCCACTATGGGAAAGGACTTGTTTTCCTTTTTTAGCATAAGTGAGACATGCCCTGGGAACCAATGGAACCTGGTGGGGACACTTCACAGAGGACTGGAGATAATGTGATCATTCAAAATCATGTTCACAAACTCACACAGCTTGTCCCACCTCCTTCCCCCTGCTACATCGTAGCTGGATGTTGTCAGCAGCTGATGGTGGCCTCTCTCCACCACTCTCTCCTGTCTTCCAGGAAGTCATTGCTTCAAGTCACTGTGCCCTGTCTATTTCTGGGAAGTGACTCCAGACTTTATGTCTCTAGGGAAGTGGGAAGAAGCTCTTTCTGTGGAAGGTTTTGGATTCTGCCTTCAATTGGGTTGGGAGAAGTAAACCCTGAGTCCTGGGAAATCTGCCAATCTAGTTTCTGGGGTCTGGGGAGGAAAAGAGAGTTTGAACAGAGAGAACAGGGATGGGAAGCAGATGTAGCTGAGTATAGCACGTTGAAGAAGTTCTATGGTTGGTATCCAGTTATGCATGAGAGGACCTGAGAGAAGACTGGATTTGAGAGGAGGCCAGGGCCAGATGATGACTGCAAGGTGTCCTGGTGGTCCTTCCTAGAGCTGAAAGGCTCGGTCTCTCTGATTGGATGTCCTCCTCTGGAAACTTGACTGGAGTTACTAGATGAGTAGCTCTGGATATCTACAGACCATGGCTCCATTTCCGTAGATGTCTTTCCAGTGCACAAAAAGCCCTCACAGTTGCCGTTTTGCTCACAGCCTTGCAATTTGGGCATGGCTTGGTGGAACAGCTCACCTCTGCCCCATTTGATGTTAGCTGGGATAGCTGGGATCACCTGCAGGCTCTGTCACTTGCAGAGTCTGGTAGTGACCTTAGCTGGGGCTGAGCTGGAACCTCTGTATGAGCTCTTTTGTGGTCTGGACTTTTCACAACATAGTGAGTGGGCTCCCCGGGTGAGTGTCCTCTGAGAGCTTGCTAGAATCTGCCTAGCTTGGCAGTCTTACTGCATCACTTCCACTGCATTCAGCTTGTTGGCCGTCACCACGACTGTCTGCTCTTTTGCAAAAAGAGAGGAATTAAAAGCCATATTTTTGTTAGGAAGAGTGTCAAAAAATTGTAGACATGCTTTAAGACCATCACATCCTGGAAAGTAGGCCTGATTAGCTCTGTGTTCCAAAAAGTTGGGTGGCTAGCCAAGATCACACGGCCACCAAGAGACAGAGGTGGGTCTCACCTCAACACACCGACGTGCACACACACGCACATGGACACGCACACATCAAGCGTCTTCTTTGCCTAGCACTTTACATTTTTTAACAGCATTACTTGGATATGTAAGTCATTTTAAGTTTTCCATTTCAAAAGTTGAATTCCTGATTCTTCTAGTCTTGTTCTGCAGTCTTGACTGCATCATTCTTGACTTTCCCTCACGTTCCACGTCACGGTCATTAACCAAAGCTGTAGGTCCCATCCTCAGATTATATCCAGAATCCAACCACGTCTTAAATCCTTACCTCAAGTCAATCACCATGGTTCAATCCGGCACTATTTGACACCTGAATTATTGCAGTTGCTACCTGCTAATTTCTCTGCTTCTGTCTTCCCTTACCCACTACTCCCAGTTCCCACGGAGCAATCCAAATGATTTTTTCAGAGTATAAATCAGATCATGTCTCCTCTCTCCTCAAAACCTTACAGTGACATCACTTCTTATGCAGATTAAAAGCCAATGTAGTCTGTAGGCCCTACCCTGAGCTGTCTATGCCTGCCCCGACCTCTTGAACCTCATCTTCTACCACTCCTCTGGCTCAGTCCACTTCAGCCACTCTGGTCTCCTAGATTTTTTTCAAAAGGCCAGGCACCCCACCCCCCAAATCACAGGGCCTTTGCACTTGCTGTTTCCTATGTCAGAGAACTGCAAAGTTTCCTTTTGTTTTTCAGGCTTCTGCTCAAATGTCACCTTATTAGGTCTTTTTGGATCACACTAGTTATTGCAACTCTATTCCTACCCTTGGTTTTTTCTATCCACTGTCATTATTTTATTACATATATTTTTTAAAAAAACCTGCCAGTTCTACCTATCCCTGGTCCCCCACTTATTGTGAATTAGCTTCTGCATATCAGAGAAAACATTTGGCTTTTGGTTTTTTGGAATTGGCTTATTTCACTTAGCATGATATTATCTAACTCATTTACCAGCATATGCCTGAATTTCATTCTTCTTCAAAGCTGAGTAATATTCCATCATGTGTGTGTATACATATATATATGTATATATATATATATATATACACACACATATATTTATATACACACACATATATATATACACGCATATATATATATATACCACATTTTCTTTATCCATTCATCTGTTGAAGGGCATCTAGGTTGGTTTCATAGTTTAGCTATTGTGAATTGAGCTTCTATAAACATTGATGTGGCTGTGTCACTGTAGTATGTTGATTTTAAGTTCTTTAGGTAAAAACTGAGGAGCGGGATAGCTGGGTCAAATGGTTTGACTGTTGTGATCCTGCAATATATATAATCAGAAAAATGAGAGATTATACTTCATTTATATATGACCTATCAAAATGTATAAATGCATTCTACTGTCATGTACAACTAATTAGGACAAAGAAAATTCAAAATTTAAAAAATCTGTCTACTCTTTCCTACAAGTTCTATAGTCTCAGGGACTTTATGTTTTGTTTAGTGCTTATTCTCCACCACTTAGAACAGTACCCAGCAGATAGTAGGCTATTAATTTGTTGGATGAAGAAATGAAAACTAAAATCATGCTATCAACATATCCTTATATTTCTGAAAGATATATTGTGTGTGTGTGTTGTTGTTCTAGCTAAATATAGCTTCTATTCTTTCAATATGAGCTTCCTTAATCTCATTTAATGATTTGGCCTGAAATTCTATTTTGTTTTCATATTATTATGATTACCAAGTTATGGTCTTTTCATTGTTAATAGAGACTTCAAAGTGATTTGTTTTAGGTTCAAAGTCCTGTCATCTGCTAAGAAAATAGGATGGGAGAAATGAATGTCCCAATGGTCTAGAATTGTTTGGTCTCAGGCGAAAAGTTCCTAATGTGGTGGCCCACATGCAAAGCCATTGGTTTTATAGCATTAATGCATGTTTAGTAAAAACAGACAGACAGACAGACGTGTGCATATAGGCATTCACGCACATAAGCAGACACATCTACAAAACAACCAATCTACCTATAAACAGAAACAAAAAACCCTCATAGGTGGGCAGAATTTACCAGACAAAGGAAATACCTATTTTGAAAGCCCAAGGGTGGAGGTGAGTCCAATTCTTCTGATGGACAGAGAGAAGGTCAAGTGTGGCTGAGAGAGACAGAGGCGGTGGGAGAGAGAGACAAGGAGAGCATTCTATGGCCTAAGAGAGATAGGCAGAGGACAACTCAGGTAGGGCATTGTAAATCAGGGTAAGAAATCGAGTTTTATTTTAAGTGGAATGAGAAGCCATCAAAAAGGACTTAAGCAGGAAAGTTGAGCATTTATATTAAAAAAAAACTTTCACTCTGGGTTCTGGGTGGAGAACAGGTTACAGGGAACCAGGAAGAAAGCAGGGAGACAGGTCACCCCTCTCACCTAGGCAAGAGGTGATGGCCACGTGGTCTAGGGGACTCTGGATGGAGATGGGGAGAAGAAGGCAGATTCAGGAAAGGGCCTGATGTGGTGTCAGCAGAGCTAGCTGCCAGGTCTGAGCAAAGAGGACTCAGGAGTGACTCTCAGGCTTGTGGGTTGAGCAACTAAGCCAACAATGCTGTGCCACCTATGGAAGCCAGCCTAGGTGGAGACATTTAGGGGAAGCAGGTTGGGTTGGACATGGCAGGGCCAGAAGTCCAGAGTTTGCTTTGGCTAAGTTAAGTCTGAACTGCTTATCTGATCTCCAAGTGAAGATGACAAACAGGCAGTTGGACATGAGTCTGGAGCTCAGGGACAGGTCAGAGCCCATGATAAAGGTTTGTATGTCATTGGCAAATAGATGATATTCAAAAGACTGGACAAGGTCACCTGTGAAGAGGACACAGAGGAGAGAAGGGGGATCAGGGTTCCCTGAGAATATGCTCACATTGGGGAAGAGTTGAAGGGAAGTAGCAACCTGGGGAGAGAACGTCCTGGTCTGGCCCCTAGTTCAGACCTAGGGTACAATACAGCAGACAAAACCACAGAAAATGAGTGGCCTGTAAGTTTTCTCAGAGATCCTTGGCAAAGGGACCCTGGTAAGAGACCTATTTTCCTGAGGTCTTGCAAGTTGAGGGTTCAGATGGTGACTGCTTGCACATTAGAAGGAAGTGTGGCCTGCAGGCTAGAGAACCAGGAGGACATCTGGGTCACCCCTGTTTTCATGGGTTAGCTGCTCCTGCCTCTCATGAGCCTCTGAGGACTGGGACTCTGCCTTTGTACCCAGTGCCCAGCTTGGAATAGCTGTGACCTGAAGGAGGAAATAGAATGAATGTCTACAGACCTTGGAGGCCAGCTGAATAAGGCAGTCTATAAATCAAAAGGAAAGGAGACACTAAGAAACTAGGACCGGGTGACTTCCGGAATCTCAGCTAGGTGTCCATTTTGGGGGATGGAAGACTGGTGTGGTTTGCCCCTTCCCCGAGTGAGAGTATTTCTGCTGTTCTCCCTGAGACTGATTAGAACCCCACCATCCCCAAGCAGGTTCACAATATAGACAGGGAACCATATGGAAAGGGATTTCTCAGAAGACCCCTAGAAAGGAAGGTGCTGGCTTCTACCCCCCTGAGCCCCCATAGTGGATCCCTGGGGTGGTGCAGGTGGTGGCAGAAGATCAGCATCTGCAGCCAGCAGAGGAAGGATCTCAAGCAGGTGTGCTGGGTGGTGGTGGGTGGTCTGGGTTAGGAAGGGGTGGAGTTTCTGCATCCCCCCAAAGCTGGCCTGGGGTTTGGATTCAGCCTGGTGTTCCCTTGGGAGGTGTGACCATCACCAGCCATAACATGTAGAAGCAGATGGCTGTTTAGGAGAGAGGGGAAAGCTGAGAGAGCGAGCGAGCGAGGGTCAAACCTGCTGGAGTGTCTCTGATGGGTCCTCTCTCTGGCTCTAGGCCTCTCCTAGGCCCTGCTGATATAGGCTTCCTTCAGATATCCCCACAGCTTCCCAACAAGTTCTGCTTGTGCAATCCAAGTTTATTTTTGTTTCAGGAGACAAAACAGAAAGAAACTCACTCAGAAAACTCAGCTCAGCCTGCTCTTGGCCTGGGCACTTTTGCTTCCCCAGAGGGCTGACGTTGCTGACTCTGCAGCTCTGGGGCAAGTTCTTTTCTAGAAGTTCTGCCCAGCTGCCCAGGAGTACTTCCATTTGTTCTGCAAATCCATGAATATTTCTTCATTCGTTGGCTCTTGTTTGGACTCCTCCATCTCTCCTTAGGATGTCTGAAATATCAGGAAAAAGGGGCATCTTTTGCTCAAGGCTTGTCTGACAATGGCTCCTGAAAACCCCAAAGCCACCAAGGCCATAGCAATGAAGGATCTGGTAGTGAAACCCCAATTGGCCCCTGGAAACCTAAATGGGGATGTAATAACCAAGACGTTTGCTCCTTCTGCGGAGGAGGAAACTAACTACCCTGAGGCCCATGGCAGGTCCCTGGGCCTCCTTGGGCAGCAGTTCGTCATTTGGAGAATTGGGGGAGGGGTGGGACACATACACACAAAAGCTGGGTCATTAGGATTAAAAGAGGACATAGTATGGTGCGTAGTATGTTCTCAACAAATGATAGTTCTTTTTATGAGAGAAGGAATTCGGGGGAAGTGAAGAAAGGGTGGTTTCTGGGAGCACTAGGCGGCGGCAGCTGGCGTGGGGCTGCTTAGATGCGCCGCGGCTTTGGTGGCGAGAGCAACTCCCTCTGGGCTTGAGCTGCGCCAGCACCTCCCTCAGGAGCCCGTTGCAGTCGCCCAGCCACTGCCCCACGGTAACCAGGTGCGACCGGAAGGCGCTGATAAAAAATGAGGGCATGTCAGAAGAGATGCAGCAGGATTCGGTGGAGTGCGCTACTCAGGCGTTGGAGAAATATAACACAGAAAAGGATATTGCGGCCCACACCGAGAAGGAGTTTGACAAGAAGTACAACCCCCATCTGGCACTGCATTGGGGGGAGGACCTTCGGCGGTTATATGACACACCACACCAAACACTTCATCTACTTCTACCTGGGCCAGGTAGCCATTCTTCTGTTCAAATCTGGTTCAAAGCATAGACTGTGCCGCACACCCAGTGATCCATCCAAAAATAAAATAAGGACTGCAGCCTAAATTCCAAATACCAGAGACTGAAATCTTTAGCCTTGCTAAGGGAACAGCTTGATCTTTGAACATTTATTGTGTTTTACAGGGAATTCTCTGTACTAGTTTGTTGTGGTTATAAAACAATTAGCAAAACAGCTTACGTTTGTATTTATTTTCTATTTCATACTTCTGTGCCCCATGTTTCTTTTTCTCTCAATCCATTCCTTTAAAAAATAAATGTTGGAGATGTAAAAAAAGAAAAAAAGAAAAAAGGGTGGATTCTGGAAATAAAACATTGATATGATTTAAAGTGCTTATCAGGATGTCTGGTGCTTAGGAAACTGCAAAAATAATGGCAGTTTTAAGAAAAAATGTTTAGTATGGGGACAAGAACTGAAGGGAACTTAGGTTAAGTGAAAGCCATTGAAATTGGTGGGTGGAGCTGTGCTACTTCTTTTTATTTAGAGTTCTAATATGGTTATGCATGGACTGGCTGGAAATTTGTTCTAAGTAGAGATTATGTCTGTGGAGTAGTTGGCAATTGACCGTGAGGGTGATCACGTGGGCTTGTTAAAAATCTGTTTTCCTATCAGTAGAATAGACTAAGGGGAATCGGGGGAGGGAGGAGGGTTAGGGAAAAGAGGAGGCACTGGGGACTGAAATGGAGCAAATTAAATTCCACGCATGCATGAGGATGTCAAAATGAACCCCACTCTTAATGTATAACTGTAGTGCACTAATAAAAGCATTAAAAAAGAAGTGTGTTAAAGGGCTGGGGATATAGCTTAGTTGGTAGAATGCCTGCCTCTCATGCATAAGGTCCTGGGTTCAATCCCTAGCACCACCAAATAAAAAAAGATGAGGTCCCAAGACTGCAAGGAGTAGCAATCCATGGAGCATGGAGAGAGAAGAGATGGGCAAATGGAGAAAGAGAAAGGTCCCCTCTGGAAAGTGGCCCCAGATCATGTAAAGACATCTAGTTTCATCTCATTATTATTTCATTCCATTTCTTGTTTTATTAGTTCTTGAAGGAAGTTCATCCATTCTCTTTTCTCCCAGGACATTTCTCTGGGCAGCTCTGGCCAGACAACAACATGAGAATTGGTGACTGCAGCCTCCTTCTGCAAACCCCTCACACCTCAGCCCAGGGAGGGATGCGAGACCCCCTGTCCTCAGGTGTGTGGGGGGTGCACTGGGCAAGACAGTGGGCGAGGGGTCTTCTGGGCTTTAAGAGTTTTGCTTCCCATGGTTGAGGGTGGAGGCTGCTTGCTGCCACTATTACACCATTCCACCTAGCCTGACCGCGACCCTGGGTTCTGTTGAGGAGCCCCACCACATCCTCTTTCTGTTTCTTTTAGGAAGGGGAAGGGTTCTACTCACAGGGAGGTAGAACATGCTTTTCATTGAAAAGTCAAAAAATGACAGTCTTGCTTTCTATAGTGCAGACCTAGGACTGGTATTTTCTAATCAGAGATATCTAACCCTGACTTTGAATTGGAAGATATAACTTTAAATAGCAGGGACCAAGCAGAATGTCTCTGGTAATGGGTTAGAGGGAGCAGAAGGTAGCTACACCTGGCTTCTAGCCTAGCAGCAGCTCCAAGTCTAATTTTTGGGAGACTGGCAGGGCAAGCTAGCACCAACAGCAGAACTGGGGTTCCCACCAGATCAGTTCTGCAGCATGATTTGGGCTACAGTTTCTGACTGTGTGGTTGTATGGGTAGTTCTCAACATCCCTGAGGATTCCATGAGCTAACCAAATCCTTATTATAAGTTTCTTTTCAGCTTTAATTAGCCAGATTCAGATTCTGCTGCATATAATTAAAACCTGGCAGATGTAGAGTGGTTGATGACGGCAGACCCTTAGGACAAGAGCGTGAGTCTGAGAATTGGTAATTTGGGTCTGCTGGAATCAAAGGCAGTGAAAAATCTAGCTTTAAGCAATGGGATGCTGACAGATCAAGCACACATTGGTGAAATGGTCGATTAAATTAAAACTTGTAGTCAACTAAAATGAAGTGTCTGCTAAAAGCAAGGCCGTAAGGCCAAGGGATCACTGCTATATAGCAGCATGACTGGCACAGAGACTTCAAGAATGAAGTGAAATGGTTCCTTCTAACTACATTGAAAAAGCCCATATCCTAACTCTTCAGCCCAAGTGTTCACCTGAAAGTTAAGGACCATTTATGACTGTGATTTTAAAAAAACCTCACATTTGTTGCAGAGGCAGAAACAAGGAGAAGAGGTGTCATTACTTAGAAGCCAAGAGCCTAGAGTCAGCCAGTGGAAGCTGGAACTCTGACAGGCCTGTCCTTCAGGGTTTGAGGCCCCAGAAGAATTCCACCAAAGCTGAGAAGGAAGGACAGAAATGTCCCATCTTTTCCCTTTCTCCTCCAATCTCTTCTTCATGCAGAAGTCAGAAAATACAACTAGCAGGCATCAGCCTACCTGTGATACAGAGCAGAGAAGAGGAAGGAGATGGATCTGCTCAGCAAAAGCATCTTCTCAGTGGTCCAGAGATACAGAATTAGAATCAGACTCCAGCGTACCTGGGAGGCAATTACCGTGACCAACTCAAGAGGAGAGACAAATAGGGATAAAGTCAGGTGTGAACATGTGGAAACAGACTCAGGGTGCTAGACCAAGGATCGAGTACTGTCATTTCAGCTTGGACTGAATTTATTGATATGAATGTATTTACTAGAGATTCTTGTTTCAGCAGGTTAATTTGAGTAGCAAGAAGATTCTGATTTTTTTTTTTTTTTTTTTTTTAAATTTTGCAGTGCTGGGGACTGAACCCAGGGCCTTGTGCACACGAGGCAGGCACTGTACCAACTGAGCTATTTCCCCAGCCCTTTGCTCATTCTTGATTGGTTGATTGAACCTTGGACTAAATGGTGGTCTACCAAACAAGGTTAAGATGGCGTAACTTCCTTGTTGTGAACTAGAAGGGAGATTAGTACATTTCCATGTGGAATGTGTCTCACACCTGCTGACTGTACACCCAGAATGGACGCAGAAAATAATCCCTTTGTGGAGGCGTTTAGAAATATAATAGTGAGGGAAACCTGTCATTTTTGAAAGACACTGTCATGGCTACCTGTCTCTGTGAGGCTGGGGGTAATCGTAGAAAACAGCATTTGCTTCCTGATTTCAGTGGGGATAGCAGGATTCTAGAATGGTAGACTCTAGGTAGTAGCAAGATGCACATGGTTACCAAGTAGGACTAGGAGAGGAGTCTAAATGATAGATGCATAATAAATGTCCACTACGGTCTACCCTTTGTGTGTCTGTCCATTGACACATCCCTTTCTTCCAATACTTACCCTCCAATTTAAACCTTCTGCCAACTATAATATGACAATCTATTTTTTTTTTTTTTTTTTGTACTGGGGACTGAACTCAGGGGCACTTAATCACTGAGCCACATCCCCAGTCTCTTTTTATATTTTATTTTGAGACAAGTTCTTGCTAAATTGCTTAGTACCTCGCTAATTTGCTGAGGCTGGCTTTGAACTTACAATCCTCCTGCCTCAGCCTCCTGAGCCCCTGGGATTATAGGAGTATGCCACTGTGTCTACCTAACCAGTCACCTTTTGAAAAACTGTTAACTTGTTCACCCATCCCCAAAGAAGTCAACCCAAATCCCATTAATAACTATATTCAGTTGCAAATGCACATTCTGTGAATGATGGTCTTTCCTCTGATAATACCATTATCCTGTGTCAAGATTATATAATCTATGCAATAAACTATGTTATAGTCCTACTCTCAATTCCTCCCACATTATTTCTCCAAAAAGACTATCTGCCTCACTACTCTTTCCATGCCCTTTTGAATATAGAGTATCTTTTCATTTCAAGGTGAAATTATAGAGTGATATTTTGAGAGCAGTTAAAAAGACAATTTATCTAAAGGGTATTACCAATAATCTGCATAGCTCAACTGAAGTGATAATAAGATGAACAGCTATGACCAACTAAGCAATTGTGCCAGCAATGGTAATTAAGAATGTTGCCTGGTTACCAGTGATACCAATGTGATTTTAATTGTAGGATGCAACCCTTTTGCAAAGGTGTTAAAATATGAATAAATGAGCATCTTAGAATTGATGAAATATAGTAGTTAATATAAAATATGCATGGCACATCAAGAAAGAAGATGCAAATATATGTGAAGTCCTTCTTTTTCTTATGGTCTATTTCACTTATGTTTTCCAAAAGTCCATCCATGTTTCATTTGGTTTAATCCAGCATCTTTTGTTGTTGTTGATGATGATTGTTTGCTTTTTCTTTTTAACCAGCAGGGTATCTAAAATTCTTCTTCTGTTCCCCACCACTCCCCCCCGCCCTGATACTGGGAATCGAACTCAGGGTATTGTATCACTGAACCACACCCCCAGTTCTTTTTATTTTTTAATTTTGATACAGGGTCTTGCTAATTGCCCAGGCTGGCCTTGAACTTTCAATCCTCCTACTTCAGCCTCCCAAATTGCTGGGACCACCACGTCTGGCAGGATAGTTTCTATTTCCAGGTCTTCAAATTCACTAATTATTTTTTCCACAGTATGTAATCTGCTTTTAAACCTACCCAGTGAAATTTTAATCTCAGATATGTAATTTTTCAGTTCTAGATGTTTCATTAGTTTAAAAATCATTTCCCCTTTCTCTTATTATGTTCATGCTTTCTTTTAAATCTTTGAGCATACCAAAATATTTATGCTAGCTAGTTTAGTATCCTTGCTAACACTACCATCTTTGTCATTTTGGGGTATGTTTGTATTGATTTTTTTCTTGGTTATAAGTCTCATTTTCTTTTTTTTTTTTTTTCTTACATCTTATAATTTTTATTAAGTGCTGGGCATAGTAAATGTTACATTACGGACAAGCTGGACTTTGTTGTTTTCCTTTAAATATTATGTTGAAGTTTGGGCAGGCAGCCATCTGGGGATCACCTTAATAATTTCAAGACTTTTGAGGCTGTGCTCTAGGCTATGTTAACTGTATTCCTAAGGAGTAACCTAATTGTTCTCTACTAGTTGCTATACGTATTCAACAGTGTCCCTCAAATCTGGTTGGCCAGACTTGAGCATATCCCAGCCCTGTAAAAACTCTGGAAATTATTCATCTCACAGCTCTCCAACAGTTACTTTTTCCACTAGCCCCATGGTGTTTCATCCTAAACATATTCAACTTAGCATTCAGTTCAAAACTCTAAGGGACCTGAAGCAGATTTCTGGAGCTCTTTCTCTAGAAATTTCTGGAGCTCTCTCTGTATCTCCCTCCTCTTCTGTACTCTGACCCACACAAACTGCAGTTGTCTTGACCTTCTGTTTTCTCAGTTCAGAAACACTATTGCTGGGGATCACTAAATGCCTACAGGTAGAAAGTCAGGGCAACTGTAGAGCTGGTCTCCTTTGTTTCCCTTCTCTCAGGGATGCTCATCCTTATTTCTAAAGCTATGGTTTTGATGTGTCTCCTCCAAAATTTAAATTTTCCAATGTGATAGTATTAAGAGTAGGCTCTCTAGGGGGTGTTTCGGCCCAAGACTCCTCCTTTGGGAATGAGATTCTTCTAAAAGAAGCTTCATGTACTGTTCAGCTATCTTGCTTTTCTGGTTCTGCCTGTGATGACAGTGTCCCTCTCTTTGGAGGATGCAACAACAAGGCACCATCTTGGAAGCAGAGAGTAATCCTCACCTGACCTCCAGACCCACCAGTCTTATCTTGGACTTCTCAGACTTCAGACTGTAAGATACAAATTTCTGTTCATTAGAGAATGCCCAGTTTGTGCTATTCTGTTACAGTAGCATAAATGAGCCAATACCATGTCGCCACATCTGAGAGCAGTTATTTCAGACATTTGGTCCAGTTTTATATTTTTTCATAGTGGGGGGGGCTAGTCTGATATAAGTTGCTGCATAATGGGGGCAGTGAGAATCTTCTTATTTTTGAATTATTTCTTTTCTAACATTTTAAGGCTCTTGCCTGGTTCACTAATTTTCAAATTTTGCTGTTTGTTTTCTAACAGATATTTAAAGTCACTCACGTTCCTCATGGACATTGCTTTAGGTTTATGCTACAGATTTTCTTTTGTTGTATTTTTGTTATTTTTCTATTAAAGCATTTTCTAATTTTCATTATGGTTCCTTTTTTTTTGGTCCACAGGTTATTTCTGTTTGTATCCATTCTATCCCACAATATGAGTCCTTTGTTGAACATATGTATTAAAAATATCTTCTCCTGTGCATGGTTTATCTTTGCTTATCTTATTCATATTTTTAAAGGAATACAATTTCTAAATTTTGTGTGTGTGTGTGTGTGTGTGCGCGCGCGTGTGTGTGTGTGGTGCTGGGGATTGAACCCAGGGCCTTGTGCATTTGAGGCAAGCACTCTGCCAACTGAGGTATATCCTCAGTGCAATTTCTAAATTTTAATAAAGTCCAATTATGAAAAAAAAAATTGTGACTGGTAAATATGTGGCTAGTATTTTTGTGGCCTATTTAGGAAAATTTTACTTATCTCAAGACCATAAAACTATTCTGTTTTCACCTAGGAGATTTATTATTTTAGTTCGTTTTATTTTTTTGGTACCAGAGATTGAACCCAGGGGTGCTTAACCACTGAAGCAAACCCCCAGCTCTTTTAACATTTTACTTAGAGACAGGGTCTTGCTAAGTTGTTTAGGCCCTCGCTAAGTTGCCAAGGCTGGCCTTGAACTCACAAAACTCCTGCCTCAGTCTTCAGAACCCTGGGATTACAGGCATGTGCCATGGTGTCTGGCTATTGTTTTCTTTTTTTATAGTTAGACTTATGATGCATCCTAAGTTATTTTGGATGAAGAAAAGTAAATTAAACAGGTGTCTTTTTATAAATCAGGAGACTAGATTCAATTAGTTCTGTTTTTGGACCATATTCTCTCCATTTATCTATAAATCTTTGAGTCTTATTATTATTATTATCTATCAGAGTACATTTTTTAATTGTCATTGGAATTGTTGTGTTACTTTGTTTTATCCCATCATATCTACTTGTCTGTCTCCATTGTACCCTGTGCTCAGAGAAGCTGACCTGGATCTTATTAAGGTTTTACTTCCCTTTTCTTCCCTTCTGTTCCAGGACCTATGGGGCATCCTGGGAAGAGATCAAAGAGAGGGAGGGGGAGGGAGAGAGAAAGAGAGTGTGCAGTGGGGAGATAACAGGACATTTGGGCTCCTTTTTTCCTTCCTATGAGGTTCCCCTCGGGTTGGTTTCACAACTTGACCAAATGTCACTGAATCTATCAAGACAGCTAATCCTGCAACAAAACTGCCTTTCCTTCTAGGATCTAGTAACTCCTTCCAATCATTATCCCTTTAATTTTGGGGAGGTGACAGTTCCTATGCTTGTCAATCCTGCCAACTTTCCTGAACTATCTTTGTGATCCCCCCAAACCCATTAGCATCTTTTTGACCAGTCCCTTTGCACAAGCAATTGCTAGAAAAATACTAAGACCTAAACTAAGACACTAGTGCATTAGAACATTAAAAAATGTCTAGTATTCAGATTCTTTGGTAAGTATTCTTTAGTTTTAATAGTCTGCTTTTAGAAATTCTTGGATTTTCTGTGTAGATAATCAGCATCTTAGCTAGTGTTTCTTCCTTTAAAATACTTTTAATTTTTAAATTTTAATTTCTTTAATTGTTTATTTTCTCAGCTTAGGCCTACCTTCATTATACTATTGAACAGAAATAATAATAGTTGTCTCATTCCATTAATGCAATGGTTGGTTCACCATTAAGAATTACAGTTGTTATAGATCTGGGGTAGATGCCCTTTTTGAAGTCAAGGAATTTATCTTCTGTCAGTTTATTATTTTTAAAACCATGAACAGATGTTGCTTGTATGGAAATGGTTTGCTGCATCATTTGAGATAATCATAAAACTCCTTTTTCTCTTTCTGTCCCCTCTTGGGTCTTGCCTCTATCCTGGGAGTGCATGTCAAGATCAAGGCCATGGAGACCTTCCTAACTTGCCCTAGACTAGAAGAGCCTTTTAGTCCTCTCAGGTGAAACTCAGGCTTTTGAAATCTTCCATGTGGGACATTGCAAGATATTCACAATGACATCGTTTTCATATATTATTTTGCTTCCAAAACATCTGCTTTTTAATTTACTCAAGAGCTCCTTTCTGTTAGGAGTCAGAGAAGGAAGTAGTAAAGGAAGCGATGAGGTGAGAAACCCTTTCTGACCCCCATTTATTATTTGCAGCAATCCTATGAAGCAGGTGTTAGTATGTTTATTTTACAGATGAGGAAACTGAAGCTCAGAGAGATGCAATGCCCTGCCCAGGTTAATGGCAGAGTGAAGTCCTGGCTCTCCGGCTCCAGATCTTATGCTTAGAAGCACTGTTTGCTTCCTCACAACAGAGAAATGAGA